>NC_139766.1:62448946-63661451 GCF_965231275.1 Zosterops lateralis
CAAGGAGGGGGTTTACCCTATTAAGGGTCTGAGATTTGCTTCTAGTCAGGTTGACTTAAGTTGTGAACAATCTCAATTGCCCTCGTGAGTTAGGGCCTGATGTGAAAGGTGTCCAACCAGGCCAAGACGCTAAGGAGCCACAGCCACAGGGAATGTCAGCATGTGGTCTGAGGGCCTGGTTGTACCTCATGGGCTGTGCAACACCGTTGTCATGGTAGTGTTTGCTGCTGCTGTAAGGTACTAAATGGGAAAATACTGACAGGTAATAAAACCTAGGGCTGAAGGGGAAGATTACTGCCCAGCTGGCTTTGTAATTAATTGCTGTTTTGTTATTAGCAAGTATAGAGCTATATGAACTTATAATAACTTGTTATTAGCTGGTTCTGTGAGCAAGTGAGGACATAGCGAGTGCTGTAACCACTTGGGCCACATTAGGTTACTTGTTAGATTTTATGGTCCTTTCAGAAAAAAAGCTGTGTCTGAAGTATGACATGTTCTATATGCATCTGCTGTTTCCTTTGCAGCAAGAGATGAAAACTGAGTGCTTGCCAGCTTTGCTCATAGTGGAATGGAATTAACCCCTGAGCAGGGAGGGAACTGTCACCTGGACTTGCCCCTACCTGCTACTTGCAAACAGCTGCTGTCTCCAGTCCTTTTCTAAATCCGTAATTTTGGTCCTTGTAGCTTTTAAATAGGACTGAAAGCAGACTGGCTGGACAAGTGTGAGATGGATTTACCTGCTCCAAACAGTTTAATAAGCCTATGGAGGCTGTGCATGCTGTTTCAGCTTTCTATTTAACCTCTGCTTTGCAATGCTTGGCCAGTACTTATCTTCTGTATGAAGATTGTAGCCTATTCTACAGTACATGCCAGCAGTTACTAAAAAATGTATTAAGCCTTTATATTTTTCAGTCTTTGCCTAGTTCTCAAATGCACTTGGCTACAGGAATGTATTTTTTTAATCCCTAGTCTCTGTTTCTTCACTGTTGAACTGGTGTTCCTGATGACTTAATGAACATGCTGAGCTGTGTATATATATGTATGTATGTACTTCTGAGAGAGAATCTCTTCTGCTGCTTAGACTTGTTGGAGGAACTTCCCTAGGTAATGTTCTTGTCAACCTGCAGCTGGATAACATGCTGAATGCTCTCTTTGAGTTGGTTTTGGGGCAGGGGTAGCTTACATGATCCCAGCTACTGCTCAGGTGTCCAGTACAGCTACATGCAGCTTAGCAAGGAGGGCGAGTAATGTACCAGTGTTTTATTAGCTTTTTGTATTAGAAAAATTTGAAATCTCGGGAAAGAAGGCATCTGGAACCTTCCCTGTCAGCTGTGGTAGAAAAGCTGTGAGCTTTTTGTTGGTGCAGTGTCATTATCTCTGTGTAGGCAGTGAAGTGTTGGCTGAGCTCTTTGGTTTCCAGACGTATGGGGAGTTAAAACCAATTTTGGCTCTTGTGAGCAAGGAGGAGGAATGTTTTCTAGTGACCTTGGAGTTTCAGTGTTGTAAATTGAAATTAGGTGTTTCTAAGCCAGGAGTGCCCTTTGGCAAATAATAGTCTGTCATCATGGTGCCTTGCTGCAAAAGGGTAGCTGAACTGGGATTGTCACTGCTCTGTGCTAGACCTCTGGAAGCCCAGGGCTGTTTTTCACTTCAAATGTCTTATCACATAAGTACTTGTAAACTTTGTGCTTTTACACAAAGAGCTGGCAAGGTTCCCTGCACATCATCTGTGAGGTAACATAGTCCTTCCAACCTTTGTACATAGAGATAGAACTTGTATTTTTCCTTGCTGGAGGAATGGGAGGGCTTCACTGTTACAGGCAGGATGTTTTGGTCAGGCTGATGGTCTCAGCCACTGATCTCAGCAGCTTGGCTTCTCTACCTTCTAATTCCATGATCCTCATCCCATTATCCCAGCACTGGAGCAGCCAGGTGATAATGTGCTCACATAAATGTATTTGCTGCAAAAGTCCTGTAAACTGTTTTTTTATGATTTTGTTCTGTGCATAGTTTTCTCATAGATGACCATGGAAATCCATGCCTTGCTAAGAATTACAGTCAATTATCTCTTAAAGCTGTGGGTTTGTGACTAAGTAGCAGAGCATTTTGAGGTAATGTCCTCATTTTCTTACAAAGCAGTTCAGGCTTGTGGATAGAGATTTGCAACAAATAAACTTCAAAAAGTGACTTCCTTCTGTAGCTCAGTCTAACCCTTTTAGTAAGGAAAAACTAACATTCTTTTACCTCATAGTGAGAAATTGTGTAATTGTAATAAGTCAGCCAAGAATCCATTTTCTTCATGTGAGAAAAGCCAGTTCTTTACTCCCATCACTGATTTTGTACAGTTGTCACAGACCCGTGTGCAGCACCCATTGCCTGGGAGTTTTCTTACTCCTGCAGTGTTTGCTCAGAAGGTGATTTGTGTGTGTGTGCTGAGATTCAGGTTGTTACATTTTTCCTGTAGGGGTTCTCCTGGAACAGATCTTACTGTTTACACAGATGCACTTACTTTTCAGCCCAAGAATAGGCTGTTGTGTTAAAGAACCTTTCATACCAAGATTGTTTTTGCATAGGAACTTGCACATTGCTCAAGTGCACTTAGAAGAGATGCCAGGCTGGCTGTTAATTTAATAGAGCAGGCCTGATTTGATGGGGCCTTTCTTTTATAATTCTTCCACCTGTCACAACAGGCACAGCCTTGCTCGTTCTCAAGCTATCATTGCCCCATCACTTTCAGTCAGAGCCTGTAACTTTGCAGGTTTTCATTTCTTTTAGTTTCATTTTGACAAATAAGTAGAACCAGTTGTACACTGGGTCTGAAACATTTCAGATACTCATTTGTTTTGTATTAATGCTCTTTGTGGATGTGCTGCAGTTCATTTGTTCCTCTCTTTGTCACCTTTAATTGCTCTGAACTGCTCCAGGGCTAGCCCAGTGTCTGCTTTAACTCTTCCTTCTCTCTGCCTTTTGGAACAACTTTTCTGACAAACCTTGGGGCAAATATTTGCAAAGAATAAAATTCAATTTGTGTCAAAACCCACCTGGTTTTGCTGATTGTCAGGCTGGGACAAGGAAATGTTTGGGTTTATGATCTGTTTTCAACAAGTTGGCTGCAAAATGTAGAAGTTACACTTCCAAGTCTGTGCTGGCTCAGCTGGCCCACGACAGAAGGTAAGGAATAACATAGGAGAGAGGAGAGGTTGTCAGGTAATTAAAACCCATTGTGAATATCATTTAATTAGTCAAAGAATCTGCTGGAGAACTTGACTTGACCATGTGTGTATCCAACTTCTTCATCTCTCCCCATGTGCTGTTTAAATGGCCAATACTCTATCAAGGAGAATTTCTTTAAACCCAGCATTTTTCCTGATGCCAAGCTGGCCCTGCTTGCCTAAAAGCAGTGAATATTTTTTATTCCATGCCTTTCATTTTCCTAGGGGCTAATTTTAGTGGCAGATAATAGTGGCAGAGAGATACTCAATAGACCAGTGGGAAACCTCAAGCACGAGCTGATCTTTAAAGAGGTGTTGGAACACAGGTGCTCCCTGTGCTGAATTCCAAGCAGGACTGTTCATGAAGGTGCTTGTGGAATAATCAGGTTTTGCTGGTTTTCTTAAGCCCTGGAGATTTGTAGGAGGACCCTCTGTGTTCTCAGTCAGGGATGGAGGAAATGGGGTTTCTCCTGCTTTTAGTGACCAGCTTGGCCAAATAATCTCCAATTAAATCCATCCATTTCTACTTAATAAGAATTAAGCTGGCTTTGAAGTGATTGATTGAACAGTGTACAGCACCTGTACTCTCTCTGTACTCTCTCTGTACTCTCTCTGTACTCTCTCTGTACTCTGTAGTAAAGAATTCTGATTCAGGTCTTTTCAGGCTAATCATTGCCAGCATCAATTTAAAGAAATCATTCCTTGCTGTTTCTGTGCATGACTTGGGTTGTCATCCTTCATCCTGGGGGACAGAGTTGTGCAAAGGTTCCCTGACACCTGAACAATCCTTTGGACATAAACCAGTGATTAAAGCTGGGAGCAGGAATGGATCCAGGCACACCCATCCCCTCTCAGGGCTGGCAAACAGCTGGAAATTGAAGCTCAGCACTCATGGGAAGATCTCCCTGCTAAACCTTGTCCAAAGTATCCATATGGTCCATGCCAAGATTATAAATTTCAAGCTTTTGTTGTTAAAAATCCTCTCTCCAAGGGGAGTTGGACCCTGACAGCAATTTTGGGTAAAAGTGTCAATGTTTTACCACCAATATTTTATCACCTCCACAGCCATTGGCCTAAAGCTGCCCTTGGATGAAATCTTGAAAGGACTCTCTACAGCCCTGAACTTTGTCACTCTCCCTTCCAAGACTGCAGTAGTTCCAGAAATTACACAAAGGAGGTTTCCATTTAATCACCTCCTTAAATGGAGCATCATCCTGTTCTTGTGAGATTTGCCTTCCTAACAAACAGCACTTTCCCTCTTCCCTTGCTGGCTTCCCACAAATTCCCAGGCACCTTCAGGAGAATTTATTTAAAGGACCAGACATCCCAGGAAAATCCAAGGCAGCTGGGAAGTTGTGTGAAAGCCCAAAAATGCTGATTTTTTCCAGCATTGCTCCAGTGCTGCCATCTAGTGCTGCAAAAGGATATGCAAGGAAAATGAAATTCCAAGGAGTTTATGCATTACCCTGGTTCTGCAGGAAAATTTCAACCTGCAACGAGATATGTACACACAAGAGCTGCTCCTAGAGATTTTTTTAACAGCACAGCAAAAACGCCAGGGATAGAAAGACATCCATACAGTCCAGGAACAGCTCTGCTCCAAATCCCCAAATTCCCAAGACCAGGAGCTGGATCTCCCCTTGTTAGTGTTAATTAACATGAATAATTTGTCTCATACCTAAGGTTGAAAATAAAATGTAGAACCTTCACCAGCTTTCTGTGGATTTAGTTACTCAGTGATAAATGACTGAAAAACTGGAAATTCATGATACTCACTCAGCCAAGCCATCCTTTGGACCTGATTCTGGACTTCTGGAAAATAGACACAGTCCTAGAAAACAGCCTAGTTTTCCATGGCAAGGCTGTTGGGAACTGCTGGAGTATTTCCATCTGTTACCCACCTTTAAGTACAAAAAGAGTTACGGTAGAGCCTGTTATTTTCACACATTTTCCCAGGCACATCAAAACCCCTCCGTGATTCTATCTAGAGGATGCAAACAACCTTTCAGGGATTTTTTTTTTTTGGGGTATAGAAAGTCAGAAGGAGAAAAATCTTGCTGTCACCTCTCATGCCCTAACTCATGATAAAACAGGAATTTTTTATCACTAGAAACAACAAAGAGAGGTTGAGAAGGTAGAATTTGTCAACCAATGTTTTACATTATTATAAAATGAAACCTCTCCTTGCAGAAGTTGGGAATTAGTAATGAAAATGTTAAATGTGACAAATGCTCGATTGGCTGTGAAAGGCTCAGTTTCCTGGGAGCTCAGTTCCCCTCAGATCAGGGCACAAACACTTCTGGTATTATTCACTTTCCAGTTTCTTCAGGCAGCTCAGCAGTTCCTCTTTATCCATGTGGCATTCACACTTTTTCCACTCGTCCCTCAGCTGCTGCAGTGCTGTCCCAATTTCCTTCCCAAAGGACATCCCCATCTTCTGGAGATGGTGGCCACTGATGGGGAAGGAGGGCACAGTCCATTCCTGCATTTCTTTCAAAAGTTGTTCCTCTCCTTGGTACTTCAGGAGCTCAAAGATCTTGGCATTGGTGTTAGCTTCCCTAGAGTAGGAGAAAAAAGGAAAAAAAAGAGAGGGTTCAGTATAAAACAGCAAAAACAGCTCCAAGTGTGCTCAGCACTGTGCTAGTCTCATTACTCTTTGTTAGGCACCATCTTAGATAAGCTGGGACTATGGAAGCAAGGAGCTCTCCTGCCTCACAGGTGTTAAAACAGAGCCTTGCAGGCTCTGGGAGATCCTTGGAGACTCCCTGAATCCCAGGTAATAGCTGTGATCCTTATCCATCACCTTTCCTGTGGGAGACAGGCCTGGCCCTGGGGACTGGTTCTTACCTAACCAACAGAAAGTTTAATGTCATTAGTCTTTACAATCCCAAAAGGTCACTGAAACAAAACCAGTACAATGTTTATTTTGACTTCCTACAGGTGAGGTTAAACTGGGATCTTTTGTTGCCTTTCATCAATTTACTAATTTTAAGGGCTAACGTAAAAAAGACTTTAAAAAGATTATTTTACCTTGCCAAATTTTCCTTTCTTGGGTGTCAATATTGTTCTTTGTAAAGACTGGAAGAGTAGATGTACTGTAATAACAGTAGTTTGATATTTGTACTTAGTAAGTCTTTAATTGCTGATTTAAGCCCTTTAATTGCAGTTCTTGGTGTAGTATGGGTTGACTTTCTGACCACACAGTCCCTGTGGTTTTTAGGAGCTGGCACAGAAGTGTTCAAAGCATTGCCACCTTGCTGATAGATAAATGTGAAGGAAAACTCTGACAGAGCTGGTCATTTGAAAAGTTAAAACCACAAGGGCTAAACATTTTAGGGCCAGATGACACTGAAGTTGTATTTTTTTTCTGACTTTATTCAGAAGATGCAGTTTTCAAAATGGTGATGGACATGCAAAATCCATCAAAGATTGACATAAAAGGAAGAAGGAACAGAGGTTGTGAGCAGTGAAATGTCATGTAATTCAGAGACACCAGTGGTGTCTTACCAGACATAAGTCTCTCCTGTTTGGAAAGAGTGGTATTTTATTGCCTCCTGGTGAGATCCCAAAGAGGCTGGCTCCTCTCTCAGGCAAAGCTGCTCTTTACCAGAACTGCTGTCATGAGAGGGCAGATGGTTGGGGTGGTGAGACCAAAAACATTTTAGGCATGAAAACAGTCTGATCAAAAGAGCTTTGCAGAAGGCAATGCTCAGCCTGTGCTGGGGTACAACTTCTTGAAGATCAGTCACAGTAGCAGCACAGCATCTTTTATTCCTGACCACCTCCTAGAAGACAGGCTCTGAAGATCAGAGAGGCTCCTCTGGGGGTGGAAGGGAAAACATACCTGAACTGTCATATATTTCACTGGAAATGTTTATAGGGTAAATCAATGCCATTACAATGTATGAGGCTGGCTCGTGTATCAAAATCAGTTTAGCTACAGCAGTAACAGTAGTGGGCTCTGCAGTTTATTAATTTACTCTGCTTTTCAATGAGATATTACAAAGAACATGGGCCTGTGTGGCACTGGATCATACTCACGCTTTAAATTTATCAGAACTATGAGACAAGTGAAAGAGGAAGAAAATATGCTTATGCCTTCAGTTGTTCCCTCTTTCTGCCTCCTAAATATCAGTTGTAACCCATGTCTGTTGTCTTTCCATATACGCTTTGTGTGGGGTTTCAGAGGAAGGATGAATGGTCCATTTTATCCAGTTCAGTTTAAGGTCTGGCTGTCCAGAGTCTCAACTTTGTGGCAGTGTTCCACAACTGACCCTCATTTGCCACCCCCATCTTCTGGGGGTGAGCTCATGCATGATGGCAGCACCAGAGCAGATCCAGAAGGATTAAACAGAGTAGTAGCCAGAGGTTTGGATTCTTCCCTGAACTGCACCTTCTGCAGCCTTGTGTCACCTCCATCAATATTGAATATAAGTCAGGAAAGGATTGATTCATGGTGTTCTCATCTGGGTGTACAAAAGATCGTTGTGCTTTAAGCACATGAATTCCTGCATTCCCACAGGCCTCTTGGATTTTCTTATGGCCTTTGGGGGGGATCATTATATTTTTTTTTACTTTGGTCATTGCAAGAACATATCTGGGATGCAATTCTGGACTGTAATAGGGAATAATGTACTTTAACAGATGTGTATAAAACGTAAAGTGTGGCAATCTTGCATGCTATCCCATTGTAATCACAACAGGCTTTCAAAGTAGCAGCAAAAATAGTTTAGGCTATTATAAGAAGTACCTCATGTAATTACAACATGGGGTTGTGTTTTACTAAAACAGTGACATTCTGCTAAAAGAAAAGGTTGGGTTTTCAAAAAAAAAATCTCTGCCTGTTCTTAGTTCTGAGGACCTCAAAAGTTCAGTGGCTTGGGAGAATTCCTTCAGGAAAATGGTGCACACACAGGAACACCTGCACTGCTGTACAAAAGCTGCATGTATATGGTGATCAGGGAACAGCTGGGGCAGAAAACTGGGTAGAGGTTGAATATTCCTCCTCTTCCATGCCTCAGACCTTCTCCTCCTCCTAACTTCAATGTTTCTGGAACAAGCAGAAAATCTGCAGGGAAGAGGTACAGAATTCACGAGAAGTGAATTCTGCAAACTCTGCCTCTCCTGTTTAGCAGCAGCAGCAGAGGAGGAGATGCAGTAAACAAAGCTGTTCTTTCCTTCAACTTTCCTGGTGAGGGATTTAATGTGTGCTGCAAAACCTGGCAACCTGGAGGGAGTGTGTGATGGGCCTTGCAGTCAGTCACACATCTGAGGAGAGAGTTAGGCAAAGTTCTGTTTCTTTAGTCAATGCCTAGGATGATGCCTGAAGATCAGAAGTTTCTCTCCCAGATTGTCCATCCATGCTGATTGGCTTGGCTTACACCCCACACCTCTCAGGATGAAGCTGCCGAGCACCAACATGATCACCTTGCCGGTATAACACAAGCTGGCAGTATTTCAGGATGGGAAAGAGCTCATCAATAAGTGATGGCAGCTGGGAAGCAGTGGTGCTGCCAGACGTTGGGATATTTCCTGCCTCTCTCAATCCCACTGGCTCTGCATGTAGTGTCTCCTATTTGCAGCAGAGTCTTGGGAGAAACAGATGCTGCTCTGCCAGTTGTATCCTGCATGACTTATGTCTGGATCAAAAGGAGGTTTAAAGATTTTTCTGTTGGTATTGACCAAGTGTAAGCAGATCCCCAGGCCAAGGTAACTGCTCTGATATCTGAAATGTCTGATTATCTGATTAATGAAGATTCAGCAAGAGATTTGAAGACATGTTGGCTATACATCTCTCATCTCCCTTCACAACATCTCACAGATCTGTGATAAAATGCTACTTGTTGGGTTTTGCCTTCCTAACCTTGGACAGTTATTTTAATTGCTGAACTGCTTCTGCTCAAGGCAGGTTTTCATCCAAACAAAAGTTTAATTTCATCCTTGTGGAAATCAGCCGTGCTTAGGAAGCACATGCTCATGTTCAGCCTTGTCTGATGCCTTTAGGCAGTGAGGCAGATCTCAGCATTTGCTCAGGAATCTGGTGAGCCAGGGCCTGCAGATGGGTCCACTCTTGAGCTGCCTTCTGTTAGAGGCAGTCACAGCTGTGTGCCGTGGTTTATGGCTTGCATCTTCAGCTTTTCGAGACACTGCTAGTAAATGTTGGGCTTTGATGGCAGTGATGCTTGCTGAACCCCAGCTACCAGGGGAATTTGGCAGCTCCAGCCATTGTCACAACTGAAAAACTGACACTATTTCAAGGTGCCTGCTGCAATTACATATCCAGCTGCTCCTTGGTTTCTATCAGGTGTGTGGCCTGATTCCCTGAGATTTATTTAAAAGTCTGGTGTGAGTTGGCTGTGCTGACAGAGGAGGTTAATGGTAGAGACCAGGGCTGCTGCCCTTGAGCTTTGAATTCCAAAGTGCAACCTCCTCCCATCAGGCAGGCTGCAGAGCTTGTAGGGCCTAGATGTCAGGTCCTTTGAGAAAAATAACCCAAGTAGCTGGTGTTGTGAGCGGCATATTTACATGGACATGCTTAAAAAGGAAAAAATCTCTCCAGAGTCCTTCTACCATGCTCCTCCATCTCTCTCTCCAGCCAGGAAAGCCCCACTCACGTTCAGCCTTTCCACACTGGAGCAGAGTTTGATCCAAGTGCTATTGAAACAGGTTGACCACTCCATCCTGGCTTGGCTTCTGTCTATCCTGTCTATCCTCAGCTCTTCACCCTCCCTTGGCCATTTCTTCTCTTGGTCTCCACAGCCTCTCCTTGCCAGCTGGAAGCTCTGCCCTCTTCCCCTTTCCTGCTCCCTCCTTCCACAACATGTCCACCTTTCCCTGATGGATGCCAGCTCATATTTCAGAGCAGTTGTACTGGAAAGCTTTGTTTGCTCCTAAGCAAGGGAGGGGGTGCCCTGGACGGGGTCTCATGTTGCTTGGCAACCTATTTCTCCTCCAACAGTGATTTTTCCTCCCAGTGCCTGCTGATGCAGGCACAACAAATGACAGCAATATTACTGAAGCAGTTGCTCCTGTCGCTGTTTACTTGTTATTTATGGTTATTGTCGTGAAAGGATTTGTAAACATTTCTTCACTTCCTTCCTCAGTCAAAACAGATATCATTTTGTACTTTTGTAGTGTGCCTGCATAATTAATGGATGGTAATTTCAGTGTATGTGACATACAATTTCATTGGTGGTATTTTAAAGTGGTTCCTGGTTCTGAGTGCTTCTATTTTTCAGCCTTAAATTGAAGGGGCTTATACAAGTTTTTATATTCCGAAGTGAAAAAAATCCAATGTAAGAGAGTTGGGCTTAACTGCCTCAAATTGTGGTTCTTGTGTTTAGGTGCACGTATACCTAAAATAGTCTGCTCTGAATCATTTTCTGTCACCTTCAGGAGGACCTTAGGTCTAACACTGAGATTTCAAAACAAAAACCCTTCCATGAATAGAGACAAAGCAGCCAGGGTTTTTCCTGTTTGCCATTTCCTCCTCCACACTAACCACTTCCAGCTTAGTCTTTCTGGTTTGCATTTGTAGATGCACCAAAGAAGACACAGAGCTTCACTTATCCATTTTCTCCAAACGAGCAGAGCAAGAAAGCCAGACCACTTGTTTTCTGATCTTACAGTGAAAATGCTGCTGAGGCCTTTCTTAGCAACCTGTAGTCACTCAGGACAGGTCTGGAGAGCTTTGTGCATGCTGCTGGCTAATTACATACTGCCACATCTTCCACCGGGCCTTGATTCAGCTCTAGATAGGATTTATTCCGTTTGTTAGTGCCAAGTGACTCCCGAGCTTGTGACAAGATCTGGTAGGCAGGGAAAAACTTAGTCTGCTGTTGTAGGGGTGCTTTGCAGCGCCAGACTCAGCTGTACATCTGCCATTGCCCTCTGCTGGGATATGCCAGAACTACTGGGGTGTGCCTTCTGCCGCGGGAACTCTTGGAATTTCCTGGGGAGAAGCCTCTCCTTTATCCTAAGCAAATTACTGCTTCGGGAGCTCAGGAGGCCTGGCTGGCAAGGGAGATATGTGGTTTAGTTCAGCAGGTGACTGTCACACAGAGTCAGTTTGTCACTGTACTACTTAGACAGTATGTTTAGTTATTGTTTGTGTATTTATGAACAGTTGGAACTGGATTTAGAGATAGTTTCTGACCACAGCAGACATCCACCCACTTATCTTGATGCTGAGTAGAGACAACTGCAAATCTCAGCCTAAAAGTAGTTAGGTGGCAACCCTGAATCCATTTAAAAATCTAGTCTTCCCACAACCTTACTAAGGACAGCCTTTTTGAAATGGCTATTTGGAATTATGACCTTTGAAAGGCCATGAAATTAGGTCCTTTACAGAAATGAAGGCTCAGTTCTGAGGCACTGCATACCTGAGGGGAAAAGAGAATCTTGCATTTCTGTGAGATTGCACCAGTAGAGAAGGAAGAGGAGACTGAGGACCAGCTGTTCCTCAGAGAAAGAAAACAAGCTCCAAATCAGGCACACTTAGCCCTGGCAGATTGGTTGTTTAGGAGGGAGTTCTCTGCAATCAAACCAGAACAGAAGTGATCTGCAGTAATGACTCACTGTCAGCCATTTCTGTCCTGAATCTACACTGACCAGGAGAAATGTATGTTCTTTATAGGTTTTTGTTTCTCTCACCCTGCACTCCTTCTAAGCACAGACTGCTCCAGAGCCAAACAGAGATCTGAGGGAGGCTCCCAGTTCCACCTACTCAGCAGCAGCTCTGTAGATGCTAGATGCTGTTTGGGTTCCATAGCTTGTAAATCAGGAGTTTTGTGAGACTCTGAAAAGAGATTAGGAGAGTGCTTTGAAATCCTTGAATGAGCATAGCCTGGCTGGGGGTAGTTTTCAGTCTTGTTCATCTTGAAAATCCCTCTGTGTTTTTCTGGTGGGAACAGAATTGCAGCAGTAGCAGTTCAACACATAACCTGGTCAATCATGTGGATGTTCCCAAGAGTTAAACCAGGTAACAAGGGAGTGCAATTTCCCTGTCCTCACCTTGGTCCCTGTCTGGATCAGCTAACATATTGTGCTGACTGACTTGTCTTCTCAACTAAGAGGGAGCTGATATTGCAGAGTACAGAAAACTGCTGACAAATTAGCAGATTTTAGAACAAAAGCCATTCCAGTTGCAGAAAGGCCTTATTACTTTTTGAACAAAACAAATATTTCTTGATATAATTAAAATAGGTGGCATTAACTTGAGAGGTTTATTTTTAGGTAATGCTTTTGGTTCCCTTTCTCAGCATAAGAATTACTTCCTCCTTCTTCAGAGACAGAGTTATAAGTATCTTCCACTGAGATCCAGGGCCTCTGAGATGAGGGTGTAGCACTTCTCCCTGCTGTACATAGCAATCATATTTCCTTCCATGCTACTCTCTCACTTCTCTGTCAGAAAAAAGCCCCCCATCTCATAAAATCCATTAGTTATTTTCCTGAGGAGTAAGAGGATGCTTGTGGAAAACTGCATGTTATGAGTTGTATCAGTATGAAATATAGTATGTCCCATTTCTGCCTGTGCCTAACCAGCCTTACACATTCCACAGTCCTGCACCTCAGTGGCCTGGTTCTTCTTTGTGCAATCAGTAACATGTAAAATGCTCCTGTCCTTGCTCTCCTCTGCTTACTGGTGCTTTCACATATTGGAGTCCTTGCCCACGACACTTCAGACAGGACAACACTTTATTTGTCAATGTGTGTTATAGAAAGGAACAAGCAAGAAGGAATCGAAAGTCTGTCAATGGCAAATTTACTCACTGCTCTCAAAATATCACAGACTCCATAAAGATTGGTAACCCATTGTTCCCCTAGAGAAGGACCAAGGCTCACCTTTTGGTCAATTTTCTCTGATAGGTACTGTTCCTTTAGGAAGCCTTGCTCAGGTGATCTAAAAGAAAAATGACTGGAGAAAATAAATAGAGCAATAAATAAATAAAGGGGTGGGGGAATGCCTACCAGGCAAAATCTGGAGATGCAGATAGGGAAGTAGCCTTTCCTATTAACTATCTTAACTTTCAAGTGCATCAACATATAAATTGTGCTTAGTTGCCCTGGCGGATAGAGCTGTGGTTGCATTACATGGGCATGGGCATGATTGAATAAGCAGTGTTGTAAAACCCTCTGAAATAAGCACAGTGTGACCATGGGCAGAGAATATCAGAATGTACTTCAAGTTGTACAATCTCAGCACTATTCATGATTTAGGAATGTTTAAAAGGAAACAAAAGCATTTTTAGATCGTTTTGGAAATGTGTCAATTTTTTATTTCTTATGGTCATTATTGTGCTGTTACTTCTTAATTAAAATTTAAATTTTTTTGGCATTTGCTGGTGTTGGGGGTTACGTTTCTTCAAGGAAATTTATTCCCATTTGTTGTCACGGAAACGGCAAAGGCATGTCAACTAAGAGACAATACCTTGGCATACCCTTCGAATTGTGCTGGGCTGTGTATTGGTGAGGCCACTGCTCACAGTGAGCTGGCGCTCCTCCTCGCCGGGAGACATCCCCACCATCTCTGTGGCTGTTTCCAAGGGAAAAGACCCAGCTCCTCCCTCTCTTTCTGGAGAGACCACCTCCCAGCTGCTGGTGGAGTGGAACCTCTCCAGGGTGGTCATCGCCGGGGTACCACCGTGCACATGAGAACCGGGGGAAACTCATCACCCACCTTCTCTCTCTTCCCGGGGCCACCAGAAACCCTCGGGGAGGCTCAGGGCTTGCATCGCAGCCTTGTATATATATATATATATATATATATATATATATTCTAGTAAAGAACTGTTGTTCCTTTCCCAATATCTTTGCCTGAAAGCCCTGTAATTTCAAGGTTATAATAATTCAGAGGGAAATGAGTCATCTTTTCCATTTCAGGAAGGTTCCCACCTTCCTTGGCAGACACCTGTCTTTTAAAGGCAGGACAGCTAGCTTAGCATTATTTGAAGGTTTTGGTTCAGATTTTACCTGTCACTTTAAATCCCACATTTCCCTGAAAAAGAGCAGAAAGGGCACAATTCTTTAATAGGTTAATATTAAAAGCATTTATATATTTTTAAATTAAACCAATAATTCTACATGGAGGAAAAATATTTTAATGGGCTTTAAAATGCAGAAATTTACTTTAAAAATAAATTTAAAATTTGCCTTTCTTGAAATAGTTTTACTGCTAAAGCACACTAATGAAGGTATTAACATCAGTGCTAAAAACCAGGTGTTTGGCTTGGCTACAGTGTTCATCAGTGGCTGAAGGGGCTCCACAAACAAGTATTCAAATATGCATATTTCTTTGTTAAATCTATGCTTTTTGTATTTTTGACTTTGTTCTATTGATTATATAAAATTATAAAGAATGTAACATTTATGAAAAATTGTGTCTTTCCAGATTATAAACTTTGAATGAGATAATTTGTATAGAAAAGAGAATGGGATAAATTTTGGTTTGAGGCATGTGCTGGTATCAACACAAGTCATGAATGAATGTCAGATCCACTTTCTTTTAAACTTCATGGACAACTTGGAAGCATTCTCGTAAAAGTTTAATGCAGTTCCTTTTCTTTCCCATGATCCTAAACAATGCCAATGTGACAATGTCCAGTACTCATTTTTTTGAGACCACCTGCCTTTTAAAGAGAAATGAACAAGTTAGCATTTTTGGACTGTAAACATGCTGTTGAATATGTGATGTACTGGAAAAATCCATATATTGATTATTGTATTTAGTATAGTTGGCAAGGCATTGAATTTAAGGTAGCAAACAAATTAATACATCCCATTGCTTTCCCTCTTCCCCTTGCCTGTGGTTGCACAATGCAAGAATGAAACGAGGCAAAAATTGGAATTTAAAAAAATGCATGTCTAAAAGAAAAACAAGGTAGTCAACTATGATCCAAATTAAACCATTACCTAATACAACCTGGAATATTATTATTATTAGGGTGTTGAGCTGACCCTGCTTGAAAAGCACAAGAAGCCCAGCCTTTGGCTGCTGAAAGGCCTTTGATTGCTACACAGCAGAATCCACTCTCTAATTGAAATCAACTATCTCATACCCTCAGGGATCTGACATGGGGCATAAATTTGCCACAGCTGTAGTTTATAAATTAGCATCATTACTATACAGTGATAAGAGACCAGGGCCAGTTGGCCTGCTCCCTCCCACTCGGAAGTCTTTATAATGCACAGACAGGCTCGTTGTTTGATGTTAATGGATGATATCTCTTCCTACTAACTGAAATATCCGTTCTGGCACCAAGTAAGTACTTCCCATTCCTCTTTCCAGGCTCAGGTTTTATTTCCTTGTTAATCTGAAGAACTCCTCTTGAGTCAAGTGAGGCAGTCTAAGCAGCTCCTCTCCTGCTGTAAACCTCTGAGCCTATATTTAACACAGGAATGAATTGAATGAATCAGACAAGGAACTGGAGGGAACCTGCTGGAGTGTGGGAGAGCCTCACAGGCTCCATGTGTGCTGTAGGTGTGTTACAAGACTGCTGGCCTGGGCTGGGGAGCCATGGAATGATAGTTCAAATCTGCTCCCCAGCTCCTTGCTTCCAGGGGGAAGGTCACTGGACACTTTGTTTGCTGCTCTTGCACAATGTCTCCCAAATAATCCACTTGGGGCCCAAGAGGCTGAGTGCCAAGGGTTGGCATTCCTGCACAGCCATCTCTGAAGCCACTGTTTAGTCACTGTTCCTGATTTGTGCTCAAGCTTGTCCTCAGATGGATGCACAGCTGCAGGGGAAAAAGTGGAGATGCTCCTCAGCCTGCAGCTCTGCATGGGGCTAATCCAGAGCCCCATTCCCTGTGTACTTCTGTCAGAGTTGCTCCTTTTGTGCCATCAAGAGGGAGGTCTCAGGTTCACCGACATAATTAATATTTACTGGTTTAACTGAAGGGACAGGGCTTGTGCTTTCTAAAAATCAGCTTGTCCTCCAATGCCCTCTGGTGACAGGAACTAATTAGATGCCAGTGCTTTTACTGAATCCAATTGTGAAACACTGATGTAATTTTATTCCTATTAAATATTTTAGGCAAATACTGAGACTTATCACAAACCAAAACCACTAGTTTGAATAAAACCCTCCCCCTGTAATTGCTATGGCACTTCCTAGGAGTTGAAAAACAGGCACTCTCCAGACACACCATAACTTAGGGAATCTCCAAAGCTTATTAGGCTGAGCCCTTAAATACTTTAGCCCAGATCCTTACTGCAGAGAAATACACTTGTGTGTATGTGTGGCTGCAGAAATGCCTTGTGTCACCTTCCACACCTAATCTCCCAGGATGGAAAAGCAATGACCCCAAAAGGCTTTAGGAAAACAGCTCGCTGAAATGGTCACAACAACTTGCATGTGCTGGTGTGCAACTTCTGTTCTCTGCCTGTTGGGGCTCATGGGAGTGAAGGCACAAAGCAGCCAGGAAGCAAGAGGGAGGCAGAGGGCAAGGCAGGCCACCCTAATTTGGTATTTGAAAGTCTATCTGCTTCATAAATGTGTGGACACTTTTCAAAACCAGACTTAATAGGAATGGCACCATGTGACAACTTATCCACTAGGAGTGGTTTTTTGTTTTGTTGCTGTGGTTTTGGTTTTTTTTCTTTTTTTCCCTGTAGCCTGACTTTACTGTTGCACCATTGTGATATTAGGATAGCAGGTAATAACACTGTAACTGGTTGGTGAAAAAGTACTGAAAATAAGCAGGTCAGATTTTCATTTTATGAACCTAATGACCTTCGGAGTGTATCTTTTTTAATCTTTTTTTCTACTATCTCTGTTCTTCAAAAACAAACCCCATAGAAATAGCACATGCTTTAAAAACAAAATACTCCAAGACTGCTGCCATAGACTGAGAGTCTACAGCTTAGTTACTAACCTATGATAAAGAGAGTTTGTAATTAAAACTACCAGCAGAGCCTTGATTACTGAGGGGGATGTAGGTCCTAGTATAATTTAATAAGATCCTTTGGCATGCAGATCTGCAGCCCTTAGTTACTGCCTCCAGCAGCACAGCACATCAGTGCTGTACCTCTGCAGCCTCTCTGTGCCTGTAGCCAACACTGATTGCTGTTCACTCCTCTCTTTCCCCAGCAGCAAACCAGCTGTGGATGCCATGTGGGATTGCAAAAGCACACCCAAGATTGTGCTCCAGCCTCCACCCTTGTGGGACACTGGCAGTGAAGATGTGAATGTGTGGTAGCTGCTGGCTTTCTGCACCCTAATAAAAAGGGATCAGGAACTCCAGAAGTCACATCAACTTTCCTTGCTTATATTAGCAGAAGGTCTTGCCCAAGACAGGTGCATCAAAAAACATTTTCCTTGCCTGTATCAGAGCAGGCTGAGAGGAAAGAATGGCCAGAGGAAGCTGATCCTTAGGCTGTGCAGAGACTTACCCCTCTGCATGGTCAGGGTTTGCAATCTCCCATATTTGTGCAGTGGCTTTTCTAACAGAACTCTTACCTCCACCCTCAGACAGCTCCTTCCATGCCAGCAGAGCCCTCTCCCTTCTCCAGGGGTTATCAGGCTGGTTCCTTGCATTTTATACATCAACTGGCCTTTTCCTGTAGCCATGCATGTGTCTAACATTGGAACTTCAGAAAGAAAGACAAGAGCTAGGCATTTTATGAGCTTTTTGGAGGGAGGAGATCCTTCTTAAAATTGAGCTGGGCATAAGTAAGGAGCATGATATAAACCTGTGCAGATTACCTCATCCCTGAGCAATGGGAGCCAGTCTTTTGGAAAAGATGGGTGCCTGTTTATTACCAGCAATCACCATTGGTCATAATCCTTTTAGGATATGCATGGAGAATGACTCAGTTAATTTGATGAGTTATACTGCCAGGTTTTCCTGAAGCACTGGCCCAGCAGAATTACTGAGGCTGGCCCTAAGTTTTGGGAATGGGAGGGAGTTAGGGCAGCATTTGGGTGAGCTCATGGGAGCAGGCAACATGGGCTGGGGCAGACCAAGGTAAAACTGGCAGCATGTGAAAGCTGGGCAGAGGTTTGGATGTCCCTCAATGGGCATCTGCCCATGCCATCCTTCTGTGCTCTTTTGGTAGGTCTGCAGAAAAAGAAGCTGTGAGCTTCTAATATTCTAGCAATACTTTAAATTACATGGCTGAAGATCTCAGTGCTTTACAGATATTAATTTATCTTCAGAGTAGGTATGTGAATGGGATCCCACATCTTCACAGCTACAGCACATGTGAGGCATGAAGAGAGAAAGAGAATAATAGTTTTCCAGTCAGGGAAAAGCATGTCAAGCTCAAGACTTTGTTCAGGCTTGCAGGAGGGTTAAGCTCAGGCTTAAGAGAAATACTGGAAGTGATTTACTCCTGCACAAGCAGACATCAATGGCAGTTCAGCAGACCTGAATCAGGGCAAAATGTTAGGGAAAGCATTGCCTGGAATGCCTTGTAGCTGTCTCTCTAGGGGGTCTGTCACACAGCCTAGAACATATCCTTCATCAAAGGAGTCTTTTGTCTGCCCTCAGGTCCAGTGATATCACCAACTTGGCATTTCAAAGGAAGAAAGGATTCGCCATCTACATTTTTAATTGAGAGTTAACCCGAATTTGGAGTTATTTTGAGCACTGTCTCTGTGCAGGTGGATGTGTGGATGTCCTCAAGATACTCTAAGCAGAGGGCTTATTTTAATGTCTTTTCTTTGCATGGCTCTCTGTGCAAACTGCTCAGAATGCAGCCCTTCTGTCAGCACTAGATGTGTGCATATAAAACATTTACTGCTATGTTGGCAGCAGCATCTGGAAGCATCACTATTAGGGACAAAGTAGTGAGTGCTCTCAGCAGGTAGTGTGCACAGCTGCTTCACAGCAGTGGCTTTAATTTTCTGCTGTTGCAGGGCATAGCTGACCTAACATTAACTGTGGGTTTGCACACTGTCAGGACAGCCCTGACAATGTCAAAACAAGGCAGGGATATTGAAGGAAAGAACTGGCAGGGAAAATTCTACCCAAGACAGATGGGTGTGAAGTAGTTGGCTCAGAGATCTTGGCTACCTCGAAGTGGGAGCAATGGGAGGGCAAAAGCAGTTCCCACTTCCATATGATGGCAAATAAATTGTGTGTTGTTGAGGCATGTTTTGAACAGCAGCATGGAGAGTTTAAGCCAGGACAATTCTACATGGCTGGTGTGCTGGTGACTAGAACAAACAAATCTAGCTTTTCGCATGGGCTCTGTGAACACAGCTGCAGCCAAGCACAGTGAGGATTCACTGCTGCAATTAGAACCCCCATATGGCAGTGCCTGTGTGTACATCAGACTTTCTTGTTCATTTTAACACAGGTTTGTAGACCAAAGATTAAAAGGAAACTTACAGGTTCTTAGTTTCTACTTGCAGCACCATTTTAAATGCTAGCCATGACTCTACAAATATCTGGAATGAATTCTTTTCTTTCTGTTGAGGTCTGAATAGCTTGTTCATCAATGAATTGAAAGGGTGTGATTAAGAGTGAGTTTTGCACTATACTGAATCTTGTCCTTCTTTCTCTTTTGTTAGCAAGCCAGACTGCCTTCTGTAAAAAGTGGTCCTTTTGAAGATCAAGGAAAAGGGAGGGAAATATTTAGAGATAAATAGCTTAAGACTGCACATTTGGATGCTGTGAAACTTAAAATTAAATAGTGGCACAACTGAGTATACAGCTTCTATCATTAGCTGTCCTTAAAAGGATAGGGTTATGAAAATTTGATTTTCTGTAGGAGTAGATGTTTGGTATGTTTCATGCACATACTTATGGCGTATTACTTATATCAATAGAAGATGCAACTACTAAGCATCCCCATCTGCTTCTCAATTCAGACAGATTATTAAAAATCCCTGTGGTGGAGATAAGAGTTTAAAAGAATAGTATCCAGGTGCTTGTACACATTAACTATGTCAGTTACTCATCCTGTGGGACATCAGGATGCCATTCTGTTCCTTGCTGCAGTATCTGCAGGACCTATTGTCTCATGGTCTCTGCATCATGACACATCAACAGGAGGACATTCAGTGCAAGGAGAGAGTTTGTTGGTGCTATAAACCAATCACATGTGCTGGCACCTTCAAAGGAGCATCAGTCTCTCCATTCTCATTGGCTGGTCCCAAAAGTACAAATAGTTCCCAGAAATGATAATTGGTACCAATTACTGAATCATGTTTTAATGGAAAGCACAATTAACTCTGCACATCCCTCAGAGAGACCAGATTGCAAAAGTGCAAGCAGACAGGAACTCATCTTCTTGTTACCAAGTGTCAGAGTTTCTAATTTGAGTTTAGTCATGCTTTTTACAGTAGGTAAGTCCAGCATTATTTGTGTGGATCGGCTTGGCTTCCTCTCAGGCTGACAAAGATGCTTACACAATTGAAATCAAAGCCTCTGAGTACCACAGGGGGGTCATAAGTGAATGAGGTAATAAAAAAATCACACAGCTCTGTGCAGCACACACATGGTAAGGAAGTTTTTACAGGAAAGCTTCTCATTTGCCACAGCTTCTGAAATGAGATCCTTCTAGCAGACAGATCTAGCAAACTTTTAGCTTTAAAATTCCTCAGTCACTGCTGAAAATTAATTGTCACTTTCAGGTGGGCAAATAAATATTGGCAAGGGCATTGGAGAAACAAATGGCAAGGTCCAAGAGTCCCTTTGGCCTTTTTCCTTTACCAGGGAATTCTGAATTCTTCAGGGATTCTTCCCTGAAGTGCTGGGATTAAACTCTAGCACACTGTATTTGGAGCTGTGCTGCAGCCCTGTAAGCAACTCAGGTTTTGGCTGAGCAGCAGGCAAGTGCTGTGCAGAAAAAGGGTCACTCACAAAGCTGGAAGCTAAGAATAAAAATGGGCATATGCCTTATTTGTCTTCTTGTAGCCCTCTGCTTTTAAAATGGCGTGTGATGAGTTGAATTAGGGGTAGGTAGGTAGGTTTGCCTCTGAAAGATGTTTCCCAGCAGTGTCTTTGGCATTGTAGCAGCCATCAGCAGGTATGTTCTCTGACACACAGACTCTCTCCCTCAAGATCCTCAATCATGGTTGTGGGACTGAAGGAGCATGAAGGATAAATTTATGTGTCTCCAGTCACTGCTAAATAGCTGAGAGTTGAGAAAAACAAGACAGCTGCAGTAGAAAGGAGGTTTTAAAACTTTTGTGTGACTTTTCCTACCAGGAAGAAAGCCCCAGAGAGGGAAATGAAGTAAGAGTTCTGACTGTCAAGTGCCTTTCCATAACCATGTGTCAAAAGCTTGTCTGCCATAGGAGCTCTAAGCCAAGGCTGTGGGATGTGCATGATTATTTCTTAAGTGCCAGACACTGACTTGGGTTGTTATAATATTTCTATACATTTATCGCTCTGTTTTTGTTGGATTTTTAAAATAAGAAATATCAGGGGACCCTTAAGGGAATAGAGGGCAAACTCACTGATATGCTACCCAATGCCTTTGCAGACACCTGATATTAAACTCAGTGATGTGCACAGTAACACAACCATCCTTCTAATCCCTAATCTCTCCAGCCACAAGTGGGACTGGCAGTGACCTGAAGGACTCCAGCCAGCTTTCACTGCACTACTGTCCAGAGGCTTGCAAGGGCTGCAAGACTGTTCAGGCTTGCAAATGGCACATCACTGATGTGAAAACTACTGCCATGTTATTCTGAGAGAGAAAATACCAAATATCAAACCCCTACTCAGAGAAATTACATTAGAAACCACTGTGTGGAGCCAGCCACTAATCATTTGGCAGATGAGAAAATGGGATTCAAACTAGTTGTTACTTGAATTTCAGGTGTCCGTGCTACCCCACTGGCTTTTACTTCTCTCAAAAGTCTAGATATGATACATACAATTTGCTGTAAATCAGATGCATGAAACCACCAGTGAACTTAGTGAAGTGATGCTGTGAAGCCAAGAAGACACATCTTTTCCCTGTAACAGAGAGAGAAGTGTCTACCAGAGTTGCTATGCTTTCACCTACCTTATTTCTTATTTTACTCCCATCTAGTCTAAAGTATTGTGGCCTGTGAAAAGAGTACTACAAGTTTCCCAGACTAAAGGGGAGAACAGAGTGTAGCTCAAATGGCATTACTGACAACAACATGCTGTGGTTTGTGGAGTTCATCTGGCAGATGCAGAGCCTCTTTAGCCATTAGATTAGGATGGAATTTGATTTAGAAAACAGAATAGCTTCTAGGTAATGTCTATACTCAGAAATCTGGGAAATATGATAAACTTCTTCAGTCTCAGGCATGGCAGGCAATTTCTAATGTTATGGAAGAGGACAGTAAGGAATGCACACACCAAGCACACCTTATGTGTCACACAAGGCTTTCTCCATTCATCAGCCATTAGAGTTTATGGACTAAAAGTTCAAACTCTGCTTTGCACTGAAAAGTTTTCTCAACGTTTACTCCATTAGTTAATGTGAATGGCTCTTAGTTGCTAATACTCAGTTTAGATGTTTTGTCACAGGCAGGCAAATTATATAGCAAGATGCAGACACTTTTAGTTGGGGAGAAAAACCCTCAAGGAAAGAAGAACCTCAAGAGTAACTCAGGTTTTTGTAGCAATGTGAGATCCATCTCTTTTATTCCCCCACTATCCCTGAGGAAAGACGGAACTGAAACACGGAAGAGAAAAATTCTGACACCCTCAGCAACCATCAAGCAGTATTTATTATTTGATGCAGGCAGCAAGAAGCCATAGAGAAAAGATTGTGTATTGTTGGTACTAAGAAATTACTGCCATCTGCTCAGGAGTGTCACTTTTTATGGAAAATCACACTATGAAAAGCCAGTGTCCACAAAGGAGACAGAGAAGTTCTGCAACTTTATTGGAATAAAGGGAGGGTGTCCCCTGGGGCACACGCCCACAAGATTTTCTCTCTCGAGGCTTTGGAGGGCGCAGCCTCCTTTTATGCTAAACTGCACGGTGCCCTCCTCCTTTCCAGAGGTATTCTCTGTGTTTTGCTGCTCTCTTTCCATTATAAGCGAATTGCTGAAGGATCCTTACTGATGTCAGAGTAGTGCAGGGAGATTTAGGGTGTTATTTTTCCTCCCAGAGGTTGTCATTATATAATAGGCAAGGCAAGGGATTGTATAAACAATACCATTAGACTGTTGGATGCTGAATTAATGTTTAAGGAGAACAAGCCAGCATCAAGCCCCTGCTTAGACGAAAATAAAAGAGGCAACCAGTCCTAGCAGCTGCAACCAGTCCTAGTAGCTGGAAGAAGCTTGAACAATGCCTAATGATGTGAAGACACACTGTGAGCCCCAACACATCTGCTTGCCTCTTTAGGCAGTTAATAAAGCTGAACACACCAGCCTAGAGGTGCCTCTGCAGTCTGCCAAGTCGAAAATGATGAGACCCCTAAACACTGCAGCCTAGTAAGAGTTTGCTAGGGATTGCTCCCAAGGTGGGCACATTGGCTGAACCAAACCTTTGGCAGCTGATGGGCACTTGTTTTCCACTCCACAAGGGGCACTGGGGAATAGCTCAGCAGATGGCTGAGCTCTCCTGCAGCAGCCTGGCTTTGGGTAATGGGTGGGTGGGCTTTTCCTAGTTTGATGTTAATTTTTCCCCCATTTCTTAATATCCAACATGAAATGCTAAAACAGTGTGTTTACCATCACTTTCAATTTAGGGTTGCTCTGCTGTTCTTAGAGCTGCATTTGAAGTTGATGCAAATTACACTTTGAACATGTCAGACGCTGTGTAATGCTAAGAACTCTTGACAACAATCCGGCACTTGATACTTGCCAGACGCTTTAATAACTTCAGCCCAAGCTTCTTACATCTTCTGCTGCAGACAGGATAACGTGCCTAGTGCCATCATTGCTGCAAAAATATGTGGTGGCTAAACAGCAGGCCTGTAAAAGCCTCACAGACTGAACTCTAACTTGATTCAACTGTAAACGTGAGAAATCTGTCAAGCTTTCCTGAGAATGGAATCCTGTAACGGTGGGCAGAGAAGTCTTAGGACTGGGACAGTTAACTTGCACCTGTGTAAACTATTCCAAACTGTCAAAGAGAAATAATGCAAACAATATCTAAAAACAGCTAGCACGTAGACACCTCTGGTGAACTGACCAATTGTTATGGGTAACAGCTTGTTACTGACCAACTAGAAGCAGGCATGATGTGTTTGTAAAACTCTATAAATGGGATGTGCAAATAAACAGGTATCCTTTTTTTGCTTCATGAACAAGAGTGTGTCTCAACTCTAACATGAGGTCACAGCAATAAAAATATGTTAATTAATGGGAGAGGAAGCTGGGTGCCATGGAGAGAGAAGCACAGAAGCTCTCACCACTGTCACCCTTGCATGCAGTGAAGGGAAGGAAATAAAATAAGCAAGCCCTAAGGCTGTATGTGGAATGATCAGGGTAGAAGGCAGCACTGTAATCACAGAGCAAGGCATGGACCCACTGATAGAAGAGTATGTGATGCAGATAAAGGCAGGAGAAGAACTTGTGCAGAGGTGGGCATGTTGCACCTGGAGGGGGATTTTTTATATTTGGAGAACTTGAACTTCAGCATTTTTACTTTGAGATTTTGGCCAAAAGGTGTGCTTTTAGTCCGAATGCTGCTGCCTCATATCCTAAAGAGCGCCCACTACACTACTGTGTTTAAAGGTCCTGTTGGTCTGCAGTTTGTGTGTGTAAGTCACAGCATGTCCTCTTCCTTTCTTTCTGTTGTATTCCCTGAACTCTTATCTTCCAGTAAAAGGAATACCTACTTCAGCTCCAGCCCCACAGCCTCATCTCCTTTCTGACTACTAGTAATGTTCATAGCTTAAGCACATCACCTTTGATAACTCCAACACTATGTATGTGCTGACTATGAATTAGTCTCTTCAGGGACTCACAATTACTGAAACAAAACAGGTACTTTGCATAGGGGCTCTTATTGTGCTCAATATTTACTCTTTCCTTTTTGGAGGGTTGACATCAGAATTGTTTCAAGTATGTGGGCTTTAAACCACAAATCTTCTCTCCTAGACAGCAAAACTGGTTGCTCTTTAGTTAAATTAGCCACCTATGATACAGAGGTAACCCCTTCTGTTCCGCTCAAGCTTTCTGTAAAAACACAAAGCTCTCAAGATTAATAAGTTCTTATGACAATTAGGTCAAACACTAAACTCATTAATCTAGTTCCAAGATTTCCAGACTCTTTTTCTGCAGACGTATCTAATTATTTTGTTGAGTTGTAACTGTCCTGTTTCCCTGGTGGGATTCTGTCCCTGCCTTCAGCAGCACTGTCTGGAAGCATGTGGCTGGCTCAGCATAGATTTACTGAGACCTTCAGGTGGGAAGGGACTGCTGGAAGTCCCCACTCCAGCCTGCAGCTCGCAGCAGGGGCAGCTCTGAGGTCAGGTAAGGCTGCTTGGGCTTTAATGGGTCACACTTTAAATGCCCCCAGGGATGGAGACTGCAGAACCTCTCTGGACAATCTGCTGCACTGCTTGGCTGTTCTCACAGGGAGCAAATCTCTCCGTATGTCATGCCTTATGTTGTGTTTTCAGTCATGCCCATGGTCTTTTGTCCTCCTTGTGGAGCACTGTGAAGAGCCCGTTTTCATGGTAGCACTGCTGTAATTGCTAGTGGGTTTCTGCTGGGTCCCCCTGAAGCTGTTTCTTCTCTAGGCTGAAGAAGCCTCATTCCATCTCATCTCCTCACAGAGCCCTGACTGTCTGGGTCACCTCCAGTAGGATGGAGACACCTCCTGTGCTCCCAAGGCATCTGTCTGGGAGACCTAGAAACACTCTGCCTTTCCTTTAAGGTGATGTCTGCATATTGTCAAGCTATGGTGGAATGTCCCTGCAGTAGCCTGAGACATGGTGGTGACAAAGTACCATCCTTACATCCCCTGGGCAGGAGCTCCAAAATTGAGCTCTCTGCTTGGGGCTTCTGGCAACACTGAGATCCAAGAGTGTGATTCTGTGTGTTTTGTGAATTAAATCCTTCAGCACCATGAGGGGTAAGTCCTGCTTGTCCAACATAATTTCCTTCTACAACAGTGTATCCTACCTAGTTGATTCTGGGAAAGGCAGTAGACCCAACCTTTTTGGACTTCAGCAAAGCTTTTGATACAGTGTGTCATGGTATCCTTCTGGACAAAATGTCCAACACACAGATAGCCCTGTTATGTGATGGGTAAGCAACTGGCTTATGGGTCAGGCAAAAAGGATTATAGGGAATGGGGTGACATCAGGCTGGTGCCCAGTCACTAGTGGGGTTCTGGGCTCCATCCTTGTCCCTGTGCTCTTCAACATCTTCATTGATGACCTGGGTGCAGAACTCAAAGGAATGCTAAGTAAGTTTGCTGAGGACAGTAAATTGGGAGGAGTTGTCAACTCCCTTTAGAAGGCCTGCAGAGAGACCTCAACAAATTAGAGAGATGGGCAGTCATCAGCTGTAGAAAGTTCAACAAGGGCCAGATTCTGCATCTGGAATGGGGCAACCCTGGCTGTACGGACAGACTGGGGAATGAGGGGCTCCTGGTCCATGGAAAGCTGAACGTGAGCCAGCAGTGCCCTGGCAGCCAGGAGGGCCAACCCTGTCCTGGGGGGATGCAGCAGGGACAGCATGGGCAGCCGGGCAAGGGAGGGGATTGTTCCCTCTGCTCTGCACTGGAGCAGCCTCACCTCCAGTGCTGGGCCAGGTTTGGGGGCCACAATGTAAAAAAGACATTAAAACATTTCCTCCAAAGGAAGGCCATGAGGATGGTGAAGGGCCTTGAGGGGAAGAAATATGAGAAGTGGCTGAGAGCACTTGGTCTGTTCAGCCTGGAGGAGACTGAGGGGACACCTCAGAGTGGTCTCCCACATCCTCACGAGGGGAAGCAGAGGGGCAGGCACTGCTCTCTTCACTCTCCTGAGCAGTGACAGGACTCGAGGAATCAGCCTGAAGCTGTGTCAGGGGAGGTTTAGGTTGGATGTCAGGAATAGGTTATTCACCCAGAGAGGTGGTTGAGCAGGTTGAACTGGCTCCCCAGGGAAGTGTCACAGCAACAAGACAGACAGAGTTCAAGAAGTGTTTGACAATGCTCTCAGGCACAGGGTGTGATTCTTTGGGATGTTGCTGTGCAGGGCCAGGAGTTGGATTCGATGATCCTAATGGATCCCTTCCAACTCCGCACATTCCGTGTTTATGTGGTAAGAGCAGCAGATCAGGGGTCCCTGGTGTGGAAATGGAGAAGGGGTGTCCTGGAGCTGCCGGGCCCCTCTGGCTTTGTGAGGCGACCTGCAGCAACGCCACTCGGGGTCAGCGGGCCGACGGATGGACAGCACAGAATGCGCTGCAGGACCAGCGCCGAGTGGGCTGGGTGGCCTGGGGGCCGTGTGTGGGGACACACAGAACCAGCCGGGCCCAGCGCTGGCCTCCCCACGCCATTATCCTGAGGGGATAACTCGCGGAGCCCCACACGCCATTATCCTGAGGGGACAACTCGGTGGTCTCCCCCCGCCATTATCCTGAGGGGACAACTCGCTGAGCCCTCCCCCCGCCCCCCGCCATTATCCTGAGGGGACAACTCGCTGAGCCCTCCCCCCGCCCCCCGCCATTATCCTGAGGGGCGGAGCCGCCACCTCCTCGCGCCCCCAGGACTCGGTGGGCGGGGCCGTGTCCGGACACGCCCCCAGGGCGGGCGAGGCCCCTCCCCCGGGCGGGTGCTGGGGGCGGGGCGTGGGGCGCGCGCGCGCCCGTGCCCGGTACCGCGGCTGCGCCCTGCCCGCGCCCGCCGCCGCCGCCATGGACAGCGACGAGGAGACGCTGGAGGAGATCGTGGAGGGTGCGTGTCCCGGGGCTCGGGGAGCGGGGCCCGCCGGCGCCGGGCGCTGCGGCGGGAGCTGTGGGGGCGCGGGGCGGTGGCGGCGGCCGGAGCCGGGCGGCCGGGGTCGGGCGCGGCGCATGACATCAGTGGGCTTATGCAACGGGCGGGCCGGGGCCGCGCACGTGGCGGTTGGGCCGGGGGCAGCCGGGGCCGGGCGGGTTCGGGCTCCTCCCGCCGCCCAGCGCTCCGGCCACTGCGGGGGGCTCCGCGCCCGGACGCGGGGATGGCGGCTGCTCGGCTCTTCTTGTCAAAAATAAGTCGTGACCGTGGTTTCGTGCCGCTGCTGTGCCCCCGTGCGGGCGGTGGCCTGCAGCCCCGGCGCCCTGGGCGGTGCGGCCGGTGCCCGGCCCTTCCCTCGGCGGCCGAGGGACGTGGGGATGCCCATCCCTGGAGAGAGCCCGGGGAGCCAGGGCTGCAGTCACACACATGCAGGTGGAGAAAGGGAAGGAAAGAGCGACTCCGAGAAGACACTGTTGCCATATCCATGGGCAGCAGGGCTGGAGCCATCCCTAAGGGAGAGGGGTGGGCCAGCTCATAGCCGCACCTGTGTGTGCAGATCACCTCTCCTGTGCGGATAACTAACCCTCGCAGAGCTCTACACCCAGAGGCACGTGTGCCCGCTGGCAGTGAATGGCTGGTGGAAACCTCAGCAGGCAGGAATAGAGCTCCCAGCCCGCTGTCATCCCGTGAGGCGTCTGGGAGCCGGGAAACAAAGCACGGGCGGCATCTCTGCGGGAAAGCGGCGGCTCCCCAAGGATTGCTGGCAGGGGCAGCGCGGTGCTGCGGGCAGTAGCAGTGCGGGGTGTCGGGCTGCTGGGACGGGGAGCTGCCCGGGAAATGCGGGTAATGCCCTGCTGGCCCTGGGGGTGTGTGTGTATGTGCGGCTCCTGGGGCAGCAGGGTTAGGCCTCAGAGCTCCGGGGGGAGCGGCAGCTTCGTCTGACAGCAGCTGTGAGCAGCTGCTGCTCCTCACATTTACTTGTGTGACTGCCCAAGTGTGCTGTGCCGGAGCCAAAGAGAAGCTTTGTTGAGGGGAGCGAGGCTCCTCTGTGCCCCATAGATGTGGTTTTCCACACCGCCTGTCCTCCTCGGAGCTGCGGGTTGCAGTTGTCTGCGACAAGGAGTCGTAGTTTTCATCCTCATATCACAGATAAAGTGTTCTGCTCTGTCCTGAGTTTGTTTGGCATCTCCACGGGCTAAGGAAACAAATCTTTACTGCTTTAGTCAGCAGTGTATAGGAATGTATGTGTTTTTCTGAGTGGGGCAGAAGCAGGATGCTCTTTGGGGGTGAATACGATTTTGCACTTACCCAAAGGAAGTTAGAAATACAGAAATCAGCACTTTTATTTATGTAGGGAGGAGTTTGGTTTATTGTTGTTATCCCCAAACATCCATCTGGCAGCTCTGTGGCCAGAATTTTTTATTGATGATGCATCTTAGATGTCATCTGTTAAGTAATAGTGATACCGACAGTAAAGGGCTTTTATCTTTGATTTGTATCATCAGTGGTTTCGGTAAGTGACTCCATTGTGAACTAGCCCCTGTTAGGGTAATTCCTTTTCTTGAAAAGTTCATTGTCTGCGCTTAAGAGGAAATCTTAGGATTCCCTTAGTGAAGCAACAAAAGTGAGGTTTTACCATAATTTTAAAATGTGTGTAGACGTTTTGGGTTTATTTTTTGCAAATGGAGGAGAGAGGTGAGAAAGGAAAGTGGAACACACTGCTCCCCATGAAATAATGAGGATTTTTTTTCTGTTGACTTAATCTGAAACAGAATTAGAGCCAAAGGTCTCGGCCATACAGAAAAAAAAAAAAAAAAAAAAAAAAAAAAAAAAAAAAAAAAAAGTTGTATTTGTGTTATGAAACTTGAGATTGCATTTTTTTCCATGTTGTTGACTGAGAGAGACTGTGTTGCTTGTTTTGTTGCAGTGGTGGGGGCATGGTTTGTTGGTTTTTTTTAATAAGGGGAAACTTCTAGCACATTAGAATAATTGGATTCTTTGTATTGTGGCTGAGATTAAGACCCTGTATAGAGGCCATTGGATCAAAGCTGAGCATTTAAAATCTCTGAGGTAGTCTGTATCCTGCTGTGCAAAAGTCCTGACATGTGTTCTGTGTACAGGCATGGCAGCTTTTGTGTTGGGCTTTGCATTCCAGCAAAGTCTTGACAAAGCTGAATAGTCACAGAGAACAAAGTTGCAAGGGTTTGTTGTAGCTGTTTTGGGTATTTTTTAAAAAAATATTATAACGTTCCAATATTATAGGTGTATTTTTTTAATCCAAGTGTTTTATAAAAGTTTTTGCCCCAGTAGTGACGGGGAAACTGGTATTGTTTTGTTTAGGGTTTGTTAACTTACACCAATGTACCTTTCAGTATTTATAAAACTTAATTTAAAAGGCTTTTAATTAGAACTATAAATGTTGACATAGTTTTTGGTCTCAAAGAGGTGTCCACATCAGAGATGTTGCTAACATTTTGGTTAAATTGTCATTAATTTATTGTTTATTAATATTTAACCATTAATAATTATTGGTTAAATTTAGCTAAAACTTGTCCTTTCTACAAAAAGGGGTGTCCCGACAGAATGGGAGGGAAAAAAGCCTTTCTTCTCTTTGGAAAGAGCAGCTTCTGTTTAAAGAGTTCCTCTTCAAAGTAATTAAAAGCCTTTAGTGATAGAGCTTTTTTCCTTCCACCTCCTGCTCTCTCTTTTTACTCTATTATTTCTCTCATAAGCAGTGGTTACTGGCTTCTTAAACGTTTAACTGTTTTTAGTCTAGTTTGGGCTAGAGACTTGAAGTGAGACCACAGTCATGTGCAGGTGTGAGAGAAACTTGGTGGAGCTTGCAGGGGAAGGAGGGAATCCTGGCTCTTGGATGAGTTCAGATTCCTCACTGTTACTTTCCCCTGAACACCCTTCTAGGTGCATTTCCATGCTCAATGAAGTCTGCACACCTTGTTCCCTCTCTGGGCACCAGACTCAAGGTCTGATAGTACTGAAGTGCCTCTTGTTGCCTGCATCAGCCTGGGCTGTAAATCAGTCCCCGTCACAGTGAAGTTTGTTTCTGCCTTCCCATATGTGTGATGAACCTTTTCCATTTAGGGCAGATTTGGTCAGGGAAGAGCTTGACCCAAAGCCTGGAGAAGTGGATGCTTACACTGTCTCTCCCCTCTAATAGGCTGTGTATGAATCACCAGAAGTCTGGGGGAATCAGAGGTGATGTTTTAGTTAGAAGCATGGAAGAACATAAATGTAGGGTAGCTGTTATTTGTTTGAACAGTTTCCATGCAAAATTTATACCTGGTAAAATGTCACTGTGGGAGCTGTAGCATCCACTCAGGTGTGTCCCTGTGTGAGAGCAGCCCTGCTGAGCTCACACAGCTAAACCTGGCAGTCACCAGCATTTAGAACACTTCTCTGTCATTTCCCTTGGCTTTGAAGAGGCAGTCAGAGACGCAATAGGAGCTTTATTGTGCTTTAACTTAGTAGGGTTTGCCCGGTTACATTCAGTAAGACACAAACCATGCAGGTGAGGATCCAAGTGTGTCGTCTCTGCTTTCCCTTTGTGCAACAGCTGTGATAGGGAAAACTGATACAGCTGAGGGTGGGAATAGGATATAAAGTGAACACATCAGAAAGGCACTGGAGAGCAGCATTTAAAATATGAAATACCACATTGACTGGCATATTGCAAGGGCCCAGCCTTATGGACATGACATACTTTTATTTCTCTGAATTCCTGTGAATACAGCTGCATGGTGGCACACCCACATTATCATAAGGCATGTGTTTTCAAAAGAAAAAAATCAAACCTTTTCTTTTCCTGTTCTTGCCAATAAATGAATGTTTTAGATAAAGAATTATTATACTTTTGAAGATGTATATTATACAAGTTAGTATAATATAAACCTTTCTTTGAGAAACAAGTTTTGCTTAATATTTTCTCTCCTGTCTCTCAGCCCTTTTCTTTTGTCCTTTTATTTTTATTTTAAGCTGTGTGTTACACAAGTACAAACTTCAGTTGTACAGAATGTCTGATCACTGTTCCTAACAGCAATGATCTGAATTACTGTTTTGTGCTAGGGAGCTTCTGCATTTCAAGCAGCTACATAACATAGAGAGCAGGTTTAAAATCTTGTATATTAATTAATGTGTTCTGTTGTTCTCTGTTTGGATTTTATTTCAGGGCATCTAGATGACGATGGGCTGCCCCATGGGTTCTGTACAGTGACCTATTCATCAACAGACAGATTTGAAGGAAATTTTGTGCATGGAGAAAAGAATGGCCGTGGCAAATTCTTCTTTTTTGATGGAAGGTACACTCTGACCCTTTGATTTTTCTTCTGTATTCTTCCTTCTGCTTGTAGCCATGCAAAACTAATCTACATTGATTGTATACTGCTGAGTTTCTGGATAAGATTTCTCGTTAGAAACTGTAGCTGAGAGGTTTGCTGCTGCTGTAGCCGTTCCTGTGGTGGCTTTGTGTGTAATGAGGTGCCTGTAGTTGTTTCCTGGAGGGAGGATGCAGGGCTGTGAGCTCTTTTGGCACTGTAAAGTTATGAGCTGATTAGAAACCGTAAGAATCTTGAAAACCATGCTGACTATGACTTGGACATCAAAGTTTATTACTTCAGGTGGACTTCTCTGCCTTATAGAGCTACACAGAGAGTGCACCTGGACCAGGAGCTCCCTGTGCCAGCCCTCACACACAGACACAGGACCTTGACAGAGAGGCTTGCCTTCTGCTTTGTCAAATTGTTTATCAGTTAAAGGACTGAGTTAAACACAGGTTTGTTATCAACTCTAGTTAATCCTCTGCAAGGTGCTTGTGACCTGATTTACTTTGAGAAAAGCCCCAATAATTTCCCTTCTTTTCAGTGGGAATTGTGACAGTGAATTCGGGCTAGTCTGTGCCTGTGCATGTGTTTTCTTCTCTGATGCTCATTATGAGCACCTTGTAAGTGTTCTCCCCAGCAGCACTGCAGCATTCCTGTGTGCAGTTGCCCGGAACCCCTCGGAGGGAGCAGCAGTATAAAATGACACAATTCTTCATGGTTTTGCAGCTGTTGGTGACACTCTGAATAGCGGCTGTGAAACTGACAGTCGTGCCGGGCCTGCTCTCTTCCTGCTCAGCAAAATTCAGAGCAGGAGCAGAGGTATTGTGCTGTCTCAGTGAGTCAGCTCCTTGTCTGTACTTGCCTTTGCACTTGCTTCATACTGGGGACTGTGGGTTTTTTTTTTTCATGAGGAAGATAATATATTTATTCAGTTATGTAGAAAGTGATTAAGCCAAGCTTGGATGAAGAAAAAGCCTCACTGTTGTTGGTAATGGCCTTGTTAAACCTTCTCTGAGTAGCTGAAAATCAGTACTACCCAGCAGCTGAGTTCTCTAAAATAGTTTTGGTTTAAGTTGTTGAGCAGCGTCTCTATGGACACAGGTACATAATGTTTCTGTGCTGGTGGATGATTTCAGCAGGGTAGTTACTGATTGTACAGTCAGAGGAACTGACCCACTCTTTTGTGTGTGGGGCTGCTCCTCCATGTAATCCAGGGTACAGGCAGCGTTTAGTGGGAAGAGTCAGGTTGCTGCTGAGCCTTTTCTGTATTGCATAAATGTTGCCAACTCTTCTCTATTTTTCTTTTTTTTTTCCCTTCAATTTTCATAACCCTTAAAAAACTGGAATAGCTGGCCACTGATGACTTCAGGAACTAGCAGAATGAAAATATGCAAAAATAGTCTGCAATGTGATTTTGGAAAATGGAATATTTTTATTATTATATATTTTAATTTAGCTAAAGCAGCCTTAACTGAGCAGTAGCTAATTACTGCAGATGTCATTTGTCTAGCTGTGTCCAGCTAGCAGGACTAAGTTGCTTTCTGAAATGGATGGTTCAGGAACCATGACGTGTCGTAACAATGACCTGGCATAAAACAGGACATGCTGTTTCCATTAGCTGTGCCACAGGCAAGGCTGAGTGCTCATGAAGATGAGCAATAAATATCAAAAATGTCTCAAAACAGCTCTCCCTTTGCAGAGTCCTGTGCAGTGAGCTAGCTGGTTTCAGCACTTGTGGGTGTGTTTCCCTGGCAGGCTGCTGAGGAAAGGCTGACAGCTGTACTGCTGTACCTCTGTTGTTGGGGAGCAGCTGAGTCCTGTCAAGCACAGGACTGGCTGCAGTGTAAGCATTCTCATTTTTTGGGTGTTGGGGAATAGGATTGGTTGCCTGGCTGCCTTGTTTGGTCAAGAAACTTCTCCCTTTACTGGAACAGCTGCCCCCTTCCTGTTGATTATTTAGGGGAGTGGAAACCTGGAGTGAAATATCAGTTGTTTTTCTTCCTTCCCCTTTTAGAAAATGCAAAAAATCACAGCACATTCTTTAAGAGAGAGAAGTATCACCTCTGGCATTCTCTCTGTTTTGGATTGTGGACTTGAACTTTCCTTGGTGCCCGTGGTTCTGGAGGGTACTTTGCAGAACACTCTGCACTATAAAGGCAGGCATGAGAGCTGTGCTTGGCACAGAGCTGCCCTTCTTCCCTAACTGGAAACTCCTGTGAACTGACATCTCCCAGAACACAGTAGAAAACTATTATATTTAGGGAAAAACTTTTCAATCTTCCCATGTAGAGGGAGCGAGAGATAAATAGATCGGTCTCTGTCGATATTAACTTAATCCCTGGAAGGATATTGGAGTATTTTCCCCCCCAGTTCATATCACTGGTTTTATTTTTAGTTAAGGAGTATCTTCAATCCCTTCTAGGCATAGTGGATAATGGGAAAATGGTACATCTGATAAATCTTGACTTTGGTAGAATTTATGTTGTCAGAGGTATGATCATCTGAGAAGCAAACCAGAGAAATACAGGCTAGTTCAGGGTTTGTATTAAAAAGGTTTTGCTTATGAAAGACACAGAAGCTATTTATTTGTCTTTGTGCTGGTCAAGTCTTAATTGAAATTACTGTGTCTGGCTGCAGACACCATACTTTGAGAGCTTAAAAAAAGGGAAGTGGAGAGCAAGGTGGAAATAGCTCAGAAACTGCGAACAGCATAAAAGTTTCTGAACTTGACTTTTTAGGTGAGCTCGAAGGATATAGACTTCTTTCTTTAGGTATCACCCTTTTGATTTCCTTACATGAGATGGATCTTTTGGTCACTGTTTGGAGTTTAGTACAAAGAGAAAACATAGAAGTGTGAGTTACAGTAAAAGAAAATATATTCTTTCCAGGGCTGAAGCACTGTTGTAATTTAGCAATGTTTTAACTTCAACTAGTGCAATTAAAGGTTACAAGACAAGATTTTTGGTGTTTTTCATTACATAAACTGGGGGCGGCTGCTTCTTTTAAAGAGTAATCCTACATGTGCACGCTGTGTGTGTTGTCACTACAATGGAATTCACATCTAGTGATCTGTGATAAATTAGAGGGGAAAGTGGCATCATTTCTGGTTAAGTAAGGGCAGTGATTTCTGGTGTTCCCTCATCCTTCCCTGTGCTATAGTGCCATAGCTGTCTGTGCAGCTCTATAGCAGCCTGGATCAAGAAATCCATTTGACTGAAAAGTAAAATAGTTTTCCTGTTCCTTCTTGTTTTGCATCTGGTGTGCACTGAGGCTTTTACTGTAATGTATTTTCCCATGGAAACCTCATCCAGCTTGCCAAAGTTATGTAAAAACAGAACATGAAGCTTTAGAAATGAGAAAGCAAATTCTGAAAAAACATTCCTTCCACAACTCTTGCAAATCTTTGTGATGAAACATGTAGAGTCATGTGCTCACAGAGACTGTTTGGGCTTATACCTTAGACATCTGCATCTGGAAAAGAATTATGCGGTGAAAATATGTGTATGCTGACAGCTGGCTGTTAGCTAAGTGTGCTGAAGTAAAAGCTAAACAAGTTGTGTTCTCTTAAGCTAATCCTAACATGAGAAAGAAATGCCTGAAGTGACCCTCTTTTATGGTGATAGCAAAGGGTTTGTAGGACAAAATCAAAATGAAATATTTCTTTGTTTAAATCCAAGTGCAGCACTAGTTCTGTGTGACAGGCTGTGTTTGATTTTAAGAGAAATACATGAAAAATGGCTGCTTTTAGTGGGGCCTGTAAGACTGGCTGCTGAGCGTATTGCTGGGGAGCTGATGCTGGGCTGAGACAGGTTGCAGTTTGTGCCCTGTCGTAGTTCATGTGTACAGCAGCTCAATTTCATCCCTCCAGAGATATGTCAGTGAAGGTCCACACGTGGCAGGTAGAAAATCCTACTGTGAGAGTAGCCTGCTTGAGCAAGAATTCCTTCTTTGGCCAGGAGTGTCCATTTGCTGACTATTCCAGCCCACAGAAAACACCAAGCATGTGATTGAGTGAGTGATGCTGTGTCCATGCAGCACACACTGATGAAAGGGTGCTGTAAGTTGTTTTCTGCCTTTGGAGCTCCATAGAAACAAGCTCCTGGTTTTCACCTCGGCATTCCAGAGTGTTGAGGGTTTGGGTTGGGCGTGGGTTCACCCCTGAGAGGTGACGAGTTTCCCACTGCTGTTTTCTGTCTCTCCCCATCAGCACCCTGGAGGGGTACTACGTTGATGACGCCCTGCAGGGCCAGGGCATCTACACCTACGAGGATGGGGTGGTGCTCCACGGCACCTACGTGGACGGGGAGCTGAACGGGCCGGCCCAGGAGTTCGACAGCGACGGGCGCCTGATATTCAAAGGGCAGTACAAGGACAACATCCGGCACGGAGTCTGCTGGATCTACTACCCGGTAAACATCACCCACCTGCTCTCCTTACTGCAGAGCTATAAACGTCTGGGCATTCTGATTGGAGATAATCCAACACAAAGTTAAAAGATATGGATGTTGAGTGTTTGCCCCATAGATGAGACTCGGTGAGGCTGCAAGATGCCCTCCACCATTTTTATCTTCCAGGAAAGGCAGCCCCTTGGAAGTGCATTTATATATCATTTGTATGTCATATAGAAATAGGATGTCTGATATTTTATGCATCATCTCTTTGGGAAGGCTGGAATAATGATTTGCCAGTTTGTAGTGCTACCGGTGAGGAGCATGGAAGCTGTGCCCAGTTACTGCAACCTGCTGCTCTTATTAAAGTAAGAGGAGAGACTTTGTCTCTTTGTTTCTGCAGGATATGTTGTGAAGTCTGGCTTTGCCCAAAACATCGGATGTAATTCCACTCTGGAGGGGAGTTGTGGACAAGTGATTTGCTGGTTAAGCAAGCCAGTGTTTTATCTTTTTGAATTTTGATGTTCTTTTACAACCATTCTTGTAAAATTCTTGTTCTTTTTCAACTAGTTAAGGCAATGACTGTTGTACAGCTTTTAGGGAGTTTTTGCTGCAATTTTTTAAAAAATGTAATTCCTATTCAGCCTTACACAGCAGAGTTGAACTTTTCAATCTTACCTCATGCCAAGAAGGGGGTAACATCTGCATGTAATTAAGCTGCTGATCAAAACCCAGTCTAATTCTGTGATACATATGGCACAAACTCTAGTTGCAGATTGATTTCTAAATGCTTACCACCACTGGCTGTTCATTTTATTTACTGTTTTTCACTGTTGCTATTCAGCATATATTAGGATCAGCAAATGCTTGCTGTATGCTGCCAAAAGTTTTTCAGTCCTAGTGTATAAAATACACACAGCTGACCCTTCACTTCATGTGTCTCTTGATTATTCTTCTAGCTGACAGAGTGTTGCTGTACCTTTTGGAAATGTGGATAATTAGAGGTTGTTTATCATTATCATCTTGCCAGACAAAAGGATGCAAGATGTTCCAAAAAACTCCTTTGCCATGGAACCAGTTGTTTCCTCATGACTCTGTGCAGGATGCTATATGCACAGTTATTTTCCCAGATTTAACGTTCACTGTTCCCTCTTACAGCATGCTTGAAACTCTTTCATCCTTGGAGTTGAACAAAATGGTGTCTCTTTGAAATAGACCGTGTGCACAGTGGTCTTGATACAAAATCAGTTGGTTTCAACAACACACCTGCTGGTCTTGCTCCAGGGTGTTATGTGGAGAAGCTTCTTTGTGGTTTTTGAAATAAATACCTGAAGTGGTGTCTAGGTTTGAAAGAGTAACCAGCTACACACTCCCCCCTCCTCCTCCCAGCCACATCTTTTGTTCTCTTAAGTGTTGGTAGTTACTGTTTTGTAGCAACAGATGGGGCAAAATTCTACCAGAGAAAGAAACAAAAAGCAAAAATCCTAACCCCCAGCAAGTGGTTAGACCTGTGCTGATGTATGTATCTCATTTCTGCAGTTCTGGAAATAGATCCAACCTGAGCTGCAGGCAAACCACAGATGGCAAAGCCCAGGGCTGAAATGTGTAAACCTTGGAGAGGAAAAGTGTTACTGTTGATGCTTTCCACAAACAGTTGTTCTTTCTGATTAGCACCTGACATTGAGGGACATTCTGGGAATCATTTTTCCAGGAATCATTTTTCCTCAGTAGGCTCAATTCTTTAGAGGTACTGTGAGTTAGCAAGGTAGCATTAAATCTTTTTTCCCCAGCACAGTATCATAGTAATCAAATTTGGACATCTTTGTGGCTTTGGTCCTTGTTTTACAAACTGTACACATAAAGCTTTCACCAAGTGAAATTGAATATTTGTGCCACATGGAAGGAAAGACCTTGGGTTTTGCCTGTTCCAAACAATATAGAAAATCAGTTTTATCCTAACTGGAATGACTTCATCCACCTTGTTTGTGTGTCTCTTTCTCCCTCATTTTCATAATTCCACATCTGAGCTTACTGTTGCATTTTTTAAAAGTTGGAGCAAACCCTTTTCATTTACTGAGGATGTTGCCTAGAAAATAGATCTTCCCAACAACATTAGAATGAATATAAAAGCAAACCTTTACTTGAAAGCATTTAGGTACTCAATATGGCAAAACCCACACTTGATACAGTAAATTCACCATTTTCTAAGGTTTGTTGATTACTGTAACTATCATATATTGTCCAATTAAAAGGTTAGTTGATTAGGTAATAATTCCTTGGGTGTTACCCCACTGGAAGCAGTCCATAGGCTTCTTTTGCCTTTTGTTATGTCAGGTCCAGATTCTGGTTGGTAAACAGAACATCCTTGTAGTTGGAACTCTTAGTCTTGGAGATTAAGATTAAAGAATATTTTAGGAATGTGTTTAAAAGGTTAACTTACTGCTCCTAGATGTAGGGGAAAAGGATAGGTAAAAGTAATAGAAGCTACAGCCGCACATTTGCAATTTACAAAGCTACAAATGAATTAAGAATATAAAAAGCTAAAAATCTTAGGGATTAAGGATACTAAAGTATAACTAAATGCTTTGCCTTTTCTTTCTTGCCCGTGCTCTCAGGATGGAGGCAGCCTTGTGGGAGAAGTGAATGAAGATGGGGAGATGACTGGAGAGAAAATAGCCTATGTGTATCCTGATGGAAAGACTGCGTATTCTGGAAGGTTCATAGATGGAGAAATGATAGAAGCAAAGCTGGCAACTCTGACAGCTGTTGAGGATGGGAAACCTCAATTTGAAGTGGTACCAGGCAGTAAGTTCAGCTAACACCAGCTTGTATTCCTGCTACCAGCCCTTTGCTGCAGACAGCTTGGCTCCTGTCATGTTCCCCACTGGAGACTGGCTGTGATGACACACAGGGGGCCCTTTCTCCAAGGCACTGAGCTGGGCAGAGAGGAAGGTGGGCACAGATGGGAAGTGCCCCTGCCCAAGTGCATTTCCCAGCCCTTCTCTCACTCCTGTGCTCATGGGCACAGTCCTGCTTGTCACACATCCTGCTGCCCTCAGTGCTGGATGGGAAACCTGCTCCCTTCACCCTGATAATGATGGCACAGCTACAGCCACAGCATTTCTTGCAGTGAAATAACTGCAAGAGGAGAGGGAGGCCCTGCTTTGGTGGTAGCTCTGTCAGCTGGGTTTGTGCAAGTCAGTGTTTGCAGTGTGAATGTTCTGGCACCTGCGTTGCTGGGCTGAGGTTGGAATTAGTGAACCAGATTCAGTGGTTGTGTAATGGTCTGATTCACCAGCACCCTTCTGTGCGTCTGCTCCTGCTGACAGAAGGTGCCTGTGAAGTGCACAAGGGTAGGATGGTGCCTTCTCCAGTGGCTTGGCCTGTAGTTCTGGAGTGGGTTTGTTGTTCTGAGGCGTATGTCATGTTTTGGGGGAGTGTGGGTTAAGCTGCAGTGACAAGCAGAGACTGTGCTAATGCGTTTATTGCTCTGGCAGCAGAAATTGTCTCACTTGATGTGAAATAGGCACATAAAGCTCAGTGAAAAGGTATTGACGAGCAAATGCATGTGAGTTTATTTTTTGAGTTGCTCAGTTATGATAGCAACTCAAAATTTAATTTAAAACTTACTTCGTGAGAGGGTAAGGTTGTGCTTTGTAAAGAGGATGGAGTTACACTCAGGATTAGGCTGAATTAACTCCTTCAGCCAGAACTGATCCTGGACACCAGGGCGAAGGCCTTATATCAAACTTCATAGTACTCTGTTCTCTGGGTTTTTTCCCCATCTTATTTCCACCTTCTTCTTAATCTATCTGCAAGATACTCTTCTGGCATTTAGGAGAGGGATGTAAGAATATAATTTGAACTGTACCACTGAGTTGCTTATCAGTGACAGTAAAGGACTGTAGCAAGGGAGCTTTCTGATTACTAAATGTTAAATTCTGGCTAAAGTATCTTCAGGATTTGGACTAAAAAATATTTCATATTTGGAGTAATCAGGTTTTTGGAGGGTTTTTTGGGGGGGAGGTTTAAAATGAGCTATTGAAGGATATATCCTTTTAATTTTTTTTTTTTCGCTTTTAAATTTTATTTTGAGTTATTAGGAGGGTCAGTTTTGAAAAGATATCCAGTCCTCTTCTACAAGTTGGTAATTTGAAGGACATATGTATCACCTTTTTGTGTTAGTACTGTTACTCTAGAATGTTGAGGAGAAAAAATAATGAAGCAGCAGTATCTCACTTAAGGCTTTTTACAGATGCAGTTCTGTTTAATACCTTTTTTTGGAAGTGTAACATTTATTTTTTGCAGCCATTAAAATTAATTTTTGAATGTCTTGATTAAGTTAAGGATTGCATACTCTCAGTACTGCCAATTAGTTTATTTCCTTCATTAATTTCTGCTTTTTTTTAGGCCCAGTATACAGTTTTGACAAATCTACTTCATCCTGCATTTCTACAAATGCCCTTCTTCCTGATCCTTACGAATCAGAGAGGTAAGCTTTTTTTTCTTCTCCCCATATTTCTTTAATGTTACCTATGTAGGGCCTAATTTTGCAAACTTTTTCTCATCTCAAACTTAAAAGATGTGTAAAGATTTGTAAAATGAAAGCCCTGTGTGCACCTCACCTGTGGGTGCTTAGTGATACTCTGAAATATCTAAATAAGTGATTAGTAAAATGCTTGCTTTAATTTGCTTTAAGTACTTGAAGATGTGGTGCTTCACCTTGAGAACTCTTGCTCCTCAGTGCATTTACATACCAGCAACCCCAGTTTGGTGGGGATTTCTGGGGTTCTGATGTGTTACTGAGGATGTTCCTGAATTGAAGCCATCATTGTGGAGTAATAGGTGATTGGCACTTAAAAAATATTTTTTTCAAGTCAGCCCAAACTTCCCACCAGATCTGTTTTGACAAAATAGAGAGAACATATGGAAGAGAGGAAGGGAAGGAGTTCCATATAGAGGTTTTGAATAACAATAATAATAACAACCATTATTATTATTGTTGTTGTGTTGTTTTGTTTTGTTGTTGTTATTGTTACTAGCTTTATTGTTATACTGCTGAAGTATTGGGCTTTATCCCAGTAGTATTGTACTTCTTGGAGATGAAAACTGCAGGCAGTCACTAATTTCATGCCCTGTTGCTCTTGCAGGGTGTATGTGGATGTCTCTCTCATTTCCAGTGCTGGGGAAGGATTGTTTTCAAAAATAGCAGCAGAAGCCAGCACAGTGATGTCCTTCTATAACGGAGTGCGAATTACACACCAGGAGGTAAAGAAAAGAAAAAAAGTCAGTCTGAATCTTCATTGCTCCTCCTTAAATTTTCTTTCCATAGTAGGATCTTACACCCACTACCTTCCCACCCTTGATTTAACATGGAGTTTAATTGAAAGAAAGTGCATACTCACCTATGTATAGATTTAAAAAGTCTGGGTTGTTTTTTTAATGACATACACCCATGAAAAGCTTTATTTGCATATATTTTGAATATCTGTTTGAATATAGCAGTTTGAGTTTCAAACTGCTGACAAAGTTGACCCCTCCACACAGACATTGGATTTTTGCCTTGCAAACTAGGTAGACAGCAGAGATTGGGCCCTCAATGGAAACACAATATCTCTGGATGATGAAACAGTGATAGACGTGCCAGAGCCCTACAACCACGCTGCCAAGTACTGTGCCTCGCTGGGGCATAAGGCCAACCATTCCTTCACTCCTAACTGCACCTATGAGCCGTAAGTACAGCCCTGTGGGGTGGGGTAGGAGCTGCAGCCCCACTGCCTGGGCTCACAGGGGGTCCCTGGGCAGCTGGATGAGGACCAGTGGTGGGCTGGGATAAAGAGTTGAGGCACTGAAGGAGGATGAGTTGGAAATGGGATAGCATTGTGGGTGCTTCATGTCCTTTGAGATTTACACCATGAAGTATCTTGAAGTTTGTAACTTGTTAGTTTTGTCATGAACTTTATCAGTTGGTTTCTTGATTGTCAAATGCATAATTCCAGCTCTCTAAATCCTAGCTTGGCTAGAACTGCACTGTTTTTACTGAACTACCAGTGCTTTGATAAATCAGTATTTTTGCTCGTATTCTTAAACCTTTGAGGTTGACTGAAGTCTGCTAACTTGATATCAGATTATGCGGTATTGCTCTAAAGTGAGTGAATTCTGGAACTGTAAAAAGGGCTTGCAGAATATGTGAGTTGACAGACAAGCCTATCAGAGGTGTGTTTTTCCCTAGGTTTGTTCATCCTCGTTTTGGGCCCATCAAGTGTATCCGTACGATCAGGGCAGTGGAGAAGGATGAGGAGCTGACGGTGGCTTATGGCTACGATCACAACCCCGTGGGGCAGAACGGGCCCGAAGCACCCGAGTGGTACCAGCTGGAACTGAAAGCTTTCCAGGCTGCCCAGCAGAAGTGACGTGGGAGCCCTTCTCCATTCAGCAAACTGAAACAGAAACTTGGATCTATGCACTACCTTTATACTGAAAACTGGACAACCAGGGATTGTTCATGCTGTTGCATCATAACCTTGCATTCTGTGTTAAGAGATAAGTTCCTTGGATACTAACTAGGTTTGACTGTGTTACTCATAGCAGATTTAAAAATTAGCTAGCACTGCACCAGTCTTATCAGAAGAAATTATTTAATATTCTATACAAGATGTGGTATTCTTTGGTAGCTTCTGCTTTTGCACCATATGCAAAGATGCCAAAAGACTAGAAAGAAACTAAAATGGGTGTATCGTTCACTTTTAGTCGGCAGAGTTAGTGTTGCTCTCTATCTGCCTAGGCATTATTGTGCAACTGCATTTTGCATATATGCCACTTGTGATGATAACAGTAATATTTTGATATTCTCTAATAGTAGCATAATTTTGCCTTTTTAAACCTTTGATCTGAATCTTGCAATAGAGCAGTTTATTTATTATCATATAGGAGGCTGGGTTTTAACTCCCCTTTCCTCTTGTCTGAACGTTGTTCTTTCTACAAATCCTCTTTTGCAGGACAAATCCTTTCTAACTAGTGGAAAGGCTTGTGTGTGTATGTGAGAGTGCTGTGTGTTGGTCTCTGTGGCTCTCTAGATAGTATAGCAACATGTCTAAACCTAATATTTATCTAGCCTGTACGGCTGGCTTATTTTATTTAATTTATTATTATTATGACATGCAAATGAAGCTGTTCTTTGCATGAAGATTTTGTGAAAAGGAGAAGACAGATTTGCTGTTGAAAGACTTCCAGAAGTACACGTTCTGGAAGGCAAGCACATTACTTGCATCAGTGTTCATGAGTTGGTTTGTGTGTTTCACCTGTTCAAGTGGCCAGTTCTCAAGGCAAAAAAGATGTTTGGATCTCCCATGGATTCTCTGAAAGAAGGTGCACGTATTTGGGGGCAGATTGTAGTCTTTGGTGAAGGAGAGCTGTATCTTTTCTATGTGTTCACTTGAACAACATAGCCTTATAGCCATCTTTTAGTAGTTCTGGTTTATGACACAGTGAATTAATAGAATATGAAGTATCAAAATAAGATTTTTTTTAAAAAAAGAAAAGATATTTAAAGATTGTTTTTGAAAGACAAATAATGAATGTAAAAACATCACTCGATGAGCATATTTATAAACAGCAGTCAAATCCATAGCTTTGTTGCAGCCAACAGTGGGGGCTTGTGAATATTCATCTGCAGGGTTGTGTTCTGGGGTTTTTCAGGGGTAGGGAAATTGTGTGGTTTGTCAGATACTGTACTGGTCTTGCCTAATGCTGTATAAGAGAGAAAAAATGTATTATCTTGGTCTGGATACTGGAGCCTTTCTGGGACTCTAATGTTCTCTTTTGAGTTTAGCAGCTTAGGACTCAAATGCATTTGCAACACTTTCTTTCAATATTTGTAGTTTTAAAAAGTTTGTATATATGTAACATAAATGATTTGGGACTCAGACCTACCTTTCTATTGCAACACATTTTGGTTGCTTGCTTGAAGTGTTGGAGGAGTCTGGGGAGCTGGGCAGGGAGAATGTGTTGGGTACCTGCAGGTAGAAGGATGAGGCTGCTGTTATTGCAGGCTGAGAATCCTTGCTTCGGTACCTGAGGAAGGTTAGGAATTACTCATGAGAACCTGGGGCTCTCTTTAGTCCCTGTGGCTGCTCACAAGCATTTTCCATCACCTAATCGTTTCAGTTTGCACAGAGGTTACTCTGTGCACGTGCTGGGGCAGGGGACAGGCAGGCTCAGGGTACGGTGACACTCTGTGAGCAGTGGTCTGCACACGAGCTGTGACACTCCCATCTCCTCGTGCTGGACACTCAGGTCACAGCTCAGGGCCTCACCTGAGTGTGCAGGGACACAACCAACCTCAGAGGTGAGGGAGAGTTGGCAAAGGTCAGTCAGCTGCTCAGCTTCACTCAGTGATTCTCAAAAAGAAATAGGCATGACTTCATCTTTCCCTACCTGCCCATAGGTTGTTACTTGAGGTCATCAGCCGCTTGCTGATGGAAAGGAGGGAGCTCTTACATTCTCTTGGGGAATATTGTGCCTGGATCATTAAGTTTGTGAAGTTGAGGCTTGAGTTTAGGGGCAGGAAAGAGCAGAGGGAAGATATGACTGAACCCTGCTGGGAATGGATGGTAACTCTTTCCACAGTCCTGATAACCTGCTTTGGACTGCTGGCCTCTCTATGCTCACTGGGGAATTGTGCTTAAAATGTCTAGAGCTCTTTTCCCTTCATTTCTGATCAGTCCCTGATTCCTCTGCTAATCTATGTGTGTGGAGTTGCTTATGTTTTAATAGATTTGTCAGTCTTCATATTGCCTGATTTTGAGATAAATAGAATATAGGTGCTCTTTGTGCATCAGGCTAGAAGATTGTATCCTAAAATAGGGGAATTCTAGGGGGAAAAAAAGACACTGAGGTGTCCTGTGTCTTCTCAAAATATTTGGTGAGAATGAAGCAGATAATTTTGTACATGTGTGTAGCCTGATAGGTAGCATGCCACAGCTGTGGCTGTTATCTCTGTTACCTCTGCTGTCCTTCTCAGCTCTGTAAACTCTGTTGGTCCTTCTATAGCTCCCTTCTTCAGTGACCAACCTTCTATAAAAGTTGTGATTATGGAGCTGCTTTGGCTTGAGTCAGGACCAAGCCTTTTAACTCTCTTCTTTGTTTTCTCTCTCCTCCTGGTCTGTTAGAGTGGAGGTGGCTGGGAGGGCTTTTGCCACTGGGTGGTGAAAGAGCTCAGTGTGTCCTTCAGAGGTGTGAGTTGGCATCCCCTGGCTCAAACACAGGCTAGTTACAGAACTCCAAATAATGCCTTAACAGGTCAGTGTGCTTCTGGGGCTGACTAGAGAGCAAGCCCAGCCTCACAAAGCTCCTCATTGGTAGTGTGGTGACATATCCACAGACACGAGACCCACACCCAACCACAGTTTTCATTTGGGGCAGAGGAAGCACCACCTTACACAGCAATCTCCTTGGGTCTGTAGGATGCAGCTGACTACTGATGAATATGCAATAAGTAAAGAAGCTCCACTTCTTAGTCTGGCCAAAGACCTTTCCCGTTGGTACAGAAGCTGGGAGGAGCTGATCCCTGTCAGCTGAGCCCCTGGCTCTTGGGATACCCATTGTGGCTAAAGAATAGCATAGGAAAACCTGGAATTGCTGCATTTTTCAGGTACAGATCAGTTCCCAACATCTGCCTTTGGTCTGCAGTGCTGCACGTGGCTTCTCTGTGATGGGAGGGTTGCTTGAGCTCCTTTATGAGAAGCCTGTAATCACCCTGTATTGGGAGGCTGCTGATTGTCTCTTTAAAAAAAAAAAAAAAAATCTGAAGTGAATTTTCCTGCAATGGCAGCACAGGGTTTTGTTACCAACAATATAGAAGAGAAGCTTTGTTTTCTGGAAGTGGCTACTCTTGGAGATGAGAGCCAGAAAAGTTGCAGCTGGGAGCTGCCTGCTGCTGGGGTCACTCCACTGGATTAGAAGGAAAAGGGCTTAGGCTGTGGAGGGAGTGTCTGAAGTTGAGTCTTGTGCTATAATTCTACTTTTGGGGATCCTGCTTTTCTTTTAACAAACCTGAAAAGACTTATTTTCCTTTTTTTTTTTAATACTTATATAAAACTTACCCTACATAAATACCTGTAAATCCTGACTGCTGAAAAAGTCAAAAGAAGTGCATGGAAATGGCTTTTTCAGCTGTGAGAGCTTTTTGACTTTTTCCGTGGTTGCCATGACTCCTCCTAGTGTCTCCTAGGATGGGCCATTCTTTTAATCAGGTGAAGCTCCTGGGGGGCTGTGGGGAGCTTTGGGAGGCCATGGGGTGAGGCTGCATGTTTTGGGAGCAGGCTTCTCCTTGGCTCAGCCTTTCCAGATGTGGAAGTGTTGCACACTGATGGCAGTGGGTTTTTTCCTAGGGGTCTTGTAGCATGTTGCTGGAAGCTGGAAGCAATATGCTACAAGAAGCAAGAGCTCTGTTGGGGATTTCTCACCCTCTGACAGGCACTGGAGGAGCAGAGTAGCCAACACATCCCATCTGGTAAGAGAAACTCAGAAATTATGGAAATTGCCACTTTTTTGTTTCCTTCCCGGCTGTCTGCCCTTGTCCTCCAGTCAGAGCAGTGCTCACCACTGGCTTGTGCCAGGGATGCAGTGGTGTTGCCTCTGTCCCAGAGACCTCTGTGATTTGTGTCCTTTCACTCAATGTGATGGTCTCTAGGAAAATGCTGCCATTTCATGTAAAACATTTCACAGAGCCGAGTATCTGCTGCTTTGTTCTCTTGTGGCCCAGCAGAATTGCTGGAGCTGTGGCTGCTTGAGGACTTCACCTCCAAGCACTTAAAAAAAGCAAATTGCTTTGGAAGCAATGGTACTGAAGTATCTCCCTGCATGCTGGGGTGCTGCCTGTTCCTCACTTCCACCACACTTCTGTGTGCCAAGAGCATCCAAGCCAGGAAAGCAGGCGTGGGAGCAGCTTCATCTGTCAGTGGAAACGGGCTTCACCTGCAGTGAACTTGTTCCTTTTGCTTCCTGTCACGGAAACATGAGAACTGTATTTTTGGACAAAGGATTTCTAAGCAGTCTTATAAGGGATTTTGGGGTTTTTTTAAAGGAAAAAAAAAAAGGTGCAAGATTAAGTGCATGTTTACTTGCCCCAGATCAAAGGTTTTGAACACTAAAGTCACTCTCTCTTGAATGGACCCTCCTCTGTCTTTGGGCAGTGGAATTTCCTGCCCTTTTCCTCTTTACCATTTTACTGTAACTCTCTTTTTTTCCCCGGGAGAAATATCTATACAGAAATTATAAGCAATTAAATGTTCAAGCCATAAAGTCATGAGTGTGGGAAGACCCGCTTTACAAGTTTTAACATTTGTATGTAAAACGATGTTTGTATGAAATATTTTCATGGTAGAATGAATATTTAAACAAAAAAGTTTCGGTAAGATCTAAACCAGATTTAAAGGGATGTCTTTTTTGTAAGATGCAAGTGTAATTAAATACCAGTAAGTAGATTTGATTTTTTTTTTTTTTAAGGGGAGATGCAACAAATGATCCTTACAGTTGCAAATGGTTGTTCCTGCTCTTTGGGGAGGTATTTATGCAGCATTACATGCAGCCGCCATAAATAATTGCAATAGCAAGGCTAGTCACATTTTCAAGATGTACCTCTCAGCTTTGTCTCCTCATGATACCTTACAAACAACCCATCCCTCCTTTCTGTAGATGCCCTTCTAGAAAACTTTTCCTACTGCAGCTGTAACAAATTTAACTCTGAGCTAAGAACCAGACTAAAATTGTGTATTACTTAACAGTTTCTGCTGGGCCTTCTGCTGTTTTAATACTCTTTAGCCCATAATTAGTGGGTGTCTCTGTTCTGAAGAACTAAGTGCTAAAGAATAATCTTTGGGGTAAGCTTATACATGTGTTAACAGTTAACCCCGGAGTATTTAACTTGTGTACAGTACTTGATAGGTGTTTTATGACATTTGTACTCGAACTATGAGCCTTACTGAACATCTGTAAGTTTATTCATGACTTTTAAAAAATGGATAACTCTAAGAAAGATGTTTACATGGATGATGATTGCCCTTCCTTTGATGTTATGAATGAGGTTTTTATAGTGTGTTTGGGCGTATGTGCAAGGAAGCAAGAAAAGTGTTTCTGGGGAAAAACAGACTTGACAAACATTTGTAATAAGTGAATTTTAAAGATTGCTTTAATTGCGCTATGAAGGCAATGCAAAAATAAAATATTCAACAGAAACTTGTTATTTGTGTCTCAATTTTGGGCATCCTCTGACCTCTCCCCCTTCCTTGTGTCCTGTGTGACCACGCTTTTTGCTGATGCACAGGAGCAGGATTTCACACAGTTAACACAGATGTAGTAAAGAGTGAATGAACATCTGACACCACTTGTTGGTTTTTTCTGGTGCCTCTGCTGCTTTTCCTATTCCTCTTTTAGTGCACAAAACATGGACTTCAGTTGTATTGTGGTATGGAAGAACATCCCACTAAGTGTCATTACCTGTTGTTTTGAGGTGTGGTATATTTTCCTCTGAGGCAGTGGGAAGGTGCAGCAGGGTGCCTTCCAGCCAGGTAAGCCATTCCCCTGTCTCCTGATTGCATGTACACATCCTGCTGGGTGAGTGCTGAGGAAGGGGGCAGCACATTGGGTGCCTGCCCTGCCTTCCCCTGCTCTGTGATCCTATTTGCTGAGGTAACTGAGCCTCTCCTGCCTGTGCTGGATGTGCACAGCACCCTTCCCTCTCTGCAGCAGTGACATTGCTGCTTGAACTTTCACAGTCAGAGCAGGCTGGAAGGATGGGTGCTTGGTGTGTGTTTGCAAGTGTGGGAGATGACACTGGGATTGTGGATGATGCTGTGTGCAGGGTTCACCCAGCCTGGCTGTGTTCAGTCCTGCCCTGGTGTAATAACCCAGAACACTGTGGAGGTGCAGTGGGTTTATTTAAAGAAATTGTATCTCACCTGTGAGCTAATTCCTTAAAAATGTTTCAGGGATAGGCAGGTTTTAGTGGTGTGCTTGCTAGGATTTGGCTGGAGGCTGGAGGAACACCTCCAGGGATCATGACTCCACTGCCTCCCTGGAAAACCTATTCCAACATCTGACTGCCCTAACAGTGAATTTTTTTTCTAATATCTAATCTGAATCTCCCCTATCTCAGTTTAAGGCCATTTCCATCTGGTCCTCTCACTGCAGACACATCAGGAAAGACTGACCCTCACCTTACTACGGCTTCCCTTGAGGGAACTGTAGAGAGTGATGAGGTTCTCCCTGAGCCTTCCCTTGAGACTGAACAACCCCAGCTCCCTCAAACATAAGACATGTTTTCTACACCTTTCACGAGCCTTGTTGCTCTCCTCTGGACACCATCCAGCACCTCAAAATCCTTTTAGAGTGGGCAGCCCAGAACTGAACACAGCACTTGAGGAGTGGCCTCAGCAGTGCCAGGCTGATCACTTCCCTGGTCCTGCTGTCTATCCTGGACACAGGATGCCCTTGGCCACCTTGGCACACACTGGCTCAGGCTGTATCAAGCTCTTTTCAGTTGAACAGCACAGGTTCTTTTGCTCTTCCCAACAGAGATTTGGGTCCCCGATGTGCCAGGAGAACCTTTGCCTTTCAATCTGAAGAAACTGATCCCACAAGTCATTAACATTATGTATAGAGTTTCATGGAGTCTTAGAATCAACAACATGGTTTCGATTGGAAGAGATCTTAGAGATCATCTAGTTCTGCTCCAGGAGCACCTTCCGCTAGGCCAGGTTACTCAAAACCCCACTCAGCCCGGCCTGGAACACTTTCAGGGATGTGGCATCCCAGACCTCCGAGCACCCGGTGCCGCTTTCCCCAGCTCACAGCATCGCACATGTGCATCGTGTGTAGCAGCACTGGCAGCTGCAGGGGCGGAGGGAAGAGAAAAGCAGCTCCACTGCCGCGGAGCAGGGCAGGGTGGGGTGCCCGGTTCCGGCAGGCGGGGAGTGCCTGGGGCGGGGCGGCCGCTCCGGCTGCAGGTGAGACGGGACGGGGCGGGACGGGGCGGGCGGAGCAGCCGCCTTCCTGCTGGCTTTCCCGGCACGGCTCAGGGTTCCCGGCACGGCTCAGGCTCTCCCGGCACGGCTGAGGGTTTCCCGGCCTCGCCGGCTTCTTTGGGCCCGGGCTGGGAGCTCCTTTCCCGGAGGCGGAGCAGGAGCTGTCCGGGATCTCCCGTCCCGGGGCCGGGGCCGCCGCAGGGGAGGGCGCGGCGCTCCCGGCGGGACCGGAGGGGACCCGGGAGGAGGACACGGGAGGAGGACACAGGCAGAGCCGCCCCTGCAGAGGGCGTGCGGTGACCGGGGCTCGGCTGTTCCCCATGGGAGCGATCCTGAGCAGCCCCTGCGGCCCCGGGCAGCGGGAGCCCCCACGGGAGAAGCTCCGCGGAGGGGTCTGAGGTGAGGATCGCGTATTCCGCCCCAGGACAGCGGGAGGGATGTCCCAGTCCCTGCTGTGCTGTGGAGCAGCCCCGGGGTGTCCCAAGGGCCGCTTTGCCGTCGGAGCGAGCTCTGTGCTCCTGGTGCCGGCCCTGCCTCCAGCGGTGCTCCTGCTGATCATCCCGTCCCCTCTCTCTCCTGCCCAGGAGGAGCCCTTCTCCCGGCCCTGGAGGGCCCCGGCACAGCTCGCCAGTCTCGTGTTCAGGGGTTTGTGTGGGAATCAGAGCAGAATGGATCGGTATCGGTATTTCATCTTTAACCAGAGGAACATGGTCGTGCTGGGGATGTTCCAGATCGCCTTCAGCACCGTCTGTGTCACCAGCGGGTTCATAGATGCCGTTTTCAGAACTGAGTCTCAGCTGGGCAGAACCAGAGCTCCCATTTGGGCCGGCATGGTAAGCTTGTGCTGTACTTTCTATGCTTTGTTTTGAAGTGCCTTTTTTCCCCCACTGCCACCTACTAGTGCTCATATTGGGGGTGGGAGGGAAGCCAGGATTTCTTGCCAGCTCTTGCCTTGTTTTATGCTTTGAACTCAGTTAATAACTCATCATATAGGCAGAAGAACGCAAGCAGACTTTCCTCTGGACGAACTAAATTAAATACATTTCTTTTGGATGATGTAGAAAGCAGGGCATAGTGATAACTGACAGGGTTCTTTTTGCAGAAGTATAGTGACTACAGAGAGTCCACCAAAGATTAGCAGGGGAACACCTCATCCTCTGCTCTGACAGATGAACATCTGGGTGATGATCTCTGTCCCACAGCACAGTGCAAGGAAATTGCACTGAAGAGCTCTCTCCAGTGCAGAGGCTGCCTATCTCCTTTCATTATTACTATCTTTCTTTCCTCTACAAGATGTGTAAGGACTTGAGCAACATGCATTTTTAGCCCCTTAAATCAGACTTATTCAATCAGTTTCATTATTTTTCCTGACCCATAAAGCTCTGGTCAGCGGTAGCCAGTGGGCAAGATACAAGTCACCCATGTCCCCAGGAGATGCTACAAGGGAAAGAGAAGAAATGAGCATTTCTTTTCCATTTCTGATCTAAGCCTTGAAAACAAAACATGGGCTTTTCATTACTCTGCAGCAGTTTATCTCCCAAACCTGATACCAGTCTCCCAAGCTGCCAACTCCTTTTGTGCTCTGCAGGTGATGGGAGTCCCAGGAGTCCTGGCTTTGTTCTCCTCGCAGAGGAAGAATCCAGTTCTCGTAAGCTGGAGGGGCAGATGGGTGTTTGTGTGTGGGGGACAGGGGCAAAATGTTGGGGCAATCAAAAACAATATGAGGAGGGAGGAAGCTGACTGGTCCTTCTGCAGAATTAAGAACCTATTTCTTTATCTTCACAAAAACTTCTGTGTTCATAAGCAAAAGGAGAATGCTCTGTTACCTTGCTTTCTGCTGCAGCAGACAGGCACTGGGCCTAATAAAAAGCAAAAATCTGTAAAAACACTTAATTTCAATGCTTTTCTTTTGGTGGTGCATCATGTTGTTAAGCACTGTGTACACTAAAATGTGAAATGATTTAAGAGGTTTGCATTTCCTAGGCAGGTTTCTCCAGCCATGTAAACTCCAAGGGAGGATATTGTATGTAAATAAGAGATCTCTAAGATAAAGTCTTAATTAAGATTAATATTCAGGACTCAGCTGTAGCTCAGAAACTCAATATTATGAAAACCTCTACTTCTCTGTGTGTGTTTGGCTTCTAAGTGACTGTTGCTACTGGGGACGTTGTAGTGTTATGATTGGTCAAAGACTACCTGTATTTGCCAAAGGACAGCTTTGATTCCTGCTCCTCTTCTTTTTCTCTCTAAAATTCTCTCTCTGTCTAGGTGAATGTACTGATAGGTGCTTCCATAATCTCTTGTGTTGCCATCCTCGTGGTAATAGCTTATAGCTCCTTCACACTGAGCTATGGTGAAGAGGAGGAGCTGAGTTCTGCCTCAGTCCATGTGATCCATACTGTAAGTACTGATATCGTGATTATTGCTGGGGAACATGACACCCTTCATCTGCAGACAGTGACAGATGTGGCTTACAAACAGAACCAGACTTCTAGGAGGAGTGGCACTAGATCAGATTGGGTGCTTTTCCTTCTTAGTGCAAAGGGGTGGTGTGGGCTGAGCCATGAGAAAATGCTGGTGCTGCTCAGGGAAAGGTGCTCAGAGTATCCCTGAGGCAGTGGGTGCCAGGCTCAAATCTTTCCAGCCAGTTTGTCACCTCGGGTGACAAAGTTACAGCAGTTACAGGTCAGCTGGTTAAACCTGGTGTTATTTCAAGTGTATCCTCCACAGTAAAGCTGAGGAGAAGGAATGAATCCCTTTTGTATCTCCAATCTACAAGCAATTGCTTGATGTGGGGGTGAAGGCATTCCAGATGGATGAAGCTGGTCATTGATTTATTGCAGGACAAATCACAATGTCAGGCTGCTATCAGGTGCAGTGCAGCAGGATGGTGTTTCTCATATTCAGTGTGAAGAGGAGCAGCCATTCCTTGGCTCTTTACTCATTGTCAAAGCCATTTCCAAACCCAATGCCATTGCAGACCATCTCACATTTAATCAGCAGCCTTATTTCACTGCTTGCTCTGTTTGAGGTCCATACTTGATTTGTTTTTCAGAACACAGAAAAATCTTAAATAACACTGACTACAAAATCAATCTCCTATCAGACCATCACAACATTATTAGATTATTTTTCAGTGGAGAGTGTCACTTTTTGAACAGTGTCACTTTTTGACTGTGGCTTTACTATCTCTTTTTCTGTTTGCAGAGGTTCATACTCAGCAGAGTTGTCAAGGGTGCTAACATAGCCATGCTGGCTGCATCCACTTGCAGTGCCTTTTTTGTGCTGGCCATGGCTTACCTGGGGTGCCGGAGCCTTCCCCGCTGCTCCTGCTATGACAGTGTCACTGGGATGGTGAGTGAGGAGCCTGGGAACAAGTTTATTCCTACTGAGTGTGGCTGGGAGGGAAAGACACTGGGGACAAGGTGTTTTCTTTCTCCTACATGTTGTTAAGCACTGTGTGCACTAAAATATGAAATGAGTTGAAAGGTTTGCATTTCTTAGGCAGGCTTCTCCAGTCGTGTAAACTCTTTCTCCTACAAGCCCAGTCTCAGCTCCTAGCTCAGTCATGCAGGGCTAATTCTAAGAAATTAAGTGGAATATTAGAAGGGTTTTATATTTCTTACATTTTTTTTCCTTTTACTATCTCCCTTTTATTTACAGTCTCTTTTATTTAAGACCTAAGTTATCTCTATTTTCCAAACCCTTTGTGCTGAAGCTACTGTAGCCCTTTTCCCCTTAAATTCCTTCTGTCCTCAAAAACTGTTCTTCTCATCTTAAAGCCAACAGTTGCTTCTGGTGCAGCATCACAAAGATTTACTGGTGCCTACACACTGGAACTTCAAATTCAGTAATAAAAATATCTCCTGTGCTGTGAGTAAAGTGTAGGGATGCTGACATATGTAAGTTACTCCTCATGCATTAGGGCTCTGCCTCAAGTGATGGGGCACAGGGCACCTCTGCTAAGTGGGTTCAGTAGATAAATAAATGCCAACTACTTCTCTAATGGAGCAATTCTGATGCTGTGTTATCAAACATGTACATCCAACCATTTGGTTTGGTGAGGAATTAAAAGGTGCAGGCCACAAGGCAGCTCTTCCTGACTAAAGACACCCACTGGGTAACGTGAGGCTGCTTTAAACTTTCAAACCAAAACCTGTTAGGAGGAGTGGACTGCACAGACTTTTAAAATAAGTGCAGGTGTATTTTCTTGAACAAATTTCCAGGTGAGGTATTTGATGGTGCCGTTGTTTTTTTCACAGGAATGGTTGCAACCTAGTGAGGACCAAAATCAGGCTGTGGAAATGGTTTGTGCTGTCCAAAGTGAGTAACTCTTTTGCCTCCATGTATCTGGGTGTTCACCAGGGCTGAGGAAGGAACATTCTGAGCAGGGTTTACATCCCAGGCCAAAATCCTGATAACCAAAAGAAAATCAGGATTTTGTGCAAACATCAATGCCATATTTAATGGTTTTCTTTTCTCACACAGGCCCTGGGAGGAGAATTTTTAACTTCACAGATCGGTTTCCAGCCCAGGATGGAGATGCAGAAGAAGACACATCCAAACCTCCACCGTATATCAGAATGACTTGAAAAAGTGACCAAACCTTTTGTTCAAACGTGGCAAGAGAGATGCAAGGAATTCTTAATCTTTAAAGATGGTTATGCACTTTTCCTTGGCCATTTGAAAATCACAAACACACAGAGCAAATGCTGAATGCCCAGCACTGAGCAGAGATCACAGCGCAGAGGGAAAGATCTGCAGGTGATTTTGAACTTTCAGACTTTGTATAGTGAAAATACCTCATTGCCTCTGGAAAGGGAGAGCATTTTTTTTCCTCTGGATTTTGTACTTAAATCATGTCTTATTTCCCTAGAATTCGTCATGTAATTTGTGTGGCAGTGCCAGCTTTAGACATTTAAATATTAAACATAATTCCTTTTTCTTCAACTGCTGTCTTGATTTGTCCCTCTTATTGCATGAATTATTTGGATTGTAATGAAGGACACACTTCATCTTTGAGCTTCAGAGTGTTTTCATTTTCTTCTTGTTAGGAATGAGGGCAAGTAAAGTTTTTGATATGAAACCTTACTAATGCCATTCAGGTACCTCTGTCAAAGTGTGGCTTCTGTGGAGTGCACATGTGTCAGCACAATTAGTTTCAGCACTGAAGTGTAACTACAGTGTGGCAGGAACTGGAGCTGCAGTAGCTCCTCTTATGAAGTAACTTGAATGCTCTAAATTCAGTTCAAGTTTTCCTATTTCTATCTTGTAGATTGAAAGTTTAAAAGAAATCCTTATTTTAGGCTAAAATTTATTACAGATCTAGACCCAGGTGTTTTATTGTATTTTCTCTAGGGCACCTCTTTGGCTTCTAGACCAAGGAAGTAGAGTTTCCAGTCAGGTTCTGTCATCTCCTGAAGTACATCTAATTCCCATATGTACTTTATGTTTCACTTTTAGGTGAATGCCAAGTGTTTATCTTGCCTGCAGACCTTGAACAGGGAGTGGTAGATGACTTATCCCACGATACAGGTTAACACAGCATTTGAACAGGGCCTGGAAAATAAGTTCCCATCTTGAGAAAGTGGGTAGTAGGATAAGTCATGCCCACCACGAGGCATGTAACTCCAGGAATGATCTCAAATAAAACTTCTCTAATTGCAGCAAGTAAGGTGCCTTTCATGGTGCCAAGATAAGAGTTGTTCTTGATTCTTTTTTTTTCTCTAAAGACTGCAGTCCTTTTCATAGTGCTAGTAAAGGGGCTCCAATACCTAAATGGCTTTAAACTGAAGAAGGTGGGTTTAGATTAGATATTGGGAAGAAATTCTTTGCTCTGAGGGTGGTACAGCACAGATTGTCCAGAGAAGCTGTGGATGCCCCATGACTGACTGAAAGCTCAAGGCCAGGTTGGATGGGACCAGGTTGGTCTAGTGGGAAGTGTCCCTGCCTGTGTGGTAGGGGGGTCAGGATGAGCTGGTCTTTAAGGTCACTTCCAAACAATTCTATAATTTCATAATGATTCTGTGAAGGTGTTACACAGCTGTTGTTGTGACCTTAAGTAAAGAAATACTCCAGGCACATATTGAGGAAGTGCCAGTGAACTCTGGCACCACTTTGTGTGTTAGGTGCTTGCCAAGTGTATCTGTTACTGACTTTAACCATTAAAATTATTCATGTCTGGGAATATCTCAGATCAAGAGAGCAGCCCTAATCACCAGGCTCCTTTCTCAGGTCACATATTGCTTCTTCACTGCCCAGCTTCAGCCAGGGAAGCTGTCCCCAGCTTTGAGTGCTTGGGCCAGCAGCTTAACTTGGGAGGCTTAACTATGTGCCACAGTAGCCAAATTCTTCCTGACTTTGGCTTAAATACCTTCATTACCTTTCCTGCAGAGCCACAGAATGGTTGAGGTTGGAAGGGACCTCTGGGGATCACCTGGACCAACCTATGCCAACCAAAACACAGCTGGTGTCTTGTTCATTTGGAGGTGTTCGTGTTTTAATTGCTTTAATTGTGACTCAAAATGGGATGCTGTGCTTTTTTCCTCTGAAATAGTGTCTGTCAACAGGCATCAAAGCAGTGAGCCTGACTGCTCTCCCTGTCCTCAGATGCTTCTGCAATGAAATGCTGGGGAGTTTCTTCTTGATTAACACAATCTGCTGTTCTTGTACATGAAAAGAAAGTCAGACTCTCTCAGAGGGTATCTGAGCTCACTGGCAGCTGAAAGCAGCGTGGCTCTGGTTAGTCTAAAACAGATTTTGCATTGCTGAAATGCACTGCTCAGCCTCTGCATCGTTTCTGGGTGGGAGTTATGGTCCCATCCAGAGGTGCTGTTCCATAACTACTCACTGCAGTGTGACATTCTGAGCACAATTCAACAGCATGTGGCTGCTGCTTGAACAGGACAATTGGCTTTTACTGTGAGCGTGCAGAGCAGCATGTCACCAGTCCTTGTGCAGATGCTCTGCTGTCTCCATCTGCTCAGGCAGATCATTCCTGGGATGAGGGTGGCAGTGCCACCATGGCTGCTGCAGGTCAGGTCCTCCCGGCACAGCTCTGGGGCACAATCCAAGTGCCCAGCCCAGTTTTGAAAGCCTTTGATCAGTGGCATTTAGTGCCAGGTGTGGCAGGTACTCTTTTGGCTGTGACACAGCCTTAGCAACACGTACTGAAGGCTTGGGGTGTAAAAGGGAAGTGTGCTCTATGCTACTTCTGAATAAAAATGTATGCATTGATTTATCAGCAGCCATAAGCTGGCCTGTTTCTTACACAGTCCTTCCAGTGGTGCAACTATTGCAGATCACTCACAGACACAGGATTTCAACAATTCTTTTCAAAAAAATGGGGGTTTCCAGAAAAAATGAGAGCTGCAGAGTGGAAATTGGTGGAAACTGATTATCAGTTTAATGTTACACCTCTCTGGTTAGTGTTGCAGAAAATATATTCCTGCCTGCTGTTTCCAGTGCTATATTTAGATCCTGTTCCTGTATGCGAGGTGCAGTGCTTTCCCAGAGCCTGCCTGCATCTCCAGGGATATTCCATGGCTGGTGTCACCCCCAGCTTTCACTGGTGGGAGTCAGGTGGAGTTATGGACCCCCCATCACGGACCCCGAGCATTTTGTGCTCACCTTGTGTCAGCATGGCTTGTATTAAATCAAAGACAAGGCATTTACATAAAGAAAAAAATTATTTGTGGGGAGACAGATAGAGATGGTGCTGAAGGCAATCTTGCCCTTGATGTATTGCAGCTGTGTTAATTATCCAAGAGTGGGGTAATTGCCCTCACAGCCATGGGTGTGATAAAGAGTCACTGACCTGGTTGGTGTCACTTGGAGTCTGCTGTGAAGACGGAGGGACAGGAGGTTGTGTGAGGGACAGAAAGAGTCAGACCTTGTACGAGGGACAGACAGGGTTAAGTGGCTGTGCCAGGAGCAGGAAGGAGCCAGCTGGAACTGCAGAAGGAAGAGAGAAGGAAAGAGCCAGATCTGCGTGGGGCTGCCCGTGGGATTGCAGCAGAGAAAAGGTATGAGAGACTTTGAGATAACAAGGTGCTGATACTTAAAGCCTTCTGAAGTTTTATCGAAGCACTCCGAGTGTCATGGCCGTGTCGACAACCACACTTCTTTACCTCAGGTAGGCTGAGACAAACATTACCCCATTCCCTGAGGCACAGAACAAGGCACACAAAATCCCCGGGTGGATAAAAGCAAAGCCTGCCCGCCCTCTCCATTAGCAGGGGCCAGAGGTAATCACCCAGCGCAATCAGAAGGTTAATCAGGGAAGCTGATTCTGGAAGTTAATGTTCAACTAAGGGCAAAGGATTTTTTGAAGTCATTTCCCCAACAGAAGGGGCAGGAGGTGCAGAGGAGGAGGGAAAGAGGAGGGATCTTTATTATAGTGAGGATCAGAGAACCTTTTCAGGCACTTCTTTGACAACTAGTCCATCTGAGATTTTTTTAAATATATGTATTTTTTATTTATTTATATATGATTTTTTTAAATTATTTTTCACAGATTTATGTTTTGTGCAGTTCCTGCCCTGAGCTGCTGGTGCTCAGGGTCAGGGCAGTCTTTGCTGGGCACAGATGTCTTTCTCCTTTGCTGGCAAAAGGCAGTGAGAAACCAGAGGATACAGTCACAGCTCTATCTCCACAGCCCACCCTGTTTTAGCACGCAGTTGGAAATGGAAGTTAAGCTTCACTATAGGTAGATGAACTGACCTGAAATATTTTGAGTGGGGAATACATAGATCTTGCTCATTAAACATGCTGCTGACTGCTATGGCTACAGAAGAGAGCCTTAAAAGAGCTGGGAAAGGACAGGAGTTCTAATGAATCAAAATACAGGTATGTTCTGAAAATAGGGAGTGGTATTTGCCTGCAGCTGAGAGGAGGAATATTCCCTTTTTTGGTTTTTTTTTTTTTTTTTTTTTTTTTTTTTTTTTTTTTTTTTTTATACTCAGTAGAAACCCCAGCTAAGAAGCACATAATGCATTTTTTGGAGTCAGACTGTGTGATTTCTTGTTTCCCAGGATCATAGAACCACAGACTTCTTTAGGTTGGAAAGGACCTTTAAGATCATTGAGTCCAATCATTGATCCTTATAGGTCCCTCCCAAACTGGGATATGATTCCATGATTCTCCAGCACTAGCAGTGTGTAAGTACAGGGAAAGGTTGTTGAACTTACCTCTGACTTGAGGAGGGAAGCCCATTAAAGCAAACAGCATTTCCCAGCCTTCCCTAGCAGCTTCTCCATAAAAACAGGAACTGCTTTGTCCTGCATCTCTCCAGGTCAGTCTAACCCAAGCAGATTATCAAACTGCACAGTTTCACTTGCACTTTCTGAGCTGCTGCAGTAATTTCCCTTCCCTTTATTTTTTTCTTTTTGTAGTTACAGTTTCAAAGTTACAGAAATATATCTCCTCTTTCATTGACTTGACATTTATGTCATCTTCATTTAAAATTACTTTGTTTCACAGTTCATATTTCATCCTCTGGCTTCTGTCCACTACTTGTTTTTAAGTACACTCATCACTTTCTTCTTTAGTCTACATTAGCTGCTATATATGTGATGTTTGTGGTGGAACAGAACATGCAAATATTGCTAAGCCCTTACCCCTCACCCGATAACCATAAGACTGATTCAGGATGACAGATGGTGTTTTCACTTTCCAAATTCTTTGCTCTAAATGCATCCCATAGCAGTTGCTTCTGTGTTTCTGTCTGATGCAGGCAGTCTCCCAACCCCGACTGACCCAAGTTTTTACTTCATTCAAGAGCTCTTCACCCATAAAGCCTGAGAGCTGGAGCCTTAGAGCAGATGCCAGAGCTGGGATCCCACCAGTGTCATGTACCACACATCAAAGAGTTGGAATTCCACACAGCACTCCCCCAAGTGCTGCATTATGATGCAAAAGTATGTATGCCTATGGTGATGTGAATATGTATGTTTTCTGGACATCATTTTAGATATATATAAAGAATATATATATCTTTATTTACCCTCTACTATCATCATGCATATAAATGAAATATACCTATTCAATGACAGATGAAAGTATTGAAATCAGCTTTTTCAGGTCAGGTGCATTTTGACAAAAGCACTGTGAGCCTTGAGGCAAAAGACAAGGGCTGCCAGTATTTCTACTTTTTAACTGCAGCATCACAGTGACTCAGAGATTAGCTCAGAATTGAAGGCAGTCATGAGGATGCACAGGAACTTGAAAATCCTCTCTGATTAGCTCATGCTTTTCTTAACCTGCAGCTGAATCTTTGGTTGCTGAGGCCAGAAGCCCTTCACTGTCTCTAATTTTTGAGTGTGTTAAAAATACCTTCAATAAGTATTTTCAAATAGAAAAGCTGTTTCATGTATTTTAGGGTCAATTTAGTCTTTTCGTCTTTCTCTGCCCTTTCTTAACTGAAGAAAGGTCTGAGAGACAGAAGACTATGAAGGGCAAGGAGCACCTCAAAGCCCCCTGAGCATTTCCAGTGTTTTCCTGTACAGGAGTGGGTGTGAAGGATGTGGGGATGACCAGGCTTTGGAGAGGATAAATGGTTTGCAAATGCAGCTTCTGCTTTATGACTCCTGATTTAGAGGCTCAGCGTGATGTTTTCAGCAGTAAATCACTAAATATTTCCAGAAGGAGGGACTTCAGCATATTGCCTTACAGCACTCTTTTTTTCTGCCTGTGACCCTTCCAAAAGGGCAGTGCAAACAGTAAAATAATAGAAAAGGAAGTGCTGAGCTGAGATCAGGGTCTTATGACTCTCAGTTTTCACATGCCCAGAGCTTCACTCAGCCCGGCCTTGAACACTTCTGGGCATGGGGCACCCACAGGTGCTCTGGGCAACCTGTGCCAGCGCCTCGCCACCCTCAGAGGGAAGAAAATCTTCTCAGTAAGAGCAGTATATTTGTGCTGCTCTTACTGAGAGGATTGTGCTCTCCTTTGGGTTTTGTTTTTTTTTTTTTAATGATCACTGGTATTGCTGGGAAATTTGTTTTCCATTAATTTCAAACGATTAGCTGAGGATTCAGTAATTTGTGATTCACATTAAGCAGTGTTGGTTCAGCAAGACAGAAAACAATACTGTCAATAACATCCCCCCAGGGATTGTCCCTGGATGATCAGTGGCTCTCATTTGCCTTCCTTTGAGCTCTGGAAAAAGCTGCCAGCACTACAAGGAGCTGCCTTCAGCACTTTCCTCTGTTTTGCAGGTGGGAGGCTGCACAGAGCCCAGTGAGTCCCAGAACATCCCTGGAAACCAGCAGCCATTCTTCCTCTCTCAATGCCTCTTCACAGCCCTCACTGATGACACCATTCAGCTGGATAAATCAGGCCTCCTTTGGGCATCCAGCATCAACAGAGGAAGGAGAAAAATAATCTCACATCCTCAGAAGAGTGGGATTTTTCTGTGAGTCCTAAAATAATGATAGTTTCTAATGTTATTTATGACTTTAGATTTAAGATTACATGTTGGTGTTACACTGATTTGCACAGAAAATCAGACTATTACATTAAAAAGTAACATTACTATTACTTTTAAATAACATATGGCTCTACATTTATCTAGGAATTGAAATGTTAAGCAACATCAAATGCAGGACTCTGGGGAAAAATTATACATTCTGGTGGAAGTGGAAATACTCACAGAGGGGATAAGGAATATTACTTTCAACAAATTTATACAAGTTAAAGGGGATTTATTTCTGAACAAGGTAAGACTAGAAGAAGAGTAATGGAGAAGACTCCTTTGGGGCCTTGACTTACATCCAAGGGTAAGTAATTGCTGTTTTTGTAACTGTTGTATCACCTGCCATTTTTCTGGAATCTGAAGTAAATATTGAACATGCCTCTGAACCATCAGGTGGATGCTTCAGATGCCTCAAAATCACCCAGAGTCATTGCAAGGAAACACTGACAGTAGTCTAAGTATTGTGACAGTCTTTTTTGTAAAAATTGTCACCCACACAGACAGAAACTAGAAACTCCTTTAACTCCCTCACAGCATTTTTTTAACCATATGGAATTATACTATAATTCTATATAATTAATATAATTCTATATAATTTTACTATAATTCCTATTATAATTATTGAAAACAAGTGATAACAGTTTGTGGCAAAGCCAGTTTATTAGGTTTCTGGGATTGTGCCTTGCCTGCCCCCAGCACATACAAAAGAAGCCAACTTTACAGTCTGGTCAAGTGAAAATACACACACAAAGTATTCAGTATTCTGACATCCATTCTGTGGGCAGAACATCACCACTGAAAGCCAGGGAGCAACACTGAATCCTGCACTACTGACCACACTGCCTTCCTGGCAGAACCATTGGAACATGCTTTGTGCTGAACATGGAATCACACACTTGAACATCATTTCCACACAATTTTTCATGACATGAGGGCCCTTATTTACAAGTTGTGATAACTCAAATGAAACTTAACAGATGTGCAGGTGTTTCAGATCAAATTTAACAGTAACACTGCAGCTACATTATTTTCTTATCCCAACCCCCAACCTGACTGACTGACTGACTTTAAAATTCTTAACTCTGGGATATTTTTAAATTAAAAAACAAAACAAAACACTTGATGACATATTTAGTATACAAAAAAATTAAAAAGGATCCTTCTCAGAGAAAGGATTAAGGACATGAGTGAAAAACAATCTGTCCAACAGGACTGTAAACCATATTCACTTACCATAGTATAAATATCAATTTAAGATCAATCCTTTTCTTAAAGAAATCATTAAGGACACTAGTGTTAAAAAGGTGATTGTTTCTGAAACAACTGTAAGTTCTAGTCATGTAAGGTTCAGAGTGAATACAAAAGCTCCCTTTTACAAATGTTTCCTAAGCAAAAATACTGTCACAATTGAAGCAGCTTTATACAGGAAAAAGTATTACCTTTTGTTTAGATTCTTTTTAGCATCTTAATCATATTAGACCAAATGAAATGCTCTTTAAAATCTAGAAAAAAAGTCAATGCATTTTTTTCTGGGTAAGTTGCAATGAAATTAGATCTTAAGAATTGTAATAGTTCACATAATAACAGTTATCTTGTTTCAGTAATTTGTTTCTAATGTGATTATTAGGGCGGCAGCTTCTGAACTAGCCCTTCCATTTAGTTTCTAGTAAGCAGCACATGCTACACATTGCCAATAAAAATAATCTTCATTTATACTTCAAAAACCAAGTCACAAACCACGGTTTGACGCGGCACATGTATGAAGTCATAGATTGCACTCTATGGCTTACATTTCACTTTATGCAACTATGTGCAACTTAGCACCATTTTTATTATGGAACTTGACCTTATGATGAAACTAGATCTTCAGGTAGAACTGAAAAAAAAGCAGTTGCAACTATGAGAACACAGAAAAAGGTTCAAGAGGAAGAATTTCCCTCATCTAACCCCTAGTAGCTCACATTAGTAATGCCAAGGATGCTCTACATACAGTCAGATTATACATGCAGGCTTTTGCTCAAGAATCTGTAACAGATGATGTACTTGGTAGATTTACTCCTTATTTCAAGACCAAATTTAGTTGGAAATATTTTAAGAATGTACCATATTCCTAAGCATTCCTATTCCTGAAATATGTTATCAAGTTGGCTTTTCAAGATATTTGAGAAGCAGATTCCTTAAAGCCCTGCAAACCCTGATCTTTGAAAACCAGTATGCTTTTGCCAAATTCACCCAATCTTTTACTTACTCTACTGTTTTTACTTACCCTGAGACACTCAACTCAAATACAGCACCTTCAGAAATATATAACTCAATTTTATACAATTATTTTAATAATTATATAAAATTAATTTATATTTCATAATTTAATAACTTAATAATAAGATCAGAAAACTTATGGACAGGTAGAGTCCAAATTTTACTCCAAATTCTGTGCTACAGTACTTTTCACGTGGTTTAACATAACATAGTTCGGTATTGCATGCTAATTATGAAAAATTAATGGAGTTTTAAGTAGCAAATAACTGTCTAGAGGTAGGGAGAAGTTAGTGAATTCTGTTACCACTGCTCTGAAGAAACAGACCAAGTTCATAGTGGAATGACAGGCCAAAACCCAGCAACTTGCACTGACACTGGCAGCCCAAACTTTGACAGACCTGGGGGTTTTTGGTTTTATTATAAAAAGGTACCTGCTTTCTAATTTGCTAGAGGTCACCTAAAATTCCTTCATATGCCAAAAATTTCCCCACTTGCTGACCCGAACCCCAAGATCCCTGGTTGTCACAAAAGGCTCTTCCTCTTCCATTATTCCAACCAAAAGTATTAGTAAACTGGCCTACTGTTTATAATCTTACCACAAGTGATGAGAACAACCTCAGGCAGCAAGAGCTCAACTAGAATTGCTTTGTCAAAACTTGACAAAGTAAGTATGTTCCCATATATTTATAGTGAAACTTTAGTAATTCAGAAAGTACAATTACAAAGTGCAAGAGCATAAGATGGGCACATCTACACCAGGAAAAAAAAAAATCAAAAAACACATTAAAGTGCCGAAGAGATTTGCTATAATTGCTACCAAAACCTGGAACTTTGCAAAGACCATAATTTTGAAGCACTTGCAAACAAGACAAGGTGACAACGGGATCAGTGACAATCCTAACACCAGCAGGATGTGATAGGTTTTGGTTCAGGCTTTATATGTATTTCATCATGATCTGGGGGTTGACTAAGCATTAATGGCTTGTGACTCTTAAGCTTGTGAGCCAGTGTCATGAAAATGGCTTCCACATGGTCATTGTCATTGGGGTTCTTGGCAGAGGTCTCAAACAGCGGCATGCTGTGGGTGTCAGCAAACTTCTGGGCCAGGTCCGTGGGCACCTGAATGGCGTTCCTCAGGTCACACTTATTCCCCACCAGAATCCTTGGGATGTCATTGGCCAGCAGGTGCTGTTTGCACTCCTCTATCCAGGAGGGCAGGCTCTGGAAACTGGCCATGTTTGTCATGTCGTACACAAACACCACGGCGTGGACGTTCCTGTAGTAGTGCTGCACCATGCTCTTCCTGAAGCGCTCCTGGCCGGCCGTGTCCCACAGCTGGATCTGCAAACAGAACGAGGAGAGGGAAGAAGGGCTTATTACTCAACAAAATAACACAAATTACCTGTAGGGAGGAGAGTTACATGACCACAGAAATCTACTCTTCTGAATCAATCATATTGACAAGTTTGTGCTGAGGAAAACCGGTGCAGTCACGCAATTTCAGAAGCTTTGGCTTTCAAAGCTTCTCACAAGTGAGGCCAGGAGGAAAGATGACACAACTTGAGAGGAAATACAAATTTCTGGAAATTTATAAAAACAAACGCTGAAGTCTTAGCAATAGCACTTTCATTTGAAAATTAAATATATGTTACTTCCCAAAACAGCTCTCAGCTGATGTGACTTTTGTTATTGCCAAAAAAATCTCATCTTCCCCAAAATTTTGTTGTTAGTATGACATTAAAAGTACGAAGAAATCAAACCGTGCTTGATTTCAAGATCACCAACAAAAACAGGAGAAACAAAACAAAGAAATCTTTCCCTGCAGTGTATTGGAATCAAACCCTCCTGTGATGAACACCTAACTTAAGCTTATTTAGTGCTTAAACTGGGACCATACAATTGTTTGTATTATCAAGGCATTCATAAAAGGAAAAAAATAAATATAAACAACCTGAATCTCAGCACACACACACAAATCCCCTTCTGAGCAAACAGTGCAGAAGTAAGAAAACTCCCAGGCAATGGGTGCTGCACACGGGTCTGTGACAGCTGTACAAAATCAGTGATGGGAGTAAAGAACTGGCTTTTCCCACAGGAAGCAAAGGAGTCCCGGGGACGCTCCCATCGCTGGGGCCCGAGGGGCCGCGGGAAAGGGAAAAGGGAAAAGGGAAAAGGGAAAAGGCGGCGGGGCCGGGCCGGGGCCGGGAGCGGAATCCACAGAGCGGGAACACAGCGGGAATTCCAGCGGCGGATCCACAGAGCAGCCAAAGGCTCCAGGACACCCCGAACACCCCGAGACGGGAACGGCGGGGCGGGACCGAGCGGAGAGAGCGGGGACAGGGGACAGACAGGGGACAGACAGGGGAACCAACGGGGAAACCAGCAGAGCTCCCGGGAAGGCGCCGCCGGGGGGAGGGAGCGGGGACGGGAAACTGCCCCGCGGGCACCGGGACGGGGCAGGGGACACAGCGCTGTGAAAATACGCGCCGCGCCGCGCAGTATGGAAATTACGCGCCGCGGCGCGTAGTATGAAAATACGTGCCGCGTAGTTTGAGGACATCAAGATACGCATTGCGTAGTTTGAAAATACGTGCCACGTAGTTTGAGGACACCAAAATACGCATTGCGTAGTATGAAAATACGCGCCACGCCGCGTAGTATGAATTTATGCGCAGCGCGGCGGAGGATCGAGATCTGCGCTGGCCAAAGCGCTCGGGCGGCCCGCGGGGTGAGGCGCGGGGTCTAAGAGAGTTTAAAGCGCGTTCCCCGCTCGCTGGCGGCTCCTCCCCAGGGCCGGGGCTCCAGGGCCGGTCCCTCATTCCCCGCCGGGCCCGGCGCGGGATTCCCGACAGTCCCGGGGCTCTGCCGGGCCCGCCCCGCTCCGGGCCGGGGGAGCCGCCAGCGCTCGGGGCCTTTGAACCTTTCCCGGGTTTGTGCTCGGGGTTCCCCTTTGCCAAAGCAGCCTTTAGAGCGTTCTGTGTCGCTTTTCCCCCGCGGGTGTTCGGGGCAGGGCCGAGCCCGGGATCTCATCCCTGCGGGTCCCTGCGGGCACAGCCCGGCGGGGATTGCACAGCCCGGGATCTCATCCCTGCGGGCACAGCCCGGCCGCCTTTGTTGTCTCCTTTTTCCCGGCTCAGCCTCCCCGCCCCAGCGCGGGGTGCGCTCTGACCGCCTCTGGGTAATGAAACTTTACTTGATGAAATACTGTGTTTGTATGCCTTGAAAACGTGTTGGTATAGGGTTTAAAGTTAATTTTTTACAGTTTTACGGTTGCTGGACAGATAGAAAGCCGTAAATGCAGTGCCTGATTATCTGTCAAAGATTTCAGCATACATAGTCTCTTTAACACCAATGTTAACAGATCTGCTAGATGAAATTACACAAAATACAATACTGAATACAATTTTGAATAATGCAATATTTACATTAAAGTTTTGGAAAAAAGATCAATAAATCCCAATTGAGTGTACAACAACAAAGCCTTATTTGATTCATTAACTTAAAGAGAAGATAGGCATGTCTTTATTGTCAACAGGTTAAAAGAAGTCATCTATTTATTTGATCAGAAAGCAACTGCCTCTGAGAAAATGAGGCCCAGTGAGAAGAGAAATTACTTCACCAGCCTCCAGCCTCTGGAATCAGAACAGGAGCAAAAGCAGGAGTGCCAGAGCAGGGCTGTGTCTGGAGACTGACAGAGGGAATGGCATCAGAAGCCTTTTGTTGTCACCATCATGGTACCGTGTTCCTACTGACCTTCTTCAGCTGTTCCCTGCTCCGGGCTCCCAAAGAGACAGTCACTCATGTCAGAGATCAACATTTCCAGCTAATGGACTTTCTCCTGAGTCTCAACTATTTGGGCCTTAAAACAATGGTCATTTATCTCAATTTCCCCCAGAGACACTGGACATTATTTTTATTTTTCCCTGTGTCAGTGACATGATTGGATTGAATAAGTTTTGTTTATTGTAATCAGGTTTTTATGTATCTTGTCCTGTATTTAATAGATAACTGGTAATAGCCTTAATAAGATGCAAATTGTTTTAACATCAGAACATATCAGCTTTTTAAAATTAATTAAAAAGGGAGGGATATTGTGATGAGTAGAAGAATGATACAAGAAAGGCCCCATCAAACCAGGCCTGCTCTATTAAATTAACAGCCAGCCTGACATCTCTTCTAAGTGCAGTTAAACAATGTGCAAGTTCCCATGCAAAAACCATCTTGGTCTGAAAGGTTCTTTAACACAACAGCCTATTCTTGGGCTGAAAAGTAAGTGCATCTGTGTAAACAATAGGATCTGTTCCAGGAGAACCCCTACAGGAAAAATGTAACAACCTGAATCTCAGCACACACACACAAATCACCTTCTGAGCAAACACTGCAGGAGTAAGAAAACTCCCAGGCAATGGGTGCTGCACACGGGTCTGTGACAGCTGTACAAAATCAGTGATGGGAATAAAGAATTGGCTTTTCCCGCAGGAAGAAAACGGAGTCTCAGCTGACTTATTACAATAAGTATAAACCTCCTGTCAGATTAACATGTGACTGTCATGTCCAGGTACACACCACTCTGTCCAAACCAGACTGAACAGAGGTGCTAGAGGCTTAGTCAGATAGAAAGACATTCAGAAGACCTGAAATGCTTTCAAGTTTCTGGGGTCCAGATTGAAACAAACTAAAACAAAACAAGCTTCGTAGCACCAGCAGATGTAAACAACAGCAAACAGAAATTTTAAATACATTGACCCACCTGTGTAACGGAAGCCTGGAATCTATGATAATCTACATTGATCCAAATATTTCAGTAAAACTTCTTTAGAAATTGCAAATATCTTGAAAGTTGTCTTGTTTACCACTTTAACCAGTGACTTTTTATATTAGAAAAAAGGAAGCCCAAGTACAAGGGAAATCTGCTGACAGCAAGAGGATGCATCACCGATAGAGGGGACTGGAGTATCACATAAAATTGTTTTGAAAGCTACAACAGTGGAAATATGGTGAAACTGAATAGAAGCAGATGCAAAGTCTTGATAACAGTGACTGACAATTTTTCTTTAAGCACAGGGTTTATCAGATTGGAAATTATTAAAATGGATGACAATCCAGATCCACAAGTCAGTCACAGGATGTTATGAATTAGTCATGGGACAGAGTGAAGAAAAAAGAGGAAGAGATGTTTCAGATGATGTGACTTTTTCTTCATTATTATGTTCAACCCTGGTCATCCATCGTCAAAAAAACCTCAGACCAGAGCAGGTGGGAATGGCAGCTACTGGTCGCATCAGGGGAACAGAGAATTTGCATGAGAACACTGGAGCAGCTTGGGTTTTGCAGCCTAGTCCAGTTCTCTGCAGCTTTGGCTCCAGACACTTAGAAAAACCTGTGTGCTGCTTCTGGAAGGGTCATTAAGATTGTTAGGAAAAGCAAGGCAAGTTGCCCTGGCTCTGATCCCATGAAATGGGACTCAGTTGCAATCTGTCTCATTTCTAGAGTAAACTCCCACTTTTTGCCAGTGGTATTGCACTCTACACACAACTGACAGCATCTCCTGAGTCTGCACAGTCGACTGAAATGGGCACCTAACTCTGGGTAAGGGTCAGTCACACACCAGGTGAGACATACCCCACTTCTGTCCCTTATAAAACATCACAAAGTCAGGAGACTCACAGAAAATCTTCATGAATTTGAGAAATCAGAGGAAAAAGAAGCACAGACTAGAGCAATCCTATGTACAGACAACATTATGTTAAGGAATCAGTATAGATACATCTTGGAAAATGCTGTATCAGATTAATTTAAGGAGGGAGTTAATATTCACAGGCAGCTGTGAGCTTACAGTTCTCTCCCCAGCCTATTCACAGAGCAGAAATCAGTGATGCTTGTCAAGCAGAGATCTGCAAGTGTATTGCCAGCCTTGGGTAAAAATGGGGAAATTAAATCAAAGGTTCACATAACTTGCAAGAGATGCTTAAACTACAGTTCTTCCAAAATTTCATTTACATCCATCATTCAAGCTTGAAGGGCCTTATCAACTGAGTCATTTGCACTGAGAGGTAAATCCTTTCCCAACGTTGAAAACTGCACAGTTTAGAAGTTTCTTTTTTTCCTCATTCCAGGCAAACTTGAGGAAATGGAACCACTTCTGACTCTGAGCCCAAATATTTCCTCTTCTGAAAAACAGCACTGAAAATGTTCATGCTAATGGGTGTGCACTGATGAAGTAACACTAAGATTACTATTTCACTGTTAGTCCAGAAAAACCCATCTTCAGGGAACCACAGTTTTTATAACAGCCCCTTAAAATATATAGTTTGATTGGCTGGTTTAACAGCATAATTCAGCTAATAAAACTGAACAGAATCTCTTGGTCACATTCCCTAGGAAAGACAAATAAATGGCATAAAAAAATTCGATACACTGACTCAGCCATCACACCCCACCTTATGATTCTGATTCTGTGGATGCAGAAAGGCTCTTTTCTAAACAAGGACACACTTTTGGATGTGTGGTTTATAACACACTGGCAAAAACTTAACTGGCCTTGATGCTGTGTCTCCTTTAAAAAGACATGGAAAAATTTGGAATAGCTCAAAGGTACAGAACATGATGTTCAGACTTTCTTCTTTGAATTTCATGTCTGTTTTGCTCTTTTAATGTAGGTCAGCGAACACTGACATCATTGTTTTCTTCAATTTTCACTGCTTAGATCAATTGAGGAAGAGAAAAATTTAGAAGGCAGCAAATCCATTTGTTGGAAGTTTAAATTTACTCATCACATTCAGGCATCAGTGTTTGATATGAACCTGTCAGCCCATTGCACAAGGAATATACTTGTTCCTGTGTCCTGGAATGCTTCACAACTGCTGTGTGAGAGACCCTCAGTGAGAAGAACTGAGCTTGTGTTCCTGCCAGTGACACAGCACTTTTCCAGCTGTGAAGGAAACAGCTCCTGCTGTAGCAGCACAAGAAAGAACCATCCAGCTGGCTGGGGGAAGGGAGAAGACACTACTCTATAACCCACTTGGATGCAAGAGGAAAAATTCCCTTCAGGGCACAGCAAGGACTACAATAACTTAGTTCACCAGAGCTTCTCTCTCCTGGTTCAGCTGGTGCAGCTGGAGCTGACTGTTCCGTGTGAGAAAGGTGAAGAGGGGTGAGAGGAGTTGCCCAAACCGCCCAAAATCAGTTCAAACTCGACGCCACGCCCACTGAGAACGAGGGTCCTGCCCATAATGATCAAACGCATTCCTGTAATGCTGAAACACAACCTGCACAAAACAGTGTGTCTCAGAAGAGCCTCCTTCACTTCTCCAGCTTCCTCAACCACAACTGGTTTATTTTTTGAGATAATACTCTCAAAAATGTAGCAAAACAATCTACAAAACCCTGTATAACAGCCTGGCACAATAACCTACATGAGGCATCCAAGAGCTGTGGATCATGTTCTTCTTCACTTCTCTGCAACTAAGCTCAGGCATCATCCAGAGGTGATGAAAAAGCCAGTGAAAAAGATGCTGCTGACAAGACAACATCCCTCAGGAGTCCTCTCCTCTGTCACAGACAGCAATGGACAAAGGAGTACAGAATTTCAGCTGTCAGAGAAATTCTAGTCACTGGTTTCACAAAGAAAAAAAAAAAAAAACAAAAAACAAAAAAACCACCACAAACCCCAAACCAACCAACCAACAAAAAAAAAAAAAAAAAAAAAAAAAAAAAAAAACCAAAAAAAAACCCAAAAAAAAAACCAAAACAAAAAAAAACCACAAAAAAACCCCAAAAAAACCCAAAAAAAAAAAAAAACCAACCAAACAAAAAAAAACAACAAACAAACAAACAAACAAAACACCAAACAAAAACCCCACAACAAAGGCTCCTATTCACCATTCTTTGAAAAAAGATATGACATAAAAATCCCACAAGAGCAGGAAAGCATTTTGGCTCTCCTATTCTTATATATCCTCCATCATTTCTTTAATCATAAATAATAAGCAAGGAAAAACTATAGCTTTCAGCTACAGAACTGTAAGCTGTAATTATAATGCCTGATGACAATAAAGGCCCAAGTGCAAGCACAAGGCTACTGTTAACTTCCTTCTTCTGCACAACTGAGCTTTCCTCATAAAAACAAACTGTAATACAGAAGCAGATGGGGATCCTGTTCCAAACCGTGTTAGTAAACAAACTGCACTTGTAAGCTGTCACAGAGTATTCTGCAAATGATGGTTTCCATCATCACACAGCAAACTTAACAGAACCCTAAAAATTAGAAGTTGAAATGCATTGCTCGACCCTGAACAATATTTGATTTCCTAATATTTAAAAGCAAAATTATCATAACAGTGGCACCTACACAGCTCTGTGATATTGAAGGTTAAAACAGCTGTGATGTCCGATGAACAAAGCAGCGGAATTTCTCGGAGGCAACACGCTGCTGACAACAGGCACAGGTAAGGCTAAGAGATCTATATAGAAGCCCACTGTAATGATAAATTACTGAGATAAATTACTGATCAATTACTACCAAATTGCTTGACAAAAGACACGAGGAGGTTTGGCCTAGGGTAGGAATTGATTCACCATCACAGAAACCTACAGGGTGACAACCTTTCCGACAGGAGCGATGCCGAGCAGTGGAAGAGCAGGGCAGGTGTCAGGGCAGGGGCAGGCACAGGCACAGGCACAGGCACAGGCACAGACACACAGGGACAGGCACAGAGACAGGCACAGGACACAGACACAGGCACAGGCACAGAGACAGGCACAGAGACAGGCACAGAGACAGGACACAGACACAGGCACAGAGACAGGACACAGACACAGGCACAGGACACAGACACAGGCACAGGCACAGAGACAGGCACAGGCACAGACACAGGCACAGACACAGGCACAGACACAGGCACAGGCACACAGGCACAGCCGGGGCTGCCGGCGACGCGGCCGCACCGACCCTCCCCGGGTACGGCGGTGACAGGAGGCCGGAGCCCGTGCCGGGGCTGCGGCACACCCCGCTCTCCCGTCCCCCGTCCCCCGGAGCCCGGTGCCGTGCCGGCGGTACCTTGATGCGCTCGCCGTCGATGGTGACGGCCCGCTCGCGGAAGTCCACGCCGATGGTGGCCTCGGTGCGCTGCGGGAAGCGCCCGGCGCAGAAGCGGTAGGTGAGGCACGTCTTGCCCACGTTGGAGTCGCCGATGACGATGATCTTGAAGATGCGGGAGCGGGCGGGGGGCAGCGCGCCGGGCAGCGCCCCGGAGCCCGTCAGGCTGAGCTCCAGCGAGGACTCCACGTCCCCCGCCGCCATGGCGGACCCGCCCGCCCCGCGCCCGCCGCGCGTCACCCACCGCCCCCCGCGCGGCTCTCGCGAGAGCCCCGCCAGACATGGGGGGGGGGCGGGAATCGCCTGCGCAACGCCGCCGCCAGGGGGCGCTGCGCGCTCGGCGCTGAGGGGGCGGGAACGGGAATGCCCGAAATACGGGAATAACCGGGAATAACCGGGAATAACCGGGAATAACCGGGAACCCCGCACCCGTCCCCACAGCCAGAATGCCGCCAAGTGTGGGATATATCAGATTTTTCTCACGAGCGGTTGAGGAGGAAGACTTAATCCATGGAACAGAGCTGCCAAGAAGGAGCTCTAAGTGATGGCCAGGTGTTCCAAACACAAATAATTTGTTGGTAGGAACGCCTTGTTAAGGTCTGGGGCTGGATATGCTTCGATGTTCCCAGGCGCAGGGGAGGGTAGGGAAGCTTGGGAAGAGGGATGTGGGCACAGCAGTCCACACAAGGGATGCGGGATTTAGGGAACACAGGGACATTGGCAGGACTCCCAAGACAAGGCAGAAATAAATGAAGACAGCTCAGTAATTGTGCTGAAATCGGCTCCGGCTGGTGACTAACAGGTAATTCCAGCAGGGGCAGAGCCCGGCCTGCTCACAGAGCACCGGCCCCTAAAACCCACCGGCCCTGAAGGAGAGAGAGACCGAGCACAGGACTAATGAGCATGAGAGTCATTAACCAACACACGATAGAACACCGAGTAATAAGGGAATCGTGTGACTCGTAACTAATGAGCACTAATCCCTTCCTTTGCTAAAATGTTTAAATAGTAGAAAGTTCTGAGAGGTGGATGTTGATATCATGGAGCACCAGGCTTGTGCAATCTGAAATAGATAATGTCCCTCTCCAGTCATTATTGGCTTGTTGGACACGAGGTAACAAACCCAGGCTTTGCAGACAACATGGTGTCAGAGACTGAAATAGTTCATGCCTCATACACTGATATAAAGTTTTGCCCATTATAACAAAAACTGTATAAAGAACCTACAACCAAAGAAGCCTCCCTGAAGACAGACACCTGTCTGGGACTTTGGACTGAAAGTCAAACTGCTGAGATGAGATGAAGAGAAAACCCATTCTTCAATCACCTGAAACAAACAAGTAAACAAGGACAAGACTGTGAGGCAAAAGCAGCTGCTGTGCTAAGAATCATCTCTGGCTTGCTCGGGGTGGGGAGGCTGTACCCCACAGACCCCTGTGCACAGATTTCCCTCCTGGGAGGAGGTGTGGGGAGGCATTTTGGGTGTGCTGTACCCTCTGCCCAGGGCAGTGAGCCCATCCTGCTCACACAGCCTGCCTGTGGAACCCCCACGGGACATTCACTCACTGAGAGCAGCTGAGGGGGGGCCTTGATCCATCCATGGCCCCCCAAATACCCCCAGAGTCATTCCTGAGGCCTTGCCCCACAGCACTGCAGTGATGGAACAAACCCAGTCTGCTGGAAGGAAAACTCCCCCCACACGGGGAGGTGCCTGGTTTTCCTACCTGGCCTGAGTGTCATTAACCCACTGGATTCTGTGCTTTTGGGGGACCTTCACCACTGAGACCAGCTGGAGAGCATCAATGGAGCATCATCAAGATCCATGGATGGTGATATTTCCTTGTTCTGTCCCTGTCACTCTCTTTCTGTCTCCCCCACCTCTTTTTAATTTCTTTCTCTCTCTCATGTTTACTATCAAATAAAACCCATACTATTGTCACTGGCATTTGGTCTCATTTGCACCTTGATTCGAGCAGAGGCATCTCTAAGAACCTCAGCAATGGAATCCTGACACATGGGGAGCATCCACAGGGAGTTGCATGTGTGAGATGTTTGCATGGATGTCAAATACTCAGACTTGAGGCCTTGAGTCAGAAGGGGAAGACCAAGAGCGTGAGGGCTTGTTTGCAATTGTGGGGAAGGTTTTCTGTGATGATGTGATTGTGACTCAGGCTGTGGTGTGATGCTGCAGCCCAGACTCCCCTCTCAGCCGTGTCAATGCTGTACAGCCCCAGCTCCCTCATCCCTCCCTCCTGAAAGGTGATCCAGTCCCTGATAACTTCATAGCTGGACCTGGAGCTCCATGTCTCTGTTGTCCTGAGGACCCCAGAACTGGACACAGCACTGTCGTGTGGTTGAAGGACAGTGCTTTGAGCAGCCCATTATTACTCATATAAAAACAAGAGGCTAGACTAAATTTAAAAAGCATTAAAATATCCTGAGTTCAGGGCAGCTTCAGTTACAGTGCCCATCTTAGGTTTTGTCATTCCCTTTCCCCCTCTCTTGACCAGCCCATAAGACTGTAGAGATGTTCCTCCACCCTGCAGTCCTCTTCTGGGACAAGATGACTCTATTTATGCTCTCAAATAATTCATTCTGTCAAAGGAGAGGAGTAATTTTATTGAAGGGAGACTTAAAAAGTGGGGGGAGGAGGTTGTGCCACCCTCAGGTTCCTACTGTCCCTTGCACAGAATTGTTCTTTCTGGCACCCAGAATGCAAAATATGTGTGGCTAAGGAGAGGAAGTGCAAGCAAGCCCATCTCTATCAGCCCAATGATCAAAGAAGCAGAGAAATGCTAATTCTAGTGGGGGTACTCTGATTTGGGCTCTGTCTAGTGTGATAAAAAAATGAGTTTAAACAGCTGTTCACAGGGCCTGCCAACAGCTCATTTCACTGATTTTGTTCTGAGTTATACCAGGAGGGCCAAAGTGAATCAGAATTAGATCTGAGATTTTCAACAGCTCTAAACTTGTTTTATTTCAACAGCCGGGACTTTAAATGGCAGAATCAACACACCATCTAGTGGCTGAGGGCATTCCTAGTCTTTAGTACTCGGCTAATTTTAAATGAACGCCCCCAACACCTTGCCAGGGCATTTGCCTCACGATGCTGCCAACAGGCACCACAGTTCCTGTTTTGTTAGCCCAGAGACAGGCAGAACCTCCTTCACGGGGAGCACAGCTGGCCCCTGAGACAATGGACTTAGAGTAAATAACCCAATTTAAAACTCAGAGTTTAAATTTTGTCCCAGATGTGGGTGCTTTTATGTGAGCTATTTCAGTGTGGTACTGGAAATTTCATCACTTCTGCTGTACTTGAAGGAATAAAGATGTTGATTAGATCCTTACATTTCATCCAGCACAGACTATTTCTGGACATTCCTTTTCCTTTCTAATATATTTGGAAACCAGCAAATATAATTGAGTTTATTTATCGTAACAGAATAAATTAAAAATGCTTCTTGCAAATAAAAGCATTTGGGAAAGCTTTTGGTTTTCTTCTTTTGCAAAGATAAGTACTTTTAATGTGCTCTTCAGATGTGCTCAGTGAATGAACATATAATAGCCTAAGTTCACAGCTATTTTTATTTAGCAGATGTAGAATTTTCTAAGAAGGGATTCTGAAAATAGTTGCAAGTCTCTGGACTTACTTAGCATTTCAAGAATAGTTATTTCTGTTGTCTCCTGAAGGAATATTTTAACATGTTAGTCCCATGAAAATGAAGAAAGTTCAATATCTAAAACTTATGTCTACTAGGTTTTAAGTTAAGGAACAAATTAGGGGGGAAAAGTGTAAGTCTAAGGCTGTCTCATTTACTTGCTTTTTTTCTAACGGGATCAAAAAGTTTCTAAGTGATATAATGACAAGTAGTTTAAAAATGCTTTTAGAATTTCTTTAAAGCTTTTTTAAAGTTTTGCAGAGACACTGTACCTCTGACTTCTTGTGGGGCTTTGGTGTGAGGCTTCACATCCTCCATTTTTGCAGGAAAAAATCCTGTGCTTCTGCAAGGGAAAGTTCTACTATTGCAAAACTTGACTCGGCAAGTCTTAAGGAGAGTTTGACACCCCACTAATGTGTTCTTTAATGACGAAATACAGATGGCAGAAATGTTGGAGCAGCAAAGAACAGCTTTTTAGGAGATGGGGTTCAAAGACCCTGTATGTCAGACTGAAAAAAAATGTTAACACACCCTGTTGAAATCACAAAGTCAAATGTCTCATCTCTCTTTGCACTGAAATGAAGTTTTGACACAACTGCTTTACTGCCAGTCACCAAAATGTGCCTTTCATATTAATTTCTATGCCCTTGTTCTTAAAGTCAAAACTTTAAACCAAAAACTTTTCTGAAAATTAAAAGCAGTAATACCTTTCCCATTTCTAGTTTGGGCTTGGATATTTTCCTCATTGCACGCCTGGAACGAGCCTTGGGTCTGTCAGCACAGCTGATGTGACAACTCAGTAACTTCTGCATCAGGAGCTTGGCACAGAAACCTGGGCTCTTCCCACATCCCAGTCCTGCAGCAGCACTGCCTGCACATCCTGGCTCCAGTGCTGGGCATGCCCTCTGCCCTGCTGGGATGGCTCATCCTAGGGGAATCAGAAAAAACAGGGAGCATCCTGACAGCAGAGCTGCAGCCCAGCAGTGAGCATCAAAGTGTGTGTTAAACCTAAAACCGTTTCCCTGCTTCCTCTGTCCCTGCTGTTGTACATGTTGTGCTTAAGGGTGTCTGCATGTCTCAAAGGGTCATCAAATGCCATGATGCTTCTATATTTACCAGTGTGCACCAATGCCCCAATAAATCATCCCCAGGCAGCAAACAAACCCAGCTGTACTGTCACTTGCCTGCATGCTGAGACCTCAACTCACAAGACTCTAATGTAAGGCTATAATATGCTTTTTATTATCTGGTAACAGATTTTTCTTCCAATAATTTAATCTCAGGGAGTGTTTTTTGTTACTCATTTCTGCAAGAATGAGTTTTCCTCCTTTTCCCAGGCTCACTCTTGTAATGCATAGTCCTACTGTGACTTCAACTAAAATATTGAATAAAAATACATAGTCATGGTTTCACCCCAGCCAGCCACCAGCCAAATCCCAGAGGGCTGCTGCTTGATCACTCCCCCTCCAAAAGATTGGGGAGATAATCAGAGCAGCAAAAGCCAGAAAACTCGTGGGTTGAGATAAAGACAGTTTAACAGGGAAAGCAAAAGCCACACACACAAGCAAAGCAAAACAAAGAGTGAACTCCCATGGGCAGGCAGGTGTTCAGCCATCTCCAGGAGAGCAGGGTAACTTGGTGTTGTGGTTTGATGCTGGCCCAATGCCAGGCACACACCAGAGTCACTCACTCACCCTCCCCTGCCACAGCTGGGCAGAGGAGAAGAGAAAAAAAGTTAACAAAGAGTTCATGAGTTGAGATAAGGACTGGGAGAGACACTTCAAGGGCAAAACTGGCTCAAATTAAGGTTGCAAAGTGAATTTCTTACTAACAGAAGAAGCCCTTAAAAGCATCATTTCTTACCCAGCCCCTCCGTCCTTCCCACCGACAGCACAGGGCGAGAGGACATGGGGGTTTGGTCAGTTCATCACCGAGATTTTCTTCTGCTGCTCTGGGAGAGGAGCCCTTCCCCTGTGAGACTGTGGGGTCCCTCCCACGGGAGACAGTTCTCCCTGAACTTCTCCAGTGTGGTTCCAATCTGACAGGCAGCAATTCTACCAAAATTGTGTCTCCCACAGGCAGACACCCCTCCAAAAACTGCTGTGACATTGGTCTCTCTTCCTATGGGGTGCAGTGCTCCAGGGACAGGCTGCTCCAGCCTGGGAGCAGGGCCCCCTCTCTCCATTGGGTCTCCCAGTGGACCAAAGCCTTCTCCAGGCTCTCCCACTCTGGTGTGGTCACCTCCCCCGTGGGCGGATCTCTGCATCCCTGTGGATCCCCAGGGGCTGTGGGTGGATCTCTGCATCCCCCATGGATCCCCAGGGGCTGTGGGTGGATCTCTGCATCCCTGTGGATCCCCAGGGGCTGTGGGTGGATCTCTGCATCCCCGTGGATCCCCAGGGGCTGTGGGTGGATCTCTGCATCTCTGTGGATCCCCAGGGGCTGTGGGTGGATCTCTGCATCTCTGTGGATCCCCAGGGACTGTGGGTGGATCTCTGCATCCCCCATGGATCCCCAGGGGCTGTGGGTGGATCTCTGCATCTCTGTGGATCCCCAGGGGCTGTGGGTGGATCTCTGCATCCCCCATGGATCCCCAGGGGCTGTGGGTGGATCTCTGCATCCCTGTGGATCCCCAGGGGCTGTGGGTGGATCTCTGTATCTCTGTGGATCCCCAGGGGCTGCAGGGCACAGCTGCCTCACCATGGTTTCCCCATGGCCTGCAGAGGAATCTCAGCTCTGGTGCCTGGAGCAGCTCCTGCCCCTCCTTCTGCACTGACCTCTGTGTCTCCATGTTGTTTACCTCACATGTTCTTACCTCCTCCTCTTCTCTGGCTGGAAGAAAAAACTGTGGCTTTCTTTTGATTTTCTTTTAAAATATGTGGTCACAGAGGTATTACCAGCCTTTTTTTTACTGTATTCAGAGTATAATCCTTATAAATAAGGGTAAAACTGCTTGTTTAATACTTATTCCAGTGGCCTCAGTCTTTTCTCCCTTCTTAACACTTGCCAACAGCCAGTGCCTGCAGCCTGGCACTGAGCTCAGTTTTCCTCCCCAGCTTCAGCCTAGCTGCAGCACAAGTCTTTTCCTCCATTTAGGTAAATTTAGGTCACCATACATTTTCACTTAGTTGTATGCAATTTGTGTCCCTGTCAATAATTTAGAAAAGGCAGGATGGTTTTGCTGCCAGCAGGGTCCTGCAATATTAAACAGAACATAAAGGATGTGGTGAAAGGATGCTCATCAGGGGACAAAACAAGAATTCAAAAGCACAAACAAGTTCATTCTGCTTTAAAGCAAAGACCGGGGTTTTTTTCCCAGCTCAGTTACATTTCAGGAAGGTATCTGACTGATATTGCACGTGAAGTAAGATACAAAGTTGTGAATGTTTTATGATTCCAGTGAGGAAAAGAAATACTTGAAATACATGATGTAAACATGGTCAGAAGCCAACATTTTCCCTAAAATTTTACAAAAATTCTTGCAGATTATATAGACAGATGTAAGAAAAAATAGCAAATAATTAATAAAAGCAGCTTAATAGATTATAAGGAGTGTCTGATTTACAGCTTCATATTCTTGCAAGAAAACCATACAAAAAACATGCAGGGAACAAAACTGTTCCTACTTTCAGGGACATCTCTGCGGTCCTCTCACAAGACTGGGGCCTTGGCTCTTGGTTTTGGGAAGTTCAGGAGAAAATACCAGACACAGAAGGAGCCCCCCCAAACTCAGCACTTGCACTTACCAGGGAAATGCCAGTCTTGCTGCATGATCCACTCAACAGCCACATCATTGCTCCCCATTTACTGTCCTCTGAGTAAAGAGCATTTACACACCCCTTGGGTTCACTCCATGAAGGCAAATTTGGAATAAAGGGCACTTTGCATGCACTCCTGCATTTTGAGGGACAAGAGGAGCCACAAGAGAGCTGCTGTCTTTCTGCTACTGCACATGGGGCCTCCAGAAAAGATTGTAGGAGCAGAATAAGGTAGGAAGGTCTTGTATGCCTGATGGAGTGGAGGGGTACTGATGGAAAGCCAGACCAGAGATATTTATGCAGACAAAATAATGCCAAGGCTGCCAGGATAACTTGGCTCCTCATAAATCTTCTGTGCTTCAAATCACGAGGAGCTGTTTCCAGGAAGGGGGCAGTTTCAAATTATGAAAATTTCAAGGCAGGCATTTTCCCAGCACAAATGCCCTTCCTCCTCACAGAACAATGAAGTTATGAGAACACAGATAAGAAAGGGATGCTATTTTTTAGGGGTGGTGGTTTTCAGTAGGGCACAATCTGTGCAAAGAAGGCCTTCTGCAACAAGCTCCCCTTTCCCCTCCAAAGGAGTGAATATGAGGATATTGCTGCCATCATTTCAGTATCACACCAGTGATAAAATAGTTGAAGTTCCATAAAGAAAATTTAAAATTCTCAGTAGCCAGGGTTCCCACAACACCCACCTTCCCTGCAGGCAGACACAGCCACAGACCCTGCAAGAACTGCAGCCCTGGAGCTCCCGGCAGACAGAGCTGTTACTCATTACACACACTCAGTAACAAACATTTTTTTCTAGGGAATCTGAAATGCCAGGTGCACAACACACTACAGGTTCCTGTATTGCTGTATCAGCAGTCTGCTTGGCTACTTTTACTACAATTTGTCAGCATTACTGCATTATTTTGCATGTTGATTGATTAAAATCCCAAGATACTCTTGGACACTGAATCAAGAAAACTTTGGGCTCAGGAAGGGGAGTGAGAAGCCTTATGAGTGGGGAAGAGAAGCCTTATTTTATTTAATCCTCAAAAGTTGTATTTGAGGAAAACAGCAAATGCTTCTTCATTCAGCTTGCCTTTGAACAGCCATTTATCCAAATCCCCATATTGGCTCTCTATACCCTGAAATAGCAAAGGATGATGGTTTTTTGTTGTACATATAGTTATTTTCTGGGCTAGGACAGACAGCTCCCTGCCAAGGTGGTTCTTTTCCAGCCTGATTCCAAATGGAGTCACAGCCTTTCCCTACTGACCTTTTTTTTCCTTTTTGGAGATCCACATCCCCATTAACAGCTCCTCAGCCTGGAAGAAGACAAGGAGAATTAAGGGAACTGGCCGAAGGATCCTTTATTATAAAGCTGGTGGGCCATCCAAGGACAATGAACCCTACAAGGAAACACTAGCACTCGTTTACAAACAGAACTCAGCATCTTTATTCTTTGATTGACTTCCTGCTAGTTTTGATATTTGCTACCACCAGAGAAGAGCGTAAAAACACAGTACAACATTATTAACCAGTTAGGAAGGCTGGAAGAGAAAGCAAATCCCAGTACAATTGCAAGTAACTTGGTGGAGTTTATAATCAAGATTTTTTTTTTTTTTGAACGGATCAGCAATGAAGCAATAAATATGCTGCTGCACGGAACCAACAACAGGATTTAATCACTAACTTTGTGGTTTATTGCATTACAGTTTAAAACTAAATGTTACCCATCATCATACATTCACCAACCAGGTAAATGACATTTTGTTCATATGTTTTATGCTAAATGGCAAAAATTATGCTGTAGCCAAACTAGACTAGGACTAGTAGAGGTAGATATTGAATGGGCAGTGCCAGGCAGAAATATTTTGTGAAAGTACTTCCTCTTTCATTGTGAACAGTTAGCAGGTTTAACACTTTTAATTAAAACAAACATCTTAGGGAAGCTATTCTAAGATGCTTTGGATTTTGTAGCAATATTTCTCTTGCAATATTACAAACTCTTTGATATTGTGTCGTAAAGTGGACAATTTTTGCCTTCCCAATTTTCTGCCCACAGTCTGCGTGAAGACTAACATACAGAGCTAGAGTCTTTGAGAACAAACTACTGGTTTTGTGTGGTGCCTAACAGCTGGCCTGGAGGCCTCATGGCTATAATAATCCTAATTATAATTTTATAACTGAAATGTAATTATATAACTATCTTGGTTATATAACTTGACCAGTCTGGGCCACTGGGGACATGGGCAGACACTGGACAGTTAGCTGGGTGGCAACTAATTCAGCCAGTCTGAACTGACCACACACACTTCCAGAACCATATTAGGAGAACAGCACTCAAAGTTGGCTTAGAACATGGAGTGTTGTCAAGCATGTCTCCACTGTGGCAGCTCTGCTTGTACCCCTCCAGAAGTAACACACATTCACAGCTTCCTTGGCATGGGAAGACTGCATTTATAGTATTTCCAGCTTCAGTCATCTTTCCAGTTATAATAAAAAAGCTATTTTATATTTAATCAAAAATGGAATTTCTAGTATGCCACCTCCTTATAACTCACTTCAGTCTCCTTTCAGCGAGCTGCTCTGTCAGTTGCTCCTTGCCATTGCCACTGCTGGCTGTATGCTGCTGGGAAGTGTCTCTGGCCAACACAGCCATTAAAGTTAGTGTTTGTGGACTGCAGCTTTAATTTCCAGGAAACATAATGGTGACAGCATGGCCGGAGATTTTGTAAAAGCTTATGCCCTTTGCGCCTCACTTCATCCCAGGACAGTTTATAACTGGAAAGCTCCTGGAAGCAAGAGCCTCTCCCCAAGCTCAGCAACCACTTTCCTCCAGCTAGAACTTGACCTTTCATTAATGAGCTGATAGAGAGCTCAAATCGATTACTGATACAACTGTCTAATTACACTACATTTGCACCATTTTTCTTCACAGGACCCCAAAGCACTGTGTTATCACACGAGTGTAACTCTGACTTCCACACAGTTCAAGCTATTTTATATTACACTTAGGTAAAAATGGCATTTGTAAAGCAAAAATCCTTAGGGGAAAAGATTTCAAAGCTAGCTAGATACTCTGTACAGAACACGTAGAAAAACAGTTAAAGCAATCACAAAAAAGGAAAAATAATTTTTTTATCTGGGTCTATTGAGCTAGATTGTGGTATCAAGTGGTTTTGTTGGCATTAATATGTGTCCAAGACAGAACTGTGGCAACAGCATGTCAATGCTGCAGGAATGACAGCACCATCATTCCAACCCCCAAAAGCATCACATTAGACAGAGACCTTAGATCTTATTTATCTTGCTGATAAATACTGATACTGAAATGTGATACTGAAATTGTATTTGCACCTCTGGCTCCTCAGGCCTGAATGTCCCCCTGCCCTCATGGGTGCTTTCTTTCAGGGAAAACACAATTCAGTGAGTCGCTACACCAACTTTCAGTCTTCTGTTAGGGCTGCAGCACCTCCAGACCTGGCAAATCCAAATGCTAAAAGGAGATTTAACAGGCTGATCATAAACACCTCATCTACCCCTAGAGAGCTCCCTGGGAAACTTGGAATTTGCTCCCCATGCTAGGGGAAAACCTGGGTGACAATTTTCCTCTGTGTTCTGGCTGACACAGCACAGGACAAGCCTTCCCCATATAAACATGCAAATATTAAGACCTCTACCGAAAAGAACCTGAAAAAAGGTGGAATATAGCTTTTAAGGCATTTAATATGCAAAGAAATTAGTTACTGAATAGGTAAGTTTGAGGCTATTTTACCCGCTTGTTCACACTTGTGCCTGCATGGTCTGGTCTCTACAGAGGAAGCAAGTACCTCACCCACCATCACAGGGAAAACCACAACTTCCAGTTCCCTACAATTTAAGCCCACGTCTAACTCTGGCATTGCTTCATGCAATGTCCACCATCATCTTCTCTTATCTAGGCAAAATTTATTGTCTGAATCCTTTTTTGTCCCCAGGAAAGATACCCGTATCACGTGTCATCACCAATGGCTCCACTGATGGTGAAATCCTCCTTCTCCAGTGAAAAACATGAAGAATCAAACCAAATTATGTCATGCCAATGCTCTAGGTCACTGACCACAACTTGCATTCCCTGCTCACCTGCTTCAGCATCCAAGCACCAGTGGTCACAATTTTGGATCTCAGCATGCAAAGGAAAGCTTCCATTCCAGCACAGCACTCTGTGCTACCAAAGAAGACTCATTGCACTGGATTTCAACTTCATTTCCAGCTCTTAAAAGCTCTTCCTTGGAAGTGAGCCTTGCATCTAACAGGACATATGTGAAAATGAAGGAATAACGATTTCTTTGCCAATTAAAGAACCTCTGTCTTCAGGCACACTCTTGGCTTAGTTTCCTGTCCTGGGCTTGCAGTCTTCTGGAAGGGGACGAGTAACCTCTTTAATCCAAAAGCACCATCTCTGAAGCAGTGTGGATGCCTTTCAGCAAGGTTATGAAGTGTCTTTAGGGAAATCAAAACAGATGTGTAGATGGAGACTTCTGGAAGGCCCACTGAAGCATCCTTTTCCCCATTTGCACAATTAAAGGTAACAAGTTAACTTCTGGCTTTTAGTTCATCCGTTTCAATGCAACAAGAGGCAGTGAAAAAGTAAAGGAAATAATCCCATTTATAGGCAGCACCCAAAACCCCAAGTATCTGGGGAAAAAAATTTACTTGATGCAATTCACAATCTGTTACAAGTAAGCAATCATCTGCCTCCAGCTCAAGCATCAGCAGCCAAGAAATGGGCAGCAATACTCAAGAGGCAAGGCCAAAAGCTTGCAGGTTGTGTAGGCAAGACTGAACCATCTCCAGGAGTTGCAGAAGACATGCAGTCCAAGTATCTCAGGCTGCAGGAACAACTGAGATCAAGACATCAATACCAGAGTCAGTTAAAGGCTCTGTAGGTATTCTAGTCCCTAAAAGCCCAGCAGGTTAAATATACAAATACAGCAACCCACACTTCTGACAGTAACTATACTACAAATGTACACAAGGATAGGCTAACCATGAAAAGAAAGTGGAGCTGAAGACAATTAACAAAAGCCTGTTGTTCTGACAGTCAGAAAACTACAAACCCCAATAAGTCTTCTGGGATCTCTTAACTGTACATGTCAATCACTGAATTCTATTATGTGGAAGAGGAAGGCTGTGTATCCACACAATAGATACTCTGTAACTGAACTCCTGCAGCAAAGAAGGCACTCACTTTGTAAGCTGTAGTTTATTTCTAATCTGTTTTATATGATGAGCCTACAAAAGAAAACATTTGAGCATTTTATCTATATTATTAACACAGTAGACTTGTAGACTGAAGCTTGACTTTGAAAACAAAATTCATCCTAACACTGGTGGAACTCAAAAGTCAAGTAGCAAAGTTGTGTTATAGGACTTCCCAGACATTCAGTATTTACATAGAATGCATTTGCACTTTATACTCAATGACCACCCATCAGCAGTGACATTGTTAGCATGACTGGACAGCACAGTAAGCCAACCCTGAGCTGCACTCTAGCAAACCCATTCACTGTCCAAGTACAACAACATAGATTGGTTTAAATATTCACACAGTTGTTTTTCAAAACGTTTTATTGCATTATATTTGGTACCTTATGTTTGACAAAGGAAATTACATCTGTAACTGCAGGAATAAGAAGCTGGTCTGTTATTGAAAAAAAAAAATCTTGGGCCCCTTAAAAGTTACAAAGTCTTGGGCTTGCCTGAAACAACTGAGCAAGAAATATATTCTTAGAAATGTAGGGCTTCAAGTATTACAAACCTGTGACACTGTGGAAAAGTTCCAGAGGTATCTAAACTGCAGCACTTTTTTTTTTTTTTTTCTGCATAACGTGAACAAGGCCTGCTGAGGTTTTAATCTATTAGTCTCTTGATCAGTCAAAATGGTAGTCAGGAGTTTTCCTCTTTGCAACTTCAAGCCATAGTATGTTCTCATTTTGTTTTCACTCTACGTGAAAAATGCATGCGATCTTTCTAATTGGTGCCACATCACAGTGCATAATTTTATTTGGTTCTTGCATTACAGTTTTAAAAGGTTTGGCCAACCTATGCTGCTAGGTTCATCTCACGAACAGCAATGTTGATTCTCCCCTCCCCATCCCAAGTTTAATTCCAAGAGAGACCATTTTTAACTGGTTCCTTCAGGTAAAAACTGTGGTGCAAGAACACCAAACTGACCGTGTACAGTGAATTTCAGAGACACAACAAGCTTATTGAACACACTATGTTTCTTAATTCTGGTTGATATCCGTATGTCCAAGCACCCCAACACAAGGAGCATGTTGCAGGTTTCTCTGTATATTCTGATTCACATTGCATACTTCCTATGGACACAATCATCCTCCGTATCAAAATCAGTCGGATGCTAAAGCCCCATCAACTTTGTGCTCAGTGAAAGAATCCAGTGCTAAAACAGCAGTTTTGCTGTCTGAGATAACAGTAATCTCACAAGATAAATTTAAAGTTAATATTTCTGCCACACACCTGCTCTGAGGGCTACACACCTCCAGGTCTCATATAAATTAGTTTAAAAACATGGGTGGGTAGGTGAGGAAAAGGGTTGTTTATTTTTTCCTTTTTTTTTTCTCAATTTTAGCAGCTTTTAATTTTTAAGAAACCAAACAACCTATAACCAGTAATATGTTAGATATTTTATATATATACTTTGTCAGCAGGATAAAAAAAAGTAAAACTATTTGAAGGCAACGGGGTTTTTTTTTTCCTTCTGTTCTTTGTGTAAGTTAGAACAATTCAGCAGGTGCGTGACAAAAATATTATACACCAGATATGGTCCAACGTCATTTTTTTCCAATAAAGTTGTTCATATTTCATTGGCCAGTTCTTCAGGTTCTGCAGAACTATCTCCATTAACTGTGATCTTCATATCCTCTTCATATCCAGGGGGCATGAAAGCCAAAGCATAAGGGAAAAGCTTATGACAATTTGCTCTGTAAGTTTCAGATGCTTCTTTACAGTCTCCAAGGCTACCATCACATAAAGCTTCTAATACCTCCATACAAGTCTAATTAAAGAGAAAAATAAACAAGTGTTATGGTTTCTTAAACATTCAGCTGAACACTCACAAATCAATGCTACAAAGAAAAACTTCTATTGTTTACAGGTAAGAATAATATCACGAGACAAATTTAAAATAGTATTTCTGCCACAAACCTGCTCTAAGGGCCACACACCTTTCAACATCAAGTGGCATTTTAACTAAACACAACATGAAATACCAGTGTAGTCTGATTTGAAGTAATGCAGTTTAAAAAGGGATCTAAAACACAGCTAGAAATCTTGACTGTAAAATTAAATCCTAATTTGTCATTTGTTTCTTATTTTCCTTAAAACAAAATGTTATTCTTGCTAAGTGGCAACCAAGAACCCCATCATTCTTGGGACACACTGACCAGTTCAGCAACACAACACACCTTTCAATCAAATCAAATTACTCTGATACGACCACATTTTTCAGATATATGCAGTTTCCTGTCCATTTTTTTTTTCATTATTTAGAAAAGGAAAAGGAGATTTCCTGTGGAATTTTTTACAGCCTGCATTGCAAACATGAAGAAACCAACCTACTGAGCTCCACTAAAGCCTGACAGCATTTAACACCTGCCTATGGCAGGCATTAGCATAGCCAGGCAGTCTTTTCTTGCTGCTCTGACATTTGGTATAGGTTTTTTTCTTCTGTGTACTGGGATTAACTGCTCTGTCCTCCTGCTGTGGGGTTATGGAGCTCTCCTCAATGACCCCTTTCCCTCACATTTGCTCTTTGTAACACTGGCATCCACTGAAGGTCAAATATATCTGGTTTTATGCCTGCAGCGTGCTCCGAGACAGCTGGTCTTTACTACAATGAAATGTAATAAATTTGATCTCTTTGCACACAAAAATACCTTTCAACATACACCTAGACTCCTTCAGAGTCTCCATTTTTAGGGCACTTCCAATTTCTCATCTAGAAGTTTAGTAGAAATCCAACTTTTCCTTAATGTTGGCACCAAACATGTTTAAATTCAAGGTTTTCAGTTTTATCACAATGCAATGCTGAGTTGGTAAAAGGTTTTTCTAGTCTTACCAAATTTGCACGTCCAAAACAACCAAGCATTTTTGGTTACACTTAATCTTTCCCCAGTCCAATTCCCAGAACCCCACTCACAGGCAAAAACCAGCAAATAGAAGGCAAATTAATTTCTTTTTTCTAAATCTATTGATAATCTAGATAAAATTCTTTGAGACCACTCAAGCAGTAAGAAAACCCAAACACCAACACCCAAACAAGACAACTTTATAAGAAATGCTAGATATAGAATATTAGAATATAAAAGACATGAGTTTGCATCCCATAAAACAACAGCTAGAATAGAGAAAGGCTCTGAATCTTTAACATCCTAAACAAGTCTAAAGACAACAAGGAAAATCGTCCTTTATTGTCTCTTTTCCCCCCCTCTGTCTGGTCCAAAAATTCTGCTATGAACTTAAAATCCTTCAAAATTAAAGTTCTATTGAACCCATTATATTTCCCAAGAGATTTTTTTTTTTTTGAAAACTCCATTTTTTTTCCACAAAAGAGTAATTTTAAAGTAACATTTATCAAATTTACTTGCAATAGATCTAAAAAAATTGAGTGCACAGATTACTGTAAACTGTGAGTCAACTGACAAGTCATCCCAGATGAAGGTGGGGGAATGGGGAAAGGGGAATGGAGGCAGTGTCACAGGGAGATTATTCCATAACCACCAGAATGGAGCAAAGACTCAAAACTTGGTGAGCTTGTCACTTAACTACACACTAAGGCAAAATTGTGTCTATGCAGCTTTTATTAAACCTATGGTAATTCCCAGAGCTTGCAGAAAGTTGATTATGGAAAGCCTTCCCAAAGTCTGGGCCTCTCTTTTTCTTGTGAACAGTTGCCTGTGTGGCAGCCAAAGCTCAGAAAAACTACCATCTTTTCTTTTGCCTTATGAATTCTCCCAAGTTTAGTAAGTTTTCCCATTACCTCTAGCAATAATGTGATTTCTGCTGCTGCTATTTTCATATTATCACAAAACTAAATTAATTTAAATGTGCAAAAAGGATGTTAAATATTTCAGTTCAGATGGACCTGACAACCCTTTCTCTCACAACTCAATCTCTTTGCCATAAAGCACAGCAATGACTTCAGCTTCCTCTTACCTCCAAAGTTTGTTTAAACCTTCCACACATAAAATAGAAGTTGTAGACAATTTATAAATATGTTACCTGAAGATTTCTGTTAATAAGGGATTCGTCCAGGGTCATTGCCAGTTCCACTGCCCTTTTCTGACTGGAAGGATCTAAATAGTACATCATTTTGGCAGCTGCAGGAGGGAAAATAAGACTCATCACCCAGTAGATGACCAAAACCATCTTATATTCAAACATAAAATAGAGATAAGATGAGGAATAGGGAGGGAGACTGAACTCTCCAGCAGTAGTTCAAAATGGAAGCAACTTGGAGCATAAAGCTTGACACCTAAGCAGGTAGAAGGGAAGCTCCAAGAAAGCATTAAAACAGACATTCTGCACACATTAGAAACATTAGGGCAGAGGTCCCAACATTTGCATTTCAGCAGCACCAAGAGAAAGTTAAAGAAAACCACAGGCAACTGAGTCATCATGTTGCAATCATGCTGTCAGAACAACAGAAGTAGAGAAGAAAAGCACTCCAGAGTGAAGGAGTGATTGTTACACCACTGGGGCTGACACTGAGATACCACTGCCAGAGAAGCACAGAAAATGCAGAAATAGGGCAGAAGAAGGAGAAAGGCAAAATACCTGATAACCTATGTGGCAGTGAGTCATAGTTCCTTTTAAGGAAAGCTTCATTGAAGTTCTTTGGATTAGTTGCTCCAAAAAGCCGATTCATTTCTTGGTTTAACACTGTTCTAACAGCATCAGGCAGATCCTTACTTTCAGATACTGTTGGAAAAGGGAAGTTGAGGTGAGCACAAGTAATCACAATAAAATATGATTTATGTATATATTTTAGTATTTGCCATGTTTACATTATTAATATAATTGGAAAGTATCTCAAAGGAAGATGCATGAAATTTGAAAAGGTAAATATTGGATGTGGTTAGAAGCAGCTTAACTGGCAGTTTTCTGATGCTTAGAAAAAGTCAAAGCTTTCTTACATTAATATACTCTCCCCCTCACTAATTAAAACCTATTAGGCTCAAAGGTTAATGTCATACAAGCCTGTTCTTAAATGTGTCTGCTCTGTAGCCCCCATCAGAAAGGGTGACCTTTGGGGCAGGGGAAGGGAGAGAATTCTTCCAGCTTTTCCAGTAAGAACAGAATTCTAAGCCCTCTCCTTTCATGCTGACACAGGCTGTCAGCAGAAAAGCCACATTCCTCACTCTGCAGTTTCCATTTCTTCACTGCCCCTCTCTTTCAGGCTTCACATACTGCTCAGAGTCTTAAAAATTTTTAGCAATACTGGAATGACTCCTAAATCCAGATGCAGCTATAATAACCACACAATTTTAGCAGGAATCAGTTGTTTAAAAAGCTTTCTAATATATGCTTTAAATATTTTGAATTAATTGTGCTAAAAATCAATGCCTGCAGGTTTGGCATCACCTGGCAGTGTGCACAGAGGGAGTCCTACCAAACAGATACATACCACTGCTGAAGAGATGAATCATACACTCGTGAAGCCAAGGATGACTAGAATCAATAGCAAAGGCTCTCTTCACAGACTGAAGCATCAGAAGGAATTTCTCTGGAAAAATAAAGAAAAAAGAAGTGTTGACACATGTTCAAAAACCTGTGGTAGGAACCCTCTACATTGTGTTACAGGAGTATTTAGTGTTTGAAATTAGAATGATCAGAATTTATAGCAAAAACTATTTTTAATAACATGCATCAATTTAGCCAGTGAATTAAGTGGACAATCACATTTTAAACTTTGGTTTTCAGAGACTGCTCATTGCTGGGGTGTTGGTCCAGGGAAAAGTTCTGTCACGACAGGGATGGGCTCCTCACCCCTCATAAATATTTGCTGCTTAAGTTCCAATATACACCTTTATGATTTACAAATTGCTTGCTTTCATTAAGTGTTCTCACCTACCTTTTCGAAAATAAATCTCAAAGGCAAAAAGATGAGTCTCTATTTTGTTCTTCACTAAATTCTTCAGGGGTGTTAAAAATTTAATGGCTTCTTCCAAAGGGGCTTCAACCTACAGATTCAAGGAAGTGACACACAACTGAGTCAAAGTTCAAACTTAGTAACTACAACAACAAAACCCAGTTATTGCTGAGTCACATCAGAGAGTTACTCTCCTAAGGCAGTACATAAGATCCTTAGAACCTCTTCTGTTAAAATTTTGCAACTTTCACTCAATGTCTAAACAGACTAAGAAGTCCAAAATATTTGCTTTCTGATGGCTACAATCCACATTTTGCTATAGGGACACAAATCTTTTCTACCCTACACCAGCAGTGAACACAACTGGAGCAGTGAACACAACCTGCACTGAAAAGGATGATGGTAAATGACTGATAAACACCCATGACATTCTGCTCATGTGAGCTTCAGACAGGTCCCTGGAAGCTGCCAGTGACTGCCATGGTGACAGTCCCAGCCAAAATACCCACAACAGGCTGGAAGTAATTAGATAATGAGAAAGGTCTCCTGATCTTAGCTAGTGTAATCCAGTAAATGGACAGCTTTCACACAAATTAGTTCTGTGCAAGGGTTCTGTAAAGCAGACAGGTATCTTGCACATCAAGGTTTGGGATTACTCAAACAAGAACTGTCTGTTGTCCTTAACTATTTTTTAAATTAACAGAAACTATTCTCTAAGAAGCAAATAAACTTTGTTCTGTGCCAATATCAATTCAGCAATGTTGAAGTGATACACTTTGTTGCAAATAATTTGAGCTAAAGATTGCAATGGACACCTTCCTGCTAAATATAACTACAGCACCTGTCATAAAAACACTCACATCACTTCTGTGTGCTGCTGATTTTACACACACACTGTGCACATAAACTATTTGGAACCTACAAAACCCCATTTCAAAGCCATGCCTTTAGTGCCAAAGAAACACATCCAAACACGTCTAGGGGCAGCTGTTCCAGGAAAACTATTTACAAGTGACCCGCTATGTCAAAAATGGTCTTTTGGAACCAACTGCATTTGGAAGTGTCTATATCATGACTGTGATATTGAATTTGGAATTATATTATATAGACACCTGTATACTAAAGACATATCTAGATTTGCCAACAGAATGCATTGTACAGCTGCAACTATTTTTTATAATCTTGGGGTCTGGCTAGATTTTTCATGACACCCCTCTACTGCAGAACTCAATACATGTTGTTGCATTTCCATCTTGGCTTGCACTGCAATTAGTTCTGCTTCTTGCAATCAGCAAACTAAACAATGGAAATACCAACGATATTCTTAATAACTAGTCAAGTTTAAGTCACCTGTTTCCTGGCTAGAGAGTGAAGTTCACTGACTTGACTTTCAAATATCCCCTCAAGAGCAAACATGACCCATTTCAGTGTGAATAGTATGAAAACAAATCCAGAATAGTGGCTCTATAAAGGCTTGAAATCTATACTACTATAAATGAATTTTTCTAGTCTCTATAATTTTCTTATCCTTCCCACACACATTTTTTTGAGTGTTTTCCCACTCCTTACAGGTATTAACTTCTGCTAAAAGAAGAGTCTTCAGGGTCACCTCCCTTTAATATCTTTCTACAGTTCTTAACCCAGATCTCTAAATCCATCTCAGTCTAGTCTACTATTTACTACTACAGCTTCTTTATTCCTTTCTTCCCCCTATTCAAATATGCAAACAAATCCTGTTAAAGCATTCAGTGCTTCAATGTTTCCTCTTCCACAGGCTGGCTATGCCAACAAAAGAGTATCAGGGGGCATAAAAGAGTGAATGATAATCACCTCACATACAGGACAGAAAGACTTCCACACAACCAACTAGAAATGGGGTACAATCAACAAGTTAGTGCAGTAGGTACATGGAGATAATTCCACATGTAGCAAATGTTTATGACTTCAATTACTGCCTTTGAGAACTAGGCACAAAAGCTGTGATTTCCATGCTACTGACACTGTATCTAACAAACTAGCCCTAGAAAGGAATTATTTTAAAAATAATTCCTGTGAAGAGATGCCATACCAAAAAAATGAACAAGTTATTTCAATGGCTTTTAAGTCTTATATGTGCTCACTGCAACTTCTCTAGAAATTTCTAAGACTTTATTATTACATTGGTAAGCACCTTTGCCAGTTTCTCAGGAATAAGTTCCTCTTTCGGTCCTCCGATCTCTTCATCATCGTCATCTTTTTTCTTTTTCTGATTCCTCTGTTGCTTCTCCTTCTCAGCATTTTTCTTCTCCTCCTCCAGCTGTGCTTTTTTCTGGGCTCTTCTCTGCTTATTTCGTAGCTTCTTTAGCTCCTTGTCAGACATATTTGCTGCACACACACAAAGGACAAAACCACACAACACTGATGTCTAGTATTAACAGCATCAAGCAGTTGTCAGACAACATCACCTTTTTTCATCCACATCTACTAACGAGCAATGCTGTCATTATCTTTGTAAAAGCTTATTTACTATGGATAGAATATTTTATAGTCCATGCTGATGCTTTGTAATTCACAAATCCCTTAGTGGAATCAGGGGACAGAAATTAAAATAATAGTATAGTGAGATGAAAAATACTAGAACTTGACAAATTCCTCTTGAAGGACCCACTATTTGAACCATTTGAGGTGCCTCCAGCCATAACCACTTAAGCTGCTCTAAAATCAGAAACAGGAGTAAAAAAAAAAATAGATGATTTAAACGTTATTTTTGCATCAGAAGCAAGAGATGATAAATTTAAGTTGCTACCTAGTGAAATTTCTGCACACTGATAAAATGCTTACAAAGAGCTACTACCAAGCACATCTGCTTCAATCTCCTGTTCCATGGACCAACCACCATGAGAATTCATAGTTTTGCAGTCACTCTGTAACACAAACATTTGTACTTAAGAGTCACAACCCTCACTAAAAACCCATCATTGTTCTATAATTACCACAATAAAAGCATACGTTAGTTTAATTTCCAGCAGAACATCTACTTTACCATGCAATCTGAGTTGTGTAGAACTCTGGTTTTGGCCACCACAGCTGACAAACATAACAAATGCTAGACCTTCCTAAAATACCCACTAATTAGTGAAACTGCATGATGAGTAAATCCTGAGGGTTGAATACCTGTATCAGCCTCATGTTCTTTATTTTCATCTGTTAAGGGGTTATCATGAAGCTTCAGATAGATCTCTATGGCAATCCGTGCTGCTTTGAAGTAGAAGGGATGCTGTCGAAGCACATCTTCTAGTTTTAACAAGTCCACATAAGACCTAAGGGTGATCTTCCTCATGCAGTAAGTGTGGAAGTCAAACTGGTCATCCGTGATTTCTACAAAATGCTGGCACAATGTAACACAACGTTATTTAGTAAGTATTAACAATGAGATACTAACTGGGATTTTCAAAATAGTAATTTAGTAAAAGCCTACTGTTTGACAAATACAACTTAACTATTACAGATGTTAACAAAACCTTCCAGAAATAAAGTCATGGTGAAAAGGACAGAAGGCATCTTAGCGCAGAACCAAAATACACCAATTTCAGTCTCTTAAATGTAATAACTACCTCTGAGAATTTCCAGTTTAATAGACAAAGGTTTTATATTCATTGTATTTAAACAACAATTGAGGAGTTTTTCTTCTACGAACTTCTCTAGAGTTTTTTTTTCATTCAAAATTATAATTTTAATTTCCACTAAATACTATGGTAATGAATTCCACACTTCAATCAGACATGATGTGAGAAAGTACTTTGTTTTGTTCAAGCTCTGCTTTCCACACCATCTCATGTCCCTTTGTTTTTGTTTGAGAAGCAGTGAAAAGTCATTCCCCTCTTGAACTCCTCCAAGTACTTACGATGACATATAACTTTATCCTGAACTCAGTTTTGTTTGTCAAAGCTCAGGATAGAAGAGTAAGCACAAGCTAATTGCAGTCTCCTCCCTTGGAAGTTACCCCACAGCAGGTGTTTTACTAGCATGTTTTTAAGAAGTAGAAAGAACTACTTCAGTTTTAATTCCTCACATGTCCTTTTGATTGCTGCTACAGCACAGAAGCTTTTGCAGCATTCTCTGTAATGGTTTCAGGATCCCTGAGCAGCAATAATTATTGTAAGACCTTTTACTACTTATGCACAGGCAGAGAATTTATCACTGACTACAGTGTTGAACATTACATTTCATGGGTTGCTTAATAATTTAGTGCTGAGACAGAACAGGTGTTGTCCTTGCAGTAGTTAGTCTGTTTCTGTGATCATTTATTGATGAAATAATGAAGACTCTATAGAGGTGCCTTAGTAATCTCCATGATAAACTCCTTTTCTTGCAAAAGCTGATTATTTGCTCCTACTCTGTTTTCTCAGCCATGACTCAGCTATTAAATCCATGAGATCAACTTCCCTAGTTTTTCTGAGACAGTTTAGATCCTTTATGGTGTGAAGTATGAGATAAAAAGTGCTTCTGAAAACCAGAACATATTTTATCAACTAGACTGTCCCCTTAGCATAACTGGCCCCTCAAAAAGATTTAGAAGGCACTGTTTTTTCTTACAAAAGCTTTCTGGGTGGTTCCTGAATTTAACATATTTGCTTATCTTACTGTTGAACTTTACTACACCTTCAATCAATTAATCCAATAAATAAATTAAACACAGTGACTTAAATCCTTACAAACATTTTTTTTTTTTGGGTGGCCTAAGTTGTCACTTAATTTGCTAACCTCTTCTGGTACCCAAGACAATTTACAGGACTAACGGGTTCTTACACAAAATAATCTTACACTAATTTATTTAAAGGATTCGTGCAAACAAAACTTGGTCCTCGCAAATCACAAACCGGTGTAGGTTGGAAGGGACCTGAAAGGTTATCTATTTCCAAATCTCCATAGGCAGGGACACCTTTCACTACACCAGGTTACCTTGATGATTTTAGATCACTTTTTTCAAATCAGAGAATATTCTAGGGCTGAGTCCTCCTTGCATAAGGGCAGCAGTGCTGAAATCTTGTAACACCTCTCTATTCACAAAGAGGCACAGCTTCCTGCTAAGTTCTGCTCTTTCAGCACTTCTTTTAGACCCTCAGCTGTCCAGTGTTTTTTCTAGACTTTAATGTGCTCATAAAAATCCAAACCCATACCCGATTCTTTTTAAAGCTGTGCATCCAAATTTTTTTGTTTACCTTACTATGGATATCTACATTTAATGTGCAAGCATTCCTCTTTTTTAATAAAATTTCTACTTTAAGAAGTCTTTACTTTTGCAATAGCTTCTTTTAAACCGTAGCTTTTTCTTTTAAGGAAAAGATATTTAATATTTTTGGTAATTTTTTTAAACATTTATTGTGCACCTCTAAAACAGTGCCTTAGTAGTAACTGACATATGTCTTTTACCAGCTCCTCCACTTACTTTTGGACTTAAAGTACACGTACTCTTAGTTTGTACCTAAATACCCATTCCTTATTTACACTGCCAGAACTAAGATAATTTTTGACAGTTTTCTGCTCTCATCTGGATCTTCCAATAACTTTATAAAATCTCTTCATAATACACAGATTACAATGGCACTTTTAGGAGGAAATGTAATTACATAAACTCCCTAGTAACCAACATGAAATCTCTCCTGAAGCGACATGAAATGCACCCTTACTGCTCAGGAAAGTAATATATCAGCACAGTAAACTTGAAGCAGTGTTTTCCAATCAAAGCAGCTGGGCTGAATACGTACTCTCTCAATTTCATGGCATTTCTTAAGTGCTTCTCCAAATTTGTTCATTGCCTTGTAGGCTTGTGCACATTCTGTCTGAAACCACATGCACTGCATTTCATTCAGGTTCTCTACTGCCGAGGTTCCTTCCTAAAAGCAAAAACAGCATTATACAAAAAAAATTAATCTCACTGGATTAATCAGCTGCTACTGCTTTTATCTTGTCCTAATTAAAAGCACAAATAAAGGAAATGAATGTTAAATCTCAGAATCTGAGCCTTGAAAGTTGGAAATGACAGTTAAAACTGACTAGCTTTGTTGATTGGTTAAAATAAACACAAAAATCTTTGTTACACCTATTGGAAGAGTCAGAAAGACACAATGAAGAGCCAGGCAGTGACTATTTCAGTGACAGTTCTTCATCTTTAGGTTAGGAGTGACCTTCATACAGTATTTTTAATACTGTGTCCACACAAGTAGCACATTGTGGAAAAAAAGGGCAGGAAAGCTGTAGCCCACAGCAAGACACTGACACCTGCAGGAAATCCTGCAGGATTTTTTTTCCCCCCCTCAACTAAAACTGCCACCTGCATTTTCCAGAGAACTGCTGACTGAGGAAAGCATCCTCACAGGAGCAGTAGTAGATGATTATTTCTAATGCAATCAGTACTAGAGAGGAGCAGCATAGCAAAAGGAATACTGCTAACTTTGACATCTTCTGATTCAAAACAGGAGATCACAGTGGTCTTTCAGATCTGATATTTATATATACTTGCACAAATCCACAGAACTTAGCAAAGAAATAGAAAGGCAGTGTTCAAAACAGCCTGATTTAGGCAACTAAAAAATGAAGAAAAAGTGTCAGTTCTATTTTCATTATGCTTAATCTAGGACTCCTCTAATTATTGTTTTTTAATTAAGAAGCTTGTATTCGAGCACTAGATGTAAGATCAAATGGAGATAAATAAGATTCTAAAGAGCAACATCAGCAAATTATATTTTTCAAGTTCAGTTTCTTCCCTTTTAACATCATCTTAGAGCTGCTTAAGGCATTGAGGGAGGTCAAATTAACCTCAATTCATAATGGGTTTGCATGAAAATTCCCACATGAAGCTACTGAGCATTTATAAAACAGAACCTCCCCTCAGGTCTGTCTGCACACAGCCTTCATTTCACAAGATCCTTCAGATTTCCTTTTTAAACACCACTCCCCCTTCTCTCCATTCAACCTCCCTTACATTCCAGGTTTCTCCTGCTCTTTAAGAGAGGAGAAAATGAGACAAAGAAAGAGAAAAGGCTTTACTTTTGCAGGTAGATCCCTTGTTGCCTGTCTCCCACAAAAAATACACAAATGACACTGCCAGTATTCTGAAACTATAATTTGACAAATAGTCTGGAGAGAGCCTTCTCTGAGCTGTTTTGACTTTCAGTTATGAAAGAATAAGAACATCAAAGAAGTACATTTTAAAAAGTAACTAACCTGTGTGACCATCAAACCTATCAAAATGGGGTTACTGAAATTATGCAATTTCCATAACACAATACTTTTTTTCCAGATAACTGGTCATGTGTAAGAACATGGGAAAATAAAAGAAAAGAGGTGTAATATGCAGCTTTCCTTCATCATTGATAAGGAAGGACTTGGTGATGAAACATTGCTCACATAAGGAAGACACCTCACAAAGGCTCTGAGCAGTTAGCCAAACAAAAACTATGCTTTTAAATGCCTGAATTCTCTAGCTTAGCTGCCATTAGAAAAAAAGAGACATAGACAACTTCACCAGGTCTTTCAAGTAACCTATAGAATCAACATTAAACCCAAAGATTACTGTGCAAAAATTATTTTCTCACAAGTTCTCTCTAAAACAGGCATGCTGCATTTTTCCTACCTGGCAAAAATAACCAAAGCCAAGTTTTACAGAGTTTTCACTTATTACTATGGAATCATGCTTATCCAAGATTAATTCAAACCCTGATATGGACTACCATAACTGAAATGAACAACCATAGTTGCTCTGAAACAGAACTTAAACATGATAGTGAAGCTGAGTGCAAAGTTAAAAACAAAAGGTTATTCCACAAGGGATTAGGCCCACATTATTCCAAAGACCTATAGTTAAGTGTAACAAACCCGTGTAAACTTAGAACACATTTCTTCTGCTTCTTTAATGGAGTTTGCTTTCAACATATATTTTGCACATTTGGAGTTGATAAATCTGTCTGCTGTGTCCAAAGCCTGAGCCTCATCCATCCACCTTGCAGCTTCTTTAATATTTCCAGCATGCTATAAAGACAGAAATTTAAGTCAGATTCAGTAATTATAAAACATGCACATTTTCTCTACTCACTGCTCGATATAAGTAGGTTTGAAAAAAATAAATAGGTTTCTTCAAAAGCAACACATCTTTAAAGAAAATAAAGCAGTTAAATACCTTTCCTCATTATGGAATTACTGGTCTTTTAGCACTGAATGTTTTTCTGGAAATGCTTAAAGAACCAGTTTGGATAATCCCATTCTGATATATCATCACAGTGCACTTGAGAAATTGTTTTAAGCAGTCTTTCATCTGTTCTTACCCTCTAAAAAAACGGAGTAAGAAGAGATGAAAGACTCAATCTAATTTATAAGTGTGATTTTTAAACTGAGAATTCACATTTTGCTGTACATTTCTCCTTTATGGAGTTAAAAACCCCTCACAGTGGCTCTTTCATATGCAGCAGAAAACCCCTACTCAAGTAGCTAAACAATACCCTTACCTAGAAACTCACTAAAATTCCTAACAAAACGAATAACCTTTGGTCACTAAGAATAAAGACAAACTTACCTTATAGATTTTTGCCTTCACAAGGAAGAGTTCTATCAAAGTAGGAGTACTTTCTATAGCAGCATTTATATATTCTAGAGCCAGGGAAGGCATTCCAATTTTATCATAATGTTGAGCCAAATAATACTGGACCCAGAGTAAAGTGGTTGGAGGTTCTTCTTTACCGTCATCTGGCAGGAGTAAAATGGAGAGAGGTTGTTTGTTCAGTTTATTACTAAAAGAGCATACCAGAAGTGGAATGCTATGAACACAACCACTGAAGTTGATTCTGCCTCTGTATCAGACCTAGGAGAGGTTCCAAACAACTGGCTCCTGGTTTTAAGTCTATGAGCTTTTAAGCCTATCCAAGACCTAAGTGTACACTGCTCCCTTCTCCTTCAGTGGTTTTAAGGAAAAGGGAGTTGCATTCTGTTCCTAAATCTAAGTATTTGCTTAGGGCAGTCAGATATGCAAAAACTCCAAGAACAGAAAACTAGTCCCCAGCAAAAGCTCCGAAACTACACCTCTCCTTGAAGATTGTACTATCAGTGTATATTGCCTTTTGTTTGATATTTCTGTAGTTACAGATTTGACACAGCTTTCAAACTTCAGCTTCCTGAACAGTGATAAACTCAAGTCTTGAAAATAGCGTACTTGAACTCAAAACTGTAAAGAGATGACTAAATTCATGGATCCAGGAAAAAAAAAATTTAGAACAACTGACTATATTTTGAATGCAGATTTTATATTTGACAGCTATGGTTCAGTTCTGCGTTAGGGGAAAACCAGAAAAAACCCACATCAGCTCTGTTTCTTCACTCCCTATTTCCCCACCTGTGAATGGGCACATAAGGCTTACAACCAGGCACTACTTCCATGAAGCACAAGAGTCTCAGCACTCACCATTTGGGTTAAATAACCTGCAGCTTCTTAGAGAGGTTTCATAACCTATCACGAGCTCTTCTATGATTGCCACCTACACATGCAAGAGAAGACACAGAAGAAAATAATCTGTGGGCCAGATAGTATTTTATTTCAACTTGAGCTACTTGGTGTTACCCAAACTAGTCATTTTGGTAAGAAAATCCCTGCAATATCCTGAATTACATTATATTTGAGAGTGAGTACATTCTCACTCTATTTTTAGCAAATTAATTCCAGGCCTTCCTTTGTGAACACTTACACAGCTTAGAATTACTACATCTTAGGTTTTCTACATTTACCAACTTGGCACATGTATGACCAATACATGCACTCCATTTTTCTCCCAGCTATATCAGGTCATCTAAAGCAGTGCTGAAGGAGTGAAACTGCAGAAAATGGTTTCCCTCATCTCTTCAATACAGCCCAGTTATGAGGCAGAACATGTAAAAACTGGTCAGACCACTTACCTTCTCCTTGTCTTTATATAACGACCTCAAAGTATTGAAGACTGGTGGGCAACCTTTGCTGAAATTCATCCTTAAAAACTTGTCCAGACATTCCTTAAACTTTTCACCTTGAGAGGAAAAAGACCTGTTGATTTTGTTTTACCAGACATTACTCATCAATTGCAGACTGTTTATACTGCTAAATCAGAATCTAAGAAACACAAGTGTTGATCAATACCTGCTCAGCAAAAATGCACTTACCAGACAAAAAGTTTAATGGTAATCTTCTTGGAACTAGTCCCCTTGGGTATTTAGTCCAGGCCTCTTCATAGATCTTTAGTCTCTCCATCATATTAGCTGGAAGAAAGTTTTACAGTTTACTTTCCCCTTTCTTTCTGGGAAGAAGGAAAAGGGGGGCATGGAAAGTGATTTACACCTGACTAAAAAAAGAATCAGAATATATAGCAACTGTAATATAATATAGATAATGGCTATATCCTTCCTAAATAATAGAATTTCCTCCTTATTCTTATTAAAACTAATGAATTAATGACTCCACGGTACTCAGCATCTGTTAATTCTTCTTCCAGCACTAGAATACTAACTGCTTCTCTCTCATCTTAGAAGAGTTCCTGCCTTACTGCTGTCTAAAACCTTCAAAGAGCACCATTCAGTTGTATTAGCTACAACATAACATTAAGATAACACACACAGTAAAGAATTCAAAATTAAAACTGTCATCTAAGAAAAAATTCTATTCTTTCAACTACAGACTACTACATTTTTATGATTCTATGATTTTAGGTAAGACAAAGTAACAACAATGCAAGAACTATTTCCAGTCTGTCTTAAGAAACCCCAATATTATGATCATATGTACACACTTTGACTAAATAGCAAAATTTAAATGAGGATTTTTAAAATAATAGCTCTAGTATTTAAAGCAATACAAACTTTTCATACATATATTAATTTCAAATATGCAGAAAAAGCTTATTTACTACCAGATATCAAATCATTACCTGGCTTAAGCGCCTTCTCTAAGCCTTTGTAGTAAGCCCAGTTTTCAGGATTTCTTTCTTGCAGTCCCTTGTAGACTTCAACTGCTTCTTCCAGTCTGCCAAGCTGAAGCAGGAGCTCTCCTTTGTGAAAAACAAGAAGTTTTAAATTGAGGTAACAAGATACTAAAGCAGTGTAACATTTATCACTCTACAGTAAAAGACCGGATAATCCTTAACTCCATGCAGATTCTAATTTCTTAGAAAGGTAAGCACTACATACAGCATTATAAACTGGTTGACAGATATGATTTTACTTTGACCATAGCTGCAATTATAGTAAGATTTTACAACTTGGCCCATAATTCCTGGAACTTATTGAAAATTTAATGCAAAATGCATGTCATTTGTCTTTTTTCACACCTACTGAAGTGTCTGGTTCCAGTTTTTACTGCAGAAAGCAATTAAAAGCAGTACATGGTATTTGATGTATACAGCATCTTGAGAACCAAACTGTAATTGCAGAGCTGCAAGTGACAGAATGGTTCTTCAGTCTGGTATTTCATGAAACTAACTTCAGTGTTTTTAATCAAGCCATTGATTTGATGAATGAATTTTAAAGTTTCTGCAGGTAACTTTCCTTTTAATGATACTGCAATATAAATTAAAACTGATAAACATTAGGTCTAACAATTGTATAAACATCTTTGCTAATGCTGGAACTACAACAGGAGTCAATTTCCCATTTCAAAATGGAAAATTATTTTACAAAGCTTTGCTATTGGCAAATGTTAGGCATGAGCAGATTACACACCAAAGGTGAACAGTGTCACTCCAGACTAAGGCAAGATTTTCTTATCCTGTTTCAAGAGAAAAATGCAAATTTACCTTTTTTCTTCCCTATGTTGCACAATTAACATAATTTTGTCAAGAGATGCTGCTTTCCACAGTTAGAACAACTTGAGGACTACACAGAGAATCTAGTGCCCAGGAAAACATCAATAGTTCACTCACTGAGAATGACAGAATTGGGAAAATAAACCTTAAATTCTTTCTTTGCAGTGAAAGTTATTTTTTTTTCTTATCTAATAGCAGCAAATGCCAATACAATTTTCAGTGTTTGTCAGTTGTACCTTATCCACAGTGGTTTCTGCACATGTGCTTAAAATTTGCACATACTCATTTACTACCAGGCTCTTCTGGAGAATGCACAGCAGCCAAGCCAGACCAAACAACAATGGGAGCTGTGCCCCAAAAAATTAATCCCTTGTTGAAAGTACACAGACTGCAAAGCATTTCCATCCTTTTGTCTGGTAACTTGCTAGCAGGTTTTGTGTTTTGGTCTCAGGTTTATTTTTAATGAAGTCCTATTTGAAAAACCTATTTCACTCCTAACTTTGGACCTTCAAACACTAAGTATGTCTGATACTATGTCAACACATAACATAAATTAGTATGTCAAAAGATACTTCAGATAAAAAAATAAAGTCACCAAAAAACCACTCCCACCCCCAAAAGTCCCACTACTGTGTTTCAAAAATGATCTGTGCTACTGTAGTCTCTATATGCATTTCCTTTTATATGCAAACTAAGTGAGATATTCAGCTACAGTGGAGAGTCATCTGCAATCAATTTCCTTGAGGAAGCTCCACATCTCCCATAACACTGTCACTACTCAATTCCTAGGTTCATTCTGCAAGGCAGTGAGATTACTATTAGCAGAAAGAGGGAACAAGCTACAATATCTACATGAACAAACTGGAGTAAAAGGATTTCTTCTCTTCACTTAAAGAAATAATTTAAATAGATTCCAGTGTGGGCCAAGAACAAGCAATACCTTCAATAGATTGACAGTTACACAGAAAGACTGTACAAGCATCAAGCAGAAGAGGAAGAAAGCATGCACCTGTTAATAGAGTTGTTAGAATGGACTTGTATCACTCTGCAATTCCATCTATGGAACATAAGTTACACCACTGTATTGATCTGCTACAGAATTATACACCAGGTTTATAATAATACAACAGAAGCCTGTGCCTCACTGAAGTTGGGGTGAGGGTTGTCTCACTGAAGAGCCTATTTCTATACACTGCAAGGTAAAGGCCTTCTGCTTGAAGATGATTCTTCCCTTTAAGCACATGGTACCCTTGTCAGGGCCACTATCAAAGCTGTAACAGCATAGAGCTGAGCACACACACTACCCGGACAAAACTTCAGGACATCAGCTTGGAATCTCCTGCCTGAAATGCCTGCTAGCTTAAAAGTTCCAGAACAGCATGTCCGTACTTCACTGATGTCCTACCAATCTGGGACAAGAGCATGACAGGGACTGATAAACTGCAAGACAAGCAGTCCTTTACAACAGCAAAATTAAATCAATTAAGCTAGAACCAAATCAAAGTCCCAAAAGATGGGAAAAGCTGACAGTATGGACAAGCCATTGTATGCTATGTGTTTAAATGTATCTTCAGAAAGTGAGTGATTACCTTTAGTTTCTTCAACAGCCAGTTTATCACAGATCTGCTTTTCATAGGTACAGAGATGCTCCAAGGCTTCTTTATAGAGCCCTGCTTCCCGGAGGACTTGATTCTGATAGAGCAGCAGTTCACTGTACTCATAGTCCACTTTGTCAGGTGATGTCTGCACAGGAAAACCAGACACAGGACACAGTTCAGCCTTCCACTGCCAAAATTTGGTGTCAAATTCATTTGACTGAAGAAACCTCATAAAGTTCTCATCATGAAAGCAATGTTTTATTTTTGGCTTAAGCAGCACTCCATATACCAACTGCATGCTCTCCTCTTACCTGTTGTGTCTTCCTAAATTCCTCTAAAATTTTTGCTGCCATTTCATAGTCTTCCAGCAGATGGTAAGCAATGGCATAACCAATCCATGATGCTCGCTGTGCAGGTCGGAGCTGAAGCAACTGGTATCTTGTTTCCTGCAAAAAAGTAGCTGCTAATTTTCCTGACTTTACTCTGATACTTTGTAGAATTCATTAGCTAATATTCTGTCTTCAATATTCTAGTATTTAAGGAAGTTACTGCAAAATAGGTTGCTATATGCATCTTATTAACCACAAAAAGAATAAACTTGAACTATAATGGTGTTCACTGAATTAAAAAAAATAAGCCTTCACTAAATAACATGTCCAACCAAATCCTGATGAGTCAGACTAATTTTGTTAATGCATGACACACATGCTTTTCCTGTCTAACCACTTATGAACAGAACATAATTAAGGATACTTGGGTTCGAATTGCAGGAACATTTACTGGTGTTTCAAATTAACCTTGAAAGTACATGTGTATTTCAATAATTGGAAGCGTTCTTAGGCAACATAGGTCACGCAAACACGTCCCTATTCTTTGGCAAGGAGATAATTACAGCTGAAAAAGACAACAGATTTGCTTGGTATCATGCAATTTTCATCTGAGGAAAATGCTGCAACTTGTTTTGTTGTAGACTCCTGAAAGGCATTTTCAAGTAACTTAAAAGGAAAAAAGTTACTTCTTATTGAAAAAGCCTCAACTGTCAGAAGTAGGGATTAACACATAACAAAAACTAGTTACAGCTGTTTCAATATAGAATGATGATCACTCAAAATATTTTGAAGTAGGAGAGGCTGGAATTTAAAGCAAAGAAAAAACACAACTAAAACACAATCTTATTCCCAGTTTTGAGAGCATATTCACATTCTTCAGAAAGCAGCATATGATTAGCCATGAACTACTGACTTCTAAGCATCCTAACATTTAATCCTCGATGCATTCAGTAACCATGTGTTACTTGTATGTTTAGAGATTACAGAATTTGCATTCACATCCAGCCATGGGCCAAGAAAATAAAAATTTGCCAACACATTTTACAAATGTGCACTTGGCACCTACACTAAGTTTTAGTTATCTTGTTTCAGCAAGAATGGAACCAAATTTCTAAATTACTAACAGGAAAAAAATCAGTGATTAAGAATTGTCCTAACTCAGGAATTAATTCTCTGAGGACTGTTCTAGCTGATGGTTCCACACAACTGAGCACAGAACTTGCTCCTGGGTATATTAATGTTACTCTAATTTGAAAAGGAAATAATACATGTACAGACCAACTAATGTGTTTTAAACAACACAACTTCAGAGGTTCAAGGGAAACCTAGAAAGATAAAAACCTGACAAAAAATGGAGCTGTCATTCACTAATGCCCAAGCTGGCCAGGAACCAAAAGATGATGTTTCATGTTTCTGTTATTACCTACTGCTAAGAGAAAACAGGCCACTGATCTAGAGGTGGAGGGCTATATAGTACATAATTACTAAAATATACAAACTCCTTTGTCTGAATTAAAGCCACATTCTGAACGCAGTGCCTCTTACCTACAGGAATTCTTTCAAGAAAAGAACAAGACTGGAGATTGTCTACAGCTGGGCTATACAGCATAAAAAAAAATACAAAACCAATAAAGCAAGCAATTCTGCACTGAACTAAAACTCCATTGTTTAATTTGCAATTAAATCTTTGTATTTTATAGGATTTTCTCAGTAGCACATCTGCTTTTACCTTCATGAAGTGAAAGAGTGGCATATAGTTTTAACCCTCTGGATCCACTTATTTTTTCTAAAGTGTCATTGATCAACCAGCCACCTTTACTGCAGTTCCCTAAAGGGTGATTAAATGCAGTATGCATACTTACCCTGTAACCTTCAAGATCCCTCATTTGAATCTGTAGCAGAGAAAGGTCTCTCAAGATTTGAAGATTGTCTTTGTCCCATTTCAGTGCATTTCTATAGCATTTGATAGCTTCATCATACTTCTTGTCTGACCTCTGAAGAAGGCCATAGACGTGCCAACCTGGAAAACTCTATTAAGGCTTCCACTGAATTTGAGCAGAGATAAATGAGTTCCAACATGACAGCTGGCAACAAGCTCTTGAGCTGTTTTATAAATCTTTTTGCGGGAACTTAGCCAGTTACATGTATACAGTCTATATAATATGCTGTAAATGTTACTTTTCACATACTGGGGGAGGAAATAAAGTAACAGGATCTCTGAAAACACTATTAGGCTTACTTGAACACAATTTTAGACAATTGAAGTGCTCATACTTCCTGCACTCTAAGTATATGACCAGTCTTTAACAATGTAATGGCAACTACTCATGCTTCCAGAGCAAATCACATGCTTAAATGCCCACCATTGGTTTACTGTTGCAGATTAATGATAAAAAATACACAATGCATGCCAGAATAATGTGTGAGCTAACTGTGACTGCAAGGACTGCAAAGCATCTGCCCTTTGGATAGCTTAGGCAAAATATTTATTGGAAATTGAAAATTCTGAACTTCCAGTTTGAAGTTTAAATTGGCTTTTATTGTTACTCTATAAATCAAGTAGTTGCAGAAATCAAACTTTTCAATTCATCAGTAGAGCCCTGTTTCAAAAAGGATACAGACATGACTCTTCAAGTCATTCCTGAGGCCTCTGCGCACAAGTTCATAAGCTTCCTCCTTCTTCCCTAGACAGTTCAGTGTCAGTCCTTTCATTGCCAAGGTTTCTAAAAAAGAAAAAAAAGGATTAAATATCAGTTATTCATTTTCATGCTTTTTAAGCTTCATATAGCACCCCTAAACATAGTATAGATGCAAGTTTAGATTCCGTTTTCATTATCAAGATTTCACATTCTTTTCTCACATGGAAAACTCCACTGTCAGATTATTCACTTAAGTATACCATACAGTAAAAACCTGTTATATTACTTCCATCAAAATGTGAAGTCATGTTTTATTTTAAGCTTGTCTGCTCTACAAGCATTTGGAGACTTTTTTATTCACAACTCTGGTATTTCTACACATCCACCCATACCAAAGTAGTTGCAAAAAACCCACAGAGCATTTCTGAATAGTGCAAAGAGACTTTCAACTCAGCATTAAAATACAGCAAAGTATTAAAAATACAGTGAAGGAATAAACACCTTTTTCTTTTAAAATAAGACTATTCCTTCAGCAAAGCAGCAGCCTACAGAGCTGACAGGGTACTGAACAATATTCAGCCTCTTCCTTTTGTTTTTCACTTTTATGTGAGTGACTATCAATTTCCCAGGAAAAGTGATTTAACTAATGCATACTTGTATTAGGAAACCTGCACCACGAATCTTAGACTTGAATGATAAAGAATGGAAAGCTATGACTACTGGTAAGATCAGTCTTTAAAATGACAAATCTTACCAACAGTAAGTGCTTAATACATGTTTCTGGATGCTCTTATTGCTTCATGGGCAAAAAGTTAACAGTGAAGAGGTATAAAACATTTAAAATAATTACTCTACTGTAAAGTACAGTGAAAAAGAGAGCACATGCCATCTGAAAACTTACCTCCATGTTCTGCAAACTTGGGATTGGAAAGGATCTGTTTACAGAACTTCAGCCCATTTCTATACTGCTTATGTTCATAACACCTCTGTTGAAGAACAAAATAAGTTTATTCAAAAAATTTAAAGTGGAAGTATTTATGCAGGCCTGAAATTAGGCATCAGTACAGCTACAGATTTTAGAAAATGCACTAATATTTTAATGAGCCCTGTTTATTGAGCTTCTTGTGTTTAAAAATTCTTTCCATTGCCAGGAAAAAAAAAAGTTAGAAACACCATGAGTTTAAATGTCTAAGTGAAGACATATTAGAGTACAGCAGATTCTCAGGCAAGACACCACAGGAGCTCAAGTGTCTAAAGAGATCCCACTCTCCCTTAAAGTAACAGCAAAGTTTATGTTGTAACACTGGTAAGCATTGAACCCACTTGGGCCAATTATCCTGGATAGCAACTCCATGAGACAACCTCCAAAAACCCTACAAGCTAGAAAGATACATAAATCATCAGAACTTGGCTTAAACCACCTCTGAAAGCAACCTCTTATGATTGGTTTGATTACAACATGTATCTCATACTTCCAAACTTTCAAAACTAGTATATAACATTAACGTCATCTTGCCATATTGGAAATTTAAACATTCCTCTACAGTTTTCTTAGTCCAACTCTTTTGTCTGAGTCTCATTCATTATGTAAGATGACTGCAATGCACAACAGCACGCAGCATGAACTTTAAAAATCAGCTTTAGCATTTTATTTATGTAAATATACTTTTTGTGCTCATTTTTAAATATAAGCCAAAAGAAATAACATTATACACACCAATTCATACATTTTAGGTCACCTCAGCAAATTCTTGGAACCTCTCACATGAAATTTCATTGTAACAAAATAAACACTTATGAGTCCAGGAGCACACATTGATTTATCACCAACCCAAATCATATTAATCCTGTTATTAATTACAAAGTCATTCATAACAGGACCTCACTGACTGGTCAATCCATTCTGGTGGCAGGCTGGCTGACAGGGGTATAAAAATTTGGTACAGCTGAGACCTTTCAGGTTCTTCTAAATAAGTTGTTCAGGATTCCATCTTTCCTCATGCTGCTCCAAAGTAATTATCCAAGAGCATTCATAAGCACATATGGACACCATGTGTCCTCAAAACCCTCTCAACAAACAGACCCAAGAGGTCTTCCCTTCAAGCAGAAGGTTCTAAAAATAAAACTTTAAAAAGTTACATGAATACTGAGGGAAGTGCTTAAAAAAGAAAATGGCATATTTACAACTTCTGTGTTTTATGCTGTTCTTCATAATGAAAGATACTATTTAGTGTCTCGCTTTGTCTTGGAAATACCAACAATAAACTTCAAAGGTGTAAAAAAAAAAAAAAAGTCAAACACTAAGTGCATGTATTATTTCCTAGTATTAAACTCACACAGCTGAAATAATACGACAGAAGACCAAGACGCATCCCAAACCACCCATCTTGCTCCCCCCCTGCACTGTCACCACCCTTAGGAGGAGAAAGGGAATTGCTCACATGGAAAAGGAGGGAGAAGGAAGAGGTATTCAAAGAGGAACAGATCAACAAAAGAATTACCATGGCTTCAACTTGAACAGACCTTCAAACACCATCTAGTTCCACCCATCCCATGGGCAGAAACACCTTTCACTACACCACTGTTGTTCAAAGCCCCATCCAACCCTGACTTTGCACACTTCCAAAAGACAACTCCCTCTGCTCACCCGGGACAGGAAAAGTCAGCACTGTAAGCACATAGCAAAAGAATGTTTTAAGGGTTAGGTAAGAGAAAATCTGTACAGGCAACTTTTTTTTTTTCTATTAAACTTGACTAGATATTACATACACCTTCCAGTCATTATCAGTCTTCAAGTAGCTGGCTGAGTCACTATAATCAGCCACTAGTCAGAGCTGACAGACTTTTTTTTTTTTTTTTTTTTAAATTGAAACCATCAGTCATAAATGTTACCAGCCAGGCCTCCTCCCTGAAAAGTAGAGCCTCCATTTGCCCCCACCCAGGTGGTTGTGAAAGCAGCAGAACCTGTCACAGAAGTGGTGCAGCCACAAGAAGTGAAGAACGTATCTGCAGTGTAACTAAGGCACTGTCACAAGCAGATGGGGCACTCTGGAGTTCTGCAGTCTGGCTCTGAGCACAGCTTGCTCAGATGCTGGATATGAATGTGAAATCTTATCACTAAATGGTTCCATTTATTATACTATAACAACCAGGCCCTCACCTTGAAGTTTAAACAAAGTCATATCCCAAGATGTGATATTTGCTAGAGACAGGAAATATTTGCACATAAATTTTTTTAGGGTGATAGAGAACATATAATGCAAGGTAGTTCGGAACAGAGCAAACTCACTGAGAATCGTAACAAATTCTTCCTTGAGGCGTCATGGAGGAAAGATTTACAAGTTTATATCCACTTTTATCTACAAAAAGGTTCTCATAAGCCAGAAACTACTTGGATACGGCCAACAAATTACCAGGAAACGAACTGGATATACTTTTATCTCCAGAATATAGCTCTGTGTATAGACATAGTTATGTATATTCCCCAGTGAAGCATCAAAGCATCCTTTGACAGGTTATTTCTAGATCAAGACAAGTTGGAATGACTTCCTGTATACAATTTCTCTAAGTTTTCTAGTTAATACTTTCAAGCTTATTTAATTCTGTTAATGCAAACATTTCAAATTGTGTTATTTTATGAGTTTCCTTATTCTGTGTATGTGTTCTATGTACACACTGTATATTTTGACAATGGAAGGAAGGGAACAAATGAAATCGAGGTCACATTTAGTTCTTCAGAAAAGAAGAGACTGTTTCCTCATAGTGGGCCAACAGCACCACTGAGATTCCCCTGCCTGAAGCTGTGCACATACTTAACTCTTTCTCCAGAGAGATTATGGGCTAACGAGCTTAAATCAAGGTGTGAATGAGACAGAAGGAAGCCAAGATAGAAGCATCCGCAACCATGGATGGTACAAATCTCAGTGAACCTATAGTTTCAAAGAACAGACGATTCAAACAAAAATCTTTTAGTAAAAAGAAGACAGAAAATATATACACAGCCTGGGAAAGAAGATCCTTAAGCAAGTAAGTAGTTTCTGAGTAAGAGAAGAAAAGAGAACCAGCAATTTAAAGTTGAAAAAAAAAAAATCACAAAAGCAGTAATGGTGACATGTCAAGTATTCTTGGGACATAAAGATACAGGCCTTGTGGAAACAGGAATTTTATTCATCTGGGTAGCTTGTTTCCTCCCAGATGAAGAGCTTGTAGCAGTCATTCCCAGAGCTCCAACCCTGCTTTAGGACAGATGCTCTGCAGCAGTAATATATTTCTCTGTTCCAGAGATGGCCAAAAGAGCACAGTTGCCTGTACCAGGCTAAATTCCTGCTCATATAAACTTCAAAGCCAGCAGTGAGAGCATGCTTGTGATGCTGGACAGACAAGTGCTGCAGCTACAACTTGTGACATCATGCAATGAGAAAACATAAAAGCTAAACTTTAAAAGAGTAAGGTTAAGAAGGCTAATGCTTCAGAAGAACAGAATCTGACTCTACATCAGTACTGAATCTATTACACATTTCCTGCCCTTCGAAGTTTTTTGTTTAATAAGTTACCAGATCTTTTAAGATCTCTAACAAGCCTTTCTATACATGCTGTGGCCAGAATTACAACTTATTCCAAACACACCAAGCTTCTTTTTATACTTCTTAACGAGTTTTCTATCTTTATAGCAAGGAAATAACATCTGTTTTAATACAAGCCTACAAAGAATTAGAAAGATGAGGCAGGCAAAGTATGACTCTTTCAAAATCATGCAAGACTATAGGAGGTAAGTGACAATTTGCATTTGCATCTCTTCCCCCACTAAGTTTTTATTCAGTGGATCAGAATCACTAGACAGACTGACAGGGAAATTTTAAGGAACAGAGATGGCCCATATTCTGTAGAATCCCAAGCCTGATGTGGAAGGAGGGCTTGTATTCTGGTGTTCTCTAAATTGTATTAAGGCATTTGTGCAGACTCAGTCTCTGGCCAGCAGATGCCTTACACATGGCTCACTGTGCCAAATGTGAATAAACTCCTCCACATTTCTTCTTTGGTGGCTGCCATGAAGAAAGGTGAAAAGACTATTTACAGCTCACCTACATCTAGCCACAGCTCATGGCTACATGGAGTTTGTTCTCCCCTTGCCCCAGCTTTCCATTTTTGAATCTTCCCCCATCTACTCCCTAAACCTTGCTGCCAAACCTTTAGGTAGTGAACGCTGACATGGATTCTTGAACAAGGTAATCACAGGGTTGTTATGCAAGGGCCATGCTACTGATTACAGTAGCAATAAGAGCTGCTTACAACAGCAGAAATAACTTTTATCCAAACTTAATTCATCACTGTTTTCTTTACATATGGTATAAACAAATACATTGTCACAAGAGCATTTTAGGGATTTTGTATTTATGAAATGTATCCAAGCAGGGTCTCTAATTGTTTCCTCTTATCATAAAGCAGTCTTCACATGCTACAAGCATTTAATAACTAAGGTAAATAATTTAACAGCCATCCAGACTTAAATGTACTATTTATAAGACATTTTATAATGACTATCCTGCAGACTGAATGTGTGTTGTATGTTCAGCAACATCCATAGTTAACATCAGCTTAACAGCTCTAGCTCAGCATAACATCAGGAGTTCCCATGAGCCTGACTAGAAGCTTCACAGTCAGTCTACACTGCCACCAAGTACCACTCAAACTACACAGAGTCACCTCGACCACAACATCAAATAGAAAACTCCCTTTCAAGCAGGGACACTTGAGAAAATACACAGGCACAACCTAGCTGATTCAAGAGTGTTTTGAAACTAATTTGCAGCAGTAAAACAAAAAGTCTCACAGGAGTCTATCCAGCCTGGATTTTGCAGTTGATTTAACAGGAGAGAAGCAGACCCAGAAGTGTTTCATGAGCAAGATGAAGACACTCACAGAAGAGCAACATAAAGGACAAATCACCTTTGTTTTCCCACCCAGAAGCATGCAAGACTAGAGGTTTTTCCTCAAGAGTAATTATCAAAGACAAGAAGGTACCATCTACTCCCCAAGTCACAAACAGGAACATGGGGGCATTATTAGTTGCTTTCTTTTTATCCTTACTTGAATCAGCACAACTGGTTATAAGAAAGCAGTGTGAGAATAAAATCAATACAGCAGAACCAGGTGGGTGGGATGGAATCACGTTACCAATTGTCATGCCCTTTGAAATTGAACAGGAACCAAAAATAGTATGAAATTTCCATTAAAGAGACAGAATTTTACAAAAAACAGTATGAAGAACTTTTAACTGTTTTCTCTTCTGTCTTACCAGGTCACACTTTTTACTCCAACCTAACACCCCACATCTGCAATTTAACTGAAGTAAAATGAATGGAAACTACGCCCCAATGCTTAAAAACAACGAAGCAAAAGCAACCAAACAAAAAACCCATCAAAACCTCCACAGGAAATCACTTCTCACCCACAAGTAATGCTGTCAAAGCAAGCATCCTAATTTAGTCAATGCTGTGACAGGCCAGCTGAAGAATATGATTTTCTTCACCAAATGAGTGACAAAATTGGGATTCAGCCCCAAAAGACAGCACAGATCCAAAGTGAACTTCTCTGTAGTTCACTGTACTCAGCCCCTCTTCCCTCAGCAAGTGACACAGCCAATGTCACCGTCGGGGGAAATGTATTGCAGAATATTCCCTACCATATACAAGAGTTACCAGGGCAGCTGAGCTGCACATGCCCACAGATGAATGTTTTAGTTGCATCTGCAAGTGCCCAGGAGGAAGTACAAAGAAGGGGCTGCCCAAACAAAACAATTCACAGATTTGACACTCTGCTGTCCTCTTCCCTAGGGTTTTGAGGCTTGAGCCTACCCATAGTGGACGAGAAGTTGGGCTAGATGACCTTCAAAGGTCCCTTACAACCCAAATTATTCTATGATTCTACACCAAACCCATTCAACTACAGCAGCGTGCTCTTAGGGGACCCTACAGCTTCTCCCAGTGGCAGTCATGGATGTACCCTTGGGGCATCCCACGGCAATGCTGGCAACCAGGATGCGAGACCTCTGGCAGCAGGAAGCATTGGGATCCCCAGCCTCTGCATTACCTAAGGTGTGCACTTACAGCACAGGATATGCACATCTGCCACTCTGATTCTATCAATTTCTTCCAGCACAGTTCAGATGCAGCACTTTCCAGACAGTAAATTCAGGTGCTGGGCAGCTCAAGGCTGTTTTCCAGCACACTTCCTCTCTCTAGGTAGACAAGATCAGGTCAAGTCACTAAGGTGCAGTAATTCAAGCTAAATGTAGTAAAGAAGATTCTGAAAGCTGGAAGCATTAGGAGCTACTACTCACCATGAATTAGTGGGTCCTTTGAGCACTAACCATATCAAATAGCTCAGCAGCTCCAGGCAGAAGATATTCCACCACACACACCAAATCAATTTCATGACAAACACAACACGTCTAAACCCAAGGACTGAAGAAACCACACAAATCTTGCAGCTGTGTTAATGCTGAAAAACTCTGGGGCAAACTTGCATAGTTTTCTGCTGTCAAACTGAAACCAACTATCCTCTTTCACTGCTCTGAAGTGTTAATTAATTGAACTGTTCAGTGTAACAAACAGCTTCAGCATTTGCCTGGTTCAAGGGATTAAGAAATCATCCTCTGCACAGCATGCCTTACCTTTTGGAGGTCACTGAGATCTTCCTAACTAGCAGTGCTTGGTAGCATACAACCAGAGGAACAGAAAAAGTTGAAATTCAAATTAGTTAGGAAGAATGTAAGAAATATGTGTACCTTTTCATTTAATACTAAGGCAGAAAAAAATTTCTATGCTACGTCTATGCTTTTAAATTGGTCTAATTCCTATATTTAACAAAATTCAGCTGGAAACAGGGGCTGACAAATAGTTAATTACATCTCTTCTAGAAGACTAGAAATCCTCACTTACTGAAGACAGACTTGCTGAAAAAAATCCATTATTCAACATCAGTTCTGTTGGCCTGTACTTGCTTACCTTAATCTTTTCTTGGGAGAATTACCAGCAATTTGGCCCAGTCAACTAAAATATGCTGATTTTTGAACCCCTACAATCAGGCTTCACCCCTGAACTCATCAAGAAACTGACTGTATCTCACAAGAAACCCAGTATGCTCAGGATATGTTTGATTTTTAACACTTATCTGAAACAACTACGTGTATCAATTCAAATTCCATAAAAATTTCTAAAGGAGCCTCGGTTGTTCTGGACTCAGACCTGAGCTGAAGTGTCCATGTATCTCCCAAAATAATGCAAGATAGATGGTGAAGCTACTGGCATTTTCTACCCATGTATTACACCTGGAGCTCTCCTCACCCTTAGCACTGAGCTATGCAAGATGAGGTCTGGTAGCACCGAGCATTGAGAAATAGTTAAATGGGTCTATTAAGATAAGAAAGGTTGTTCTTCAACATTACAAGGTTCGCTGAGTTGATTCTGTGGTATCACATAAGCAAGCAGAAATCCCTGCAACAAGTCTCACTGACCTCACTTCTGAGGGAGGCAATGAATATTGTTAATTTCCTCTAAATTCCCTATCAGCAAAATCAGAAAATGTGTAATATGCCCACTCCCGTTGCATTGACACAGTGCTGTTGCAGACAAGAGATTTAAACCTGAGACACCCAGAAAAAGTGCAATCAACAAAAACCCATCAAGGAAACCCTTCAAAACCAGAAATAAATACAGCTTCATCAGATTCTAACCAAAATAAAGGGTAGTGGCATATAAACGGAATTAACTTCCTTGCCCCAATTAAAACCACTGGGCTCAATTAAGAGTATCTATAGCCATAACAAGGTAAGAGTGGCTATAATCTTACAGCTGAGAATGTTTCTGTTAATGAGTCTTTTATTTTCACCAGCAAAACAGGTAAAATTATGCTGCTCCTCAGAAATTTACAGCAGTGGATCATGTTTCTACAATTTCTGACAGCCCCAGTGACAAAAAATGGCCTAATTTCATTAACAGGCTTTAGTAACACATGTATTGCTCAAGTGAATCCTCAACGGCATCCTAAAGTCTCAAACAGTAATTAATTTCTTAAGCAGCTTTGAAAAATAAGATCAGTGATTCTGCTTAAAGCAGCAATTCTATCCTGTACTTCCATTCTGTACTTCCATTTCTGCCAAGATATCGTTTCTCTTCCTACTACTACTGACCAAGCAGAGTACTCCTCTTGGCAAAGAAAAACCAAGTGATTGACATCTCAACAGACAAGCTATTGGAAGAGCCTTGTTAGCAATTCCATATTTCAACTGAAAGACAGTACATGGTAAAATTCCAGTGGTGTGCATATTTGATTACTGTACAGCCATGCAAATGCAACAATGATTGCAAACAAACTAATTTACTGATAAAAGTGAAATCCTGGAAATCAACTCTTTCTTCTTGAATTAGGATGACTTAAGAGGAGATTTCCAAGTCTGCCACCTCAGCAATCCTAAAGTCAGCACCTGAATTCTATGGACAGGACATTGTTTTTAAAGGATTCATGCTGATGAAAGTATTAGTAAAGGAGAAGCACTGGTCTGTCTAGTTTCAAAGTGGAGGGACAGGGAGCAGATCCTGGAATGAAGAAACAGGAAGATGGCCCAGCATGAAGGACTTGGCACATTTACAGCAGAGGCATCGAAGAGAGGTTGTTCAACAGGCTTTTTATCACCAGGAAGTTCCTTTATCACTTAGTAGAGCACTTGTCAAAGCCAGCAGGGAAAGGAAGACCACCAGTACACAGACAATGCCCTCAAGCACTGCAGTGTTAAGATAAAAATGACCAGGTGGAGGTGGAGTGTCCCTGTCCTGCAGCAGACGGCCTGGTCACTGCAATGCCCCCCTGCAGCACACTGGGCCGTGCCCAGCCAAGCCTGCACAGCACCTGAGGAGACTGACAGAGACGACAGATGAAAACAGCCATGGCTAATTCCCAGCCCTCACAGGGAAACTCTGATCTTCACACAAACATACACCTTCTTCCTCAGTACACTACTCCAACAGCACAAAACAGAGTTGTGACTCAGGGAAACTGTTAAAACAAGGACTGAACACACACTTACACAACTGCACTGCTTGTTTCCAACACAAAACACAACGATGTATCACTTCTTAAATACTTGGACTTTTTTTCTCTTTGCTCATTAAAAGCTAAGCTCACTAGGCATGGTGAAAAAATACCTGCACCACCTTAGTCTGCCAAAACTCCACAAACTTCATCCTGATGTTTCAAGGGATGGAAAAAACTCTTCCACAAAACACTTGGCACATCTAACAGCTTTGTATTTAATTTTTCTTCAATACCTTTTCAATAAATACATTTAACTTCTACATCCAAAGAAAATTTAATTGAATATTACCTTTGGGTAATAGGACTTATGAAATAAATCTGAACATCATTGATGAACTGTACCTGACCAGATACAGCAGATGAATCATTGGCAAAATGCCAGGGACAGTCAAAGAATGTTTATCAGTCATATTTAATTAAAAATAAATTAAAAATCAGTCAATCTTACTTCCTACAATTACTAGGTCTATAGCTGATAGTAAAGGCGGGGGGGTGGAAATGGAGTGAACTTTTTCCATTACTCCATAGTGCATCCAGCCTTCTGTGTACCAAATTCCAACTTACCCATTACTGTGCTGTGTTTACTATTCTACCCTTTCCTCTGCCTCCACCTGAATTCCTCTCCAGTCATTTCTGGACTGCCTAGAAATTATGTGTGCTCAAAAGAACCATAAGGACTCAATTATTTCAGATATTCAAATGTTGAGATCCACTTTTGCTCTTAAATTCCTCACAATCCCTGAGCAGTAGAATATCTACTATAAAAACTATATCAGCTAGACACTTTTATAAAATGGAAGTGCAAGTTTAAGGAGAACAGTGATTGCTAATCCTGTGGGTGGCCTTTTTTTATTCAAGCTAATCACGCAGATCTCTTTCCTGCTGTACTACAGGAACTCTGACTTGTAAAATGTCTTTCAAATGGAAAAACGTTTCTATCAGAACCTCCACGTGCTGTAAAGTGACTACAAGAGGTTAGTCTAGTTACAGTGTGTTGGAACACGTAAAAACAAAGTGTACACGCTTCTGAAATCAGAATTTGTCAGGTAAGTGGAAATGCTGGCTTGTGAGCAAACCCATACACATGAGAGGTACTGACCGTGCAGGATGCTTACTACTAAAAAAAAAACAAACCAAAAAAACCAAACTCTGAAAGCTAATTATTGCCCTGTGCTATGCAAAGCTGGGCAGGTTGGTAACATTTGTGCTACAGGTATACATCTGGGAAAAAAAAAAAGAAATGAGGCCTCAGGAATTGAAAACACACACAAAACAGATTTTAAAAAATCCAGTTTTATGCTTCACTTGCAAAAACACAAGGCAATTACCCACTCAGCTCCTGTATTTATTATCTCCATGAAAGTCAGAATGGGAAGGGTTTATACTTCTGTTAACAGCCTGTGTATCAGTAATTATGTATCTGTAGAGTATTGCATCCTTTCACGAACACTTGGGCCAGCTCCCAAAGCATCTGTTGAAAGTCTCTGATGCAGGCACGCTGAGCAGAACACGTGGCCTGCCTGGGCCAGGAGGCAGCACGGATTTACCCAGGACCACCTCCCTGCTGGCGGGGGGCTCAGAGCTGCAGGGCAGACCCAGAGCTCCTCCTGCTCCTCAGCCCCCACAGGACACTGGCAGGGGGCACAGGGTGAGGGGCTGCACTCTTCAGAAAAGCCAGTGTACAATGAGGAGAGGCTGCAGGATGACAGAGGTGTGAAGACAGCAGTGAAGGGAAAGCAATTTTTCTTAGGGTCTGCACTTTTAGGACTTCCTAAAAGATGTCTCAGTAACTCAAGTCAAACACAAAACCAAAAATTCACAAAGTAGGGTCATTATCCATAACAAGGCAGACAAGGAGTTCATTAGCAAAATTTTCACTGTGATGAAAACCAGCTTTGAACCTTTTCTGTTCACCACTTGTTATAAAGATACCTCATAACAGGATAGTCTTAAATGCCAGACTACACATCTGTCTCACAGGCTCATCCCTGTGAGGCACAGGAAAAGATCACAGTGACACAACAGCTTTTAGCCTACCCAGACACCTCAAACTCCTCGATTTTTATTAAAAATTTCCAGTTAAAAAAAAAAAAGTATTCAGAAATCTGCTTGCATTGGGGCACACCTTTTCTAACCTGACTCGAGTTCTGAATGCAAGGGTGCTGAGCCAGCACTTTCTCCAAAGACACTCTTATTTCTTGTTTGTTCCTGCCCTCCAAATACTCAAGACACATCCAAGCACAGGAAGAAAAAAAAAAAAAAAACAACAAAAACAAACAAAAAACTAAAAAAACTAAACCCCAACCAAACCCACTCAGATTTAAACACAGACAAGCTCCTTGACTCAGCGCGCCCTGTAATCACACCAACCATCCCCAATGCAAAGGAGGATGGATCACTGAGCAGCAGGGCTAGATCCTTCCCAGCCCGTAAAACACCAAAAACTACACACACAGTACAAGGTCACACCAACTCGGAAGCAACACTGAACCTTTCAAAGCAGGAATCAGATTTATAGATCATTGTATTTACCTTTTTAACCTTAACTGAAATTGCATGTCTCACGGTCACAAGCCTGTTCCTGGGGCTTTCTAGTTCTACATGCTCCATTTTCATAGAATATTTTGGAAATAGAAGTGACAGAAGACTACACATCACTCCCACTTAAGTGGCAGAAGTTTACAGAACCTTAAGAATGCTGCTACTCCAACAGAACAACAGTATTCATCTTACTCCTGATCTTTGGAATGCCTCAAAATAGTAGTGTAAGTATCTTTGAAAGATAACGAGAGATTTTTACACAAAACTGACTTCTGAGAGAAAACAGCTTGATCTAGACACAGAACCTTCTAAATAATTCTAGGGAAGCTGCTCACTTACAAACTTAAGACATTTCCAATTCAACCCAAGTCCTTAGAAACTCAGTGTTCCTGCAACACCACCTGAAAGCTGAAACAAGTTCCTTATAATGTAGCTAAATTGGGAACACTTTGCTGGCAATTTGGGCTGCAGACCACCTTAACCTCGTTCTGCAAACCAGGCTTGCTGCCTAAGCTCCACTGAACGCTCCCTCATCCATACGCCAGCCGCCACCCAGCAGCATCGATCGGCAGATTTCCACAGGAGTCGGCTGCAAATTAAACTTCGGGCAAAACCTTCATCCTTCTCCACTTCCTCCTTCGAAAGCCATCTTCCCACCGACCAACAAACACACTGGTTATTTGTCTACAGCAAAACAACGAGTTATAAAAGACAAATAAAATAACGAAGCGAAGGCAGGGTGTGTGGTTGAATGAAGGCAGCGATGAATGAAGCGGCGGCGGGGTGTTTCCCGGGGCCGGGCCCGGGGCGGGGAGCGGCGGCGGCCCCGGGCTGGCGGGCCGGGCGCGGGTGACAGGCGGTACCGGGCGGGCCCGGCCCTGAGGAGCCGCGGCCGGGGCGGGCGGTGCTGCCGGGGCTCCGCTCCCGCGGGCCCGGCTACGAGCCGGGGCCTCCTCCACCCGCTCCCCCCGCGCCCGAGCCCGGCCCGGGCCTCCCGCCCCGCCACTCACTCACTCACTCACTCACTCACCAGGATGCGCTTGAAGAGCGCGTTCTCCTTGGGCGGCAGGCTCACCGACGGCATCCTCCCCGCCGCTCGGTTCCGAGGAGGAGGAGAGCGAGTGGGCGGGCGGGCGGGCTACGTCCCGTCCCCGCCGCTCGGCCGCCGCCGCCGCTCGCCTCCCCGCCGCAGTCCGGCCGCTCCCACCGCCCTTCCTGCCGCGGTCCCGGCCCTTCCCTGCCGCTCCCGGCCCTTCCCGGCCCGTCCGGCCGCCGCGCGCGCCGGGCTCCCCGCGCCAGCCCCGGGCGCGCTCACGTGGTCCCGAGCGGCCGCCGAGCCGCCGCCAAAATGGCTCCGCCGCGCTTCCCCCGCCGGGTCACGGCCGCCCCGCGCATGCGCCAAGGCCCCGCGCCGGCCCCGCCCCGCCGAGCCTGCGGGCCCCGCCGGGGACTCCCGCCCGCCCGGGATGGCGCCGCTCCCTGCCGGCGGCGGGCGGGGAAGGGCGGGGGGAGCCATGGGGTTGCGTAGAGTCCGCCGGGCCTTGCGCGGCGGGGCCGGCCGGGGCGGGCGGCGGGGCACGGGCGGGGCGGGGCGGGGCGGTCCCACCCCCGCGGGCGGAGCCGCCTCCGGTGGAGAAGATGGCGGCGGGGCTGAGGGCGGTGAGGCGCTGGGCGCTGGCGGCGGCGGCACCTCCCCGCCTTGGTGAGCGGCGGCCGGGCGAGGGCCCGTTCGGGGCTGGCTGGCGGGCTGTGCCCCGGCCAGCCCGGCCCATTGACCGCGGGAGCTCCGCTGCCTGTGCGGGCGGCCATGGCGGTGTCCCCTTGAGCCCGTCCGCCTCTGGGGTCAGAGGGAGCTGCGGTGGCTCCTTCTCTCCTTCTGCTGTTTTTAATCGAAGCCCATTAGTTATGTTTTGATCTTGTGTTGCTCCCAGGCTGGAGGCTCCGCATGTCTGGCCGCCCTTCCCGGGAAGGCTGTGCCGGGGCGCGCCCCATTAGCGGGAATGGGAGGTGGGGAAGGCCCGGGGCTGGGGCTTTACCCGGGGAACAGTGAGCGGCGTCCTTATAGAGCAGCAGATGGGGGGGAAGAGTTGTTGTGGCTGGGAACGGGCAAAAAGCGCTGCTTTTGAGTTGTTGGCAGTGCCCCGTCCCCTCTGAGGGCGGGGGATCCTGCGGGCGGACGGGCTGTAACAGTGGCATAGAGAGCTCTTCATCAGGGCGTTTGCTTGGGGTTGTGTTGTGGTTTGGTTGCTTTCCCCCCGACTGCGTGAATGTCAGTAAGTACTTGGTAGTCCAGCCCTGAGGAATGTTAACGCATTTGTAATCTTGTGCCTTTTTAGCTTTTACTCGCTCTGCATTTGTTGCAAAGAAAGAGAGTAATGCCCAGCCCAACTGGCTGGGAGTTGGCTTGGCGTTTGGCACCAGTGCTGCCTTGTGGGCTTTTGTAAGTGCTTTCATTTCCTTTTGTTTAACTTAACTATTGCTTAAAAACCATAATAGTGATATGAATGCAGTGACTGCAACCTACTGAGTTTATTGGAGCAATGGGTGGTCATAGCAGGTGTTGAGTTTGAAGCATGATTATGTTCGTCATTTATGTTTTCCCAGCTTTATGTTGTGCTCTTATTTTAAGAAATGAGCACTTTTTTAGGCTCCTCTCTGTTGCAAACTTAAAACAACCACAACAGAATTAATTATTCAAGCCTGTTGGATTAATGCTTTGGCATTATTTTCTCCATGGTCTTTCCAAAAAGAAAGAAGATGTAGGGATGTGCCCAGATAATGTCGTGTTTATCAGACTACAAATTATCTTTTTAGTTTCCAGCTAGTTAAGGTGGTTTGAGCTGATTTCAATGGATAAGGCCCCTTTCTCCTGAGCAAAGTGCAGGTGTAGGATATTCTCTGTTTCAGAGAACTCCCAGACTTTATGGTGCTAACCAAGCAGGGTGTAGTATCCTCAGGAAGAATCCTGCAGGATAAGCAGCACTCCCATGGTGACAGTGTTTTCAGGGTGCCATGGGTTCCCTTTGGAGTTTTCCCAGTTTTTGGGAGTGGTAAATGAATTGGTAGTGGGAGCTTCCCCCATTTGGTCAGGAGAAGGTGTTTGTCCTATGAGGCATTGTTCCCACAGCCTTTTCAGTTGATAATTCACATGTGCTGTGGATGGTCCTAGCCCCATACTGGTGTGCATTCTGATGACAGGTATTTTATAGTCTGTAGAGCTCTTTCTGTTGTCTGGATCCAGCTGTGAGCTCTGTAGCTGTTTATAATACACTGCTGTTTTACAGCTTCTCAAGGAGCATGATGGAGATGTAATGGAATATGAAAGAAGAAGACAAGCAAAGGGACATCATAAGTGTACAGAATGTTCATAGTAAGTGTGCACACAAATGCTTTTGGCTTAGCTGAACACAAATTCTGAAGATCTTTGACATCTTCCAGGAGTCAAAATACTGAACTGACTTATATTCTTCTTTTTTTCCTCAGTGCTTTGCATTTTGGCTTTTGCTATTCTTTTAACTCATTCGCAGCTTTAAAATGATAAGGTGGCTTATCTGTATTTTCATATATTCACTTGTGTGCTATTCCCTCTCAGCTTTCTATTTTGAACATGCAAACTCTGAGAAAATAACACATCTCTTATAGTGTCTACAATAAATAAAGGTTGTAAATTGAATATTTTATAAATGGCTCAGTGCCAAGGAAGCAGGAGTGACTAATGATAACTTATTTTCTCATCTTGTTTTTTATTTTAATGTGTATACAGCAGGGTATGTTTTTTTTCTCAGTTTCACTTCTATATTACACATAAAATGGTGTAAGTCAATGCCTGTAGATGTGCACTATAGGGCAAAGTGTATGTGGTTGTTGTCCCTTTTTAATATAAAAAACCATAATTTGTGTTTCTGCCACCCAAAAGTCTTTGGGCATTATGGCCTCAGAGCAATTAATATGCCACATGAAAAAGTTCCTTATATTCTAGAAAAACTTGTGGTGCTGTGGTTATTTTTCCCCATAAACATTCCTCTCCAGATAAAAATGCAGGATGTTGTGAGATGTTTCTGACCACTTTCATCACATCTATTTTTCTTACTGCTAACAATTTTTTCTCTTCTTTCTTAGGCTGATGACATAGTCACAAGGAGATGTGCGCTGTAGGGCAAAGTGTATGTGGTCATTCTCCTGCAAATAAAGGAGCACAGAAGAAGTAAAGAATTACCTAATTACTTGTATGTTCATACATTTCATGTGCATAATTTAAAATAAAGTCTAGAAGAAACCTGAAACTACTTTGCCATTAATATTTCATTCTGCTGGTCTTGAACTTGTTTTATGTGGCATTTCCATGTCATAGTTTATGAGTCTTATTTTCAAAATTGCCTTTGCAATTCTGGAAGGTATATTACAAAATTAGACATCAGATGAAGTTCAGTAAATACTCAGAAGTGTATTCTTGCTCTGCTGTCACTTTCACTGCTAAATTTATAAAATAAACAAATACAAGAATAGGATGTATACAAATGCTGAAACGTGTTTTCCTGTGAGCATTTTGGGAGCTGGCCATTGCTGAAAGGTGCCCACAGTGGTGAGACTGTGCAGCCCGTGCCAGTCCTTGTGTGTGAGCAGTGCCCTCTGAACACTTCTGCCCTCTCTCCGTGCACCAAGGTCAGCCAAGGACAAGGGCGGGGAAAACGGCATCAGATGATCAGCGAGGGGACAAAGAATCTCTATAGAGAAAGGAGGAGGATCAGGGAGGATGTGGGTAGGACGAGGATGGCTGCACAGGTCTGACCCCAGACGGCCGTGACGGTGACACTCAACGTGATCCCAGAGCAGCGATTCCCTTCCAGTGTTTCACTGCCAGCACCGAACGCTTTTGGCACGGCGCTGAACCTGAGCGCCCTTCGCCGTGAACTTGGTTGATTTCTCCATTGCTTTCTCTTGGAGAAATCCCTTTTTACTGAAACTGTAGTCCGTGTCTTCCGTGTATTTATAACATTCCCTCTCCTTGGAGCACGCCGTGGCTGTTATTCCGGGCTCTGTTGTTCAGTCCGTACCGGGCTCCAGGAGCCGTTCCCTGGCCGTGGGCCGGTCGGTGTCGCAGTGAGCGCCGCCTCCTCCCGCTGCCGCCGGGGCTCCGCTCGCTCCCCGGGGCACCCGGGCCGGGACCGGTGTCCAGGTGCGCGGGGCGGGGCTGCGGCTGGGCCCGCCCCCGCGGCACCGAGGCGGGACCGCTGTCCGCCGCAGCCCCGCATCGCCGAGCCGCGGGAGTGGGCTGCGCTCCGCTCTCCGGCACCATGTCCCTGTGCCGGGCCGCCTCGCAGGCGCTGGCCTCCCGCCTGAGCCGGGCTCCGGCCGCCGCCGGCCGCCTCCAGCAGCGCGGTACGCGGGGCCGGGCGGGGGGCACCGGGCCGGGGGCGGCGGGACGCGCGGAGGTGCGGGCAGGGCCGGGCGGGGGCCGGGCATTGCCGCTCCGTCATCCCGCGCTCCGGCACCGGCCGCTCCAGACCCTCCCGCGGGGCAGCCGGGCCGGCCCGGGACCCCCCGCCCCCGGTGCGCGCTGCTGCCTTCGCTCCCGTGTGAAACAGCGGGGGCCGTGTCCCCCGGGAGCCAGCGGAGCACAGCCGGGGTGCCGCCACCATCCGCGGCTTTTGGCGCATCACCGGTTGTGTAACCAGCGGCAAAAAAACCCAGTCTGACAGCCGTGTTGGGCGATGGCACTGCTGACCACTGCCCTGCTGTAGGCAGCAGCCCTGGGGAGAGGGTTAGGGACACACTGCTGCGGAACGAAAATATAGATGGACGCAAATCCATCAGGATGCCCGGCTGTTGGAGAGGAGTCTGAGAAGTGTGTCATGAGACAGATGATGCTGAAGATAATCTGGTGCATGATGGCAATGTTTTGACATTACGATTATTTTTGCAGCTGTCAATTGTAATGCCCAGAGCCATTTTATTTTTCGTGAGTGCTTTTTCAATGAGGGATTTCTCATCTGGGATCAAGTCACAAAATTCAGCAGAAAACTCTGTTGACCAAGAGAATTTTGTGTGGGTTTTGTGGGTCTCTTTTTGAGATGTACAGACACATCCAAGACTGTAGTAAGAATCAGTTTATAACAAATGAATGGGTAGCACTGCTGTTAGAATTTGTATGTACCCAATCAGATAAAAGATTGTGTAATCCTACCTGTCTGCCCTGTTGGCCAATTCATGTGGTGAAGGGTATGTATCAAAGTATCAGCAGTCTGAGAGTTAAAGAACATGAATTCAAATGAAAAAACATTTTAAAATATTCCCTGTTATTAACCTGAAGAAAGAATTCATTACTTCTGCTGATCATAAGGAGTAAGGACAAATTAATTATTTTACCTACTTTAGTCAGGAACTATTTTACATTCCTTTTTTTTTTTTTTTTTTTTTTTTTTTTACATTCCTTAGTCTATATAGACTGTGCCCAGTACTTGGAAGCTGGTGGCAGACACTGTAGTTCACAGGAAAACACCTCTTAGGAAGAGCTCAGCCATGGACCTTATTCATTTGAGCACCACACCCTGTATAACTCAGTCATGGGATACATCAATAAGCTGCACCTCTCTGTTTTATAACCTTTTAAAATCATTCTTTCCCATAGGGAGTTCAGACTCCATCATTCTTTTTTTGTGATCATATTTTAGCAGCACTTTACATCAATTTACCTCATGGTTTTTGTAGCACCGCCTCGCCAGATGTCATCTGGGAGAGTTCCTGGCTCCTCTGGAGACAGCATGATCATCTATCTCCTTGCTGGAGTTGCTGCTTTTGGTGGTTTATTTTATGTAAGTCTTTGGGGATGGAGCTGTTTGTGCTTTCTGAGCTGGCTTGGTAATAAGGTGTGTTCTGGGTTATGAGTATAGTCAAGATGCAAACCGTCAATGAATGTAGATGTTGTAGCATTTAGCTGAGTCCAGCCTAATTTAGGAATCAGCTTGAGAGAATTTAGTGAAGCTGAAAGCCTATTGCTTGCCTGTTTTACTTTGATGTGTAATGCTGGATCATTCTTAGTGGAAAACATATTTAAAACTATGTGAAAGAAATGTGTCCAAAGATGGAGTAAGGCAGCTGTCCCTAACCCCTTGCCTTGTCAACCAGAAATTACAATTAGCAATATCTCACAGTGGGCAAGGCAGATGCCAAATAAGTGGTCTGAAGCTGCAAGCAGAAGATATGAACCTTGTTAGATTGAGCACAAAAAAATAAGATAAGAACATTAATTACTTCCAGAAAACATGTTAAAATTTTGTAAGCATCTGCTTTTGTTAAGCTTTTCAGTAACCGTTCTCTTCCCTGCTTCTAAATATATCTGATTCTATGCTTCACATCCCTAAATCCTCCATTTTATAGCTTACTTCTACCCCTCTCCCCCAAGATCTGTGACTAGCACACCCCAGAGAGGTACATATTTCCCTGTCCCACAAAGTAAACCTCTTGAGTGGTAAGTAGCTATTTGTTCAAAATATCCAACATATATGATTGCATTTCTGGATGAATAACATATTCTCTTGCTGTCACATTTTTACCACATCACAAAAGTAATAATCTTAATGTATTTATCTTTTAAAACACTGTTTTTAATTTCTGGAAAGGCGCAGCACTTCAAAAGCTGCAGCACTTCTAAAGCTGCATGGTATATTGTATTTACCTTCTAACAATGGAGAAATATGAAATAGGTAAATATATTAGTATAGCAGGTGATTAATGTTTTTTAGCCTTGCTTAGGATAAACTTTATATGCATTTTAAGATGGGCAGTAGCACTTGGTTAAAGTCCCTTGTCTCCCTCTCCCCTCTTTGTGTTTGTGTATTTGTGGGGATGTAGCTGTAAATTCAGGTCTAATTCCCTTTCAGGCCTACAGAGTAGTCAGTTCACCCCGCAGCAAGTTCACTGAGCACACAAATACTCTTCACGAGCGAGCCGAGGGGTGGAAAAGCAATCCTTGGTCAAAGAAGGGTGAGTTAAGCTCTTCTCTCTTGTTCCCTGGGTACATGAGGATTTGGAAGAGATTTCTGCATTGTCTAATCAGGCTTTAGCACTGCCCAAGTTCTCGTCTGAACTGTGTGAGTGGGAGTGAAGGCAGAGGTGGTTGTGCAGTGTTGTTCTGTTACAAAGCTGCTGCTGCACAAATTTTGCTGGTGGCCTTAATGTTCAGGCAGTGAATCTGGTGTTTGATCCACCTGTGGAGTCTCTTTGGATGGAAAGAGTTGATGTGTGAATACTATTAATGGTATAACGGGTATTTGATTTACTGGAAGCTTAATGAAACTTGACTGAACACGTAATCCTGTCAAAATCAGTTTTGTTCTTTTGTTTTCAGTGGGGGGGAGAAGATAATATCTTTTTCTCAGTCAACAGGTTGGCTTCAGGCCACATGCCATCAGGAAATACAGTTCAATAGGGGAAAAAACCAAACAACCCTACATTTAAAAAAAATACTTTAACTCAGATCATTTTTTTTTGTCCTACAACTTTGATTTTGTCTTTTCTAATTTGGGGTTCAATGAAATGCAGGCGTTACCTAAATGTATAGCAAATCCTTCCTTAGCTCTTCATGCTTGAATAATTAGACCGTGTTAGTTCAAATACTTGTAATGGAATGTTGTCCCTGTCTACACCAATTAGTGTTATAGCATTAATGTAAAAGGTAGAACTTTGGCAAGCATGGCCTTGCTAGGAAAAGCAATTAGGGAAATTTCTTAAGCAATTATGAAATATCTTTGTATTTTTTTTTATTTGGTTGTTATTTAAAAAATAAATAAAGTATTGATGCCAGAGCACTTAAAGCTCTTCCTTTTTTTTTTTTTTTAATGTTGGCATCTAGGGAATTGATTTAATGTATTTGCATGCACACAAAGAATATATTTGAATAAAGTATCTTGAGTTAATTTTTGTTTTCAGTGTGAGAACATGGTTTAAATTGTCTGCCTCTATAATTATTTCTTTAGAACTTGTTAGCCTTGAGCTTCTACAATATATACTTTAGTTTCAGATCTTTAAAATTACAGGTCTTAAGATTTAAAATAGTCAAATACCTTAATTTCCAAAAAGGAAAGCAGCTGAACATAGTATAGTTTTAAAACTCAATTGTTTAAATAAATGCTGAGAATTCAGCCACAATTTGCAATCCTTCATTGTCTCTAAAATAAAAATGTAACCAGGACCAAAGTAGATCTCTCCTAGGGATCTGATCTCCTGCTGTTCAGGGCAGAAGTGAGGATTAACCTTATTACATTCTGACTGCCACAGTTGGGAGAACAGGGAAGCATTAAGCAAACCTTCCAACATATTCCTAGTGATGTCAATGTATTCCCTGTTTTGTCTTAAGGTGCACTTCTGCAGGGTACTGAGTTTTGGCCCTGGCCTACCCACCCACATGTTGGAGTGAAATACCCACAGTACTGAGTGCTCAGCAACTGCTCTTGGGTGCTCTCCAGACACTCCATCATCTGCTGCGTTGTGCTGCTTAATGAGTCACATAAATGTCACAGCCAGTGGCAGATGATTGCTGCCTCCCTTTTTATTGACAATAAGAAGTCCAAAATGTTTCTAAGGCCACTCAGTGAATACAGCTGAAACTTGTTGCCTGTATTATTTTCAATATTTGACTTCTGAATCAATGTTCAACCCCAGAGTTTTTAATTTGACTTCTGAGCAGCTAATTCCAATTCACAATACAAATCCACCATTGAATCAGCTCCTTTTGAAAATCCTTCTTCATTCCCAACTGTGTACACCCAAAGGAACAGAACATTAAGAACAAGCATCGGTTCTGTTCTTACTTTTCCTACAGAATCCTCTGTGTGCATTCTCAAAAGAATTAACACCCCTCTTCCTCTCCTTTTTCTCCTGTTCCCTGCATAGTCATGTTTTTGTTTATCTTGTCACAGAGTGTTAGCATAGTATTGCTTTTCCCAGAAGTGCCATTGCAGTTTCTTTCCCTGTGCATTCTTTAGAGTCAGTCCTTATACTTTTTCACAGGAAGCATTGCTGATAAGAGCAGTTAACAATTCTCTTCTCAAAGTATTCTGATTTTTTTTTTTAGGGGCACATTAAATCAAGATTAAAATAAGCTCTGAAACAGAGCTGGTAACCATATGAAGTGGTGGATAGAAAAGCAGTATCCCAAGCAGTGTTTTCATGGCGTATTGGCTGCCTATGCTAAAAGAACTTTATAGGTGGAAGAAGTTAATACTGGAGAGCAGTTGATCAGAGATTCTTTTGATAGGATTTTTGTGGTTTCTCATGTGGGGGAAAATTCTCCCCTTATGCCTGAACCCAAGATATCTGTTAGAGAGAATTGTACATAGCCAACAAGTCTATCAAAACAAGAGAAACAATCATTCTAGGGTTCTTTGTTTATTAGAGGGTTGAAATTATATGTAATGATATTTTAATTAATGATAACAGACATTTAGAAAGAGATCTGATAGCAAATTTTCTGTGCCTCTTTTTATCTGAAAGCTACTCTCAAATTAGGGAGGGATTTTAAAAGTCCCTGGACGAAGCCTGACTCAAAGTAGCAGTAGAAAATCTGGGACATCATTTGAGATGTAAAATGATGTTTGGCTTGCAGGATGTTCTACTTGCTTGTTTAGTGAACACTGAGTTTTGTCTTCCATTTGTTGTTTGTGACCTTTAAGCTTGTTCCCGATTTCCTCCTTTTTTAGCTATGACTTTTCTTTTTAACTTATCACAAGCTGATTCAATCTTTCTAATCTATACTCTGCTTTTACACTTTCCAGACTTTCTAATCAATATGCTTTTACACTTTCCAGACACAAGGGAAATCTCTTTGCAAACCTGAGGAAGTTAAATACAAACAAAGGACAGTCGTTCACCATTGAGTACATTGCAGCCTACCTTGGGATGACTTTTATACCTTCTCTTGTAACACTCCATTCGTGTGAGACTTTGAAAGAGCTACCTATGTTTGCAAGGCCAAACCATATTGAGCTTATTACTGAATCTGCTTTGTAGAAGGCAGTTCTGAGATGGAGAAGCTGGCTGGTCTGAATTAATGCACTCTATATTTGACTATCCAATAAAGTGTACTGAATGCCGAGCTTGGCTGTTAGCCTGTTTTTGTGTAATGAATTTAGTTGTTTTTTTTTAACAGTGTTTTCTTAAAGGGACATGATCAGGTTGCATAATGCAAAATTTTGGTTTTCACTGAGCAATGAATGGACTTGATTTGAAACCTGAACACAAAATGATAGGCTTTCACTGGCATAAGAAGACCAAGAAATAAAATTGATCTGTTTAGTTTTTAAACAGATACAAAAGAATCAAACAAACTCTGGCTATGTCCCTTTAAGCTCTTTTGTTTCAATCCTCACGTAGTTTACACTGTATTGCAAACTTTATTTCCAGTTCTATTTTTTCACATGGTGAGTTGGTTCTAGTGGTGAACCTGTGATGAACAGTTGGTTTATAACTTTTCCTTTGTGAACTTGATGTTAGTGCATGTTTGCATGGTGGTTGAGCATCTTTGCTGCTTTGTGCTGTTGCCTTGTCTCAGCTGAATTTGAAGTGATGCATGACTGGGAAACACTGTTTTTCAGGTTCTAAGGAGTCGGACCCACAGTGGTGTAAATGAGTCTTTAAAAGAGAGTTGTGAGCTGTAAAAAGAAAACAGTCAGTCAGAAGTGGTCATGTCTCATGTAAAAAAATGAGCTCTGACCACTTAAGATTAGCAAGTTATTTTCTTACTTATGTAAGACTAAATGTCTTCTTCCCCATGTGGTAATGCCATAGTCATGCTCCCTCTGGCACCTGTGTGTGTACCATCACTGGCCCTTTCAGCAGTGTTTGAAGCAACACTTAGCAAGATCCCTTGAGATCCTTCCCTGCACCCCCAACACTTCCTTTAAGCCACAGTTTCTTTTCTTATCACACTTAAAGATGTTATGAAACTCAGTAATTAAGAATATGGTTTCCTCATCTTGTACACATAGTTTTTTGATGCCACATTAGACAATATGAGGGATTAATTATCGATCCTTTTTTTAAAATTAATTCTGATCCCAAATCTTAGCTTCCCAATTTAAGTGAGGATGATGATAAAATAAAAGTAGTTGGTGAAATTTTTGTTGCATGCATGCATTTTACTCTGTTTATTGTATTGAATAAACCCTTAGAAGGTGATGGAGAAGAGACGGCTGAAGCCACTGAAGCGGAGAAGGCCACGGAAGAGGCTGATGCAGCAGCTGCTGTTGAACCTGCAGCACAGGATGAGAGTGCTGGACCCGCAGCACAGGATGAGAGTGCTGGACCCACAGCACAGGATGAGACTTCTGGGGTATCCCCAGAAGCTGGAGGGGAGGATGACTTACTGGCTCCAGAGGTATCCCAAGCTGTGGAGGAGGCACAGCAGGAAGCTGCTGCTAATTCAGAAGCTGCTGCCGATTTGGAACTTGCTGCTAATTCAGAAGATGCTGCTGTTCAAGGTTAACTTATGAATGTGGTTTTTGAGTGTGTGTGTTGTGGGTTCTAAAGCTCTGCCTCTTACAGAACATTAAGAATGACCATCAGTGTTCCTAAGGGAGTTTGTCCTGCAGTGAAAAATAATTCAGGCATTAACTTGACGTATCATGAGCATAAGGTAATTAAGTTTATTAAATCAGTGTCTCTGAAAGCATCCTGCCTCTGGCACCAGAGTTACTGTCTGAAACAAGTCAAATGCTTATTTTACTACCCCATCCTATTTCTTAAGATATTAAGTTGAGCATATAATGTGGCCAGTTAAACAGTTGTTTCAGTGATCTAGTTTTTAAGGGTTTGTTAAGGAATCTAAGCACTTTAGTTCACTGGCCATTCCAGAGATATTCACACTGAATAATTATATCTGTTCCATCAATGTAACTTAAGCAGGATCTTGCATAGCAAGGAAAATGCTGTCATGGTCTCAATTTTAAGGAAATATTAGGCTAGATTTTCACAACATGATGAAGCATCAAATTTTTGTTAGACACTGAAATTGATAAGTGGCAAAACATTCAGTATTTTGAGTTGTCAGGGTGTTTGAAATATTTTAGTTTATTGTGCTTTTTAAAAAATTGCAATAATACAAATGCAAAACTATCTGTAAAATGCACAAGATAAGGGATTATAATTTAATTTGGCAGATTTTTAAGTTCTCTTGAAAATTTTTTTCCACTAATCTTGAGAGGATATGTCTAAAACACAGGTAAAACTGAGATGAAAAGTATTTTGAGTGCTAATCTATGGTGTTTATCACAGTACCCTCAAAGGTGTTAGCAAATTTGGAATTATTTTCATTTTTTTCCTTGGTGACTCCAATGAGAAATGGATGCATCTTAATTGCCTTTTTAACAAATAAACTTGAGAAATAGTGCAGCACTTCTAATTGCTCAGTTTTACGAAAGGTAGAATATGAATGCAATTGATATGAATGCAATTTTAATTCAACTGTGAATAGCTCCTGTGCTTGTCTCTGAAACGATCTGTTACAAGTAACATTTTGAAGCAATACTTAGTCTGATCTGCTGTAATATGGTTTATAGAGAGTAGAAGTAAGTACCTTGGTAGTGATTATTACTGCTTACATATAGAAATATTTATAAAGTAGTAGTTAAAATACCTAGTCCCCTAAAAATTTCCATTTCTATGGAATATTTAGACCACTTCAATTAGAAAATAAGTAGTCTTGTATATTAAATTTGGTGAATTAGAGCCATTGAGAGATATGTTTAAAAATGTCTTGCAGCATTTCTTGCTCTACAGAGCAATTGCAAAATTTCCCTTTAATTTCATAAGCACTTGCTTGTGTCTGGAAGTGGTTGAGTATTCCTTTAACAATGCTTATCCATGAGTAACTGTTAATTGCTGGATAAGGTAGGATCTTCTCTATGGAAAATATTTCTGCCATTTTATTGAAGAGGCTCTTCTCTGAGAAAGGGAAGGTAGGATCTTCCCTGAGAAACATGGTGCATAAATTGAAGAAATTAGGAAGAAATTCTTTCCTGTGAGGGTGGTGAGCCATTGGAACAGTTTCCCAGAGCAGCTGTGGATGCCCCATTCCTGGAAGTGTTCAAGGCCAAGTTGGATGGGGCTCTGAGCAACCTGGTCTAGTGGAAGGTGTCCCTGTCCATGGCAGGGGGTTGGAACTAGATGATCTTTAAGGTCCCTTCCAACCTAAATCATTATCTGATGATTCTGTGATTAAGTCTGAGGATCTCATTCTGGACATGTTGACATCATGTTCTGAGTGATCACTATTTGATAAGAAGAAATGTGGCTTGGAACTGTTAGTTCTTGCTGGTGTTATCTGGAAGTGGAGGAGCTCTTTAGAAATTTCTGATTTCTAAGATCTAGTATCTCTGGCAACATAGTTACTGAGGAAAACAGCACTAGAACCAGACTGAAAGTTGTGAGGGAGTCTGAGGGTCATCCCAGGTGCCCTCACCAAACCTTGCTGCAGTGGTTATTCTTGGCTGGGTGGTAAAGCTAGCAGACACAAACCTTTGAGATGTGAAATTGTTGAGAAATTGAGGCAAGGGAACATTCTCCTTGCCTGGTCTCTTGGGTGTTCCTGGGATAACTTGCTCCTGAGGATAGCTGTCCTGTGCCACTGGTCCCCAGTGCAGGTTGCTGTGAGCAGCTGCTGGTGACAGGTGTGCCCAGGGTGGGGAACGCTGGGGACCTTGCCATGGTTCACATGAGGTTACACCCAGTGTAGCCAAAGTCCTGGCCTGGCAGGCTGGACAGGCTCCTGCTCTAGGTCACTTTAGCACTCCCTGCTCCCTGTCCAGCTCCCCTCATCCTGGTCCTGCCTGCAGAAGAACAGCACAGCCCCCAGGGCAGTTGTTCCCAGCTCCTGACCACGGGAGGGAAGCCACCAGCAGCACATGGTTTGACACACAGGCCTAAACCATCATCTTTCCTCTAAGATATGTCAAAACTAGTTTCCATTGGCATCATGCTCACCAGAAGGTGAGGGTTTGTTTCAAAAATTCTCTGCTCTCCCCATACCACTTTGTTCAGCCTCTACTTGCAGCCAACAGCTATTGTGTTTAAAAAAATTTTCTAATTAAAATCCCTTTGGATAATAACTTGCAGATTTGGATCTAACCATCTTTATCATTAATGTTATCTCCTTTTAGAGGAAAAAATAGCATAGCTCCACTTTTACTGAGGTAGAGAAGGATTTTTCTTTCAGAATTTTGAAAAAAAAATGTATTTAAGTAGCTTTTACCAGTTTTGTTGGCAACTTGGTCTTACTTCTGCAGATGAAGGTGTAAGTATTTTTATTGTTACCAGTAAACTCTGCTTTTTCAAATGCCATTGTTTCTTTTAATCTAATGTTTGGAAGTGCAGTCTATGAAGGGATGCTTGTCTCTAGCTCCTGCATACAAATAATGTAAAGGTATGATTACACATGGATGTGCAACCCCACCCCCACCCCCCCCCCCCCCAACAAAACCAGATATCAAACAAACAACCCATCCTTGGAGGTGGATGCTTAATACTTCATCAGGTTAAGCAATTTACAGTCCACTGCTGATATCTGGAATTCTGTGAAATACTGTTACCAAAATAAGTACGGAACTATGTACTCTGTTTCCAAACTTTTATCTTCCTCTAAGTTCTTGTTTTCTCTACCTTTTTATTGCTTGAGCTGTCACTCGTGGTTACTGCCCAGTGTTGGTTAAATTCCTGGTGTTCTCCTTCTAGTGTATTCTGTGTCTGAGGCCATAAATGAAGTGTTTCTTCAGACAAACCAAATGCTGTAAAATTCACAGATTGGCAACTGTTATTTGGATTAGGCAAGGTTGTTACATCTGTGACTTCTGGTGTTTGGGTTGCCGCCATAAACTCTTCTCCAGCTCTGGTATTGAGGTTTGATGTTTTGGCCTTATCAACTGAAAGAATAGAAGCAATTAGCCCCAAACTTGCTTTTCCAGCTTATTCCTGTCTTTTTTTTTTTTTTTTTTTTTTTTTTTTCCCTCCCTAATTTTGAAAGTATGGAAGGGCATGGTCTCTTCTCTGTTTGTTATTTCCAAGGCCATTTGAGTGAGTGACTGGGTTTGGGGAGGATTAGTGTGTGAATGTGCCAGTGTTTTCCATGCTAAGCTTCAAACACACTACAATGCCAGTTGTCTGCAGCCTAGAGAAACAAATGGAGGCTGCTCTGGGCAGGAGTTGCTGCTTTTGGGACAGGACTTTTGCTGACCCCATCATGCAGTGGTGCCAAGCAGACAAAAGCACCCGATAGAATCAGTGCACGCTGGCTTGGCTTGGTGAGGTACCAAATTCTGGCTGTGCTGACACTGTTAGTACTTAGAAAATGACTGAAGAGTCCTCAGGGTGGTTTGCAATTGCTCATACTTATTCAGAGGCTTTCAGAATGATGTTGCTCAGTAGAACAGACACATCCTTCAAGGCATCTATTTGTGTGAGATGGAAGAATGAGGACTTTTTGCTCTTTACTGAATATGATAGAGTGATCTAGCTAAATTATGCCCTAAGAAGTTGTATTGTGTCAATATTATCCTATGGGGGAAATACCTATATCTGGGACTTCTGTTGAGTATTTCTTTTCACATTTATCACTTTCTTTTATCTGTATCTTGAACTGCTGCACTTATCTTAGATCTCTCTGATTGCCATACACTGGCCAGTAGTCCCTTCTTCTTCTTTTTCCTGTTTTTCCTTCATAAAATTGACTTTTAGATGAGTCATCATAGCATAACTGGAAAATCTCTGTTGGAAGAAAGTGAACAGTATTTAGAAAAAAAAAAATCTGTAAAAGTCGTGAGCATTTGAAGACCCCAGTTGGTACATGGATAGACTCTTCAGTTTTCATCAGCTTAGCCAAAAAGGGAATTTTACAGCATGCACTGGGATGAGGAGGATTTTGGTAAAATGGAAGTAAACCCTAGAAGTTCCCAGCTAAGAGTGCAAACAAATAAGTGGAGGAGAACTTAGAGAACTGTCTTAGAGAACTTAGCCTTAGAGAACTGTCTTCCTATTAGTTTATTCTAGAACAAGGGGGAAAGTGGCTTCTCAAAAAAATACTAAAGCTAATAGAAGGATATACAGTGAATAATAATGCCTAAATGAATGTCACTATTTAAGGAGAAAACTGATGTACTGTTTTTACTAGTATTAATAGCTTGTCATCAAGACATAAAAAGAACCTTAAAGTAACTGTACGTATTTTAATTGGAAAGCAGCAACTCACTTTGGACAACAAAAACAGTTAGCATTTAATTTACTGTACATAGTATTTACCTGTGTTTGCAATTTTCCTGTAAATACAACAACCACAGGAATACTGTTAGTCTCCTACTTTGGAGAAGGGCACCCCTTGCTGTTTTCCTGTGGTGGCAGTTCAAAACAGAATGGGAACGATGTGGATTCTGATGTTAATTTTTGGGTAATGTTTCTTATAGCAGAGAAAAACATCCTTTTCAAACAACTTTGCTTCTTTAAAAAACAATGTAAGCGGATAAAACTTGGTGCATTACTTTTTTTATGAGGAATGTTAAAGAAAATGTCTTAATTAGAAGGGTTTTTTTGAACTCCTGAAGGATTTAAGACATCAAATTATTAGGGTGTTTTCATGCACATGGTTTATATTAACTTGTGCTACTTTTCCTTGTGATCCATTCCAATCAGTAACTAAAGACTGTTCTGTCTTTGAAACAAACAAACAAGGTGAGCTACTTCTCACTGCTACAATTCCATGCCACAGAACATAAAACAGTGTTCTTGAAGTTTTAGGATATATAAACTATTCTGGATTAATGTGACATGCACTGTTGTGCTTTTATTGTGACCATTACAGGCATCTCTGAATCTTTTTTAAATCATTGATTGCAGAATAAACTCTCTTCAAGGGAGTCTTCTGGTCATTAGTATGAACTAATGAGGCTCTTCTTGGAAACTGGTGACCTACATCAGGCACAAACAACCTGTGATGTGCTTGGCTCATTGAACATGTTTCTCTTTCTGTATGGAGTGATGAAAACTTTCATTCTTAATAATGTGCTTCATAATGCCATGCTTTAGGCTCTCCTCATGGATTTTTATCTGGATTGCTTGTGGATGGCTTGCAAAAAGGAAAAGATGTCATATTTGTATAGTGGAAGGTTTATTAGATATTCCAGCGTTCCTTTTTTTTAAATCAAAGACCTTGGACTCTGAGCCTTTGGTTTGTGCTCATCCTGTGGAATAGCTGGGATGCCAGAGGGACTAAACTCCTGATGCCCATGGGCTCTGGTGAGGGAGGGCTGAGGTTGAGGCTGCCTTCATGTTGTGTCCGAGTAAACAGCAGGATCAGGCCAGGGCAGTTCCACAAACAATTCATCAGTTCCCAGCCACTAGCTCCTATTCTGTGCATTCAAGGATAGGAACGATCAGAGTGAAAAACAATCAGTGCTTTTCTAAGTAATTGTTATTTCCTTGATTCTGTGGGAAACTCAAAAGTTCACTTTTTCCAGTGTGGAGCTGAAGTGCTGATTTCACAGCGTTGTAGAGGGGCATTAGTCTGTGGTCAACCGCCTGGTGTCTTTTTTCCTTTTTAAGCCCAATGTTGAGGTGTTAAGTGTTTTTCCTTTTCAAGCAGTAAGTTGGGTAACTTGCTCAAGCTGGTTGGAATCCTAAATGTTCACTGAATAAAATGCCAGAGAGGAGAGAGAGAGAGCATTTCAGATGGTCCTGAGTGACACTCCTGGTGTTGGGATGTTCCTGGTGGGTGTTTGCAAGCCCCCCATGCTGAGCTCCCTGGAGCTTCCTGGCCAATGGCACCTGAAGCACTTGGTCCTGTTACAGGGACAGCTGCACAGCTTTGCCTGTTTTGTCCCAAGCTGCCTCAGGGATTATGATTTCCCCCTGTTCCTGTTGGTGTGGTTTGAGCCCCCATGAACAGAGGGAGGAGGTGTGGAACCCAAGCCAGCCATGCCTGGGGTGGCAGGTTCCTTCTGGTGGAAGCATGGAAGGGGACCTTAGCTGTCATCACCACCTCAGGATTTGGAACAATTTCCTTTTCCATTTTCCCTAAGGCTGATGGAACCAAAAGAAGTGAAGTTGCTCGTAAAGGGAATCACAGTTTCTTGCTGCTACTGCTGTCTTCTCCCCTGGATTAGATCTGAGTGAGCCAAGTACCCCTGTTTCTTGTGCTCTATTTTATAGGTTTTCTCAAATAAATTCTTGAATTACTTTCTAAACATGACAGAATTTGACTTTTTAAAAGTCAATTCTACTCCACTGCCAGTTTTCCATTAGAAGGTCTTTAAACTATGAGAAGGAACTGGGAATATTTTGCTCTGCTTATCTGAACATTTCAGAGGACATCCTGAGATCTTCAATGGACCTGACTGAGGAAGCCTTCTGTAAACAAAAGCATCACATTCTAATATAATATGGTCTCTAAAAGACTGTAAATAAAGTACTGTTTCTAATTTCACAATTAAATTTGTTTTCGCCCCCTCCTCCCCACCTTTGGAATTAGTGACATTGGTTGTGTTACAGGCAGCTTGAAATATCAAAGCCTTGTTTTGTACTGCAGCTCTGGTTTGTGTGCTCCAGGGGGATTCCATTTGTATGATGCTGGCTAACTTGTATTATTTTAGCTTTATAAAACCAAATTCTTCTGCAAAGAATATTTTTAAAGTAAATTGAACCTGGTGTTTGGCATTACAGATACGAACCTCATCTTGACTGCCTAGGAGAAAAAAAATCATCATATGAAGGATACTGCTTTAAGTAAAGTGATTCACTCAAAAAAGTGTATTTTAAAATATCTTTTAAAATTGCAGGATACCAGTGCCTGTTTAATTTGTTGTTGTTCCTAACTGGAAAAATCACTTTTGAATGAATCAAAGAATTAGGATTAGAATCAAATTATGTTAGTTTTAAATGTATTGGTAAGGAAATGCAACACTGAGGGAAGAAATACAGGCTGTACTTCTGAGAAGGCTGGGGTTATCTTGTATAGTCTTTATAAAACTTCTGTCCTGCTGGAAGGAATCCTCAGCTCTCCCCAAGCAAGGAAAAGACTGAATATAACTTTCATTTTAAAATCTGGAAGAGCTGTCTTCTTCATCTCTATTGTAAATAAGGAAAACATACTTAGAAAACCACTTAAAAATACTAGGTAGAAGCTTAAAATCCAGTAAGATTAAAAAAAACATAAGGTACAAATTAGTTTATACCTCTTCCACCTCCTTGCTTCAAGGTCATTTTATAGTATATTTTCTATTAGGTGGTAGGACATGACTGCCAGTGTGAGCTGGCCAAATTTTGCACTAGAGCTTTACATCCCAGACAAAAATCCAGGCTGATTCTGCATAAAAAACTGCCTCAGGAAAGTTGGAAAGCTTGTTTTAAAGCTTGAAGGCTTTGGGGCTATGCAAGCGGTAGGATCTGGGTTCTGGAAGTCAATGCACATGTGTGGGGTTTCCTTTATTATTAGTAGGAGAAAGTCAATCTGGGCATGTTATTTTTTATTATCAGCTGCAGCAAAGATGAGTCAGTCACACAGGGCACACAAGTCCCTGCTTATCTTGCCACTCTGTTCTGCTGGGGGAATGCTGAGCTCACAAATATTCACACCATTCAAGCTGACCATCATGAGCATGCAGAATCACCCTGTATTTGGACTGTTTTCTACAGTAAGTGCACAGAAGTGTATAGTTCTGCCCCCACTCTCAGGACTGCAAGGTCAGCACTTGAAAAAATTGTCTTTAAAGACTGAGGAATTTCTTCTTTACATAGAAACCAGTTTTTGATTTTTTTTTCCACTGAAATGATAGTGATAATTCCTAAAAAATATATTTCAAGGTGAAATGTTGGATACTGTGATAATAAGCTACTGGAGCCTCCTAAATCTGCTGCCTTATTTAAAAAACCCCAACAAAACAAAAAAAAAAAACCCCCACAAGCTTTCAAAACAAACCCACTATTTTCTTTTGTCTGTAAAATCAATTTCCTTTTATTTATTCAACTCAAGCCAGATGTGTTTCTACAACAGAAATAGTTGGTATTGCATTAGGTGCATGTGTAATGTCACCCAGTCACGTTCTGTTCCTGCAAGTGCAATTTGGGAGGATGCATTTCTCCTCCAAATGGTTATCTCTAAAGCAGAGGAGCTGAGGACAGCCTGGGAGTGCCTGTAGCTGTCCTGGGCAGGAGCAGGAAGTATTTTGGTTGGGATTCCCTGTTACACTGGGAAGTGGATATTGCACAGATGTTACACACTGAGGGTTGTGTAGTGGATGTATGTCGTGGCTCTAACTAACCTTGGGGATGCCTGCCCTCAAAATCCCTGGTGTGTCCAAATCCTTCTGAGTGTTTTGGCAACAGCTGTTGATGCAACATGCAAAGCCCCTTGGCTACAGTTAGTAAATGTGATTAGTTTGATTCCTCTGAGGCTTGAAGTTCTTCTATGTTGTCTTTTGTTGAAATCAGAAAAGTTAAGCTCCTAATTCAGACCTGTAAGTGCTATGGTGTATATATAAATGCCTGGCAAAATTGAAGGAAGCTGTGGCCAGCAATACTGGGATGCAGCTACTTATCCCAGGAGGAAACTGAAAATTGACAAATAACCAGTGAAAAAGCTTAAGAAAAAAGATGTACTCTTCAGAAAAAAAAAAAAAAAAATATATATATATATATATATACATATATATATACACAGAGGCTGAGATTTTTGCCACCAATATATTTGCTACCTTGTATGAAACTGTGAAGTATACCTTCTGTATACTGTAAAGTATTATTCTGTAGAGTAATGTATCCAACTAGGATGGAGGGAAGCACAACACACCAAATGAAGCAGGAAAATTATGAAGGCCTTTAACTCCAGTGCTTTTGATGAAGGATATATGTGTGCAGGGGGAAGTTTCCCCCAGAGATTATTTAATTCCTCCAGAGAATTAAGAAAGAGCCCAATGAATGCCACTTTTGTGGATATGAAGGGAGACTAAATAATTTTTGGCAGGCTTTAAATTGTATGGGTCAGGATGGAATTATCACTTGACTGAGGTCCATTTGGCAGGAATGCTGCAAGGGGGTGTTTTGGTGAAGATGTTAGCGAGCTGGAGTGGTATTGTTCTATAAGGATAATAAAGCAGCTGGGCATTCAGTGGAAAGCATAATATTAAATACCACGTGTCCTCATTGCAGAGAAGCATTTGTACAATTCAGATTATTTTGTTCAGTTACAGCCTGTAGAAATTGTAAGAAATCTGGCATAAATAGACAAAATGGATCATAATCATCACTGCTTGAAGAAATGCAGGGACTTCAGGTTTTCAAGCTAATCATCATTCAGGAAACAACACAGAACCAGTGAAGATACTGTAACTCCTCTACAACTATTTTGAAAAAATAAAGAAGCTTAATATTTTAGTATTTGAGCTAACAAAAGTTAGGGGTGATTTCAGTTACATCCATTATTTGCTACAGAGTTAATGACAGGCTTATTAACAACTTTGCAATAGTTGAACAGAGAAAATCCTTCATCCAAGGATTATGGAAAATGAGTCACCATTGTACCCAGGCAGAGATTAAAATATCTTGTATGAAATAGAGTGTTACTGCAGGATTTCACATGAAACAACTGCAAGAGATTAAACTGGATTCAAAAAATATGAAATGCATGCAGACTAAAAAAAAAAAAAAAAAAAGAGAGAGAGAGAAAGAGGGTATGAATAGCATTGGGGTTAAATTTTACGTGCAGGGAAACACAAAGGAGAAATGCCTAAACTTTGTAAGGCTTTGTGCTGCCAGCTGATCAGTAGGGGAAGATGTGAGGGACTCAGGCAGTATGTCTGATGTGCCTCATGCAGAAGGACCCACACGACAGTCCCCAATCTGAAATGGGCAGGGGGTTCATGCTCAGCTTGGCAGGGCATCATTTATCTGGCTTTGCCCTGGGATCCCAGCAATTCCCTTGGACAGAGAAAACTGTGTTGGCCTTGTGAGCGGAATAGGGAGTGTTTGTTCCAAGACAAACCACCAAAAAATAGGCTGAGATTTATTCTGGTGTTAAATGAATGCTCAGGGTAGGTTCCTCAGGAGGTTGTAGACTGTTTCCTAATTTCGTGGTGCCCAAAACACTAGAAGACCCTTGGACAGTTTGCAGTGTGACAAAGAACCAATGCCAAGATGATCTTTATCAGCCAGACTTTGCTGGAGATAAGGCCTGAAGGACAGTGACCCAGTGCAAGCTGCCATGAGCCATGTGCACTGCGAGCACCAGCTACTGCCACGTTTCTCTTCTCCAAAAGACCTGTGGCAGCAGGCAGGGGGCTCCTACCACATGTGCTCAAGGAAGGGATAGGAAAGCCACTTGAATACAAGCACCAGCTGAAGATTTGTGCCCTAACCAAGGGCAATTTTGTATATAAACATACTACACTCATTCTACAGACACAGGTTTTCAAAATGCAATGCCTGCCACAAGACCCTTGGTATTTTAGGCAGTGACAGCCACTCCACAGAGACATGGATTAACACCTTGGGAGGATTTCTGACAGCCATAAAGAATAATTCAGACCAGGGACAATTTTTTTCAGTACAAGTGGTTAATGTTTGGTTTCAAGGCAGGTATTCATGCAGATGACAAATAATCACAATTCCAATCCAAAGGAAAAGAGGTTTTGTTAAAGAGCAGAAAAGACCATGTTGCTCCCTCTAGTTGCCTCCCTCTAGATCTACTCTTCTTAGTGCAAAAGAAATTAAAACACTCGCATGAAAAAAAAATTAAATACTATCAGCCAGAGAGAGAATTTTTGGTAATATAAGCTGAATGTTTGATGTTACAAACTGAAACCAGCAGCTTGTTACCATAGCGAATATATGGCATTACATCAAGTATTGCTGGAAAATATCTAAAGTTCCAAATTTCAAATGTACTATTGCATAGCTCCTCCCTATAAAGGCAAAAGTGCCAATTCCTAAGCATTTATTTTTCTGTTGCTTCTTCAAAATCCAAAAAGCATTCTGAAAAGTAAGTAAGTGACATTCAGAATGTGCTATATTTAACTAGCTGCAAGGTGATATTTGAGGAAAGGCATGGGATGCTAGCTCTATAAAATTCCTGTTTGCTGCATTTATTGAACTCCTAAAGAAGCTGTTTACTTAGCTGTGTTTAATATCCATGTAGCTTAGGATAGGATGAAACAAGAAAGTCAGAGACAAACCTACTGAGCAGTTAAAGAGTGTGATGATGGAGACCTCTGACAGGAAGTTTAGAAGAACAGGGTAAGAGAGAATTAATTCAAGTAAAATTTACCATGCAACTGGTGAGTGATGTGTTCAGTCTTCCTGCAGAGTGTATCTGTATAGGGACTGCCTATTACTAAATATTACCTATTACAGCCTTTTTATAGAGACAGATTGTTTTATGCTTAAAGGAGTGTTGAAAAATGGCTAGTTGGCAATCATGGAACTGCAGCCTGAATCTTCAGCCTGATGCTAGAATGCTTTTACATTAAAACTATCCATGATGTCCTTCCAAGGTTATGTGGAGTGCAGATGTAATGTCCTATGAATTTGACAGAAATCAGAAAACAAAGCAACAGTATCTACAAGAGATAATATATACATTAGAGAATATTTGCCTATGTCTAAATAAAGGAAAATAGCTACAGTTTATAGGTTTCTGCCCCAGGTTTGGAAAGAGGCAGACTTTCCCTGGAATTTCATTTGCAAAGTTTTATTTGCAAGATAAAATTTAATCATCTGATAGATCCTGTTTTCTTCAGCTACTTCAAGCATGTATGTTGGGCAGGTGAGCTTTGTGAGCCTTGGTTGCTCACTCTCATTTATGATGGTGAATGGAAAGGAAAGACAATTATCTTTCTAATTTGATTCATAGAAACTGTGAGTAAAGTCTTGGATGTTGCAGCTTCTTCTGCCCATGAGGAAAACTTTGACAGTGACAAGGAAGGAGTAGCCTCAGCAGCTCAAGAGATTTCTGACACAAAGGGCCAGGAGGCTGATGCTGAGGAGTCATGGCGAGCTTCAGAGGGTGCAAGAGTTCAGCTGGGTCTGAAATGTTTGTGTCTGTAAAGGGCTGGCAGCTGTGTGCACTGAACCAGCTGCAGGAGCATGCACAACTCAAGTGATGCAGTGTGGCTGCCCATGATGGCTGTGTTTGACATGACAGTGTTAGCAGAAAGTCTCATTCTGAAATTATGTGCAGTGCAGTACAAGTAGGTTGCTAAATTTGATCGTGGCAGTGTGGTGAGCTCAGTGCCCTGCTCAGTAACTGGCTGGATGTGAACTTCATTAACAACAAGAAATTCTCCTTGTGCTGCACGTAACACATTTTTTCAACATCTGTCTTGATTTGAAAGACAGAATTTTCCTAAATTGCATCGGTGTAAAGAAAAATATAGCGCATGTGGTATGAATAAAGCCTGCAGTGCTTTGATGCAACTATAAACAATCTCATATTGCTGTTGAAGTTGAATGGTGTGATTGAATGCAAAGAAAAATGTGTGTTAAAATCATCACTGTGGAGATCTTAAGCAGGAGTTTAGAAGTTTGGCCTCTAAACTCTTCTAAAATTAGAATTAAAAAGCTAAAAGGAAAACCATCTGCATACCTAATACAGCTTTTTGAATTCTTTCCCTTTAGTCCAAGGATTTTTTGGACTAAGGGAAACAAGTTACTTGACTATTTGTCATTGAATAAATAATTTCCAGTGTTTCTCATTGGTGTTTTGTCTCCATTTTCAGCTTCTGAGGAGGAGAAGACAGCTGAAGAAGTTGCTAAAGAGCCCTAAAGGTACACAGTACAGTTGCAGCATGTGGTTTTCTGCTCTTCACTTTTCTTTTGTTCTCAGTTAGTGGCAATTGCAGCATGTGGTAAGTGCACATGCACCGTTGTGGTGAATTTGTATTTCTGCTCTCCACAAAAAAGAACTTTATTGAAGTATTTCTTATTTTTTGGGAACCACTGCTGGCATCTTTTTGAGGCTAGGGAGCAAATCCTGTATCAATTGTCATGCTGTGTATTTATTTATTTATAGCTTTATCTTAATCCCATGCAAATTGGATAAAGATCTGAGAGTTTAGCTCTCTTTCAGGCAAAAAATGTTCTTTGGTTTAAATTATATATGGCTGCTGGACTTCTAGATTATTGTTCTATACAATAAAGCAATAGCTTTTGGACTATTTTACTTTAAATAATTTTTTTCATTATTAGTCTCTCTGCACTTTCAATTTGTACTAATGAAGAATACTGAATGCAATACTGTTTCTATTTTGCTACTGTCTTTCTCATGTGGCTTTATTTTTTTATTGTCAGAAAAGTTGCAGGTGTGTGCCTCTCAAGGTTTTTACTTTTGCTCAAATTGAAAGCTAAGGGTACCTGAGCTTTTCTACCACAGCAGAAAACCAAATAACCAAGCAATTCTCTCTGCACTGGAACACATAAAGGCTGTGGTATAGAGGAGGCAATTGAGTTAGGAATCTTTCTCCTTGTAGACATCTGACAACCCTACAAATTGTTGCTATTCCAGATTTTGATTTACACAGCAAATACCCTCTACAGCCAACTCAATTAATGAAGGTAAACATGGTAACTGAAGTGTGGGGGTGGCAGGGAAGGCAAGCTGTAGGAAATATCTTTGATGTAACAAATTGAAAATAGATGAAAAAATACATTAATCTCCTACCAGTGTACAGGTCCACTCAATTCTCCTTAAGCTGCTTGGACTCTTTTTGACAAAAAAAACCAAAAAACTTTCTATGAGTATAGCAACACGAGTTTACAAAAGAGCCTCTTATTGAGTTTCAATCTGATCTTTTTGGCAGGGGGATAAAGGTTTATGAAATATTTTACTACTTGGTGCTGGAAGACTATTGGCTGTTGTTTGGCCAATTTACAAGTAGTCTTGAACCACATTGCATTCCCAGTCAGGGAAGAATTCTTTCCTTTTTATTTATTTATTTATTTATTTATTTTATTTTTTGATTTTGATTGTAAACACTTTGGAGTACGAAGCTTAAGTCTGACTTTGCATTAAAACACATATATACTTATATTCCTTATACACATATATTTCTTATACTTTTTAAGGAATTCGAGGCCAAAAAAAAAGGAAATTAAAAGAATGTTGATATGAGAATCAAATCACTATCTAGCTGACTTTAAAAAAAATTACTGATTATTTGGTGAAGGGCTAGAGGAAGTAGTAATAGCTTAAATCCTCAGATAAACCCTAAGTTGATGCTCAGAGCATGCCTGAGTAAAGATGTTCAACTATTCTACTGAATGTGGCTATTGGGCCCAAATTGATGCTGCTATGAAACTACTTGTATCAGTAATCTCAGCAAAACAATTGGTTTACCTTGTGCTTAAAGCATGTAACTATTTGTACAAGTAAGTCCAGCATGCAAGGGGATTCACTTATGCCTGAGCAATGGGGATGAACATGAGGGATTCCTTGAAACTGGGCTTTGGTGATGGCAACAGAGCAAGTTTCCATCAGCCATCAGATAAGCATGATTTACACATCAGTGCTGTGTATACTCTGTAATTCACTTAACTGGTAACCTGCAGTCAAATTTACAGTGTGCTTTGAATGTTTCCAAAGAAAAAGACCTGCTGAATTGTGTCTGTTGCTAAACATCATTTATTGTTGCTTCCTCTAAACCAGATTCTTTTTTCTTTTTCCCAGTAAGCAGCATGAATGCCTTTGTAAAGTGTAATGCAAACATCTGTGGCAATCAAACCAGCTGATTCCTGTGTGAAACCTCATACTCTTCCTTGAAGACATGAAAGAAACCATGCAGTTTGTCCTACCACACGCTGGCCAGTATCCAGTGCTGCAAGAGATGATTTCTGTTGCCTAGAGAAGCGCTTCTGTGACTAACATCTCTGCTGTAGAAAGTAGCATCCAGCCAAGCCACTCAGCATGTCCTAAATACGTGTGCTAAGAGAAGCAGTAGACTTAAACCCAACCATGCCAGATGAACTCCTTCTGTGTCTTTGTTGTCTTGATATGTACATTGGTTTCTTACTCTTGGTCCAAACTGTCGTGCATAGTTACACCTTTGTAACATTCCATGGTAAAATGTAAGCAAAAGGTTTTTAAATCAAGTCAAAATATTATAAAAGTACCTGTTAGCATCTTTAAATTGTATCACAGGGAAAATAACGATGTGTTTGCTCCTGAGTTTGGATTTGATTGTAAGCACAGGACATCTGGCTGCACATGATCTAACTTTCCCCCTGCATAAACATTTCAGATGCTACCATTCCTTGCACAATAAAATCCAGGAGTAAACATTTTAAGGCTCCTGCTTTAGGAAGAAAACCTGTTTGCAAGTAGTAGCAATAAGTACTTTACAGCATGACAAAAAGCACTGGTTGGTGTTGTCACCATGTGTCAAAGTGGTGGCTCCTGCCTTGGGTGTGCTGGGCTCTGCTCCTCCCAAATCTCATTCTGCTTGCTGTGGTCTCTCTTCTTGGCAGGGGCATGTAACAACACAAAGGTTTGGTATAAACCTTCAGGCTGGTACAAATCACAAGCCTGTTTCAGGCCATGGCAAAGCCTGTCTCTAAGATCTTGCACACAGAGAGCAAAATCCCTGTGAAGGGCTATGGAACGGGTGTTCAAATGGATAGGCATTCTTAGGGAATAAGAAAGAACCAAATAGCTAAATAACCTTGTTTTCTCAGTATTAGCTTCATTAAAAATACATTAATTATGAATAACATGTTTGTATGCCACTGTGCTCCCAACCCTCCATTGTGCTACGTGCATTAGTGTGCATCTAAGACAAAATAGCGAGACCCCACTGCAGCCATCACAGAACGGAAATTATTCTAAACCAGAGCCAAATAAGGTATATCATGTACTATTTATATAGAAAGTGTGTTTCATAAGGTGTGTCTGACTCTTTTCAAGCAGAAGTTTGGAAAATGTTGAAAGGGAAACGACAGCATTATGACATTCCTATGCAGGGCACAAAGCAACACGTGCTGCTTCCCCCATCGTAAAACAGCTTATAATAGTGCTCCAACAAAAATACAGCCTGCTGCTCCTGGACCTACTTAGGAATAACTGGAATAATGCAGAGGCAAAAGCAGGCTCCTGAGCCTCAAGAAGACAAACCACAGCCTTCTGCTTAAAGGATAAAGCCTCTGTGGTTAAAAGCAATTTTTGTAGACAAAGCTACCGGAATAAAGATCTCTAGACTGATATTTTGTTGGATAAGAGTCTATCTTTATTTATCTCATAGATTAAACATGATGGATGTGTGCACTTAAATGTCCTATTTCTTAATTTTCATTAATTCCTAGTAAAAGAGGTTATTTTAACTGCATCTAACAGTAGGGTTTCTGAAATGGGAGGCTTTTCTGAATGGCTCTTTATCTCTGGAGCCACTCTGGTACATGGCAAAATGTGTTAGCCCTCTGGAACAGCTGCCTGAAGGATTGAATCACAAACTGTGGTTTCCAAAGCTTTTCATCCTTTCAAGTTCAAAAAAATGCCAGAGTCCCAAAACAGCCTGTACATGTGCTTTATGCCAGAGGTTGTTTTTTTTTTTTTTTTTTTTTTTTTTTTTTTTTTTTTTTTTTTTTTTTTTCTTTTGTTTCATTCAGGTTTAATTAAAAAAAAAGAAACGAGATGACATGCAGCACAGCATGGTCTGCTTCAGCACTCGATTCTCTTAGAGTAACAACGGTTATAATTTGCAATTTGCAGAGGTCTGGCCATCGTTGATTCAGTCTTGCTAGTATGGAGTCTGAATACCACAGAAATGAATATTTTTCTGTCCTTCACTTTCAAAAACAGTGAGTTTTTTGGTTGCTACACAAAGGCTGTGATGAACAATGGAAAATGTTGAAAGGTATTGTTGAAATGGATCATTAAGGGGAACAAGGCCACAGCAGAGAACAGATACAATGCAAGACTAAATGAGATCAGGGAAAAGGTATGGTCTTGAGAATACACTTCACAGGCCAGAGCAAAGCTGGAGATTCCAGAATTTGTCCAAACTGCACATTGCTCCTTTGCCATTAGCAACTATATGTGAAAAGGGCTAGCAAGGATTTTCATCTCCCTCTAGTGCTGGTTAGTCCCTCTGATTCACCTCTCTGAAGGGTGGCAGCCTGTTGCTGCTGGCAGCTATCCACAAAGCTGAAAATTCTGAAGATAACAGTCTAACAACTTCAGGTTTACTTTTTGCCTGTGTTGATGTAGATAATAGAATTTAAATTTTATTTTCATTTGCTTCTTCAAAACCTAAGACAATTACTAAAAATCATAATTCAAACTGCAAGCTGGCAGTCAGCGCTTGGAAAATCCGAGAGTGAAATACTTCCATCAAGATTTCTTATGTCTGTGCAACAGGCTTTGATGATGTGATATTACCTTTTTAAATCTGTTTTTCTAGAAAAGAAAAAAAAAACCACAAAAACCCCAAAACAAAGACAAAACCCCAATGAATTCCAACCCAGCCAAGAATGTGCTGTGATTCTTTTCCTCACCTGGTGGGCTCTTTCCCTCAAAAATTTTGACCCAACTTCTGCTTTACCAGGCAAGTGAGAGGACCACAGAGTTCCTACCAGCTGAGTGATGAATACGGAAATCTGTAGCTAAAATAAGTTATTACTTGTAGTGTTTGGCAGCAGACAAGCAAATATGTGATGCAGCTCTGTGTCACTTTTGTGGCTGCAATCAGCTACTGTAGGTGCTGTTGTCTCCCTGTGGGTGGTTGGGAAAGACTGAGAAGAGAGCTGAGAGGACAGAGGCACACAGAGGGTGAGGGAAGACAGACAGGGACAGAAGGAATTTTATGTTAAAGGACATTGGAGCTCACTTTGTGTGTTGCCCATAGGTTGGCACATTTCCATGGAGTGCCATCCCTGTTGTGACACAGGTAATTCTGCTCTTCAGAAAGGTTTTACTTGATTGCGCGCTTTTCTTTCTTGCCGTGCTCACCTGCTGCAGGAGATGAAAGCTGTGCAGGATGATGGAAGTTAATTCCATTCCCAAGCAACAGACACCAAGCATCACCACGGATAACTGGATTTTCCTGCATCCTGCAGGTTACTCCTTTATTTGGGATGCTGCAGGAGATTTTGCCTCCTCCAACTTTGCTGGAGGGGAGAAAGGGCTAACACTGAGGGTTTCTATGCTGGAGTTATTCCTTCTACTTGCTTGAACTACAGGTAATTAAACAGTGTGTTGAAACAGTGGTTTATTGAGCGTTATAGATGAGCAATGGGATGATTGGCTCTCACAATTAAGGGATGAATATTGTGTGTATGGTACGAGAAGCTTTATTGAAATCTAGTTATGTTATCGCGATTTGTTGTTTAGATGTCCTTTTTGCTCTTTTTTCCTTTGTTGTATTTTGCTGAATTTTTAACAAACCTTTAAAACTTTTTTCAAAGTGAGCCTCGCCTCTCTCACCAAGAGAAACCAATTTAATTTTTATTTATGCCTCAACATACATTATAAATCCATTTTCTGACATGGGGCGTTAAATACCATAGGGGCTGTTCACCTGCGGGGAGCCCTTAACACCTGCCACACGCAGGAGGCGGCTCGGCGTGTGGGGGGGGCACAGACCGCCGCATTCCCGGGAAAAATGCTCGGGAAATGGGGCTGTGGGAGGAGTCTCAGCACATAAAAGCATTTAACTTGCTCGGAAGCCGCGCCCCGGAGCCCCCCAGGCACACACGCTGCACCTGCCGAGCTGACGGCAGCGCTCTGTCCTTGTCTCCTGTTCCTCTCTCCGTCTCTCTTTTCCTCTATCTACTCCCTTTTCTATCCCCTCCTCGGTAGGAACACTGATCTTTCTTTATCAATAAACGGTTCTCGGGTATAATATTACCGCGTTTGCGTTTCATGGCGTCCAAAAAATCTACCAAAAAAGAATCCTCCCCGACTCCCTTTGTAGCAGGACGGGACATTTCTCCATCTGCAGATGTTCTCCACTTCTTCTTGATACTTTACCCAACTGAAATAAATGATGGCTTTAGCAAGCTCTGAAATGCTGATTTTGATTTAATGCCCAACAGCTCCTGCATAACAAACAGGAAACTTGTGAACAACAGAAAACTCTTTTCTGTGTGGCCGGTGAATTATTTGCGTAAGATTTCATGAGCAGATCCAGTCTCTTAATTACCTAATAATCTTGCTTTTTTTAGAGATAAATAGTTTTCCTTATTTAAAAACCTTCAGGACTTACAGATCTTTAAATATATATATGTGCATGAGCTCTGCTTGTGCCATAAAAAAAGTGTTAAACATTGTGGTTGCTGTGCTTCATCTCTGGAAGTTCAGCTGCCTGTGCGTTTTCTTCTATGACTGCATTGACTATGGTAGGCAAAACATTTAAAGAGGGAAATATAGAGAAGTGGAAGAGGAGAGACACTAATATGTATCAAAATCATATTTCCTCTTCCTAGCTCTCATATAATTAAATTACTGTGGCCCATGGAGGTTCATTGATCATAATGTGTTTTTGTTTTTCTTCTGGCTTCCTTCTTCCTGCATAAGGATATCTTCTTTCTGAGTAGTTAGTGGGAAACTCTCCAGTGAGGGCTAATTGAGCAATTGAGCACAATTAACCACTGGACAACTCACATCATCAAGCAGAAGAGGGCAGTAAATCGAAAGCAGTAAGATTACTAAAACCTGGGACAGAGAAAGCATCCCTCATCCCCAAAACCTGGAGCTGAACAATACTGAAAGAAATGAATAATGTATGCTTTTCTCCCACTGGAGAAAATTGGCTTGAGTGTTTTTTTTTTTTTTTTTTTTTTTTTTTTTTTTTTTTTGTGTGTGTGTGTTTTTGTTTTGGGTTTTGTTGTTTGTTTAGGGGGTTGTTTGTAGAAAATCTAAATAATACAAATAGTTTTCATTCCACTGTTTTGGTCAGTGACTTATTTCCAATGCAACATTGGATTCAGTGCTGAGGCTCTTCTGAACTGCCAAACCTGGAGTAAATGTTCAAGGCTTGATAGTTCTTGTCTCTGAATGGCTTTGTTACCATTTAAATTATTAATGAAGTTCTATGAAATCAGAATCACTGTAGTCTCACCCCTCTTCACTTACAAGTACTGGCAGCAGCAGGAAGTTACACAAAGTACTCAGTTCCAGTTATAAATAAAGAGAAAAGAACTTTCAAATGTCTGAAATTGTTACTTTATGAGAAACCTTTAATGGCTTGATTTCTATCCCACTCCCTTTCAGCATGTCTCTTCCCTGAGTCTTGTGTTCTGTACCAGTTCTGAGATATCCTCACTCACCACTGTCAATGAGAATTGCAGAGCTTGGCTGCTCCTAAATGAAAAGTAGTTTTCAATGCTCAAGTATTATGTTATGAAAAACAAAAATGTCTTTGAGGACAATTAGTATTTTTTTTAAACCAAAACAAACTGTTTAGTCTCTGTGTGGAATTTTTTCTTGCAAACCACCACAATTTCAAAATGGTTTCCCTGTATAAGAAGCAGGCATTCTCTTTTATGCTACCTCTAAATTAAGAAAACCAACATGCCATGTACATCCCATGTATTTTCTAAGTGAAAATGAGGTAAAATCCTCTTTCACACTGATTCTAACTATTTCTTTCTGAAATATTACAACTGCTGTATTTTAAAGTCTAGCACACAGCAACAAACCATTTCGTCCTTTATTTCTATGCATTTTTTTTCTTTTTAAAAAGCAGAATAAATTTATTCGAGAATAAAATTCTGCCTGAAAACAGGTTTGTTTCAGCATTGCATTGTTTCCCTGCTCGAATCATGTAACTCCCACATAATTAGTGGTGTTACAACCCCTGCTGAGGATCAGAAGGTTCTTAATCTTCCCTACTTTACAAGCAAAGTAGCATTGTGGCTTCAAGAAAAGACAGGTATGTGTTTGGGTTTTTTGGTTTGAGGTTTTATTTTATTCTAACTTGTATATTATTAAGGGATAATTATAAATGAGATGGAAGAAATTCAGAAAAGATTAGGCTTAAATGTGCAATTGAAAGGCCTTTACTGTAAAATGTAATCTGCTTTAGGAGCTTACAGTATGAATAAAATCAGGAGGGTAGATAGGAAGTTTAAGTAAATGTGAGTTAAGTAGACACTAGTCATGTCTTCATAGCACAGAAACCCAGCAGCAAGTCTGAAACTTTGCCTTCATTCTCTTGGATCTGGAATTCTTCACAGATGGAACTTTTATTTATCTGGTATTTATCTTTGACAACAGAAATACGTGAATCAACAAATTTACAGAGCTCTAACTAGGTCACATATCCCTGCAAAAATAACCCCAAAAGCTGGCTGGAACTAGATGATTGATATTTAATGTCCCTTCCAACCCAAACCATTCTGTGATCCCGATTTGGGGAACCAGTTGTCCCTCTGTCATGTATGAAGTGGATATCCAGTGGCCCTTTCTGGAGCCAGCATTTACAATGTTGCCTGAGAGTGGTACTAAAGACCTGTTCCAGTGTGTCAAAATAGCCACCTCCAGTTGGGACTCTTCCACCAGCAATAATCTTGGAATTCTCAGCTCACAATGTAATACCTTTTTTTCTCCTGTGAGAGCTTGGTAAGGTCGTAACATCATCTTTTTTTATAAAAGCAAAATGTTTCAGAGTTGTGCTAGCGAAGTGACAACTTTCGTGACAAATGCATGCAGCAAAATAAATACTCATCCCAAAGAGCCCACCCAAGATCTCTTTCCTGCTGGCACAGATAGCTTCAGCAATGTGCAAAGCAACAGCAGCACGTCCTGTGGCATCCAGAGAGTGGCCACAACCTAGGAGGGCGGCACAGGCCAGGTGGCAGGAAAATGAACATCAGCTTCGCAGAAGGGACCACCTAAAGTCTGTTTTTAGAGCATCTCTAAGTGATGGCCCTGTCACCTCAGGAGGGAGCTACTGAGATGTGCGAGGCAGCTTTGGTTCAGCTGACAGCGGGTCTGTGTTTTAATGCTGCTGTCTGCTCTTTTCCGTGAAAAGGATCAAGGCAAGAGGTTTTCTGATTTTTCTGAGTTTTAACGTGGACCCATGGAATGTAGAATAAGGAAAAAAACAAACAAACAAACAAACAAAAAAACCCCCCAAACATCCAAACCCCAGAAAATGAGCACATCAAGTCAGGACTAATTAAGCACTAAAGATGAAACTGACACCACTTAGGTCTGTCAGGCTGCAAAAATATTGTCATTGTGGGCTAAAATTCCCATCCAGCTGGATGTGTTTCCAAACTATAACAAGGCAAGTTTTGCCAGGAAGTATTTAATCTTTTCCTCCCAATACCCCACCCTTCTCTTGAGTTTCTCTTTGCTTCCATTTATTTTATAATTGTCATCTGCTATCTTCCATCATCCACTACTAATGAGATATTTATTTTACATTTTTTTATATCTTTGATACAATTTACACACTAGACTATTAATATAATTACATTTTTTAATGTGCAAACACTGAATACCATAATTTCTAGCAGCAACGTGGATGTCAACTATATTGTTAATAAATGATAAATGTTTTTCTTCATATAATTTTAAAGACAAACAAAAGACCTAAAAGTGATATCTCTTACCTTTTAAAGAGGAGACGGACAACTGAAAATTTATTTGTTAATATGAACCAGGAGCAAAATCTGTAACCGACAACATCCAAGAGCATGCCTTATTGCACGTCTGGCAGGCTTAGAGTGTGGTAAAAGCTCAATTTTGCAATGGCGTGTGCTTTACCACAAAGCCACAGCTCATTTAAGTTTACACCTCAGTGGTGGCCCCTTACATAAGAGGCTGCTGGTAGCACCATCTATTCTTAGTAATGCCTGACATGATTTTGGAAAGGAAGAATCACCAATGTTTCCATGCTTCAGGGCACAGGAGTGGAGTTTTTAGGGCTACCTTCAATCTCAGGGAGATGTTTGTGCCATCCCTGAGTAAAATAAGTGCCCATGTTATTTATCCTAGAAAACTCAAATGGTATGTAACCTGTAAAAGTCAGTCAGATTCCAGTTTGTAGTGACTCCTGATAGATTTAATTTCCTTAGGAAAGGAAGCTGATGCCCTGAAAATGCAGAGGGAAGAAATATTCAGTTCAAATGTATAAGGAAGAGGAGCCAGAGCAGCAGAGCAGTCGGTGGTAACAGGCATAAGGCAGCAGCTGAAGACAGGAAATCAAGAGTTGGTGAAGCAGGAGATGCACAGAGTGCCAAAGGAGCAGCAGATGTGGATAGTCAGATGGAAACTGAGATGTAGCAGAGGCACTCTGGCGTGCACAGGGAGGTGAGGAGCAGTGTGTGACTGAACCGCCTGTCACAGGGCCCGGCTCCTGTCAGGAGGGAGATCCTTAAATCAGACCCTTGCAACGCCCAGGCACAGGGGCCCCAAATCAGCCTGAACAAAACCCTCATCCTAGAGCTCCTTACAGCAAGCGGCTTTTCATTGCAGGAAATTTCCGTGGCAATGCAAGAGTTTCTTTCTGTCTGTAATGAAAATGTACTGCCTCCTCTTCAGCTAAAGCCCTTCTGTTTATTTCTGTAAAATGCCAAGAAGGGCATAAAGGTTGAAGCCCAATGTTTATAAAGGAGAAAACCAATTCTGTCCAAAACCTCGGACCAGGCTCGGCCAAGACAGTCTCGATGCCTACTTGCTTCGTGAGCAGAGTCTGACGGCGCATCTCGTGCTGCCAGGGAACAACAAAAACCCCTTCCCCAATCTGACCGGATCCAAACCCCCGCGCTCTGTGGGGCGGCTGCGGCGGGGCACAACCGGGGCCGGCGTTTCAGCACTGCCCGGAATTGGCTCCGCAGCTGGCCAGAGACACGGGACAGTTCTCCAGCAGAGCCGCTGCCGGGACCGCGCCGCGCCCGCGGCACCTGTTCCCACAGGGCGGAGGGGCAGCGCCGCCCCGGGGCCTTCTCCCCTCAGCCTGGCTGCCCGCGCCCCGCACACGGGCTCCCCTCGGCCGGGCACACGGCGGCGGGGCGCGGGGAAGGATGAGGGGCGCGGGGAAGGACGAGCGGCCGCCGTTCCCGGTCTCGCCCCGGGCCCTCCCGCGCCCCGCGCAGCTCGGCGGGCCGGGCGGGCCCCGCGCAGGCGCGGATCGGCCGCGCATGCCCGCAGCGCCCCCGCGCGCCCGGCGGGGGCGGGCCGGGCCGGGCCGGGCAGGTCGCGCGCGGCGCCCCCGCCCCTCCCGCGCGGGGCGGCCCCGGCCCGGCCCGGCCCCGGCCCGGCTCTGCCCGGGCGGCGCCGCCGCTTCCTCCCCGGCCCGGGCGGGACACGGACGGGCCTCCTGCGCGCGGGCACGGTAAGGGCGCGGCGGCGGCTCCCGGCGCGGCGGACGGACGGGCGGGCGCTGACAGGCGGCGGTCGCCCCCGCGAAGGGGCCGCGGGGCCGTCTCGGGCGGGGGGGGGGCGTGTGGGGCGGCCCGGGGGCGGCGGGGCCGGGGGTCGCTCCGGCGGCACCTCCCGCCCGCCGCCGCCGCAGTTTCGGTTTGGCGCGGGGCGCGGCGGAGCAGCCGGGGCCGTCCCGCTGCCCGCGGGGTCCGCGGCCGGCCGAGGGGCGGCGGGCGGTGCCGGCGCTGTCAGGGTAAACAGCCCCGGGCGGCGCGGCCTCCTCCCGGCCCGGCCCGGCCCGGCCCGCCGCCTCCTCCCGGCCCGGCTGCGGCGGAGCGGGGCGGCGGCGGAGCGGGAGGCGGCTGGGGCAGCGCCAAGGGGCAGCGCCTTGTTTACACAGGGCGTCGGGAGAAGATGGCAGCCCGGGCGGGCTGGACACTCGCTGTCATGCGTGATCGCCTCTGCCCTGCCTCGTCCCTCGCGCCGCCGGCACACGGCACCGCTCTGGCGTGCTTTGCATTATGCCCTGACCGAAAAACGTCGTGCTGGGTGAGCCCAGCTCCTGTTTAGCTGTTACCTTTTTGGATGTGTTCCCTCTCGTCTCTGCCCACTTGAATAATTCAGTTTTTCATTCTGCCTGCTCTCTCCCCTACGGCCGGGCACTGTTATCTTTCTTGTGACTTTTCTTTAGTCATTTAACTTCTTTGGAAAAGACAGCACGACCTTACTGGACTTCTGGAGCTAGTCCTTGTTGCTTTTCCTTCTCCTCTCACTCCGTCTCTTATGCTGGACAGGATTAGTTGCTTTCGGAAAGGTGCTGTAAAAAGGCTGGTTCTTTTGTGTGGTGCCGTCAGTGACACGCTCTTCATCTCTCAGGTTTCAGCAGTATCTGGTTCAGAAGGTGCCTAAAGTTCAGACTGCTACACACATCTTTATGTTCAATAGTCTCATAAGCAACTCCAGGGCTTTACCTTCATAAAGCTGTCTAACTCAAATCTTACAAGTTTTTAAGCGCTAGTTTTTAAGTCTAGAATGTGCTGTCAAAGATAATTACGGAATTTTTGCACGCTGCTTCTTTTTAGAAATGTGTGTGTTGGGGTTTGTTTTTTAAACTTACATCCTCATCACTTAATTTAATCGTCCTCCGCTGCTTTATTATGTGGCAGGATGAATAATTCTTCCCTACTCTGGCTCGTGGGGGAGTGGAAATGATTGTTAAGGACCAACAATCAATTCTCTGGGAAGAGAGGTGCAAATTAAGGGAAAGTATGCGAGACTTCTGTCGGAGGGAAGGGAAGGTTACAGAGTATCTTTAAATAGAGAGCAGTGGGAAGAGAGCCTGCTAATAGGATGAGATGCAGGAAGGTCCAGAAGAAGCCTGCTGAAGCCACAAAGCTTTTTGCAGAACGTTAATAGTTTCTAAGTGATTATAAGCTTACATGTTTTGGGCCTCATCAGCTTTAGCTGTCGAGGTTTCAGAGCAAACTTTGGATGTTCAGCTTATCAAATTACGTATTTACGGAGGGAGGTCTTCTAGTGTTTTGCTGGATTTGATGCATCACTAATTTGATTCAGCGTGATAGTTTCTGTGCATTCAGCAGTAAATTTATTGGGTTTTTTATATGAAAACTTACAAAGTATGGTGTGGCTAAGACTACTTTGCCCATCCATTATTTTGATTTGTATTTTAGAAATTTTACTGCTTGGTCTGAATTGTAAGGTACTGTAAACTGCATGAGGTACTGCATGGATTGCATGCTCCCCTGACCTTGTGGATGCAAAGATTTACTTTGTATCCCAATTTTGATATAACCCCTGCAGCAAACTTTAGCAAGAAGTTTAGGGTTTGTTTGTGTTGTTTTTTTTTTTTTTTTTTTTTTTTTTTTTTTTTTTTTTTTTTTTTTCTCTCAGACAGCTTTTTCAGTAACTTTATTTTTCAGTTCTTAGGCTTGTTGAGTTTCAGAAAAAGAAAGCAAATTTGCCATTTCTTCTGCACGTGCCAGTGTGAATCAGCTAGCCAGAGCTGTAAATGTGATCTGGGAAAATGTCTTTAAAAAGACTTTTCAGGCAACGTGAAATGTTTTACAGACTGTGCTATGGCTTGTATGTATCAGGGTGATAGTGGCATTTACTGCTGTATTTGAGGTTCTGCCTCTAAAAGAGCACCTTAGTGACCTTTGTTCCTGTTAGTGGGGTTCTGCAGTGATCTTGGCCAGGGTATTTCTGCAAGTATAACTAACTTCATTTTCAAGCCAACTTTTTTTTTTCTTTTTTTTTTTTTTTTTCCTTTTTTATTTATTTATTTATTTATTTATTTATTTTTTATTAACCCAAAATAAGGATGTTTTGGAAAAAAAAAAAACAAAAACCAAAACCAAAAAAAACTTCCGTGTGATGCTACTGCTGGCTGGAGTCCTGCACCTGTGGTTGCATCTGTGCAGGTATCCACATGAATCCCTCCTCAGGATTTAGGATGTGACCTGAATAAAAGGGGGATGTTCCAAGTAACTTGTGGCAGTTCTGACTGCTGGAGGAGCAGCTGCCTCTGGTCACTGCTGCTCAGACTTCTCTGTGTTTGTCTTGTTCTCCTGTATGGGCACCTTTTTCCAGGCATTGTGTTTTGAAGGGTTTTTTTTGCTAGTTTCTTTTATAGTTAAAATGAAGGTGTGCTAAAGCTATTTGCAGAGTTATATTTAGAGTTTTGTTTTGAAATCAGTCCTAAATAACTTCACTTGAAGTCTGGCCTGGAAGAGATGACCTTCTCTACCACGCTTTCTACACTGTTTTTAATTATTATCTTTTACTCTGCATGTTTGCTTCCCTGTTAACTTGATGTGTGGTTATGCCCAGGGGAATCTACTTAAGACACTGTCTTTAGTGGGATGTGTTCATCACAGATGTGATTTGCAGTGGTTTTAAGCTTTCTGCCAGAAACATACAGAGAACAGTTTGGATTTCTTGTAGACACACACTTGGATACATAATGTAGGTCAGATAAATGTACTGTTCAATTTGTGAATGAACTGGTATTTTGCAGCCATTTTGACAAGTGCCCTGTAGCCTCTGAAGATTTGCTCTAATTGGTTGTCTTGACCACTGAAAGTTACAAAAAAATTGACTCTTTATTGTGTGTTTTGTAGTTGTAAATAGAAACTTCTCGCTGGTGAGGCAAAGTATTCAAGATTCAGAATTATTAGTTTGGTTGGGGTTTTGTTTTTTATTATTTGGTGATGGGAGCACGTAGATGTATTTTTGTTTTCCCATGAGATATGTATAAAAATAATGGCAAGGATGTTTTTGTGGTTTTAAGGGTTTTCCCAAATGTTTCAGAATTAGGTTTTCTCCGAATTTTCCGTTACCAGGAAGAACAGGAGTTGATGTCATAACTAGAACAACACGATTTAGTAATTTCTTTTGGAAGTGTTAAATTTACTGACGTTATTCTGTATTTTGCCTTATTGTAAGCATCTGTCCAGAGAGGAATTAAATCTGTAGTGTGCATTTTTTGTTTTCATTTTTGATCTTTCTGCAGATTGTGCTGTAGTTCAAAACTAGTACTTTGAACCAGCTTCTGTGCTGGCTAATTGTATCACTGGGGACAGCCTAATCTCTTACAAACCTGAATCATCTCTTACTTTAAGAATCTGAGTCTAATTGTCTTTTGGCCTTCTTGGCTCACTTAGTCTTGGGAAATGTGAATTTCTGAGCAGATTCCTGGAAGTGACCAGGCAGTTTTCCTTTTACAGGAATCAAATGAGCTGGGATTTGCTAGAGAGAGGATGGGGAATAGATTCAGTGTCCTACTGAAATTTGAGGGAGAAGCAAAAAGTCTTCCTTAGAGACATACATTTTAGGGAAAGGGAAGAAGGGAGGTGCTGGTTCATTGATAAAGGGCTGTGTCTGTGGGAATCTGACATGCATGTAGGTGTGTGGGTGTTTGAGTGTCTGCTTTAACTTAGAGCAACTAAACCAGACTGAACTGAAGCTCTTTTACCTTCTCACTTGCTGACGAGTGGGCTTGTTGTTTTCTCTACCCTGGCAGAGTTTTGAAAACATTGCTGACTGTCAGTGTGAAGTTCAAATCTAGAATATAATGACTTTGAGTGCCTTGAAGGACTATTCCACGTATTCAGTCTGAAGATACAGTTATTTTAATGAATGCTGAGATTTAACATCTCACACATTCTCCTTTGTGCTTTCTTTGCCCTGTAAGGTCCTTACTAGGATTTCTGCCCCAGCTGGAAAATGAAGATTATCATTTATGTTCCCTTATTTTGGGAATTGCCTTAATTTAGTTTCTATAGGAAATTGGTGATTCATGTAGAGATAGATCAGCATGAAAGTAATCTAAACCTTTTGTAACCTAGGAGACAGAAATAACATGTTTTTGAGAGAACCTGATCTTGTAAACAGTATTGGGTGTTTTCAATTGCTGCAATTTGTCAGTTACTTGGCCACCTGTGTGGGATTATAGTGTGTAAAATATAAATGTACAGTCGATGTAGTCTAGTATATGATTGTTTATTTGCATTAATATTTATTATTATTCATTGTTCACATTAATATTCTGCCTGAGAATGAAATTAGCTTTGTGATGCGCTTGAGCAGAGAGACCATGTGAAGCATTTTATGTTCACGTAGCTACAAGTCTGAGTTGCAGGAATAATGCTGATGTTTGAAACAGGTTGGAACGTCTGTGCTTCCAAATTAAAATGCAATTTAATTTCTCTGGGCTTCTCTTTTGGGTTATGATTCATTGGCAATATTTCTATTGTGTATATAAATGAAAAACTGTAGAAGAAAAAGGTTTTGCAATAAACCAGATATTTTTTCTTTTTATGATTTTAGTGTATTAATAAACAGCTGTTTTTCTATTCTATGTATTTTTGAGTTTAAAGACTTCTGGAATAATTGATAGTTAAGGAGTAGGCTTTTTGTTCTAAAATCTGGAGGGTGACAGGTGTATATGGCTCCAAGGAATGAATGCCTGTTAAAGGCTTTCCAGCCCGAGTCTTGTTTGGGGAGCAGAGGAGGCCTTAGCTTTCTTCTTCATCAAGAAGTGGTGCCAGCTTTACAAGTGAAACAATGGAAAATAAAGTAGTAACTGGGGTAGGGGTGGGGGGGGGGGGGGGGTTGTGCTATTACAAATCAAATATGGTTAGGTATGAGTTGTGCTTTGTCATGTAAAGTGGACTACCTATGTGAGCAAAAAAAGCCTTCCCCCCCCCCCCCCCCCCAAATTGTATATATTTTTTCTTTCTTTTGAAATGTATCTTATTCCTTGCTTAGTTTGCATCTGGCTGGGGAGATCAGCATTTGTAATTTGTTGTTAGTGTAGCCTGCAGGAAGCCCAGTTACTCTGCATGAATCCAAGCAAGTGTTTCCCTAAAAGTGCAAGATTAGTTTAGTTTAAGCCAGCTTCCTGCTATTGAAAAGCAGACTCATTGAGTTTGCCCTTTGGAGTATTGGTGATATTTTTTTTCTTCAGTGAGTATTAGATGGTCCTGTTTTCTTGCAGACCTCAGTGATTGTTGTAGCCTTTTAATGGAGATGTTTTATTAAAAATGTTGGGGCAGATTCAGACTTTTGTTATAAAGCACTGATCTCAGTGTTTGCTGATGCCCTATTTTGATGTAGACATGCAGCATGCAAGAGATTTCATAAACATTGGAAGACTTTTGAGTATAAATTATGCAAATAACTTAAAATTATTTTGTGTTTCAGCAACCTCTGCCTAGCTGTTTAAGAGCAGTGGATTGTGAATTCAAGCCTCTGATATCCTGAGAGAGATAACAGTTCTCAGAGAATCTTCAGGGGATGCACCATGACATCAGTAGTGATGGACAATGGAGGCCCTGCCCTGGAGTTTGACAGCAAGGAAATAAAAAATCAAGAGGTTAGAAAAGTAAATAGCACTTGTTTACTCTCAAACTTCGAAACCTTTTGTCTTAATTTGAAAGAAAATTTCACTGTAAACTTGCTGTGAAAACAGATGAAATGGATCTGAGGTTGTTGTGTAAGGGGGAAGAGTGCAGCCATTTTTCAAATATCTTTTAGCAGAAGATTTTGTTACCACAACAGTGGAAGCAGGAAGTTTTGAAATCTGCAGTGCAAGTGTAGATTGGGTTTACGAAGTTATATTCTATACTAAACTTTCTTTAAAGGTCTCAGATGTGTTTTGAGGTATAGAATAAGTTGAGCAGAACAATACATGGACCTCTTTTAAAGTTAGCCAGCACAGCCTATTTTATTGTATTTTGCATTCTTATCAACCATTAATAAGTATATTCTACTTTCCTGTAGCTTTTCATAAACAGAATCTGGCAGGGTTCTACTTCTGCAACACTATAACTGATTATATATGCTTGTACAGCCATTTTGATCCTCAAATAAGTAGAGATGAGCATATAGGTTTTGAAGTAGTCAGTTCTTCTGTAATAACTTATGCACTTAACCCAAAACATGTTCATAAGACACAGGTCAGATGTAAGTATCTTGCAGTGTGTAGTCAAAGCCTTTGTTACCTTTCATCAAGCAGAGGGAAGGGAAAACTTCCCACAGCTGAGTGTCTTCATTAGAAAGTGTGCTCTCTTCTAATATCCTAAAACTGTCTGGTGCTTTAACTTTTAAGTCCTTAAACCCAGGAAAATATCTTTGAGATTTAGAAAGCCCCCTCTAATGACTGATAACTATATTTTATTTTTTTAACCTCCTGCTTTGGAAGAAAATTTCCTTTAAAAATACTTACAATTATTATCATTATTCCATAAAGAATGTAAGAACATAAAGGAATATACTAATGTAGAGTTCAATAGTGCAGTACTTAGAGCATTTTTTTTTTCTTTTCTTTCCCTTTTTTTTTTTTTTTTTTTTCCTTTCTGTAGGAAAATGAGCCAGTCTCTGAATTCCCAGCAGTGGTTGTGGAGCCAGTTCCTAGTGCCAGACTAGAACAGGGTTACGCTGCTCAGGTCCTGGTTTATGATGATGAGACTTACCTGATGCAAGATGTAGCAGAGGAACAAGAAATTGAGACTGAAACTGTGGAAACAGGTAGACTTACTTAATTCTTTCCTTCCATGAGGTTTTTGTACTTTTAGAAATCCCCAAGGAATGTATCTACCCACGGGATGGAGGTCTTGACACATCTCTTTCCTCTAAGCTTAGTTTTGCTTAGTCTTTCTTGGTGACAGGATTACCTTGGCAGGTAAAAATGTCACATTACATTCAGGGTGCTGCATTGTAACACTGTGTCTCCTCCCTCTTGGGCAGGCGGGTCTTCATTTATGTCTTTGCTACATACTTCCACAGGGACTTTACTAGACAACTAAACTGGGAGTTAAGTATCAGCTGAGCCAGTGAGCTGATTAGAGTTCAGTTTTACACTGTGTGTGAGCCACACGACTGCAGGGCCGCTGGAAATAGGGACTGTGTGGCTCTATTTGCCCCATCTTCCAACTCTTGCCCCTTCCTGTCTGTCCCTTCCTATCCTGCCTTTTTGGTGCGAGAGTTGTAGTACTGCTGGTTTGGTTGCAGGAGTGGGTGGCCAGGGGGAATGGAGTTGGGCTGTTCTTTGTGGGCAAAAAGCCTAATAGATTGAAATTAACACATCTGTCTATAAAATAACAAGTTAGGAATGAAGAAAGGAGTGGAGCTTTGCTGTGAAACCTGAACTGTTCAGTGAGAAGCACAAATCTCTCTGTACACCCTCTCTCCAAAGAACAGGATCAGGAGGTTTGCATTTTCCGAGGGGCACCAAAGAATGTTTAAAGTGTCTGCAGAAAGAAAAGCTGTGCTGCTGCAGCAGCCTGATAACATCTGACTGTTGGGCTGTGAATCCTGCTGTCCTTCCCTCTTGGCCTCTTGCATTGCCTCTTACACTTCTTTATGCTAATTTTGCAAGAAGAAAAATAGCAAGGAGACCCTCAACTGTTCTGTGTTTTTGTTGAGTTAAATTTCTGCTGGATTAGCAGAGTGTTGGAGTAGGGAGTTTGTAGAACTGCAGCCAAAGGACAGGCCCTCTGGGGCACCCCATACTTAACTGGTGAGACCCACTTAACATGGGTAGCACATGCTCATATCCTGGGGCTGCCTAATTTAGAGCTGGAGTTTAAATTCATGATGTCAGGAAAGCAAAACAAAGGTGAGAGACTGTCTCAGCTACCTAACTTGGCATCCCAGTAAATCTGTATGCCTTCCCATCAGATTAGGTAAGTTTCAGTGCAGTTTTTCTCAGTAAACAGTGGATGCAGTTGCTCATACATCCTTCTCAAGCTGGATGTTACTCTGTAGCACTGCAGCAAAAATCACAGGCATCAGCTTCACAAGGTGAGCATGAACTAATGATGCAGGTTTTGGGACAATACTTAAAATTCCAGTTTACTGAAATGTGTTTTGAAAGAAATATGCTAATTAATGGAAAGAGAAGTTATGAAATGTATTTCCTAAATTTAATTTTTGACTATGGTAATAAAACTTTTAAGATTAAGGTAAGTGAGAAGTGAGAGTGTTCTTCCCAAACTGAGTTTTACAACTTAAGTTTATATTTGAAAACCTTTAAGAGCTTATACTTTGAAGGTTTTCGTATTCAGAAGTTGTTTTTTAAACATTAAATATGCTGTTTCTTGTAAGATTTTTGTAGATTAATGCTAAATTAATGGCTAACAGAGCAGTTCTTTTAGGATAAAGAGCTGCTGCAAATGAATTCTTTATGTTTTTAAGCATTATTTTATGGCCATAATAAACTGGGGGAAATTGCAATGGAAATCTTGCAGCTCTTCTATAGGAATAGTTTTATGTAAGCTGTCATTCAAAGACAGGGATGTGGGTTCTTCCAAGCCTTGATATTTGAAAGTATAGTCTTAAAATTTATAGGGCAGTTGATCTGATAATTTGGTGTCTCTTGCTGGACATGGTAAGAGATCTGTCTTGACTGCATGTAGTTTGTTGGTGTTTTCTGTGTTGCTTTTGTTTTCAGCTTGACATTACTATGTTCTTAAAAATTTAATATGATAAGGTGATATATTTAAATCAGTTGAAAATTTTTTTGTTTTAATAGTTTTGATCTAAGAATTAATGGGCAGTGAAAAGCCAATAAACAGTGGAAGAGAAATAAAAATTGAAGAAGATTTTAAAAACTATGGATGCACACCCATTCCTACAGTCCATCTTTTAAGTATTATTTATGTAGTGTATACACTTACTAATCCAGTGTGGTTTTCATGGTGTAATTATTCATGACAATGAGCAGTGGTCCTTGCACAGAACTGATGTCAGTGTTGGTGAGAGGAGTGCTTGGTTTAGGCTGTTGTGAGGGAGGCATGAGTTGTGACTGACACGTTTTGGCACAGCCAGGAGCCTTTCTGAGCTGTTTCTCATACAGAGAGGTAAGATGGGCAGAGAGAAAGTATGAAAGCCCCGAGAAACATTCCTTTTGGTAGTGCACCATTATTAGCAGTGACTTGCAGGACAGTGAATCTGAGTGTGCTGTTTTTAAACTTTTAATTTTGTAGTAGACACGCTGGGCTGTGGGTAGGCAGCAATTTAATGTAGGAGAGAGGTGGTAACAGATGCCATGGTAATTCTTAATGAGAAAGCAGGCTAAGGCAGTAAACAAGGTACGATGTTTAAAGAGCATTTTAAGGTGTTGATTTTTTGAAGTACATACCTTTATTATGCTAATGATCCCAATTTAGAGAGGTGCAACAGTTTCATTTCTGTACATCTTAGAAGAAAAGTGTATTATTGCTGAAGTAGTCTCAATAGATTCTACTTTATAAGTGACAGAATTAATTGCTACAAAAATTTTCACGTTGTTTGATAGATGTATTGTTGTTGCACCAAGAATGAGTAGACTTAATACCTTTTCTGGTTCTAGATTCCACAGACAGCATGGTAAATACTAAAACCCATCTTAAAGAATCCTTGGCAGCACTTGAAAAGGATCCCTTTTCACATAATACACCCCCCTTTGTCAGCATCTTTCCTGTTGGCCATGGATTGATGTTTTCCCTTTCTTGTGACAGTTCATTGGCAATTCCAATGACTACTGATTTATGTGGTTTGTAGCATTGCAACACACATTCAAATAGCCTCAGGCTACTTTGCAGTTAATCTAAAGCTTCATAATTTATTAAAATGTAGCATTATTCTAGCCTCCAGATATAGGGATCAGTACCCTCTGTAAAAAATGCTGTAGGGAAGCTGCTGTGGGAAAATTTACTTAAGACATTAAAGAGATGATCTGTGTTGTGCACTGAATGGTTCTACTTGTGGTTTGCTATTTTGTGAATGGATATAGCCTGTGTGGACTATAAGGACAGTCAGTGCTGAGCCAAGGGCAGAATTAGGATCTGCCATGTTTTTAATTAAAAAACCTCTCACATTTATGAATGTTAAATGTTGATGACAGTGAGGTAGAATTTTTCCCCTCCTGTTGCACGTGCTGTTGTGTAGTGCTTGGAGCAGTTATCCCAAAGGTATGTGCATCTGTTTTCAGTAATATTCTTAATTCAGAAACAAAATGCAACTCTGGCTTAGATTTTATATCATCTTTGTTGGTGTTCCCTTTTCTGAGAAATTAAGGAAAAGAGCTCTACAGACGGACAATAGTATTTTAATATAACAGTAACCGCGAGTTGTGGTGTCCAGTTCTTTCTAGATTTCAGGTTTCTGCCTTGCAGCATTCAGTGCTCCATTCATACTGAAAGCATGCTGCAAGACTAACTGATTTGTAATAAAGCCTAATTTAACTACACATTCCAGGCATAATTTTTATTTTCTGAGGCTGATCGGAGGCTAATTTAATGGTTTGCTGGTGTGGGACATTATGGGTTGGACTTCAGATGCACAGATGGATTCTCCTCTAAACTCCCAGCTCCAATTGCAGCTGGGAGTGAGAATTTGTAGGCTCTTACTCTGAAGACACAGCCAAAGCATTTTACTAATGTAAGCTGAAAAATTTGGGTTTTTTTACCTTGAAATTAGAATGCAATGGGGCATCCAAACCCATTGTGGTATGAGTACGCAAGAGTTGGTGGTGTTTATTGACCAAAAATACCGTGACAAACTATTGAAAGTAATAATTTTTAAAGGTTATCTGCATATTAAAAGGGAGATTTAGTTGACAATAAAACGTAGGATGAGAGTAAAACCTTATGTGTTTGAGCAGGACATTTAGTCCTTAAAAGCATTCAGTGGACTTATAGAATAGATGTTTGTTGTTACCAGAAAAGCCTTAAGGACTTCAAAATGATACATCTGGGACAGAGAAATTACTCAAGTCTGGCATAGTTTATATGCCAGCCTATTGCCAGTCTCAAATAGTGTTAATACCTGACTTATCATTAGCTATTAGACTGCCCTGGGAAGAAAGAATTTCTTTATAAAGCAGGGAAGTGTAAATATTGATTGTTTGTGGGTTGATTTTTTTTTTTTTTTTTAATAAGACAGCTGAATTTTCTTACTCTGCATGCACAAGTAATAATGGTGGAATGTAGACACTTGCTATTTTGATTAATTCTGTCAGAGGTAGTGCCATATCCTGCGGATACATTTGTTTTTTCTGTTTGGAATTATTAACTGCTGTATGAACAGTGACATCAGGATCCTGAGTCCCCTCAAAGGTGCAGATTGTGACACACACTTGGCTTTGGTATTGATAGACTTCATATGGTGTAGTCAAGAAAATGAGCTTGGTATAGTCAGGGACCACTTTCTTAATATTTCCCTGTGTCTTCCAGGGACACTTTGTGGTTGTTTTGCTATTTGGGCATTTTTTACTGTTGAATTCACAGTGGATGGTATTGATTACATTGATGTGCTGTAAAACAGATGACTGTTCTGTTTCTTGCATGTTTTCTGGCATTTAACTGTTAAAAATGCTTCTTGGTATTATTACCTTTGCAATGCAGTAATAGCTATGAACAGTGATGGCCTGTTGAAGACAGCAGCTACTTCTGTAATTACTAGATGGGAATTTCTTTGGGATCCTGGACAAAACTGACCTTTCTGTAACTTTAAAATCAGTAGATGATTTGGGCACCTGGGACAGGGCATGCCTGGACTTCTGAAATTACTTGCAGATTTTGAAATGGTTGGTATTTCAGAATTGTTGCTCTGTTAACACTTGCAATATATGGTGTAGAGTGCAAGTACTGCCCTCAGACTGTGACAGCTTGATGCTGGCCAAATGCCAGTGCACCCACAAAAATCAGTTATTCATTTTCCTCTGCTATAGTTAAGCAGAGGAGGGGGGGGAAAAATAATGGGGTGAGAAAAGGATTAAGAGAAAAACACTCTGAGGGCAAAACAGCCTTAAAATTTTAAAAGGTATAAAGAAAAATTTATTTTCTTTATACCTTTTAACAGAATTAAAAGAGGATAATGACAAGTAAAAATAAACTGTTAGAACGCTTTTCCCACCCCTCTCAGCTCTTCTTTCCCACTGACAGCACAGAGAGACAAAACATGGGATTTTTAGTCAGTTTGTCACTTAGATAAATCTTCCTTCAGTTCACTTAGGGAAAGGAGTCTCTTTTGCTATGCCTTGGGGTCTTTCCTATGGGAACCAGTTCTCTGTGAGCTTTTCCAACATGGTTTTAATTTTCAATGGCTAACAGTCTGCCTGGAACCTACTTGCAACATGAAGTCCCTCTCATGGCAAAAAAGCAGTTTTGCCACAACTGCTTTTTGTGGGCCGTTTAGCTTATGGGCTGCAGTTTTTAAGGATGAGCTGTTTTAGTATAAAAGCAAGGGTCCTCTTTCTCTACTTCTGAAAGCAAAGCTTTTCTTTCTCTCTGTTCAAGCCTCTCACCTGATCACAGCTTTTCAGCATCCACATGTTCCAGCATGAGTGTCTTTTTCTCATGGGTTATGGGTCAATGCTACATCCCCCCATGCCCTGCATGAATTACAGGGAAACTGTTGTATTATAGCCCTGACTACGGCTTGCAGAAGAATCTCAGCTCTGATGTCCAGAGCACCTCTTCCTCCCCTTCCCTCTTTTGCACCAACCTTAGTGTCCCCATATTGTTCTCCTCATGTCTTCATTTTTTCCTTTTCTTTGACTTGGGAGAGAATTGATGTTTGTAGATTGGTTTGTTCTCAAGTTTTGTCAACTGAAACAGTTTTTACAGAGCTCTGCAGCACCAAAAGGTTGATCTTGTGCAGGTTCCACAACTGGGGAATCATTTACCGTGCTTCTCTATTGGTCACGGGATCTTTGCCCATGACAAATTGCAGACAGATTGCCATTTATCCTCCACTTACTTAAATTAACTCAAACAACTTACCTTTTTAAGAATAAGCATATGCTTTATGATAATTGCCTTTTCCCAGGTTAGCTTTGTGTTACTAGAATACAGCTGGAATCCTCTGTGGCTTAAAGTAATTAAATGAACACAGTTTTTTCTTTCTGGTTAATTATTTGCTGTCACTGGAAGGCTGTACTTTTAGCATTTCAAGCTACAATGCTTGTGACGAAGTAGTTTTCATCATATTTGTGGGAGCTGTAGGAAACACAACTTTATATAGGAGACTATGGGAGTGGAGAATGACACTTCCTCTATAAGCACTGAATGCTCTGTTAGTTTTGAGGACTTTTCAAGGAGATGCTTAAGATAATTGATGATTCTATTCCAATCCAAGTCTGCAAATCTGATGAAACCTACCAGATGTAAATTTTGAATTTACATCTGCTGTTTTGGGTACAATTAGTCACATCCAGCTGCTTTTTTTTGAGATGTCTTTCAGTTTTTCAAAAGAATCAGAATGAGTTTTAGCTGGTGCATATTGCAGAGAAGAAGTGATACGTTTCCTTTATTGTGAACAAAGTTGTCCATATCCCTTAACCAGAAAGCAAGATATATATTTTACTCTTCTGTTTATACAAGTATGAAGATACAATTCACTTGCCTTGAAATTACTTAAAACTTATGACAAACAGGAATGTAGTAACTAGAAGCATAATTTTAAATGGTAACTTTCCAGATTATTACACATTTTGACTGGGTTTTTTTCCTGGCAGTTGGTAAATGTAGCATGTAGGTCTACCTGGCTATCTTGACAGCTGAACTTGTGCATTAAAAAATAACTAATTTAGTCTCATTATATTAACAGTAAAAACAAGCAAAAAACCAAAACCCCTCAACAATAAACTAGGATAAATAAACATGTTTCTGTCTGACAAAGACTGATGCTGGTCAGCAATCTGTTCCTCTACATTTTATTTTTAATTTTTTCATGCCAGAGAAATAAAATTTCTGCAATTTCCTGTGACCCTGTTCCATTACAGTAAGTATTTTTTGCTTCATTGGGCCACCCACTGAGTAGATTTTGTATCCCTCTTTGTTAGCCTAAAAAGGAGGCTTTAGAAGAGATTAAAAAGTTAAATGCACGTTTACTTTTTTCCTATTGACATTTTTTCCCCTGAAATAATAAGATTTTATTAGCATGACAAATCAATCAGCATTCATGAAATGCTAGAAATCATATAATTTAAACAGATGAAACTGCAGGGCTTTTGGAGAAGGTTGCATTCCTCCTTAAAGACAGTGTTATGATTTAATACTAACATGCATAAGGTATGCACAGGTCACTTCATAATTTGTTGGCTTTTTGCATATTAATCTTGAAAATGCACAGGTTTAGATTCTTTTCAGTTTCAACTGATTGGAGTCCCTTGGGCATCCAGTGATATTCTCTCTGTGTGCCATCAGAGAGAGGGAAGAATCAGAACACTTGTGTGCAGCTGTTCAAGTCTATTTCATGTGCACTGGCAAAAATTGTGCCAAGTCTGTGCTTGCAGTAGGAAATAATGCTGTTTAGGAAAGTGGTATGAAACCAAGAACTTTAATACTCTTTTTTTTTTTTTTCCCTTCATTTTGAACCTATGGGTTTGTCAAAAGTAACACAATGCCAATTACTTGCATGCACTTATTCAAGGAGTCCACATATGTCAGGCAAAACTTTATGGGTTATGAGTCAAACACTTCAGTTTGTGACTGAAAGCTGCAATCAGTAAGCAATCTTCACTGAATTACACAGCAATCAAAAAAGGAAAAACTATGAGTGCACCTTTTCCACAGTATGGTAGTGTGAACTCCTATTGACATGGGTGTGGATCTTCAAAGGCATTTAGCATCTCAGTACAGCTTTTGATCTGGATCTAAACAGACAAGCTTTTGAACTGTATTTTACTGCTTGAAGTGTGGGTAAATTATAATTTTTAATGACAGGAGGTACACAGGACGAAGTGACAGGACTACATGGTTATTGCAGTACTCTGTACATAAGCTGAAGCTGTGGTGTTGCTAAACTACACCGTGTAAGGCTTCCACTTCAATCTGAGGATGTTGTAATGAAGGACTATTAAATTTTATTGCCCATTTAAGTGTGTGCCTACCTAAAATGCCTTTTCTTATCCTTGGGCTTGTCTCCACTAAGGAAACTTCTGCTGGAGAATACAGCAGAGTCCCCTAGTGGAAATACGCTGATGGAAGGAATTCTTGTTAGTACTGCAGTTCCACCTCTCTGAATAACAAAAGCTGACAGGAGCACTCTGCTGTTGGCAAAGCTGGATCTGCGTGAGAGCTTTTGGCCCTCACATCTGGCTAGTTGCCTTTTTTGTCCACGCTTCTGGCTTGTGGAGAGATCTTGACTGGCAAAATTTTAGCACAGACCTACCCTTAGATATCATGGCCTGAATGTGAGAATGAATGATGTTGCTTGCAAGTCTTGCTCTTTATCTGATGAGGCACTGAACAAATTTAATTCCTTACACCCAGGAACAGATGACTGCTGTCTACAGAATGCTTTTTTGCCTTTTTTTTTTTTTTTTTTTTTTTTTTTTTTTTTTTTTTTTTTTTGTGTGTGTGTGTGTGTATTATAAATATTATGTTTAAATACAGTAATGAAAATGTATTTCTATAATGTCTTGAGAGTTGTAGTGGAGGAGTAGGAGTTATCAAGAGTTTGAAGCACTGAATTTACCAGCTGGAGTTGATTTTTGCTGGATAATATTTTGTGATTTCAGCCCTGGGGAAAATTGCTTCTAAATTGATCTAGGTCCTAGGACTACTGAAACTTGAGAGGGGAAGAGATTATGTATTGTAAGATTGCAGCTGCACCCCTTCACCTTCTTTTAATGGAGCTGTGAAGGTGTGTTTTCTGTAGGCAGCAGGTGTTTGTTAGATCCTTGGCTTATCAATGTAGGCCTACTCAGGTGTGTGTGATGTTAATGATGTTAATGGTGTTAATGTGTGTAATTCCCATGCATAGCCCTAAGACACACTCGGCTTTTCTTTGCATGCAGCTCTGGAGTTTTACCCTGGGAGTAATCAGCACCTGGTCTGGGTGGTGGGAAGTGTGGAGAGTGTGTTCTCCTGACCGGTGCCTCTGTCCAGGGGCTTGGCAAGTTAATGATGCTGTGGCGTTACTGACACAGGTGTTCTTCAGGGGGTGAGGATGCAAACCTAAAAAGTGGTGGCAGTGGTTCGGTTTTTTTGTTTTTTTTTTTAATTAAGAGAGCAATTAAACATTTTTCACCCCACAAGTCTTTTCTGAGGTGAAGGAAGGATGGGGCCTCCGGCTAACTGGAATAAGCCCTGTTCCTCTATCGGAGATAAGGTGGATTCCAGGCACGGCGGACCGAGCTATTCTGACAAGTTGTTACTAACAGAGGTGCCCCGGGGACTTGTCAAGGAGAAATCTTGTTAGTGCGTCAGCGGTTGCCTCGGTGAGGGCTGTCCGGCTTATCCCGGTTGGCGTCTGCCCCGGTGTTCAAGTGTCAGCGGGGCGCGGAGGCGCGAGTGGCGGCGGGGCGATGGAGCGGGAGGCGCTGCCGGGGCTCCCCCGCCCGGGGCGGGCGCGCGGTGCGGCGGGAGCCGGCGCGGCACTTCCTGTCTGGGGCGGGCAGCGGAAGGGCCGCGCGCGCCGCCCCGCAGGAAGCGCTCCCGCCGCCGCGCGCCGTGGCGGTGAGCGCTCCGCCCGCCCGCGGGAGCGCGCCTCGCCGCCGGCCCCTGCGCGCGCCCGCCCGTCAATGTGAAGCCGCTCCGGCAGCGTAAACATGGCGGCGTCCGTGCATGAGGGGCGCAGGAACCAGCTCGACCTCCTCATTCGGGCCGGTGAGCGGCGCCGCGCCGGGCCGACGCGGGGCGGGAGCGGGGCCGGGCCGGGGCGGGGGGGAGAAGACGCGGCGCACGGCGCGCTCCGGCGGCGGGCGGGAGGCGATGGAGGGCAATCAGGAAGTGATCACCTTGGTAGCGGCCGGCCCGGCGAGCGGCCGCCCCGCGGCACTTGCCCCTCGGCGCCGGGAATCGCGGCGGTGCCGCCCGCTCGGGAGTCGCGGCGGGGCGCGCGGAGGAGTTTAGCGGGGTTTTGGAGGCTGGGGCGAGAACCAGGAAGTGCGCGAGGCTGTCGTCCTCCCGCCTTTCCCGGCCCTTTCCTCGCTCCGAGCGCCGCCGCCACGCCGTCCGAGCGGGCAGGCCGAGCGCCGCCGCGCACCGCACGCAGGGCCGCGGCCCGGCCTGCCCCGGGCACCGCGTCCCCCGCCGTTCGGCCGCCCGCCCCCCGTGCCCTTTTAAACTCGGCTCCGGCGGCGGGGCGGGAGGAGGCGCCGCCGGCGGGGCCGCGGCCCCACGTGTGCGGGGCGGGGGGGCGGCGGCGCCCCCTCCCCCACGCGCGGCGCGGAGCGGAAGCGGCGCGTTCCCCGGGGCCCCGCGCGGGGGAGGGGCGGCGGGCCCGGCGGGCGGGGGGCGCCGGCCGCCAATGGGCGCGCGGCGGGCGCGGGAGCGGCGCTGCGGGCGCGCGCGGCACCGGGGGGAGCGACTGTAAACACGGAAGTGGCCGCGCCGCGCCGCACGTGGCCGCACCTGCCTGCGGGCGCCCCCGACGGGCCGGGGAAGGGCGGGCGGCTGCGCCGGGCCGGGCCCCCGGGCAGCGCCGCGGCCGCCGCGGGGTCGGGAGGCGCGGGGCGGAGGGAATGCCGTTCCACGCCGCCGGCCCGCGCGGGTGCCGCGCTTTCTCTGGCCGCTCCTCCGCGCTGTCAGACCTTCCGAGCCGCGGCCGCTACCGGGACACGGGCCGTTCACCCGAGCTGTGGCACTTCTTCGGGGTTGCTTCCAGAGTCCTGCATGCTTTGGCCTCTTTCCGTTTCGTTAAATCTGTCTGACAACACGATACTCTAGTGATCCCAGGACTTGTCTTCTTAAAGTGTGCTAAAGCCCTTGGAGAAAGAGCAAGGGTACAACTGTGTCAAGCACTCAGTTCTCCACTGAAGTTGTACCAGATCTGATTTTATTTTTGCCTTTACAACATAGAGCTAAACTTCTAAAAGTAGTCATTGAAACCATAAACAGTACAGAGCATTATAGGTAATGAATTGTGCAGTAGCTGCGCATGAATTTTCAGAGAGTCAAGCTTAATGCTGGCTTTGCATTGACAGGGCAGTGGGTTTTTACAGGCTAAAAGGTAAATGCTCTGTCGTTTCCCAGTGTGTTAAGATAGGCTTTCAGAAAGGGCCAAGTCACATAATCATCATGTTTTATTTAACGTGGAAAAATACCCAGGGGCTTTTGGAGGGGGCTGACCCACACCCCAGACATGCAAAAACAGCCCACTACAAAGCAGTGAAGAACTGTTTTCCTGCATAACAGAAGGGCAGTAGGTCCTGAGCATTCTCACACTTGGGTCTACGATGGAGCTTCACTTTGCCAGTAGAACAACTCTCATTTCTGCAAGTCTCGCTGCTGCAGATTTAGAGTTGTTGATTACTTTTAATTGTCTGTGAATGGAGAGCGTTTAAGTAGTTGATCACTGTGTCAACACCTTCTTAAGTCGCTGTGACTAGATTGCTTGAGAGCAAGCCCTTAGATAAATAATGAATTACCTTTGCTTTGCTCTTTCTGATGTACTTTGTCATGCGGATCTCATTAGCCCGACCAACTTCATTACTCCTTTTTTCCACATTTGCATGGCAGTGAGTGACACCTAGGCATGTCTAGTATTCCTATCATCATACCATCAAGATACCATAGCTGTTTACTTAGTTTTCTATGTTGATGATGCCACGTGGATTTAAGTGAGGAATTCTTTATCCTAAGGGATTATTATAATTATATGTTGCCTCTTCCCACGGCTACTGGTTTCAGTGTTGACAAAATTTCAGTGTTGAGTAACTGTGGGAAGTAAGATGGACCAAAATTGTTACTGCTTAGGGTTATCTTAATTGCCAGTTGTAGAAGCAGCTCCTTCACAAAGATATGTTTTGACTTTGTAGTTAATACTTCTGTCAATATTGGGCTGCTAACATATGGCTCACAGGGAAACAAGTGGTTTGAGATGGTTGCCCTCATCTTTGTGATTGATTTGCCTTTATGCAGTGGGTTAGGCATCATCCTTAAATTGTGTGCAGCTGACAGTCTTGAACAGAGGCAGGCTTAGGGAAATACTGAAAAACCCAAGGAATTGTTTTTTGGTTTCTGAATACATGTCTGCCATAAAACAAGCAGTAAACTGAAGAATGCTTTCTTTTCCAATCAAGTTTTGCATACAGAAACATTTCTGGGTACTACCTATGAGGGCGATTCAACTGCTTTTAATTAAGATGTCGTTTCAGCACTGTTACTGACTTCCACCGCTGTTTTTAAATGCTAAAATGAAACAAGCATGTGAACACCAGTAAACTTTAATGAGGTTTATTAGTGTATGTGTAGTCACTCTTTACTGAATTCCATGCTTGGAATTGTGAATTCTTCATTAAAGTGTTGCTTTGGTTGCCTGATAGTATTAAAGGGTAAGCTATTGCAGGTGCTACAGTTAAGTCTTGGCCTTGTAAATGCAGACATTGATAGCACTTCAGGTTAAAGGTGGGGAAGGGGGGGGCTGTAGTGCAGTGCAAAAATACCATTTTGAAAATTTTAGTTCTTTTATTCGGTCTCATAGATTGCTTTCATTAATTCTGTTAGACTTACGTTAAAAGGGGGCGGGGTAACCTTACATTGTAACCAAATGGATATATTGCCACTGATGTTTTTCTGTAAAGCTGAAGTACAGCCCTGTCAGACTTAATTACCAAGGTTGGTGCTTTGTAACATCTGGTAAAAACCTTGAATAATCTACTGTGCACACTATTTGGGTAGAAAGTGGAGCTAGACGACATCAAGCCAACAGTGAAGAGAGACATCAGCTAGTCTAGTTTTCTGTTTACACTTTAGATTTGAATTTGTTTTCTGAGGCTTTTTTCTGTAAATAGATAAAATTTTTTTAATGACATGCTTTAAAATAAAGTGCCAAGGACTCAGACTCTTTCATAAAAGCAGTGAGATGACATTTGATTTAAAAGAATGGAAGATAAGTGCTGGTGTTAGCTCTGATATATTCTAGATCAGTAAATGTCACTTCTCAGGTTACTCATTTACCAAAGTGTGGAAGATTTACTTCCAGCCACACACACTACTTTGCTTCATTTGGACAAGTGACAGCTTTTTCTGAAATTATTGTTTTATATAACAGACACACACCTTGTATTGTTTACTGAAACAGTGCAGTCTGTTTTAGCTTTGGGATCTTGCATACAATTGATAACATAAATATAATAGATATAGAATTGGGCATTTTTGGAGAAATGGGTGATGCACTTCAGTCTTTGATTAGAAATGTTTCTGCCCATTGTGATACTTGTGTATCAAAGTCTTAGGAAGTTGTCTTTTTAAAATTGTGGAATCCTTTGTTTTGTTTTTCCCCCATCTTTTTTGTGAGAAGTGTTGGGATGCAAGTGTAATTTAGTTGATGACACTGGATCTAGTCATCTGCAAGAAGAGCTGCCTGTTCGTTTCTTGTCCCATCCCCTCTCCGAGAGAGCCTGTTACCCCACTTCATCTTTTATGGTGTCTTTTTTAGTATCATATCTTCTCTCTGAGCCCTCTGACATGCTGTCTTCTGTTAGACATTTTCTAGCATGTCAGAAAGATATTTTACATAAATTTGTGCTAAAACACATTTTCTCCTTTTTTTCTTCCCACTGTGTTGGTGCAGTAAACATTTCCTGTGAGCAAATGCAAACTCCTGATGTTCCCTGGGTAGACAAATGCCTTGAAGGCTAAAACCATGTACTGGGTAAAGGAGAATTACTTGGGAAGACTTGAAACTTGGTAATAGAACTGAATTTAGTAAGTGTTTTAATAGCTGTCCTTTTGGCAATGTTAGGTTAGTTTGTTAGCTGTCATGATAGACAGACAGCATGTGTTGTTCCAGCCAAAGCCAGAAGTGTTACTATTTTTTGCTTGATATTTTTTAGGTGACAGTTTTAGTGGAGTCCCAAGTAGCTCCCATTGGAAATCCATTTGTGAAGTGTGTATTTTCAAACATCAGAGGCTTTTGTGGAGTAGATAGTGCTGTTTTTATTGGAAATGGAAGGGTTGCTTAGGGGAGAGGTCGAGTGGCTCCTTTGCTCTGCTGTTACGGTTTAGCAGTCTTAGTCTCTAATGCTGGTTGTATTTCCTTTCCTTCCCCTCTGGTCCTTCAGCACAGTATCTTAGTACTGGAAAAGTACATGGATGGCTTTCTGCTATCTTCCTTACCTTGTTCTTGCTCTCTGCTAAGTACTTCTTAGTTGTAGTGCAGCATCTCTGTGGGAAAATTTCTTATACTTTCAAGCATTTAGGAAGTAGTGAATTCAGTATCCTCTTAAAACTGAAATTTGTCAACTAAGTTTGAATTTCTTTACAAAAGTCCTTTATACACTGAAGCTAATGGCACAGAAGCAGCTATCTGATTGGAGGAGCTTTGCTGACATGCTTTGAATCTTATTGCATGCATTAGAATAATAACATATTAAATACTGATTTGGACTTTCTAATTTCACTAGTGTTGTAGAACTTATGCATTTTTAACTCCTATCTGAATATTGTTCCTGTATTCTGATAATCAGTGAAAATTTTTCAAGTAGGTGAGGGAAACTTAGTCATCAAATTCTGTGCAACTGAAACTTTTATTTAGAAAGAGAAATGTTGAGGCAGAGGGTTTCCTGCAGGGCTGCTCTGTTACAGTGCAGGAGGTCACCCTCTGGCTTTGGATATGCCCAAACAGCTGCTTGGGAAGGAAACACTTGGGCAAGCATGGGGAGCGCCCAGGGTTTGCAGCTGGGAAAGGGCTCATGGTGCAAAATTCATGTTGATTGCCCCTGGTTGTCCAAGGAATAGAGTGCACAATAAAGACCCTTTCCTGATTTTCCTGTGCTCTTAGGTAGGCTTTCATTGTTCACAGCCTGGGGTGAAGCAGTGTTGGAATGTCAGCTTTAACAGGCATCTACTGTTCCAAAAGATAAAGCCCTCTAAATAGCCAACAGGCTGTGGTGGGAATCCCAGCAGGCTGCTTCAGCAAGAACTTTCAGTCACCTGTAATTTTGCGTTTGTGCATCTTCCACATTTCATCCACTTTCACCTTCTGGTTGATATGCTTATTCTGCTGGCTACTAGGTTTTCCCAAGTTTTTAATTCCTGCATTTGAACAAACTGCAGTGTGCTGGAAGGCTTTTACCCATGTGAGAGCCTGCAGGGAGTCTGTGTATTCATTCCTTGTTTCCTTAACTGGCGTTATGTTTCCCTGCTTTTCACTAAACAAACCTCGAGTTATTTCTTAGACATTTTCAGTAACAGCACAGGTGCCTTGAAGTTTTCATGGAGAATTATTCCCAAATCCTCTTTAGTTCTGTGATACCAGAGATAGGTGACTGTGCTTAGGCTAAAGATAGATCTCCTGGTCGCTGGCTGCCTTGCTGGAGTGCTTCAGCTTAGAGCAGATGGCCATAAATGGAAAGAGCAACTGAAGGGAGACAGCTACCTTGGCCAGAGTGTGGATAATGGGCAACAGGTGTTCCTGCAGTCACCACTGTTCAAAACCTTTACAAGGGTGAGGAATATGGACTTAGCTGTGAGCAGAATTTAGTGTTACATGGTACATTGGGGTTTTTTTAGTGTTGCTGCTGTGTTCAAGGTGCTGTGATCTGCAGTGTATTAAACTTAACTGTGGTCTCTTGAAGTTGCATTATTTTTGATTAATTAGTTTTCCTAAACTTTCAGAACTTGAAAAAAGAACTATTTTTACCTTGTTCCCTTAGTTTTTGCACAGAGCACACCCTTTATACTGTTTGTTGTGCTTTGTGGTTTTTTTAACAACCAAGCTGCTAAAATGAACTCACAATTACTTTTAATGTCAGAAATCAAAACAGGCTCTGTGTTTTGGAAACTAGTCTTGTATTTACATATATATATGTATATACATATATATACATATATATGTATCCAATGGACTGAAAATTTGAAGAGAGGTGACCTTTAGATTTTAATGGGATAATAATTGGAGATGGTACAACTTCACTGTTCTGCTGCATTAATTTGTAATCATCCTCATCACAATCTGGTGGTTTTTTTTTTTTTTTTTTTTTTTTTTTTTTTTTTTTTTTTTTGTGGTTAATTTGAAGGCAGAAGACAAATCTCAGTCTCTTTCTGTAAACTCTTGAACTCTTCATGGAAATGAGGAGCTTGTTTGTGAACCAGAAATCTAATCTAGGAAATGACAGTGTCAGTTCTGCTTGTCTTATGTGTTCCCTAAATATTTCTGTCGACAGGAAGGTATAAAAGATGTGAAGACCTCTGATATTCTTGTGTTTTTCATGTTAAAGATTGAGAAGTACAGTTGTACAGGGATATATATGGCCTTCTATAAGTAACCTGTTCTCATAATTTTTTTTTGTATCCTCCTGCAGTAGAAGCATCAGTTCATGGCAGTAATGTGCACTGCACAGATAAGACAATTGAAGCTGCAGAGGCCTTGCTTCATATGGAGTCTCCTACCTGCCTGAGAGATGCCAGGAGTCCTGGTATGTCAGCCTCAATTTCAGCTCTGGGAACCATTTCTCCTTCTACTAATCAGTAAAACAAGCAAAGTGGGAAACCTATTTCTGTGGAGAGCTGTATGCTGTTTAAAACATTTGCCTGGTATTTAAAAACTACTGATTTTTTAAGTTTTCCAGGATTTCTCCACCCTGCAACAAGTATACTTACAGATTGAATCACTTACCTGACAGGAGTTGTTGAGTAATGCCATATTTAAAATCAATTTTCCCCCCTAAATATCATGGAATACTTTTTCACTGTGCAGGTGACAGAGCTCTGGCACAGATTGACCAGAGAAGCCATGGGGACTCCATCCTTGGAGATACTAAAAAATACAGGATTCTGGGCAACCAGTTCTAGCTGCTCCAGCTTGAGCAAGGAGCTGGACCAGGTTCCCTCTTATCACCAGCCGTTCTGGGTTCTGTGCATCTGACATTTTAAGCTGCTAAAAATAAAGAGTTATTTTCAAGGAAAAGTATTCCTATTCATCTTTCTATTTTAGAAGGAGTACCTTAAAACTATGTACATCAACATTAAGGTTCGGTTTCTTAGACCGGTAACAAAAAGTGGTTACTTTAACTGATGTCCCTTCTGAAGTTCTATCCCTTCTGAAGTTACTTAATATATGTTGGGTGAAATAATGGTCAATCTGAAAAGCAAAAGCTACAAAATAGGAAATGGAGATCAGGGTAATGATCAAAGATGAAGTTCTAATTTGTTTAAATTAAAGTTTAGTTCTGAAGAATATTGGTGTGGTACTTGTTTTTGCCTAAAACTACTGACAAGTGTGCTTGTTTTGGGGAGTTGGATTGATTTTCAAGGTGACAGGATTTTGAAACAGAAATTTGCTACACCATTGCATATGCTTTGTTTAAAATAATTTTATGTGAGACACATTAAAATAATCAGATAGAGACTTCATCAGATATTCTTTTTTTCTTCTCTTGTAGTGGAAGTTTTTGTCCCACCTTGTGTGTCCACCCCAGAGTTTATCCATGCAGCCATGAGACCTGATGTGATCACAGAAACCGTGGTGGAAGTGTCAACAGAGGAATCTGAGCAAATGGATGTATCTCCTGTTCCAACTTCGCCTGATATCCATGAACCAATGAAAAAGAAAAAGGGTACATATGGCTTTTCATAGGAACAGTCTCAAAATTTTACTTCTTCTGTTGTCCACTGCTGTGGATGCTGCAGTTGGTGCAGGGGAGGATGGATTGGAAGGTCTGGTCTCTTTGCTCATACAGACAGATTGATGGGAGTCTGAAATGTGAGTTCTTAGAAAAATGGGTCTGCATCAAGGAAACAGAGAGGGAGCAAGAGAAATGCTTTGACAAATGTATAAAGGAAGATGGTTTCTGTGTTGTGTATTTTAACACAATGTGGAGGAAGGACAGTATTCAGAGAGGACTTTGTGGTGGGTGACCATTGGTGTCTGAAATACAGATATATTTGGTGGGATGGTAGACTTGGGGTTCATGCAATGAAGCAACAGGATGAACACTAACTTAAAAAACATAAATCAGTTTACAAAATCATAATATCTTATTTGTGAAATTTGTCTTTCCTGTCTAATTGGCATGTCTTGGAGAAACAATTCAGAACAGTGTTTGATTTCTAAGCATTTTGCTCTCATATGAGAGGTTGGCATCTGGTAAGGTTGTTCTCTCTGATCTAGCAGTTTTGTTAGAGGCATCAATACAGTTCACTTAACTTCAGGAATATTGATTTAACAGAGTTTCCAGACATACTGAGATGGAATATTTATTCATAATTTAGAGAGAAACAAATGCAGTGTAGTGATAAAATGATACAAATCCAAGATCCGTGAGTCTCAGATTTAATAAAAATGCACATTAATTTGTCTGCAGTTGAGTTAAATCTGCCTATGAAGTAATTAACCAAATGATAATTACACTGGATGTGCAGTAATAATCTAAGAATCTAAGTTTATCCGTATCTGTAGCAAGGAAATGGGAAAAATACACAAACAGCTTTTTTCAGCAAAGACAAACTATAAAAGTTTACTCTGCATTTGATTAATATTTCTTTTTCCCTATGTATTACATACAGCTGGCCGTAAACCCAAGACCCAGCAATCAACTTTATCTGATGGGTCTCCAGATCTGGGTATAAAGAAGAAACCTAGAGAAGGCAAAGGTATGTTTTTCCATTTTCATTGAATCTTTAAAAATTAGCAGTGTATGTGCATGGTATTTATCACAGGAAACGTACATCTCTTTAAAAATGTGATGGATGAGATTGTACTGACTTCATTAGAGTTTTATTCAATGTCTTCAAACTTGTTTGTACAAGATCTAGCACAAGGATGTGTGCTCTAGGAGTCTTCTCTAGTAGCCTCCACAGTTAATAAGCTGTCTCATTTTTTATTTGCTTTACTTTGTGGTTATTGACTTGTGATGTCTTTTGTGTTGTGTATCAGCTTAGTGCTACACACATAATTTATTAAACTACTGCTGTAAGACCTGCTTTCAAGTAGAGGCAGCACATGAGCATTTGGAAAGGTGATGGCTGGAAATATGGTTTCTTAGTTAATTGACAAACTTCAGTGGGAATATATTCCTTGACTAATAGGTTTGGTTAGTTTAAGGGGAAAAACAAATGATGATGTGTTTCTGTATTGGTTGAGTGGAAAATTATGTGCAGGAGAGTTCTAGTTTCCTAATGTTTCTCCTCATAAATAGAGGTTCCTTTCTTGGACTCCAAGCCCCTGGTATTCATTCAGCAAGAAGACAGACTGGGACACTTGCTCACAGGTTACCTTTGAGGTGATGTGCAGTGTATCAGCTCTTCCCCTGGCTACAGGTGAAAAATCTGGATCTCTTCTCCTCTTGGTGCACTGGAGCTTGTTTGGAGATGTTGCTATAGCTGGGAATAATAAAGTTTAGTGACTTGGAGCAGCAACATGCTCGCTGAAAGAGTGTGCAGTGGTCAGCTCCACTGTTGTTTGACATTTGTTTGAAAGCAAGGTCTCTGCTGTTTATGTAATTCCTTATCTGGCTAAAGCTCCCGAGTCATCATGTTTGTCGGTGGGCAAGGAAGAATGGCACTGACTTCATGGAGATGTTTGCTCATGGAAACCAGTGCAAACATTGATTAAACTTCCCTGCAGTGCCCACAGTTGCTTTGGGTTTGGTGTAGCAGTGGACTTCAGTCCAGATGACAGATATTGTATTTGCTATATTTAAAAATACATCTGGTTTAATTATTTAATTTTTTGATAGTCTTGAATCTTTACTTTTCTTTCTATTTCAGATTTTAGTATTACACCTTTCCACTACCTGAACAGTACTTTCCAATTGTCCCGGGTCCTAGTTTCCTGCATAAATAATTTGAAAAAGAAGGCCTTTTATTTCTCTCTGTTCTCGTTTTTGTGCTGGTGAATTCAGCTCTATAGCTTCCTGTTATTAAGTGAGGATGGTACTGTTTTGTGGTTTTTGGGAGATTTTTTAGCTTTCTTTTAAATTTATTTAATTTCTGTGACCCTTCCTAATGACCTACATATGTCTCTTGTTCTCATGAAGTATCTCATTCCATATTTTATACTACAACTGGAATAAATTAGCTTTTTTTCTTGATGTCCTGCAAAATATTTTGTTAGATGGATTTAACTTTTTGTTGCTTATTTTAAAAAATCTCTTGCCAAGGTAGGCTATTTCATATGCAGCATGTTTTTGGAAAACCAGGAATTATTCTACAGTTCAGTATTATCAGAGTAAAGTCATGGAGAAGGAGAGATGATGGTGCACTTTTGGAAAGGAGATCTCTTGTTGGCATTCCTTCCTTTGTGCATTCTAAGTGCTTTCTGGTGCAAAGTGAGGCAGCTTAAATCTGATTTAATTGTGTCTTACAGTTTATTTATTCTCTTGAAGTTCCTGTTTGCTTTCTATCCTGAAGCCCACTTATATTTTTGCAAAAACTCTGTTGCAGACCTACAGCATTTGGTGGTTGACCCAGAAATTCTCTTTCTAAGGAGCTAAGAAATAAAATCTCAGAGATTAATTCCCTAAAATTGAGGATGATTTAAAGATTCCTCAGTTCTCTTGTTGACTCTTTCTTCATATAGGTCTTATTCAAATGACTCTGAAATCTGGTTGGATTTTAGTAGCTCTTGAGTCAGTACTTGCTGTTGTTTGGAGCACAGTTTTTCTCTGAGGTGTTTTTCCAGAAAATGGAACCTATGATCTTTTTTACCCTTTGAGATTTTCAATGATAGCTGACTTTTCAAAACCTGCAGCGGTCTCTAATCTGCCTTAATTTTTAAAATTATCTTTGGATGGCATAACAAGTGCTATGCTAGGTCATTAAATCTCAGAAATTAGTGACCTTTTTTCACACACACGCAAAAATATAATTTGGTCCAGGTCCTTTGAGGTAAAGAATTGTTATTAATGTTCTGAAGTTATTATTCTTGTGGATCTGTCTTAGTTCTCCCTTCTCATTAACTTGATGAGTCTCTTCCAGCTGTACAAATTGGAAAAGTGATCTGCTTTTCTTCTTTGGGTTCTCTTCACCTCTTCCATAGATGCATGTGGTGTGGTCAGAGTGCAGACAGACCCTGTGTTCCATTCTGTGGCATCCTGATAGTCACAAACCCCTTCCTGGGGCTTCTCCAGTGAGGATGGTGCACCTCTTGAATACCTGACACGTGCATTAAATTCTTTAGCCTGACTTCATTTTATATCCCCCTGATTACAGAAAGGTACATGGGATTTCTGCCCTGTGAATACTCACTTTCAAGAAGCTGGACTGGCTTTGCACCTAGAAGGATGTTGGTCACTCTACAAGATACATTTGGGAAGGGTCAGAGCATGGGTTGTCACCAGTTAGTATGAGAGCCCCAGATCCTGGACAAACTTAACCACAGTTGAGATGGGTGGTTGCTGCAGGTTGTATGCCTTTTAAAAGTTACTTACTTATGTCCTCCTGTTCTGCAGTGTCATAAAATATCCTGGCATTTTCATGCCCTGTTTAATCAAATATGAGAAGAAAATTGTAGTGCTCATCCTGCAGAATAGATAGGTACTGACATCTTTTCAAGAACTGAGAATGGGTGCTGGATTGAACAGGCTCCTGTGCTGCACAGCAGATCACTTGGATTAGCTCCTTTCTGAATGTAAATATTTATGGAAACTTCACTAAACTTTACAGAATGAATGGGAATATGCAGGTTACATCCTCTGTGTAATGTTGCTTGTAACACAGGTCATATGGAGAATTTTCTGTTATCTTTAAAAGTGGTTTTCTAACACATAAATGCTTTCTGATTATAGGAAATACAACGTACTTATGGGAGTTCCTTTTGGACCTTCTTCAGGACAAAAATACATGTCCTCGATATATTAAATGGACTCAGAGAGAGAAAGGAATCTTTAAACTTGTGGATTCAAAAGCTGTCTCCAAACTTTGGGGAAAACATAAAAACAAACCTGACATGAACTATGAGACTATGGGAAGAGCTCTGAGGTAAAAAGAAAATCTTAGATCATTAAGTTATCTACTCCAATTTAAAATCTGATTCTTAATGTTGCCCATAGAAATATAAACGTTCTGAAATTTTAAAAATTTTGCAGTTTTAGCCTTCAGTCTTGCAGTCTCTGTAACTTTTTATGTTACCAGTAAATTTGCAGTTTTAACTTCTGAAACATGTATTTGAAAGGTAAGGTTTTTTTCAGGTAGATTTTTCAGATCTTTTGCCAGTGTGTTCTAACAGCTTCTTTCCATACCTCCTTACACTGTAGATTTTACTGAGATTACTTCAGGTTTTCTTGTTAGCACAGAATGAGGTTTTCTTTAAAATCTGTCAATGTGTTGCTTACTACTTAACTGTACTTCCCTTGCAGATATTACTATCAAAGAGGAATCCTGGCAAAAGTTGAGGGACAGAGGCTTGTGTATCAGTTTAAGGAGATGCCAAAAAATATAGTTGTCATAGATGATGACAAAAGCGAGTCCTGCAATGAAGAATTGTCGATGCCTGCAGATGAAAAGTCCCTGGAAAGAGTGTCTTTATCTGCAGAAAACCTTTTAAAAGCAGCAACCTCTGCACGTGGAGGAAAAAATTCCTCTCAGTTAAGCTGTCCCAGAACAGAAAAAGCAGTCACCAGAGTTGTGAATATTGCCTCACCAGCTCATGACACATCCTCATCTCATCCTTCTACTACCACTGCTACTGTCCCAGCAACAACAGCTCCCAGGTTTGTGTTATTGGGGCTGTTAAATTTCCAAAGTCCTATTGCTAGATGTGCAAAAGGTTTGGGTTCTTTGCTCGCTGATTTGGCTTCTTTTTTTTTTTTTTTTTTTTTTTGGTTATGGTTTGGTTTGGGTTTTTTTAAGAACCAGTTAAAAACCTGTCTCTCTTAGAATTGCCTGTCCTTGTTGTCACCTGTAATGGTGCCCTGTGTTTTGGCCTAAACAAACACATTTGTTTATTTTGCAGGACTGTTCGTGTGGCAATGCAAGTGCCCGTTGTCATGACCTCGCTGGGACAGAAAATCTCAACCGTGGCAGTGCAGTCAGTAAATGCAGGGTCACCCTTAATAACCAACACAAGTCCAACCACAGCAACAACTCCCAAGGTAGTAATCCAGACAATCCCTACTGTGATGCCCACCTCTGCTGAAAATGGAGACAAAATCACAATGCAGCCCACCAAAATCATCACCATCCCTGCCACGCAACTCACGCAGTGTCAGCTGCAAACGAAAACGGGCCTGTCCGGGTCAGGAAGCATCAACATCGTGGGAGCCCCGTTGGCTGTTAGAGCACTTACCCCAGTGTCCATAGCTCATGGCACACCAGTAATGAGACTGTCTGTTCCTGCTCAGCAGGCCTCTGGCCAGACTCCTCCCAGGGTGATCAGTGCAGTTCTCAAAGGTCCAGAACTTAAATCAGACACAGCCGCTTCCAAACAGGAATGTGAAGTGAAAACGCTGCAGCTGGTAAAAGAGGAGAAGCCAGTGGATGGAAGCAAGACTGTGACCCACGTAGTAGTAGTTAGTACACCCTCAGCTATTGCCCTTCCTGTAACAGTGAAAACAGAAGGAATCATCACATGTGAGAAATGAAGAATGGGTTTCTTCCAGCACGGACTTGTAACTGTTACGGTTTTGAATATACTGACATAATTGGGGGAGGGATGTGGATGCCACCCCCAAGTCATAAAGGAGAGTTTTGGAATGTTAATAAACATGCGTATGCTGAAGACTTACTGGAAAAAAAATACTATTTTCCCGTGTTTCAGTGGGAATTAAACCACACTGATATGCTGATAAAAACTGCCTCTTCCAGTTGGGAAACAGCTGAACCTATGGAGAAGGAAAGAGAGAGGGACTGAAAAGGGACCAAACAATTTCACTACGCTACCGGTTACCGAGTTACACTAAGACCTGAAACACTAAGAGAGAGCTGTGTGAGAGGTTTGCCTTGGTTTTTAGTTTTCAGGGGGAGAGGAAAGTCTCATTGTTACACAAATGGCAAATTTGATGCATTTTTTATGTGCATACCAGCGATAACTACTGTGTGCTCACAGTACTCAACTGGTGCTATGTGAAAAACTATGCTACTAGGTATTGTAGGAAGTGAAATAAAGGAGATTAAAGAGCTTCTAAAAGAAGACAGAGGCCTAGAGGGATTTTTGTATCATACAGCTTAAGCAGATTCAAATTGAAAGCCTTAGACTGATTTTCAGTTATCTTTCTTGAAATAAGCTAATGGCTTGTTTGTGTAAAGCTTTTTTATTAAAACAAATTTTTTTAAAAAACCTTGTACCTAGCACAGTATTGTTATAGAATAACATGTAACATATTTTGTATGGTAGTTAAAAGTCTGTCTAAATTTCTTAATCGTGGACAAAGTAGCAGCAGGTTTTCTGCCTTCTGCTGTACCATGCCTGTTTCTCTCACTTAGCCTTGACATCTGTGCATACATTTCAGTTTCAGCTCTACTCTCTCTTCAAAGGTCACGCCCAGCATGAGCTTTTGTCAGGTAGTTCTAAACCTGTAAAATTTTTTAGTTGAAGTTAAGAGGGAAGTACCAGTGTTCAGAACGAACTATAATAGTTTGTATATTCAACATTTGAAGTATATTCTATTTTGTTGTACTCTTGTTTCAAAGTGTATTCAAGTAGGTTTTACTGAAATACAGAAAGAAAATTTAATGGTGTTTGGTGTGCTTTTTATTTTTTTCCTTCTTCCTTTTTGCTAACTTGTTAACCTTCTTTTCTTATTTGAATCTTCCAGGCATTCATTCTAATATAAATGATACAGTGTGAAATTTTGGGACTCCTCCCTGCTTCAAAGGGCTGACCAGCTCTCTCACTCTGTTTAAATACCTGTAAAGCTGGTGAGGTAACTTCTGGCAGGGGTCTGGTTCTTACATATTTTCAGGATGGTGAGCATACACCTGAGCTCTACCTAACTACCTAACTGCTCCTTTAAGTACACCAGATAGTAGCTCTGTATTTCCAGTCCCTGTGCATGGCTTGAAATGTAGCTTACCCTGGTGTCATGGGCATCGCGCTGGCACATCAGGCTGGGGGTAGTCAGGTGCCCAGTGCACCCCCAGTTCCTATTGGTGTGCCCTGAAACTTGGGTCATCTTGAAATTATTGAAGTCTAAATGATCATTTAAGTACTTCATACTTGGTGGAGCAGTTTTAACAGCTGTGTGGAACTGAAGTCTTCTGTAATGAAAAGACACCAGGATGAAATGCTTCACATGCTGAGAACCAGGTTATTTGTGAAGTCCTAGCAGCAAGGCCCATTGTTCCCTTCAGCTGGTAAGAAAAGTAGAAATAGCTCCACACAGCCAGGCCAGCATGTGGGGGACCACAAAAGGCTCCTGGAGAAACTATTGTTTTTCTTCATCTTGAGCAGGGAAGTGGAGTTTAAGAACAAAATGAAGCTGAAGCAGATAAAAATTTGTGTATAAGACAGCAATCCCTTCCATTTGTAGCAATCCAAAGAATCAAAGGTTCTTACATGTGAACTGTGCTTCTGGCATGGGGTAGAGGACAATGACCCCTTCACACAAGGAAATGGAGAGAAAAGTTTTTTTTCCTAGGAAAGAGGTAGGAAAGGGAAGCAGAGGAAGCTGGGTAATCACTTGATTAATTTGGCAGTCTGAGAGGCACTAATGTTCTGTGTAAAGGGAAATGGAGCAGTGTAGAGAGGGGCAGGTGGAACAAAACTGAGCCAAAAGACAGGAAGAGAGAAACAACTCTTTTTAAACCTACAATTGTAAGTCTAGTCTGTAAGAAACCCTATTCTAAATGGCTGTTACTTGATGGTATCTGAAAGAGATGCAGTATCTCAGATCATGCTATATCTATATCGAGTATTTGTAATCAAGACCTTTCCAACACCTAATTTAGATACACTTGAAGTTAAATGGGGACAAACTATCTTCCTAGAATTGGATAAGGATATCCAGCTGATGACCTTCTTCACTTAATGCCAAGACTTCATTATGTAATGGCAGGAACCAGAGGAATGAAGGCACCCAACTCCACTAGTGGTGGGATAGTCAGCTGGTAGGCAGCTCTGAGACACTGCCAGTGCTGTGCCTTGCCACAGAACCAGTGATGGTCCTTTGGCTCTCTCCCCTGGCCACCAGTGAGTGGCACAAGATGCTGGCTGCCAGAGGATGTTTACCTGGAGTTCATGGAGTGCTGTGAGAATCCCAGTCTGTGTGAGGTTGTGCTGTGACTGAAATGCAAAGGGGACTTAACCTCATTCTGTAAATTGGTGTGTTTTAACTGGTGGTGTTGGAGGAGGTGACCTCAGGATGAGGGCGCTTTGGTCAGGTTTGCAACCTCTGAAACAGATGAAAGGAACAGTAGAATACTGAAATACTTAGTGTCTAGCTGTACTCCCAGGCTCTGGCAATCCCATTGAACAATCTGTTTGGTACATGTGTGAAAAAAGGACTCCCTTTTACATTTGACTCTGGTGGCTCATGTAGAAGAGTCCAGGCCTAATGCATCCTTGGCAAGCAGGAACTCGTAGATGTGTGGGTAGAATGAAACTTGTGTGAAGTGAGTATGCTTTAAACAGAAGGCACTGAGACATACACAGACTTGGAACCACTCATTTTACAGATAAAAACTATTTGTATCTTTCAAATCCACTGTTTTAAGTTACAGAATGAAAAGAGTTGTGCTGTGTAATCTACAGGGGAAGCAAAGTCTTAACTGTGAGTTGCAACTCAGAATAAATGTCTGAGTATCAAAAATAAGAGAAGTTGAAAGGGGAATCCCATTCCAGAGAGAACTGTTTTTGTTAACCCTGTCTTGCATGTCTTTCCCAGTGAAGGGTTCTGGGCTGTGACACAACTCAAAGTTGTCTAGGTAAAGGGAAGGCTGAGCTCTTGGCATCCTCTGCTGATTGATTTCATCAACTTAAGGGCCTTGGAGAGTTACACCCGAGGTGCTCAGGGCTGAGTGAGCCAGGGGCAGTCAGAAGTTGAGGAGAGAGAGAATGGAGAGGTGCCTGAAGCCTCAAGCTGGTACTCAGCACGGCATGCGCAGCAGGGACCTCAGCTGCATGTGCAGGTTGTTACTGCCAGAACCAGCTAAGTGCATTCTGCCTTGTACAGACAGTTCAAATAGCAGGTGTTAAGCTTATTAAGAAGATCCAAATGACACTATGTATTTGGAATCTAATTGTTCTCCAGGAGAAATAGTGTTTTAATAAGCTTGCAACAGTTTCTGCCTCTCAGCAAATTAAACAAGTGGGTCATTTCTTCCTGCAGCTTGCTTGAGAATGATGGAAAAGTGTCACTGCTAAAGCTGAGGCAGCCTTTATTCAAGATGAAAGCAAGGGATCTGTGGAGACTTTTTTTAGCCTTGGTGTGCTTATAAGGCATACATCCATAAGAAGAGCTTGGAAGACATTTGTTACTGTAAGAGTCATACTGCAACATAGAAAAAAAAAATCCTTTCTGCTTCTTCTGAAAAAAATATTCAGTGTACTGATATTTATAGCTGGCAAAAGTATTTCAGTGCTGCAGGCTTGTCTCTTGCTGCATAAAACAAAGCAAGGGCAATAATCCATTTAAGTTTTCCAAACGGGTCTTGTCTGCAAAATAAATTATGGCATGTACTGAAGCTGCCTGGGAACTTAGCAGTTAATTTCTACAGCCTTTTGATTAAAATACAGCAGAAAGGGTTCATCATTGGGCTGTAGCAGGGATTTTCTGAGTAGGACAGTATTAAGAATTGCCTTGAGATGATGAGTCTCCAGCCTTTTCAGTTATTCCAGTCCCTCTTGCTTTCAAAATTACCCTTTAAGGAGCTGAAGCAGTGAGCATCTACTGTAACATGTCCAGGATGAAAGAAGAATCCCAGCCCTTTCCACTTAAGGAGAAGTTCTGCAGTATCATACAAATCATGCTCTTTCCCAACAGTTTGGTTTCTTGTGTACGAGACTTAGGGCTGCAAGCAAGGGTATGAATTAAAATGTCTTAAGAACCATACAGATACCATATACTCCACTGTGAGAGGGACAGTGAGAATTCTGCAGCTGTGATAGTTCAGTTCCTGCTAGTAAAAAGCCTCCCATAACCGGGCCTGTGCTCTGGCAGTGGGAAAGGTGCCACACCTTGACTGGCTGAGGAAAATGGTGCTGCTTTTTCATGTAAGTGAAATCATAGGCTTTTTGGTGGGAGTGGTGGGGTTTTTTTGTTATGGTTTAATTTGTTTTTAAATACAGACTTGATCTTTGCTCTCAAGCCAGGGCTTTCTACCACAAGTGTAGTTTCTTCCAGAGACTGCCAAAAGGAGTCTGAATGGAAGCTCCAGCTTCTGGTGTGAGTTTTTGTGGTAGATGAGCAAGGATTTGACCTACTAAAGGTAGGGTCTTACAGGTCTAGATTGTGGTGTTGTTTGCAGAAGTGTTGATGACTACAGATACTAATTAATTGCCACTTGTATTATTTCTCCTCTTTGCAAGACCATTTGAGGGAAGGTCCTAAGAGAAGATAATCCTGAAGGAGAAGCACTGCCTCTCACCCCTTCTGCACAACTGAGGGCAGCCAGACCAGACAAAGGAAGCTGTCAGTGTCTAGTTGGTATGAAACACAGCAGCAGTGTTCAAAAGGTCTGTCTTTTTGTGGGGCATTGGAAGAGTTGCATCTCTTGCCTAAAATCTCCCCCCAAAATGCCACCCTTCTGGCTTCCAGGGACACAATTTGCTCTTTCTGAAACTCCAACCAAAGGAGGTGCTGGCATGTTGCATGTGCCTGGTAAGAGTATTCACCAAGGCCATTGTCTCCTTGGTGGTAAAATCCTTTCTGTCTGGGGAAAGACAAATCCACATAAATCCCAGGCTGGTTAAAGGAGCCTCTGCTTGGAAGCAGATCATTGCTCTCATCCTGCAAGGGTCAGGAACATGTGCAGAGCGTGTTACAGCTGCACAACAGCACTTCATTTGTTTGCCTGATGAGGAGGAGTGTGTTTGTGTGGGACTTTGGGACTTCCACTCACCAGACTCTGTATTTCCCTTCTCAGCAATGCACTTAGAGTAATTTATGGGCTGTGTACAGCTCACACCTGTGGTGTTTCTTCTCCTCAAATGAGGTTTTAGAAGTGGCAGATACAGCTGCATCTTGTAAGGGGCCAGCCTTCCCAGGCACCCTTTGCAGCCCTCGGGGAAGAATTCTTGCACCTCACTTTGCAGGACTAGCTGTTTGTAGCTCCACACAACTGTTGGAAAAGGGAATATTTACGGTGTAGTTTTCCTCTCTAACTAGAAGAGTGAGCAGCTTAACAGCTAAGCATAACTCCCTTCCCTTCAGACTGGTTGTGAAATTTGGACATTCCAAGTTGGAGAAAGAGTGTGCTATGAAGGCAAAGCAGCTGTGCCACTCTGAGATTAGGGTGAGGGGTGGAGGAAAAGAGGTCTGGAAGCATCAGCACCAACTTGAAGCTCAAACTGTTTGAGACAGGTCACCTCCTTGGCAACAGAACTTGGGACAGCAAAGTGAGAAAGACAGCAGCGGAGATATTACTTTTTTTTCCAAAGAGTTTTATTAATAAACACCCGGAACATTTAAGAGTTACTGTGCACCCTACTTCACATGGAAATACTGCTTTATTTGCCCTGCCATATCTTCCTCAACCACCTAAATGCCAGCCCAACTCCAACTGTTGTCCCTCTTCCCTCCTCTCTTCCTATGTCATTTTCTGGCATAATGGCATGCTCACAATCCATATATGCAATTCCTATGTCACCAGTGAGCATCACAGGAGTTACTGTACTAACACACCTCTTGTAGCCCAAAGTTTCCCTGGGTCACAGGAAGAGGCTCCTGAACACTGTCACTGTGCAATTTCCAATCAGATGCAGGATCACTGACTTCTCTCAATAAATAAATTTTATCTTATAACAGGTTCCAGTGTAGCTTTAGATTCTGAACATAAATAAAGAAAAATCTTTCAACATTAAGACTGGCCCTTTACTGAAACAGCAAGACTGACAAGACTACAAATTTAAACCATTTAGAAAAGTAATACTCAAAGCAGAGGAAGAAACAGTCCCTGGTTACCTGTGTCCTCCAGAGGGAAGCACAGAAGAGACAAAGGTACAGTCACTGTAGAGCCTACAGGCTGTATGTGTGTGACAGACACATGCACATTGTTCTGGAAAAGTGAGGGTATTACTCTAGGTCATAGTCAGCCTCTGTTTCCTCACCTGCTCTTACTGGAGGGGGCCTTCCTCACTTCTAATGAATTTATCATCTCAGGTCATGGAAAAATGACAAGACCACACTATGAGCTTAGCTTTTTGTCTAAACTGCATTAAACTTCCTTCATATTGCAACAGAAAAAGATTTAAGATAATCTCACTGGGTAGTCGAACCTCGCTCCCTTTGGTACTTGCAGAAGTTTAACATGAAATAAATAAAATCAGCATGCTGTCAGGGCAAGTTGTTTTACAAACACAAGTGTTTTGATTTAAATACTAAGGCCTCCACATTCATTAGAGGATTAAATCCTTGAAACAGGGGGCTTAGTGAAAGGATAAAGCTCATTTGCCTTCTAGTTTCCAAACCCTGACATGGCAAGAAGAGCATGACGAGAACACTGGCTTCCTTCTTCCTCCCTCAAAAGCTGCACATTAATGAGGGCTGAACAGCGAGTGTAGCTCCAAACAAGTGCCTGAAATAATGGTTAGTCAACAGTATTTCCTCATCCTTCAGTAGCATCTAGCTTCCAAGGTTTTCTCTAAAAGAAAAGACTGGTGAGTTCAGACACTGCAATACCAGGTGGTGTTCCAAGACCTTACAGCAGTCTGTCAGGGTCCTGGTTAAAGCTAAAGTCACATACAAGGGACAGGTGATCGGAAGGGTAATTGAAGGAGGGCAGCCTGTTGGGCCCAATCTGCTCTTCAGTCAGCAGGCCCAGGGCCGAGTTCACATTCAAGGCATGCTGGGAATACCAGATATAATCCAGCGTGTGCCGGCACTCTCCAGAGGGCCGGATCTTCCAGGTGGTGTAGGGGGGCTCCGACTGTCCGTCGGGGCTCAGCAGCTTGTAGGCGCTGTTCAGATTGAGGCTGGAGTTGGAGAACTCCCTGTACACCTCCTCGGTGGGCTCGGCGTTGAAGTCTCCGCACACGATCAGGGGGATCTTCGCTCCCTGGGTGATGTTCTTCAGGTTCTGCAGGAGGTCGCAGCCCTGGGCAGAGCGGAACCTCTCCCAGCCCGTGCGGGCCTTCAGGTGTGTGACGGCGATGCAGAAGAGCCTGCCGGTCTCGTGGCACTTGAGCGTCTGTGCGATGGCCACCTGGTTGGTCTTGAGCTTCATGGCGGTCAGGCGGATGTTGGCGCTGCTGACCAGCTCAAAGCGCTCCTTCAGGAAGAACATGGCGCAGCCGTCGGGCCCGTTGTTGCGCTCCACGTCCAGGCACGGCGACCACGGCTTGGGGAAGAAGGTGCACTGGTAGCCCAGGCGGCTGAGGAGCGGCTCGAAGGTGTCGAAGTAGTGGTCGACTTCCTGAAGGCACAAGATGTCGGGCTTGTAGGCCAGGATCTCCTCCAGGATGAGGCACTTCCTCTCCTCCCATTTCAGGGCTTCCATGGGGCACTGGATGAAGTTGTCTTTGCCTTCCCCGAGAGCTGGAATTAGCAGGGAGAGGGGACAGAAAACCCAAAAGTTACTGATAGCTGAAACAGCCTGTCAGCCTCCAGGTTTTATCACTTTACATGCAGTTCATGGGTTTTTCAGGAGTAGCTGGTGACTTCAAGGGTAGCAGATTTGCCAGTGTCACTGGAGCCACTCCAAAAAAAGTTCCTTTTACAGATAAAAGATATATTAAAGACTTTCTCCCTCTCCGCCCACTACACAAGGGCAAGTACTTCCACACGTGGCTGCTGCAGCCAAAATAAAATGAAGTGGGTTAAAAGTGACTTAGCTGCAGAAGGTTAAGGCAGTCCCTATGAGGGAAACTTCCCACATCAAAAGAGTTTAAGATGAGGATGCTGCACTCCTCAACTTACAGCCTTGATTCAAAACTACCAGTTACAATTATTTTTAAGCATTAAGAATTGCCCCCATAACAGATCCGAATTTCTGGATAGTTCACCAATAAGGTAATCAGAAACTGAAGAGAAACTTTACAAATAAAACTTAGGAAAAGGATGAGTCTTCTCTGGAATTAACAACTCTCTAAAACTGATGGGTCACAGCTTTTAGAATACACTGTGTTCAGTTAGGACAGGAATTCAGGGCTACTTTTGGCATCAGAATTGCAAGGAGAGACCTTTTTCTCGTTTTCTAGGGGACAGAAGGAAAGCCACTATTTCAAGTGCCCAAAATATTCCCCCTGGCACTCAGTCAGTTACATCTCATGTAGTTCACTCCTCTCCCTTTGCTCTGCCAGGGTTTTCATTGCTGCATTTGGCCTCAAGGTCATACCCTGAGCTCACAAGCGTCTCCTACCTTGGGCGAGGATGTTCCACTGCATGACCCGGATGGGGCGGTGGTTACTGGCAGTGTTTTTCTTCAGGCTCACAAAGTTCCTCTGAAACCGGGGTGGCCGCTTCTGCAGGACAATCTGACATTCCTCCAGCAAATCCTTGGGGTCTATAGGATCCAGCTGTGCTGAGTCCAGCTGCTCCAGGCAGTCCTGGTGCTGGGACACGGCACCACTGCTCAGCGTCTTGGCGAGCACACTGTAGAGCCGGCTGGTGCTGTTTCCCATGGAACACACTGCAAGGGAAAAACTGCTGTTAGAGATGCTCCACCACAACTCTCCTCATCACTTGGCTACCTTGTTGCAGTGCTAGCCATTGGTGGTTTGTGCAGGAGCCTGTTCCTGAGTCTGAGACAAAATAAGAAGGATGCAGAGATAGGGTTAGTCCTGTCCAGTCTCATGTTCTGCCTGTCACCAGGGCCTGCAGCCTGGTTTAAGATATCATGCTGCTGGCTTCTAAGGCAATAAAGAAGTCTTTCATCCAGAATAGCAGGGCTAAGATTAACTCTGCACATGTTGTAGAAAACACAATAGAGCACACTTTTTCCTTGTTCACAGAGAAGAGAGCCCATCAGGTGAACAAATGCTGCCTGCTCCTTATTTCAAGTGCAGCATTTGCTCCTGATGGAGATAGCACTCTGTGTGGCCTGATACCCTGTGTCCATCTGGGATGCCTCCAGGCTGCAGACTCCAGCCTGCAGGACAGCCAGCAGGGTGACTCATTCCCTGGGGTTAGTATTTAATGGGAATCTCCGATCACAGTTCCATTTATCCCCAAAGCAGTAATGTTGTCATGAGCATGAAGCAGCCAGATGCTTCTGCTGGCTTAGACCTCAGGATGTGGAGAGGAGAAGGCGGTGTCTCCCAGCTCCACATCCCTATGTTCATTCCCCTCACACTCCTTCTCCCTGTACCTCCTCACTCTTTTGTGCTGTGCCCCAGCTTGGCAGTTTCCAGCACTCCCTGCAGTCCTCCTGGGGCCCCAGCCACCTCCTGTTCCTTTGGCCGTCTCACCCACACAAGCTGCTGTCCCCAGCCCTCCCTGCTAATGCAGCTGGCCCTCACCCAGCCCCGTGTCTCCTGCAGGGAGCTCCCCCCATCCCACATGGGCTCACAGTTGCCACGGGGTGGGGATGCACGTGTGGCCCTGCTCTGGCTTATGCAGTTTGTGGTATTTCTACACTGTGTGTGCAAGAGCTCTCCAATCCTATTTCAGGGAGAGGGCTTTGCTCCTTCAAACATGGGCAGGAAGGACTGTGCTTGCACCACAGCAACTTGCATAAGAGGCTGATTGAGTTCTGTTGTTGTCTCAACTTACTTATTTACTCTCGATGACTTTTGCAAGGGGAATCTTAAGCAAAAGAACTCCAGTGTTGCACTGCTGTTGGCCCACAGTGGTTTTTAAGAAGGTTTATTTGTACATTTGAGTTACTTAAGAAAGGAAGAGGATGAAATTTTCATCTTATGCTCAGATCTTGTGGCAGATTTGGGGTGCTACCCAACACACCTGCATGTTCAGACTGAACAACAGCGCTACCAATTTTAAGAGCTGGTGACAGACATACAATAATGACAGGCTAGAGGGGCAGGCAGGAAGATGGACACCCTTATAGTTCAATAAACATACTCAGGAGGAAAAGAAAGACTCTGCGGTATAAGCCTCATGTGCTTGTATTTAGGAAAACTGATACATTTAAAGGACACTATAAACTACTTGCTTTAATGTGTGTGTTGTATGTGTAAGCCCATGGAACAGTTCCAAGAAAGTTGTGAAATGGGAATTTAGATTAGATATAGGATGTTGCTCCTCATCTCCATCCTTTTAGTTAAAGTACTAGGAGATCCTCAAACTGAGATGTGATCTTGAGCTCACACACATGAATGGCTTTCCAGGGAAACTGTGTGTAGTGTTTCAGTTTCTGCGGTCTTTCTGTTTACAATTCTTCTCAAGAGGCCAAGTACTGCTGAAGTAGAAGAAGTGGCTTTTAACAGTGAGGGAAAACACAAAATCCCTAAGCAGGAGCCAGACACAGCTGTGAGGGAAGAGAGGGAAGGAATGAAAGCAGGCTCTGTGTTGGATACAGAAGGCTGCAGTTTACACACAACCAGGGCTGCCAGGCAGCCGTGTAGAAACCCAAAGAAATTAATACAGCTTTTAATAGATGCTCCACAGGGAGCCACTCACCTATTTTTAGGACAGGTACAACCCATAGCTAAGTGCTGCAACTGGAGATAAGCACACAGTGTTTTCTGCTGCATCAGGGCTGCTGTCAGCAGCTGAGTACAGCCCCTGCCATGCCACGGATGAACATGGCTCATGTGGGGCTCTCCAGAGGAATACTGGGAAATAACTACCCTCCAAGGAGCCATTAGCAAGCCCTTAGGCTGCTTGTGGCTTGACCTGAGTCCGAGGGATGATGGTGAAAGGGACAAGGTAGGTGTAACACAGCTGGAGTCAGAGGTCTGCTGGCAAAGCCCTGAGCAGCTTACAGCTGTTACAGCAGGATCAAGGCTAAGGCCTCCACCAGGCCTCCACCTGCCAGGCTGCAAACAAAGCCAGGGTGTTGTCTAAATCTCATCATCCCTGGGATCATGGTGTATCCAGCTCTTTATGGGGCATAAAGCACAGCCTAACCTGTGCTATGGCCCAGAACTGATCTGACAGCTTTTAAAGTCAGTCATGTCTCATGAAGGAAAAAGAGCTTCAGTCTTCTTCTGAGGCCCCGAGAAGATTGTGTGAAAGAGGGTCTGGATCTAAATTAAGCACTTTCAGTCTTGGTATAGGTGGCTTGAAAGTTCTTGGTTGAAGGAGGGGGCTCCTTGGCAAGATTCTAGCTTAAGATGACTGTTTATCTGCACAAATTCTTTGTACCTAAAGTGCTGGAAACATGACAATACAGACTGAGGTGTTCTGTAGAACAAGGGCCAAACCAACAACCTGAACATAAAAACTCCAAACACAAAATCCATTTTGTTATTTCTGCTATGCTGAACCACGTCCACAGCAGCCCAGCTGCACAACACAAGTACAAGGTCACCACTCTGAAATCCTGCAGTGCAAGTTAAGTGACCTGTAACTTGCTGGGATAAAGTGTGCTGCCAGTGCTGTGACACTGTGCTGCTGGCAGAGGCACAGACAGACTCCTGAGCTTGCACTGTAGCAGTGGGTAGCAAACATGAAAGTGATTCTCCTGGTGTGATGTAACAGGGAACATCAACTCAGTAATTACTATTCAAGGTGTTTAAAATAAAAAAGCTCCTTCCTCTCAGCAATGGTGGTATCTCTGCATAGTAAGGGCAAGGGAAGAATTCAAACTGTGAATTAAATGTAAGAACAGGGTGTAAAGTTGGAAGGTTTCTTGCATCATCCAGCACAAAAGAGATCAACTTCTAAGATCTCAGGCAATGAGCCATCAGAGACTTTACCTTAAGGACTTTGCTTCAGAGACGAGGGCTGCAGAAGGGTATTGACCCTGACCTTTTGGGTAAGGTGAACAACATTCTCATTCCCCTTCCTTTCAGGTCATACCCCCCAGCACCAGTTTCAGCCAGAAGCTTTACTCTGTTTGTGCATGTCAAACAGGTTATGTTTGTGTATGTATGTTTGTATACGTTTATCACAAGCCTTTCCCCGCCAGGTGAATGGCTCCACACACCTGCAGTCTGGAGTTGCATCAGCCTCCACAGCCCCAGAGGCTGGCAGCAGCCAGAGATGCCCTCCCTGGAACCCCAGTTCTAGGAACAACTCCACAGGCACCATGCCCATGTGACAAAATCTGTGCTACCAAGGTATCAAACTACATGTACAGCCCTGTTTGGGACAGCAATGAGAGTCTCTCAGAGCAAGGCAGAAGCTGCCTGCTCCCAACAGGCAACACCAGAAAGAAGAAGGAACCTCAAACCCTGCCTCCCATAATATAGAGAATCAGTACCTGGCACAAGCTCTGGAAACTTTTATCTTCAGGAGTGCTTTATTAATCATGAGCTGGATTCTGCCAGCTCTCAGATGCATATGCTCCTCTTCCCTGTAGTGCCATGAAGCTTCAATCCTGCCATATGGCATCCTGGCTTGGCTTCAACAGGGAAGCACCCTGCCCCAGCCTGGCTTTTACTCCCCTCCTGTAAGAGCAGCAACAGGGAATGAACTCACTTCACCCCAATCCCAGCTGAAGGCTGTAGGGCAAAGTGGATCTCCTGCATATCAGGTATGTAATAGAGCCCTGTATTACAAGCAGTGTAATAGCAGCTGTGGCTGCTCTATCCCTAGAAGTGTCCAAGCCCAGCTTTAGGATAGGGCTTTAACCAACCTGGTCTAGTGAGAGGTGTCCTTACCCATTGAGGGAGAGCTGAATGACCTTTAAGGTCTCTCCCAACCCAAACCACACAATGATAAAGAGTTGGGCTTATCACCTCTCCAACAACAACAGTCTGGAGCAATGCCGGCTGCTGCCAGGCTGCCCCAGTTCCCAGCAGGAATGGTTCGGGGCGAGCACTGAGTCACGGCCAGTCGGCAGCGCTAATTTCAGGCCGGACCCGGCCGCAGGGTGGCACAGCCCTGCCCTGCCCTGGAGCGGGGCACAGGCACCAAGGGCACCTGAGCCCCCCCAAGCCTCATGGGGGGCTAAGAGCGGGCTGTGATTATTTAGCGGTACGGGCAAGGAGGGCCCCGACTGCCTGCCAGAGGTAACCCGGGCTGCTCCCACACAGCGCCGGCAGTGAGAGGCTGAGTCAAGCTTATCCCACGCCAAGTGCACGGCTCAGGAGGGCGGCTCGGCTACCGAGAGCTGCTGCTGGCAGCGGCGTGTGGGCACTGCGGGCACACTCTGGCCCGCAGACAGGCCACCCCACCGATACCCGGGTGTGCTCCAAGCACCCACCGAGGCGTGAGCGCAGAGGGTGCCCGTTCCCTCAGATATTCCCTGGAGAGCACCGAGCCAGAGGCGCCCGCGGCCCCGGCGGGTGTCCCGCTCACACCGTGCGGCGAACGCCACGGCCGCTGCCCCAGAGCCCGCGGGCCGCTCCAGCCCCGGAGAGGCGGCGGGGAAGGGACAATGCCCACGCTGCTGGGCCAGGACAGCCCAGACCCCGCTCCGACAGCACCAGCCGCCCTGCTGCGTTCCCGGCCCGGTCGGTACCCACCTGTGCGGGGCGGCGTCCCCGGGGCGGGCGGTGCCCGCGGGGCGGCGGGGCCGGGGGCCGGCGGGAGGGAGCGGGGCCGCGGCAGGCGGGAGGCCGAGGCGGCGGCGGCGGGAGCGCAGCAGAGACCGGGCAGGGCCGAGCAGAGGCAGCGCGCGGAACTCTGGTACATGCTCCCGGCGGGACGGGGCGGGACGGAGCAGAACCGGGAGGGACCGGGAGGGATCAGCGGCGCAGCTGCTCCCGCGCCCGCCCCGCGGCCGCGCTTATAGAGACGGCGGCGCCCGGCGCGGCGCCTACACCGGGCACTACCACCCTCGCCCGAGGGGGAGACACAAGGAACAAACAAACTCTCCCGGCACCGCCGCCCGCACACCAAGCCCGCCCGCGAACACCGGCGGGGCGGCACTTCCTCGATTGTCCCGCGGCTCCCGCTGCCGCTGGCGGAGGACGCTGCGGTAGGAAGAACGCGCCCCTTGGCCGCTCCCGCCTCCCCTACTCCACCGCGGAATGGTGCGGCCCGGAGGAGGTTTCCCGCCGGTGACGTCAGAGAGGGGCGCCCTCTGCTCCCACGGACGTCACGGCGCAGCGGCCGCCCCGGCACGGCCCGGCCCGGCCCGGCTCGGCTCGGCGGGAGCAGCGGGGCTCGGCGCCCCCGGGAGCGCGTACGGGACCGCGCGGGGCTCGGCACCGCCGGGAACGGGCGCCGCGCTGCCTCGCTGGGACACCCACGTCGCCCTCCCCCCGCGCCGCACGTCCCCAGGGCCGCGGGGAGAGAGGAGGGCGCTCCCCCAGCGCGGCGCCCCGCCCGTGGCGTTCCCTGTGGGAGCTGCGGGCGCTGGGCCGGGGGGAGAGCAGCGGGGCCAGCACCGACATGGGGAGTCTGGGCCCCAAAGCGGGGAGCGTCTTTCCCCCCGCTTCCCGTGTCCTCCTTGCTCCAGTGCCTTGTGTCAGGCCAGGGAGGACAAGGGAAGCCCGAAATTAGGATAGTGCTCGCACCTAGTCTGAACAGACTTCCTTCTGAAAATGTGGCTTCTTTTTATTTATTTTTTTTTCCTAGAAATAATTGATTTTTTAATGTGTTTGATACACTACTGAGGGGGCCTGGGGGAGGCAGATGCCTTCTGTGGGGGATGCTGCTGCAGGAGCTGAGACAAGCTGGCTGCATGGCATTAGACCTGAGTCTACCTAAAGTGGCTCATCCCTCTTTTTCTCTGGCTTTCCCTTGCCAGGAAGATGGCATTTGGGCACAGCAGCTGATCCCTGTGTTCCCTGTGTTTTGGTGTTCCAGTGTCTGCTGTCAAGGTTTTTTTTCCCCAGCTTGGTGCCTGCCGGGCTTAGGGTGATTATAGCCATCCTCTGGAGACAAGAGAGAATAGTAGAATCATTTAGATGGGAAAAGACCTCCAGGATCTTCAGGGTGGAAGGTTTTGTTTGGGTGCTGGGAGCATCCTTCTCTTGGTGGGCTCCCAAGCCCCAGCAGCCCACTGCACCAACAATACAACAGGATGGGGGACACCCAGGAAAAGGGGCATTGGGGAGCCTAAGGACACTTCTAGTCCTATCACATTAACCAGATGGAGCCAACAGCCAACCTCTGCAACTGCCAGACAGTCCACAATCAGTATAAATGAATGGTGGTCCTCAGCAGTGTGGTGCAAGCATTAAAAAAGACCATTCCTGAGCAGCCTCAGAAGAGTTGTGTCAGTTCAGCAGCATCACAGGCTGGGCTCCACTGCTGAGCAGAATTCAGGTTTTGGAGAGGATCTTACCTCTGTTCTTTGTGCTGTCAGGATGAATTACCTGCAGGCTGCCTTGTGTGGGTGATGTGTGACCTTGTTCTAAGCTGCAAGCACAGGGGATTTCACAACCTCCCTGGGCTCCCAGAAAATTCTTTGTCTGTTTTTGTTTTGGTGTGCCTCTGGGTACAGGGGAAAGGGAGTTCTGACCTCTCCAGTGACTAGATTGGCCTCCAGGGCTGGAAGCAAATGCAAGATGCTATCAGAAAGATGGGACTTGTCTTTTCCACTGGCATGTCATAAGATCTCTGACTTTCTAGGTGCTTATCTTTCCTAAGCATAAAAGCTGATCCTGCTTTCCCCACTGCAGGAAGTGCATCTTGGCTTGGGCAACATTGGTTGATCCCTGTCCCTGTTCTAGCAGTCTTTTAATCTTGCAGGCTGTTTCTCATGGGCCTGGTCTTTATTTCCCCCTATAAAAAATAAATGTGCTTCTTTCACATAATGTCTTCTAAATCGTCTTGCTCTCTCCTCAAGCCTCTCCTTGCCCCAGCTCTTCCCCATTGTCTCCTGCATACAGCCCACCACAAATTTGCTCATCTTGCTTTGTGTTACTCTTTGTTCCAGCCACATTTGTCATTGTCAGGTTCTTCACCAGAGTTTTCATAGGGCAAGGAACTTTTCCTTCTCCTTTGAAGGGAGGTGTGTTGTTTATCTTTCATCACCTGGTATCACTTCTTGCCTGGATTTTGGAAGGCGCTTGTTAGGGGTTCAGAGACAACTTGAGAGAATATCTAGAGTCTTCTGGGATGATGGAATTACCTTTTCTGCCCATCCTCTACTTGCTTTGCTTCCTTGTTCAGACTTTTCTGTCTCATTTATAGAGCTGGGTTTGATCCCTTGTACCATTTTGATGCTTTGAACCCTCTTGGCTCTGACTGATTACATCCCAATTTCATCCCTGGAGGCTTGTGCTAATTCTGTTATTCTCATCTATAATTTTATCTGTCTCTGTTACTCATATCCTTTTTACTGTTTCCGAAGCATAGATGGTGATAGTCTTACAAGTCCTCTACCGATGATGTTTTTCTCTCAATGCTGCTTTTCTTTTCAAAAAGACATCCATAGAGCAGCTGCAGTTTCAAGGTTGGGTCTTAGATCTTGGTGCTTAAACTTACACCTGGTTGTGTGTAGGCTCATCTAGCCTTCCCTAAGCAAAATACTCTAATGTAAAAGTTTTCGAGAAAGATGATTAAACAACGGGTAATTAGTCCCTCACTAACTTTCCCAGTTTTGTTTTCTGTAAGATTAAGTAGCCTGGCCTTGGCAGAGAGTGCTGGGAACATGGGGGAGAAGCTGATGGAGAGCCTGGGAGGGAAAAGGCTGGAGCCTGGATTTCTCTGCTTTCAAGAACGTGGACCATTCCTTGAAGACCTCTCAGCTCTGATTCATATCCTTTCCACTTTAAGTATGCATAGAAGAGACAGAGGCTTGACTGCCATGCAAGACTGGGAGCCCTGGTTCCCTGTGAGGCTCTGCACCTGACTGAGCTTGTCTGCTCTCAAGTCTGGGCACCCTTACCAGAAGGGCAAACTTGTGACTAAGAGTTTATTCTTATGCTTGTTGTGCATGAGCCTCTGTAACCAGCTTTTTCTCCCCTTTTCAGAAGACCAGATACTTCTGGAAGGAAAGAGTGGTTGGTGATCCAAGGAATCCGTGAGCTGTCCCAATGGGCCTGCTGTTCTGGTGGGATTTGGCAAAGAAAATCCCTGATGGTAGTGGCCAAAGGGACAGGTGGCCTGGGTTCTGCTGCTGACAGATTAGAGACTTGGTGACGGGGAAGCTGCTGGCTTTGTGTCCTGCTCAGGAGATGAGGCAGCTGGGCCCATCTCTGGGCTCCAAGTCCTCAGCTCCTGTCGGGAATTTGCTGGCATTCAAGTGCCATTCCTGATGGCTCTTTGTTCTGCCCTCCTTCCCCTTTGAAAAAACCTTGGGTTTTCCCCAGAACTGGCTGCTCATCCTCCTCACCGCTTGTTCCAGCAGATTTCTTGGAGCTGCTCACCACCTAGTGAACTTAGCGATCCTTAAGTAACTAATGAATGGCAGTGCAATATGTTTGTTATTCTTTTTTTTTTTTTTTTTTTTCTGATGACTCAAGTAGTTGGCTTTAAGCCAAACCACCTCTGCATGCAATCTCCAAGGAGGAAGGACAGAATGTTTCCTGCTTCCTGCTGTACTGCATGTGCTTTTCTCTGCTCTTTTGAGTGCTGGCTTTCCTTAGCCAAGTTGCAAGCCCATGCTTGCATGGCAATAAAAAAGGCATTTGTGAAAGCAAAAGAAGTCCCTGATGACGCTGATTTCCACACATACTGCTCTGTTCCCAGGACTGGGAAGAGTCGTGATTTAGCTCCAAAATGTGAATCAGTGGCATTCCTTGGGGTGATTCAAAAGCCCTACTAGCCTTCTGTGGAAAACAAAATCCTTCTGAAAATGCACAAAAGTTATTATTAATTTTAGGTGCATGTGACTCAGTGAAAAGAGAGAAGTTTCTTCAGGAATTATTTCAGCTATCCCACGTGCATCTGACTGATGTTTTCACAAGCTGGGAACAGTGAGCAAGTGGAGAGAAGGGGTCCAGGTGAAAGAGTGCATAGGCTGTGAGAAGTGCTTTTTTCTTAGTTTTTTTGACCTGATCTTACCCTGGAGATGTTGATGTTTCAAACATCCTGCCCCGACTGTTAATCCTTTTCCAATGCTGTGGAAATCTCAGGACCAGCAGGCTGTTGTTACTTACTAAAAAATATGTCTTTGACTGAAATTTTCCCAGCATCTAACAAAAGCAATGATTTCCTCAAACTCCCCCTCCTTGGGATTAGTAATGATCTGAGGATAATGCTCCTTCCATCTCCTTAGTCACTTCCTCTCAACCGGTCATCCCTGTGTCAGGAAGGCATTTGTGCTGTGTTTGGTACTGTTGCTCTAACTGCCAGCATTTTCAGCTTGGAAAAGCATGCTCTGGAGCTGCCATCTCTGGGGAGATGGACAACAATTACTGGAGTGTCACAGTGGATTAACAGGAGGAAGTCTGTGGCAGTTTGATTCTGCACAGGACAGATGGCTGTGAGCGTGCTGGGTTTGAACTTCCTGGTGCACACACATCCCAGCACCTGATTTCTCCCATGAGCAATGCCATCACCTGGAGGGCTGGGTGCTTTCCTGTGGGATGCCTTGTGCCCCCCAGGATGCCCTTTTCCCCTGTCATGTCACCAGGAACCCTTCACCTCCCCACCATCAATCTGCTGTGGGGCTTCCTCCTTTCCTGGGCAGCAGGCTGGGAGTGCTTGCTGCTCTCCCCTCCCTGCCTTTCCTTGCTTTTGGGCACCTGGGAAGAAGCTGTGAGCCAGGACTGGTGGCAAACATGGGGATTATGGTAGGTTTGAGGGAAACAAGTTCACCTGAGGTGAAGTAGGGCAGAGATTTAGGTGGCATGGCTGAGATAGCTTTCCAAAGCCCTCAGCTCTCATTTGTCAAGCATTTCTGTCACTAAAGCATTGCACAAAGTGGGGCTCTGCCACTTGAACCCAGTGTCTGTCTTGCTGAGAAATGAGTAGCAGCAAGTCTGGGTAGCAGATGGTAAAGTATTCCGGGCGGTTAAGGAATGATAGTGACACTTCTGACATTTTGTTAAAGAAACATGCATGTCAGTTCATCTCAGATATGAATATACACTACAGTTAGGATGATTAAATCCAACTTCATATTTAGAAATAGGTGTCTGTCTAAGAGCTGTCTGCCTGTGCAATCAACATTTCCAGGACTTCTACATGAGGCAGCCAGACTTTGTCATGACTTGAGTTTGTCTTGTCTTCACTTGACTTACCTCTCTAAATCTACTTTCTGCCACTTTTTAATTTTTTGAATACTTATTTGTGCTCCAAGGACCTGCAAGATGACTTTTTTGGGCAAGGCCATTTTATTTTATTTCTATGTGTGTTAGTGACTTTGAAAGGAACCAGTGAATAGCTCTCCTTGGAGCCAGTGCAACCACTTGTGCTGCAATGCCCACCTGTATCTGAACAAGGGATCATTCATTTCCATTTAGCACATTTAGCAAACATTTCCATTCAGCCATTAGTCTGCCTTTTGAGAGACAGAAATGGACACATTTTCCACCTAGGATGTTGTTGTGACCTGGTTGTAGCTTTTGGGCAGCTGTCAGATGGTGACATGATTTTCAGGGGTCCTTAGAAAGGTCAGGGCTGGTAGGGCTACCATGTCCTGACCTGCTGGAAAGACCTGGAATACTTAACGATCAATGATTGGTTCACTTCCCTCTGCTCAGAGCCTGAGGCAAATGGGAGGCCAGTGGAGTGAGTGCCATTGGAAAGCCTGGGATTTGCACATTTTTCCAGAGCCCAGATCAATGGAGGTGCTGCCCTATGGAGCTTCTGGTGGTGATGCACTTCTGGCACACAGACACGTAGAAGCAACAAGAGTGGATCTGAGGCTGCACAGTAGCACCACTCATTGTCACTGGTCCTCCCTGGTGCCCATCCAGAGGTGATCTGCAAGTGCTGCTACCTCACTGACACATGCTCCAAGGGGCTGAAGATCCATCCTCCTTCCCAATGACTCCTTTGGGATATCTTAGGCTAAGATAAGGACAATCTTCTTCATATAAGCATAATTTTTCTTTCATTGCTGCTGTTGGGGCTCCTGTTGAAAAGCAAAGTGGTGGAGAACTGTGATCTGACAAAGGGGTGTCAAGGACCCTTGTCTGGGCACTGTGATCCTCATGTAAAATGACACTAGTTTTCATCTTAGAAAGTAAATGCAACTTCTGTTTTTCGTGTTCTCTTACCCTGGTTTCATGGTACCTTGGTGCCTCAGTGAAGAACCTTCCAGTCATCAGTTTCCAGGCAATACATTTATAATTGAAGAGGGACTGTCACGGTAGAGCTGTCAGCCAAGCCCAGGATTGGACTTTCCCCTGGGGTGTGTTCAATGGAAGCATGCTGGTTGGGCTGCCAACCCAACTGCTGCCTAGGGGCAGGAGTTCAGGCAGCTCCCACCTCCTGGTGGCCATCCAGCCCTGGCCAGAATCCAGCTGTGTCTGCGTCACTGGCCCTGCTGGTTGTGCAAGTGCCCCTGTTACCAGTGTGACCTGCAATGTGTTTCATAACCGTGCTGGCAGAGCTCTGGGGGGCTCTGCCCTCTATCCCACCTGGACTCTGGCTTTCTCCAGTGGCTTTGCTCAGCTCTGACCACTCTCAGCAGGAGTTGGGAAGCCCAAATTTCAGGCTGGGAAGCTCTTGGTGCTGTGGGACACACAAAATTGGAGGCTTCTTTTCGGGAATCTTGGTGGAGTTCTGGGTTTCTTGTGCCATCTGCAGCCACTGTGACCTCAGGGCACCAGGTTGTGAGTGGCTGAGCAGTCCCTGGCCCCTCTGCCCTCGTTCAGGCAGTGAATTGGCAAAGCTCAAGGTTTTGCTAAGTCCCAGCCATGAAGACAAGGTTTGGGAACTGGCCCCTTCCCAGGTATCCAGCTGGGCTGTGTCCTGTCCCCGGCCGTGTGCCAGAAGGGCTGCTTTGCTGAGGTAATGCAAACAAGTCATGGCAAAGGCCACCTGGGCTCTGCCTAGGTTTATTACCCTGCAAAAGTGATCTGCTTATTCCATAGCAAATTCCTCTGTGAATTCCCTGCTTGAATTACATCAGACATAGATTTAATTATGGATAGATTTTTTCCTTCCAAGGCAGCTTCAGGAGACATGGAAAGGTTCTCTTCCCTCCATGTGTACACCCTGGAGTTTGGGTGAATCTGCTGTTTTCCTCAGAGAGCAGCTGTACTTTCTGCCTTTATTGTGTTCTAGTTTCTTTTTTTAAAAGAAGTTCTAGTTTCATCTCTATCCAGGGCTATCAGGGGATTGATTAGGGCTCTCCCTAACAGACTTTCAGTAGCTCTAAGTCCAGAAGACAGTTTGCAAGTGCTCCAAGGCAGCAATGGTCTGAAGAAATATGGGTTTTATTGTCTCTTGGCTGTTTGGTGAGTTGCCCAAGACCCTTCTGAGATCCTGCTGAAATTGTTTAACTGATATTTCATCCTTGATCTCTTGACATAAAGTAGGAATGCACTCAGTGAATGACAAGGTGAGGGAAGTGAAAGAGTCATGCCAGAGATCCATCAATGTGATGTTAAAAAACCCCCAAAGATACTTCTGGGGTAATTTCAGTATTTCTGTCTGTTGGATGAACAAGGGGCAGTTTTGGATAACTTGTCCTGTGCAAAGGAGCAGAGACTGCCCTATGAAAGACCATTTACCTCAGGAAATAAGGACCTTGTTCAACACTAAATCCATTTCCCCTCCACTGAGCTGAGTCCAGGTTAGAAGAAAATTCCTCCTGAGATGGACAACAAGCCCTGGGCACTAAAATTCATGGTGAGAGAACTGTCCAGGCAACTCAGAGGCAGTCTGGTGACCTAGTCCAGCAGCAAGGCAGCACAGAACAAATCTGTGAAACAAAAAACATGCTTGCAAATGCAGGTAGTTGATCATTAGCAACTCCAGCAAGGCTTGAATGTGTGTCCTGGAGGGGAAAGGCTGTTTCATAATCCGTGACCTAAATGAGCATCCCTGCTGTGGTGCCATTCAAGATCCAAAGTCCAGCAAAGCAAAGGTCTGATCTTCTCTCCAGCTCAGGACACTTTTAGGGCACTGTCAGTGGGCAGCATCCTGGAGTGGTGCCAGTATATGGAAATTCTGGAAGCTTTGTTCAGTGCAGGGCAGACACACAAGAAGAAAAACACCCTCATCACAAAGTCTGTCTGGCTACTGGTGGTGGCCAAGTTCACATTATCAGCAAACCTTCTGTAATTGCTGTACTGACTGTTCTTGTAAATGTAGGAAATTACCATTTGTTTGTCCTCATGAAACAGTGTGGTTGTACTACTCTCAATTGTCATGGCCTCTCATGGAAAACTTACCTCCTGTGTTGTCATCTTCATTTAAATGGCTGAGAGTCGTTATGAAGACTAATTCCATTTCCAGGTTCTGAGACATGGTGTTCCCTAATTAATGTTCCCACTGACACACCCCAGACCATGTGCTGCTTGCTCACTTTCTCTCCCCTGCTCCTGTGGTGAAATGGAGAACTGAAGGCACAAAAGCCTAAAGATCACAGGTTGAGATAAGAACAATTTACTAGGAACAGCAATGGAGTAAGAAAATTAACGATGACAAGAAGACACTAATAAGAGAGTTAAAAGATAGGCTGTATTTACATGTTATTTACATGTGATTGCTCGCCACACAATTCAGTGTTCCCACTGAAACACCCCAGACCACAAACTGCTCACTCGCTTCCTTCCCATTCCCTCTGCAGCGGGATGGAGAGGAGAACCGGAGGCACAAAAAGTTGAGATAAGAATTTACTAGAAAAAAAGCAAAGAAACAGGAAAAACAGTAACAACAATACTAATGGCAAAGTGTGCAGATGGGTGCACAATTAACGCTACTCACTACGTGGAATTCAGCGTGGTGGTGATGTGACCATGCAGCACCGAGGAAATGGCACCACCCTGTGTCCGTGAGGTGGCATCAAATAATTGCAGGGCTATGCTCTGCCTGGGTGCTGCAAAAATTAACCCTGAGACAAGCAGGATAAATGAAATACCCCTGCATCTCCAGGTGAGGTGTCAGGCAAAGGGCAGAGCTGTTTACAAAAGCTCTGCATATATTTATTCCCTCAGGTGGAAAACAGTGGGATTTGGCAGAAAAGTAAACACAGCCCTGGCCTGTTTGAAAGGGAAAAACCTCACAAACTCTTATGCCTGATGTTTTCAGGTCATGGAAGGGTTTTGCATATGGTTTTGTAGCTTTCAGCATGAACTCTGCATTGCTTTAATTGAATGGTGTTCAGTCTGAGCTGGCTCAGTGAGCACAGCACAGCTGGGCTGACTCCACAGCTGCACCTGCAGGTGTATGGCAAAGCAGGGGCTTTTCCAAAACACAGGGATTAGTGAGCATTGCACCTTTTCCAGGACATCATCTCCAAATCCTTTAGTGACTTCCACTGAGGTAGATGGTGAACTCTGTGGCAGCTTATTTTTGATTAAAGAGTTACATATTTATAATAATGCTTCCAGTTTCAATTCTTTTAATCTCAGACAAGTGCAATGGGAGCTCTCTACTTTTGTTGCTAGGTGAATAAAGGAGTTTCTGCTGGGTAGGGGTTCAGCCTCATTTGTGAGTGACCCTTGGTGATCTTCCTGCCAGCATTTTGCAGTCCACATCTCTGCTCTCCCAGATGCAGCCCTGTATCCACACAAATTCAGGTTTCCTGCACTAGATGTCCCTGTCTTTACAGAGAATTTAATAAGCTGACAGAAGAGATCATTAAACTTACGGGGAGGGAGGAAGGAAGTTATTTGGAGGGGGTGTGTAAGGGACTGAAAATCATCTTTTCAATTATGTCGAATATAAGGACATATTTATTCTCTCTAAAGTTTCTCTCTAAAGTTTACAAGAGGAATTCAGTGCTGCCTGAGCAAATGAGGTCCAAATGACACTGAGGCAGACTTAGCAAGGAGGTATGTTGTCCTTTATATATTTGTTTACTAGGATGCAAAGAAAATCTTTTCTCTAATGCCAACTTTGTGCCTGTTTCTAAACTGCATGCAGGGACACAAAGCACTCGTGTTTTACTACAGTTTGTCCCTGTTCTCATAGCAGCTACTTAGTACAATTTTCCTATTCCCCTTCCACTAATGTGACAGAACCACGAGGGGGACTTTCCACAGCAGTGCAATGAGCCATGCAACTATCAACTTGCCTCTGCTTTCCTCTTAAATCTTGGTAAGGCCACAGCAGAGCCATGGACACCATCTGTGGGCTGGGAGGATGTGCTCCATGTGAAGAGGGAGCTGAAAAGTGCTGCCAGGGTTTGATGCCCTGTCTTTCCATAACAGCGTTCTCTTGCACAGGAAATAGGGACTGAGGGTACAGGAAACCATGTGATGGTTGAAATCCTCCTCACCCTGGTCTGTAGGGCTCTGCTAAACCAAGAGAGAAATGAAAAGATCAGCTCCATGTCAGCTAAGTATCAGTTCATTGTGAATGGTGTCTGGAAAGACCTGGAGTGAAAATAATGCATAGGGAAGGAAGGCAGCTGCAGGCTCAACCAAAAAATGGCAATTATTTTTTTGTGATGCCTTCAAGGGAATGGAACAATAGTAATTTTGTTTGGAATTTATAATCAAAGGGAAAGTGACCGTTTTGATTGAAGATGGAAAATTGCTTGATTATCTTCACTTTTTCTGTGCCTGCATGGGGAAGTCTTTTCCCCTGGTGGTGAAGCGAAGGAAAATGTGAAAAAGGAGAGGGAAAGAAAAATGCTGCTTTTGTTTCCGCTTTATATTCTGCTACCAACATTAGCAGAATACTAATACTAATACTAAAACAATACTGTTCCTTTTCAGAGCTGTTTTTCCACATATGTGAGGCCTCCCTGGGGAAGCACAGCAAGGCAGTGGCTCTGGAAGCTGCAAATCTGGATGATTTCCTCAATTTTCCATAATTCTTCAGTTCTATCTAGCTCCAATCTGAAAAAGCCCTGAAAAAACAGAGTTGCTTTTTCAGCCTCCTTATCTGTGAAACGGGATGATCCTTATTTGTTTTGTAGAGGGTGTGGGAAGGTTGAGGATGGTTCTCTTTTTGACATATCCCAAAAAGATCTATCTCAAAGGTTTTTACTTGTTTGGTTTGGAGAAGGAAGGATGGAAGGTGTGGGCATCAAGGGAGTGCAAAATGTTGGATCTGGGTGAGGATCTTTTCTGGTCTGGCTCCCATAGATGTATCTGCCTCTTATTCATGCTTCTTCCATAGATATGGCAATCCAGTGAATGAAAAGAAAAAGGAGGGAAAACCCCAACCCCACATATTGACTGTTTATGGCAGATATATTTTATTTATTGCACATCCGCAGACTCATCTGGACTCATGTAGTCAAAATGTGAGGAAAGGTAGAGCTTCCCAGTCCCTCCAGGGAATTAATGTTAGAAGCTTTAATTTTTTCAGAGGAGCATGCCCCTTGTCTACCAAAGCTGGGCTGTGCTGAGCAGGGGGTTCTCCAGTGGTACCTGGAGATGGGTAATCAACAGGCAGAGAGTGGGAAGGAGATAAAGCCAAGCCAGATTTCTCCCAGGGTGTTCACTTTGCAGTCTGCAGCCTTGTAAACTGCTGTGGTTTTGTTTTTTTGTTTTTTTTTTTTTTTTTTTTTTGAATGCTGCAGCCTGCCTGAGTAGAGCTGGTCATCACGAACCACTAAACTTCTGAAACCAGAAAGGTTTGCTTTGGTCTCAGTGATGTCTGGAGGTCTTGTGAAACCTTTTAGGGCTTTCTCCCTTTCAGGAGCAAGGACAAGCCTTTTTTAACTGCCTTCCCCTGCCTCGATCACCCTCTAACATCAACTCACTGAATTTTTAGCATGTCCTTCATGGAAACAGCTATCAGTTGAGCTTTTAGCAAATCTCCCCATCTCTTAGTGTTTCGCTGTTTCCTTATCTTGTTTACAAAACCGTGTTACGTGAGGCAAAACTCATTTGCTGGCTGGGAAGAGACACTGTACTCAATGGGGTATTTATTTACTGTGTACCTGAGATATAATCTATTCTCTGCAGTAATGCAGGCTCAAAAATGAATGGGTATTTATTTATAATAATATAGCAGACACTCCATACGGAGGGTGTCATCTTGTTTGTAATCAATCCTGGCGCAGTGCTCTGGCTGCAGCAAAGTAATGCTTTGCATTAAGTGATGAATTGGTTCAGTCTTCTTATTCTGGCTGTCATTTTTCTTCTCTGAAGATGTATTGCCTCCATTATGCAACCCCTGGAGGTGAGCATCAAACATCTATGGGATGTTTAAAAGGGAGTGTACACAGAGATCATGCCTGGTCCTGTATGGGAAGGGAAGGGAGCCATGCTGCTGATTACAGGGAGATGTGTTCCCAAGTAGGTGACTCTTTGCAGCCTGAGCCACTCTTGTGGTGAGGTAAGCAATGATTTATTCCTCTAAAGTGTATCATTATTGCACTAACATTGTATTTCTGGATTGATTTCAGCTCAGAATCTGATGACAGAGTGGATATTTTGCTCCTGGAGAAACAGACCATCCATGACATCAAACAAGCTATATATATTTTAAAGGAGACATCCTTGGTATGCTAAAGAAAACAGCAACAAAACCTCTAGAGGTCTGTATCTGGGTGCTGTGGCGATTCAGTTGATAATGTCTGTGTTGCCAATTTATGGCTGTTACCAGCAAATGGGAAAATCTGCCCACTGCTCACGAGTGAATCATCAGAAAAATAACAACTTGCTTTATGGAAGATACTGTATAAAATGGAGCCATGTAATAATATTTGTAGGCTGTCTGGGCTTGGATCTGGGTATTTTACAATGCAATGCTGCCCAGAGAAGGAGGGCTCTGAATGCCAGCAGGGTTGTGGGATGGGGAGAGGAAGTGGAGCTGGCAGGTGCTTTTGTCCCTGTGCCCTTCCCTCCCATGCTTGTCCAAAGCCCAGGACAACACCTGCATCTTGTCAGGGATTTTGCCCAGATCACTCATCCAATGGCCCTGTGCCTCCATGGTGTCCTTTAATGCGTGATGGGTTAGACCTGTTGCGTGTGCCTTGGCTTGTCCTGCTCATTGATAGCTTTGAGGGCTGGGAAACACTTAGGAGGAGGAGAAAACAGGCGCATCTTTCATGTATCTCTTGTGGTACACGAGGAAAGCTTGCAAATGGCCTTCTGTCTTTGTAAAATCAGGAACACCACGCATATGAAGGCTGCTATTTGTTGTATTTCTCTTGAGGCAAGAGAAATGTTTCATTTCTCAAAGAAGCAGTCGAGGTGTGCAGAGACAGCTCTTGCCCTTGTCTCTGGGATATAGGGGAGGGGTGAGAAAACACACAAAACACCCAACATACACTTCATGATCTCAGTAACAGCCACTCAGTTTTCAGTAGGAGTATCTCAGATCCTTCCCCTCTGCCACTTTTCCATAAAGCCTTCTAAGCGAAACAGGTTGAAAAACTGAGAAGAAATTAATAGGTTTGAAAGAAGCCCGAGGACATCCTTGGCACCCTTCTATGCAGCACAAAAGAAAACCAAAACAACCAGAAAACTGCTTTTCCTTCATAGGCTGTCTTTGCAGACCAGTAGAATCAGAAGAATCATTAACAGGCTGCACTGTTGTACTGCTGCCATCACTTATGTGATGCCTGGACACTCCAGGACACTCTGTGGACTCTCCAGCCCATCGTGGTTGAACCCCTGTACCTGTGGAGGAGGCAGGCATTGAGGCTGGCTTTTCCCATGGTTCCTTCTCCCTGTGTGGAAACTGTCTGCTGGGCTAACATTAGAAAAGGCCTCAAAATCTGTTATTCTTCTGAAGTGAGAGCTCCCACTGGGACTTGAGCTCCTGCTTCCCTGGGTTTGGGATGAAACACAGGCTGGTGGGTGTGTGATGTGTGCAGGGCAGAGTGTGCTGCAGACATCCTCCCAGTCCTCAGCTTTCTCCTTAGACAGAGACCATGGGGATGTCTCTTCATCCTGGGAGGAAGGTTTGCAGCCCCTCAGGCAGTGCAGGTGTGGTGGCACAGAGCCTGGTGGGGACTAAACCCCTGGAGGGCTTGCCCATTTCTTTGGCATGTTGCAGTGACATGCTCACCCTGCTGGGTGCCTGTCTTTGCCTGGAGCTGACTTAACTGGCAGCTTTCTGAGCATCCAGCATTTTTGACAAGGGCACATTTCCCTTCTCTATTGATGATTCCTGGAGAGAAAACAGTGGAAAAATGCTGTGAAATCATTATGTAGGGAAACTGCTGATGCTCAGGGTCCAAGAGCTAGATGTAACATCAAACAATCTGCCATGAGTGTCACTTTCAACTTCTACTGACAGTCACTTTCCAAATTCTCACTCTGGAGCATCCTCTAGCTGTTGTCTGTAACCCATTTGATCATTTCCAGAGCCTTCACTGCAATGCTTTGTTTTACAGTGTCACCTCAGAGATAGGGTATTAATTTGCTCCCTAAACCAGTATACCTGGCTCTGTTTCATGCAGTCTTGGCCTAAAGATCTTGTTAGGGCCAAATTCTTAGCTCTAAAATTCAATCTTTTGAAGAGAGGGAGCTTTCACTTTTATGGCCATTTTGAGTCTTCCTTGCTTGTTTTGAAAAGGGGAAATTGAGGTTTGGTGTGGATTTTTGAGGTTCATTATTGACTACAGAGCATGTCCCTGGTGTCTGGGAAGCTGTGTGGATCCTGCTGACGCTGCTGTCAGATGTCTCTTGGGTCTGATTTCAGCTTGGTTACTTACCTGGGGAGTGGCAAAAGACAATTCACTCTTTGCCTCAATTTTCCTATTTATTTAATAAATAATAAACAAATATTTAATAAAAGAAAATAAATTATTAATTAATGTTGCCTCCATTGACTCATACCATGACAGTGCCATCACTTGTGGGACTTCTAGAGGCATCATTGCCAGGAGTTTACAAAGTCCCAGTTCTTTAAGTGAAAACCCTCTGTTGTGAAGTGATAACATGGAGAACTTGAAAATGATTCCCATCTCTTGCTGACTGGTTGGTGTAGCAGTTCTGCTTTTTCCGAGATGAACTTGGCTTTAATGATGCCTCTGTAGCACATATATGCCATGAATGAGCTCAGCCTTGGGCTCATCCTTGCAATGCCTTTTATTTTGGTCCATGAACCATCTTTCTCCACTCTTGTTGGCAATTTGCTTCTAGCTCTCTCTAAGCCCTGAGTCCTAGCTGTGTGGTGAGACTACATCTGCTGTCTATCTCCAGATGAGATAACTGGAGTTAGGTTCATTCTGCCTCCTCTTTGGACCCTTTTGATCCTGAAAAAGGATTTAGGTCTGATGCCTGAATTTTCCTTTGTGTCTAGTTCACTCAGTCAATTAAAATGTCTTAATTCTATCCCAATCTTGTTTCTATTCTTTGCAGGCCTCTTTGATTGGTACAGCTGCTTGCAAGCTTAACTTCCCTGTAATATGTTTTCCAGCTCTGTCACTCACCTGCCCTGCTTCCTTTACTAGCAATTTCACAGAGTCAGCAAAATCATCCCAATTCACAACTTTTACTCAGTTATTCCTGTCTAAATCTGAGACTGGGCAGGTTTTGACAAGGAATTAAGCATGTGAAAACAATTGCAGTTCAATACCATGAGTGCAGTGACCTTGAAGAGTTTTATTTGCAAACTCCACACCTCCAGAACAGCTGAATATCAGATTGAGAGTAACCTGACCTAGAAGGGAACAAGCAGTGTGAGAGACAAGCGTGTGCATAACAGAGGCCAGCATGGGAGTAGGAAGGGTGTCAATGTGTTTAAAGTAGGAATAAACACCCAGCAATAGAGCCAAGTGCAAGAGCAGAGGAAGGCAAGTGGAAGGAAGCAGAGGAAGAGAGATGAAACAACCAGCCTTTAAGGATGTTAGCAGTATGTGCATGAACATGTTTGTGGTGGGACTCCTTGGTGATACATTCATCTGCACTGGGGAATGTGACTGTCTGCAGGACTGGCTTTTTCTACTGGGATTTTTCCTTCTGAATGTTTGTTTTATGGTCTAGAGGCAGCCTTGCCTGCAGAATGAGCAGGTCCTTCTCTAGGGCACTCTGTTGGGCTCTTCTGGGGATTGCTTCTGGCCCAGCTGTATTTTGAGCAGAGATTTATGATCACCTTCCCAGTCAATTAAAATTCTAGGTATTAAGGCAGAATTCAATTAAGGCTAATTGGAGCTTCTGATAACTGATTTCCCAAACAGAAACAATGATGGGGTTGCAGATCCTAGAGGGTTTCTATCACTTTTAAATAACTTTCAGTTCTGTTCTTGCTTGACGCTTCTCTAATCTTTCCTCAAGCCCCATGGTCTTTCTTGCATCAAGCAATTCAAATGTTGATTTTTTTCTGTCATAATTTATCATTTTGACTTATTTGTTCTTTTTATGTCTTCTTCTAAATGTGAAGGGAAAAAAAATGAAACCGCCAAACACTGCAGAAGCCTGGAAATGTTTTTTGTATCAGTCCCAGTTGTCTGACATGAAAGATATATAGCCTCTTCTAAGAGTTTGACAATTCAGTAACAATTATCTAAACGGTTACAATAACAACTTGCTTTTCTTTTTCTGTACAGAGGGATGATGAGGTTTTAATGAATTGTCAATAAAGATTAAAAAAGGGAATAAAATACCAAGAGTAGAAAAAAACCCAGGTGCAAACACAGTGCCATTAAAATACAACTCAGGTTTTCTATTCTACCCTAAATTTTATTTTCTCGGCATCAAGAACTATTGTGACAGTTCTTTGCACACTTGATTGAGCAGGGAAAACACATGGGACTGTATCTTAGTCACAGAATGCAGAACATGTAGCTCTCATTGCACAGAGCAGTCTCACAGAGGGATGAATAATCCTTTCAGTAGTTCAATTTGCCAGAATCTGCAGCATGTTGTTTACTGTGTGGGGACTAATAACAAAATGGCAAACAGGAATTTAAAAAGTGAGAGAAAAAGCGATATATATATATATAGAGAGAGAACAATGGCACCTGGAATGTCCAACTTCTGCCTCCTGTAGTGTGTGGCTGTCACTTGCTGACTGGAATACTTTTTCCTGGAGTTTTATTTTCCATGGTTTCAGGACTACAATCACATTTCTCTCTGCACATATCATGTGTCTTGCTGTTCAAAGGAAATGAGAGCAACCCTCCACATAAATGTGTTTTTAGTGTTTCCCTCTATTCATGTGAGATAAATGGAAGAAAAGCCATGGGCAATTATTGTGTGGAAGTCAAAGGGAAAAGTTTCTTTGATAAGAAATGATTGTGGAATTATACAATTGCCGAAGGAGAACAGGTGGATGCACTCTCTGATGTGTGATTACTAATGAATTCTCTGTATTCCTTGTGGAAAAGAGGCACAACTGTAAAATTAAATAGTCAATGCCTCTGATGAAAGGGTTTGCAGCCACTGGTGTCCTTTATCAAAATACAGTGAGCCTTGAAGGAACAACTAAAATAGCAAGTCTCAGCTTCAAGTAAAGCAAGCTAAGTGGAAAAAACTCTACAAATGGCTTTTTGTCTGGGGAATTTGTTTATAATGTGTTCCAGTAGCAGAAACCTTTTCCCTGGGAAAATGGTGGGGTATGGTTTTACAGGAGGCATGTGGCTGCTGAAGCTGTGGTCACTGCCATAGGGCAGGATGGGCAGCAGATACAAGACCAAGTGTCACACTAGGGTGTGAGTGCTCACATGAAAATGTGTTCAAAACCAGCTTCTATTGCAGAACTCTGTGAGGGCTGAGTTTTCAATGAGTGACTACATGTAAAGGAGAAATCCTCTTAATTCACCAGCACATTCAAGACACAAATTCTGGGCTGAAGTAGTGATGTCCAAGAATTGCAGAAGCTTTAAAAAATGCTCTGAGGTCCTTTGGGGATCCCTGGGTGAGCACCTTATAGAAACATCTTAATTACACTCTAATGAATGAGTGGCAGACAAAGGAAGGACAGTGTATTGTACATATATCCCAAAAAAAAGCTGACAGCTGATTTTTTGAGTACCTTCTTTCCTCTAGTGATTTTCATTTTTGGTTTTTGGAATGTTTAATAGTTTGAATGTCATAATTTCTTATTTCTGTAGATATCTATATGATGGCAATTTTTTTCTATGTTTGTTTAGGTCGTTCATTTCAGAGCTTGGAAATAGGAAGAAAGTGGTTGTAAGCACATCTTTGTCTTGTGTTCTAGCCACCTCCATTTTCTTCATTTGACTTGGTCATTCAGGCTGCCTGGTTTCAGTCGTGCTCCCCACAATCCAAATGTATTAATGAACACATTAACAAAGGTGGTTAATCACCTTGCAGCAACTGCATGGTGTTCCTAGCTCTGCTGCTGAAGGACACTGGGGCAGTCCATGCACTAGGAAGGTGCTGTGAATACCTGATGAAGCTGTGGCATTTCTCAAAGCCAAAGCTGGGCTGGCTTTCTCCAAATATGCCATGAGATGGCAGCAAAGGCTTTTGAGAGAATTTTGTACCTCAAATTGTTTGTTGCCTAGGGATTCTTGTAAGAGAACTTGATCATAAATCCACAGTTTATAATGCATCCTACAGAGTATATGCTGTATTGTTCCCTGAAATGTAAGGTTTCTTTTTCAGTAGAGAAGGCTCTTTTCCCCCTTTGTTCGATTTCTTCTTTTCATATCTAGCATATTCCCATTGTTTGGTATTATTTGAAAGAAATGGGATAGCAAAGCCTTTAGTTTTGGTTGGAAGGGGCCTCAAAGATTGTGTCATTCCAGCCCTCCCTGCTATGGGCAGGAATACCTTTCACTAGCAACCAGTTTGCTCCAAGCCTTTGGTGTTTGCCTTGATCACTGCTAGGGATGGGGCATCCACAGCTTCTCTGAACAACCTGTTCCATTGTGTCACAACCATCACATTCAAGAATTTATTCCTAATATCTCATCTAAACCTACTCTCTTTCAGTTGAAAGCCATTCCCCTTTATCCTATCACTACATACCCTTGTTAAATATCCTTCTCCAGCTGTCTCGTAGCCTCTTTAGGTACTGGAAGATAAGAACTCCCTGAAGCCTTCTCAACTTCAGCCTGTTTTTGTAGGAGAGGTGCTCCAGCCCTCTGGTCATCTCTGTGGCCTCCTCCAGCAGGTCCACATTATACTGGGGACCCCAGAGCTGGATGTGGGGTGGGGTCTTTCCAGAGCAGAGTGACAGAATTCCCTCCCTCTTCCTGCTGCCCATGGTTCTTTGGATGCACCCTAGGGCACGTTTGGCTTTCTGACCTGCAAAGTGCCCATTCCTAGGTTGTGCCGAGCTCCTCATCCACCAGCATCCTCAAGTCCTTGTCCCCAGGGCTCATAGCAGTCCATTCTCCACCCGGACTGTGCTTGTGCCTGGGATTGCCCCTTGCACTTGGCCTTGTTCAGATCCATGAGTTTTGCACAGACTCCACAGACTCACCTCTCAAGCATGTCCAGGTCCCTCTGGATGGCATCCCATCTCTCCAGCATGCCAGCAATACCACACAGCTTGGTGTCATCAGCAGACCTGCTAAGGTACCCTGAATCCCACAGTCCGTGTCACTGACAAAGATATTAAACAGTGCCAGTATAGGGGGTCATTCCTTGCCAAAAAAATGAGCATTACCTTTGTCAAAAATGTATTTATACTCTACAGAGAGACAGTGACCAGATGCAGGAAACCATTTTTTCAGAGCTCTCTATTTAGTTTTGGGGAAATAGTTAAGGTGAAAATTGAAACTTGGTTTTGTCTTTTTTTCTTTTCCCTTTTTTCCTTTTTTCTTTTCCCTTTTTCTTTTTTCTTTTTTTTTTTTTTTTTCTTTTTTCTTTTTCTTTTTTTCTTTTTCTTATTTTTTTTTTAATTTTGTCACCAGTTATAGCTATCAGGTAGAAATTTGGAATTAAAAAAACTTGTGGGAAAAGAAACAGAAGTTCTTTTCAGCCACATGGTGACATTACATTCATCCTTGATGATGATGTGATATGGAAAGAATGGCAGATATTCATGAAGGTGAGGAAAAACAACTTATGTCTGCCACCCCCTCCCACTGTTCATCCTGTTCTTATCACAGGTATTACTTTTAGCACTTTCTTCTTAGCAACAGTAATGAAAAGTAGGTGAAAAGCCATTAGCAAAAATGCCTCCTTAACGTCTTACAGGAAAATGTTGTTAAAGACAATGGTGTACATGACTTGCTGGAAAACAGCCTTTCCAAAAGAGTTGGTTATAACTGCAGAGCTGCAGTGCAGGAAGCAATTTAGGATTCTTCAGATTGGTTCTGTGACATGCTGGCGATGGAGTTGATGAGGGACTGTGTCGCAAAGGGAGTTGCCATTTCATTTATACTGATGGACAACTGGGATGCTAATCCAAACCTATCTTTTTTCAGTTCAAAGTCAAAACCCTGTCACTGCATGTCCTTGTAAAAAGTCTATTCAAAAAGTCTTCACATACAATGTCTTTGAATATAAAAAGAATTGAATATATTTGGTCCCAGAAATGTTACAAATAATTTATTAGAAATTAACAAGTAATTATTAGAGGCTTCTGTTAATTGTTTTTGCTGCTTGCGTTGGGTAAGGTCATCAATGAGTGTCTGAGTTCTGCAAATTATCACTGAGGCTGCTCAGTCTGCAGTTTGGGGAGAGCAGCAGCAGACCAAATCCCTGCTCCTGTTTTCCATCTTCTGCTGTGTGGCAGAGCTGCTTTTTGCCACTGCAGAGCAAAATGGATTCAGGAAGATGTAAAACTCTTTGGTTGGGTTTTTTTCCTCCCCTGTGAGTTTTCATCTGAACCTGTACCCAGCTCCCTTTCATCACGGAGTTGTGGCAAATATCAAGGACATGCTTGGAAGTATCACCTCGAGGGGAAGGGCAGACAAATGAGTGGAAGATTTCTGTTGGTTTAAATATTGCAACTTCAGCATGCCTAAGGCCAGAGGGATGTACACAAATTTCCTGGATCCTAGAGGCTTTATATTCCAGTCTGACCAGTTCTCTGTCCTCTTTTCTTGAAAGTTTGTAAGTATTTGCTTGTGTCTGTAATACCAAGGATGCCAGCTCACTGAATTTTGCAGAATCAAGGCTTGCACCTTTGGGCACAGGCTCCAAGTACGTCCTTGGGCAAAGCTAAAGCATACAGCTGTGGTGCAGAGATATGCACAAAACCCAACATCATTATTTACACTCTAAATTCTCAGTTCCCTTTGTGTTATTTCCAACATTCCCTATATATTTTTCTGGCTCCCCTTGTAAAACAAACAAACAAAAAATAATATGGCACTTATAGACAGCTCCTTCCATGAGTGGTGCAGAGTTTCATTGAAGTATTCTTTTCTTGCCTTCATTTTAAACCTAAAATCAAGCAAACAACATTTCTGTGACACAGTAAGGGAGCTGGTATGAGAGAATTTGACTCCAGAGACTGCAGTGCATTCTCAGCTTTATCATCCTAAGGCATTTTGTCCTCTGTGAAAACTGTTTTTATTATTCACCCCTGTCTATTCCTTGACTTTTATGTTGTTGTAGGGCCCAATCCTGTAGAGAGGGTTGGGGGAGAAGGATTAGTTTATGAACAGACTCAGACTTGAGTTTGGAGTGGGAATTATAAACCTAATCAGACATGCATCTATAGCTGTTGGATGGAGTCTCTTCCCATTATCTCTCCCACCTTCTCTGTGCCTTCATAAATTGACACAGTGAGGAAATTCTTCTGCCTTATACATTTGTTGCACAGGCCTGCAAAAATATCTGTGCTTTTTCCTTTGAAGATTTGCATTGACAGGGAAGAAAACCACCTCACAGCTGAAACAATATGTATTTTAAACATTTTCTCTTCATGTGCATCCCAGTTAACATGCCATCAAAAGCACAGTTGGATAATCTCTCTTAGAAAGAATAATTCCTTTCCTTTTCCACTTCCCAGCTGATTCCTAATGTTCTACCTCAATACATCTCTCCTCAGTCTCAGGAAATGTTCCTGTAATTCATAAATACCCTTAGCCTGTGTCTGCAACACAGAGTCTGCAGAGCTTCTCTTGCCTCCAGAAATGTTCAGAAACATTTGCTGGTATGATATACAGAAAGTGGTGTGATTCCTACCTGCAGAAGCAAAGGTAACAGTCATGGAAACCCATACATAAGGGAATTAAAAGCAGGCTGGGATGGAAAGATGGGATTGACAGGGAGATTATGAGAAACAAGCTTGCATCTTGAGAGTTGTTCATTTTACACTTAATTCTTCCCTTAATGTTGATGTAATGCCTTATTTTTCCCACAGGCATGCATGGAAACAGAGGCATAAATAAGATAGACGGGAACTTCTCTGTGCTAAGACTGGACACAGGAACCCCAAAACCTGTCTCCTGTCCTTTCCCTATGGTCTATGGTCCTGGAAGGGAATGGAATGGGATCTGAAAAGCAGAGTTAAGGTCATTCAGTTGTGTAGCCCTGTTTTTTCAGGCTGTGTTCCATACTGCCATGACCACCCTGGGACAAACAGAGCACATCAGGCTTGTTGAATTACTAAAGACTGTATAGGAATTTGCAGGCTTTGCTTATGCCTATAAGCAAAATTTTGTAAATTTATAAGATTTAAAATTTAATTAAAATTGTTTTTCACCTATCTGATAGTTTTCTTCTGTATGTGTGAGCACAGCTCTACCACCCAGAAAAACCAGGTGCCCAGAGAAGTTGTGGATGCCCTGTCTGTGGAAAGTTCAAGGCCAGGTTGGATGGGGCTTTGAGCAACCTGTTCTTGAGGAAGATGTTCCTGGCCATGGCTGGGAGGTTGGAATGATGGTGCTCTTTTGGTCCCTTCCAAGCCAAACTGATCCATGACTCTAAAGCAAGAGTTGGTATTTGGAAGCACCTCCACAGTTCTCTGAAGAGTTTTGCCATGTGCTGGCAGAACACAGCAGAGATTGGCAGTGTCACAGGCAAGGAGGAGAATCAGCACCTTTCCCTTGCAATGGGAAAATAGGGAATATTGACTTGTGTGATAATTTTAAGTGAATTATTAAATTTGGCCTCTTAGGCCCTCAGCTGAAAATTCAATTTAGGTGACTAGTTTTCTTTTCATACACTGCTTAAAAAATCTTTTGTTCTGCCACCACTAATATTCCTGATGCTGATGGTCTTTTCACTTAAACAAAGTGCAGGAATGCCCAGCCTGCTCTGCATTTCTGTTGGCTCTGGGCTATGAAAACATAAAGAGAAGATGGCTTTTGGATTAAGGATACAATCCTTTCTGGATTAAGGATACAACGGGGTAGACTGACTGCCTACCCCATTGTCTCTGAGACAAGTTAGGAGGAAACATCCTTAAAGCTTATAAACTCCCCTCTAAAGAAGGCAGGTTTTCTGTAAGCATGTGTGAGAGGATAGGAAAGATGAAGATGAAAAATGGGAAGAGGCAGAGGAGTATTCCATTCTGTGGTAAATTCACAGGGATTTACTTATGCTAAGGAGTCCAAATAGCAATGTGAGAGCAAATGTTTCTGAAATGAGGTAAAACTGAATGCTGATGGAGGCAGCTGAGTGCATTAGAGAGCGTTTTGCTGTGTGACATATGCCTTCCTTACTGCTTGATGGTTCTGCACAGACTATTAATACCTGTGGTTGATACCCAGAGGATAATTGCAACTTTAATGGGAAGTGCTATTATGCATATTATTTACAGTGCTATCCTGCTTTCACAAGAATCACCAGACTTAACTAATGTTAAAAAAGTCATTAGTGGAGAGTGCATAGATTTGCTGCACCAGGTCTTATCTTTTTAAGAAGTCTATTCTGTCAAAGAAACATAGGGATTCACTTAAGAAGGCTCCACTGTTGCACACACAACTTATTTTTCTCAGATAATGAATGCAGGCTCTCAGAAAGTGCTTTTGGTTGACAGACTCCAAGAAGAGTGCTCACATCATTAAGGGATCCAGAAGAGCAGCAAAGGCTTCTGAAGAAAAGAAAGGGGCACTTTGGAGTGCAAATCCCAAAAGACAGCACTATAAAGTGAGCTCCTGATTGCTACAGATATGCTGCTGGATGGTTTTAATGAAGTGAGAATACAGCTGAGTTTGGGTTTAACAGATAAAGCAGATTTAGGTATAAGATTAGAAAGAGAAGGATAGATGTGTACACTGTAAAGGATAGGCCTTTGCCCTCAGCAAAGCTTTCTTGTTCTGTAACCAAGTGGATGGCATTTCCAACATCATCTCAAAAGAAGGCAAGGGCTGTGCAATATCCTCAGGCTGGCCAAGGGTTGGGATGGGGCAATCTGTGTTGTCTTGCTGAAGTAATGTTTATTGTCTACAAACGGGCACATTTGAAAAGCGTATTTATGCAGTAAACAAAGGTGTGATTACAGTAGAAGTAGGTATAATGTAGGTTTAATTCTGCCTGCAATCACCTCTCTAATGAAACTGCAGAGCTGACTTTAATATGCAGTTTGCTACTGGAGGAAAAGCAGCAGCACTTTACACGTGCTGCAGGCACTGGGTGCTGCATCCTTGGCTAATGTCTGCCAATACCTGCAGCAAGTAAGCCACAGAAGGAATGGGAAGGCACAGACTCTATTACTACATCTCTAATGATAGATGAAAACACTTAATTTCCCTCTTCCAGCTTTTGAGCTCAGCTGAGAATAAATCTATGCCTGAGAAAGAAAAAAAAATGCATGAGCAAATAAAATGAGTTGTGGGTTACAGTGAGCAGGACAGATTATAATAATGCATTGCACTAGATTCTACCAGTGGTGCCATTTGCTGATGATTGCATTTACTCTGATCAGAGTATTTATGATTGCTTTTTACAGAATGTAAGCTTCCTGTAAATATAAGTACAGTTTGTAAGATTTGTACAATCTCTGTACAATCTCCAGCCCTTTTCTGTGTAAAGCTGGAGAACAACTGTCAAGGGAAAGCTGTGATTATTGTGTTGTTTTAGTGCATAAGCACCTAATGGAAATAGACAGAAATGTGGCCATGTATACTGACACTCCAGTCTTACTTCCCAGGGAAATAATGAAGCCATTGCTGTATGAACAAATAATTAAACACAGTTGAGCCAAAGCAATACAATAATATGAGTTCACAGTAGAGCTGAAAATGCAAGTCTGAGTTGCTCAATACTAGCTCAGCGTCAGTCTAATTCCAGTCTATGTTATGGCATTAGCATGATGAAATAGGAACACCTTTCCAACCTCCCCTTTGGTGCTGTTACTATGCTTTTTCCACATCAGTGTGTGGGGCTCACGACCAGCCCTGATGGTATTGAATGACTGTGGAGGCAGCTCCTCACATCCTTTCACAAAGGCACCATATAATTTACAGCATTTGGACAGAACGAGGAGATTCTGTAATCAAATTTTCTGAGATTCCCTGAGTCATATTTAAGACTTTCAGTTCTGCCTGAAATGTTCAGCTGTTGTAATGAAAATGATGAGATAATAAGGGATAGGGATGACGCTTTTGATTTGGCAGATTACTTGGTTAGTTGAAAGTATCAAGAGAAATTATACCAGGAGATAATTATGCTCTCTCTAACCTGAGGGCACAAGAATGTGTCTGCATTTGCTGCAGTAGGTCAGGGTATGATTTCTACATATACTTTTCTCCTGTTTGCCATTTTACCATTTCTTCCCTAATTTTTGTCAGTTTTTCACAATAGCCAGTTGATTTTATGATACTTTTTCCTTTCTTCCCCCCACCATCCCCCCAATATGCATAAATAAACTGTAAACATTTCTTCCTTTCCTTTTGGTGCCTGTTTCCACTCAGCTCAGATGGTAACCAAGCTTGGCTTTTTAGTTTAGCAGGACTGCAAGGAAAATGAAGAGCTTAGAAACTGAACGTGGGGGAAACCAAAATCGATTTGAGTTACTGATTATTTCCTGATTGAAGTTCCAAAAAAGTCCTAGGGAGATGAACAAGCCAGGAACCCACCAGATTAGACAAATATACTCATGTGTAGCACTTCATATACGTCATTACCTGCTTGAGTAGAAATCTACAGTGTCCTCACAGCAAAAGAACTCTTTGGGGCTACAGGTGAGGCATTCATTTTCTCTGAGATTATTTCTAAAATAAATGGGGTTTGATGAATGTAGTAGGTAAGAAATATTTGAGGATTCGTATTCAGCAGAGGGGCTGTACTTTATTTTTACTGCCCAGGTGCTGGGAGTACAGCACAAATATTTTCCCCTCTGCCAACAAATACCTGTTGGTGGTCAGGAATGATGGATGTGGTAGTTCCTGTCTCTGAGTAAGACTGTGCAATTCCAATCTGGAGATTGTCATGAAAGGACCTGATGAGTCCCCTGCCTTATCCTTATTGCTGTTTGCCATGTCAGAACAAATCTGTTTCACACTGCCAGCTGCTCCTGCTGCAATCTTCGTCACAGGCTCCAGAACAAAAGAGAAGAGCAAAAGGAAGAAAAGGCTTGCTTTCATGTGGGAATTTTGTGGAGAGCATGCAAATGTGACATTAGCTTAGGTACTGAAGTAAGAGATATGGCTGAGGTGGTAAACTGCAGATGTGAATACCTTGATTTGCCTGACTGCTGGGGATCCTGTGGGGATATCACTCACTCAAGGGAAATCCAAAACAATGCTATTGGTTCAACAAATAAATAGAATAAACTCCCTGATCTTGGTGTGTAGGAAATGACCTTGCAGGTACAGGAGAGAAGTACATATCCTCCAAGTGTTTTCAGCGTGCCTCCCTCACCCAGTTCAGTTCCCTTGAGTGCAATCAGTGATGAGAGTTTAAATTTATCCATAAAAGAACTTGGGGGTGAAACTGAGGACAGGAGAGGAAGGAGATGAGAAGTAAGTGCATGGAAATGGATGGAAAACCTTGGCAGAACAACTTCTGCAGGCAGGAGCAGTGCTGCATTTGGGCCACTCTGGTGGAAACTTCACCACATCACTTGGCTATCATGTTTGGGAAGCAGCTGGTGCCAATCTTAAGGACAGACTGAGACAGTGAAGCCAGATAAGACAGCTTAGGTATGTGGAGAATAATCCTTTTCCCTTTTTTATATTTATGCTGGCCTGCAGCAGAGTTTGATCGAGCTAGTGGTGTTTTCACTTGCCTTTATATACCTTTATTTTTTCTTCAAGAAATATTGAAGTCTAAAGTCTAAAATTGGAATAACTTCCTGGTAATGGGATAATTATAGGTAAGTATTGAACTGCTTGCAGGGGGTATAATGGTTCCTCAGCCCAGATGGTCAATAGAAAAGTATTAATTACTACACAAGGTCTGCCTTAGAGATGCAGTGCTAAGGCACATAAACTCCTTCAGCACAAAGTTCAAGTCAGAGAATACACATGACTGGGAATGTGATATTTACAGCTTTTGCTAGGAGGCAGAATGAGCTGTGGCTGCTTATTTACTTTTCATGCGGAGCTTTAAAGAATTTTGTCTGAAATGACCAAGAAATAAGAGAAAAGGTGCTAAAGGAGGAGAAAAATATCAGTGAGCTGTGTGATGTCATCTTCCTTTTGACAGCCATTCCCTTTGCACAGAATCTGGTGGCCTGTGGGAATTAATAAGATAGAGCCATGGGGGGAATCCTGGTTCCCTCCTTCAGAAAACTCAGAACCCCATCCTTGTGCCTGGACATGGTCTAGGGGATCCTCCTGCCATGGAACTTGCACATGGAGCCTGGGACAACCCTGGTTTCAGGGACAAGGAATTGGGTTTGATTTCCTGACCTGCTACAGGTGTCTGAAGCGATATTTTCCTCTACCTTACAGATGGTAAAGAGAGGTAATGAGAGGCAGACCAAGCCTTTGCACATCCCTCTCCTCGAGTTCACACCTCTGAGACAGATCCATCAAAACTGCCTCAGAGAGAGTGAGGGCAAGTGCATTAAAGATTATGAGGTATTGAGGTGTGACCATGAGGGGGATGAGTAAGTACTGATGACAGATTCATTGCTTCTTATGTCTGTACAGACAGGATAAGGCCAGGAAAAGTAACAGGCAGCTCTGGGCTTGTTACCATGGTTACATGCTCTGTCTCCACTGGAATCACCTGAGTTACAGCGACCATGCAAGGAACAGGGACTCCTGGTGCTGTTCATAATAATGAGAGAAAACATGCCCTAGCAAAGAGACATATGTCAACTGAATGCAGAAAAGCTGCAGGAGAGGCATTTTCTGTAGAGATGCTTGCTTTAGTGACCTTACGCAGGTCAGTATGCTGAAGATTAAATCCAAATACGCCTTTGAGTTTTGAAATTTCAGGTTATTGCTTTGCTGCACTTTGGGATGTATTATTTGTTCTGTCTTACACAGGCTTTGAAAGATTTCTCTGCATTTCCCCCAATGTCTAGTCTTATTTTTCCCCCCTGATTTAATAAACCAAACTGTCTTTTTATTTATTAGAACAAAACCAGTCCTGGAGAAAATGGATAAAATGTGCTTCTAAGTGGCTTCGTTTTTGCAAGCCTTGTTGTGTCAGTAAAGCAGACAGGTGGCTGGAACAGCAAATGACAGAGGTATTTGAATGACTGAAGGTGGGAAGCAAAAGACATCTGTCTGAGTGTCTTGAGCTGCCAAACTCCTAAACCCAGCCCTAGGGACTACTATCCTGCTATCACTGTCAATATAAAACTTCTTAGTCTGGCATTTAATGTGCCTTCACCTGGAAAGCTGCATTTAAGTGAATAATCCTAATTTTTTTTTTTTTTTAAATTGTGTGAAATAAGTAGATTTTAGCATTCTCACACACTTGCCTGGAATTATGGATGCAGAATGAATTTATGTCAACAAACTCAAAGGGTCCGTAGGACTTGTTGCTCCTTGAAGGGAGCTTCTGTGCATCCACAGAAAAACAAAATCCTGTGAAAATGAAAAGAACTGTAGGAGACTGTTTCAGGGGTTGTGACTAAGATCCAGTCACCCTGAGCTGCATGAAGAGAGGGAATGAAAAACATTACAGACTTCCTAAGTTTGAAGAAATGAAAAAGGCCATGGCTTCTTCTCAGCAGAACCTTGAGTGGTTTTTCTTTGTTTTATTCTTTTTTTAGGCTCTCTTGGACCCTCTCTCTCCTGGACCTGCTTCAAAGTCTGAGAAATGAACTTGGCTCCTTCTGGAAAAAGTTTGGCCATGCTTTTCTTCATGCCAAAAGCCCTGTCAAATAAACTCTCACCCTGGGATAGTAGGTTATGGAGCCTTTCTGCTTTTGTTCTTCAGTCTAACCTGGAAAGCTTTGCAGTGTTAATTAGGCTACTGTAAGGATTAGGAAATGACATTTTGTAAGTTGAGTGATGGCTGGAAAAGTGAAATGTGAGGCCACCACAATTTATTCCCTCTCTGCCAAGCCACTGAAGCCTTTACCTTTTTTTCCAGCTGCCCTGGCTCTGAGCAAGAAATACATCCCATTCTGCTTATGCACTAGTGCTCAAGCATTGATATTGGAAAGTAAGAAACTCCTTGTTGTGCTGTCTGTCAGCAGTTTCTCCTTCTTGCAGCTTTATATCAGCTTCATAGGAAATTTCCTACAAATTTAAGGTTGCTTACTTTGTTAGTCCCTCAGTAGCCCTTCTCTTTTATTCCTCCTTTCTCTTCAAGAGAGACCACAGAAAAGCTGCAGTAATGCCTGCTTGATTTTTATTTGTATGTTTGTTTTCTTGACCTCGTCCCCAAATTAATTGTAATTGGTGTGATGGGACTTCACTGGGATTAAATGGTCAGGAGGTTTTAGAGTCACATATTTAGGCTGGTGGAGAAACTGAGTTCTGAATATGCAAAATCACTGTGTTCCAAGTAAATTAGACACCACTACCTGACCTGTGCTCATTACACAGTAAAAAGATGACCTATCATCATTACAGCACTTTCTGGTCCTTTCTTTTCAGCCACAGGGTTTTAATGAGTCTATTTTGCTATATAATTTATTATCCTTAGGCTTCTCAAAAAAAATTCCATTTTGTTGAAACAGGGTCATGGGACCTGAAACTGTTTTGTGCTGTTGCCCTCCTCATTGGTCAATAACTTTTGAACTCTTCCAGCAACTGGCAAGAAAAGTCTCCTTTTAAACTGTAAGCTAACAATAGGTCAGGCTCTCCAGAACCCACACCTTGAAGGACATATAGAGGATAATTATTTTTAATGGAGATATTTAGATATTATTTCACATTTTGTGGCTAATAGACTTTTCTTCTTTACTCTTTGCTTGCTTTATGAAATTGCCAGGCAGATTACAGAAGAGAGGAATAGTAAAAAAGAAATGAAATATAAAATATATCATCATGAAAACCAGAATACATAAATATCTGTGCAGGTACATTCAGAGAAGTCCAGTACAACTTTTAGGACCAACCTGACTAAAGTATGATTTTAAATTTGATGTGAGTTACAGTAGCTAGAAAAATAGTTGAGGAGAACTGTCATTTTTATGAATCCAAGTTGGAGAACTGTTGCTTTTATGAATCCAAGTTGGAGAAGAGGCCCTTTCCATTGGTGTTGCAGTCATACAGGACAGGGAGAGAGAGCAGAAGATACTGGAACACAGAATAAAAGTGATTTTTGGGTAGCAGATAATAAAAATACCTTGATCTGAGGCTTTTAAAATCCCTGCTGTTACTGAGGTTGTAGCAGACGTGTGACAGCCTGGGTAACTCCACTCTGGAGGAACCTCCAGTCCTGACACACTCCAGCAGTCCATGGATTTCTGCAGGCTTGTGATACAGACACCTGTCCTCATAAAGCAGATAGATTGAAGGATTAACAACTGCCATTAATGTCTTGGCTATGAGTGTTTGTGAAGTGCTCTCTGTACTCTGGGTTACCTTTAAGAGTTTATTCAAAACTCTAATCATTAAACCAAGGCCAAACACAACCTATACATCCCTACAGTATACAATTATTTTCTTTTTACAGCCTGTTATCACAATATACAGGCTTATTCATTATGCCAAAGTGTCCATTTTTTGTCACATAAAGACAGGGAATATAGAAACACAGTATTCCCACACACCCCTATATAGTCAGGGCTTTATTTTGTGAATAAAGACATGCAAGTATGTGAACAGACATTAAAGAATACTTCGCTATACAAAATGCTTAATTGACCAAACATCTGATGTATCTGGAGTAGGAAGAACATCTCTGAACAGAGCAACAAAAGTAATAATGGACTACATCAGTTGAAGCAAGTATCATTAAAAAGGTCATTAACTGCTTTAATAAAGAAGGCATGCTATATGTTTTTAAAGATTTTTTCCAGACCACTAGAGCTATAGGTACATGTAGGACTGTGGCATTTCTTGGTACAGAATATTAAATGGCTTCTGGGTGGAAAAACGTCTTTCTGTTAAATAAAAGGAAGTATTATCATGTACATTAGCTGGCATATGCACCATATGCATCAGGAGCAGCTGCAAGCAGCAAGTGTAAGCAGCACAAAATGAGGCATTCCAGCTTTCCAGCAGCAAGAGGAGGCCAGCTGCTCACACAGCTCTTCAAAGCAGTGAGGACTTGACTCCTCAGCAGTAATGGTGCAACAAGTATATTTTTCTGCAATCAAAGGTCATTTCTCAGGAAAAAAAAGCAATAAAAGTGGGGATTTCATTCTTGAAGAAAATAAGTGGGATGGGCATAACCTTTAAACTTTATGCTTTGAGCCACAGAGCAGCAGTAGGAAGCAGTGTCTATGGGGAATTGATCCAAATATGCTGGGTGCCTTTCTTCCTCAGAGTAAATGTGTGAGATATGTAAGAGGATTCAGGAGAAAAGACTCCTTTCCTTACTGGCCACAGAAGACAGTGTGAGACGGCAATGAAAAGCCCTTACTACAAAGCACTGGGGCACACCTGAGAGCAAGATTTTTCCTTCATGTGGTGTAAACACCTCTCAGTTGGGTAGCTCAGATGCTGAGAGCAGGCTGTCTGCAGAAACAGGGAGCTCTGAGACTACTAATTTGTACTGCAGTAACTCACAGGGTCTGTCAGTCAAACAATTTTTGGTTAGTTAGAGGGTTTCATCTGCTGTGTCTGCTTGCAAGCAGGGCTCTAAATCCTGGTGTTAGGTTGTGTGGGTACAGTTGTAGTGTACAACTACAGTTGTAGCTCCCCTGTGCATTAGTAAGGTGTTGTCTAAAGATGTGGAAACAACTGAGTTTGTTCACAGAGCTCTGCATATATTTTGGTAGGTAATATATACACAGAATCACATAAACTCTTGAACTTATCCTAATGAAAACAAGATCTACAGCTCGTATGAATTATGTTTGATTCTTAATTTTCCAATGTCCATAACAAAGTATCAAAAAAAGAACAACCTGCCTGAATCAAAGGAAGGTGCTTAATTAGAGTCTTGGAGATATGGGGTACAGCACATCAACACCCAAGTGAGAGGCTTTCTTTCCACAGTTAGTGATCCAGCAGCTGCTCTGCTTTGACAGTTTGTTTTCAATAACAAACATGCAGAGAGCAGTATGAAAAATTAACCCAGAAACAATGACACTATAAATAAAATCCCATGCAATTTTTTACAGTCAGACTGAAAAGCAGACAACTTTTCTACATTATTCAATACACTTATGGAGGGGAGCATGCTTACACTGGCAAGCCTTGTTAAAAATAATGACTTTTAGGTTTCCAGTGATGATTTGCCTATACTTCTGTCAGATTCAAGGTGTAAGCAGTGTAGATATAATAGATAAATTAATCTGTAAAACACAGTAGTTAATGTTAGACACATAGATAATGGAAAGTAGCAATTAGAGCTAATGTGATGATACTGTCACTAGAAGACCAAAGGGGAACACACCAGGACAGTCTCTGCATATCATGGGCAGAATGGAACCTTTGGACAAGATTTATCAAGGAGACCATCCCACTGATCCATGAGGTGTAGGAGAAGAGAACACAGGTGACCTCGCCCCTGATAAGTAGAAGCTGTGTTAATTACCCAATACAGCCTTGCCTCGATGAATCACAGCTGTATCCAATAAAGATAAGTGTGATAAAAGGGAGTGGGTCAGCTGGTGAGGGGAAATCGTGAAGGAGGAGGAACCTTGAGGGAGAGGGAACTAGAGGGCCATGAAGAAGGAGGATTCTGGGGAGAGAGAATCCCTGCAGTGAGGTCAGTCTGGGTGTGCAGTCAGAGCCTGTTGTTGGAACCTGCAGTCACAGTCCAGCCAGGTAAAAGCTGCAGTCACAGTCTGCACACTGATCCCTGCAGTCAGAGTTCAGCAGGAAATAACCAGCAGTCAGAGGCTGCAAGGGAAACCCACAGCAGGAGCTGCTGCAGGCAGAGTCAGTGAATGGTTGGAGTCAGGATGGCTGAGCTGTAAAGAGGAATAAACCAGGACCCTTTTCATGCTGTGATGAACAAGAAGCCTGTGTCTTGGCTCATTTCTGCTCTCTAACAAGAGGGTAACAATATGTAACAATAAGGTTCAGGAAAGGATTGCCTTGCTTTCCAAACTCCTTTTCAGAGGAGAATCTGGGGGTGACTGTATCTAGTCCTGGCCTCAGTCTTGGTTAATGGTTTATGTCCGACAGGTTATATATGTGTTGTTAAGCCTTTATATGCTGTTGTCCCAGAGGATTAAGGATGACAGCCCACATATATCTATGTAGGACAACATAAATGGTATATTTGTTGCCACATCCTGTCAGAAAACAGGTTTTTTACATCCTCAAATGTTTAACATTTTAACTGATTAATCGGACTCATTTCAGCTGTCTTTACCATGACAAACAGATGATGCCTCCTTTTCCATCTACTTTTTCTGATAACTTTTGTCAGTAAAGTGAAGTCCAAGGTACTTTTTCCCTAGTTAGGGGCTGCAAATGTCTGGGATTAGTTTTTCTGTGATCTATAATTTCTGTTTATGTTGAAAAGAGTGTCATGTAAATTGTGTCTGTGCAGCTGCATTAGGTCTGTACTTTGCTTTTCCCCTTCAGCAGGTGTTGTGTGGGGGTCCTGCTTGAGGAAAAGGTGCTGGCTTCTTCTCAACCAGGGTGAGAACCCAAGGAATGGGTTTTGTTTGACACCAACCTCTTGCAGGATTGGTGGAGTGCGTTGGGGTGTTTCTAGGCTGTCAGAGGTTGATTGTCCTAATTTTCTAGTGACTGAGAGATGATACTCAGAGGAGCCCATTTTTCACCCTCAGCCACAGGGATCTTCAGTGCAGCCAGGCTGTGAAGACACACAAGGTGTGAATGGAGGCAGCTGTGCTCCAAGCATAGCCCCAGGCATGAGATGGGCCATCATGGGATGAAGGGCAGAGCTGGAGCTTCTGTCCCTTTCTAGATCTCAAGATTCTTCTGATAAGCTGTCACAGAAAACTAGGAGTGTGTAAGGTGAGTGTTGCATCAGCAATATGGGAGAAATCCACAAATATACAGTGTCTCACACTTGACATCTATTCTGTTTGGCCTGAAGTATTAATTAAAATAGAGATATTTATTAAATATTGCTTGCAAGTTGCACATTCCTTTCATTATTTGGAAGCTGCCTTGCTTGGACAGAAGTTTTTCAAAGTCTTATTTTGCACATTGTGCTATAAGCAGAGTAAACTGGCTGACAAGCAGGTTAAAAGACCACAGGGAAAGAAAAAGGTAGTGAAGCAAAAAGTGCAATTGGCTGCAAAATTGTCACCTGCAGTGCTTCTAGATCTGTATAGATGTCTTCCATTTAGTGCTGTCCAAGCTGGAGTAAAAGAGCAATAAGGAACTCAGCCTGGAGGCACTAGAAGAGCTTGTCCTGATGAGGCTGCTGAGCAGATGATGTCAGGAGTACCAGGTGGATGCTGGCAGATCAGACCAAATCCTGTTTTTTACTTCAGTGTTTGCAGTATTGAGGGTCACATCCATCTGAACTAGGGAACACCTAACCTTGCCCAGCTGCTACGTCTGACCATGTTTTCTCCCACAAAATAACATGATTTAAACAAGGAGTATGTCACCCATTTTAGAATTGCATTCTAAAGCAGGGAGCTGCTGCAAGCCCCAGTCTTACAAAAGATGTTCCAATTTTATTTTTTTTTTTCTAATTTTAAGTCCATTATAAGAAAGAATAACATGAAGTCTAATATTATCTATAGTTTTGTAGTTTTATCTAATCTAAGTTTCTTTTTATTTTCTTTTGCTGGTAATATTCTCTTCAGAATTAAACTTCAAATTAGCACCAAAGTATCTGAGGGAATGTTCCATCCTCTTTGCTGGCTGAGCATGTGGTGACAGCATTATCAACTGTCCTGTATCATTGATTTTGAGGATGATAAAATTAGAAGTGCTGTGGCCTGATCCAACCTTGAGAATTGATGTTAAAGTACTTAAATAGTCCCAAGGTTTTCAATGGCTTATACAGGATAGGTAGGAAGATAAAGAGATAGAGTTCTATAATTTTTAATTCTGGTGTCTTAATATTTTCTACCATAATGAATTATGAAGCATATTTTTGGTAATGCAACTGATGGAAGCCTGGTGGCAAGTAAAATGGTTTGGCGACCTCCCATCCCCAACTAAACAGCATTGCTCATATATTTTTTTTCTGTCCATGTTGTTTCTTCTGGTTTTGCCCAAAATAATTCAAAGTTGCTGCAGCTGTACATCTGTCAGTGACTGGAATGTGAGTCTCTATTTTCTGGTCTTTTCAATTTTAAAGTTTTTCTTCCTAAAGGTAGATAGTTTTTGTTTCACTGTAGCCCTTCAAGATGGGGGCTGTTCTCAAAGAGTTTTAGGAAGTTATTTCCACCAGCTATTCCTTCTACTGTGTCTTTAAAAACTGTGTGATCCTAGTGCTCAGTTTAGCAGGACTAGCACCTGCTTCATTATTTTATATACTTTATTTTTTTAAATTTGTCTTAATCATCTTAATATGAAAGTCATCTTTAGCCTTTAATTAGCATTGTTATGCTTCCTCTATGTGTGTGCATATAACATCAAAACCAGAGGCTTTTCATGCTCTTTACTTCCCGGCTTGACTATTTGGGTGATGGAAACTTCTCAGGAGCTGCTGTGCACTGTCAGATCCCAGCTACAGCTGAGCCCCATCAGTGAGGAAGCTGTGAGGCACACAACTTCCTTGGAGACACAGTGCCCCACGTAGGAACTGCTCATGTTTTAGTGCTCTACCAGATTAGGTTTCCTTCTTTCCAGGCCTTCTTCCCCCCACATTTTGTCTTTTAGCAATGTCTGTTTCATTCTGCTTCAGTTTTTTACCCAGCTGGATTTTAATGTGAGAATAATCCTACAAGCAAGGACCTGTAGAGGCATCCGTGACTTACAGGGACAAGGTACTCTGCAAACCTGAGATATTCTAGAATATGTGGTTTTATTGCAAGGGTTGTGGGTAGAAAGGGCCTTCCCTTCAGCCACCGGCCTTGGCTGAAGGAAAGTCCCAGAGAGAGAACGAGAGAGAGAGAGAGCAAGAGGGTCAGCTGGCAAGAAGAGGGGAGAGAGCGAGAGCAAGCTGGCAGGGGTCAGAGTGCAGGGGGAAGAGAACAGAGGTAAGAGCAGGGAGAGGAGAGCGAGGTCCAGAGAGAGAGAGCCAAGAGGGTAGGGGCCAAGAGAGAGAGAGAAGAGAGCAAAGAGAGCGAGGTCCTGGTTACAATACATTATATCTCCTTTTGTGATGAATATTCTAATTTACATTGACCAACCAATAGAAGACACAAAACCCTATAGAATCTACATACAGCCTATAAGAACTACTACATTACCATGTGTTATATTTTAAACTCTAAAAACTACTCTTTAGACTTTTCTGTTTTGCTACATTAACCTTTGGATCCCTTAGCCAGCAGAAAGGTATTGTTCAATCAAAAGGGATTCTCCTTCAGCTGGCCAGGCTATTGTCTTCAGGTTATATAGTAACTAAGACTCGGTATCCTACAACTCAAAGTAAGCTTCCATTTCTATCTCAACTACAGGTTTCACATTTTCAGAATCTTTTGCCAAGCAATCATATTTATAAGGTTTCCCTGATTCATCTTTCCCGACATTGACCAACAGAAGAAATGTCTTTCTCAACCAGGACAGGCCCATCTCCTTTTGCAATGTCATCTGTCTTCAGCATCCTATCTTCCTTCAGTAGTCAACACAGGGCAAAATGGCCTCATTTCTACCTAATTCTCACTCTGGGCTTAGAGTAAGAATTAGGTTGAAGTGCTAAAATGCTGACTTTGTTCAAGCAGATGTCATTCTAAAAATTCTATATGCCAGACCACCATGACAGGGACAGGACTTAAGAGTCTGGTTCTGTGCTGGTCTTGGTATTGGCTTGTTTGATGTTAGTTCAGCTGCTTCCTTCCCTTAAGATTGGTTGTCTAATGTGAATGGTGATCCTCAGCTGAAAAGTCTGAACACTATAAGTAGGGGTCCATCTAAGGTTCTAGAAAGCTTCACTTCACATATGCAGGCAGAATAAAATTAGGTAGAAACAGAGATCATCTGCTACAGCCCAGTGCCCCTCATCCCTGCATCAATTACAGGTGAGTTGAGCAGCAGCTGATGTACCCTAAGGAAAATGGTTATCAGTGCAGCTTTCCTTTATATGTGTAATTTAATATCTTGTGTCAGAGGTGAGGATATGCAGGAGCAGAAAAGTTGGGAGTCACTGGAAAAAATGCAGGGTAGGCTGTCCTCCTTGTGAGTCCGGGTTCTGCTGCTCAGGCACTGAATTTAGAAAAAATTGTCCACCTGTCCTGTATCTTAGAGCACTTACCCATGAAAAGGAGAATAATCTCTGAAATATGTGAAGTGCTTTGAAGTCTTCTCTGAGCAAGAGAAAGACAGACTGTTTAAAGCCTTTTCTTCTAATGGAGTTCTGATAGTTAAATATGCAGCAGCAAGTCAGAAGAATCAATTTGTTGCTTCTATGAGGGGCATAATTCATCTTCCCTTATTGAAAAGATCAAGGACACAGAAGCAACTCTCTGCTTCCAAGTAAACACTCCTTTTATGTTCCTTTAGTGCAAATACCAGGTAATAAGCAGGGAAGCATAAAAGGAAGTCATGCTGCAGGCTTTTACCTGAAGTAGGTGTTTTGTCATGGATTAATGGCAAATCATAATACATTATTTATCAGATAATAAGTGTGATAATTGTTCCTATTTATCATGAGCCTATCTCAGCTCATTCTCCTTTCATGCCTTCAGTCAAGCTGCCTCTGGAGATTTGCAAGACAAAAAACAGTCCAAATGTCATTCCAACAATTTATACTCATAATGGCATCCTGATTACCTCCTAATTGAGAAGTGTAAACTACAGACACTTTAGGTAATGCAACTGACCCACATTCTCATAGCATAATGCCAAGAGTCCTTGTCTGTCTCAGCCACCCAGAGAACAGAATCCCCTTTCTCTAATAACCACATCTCCAGAATGAATTAGGAAGAAAATTTTATCATTACACTTTCCCTATAGCAAGAGCACGATGTTGATGTGTAGTTATGATATTATGGAAGCAATGCAACTGTGCCTTGGGCTCAGTTCCAGGACTGCATTGTAGCATAGTGTTTTGGCTTTCAGTCAAAAACCTGTCTCTTCTTGTTGAGATGGTGTGAAGATAATAATTCCCTTTTTTCTTATCTCTCTATTTATATTTCCTTAGGCATTGCAAAAGATAGAGGTCACATGCAGAAGTGCTCATTGCTGTAGGATTAGAAAAAGGGGGTATATGTAAAATAGTTAAAAAATAAATAGGAAGGTCTGGGCCATAACCCTGCAGGAAGCCCCAGGCCTCTGGGCAGAGCGGAGTAAATTGTTAATGCTTTATTGCTTTGGATAGCAGGGTGTTAATGCCTCCCACAGCTGAAGGCTCTCTGTTTGTTGGGAGAAACACTAGGAGCTTTTTTCAGTGCCCCATCCTCTGCAGCAAAAGAAATAGCAGACTGAAGGACCACATCCAGTGACTTAAATTTGCTCATGTCCATTGCCTGCCTGAGCTTGGATGACCCCTGAGCCCCTCACAGAGAAGGTATTTTGAAGAGGTTTGAGTTGGAAAGCATGGAGTTTGTACGTTTGCTGCTGGGTTTATTGGCAGGAGCTGGTGGTGTGCCTCCAGAGCATGACCTGGAATATCTCTTCAGGAGATCTTGTAAGCTTCCTTCACTAGGCTGTCTGTGTTTCCCTTGGTAGATATTTCTTTAGTGGCATTAGCTGGTGTAATCAAAATTGGCCAGTAACTGGAAAGCTGCAGCCTTTAAAACAGAATGTAACTTGTTAGAGAATCATGTAGGGTATGGAAAATGCACATAGGAATTTAAGTTATAAAAGTTGCCTGTTATTGCCTGCTGAGCAGCAAGTGGGATCCTTTGAGATTTCAGAAAAAAAGTGGATTATTACTGTGGATAATGGAAAAAATGGATAATGCCTTATATTGCTGAATTGATTCAAGTTCAAGGAATGCCCTCTATTTTGTGTCTCTTGAAAAGCTAATGATATCCCTCTGTGAAAGAACTGTGTGAACTGAGCAAGATATAAGGAGCCCTCCCAAATGTTGATGTGTTGCTAATGTGTTTTTTGCCCTGCCTCACACATGGTAGCCAGCACAGGTGTTTCAGTCTGTACTCTAGGCCTAAATTTCTAACCATTTGTGTTTTTTTTAACAGGCTGTTCTGGGTCTTCAGAGTGTTCTTCCAACCTTCTCTCATTCTAACTCCAAACCTTCCTTGAAGTCCTAGAGCTCCCACCAAAAGGTTGTTGGGATTTTGAGCCAACTTGTTTCTTCCCAGTGGTGATCAGTCTTCTCCCAGTGAGTTAGGCAGAGATGCCTCTTTGTGTAAATCAGTGTTTGGTAACTACAGCTTGCAAAAAAGAAAACAAACAAACAAACAAAAAAAAACCCCAAACCAACTCTCTAAAGCACAATTTTTGTTTTACATCTTTGGTAAGCTATCCTTTGGTTTCTCTTTACATAATAACATGACTGATTGTTGTTTTTCAGCTCTTCTCTTAGGTAGGACTGTTGTAAAACGCGGATTCCTAGATAGGAGTGGTGGTTTGTTCCCTTAACCTCTTCCTGACTTTTCTCAATCTGCCTGGAAAAGGGCAAGCAGCCTCATAGGACTTACGTGGTAAAAGATACCAATGTAGTCAGCTGGATCATAAAGTACCAAATGCTTTGGGTTGCAAGGGACCTTAAAGACCATCTAGTTCCAGCTGCTGTGGGTGGGGATACTTTACACTAGACCAGGTTGCTCAGAGCTCCATCCTATCTGGCTTAAACACTTCCAGGGATGAGACTTACAGCTTCTCTGGGCAAACCTGTTCCAGTGCCTCACTATCTTCATAGTAAAGGAATTCTTCCTAATATCTAATCAATCTTCCAGTTTGAAGCCATTCCCCTTTGTCATATGACTATGTGCTGAAAGAATGAAGACTTTGCTGGAAGAGACATATCCATCCAGTTACTACACAGGCTCTACTCTCTGCCATAAATACCTTTTGGTGTGCTTCAAAAAGGCAGTATTGTACCTCAGAGAAACCTGTATTTGCACTCAAAGACTTTTTATTAGAAAGCAAGTCTCCTGTACAAGTGGGTAAATCCTGCTAGTTTGGTTCCTGCATTGCCTGGCTGTGGAGTTCATGTTCCATGGGGTCACACAGCTGGCCAGGCTTTTGGCAAAAAACAGTTCTCAGCACAGTAAGAGGCCAAATCCACTGAAGTTGGTGTAAAAGGATTAGATTTCCTTCTGCTGACTCTTGCTGCTGAATCCAAAAGTCCCAGAATTACACTGATGTCTGGGACTTGTTTAAAAGTGTTGTTATATCACACTTGACATTGCTGGAGGTGTGTCAGATAAATTACCACAAACAGGAACTCTTAAACATGTATTTTTTTGTGCAGTAAACCAAAAGAAAATGTAAATTTATTGTATTTAATATGTCTTGCAGAGTACGCCTTATGAGAAATTGTCTTCTGCTGTATAGTCTTCTGGGAAATTGGGACTATAGATTTTAGACCCAGCTTGATTGAGACACTGCTAACAAACAAGAGGGAGAAGATGTCCTGATTTTTCAGAAGATGTTACCAAACAAAGCAAAGTTGAAACAAACTTTCTATCAGCATTATTCTGCCAGCCAGGGTAAGGAAGATTTTCTTTCTTTTAAATGTTGTATGAATTCAGGCCAAATAATAAAGATGACAAGCAGTCCCCAGCTAGACATGGGGAAAAACTAGCTCATGCTGACTTGTATGCAAGTGGGTTTATTCTTATCACAGAGTGAAATGGCATAAACCATGCTGTTTTTGCAAAGCATTTATGGCCAAAATCTTGTGTAGTGAGAGATTCAGTAGGTTAGGCAGGGTGGAAACTAAATTGATTCTTTTTGGATGAGCTCAGTAATGGCTAGTAGTGCAGCAAAGGGATCAAATTGCTTTCAAGTGCCAGACAGCTTTAAGTTTTTTTTATAGTGGTTATAGGTTTTTCTGGTTTTGACATAGTTTGATATGAGATGCTTTCATGTTATCTCAGGAAGTGGGTGTTTATAGCAGAAGAGCATCAAAATTGCTGAGAGTGAGTTACACCAAAGACTGTGGTGTCTTTTAACACAATTCTCCAACAATTTCTAGCATAAAGGGAAAAGAACCAGTGCAAAGTGTATCTTCCTCCCTTCCTCTCATGGCCACAAAAATGATCAGCTGTGAGTAAATATAAGAAACATCAAGTATGTGCTCTGCATGAAACACTAGAAGACAAGAGTCCTGGGGATGTAGGTGTTAAGTAACTAAATTCAGACATGCTTGGCTTATGGTATCAAAGTTCCATTATTGCTTTCATAGCTTATGATGCTGTTTCTCTGCTTTTCTATACCCTCAGTGGCAGGAATATCTTGTCAGAACTCAATTCTGCATCTTCTACAGTGATAAATGTTTCTACTAAACCCAAATCAGGATGAAAGCCAGGAATAAAACCTGCCTTTATTGAACTGATGGAAGGAGTATAAGGGCAGTGTCAAGCATTTGTTTAGCTGGTGTTGGGCTGAGTCTTGTTTCTGGAGGTATCAGTATTGAACTAACAGCACAGCCTTTTGTAGTGAGGCATATTTGTCTAAATGTGTCCAGATAATCTGAGTCTCTTTTGTGCTGGGGTCTTTTTCCCCCTCAGCCTTGCATATATACACTGCCTTAGGTTTTGACACTAACAGCAGCAGAAGTTAATCAGATTCAAAAAAGTTTTCCCATCCACATGATAGCTCACTTCAGAGCAGGGTTTGGAGATTTGTGCAGCAATGGGCACACTTTTAGGGAAAGAACAGGGAAAATCAGGACAGACTGGAAAGTGACCCAGCTAACCTTTCTTCCTTTACACAACACTGGCTTTTTTCTTCAATAAAGTCTCACTCAGAGCAATGTCAATTTTTCATCACAGAAATTTCCAGTGCACTCCCAGGGGGTTTACATAAATCTCACTGTTCTTTCTCTTTTTTTTTTTTTTCCTTTCACACCCCCCACACCTGAGTCCCTGTGTTGCCATTTCTTTAAATCTTTTATCCTTAGGTTAGTACTGATGGCAATATGGATTACCCATCACCACCTCCAAATATTGCACAAAGTCTTCTCCTGTTCTCACCCTGCCATGCTTCCAGCCACAGAAGTGATGAAAGAAATTGGAAAGGAAGAAATCCTGAGCCAAGCTCTATGCATTTCCCTTTTTTACAGCTTATTACTTTCTGGATGTTTCTTTTGACTTGTCTTCAGTCATTGTGGAACTAACTCTGAAGTGATTCCTGAAATATCTGTTCCTCTGCTAGAAGTTAACAGCAGCACATACAGTGTGAGAAAAGAAGGGCACTTAGGGCATCAAGTCAAACAAGAGCTTTGTTCTGACTCTAGGTTTCTAGTTAGACCTCTGTGTGCCTAAGTGGCAATCAGACACATGCCATCTCTGACAGAAGAGTTCCATGGAAGCAGGGAAGGGATAAAGGCATGACAAAACCCCCCAAAATCCCCAACAACAAACTACTTCAGAGTTGCCTTTTAGTCTCCAAATCTTTCCTTGCTAAGCAGTTTAAGGGACACTAAGCTTTGAAGATGCAATGAGTTCACAAACAAGGGCAGATCATTGCCTGGCTGATAAAACAGATTCTCAAGCCTAATATACAATCTTCAAAAAGAGAAAGAGATATAAGGAGCTCTGCACAGCCCAGGCTGTAGTTTCCAGGGGTTCAGCTTCTGGAGTGGAAGTGCTGGTGGCTCTGGCTGCTGTACACCCTTGTGTGAGGGATGGTGGGATGGCTGATACTGTGGGATGCTGCAGTGAGTCACTGTGTCTTCCTGTCAGGAGGTGCTGCAAGCCTGGGTTTTCATTCAAACACTTCCCCCTCTGATGGAATTGCATTCAGTTTTTATGAGGTGGGAGTTGGAAATGAGTAAATGTGGGTTAGTTGTCTTTTCTTCTGTTGTTAGAGCCTGGATTGATGCTGGGGAGATGCAGTTTGTGTTTGGACTCAGATGTTTGTTAATTCTTATCTATAGTACAGTCTCACAAGTTGAGTTCTAGCTAACAAAATAACAAATGGCTGTGTCTCTATCTCTTTCCAAGGTCCTTTTAGTGTGAGTTGTCCAATTATGAATTGACACCTGGATTATTTTTACTTTTAATCCAATAACAACCACCTGTGGTCTGCAATGCAGATTTTTCTACCCTGTTACAAAACACCACCCAAACCCATGAAGAAGGTGACAGAAGGAGGACTAACTAGCCTGTGCCCTAAATCCTCCATTTTGCTTTTTATATATTACTGTATACTAAAACCTTAAAATCTAAGTTTTCCACCATGTAATATTGCACACTCCTATTCAAACTACACGCTCATAATCCCAGTGCCATCACTCAATTTTGGAAGCCTGTTCCATGGCCTCAGGTCCAATGTGGTGTTTTCTTGAGGATCAGTGCCTGTCAGAACAGCCTAAAATTCTCAATGCCCAGGGTTCCAACATGTGGAAATAACTCTTGTCCTTACCCTTCTTCTACCCTGCAGGACTCTTCCTGGAGCTTTAGTTTCTTTCCTCTGCTGCAATTAATTCAATTTTTGAAGGCTTGTCCTCTTAGAAGTGAACCATCCTTGTAATTTAGTAGTAGGCTGGGGGTCTTTCTCCATTCTTTAATTAATCTAGTCCATTGACCAGAATAATTTTTGGGAAGCTCTGGAAACTTTTAGGTCAGACTCTTGGAGTTTAAGCATCAGCTCAAACAGAAGAGTCTTATCAAGACTGATGAATTCTTATCTCCAGCATTGACACTGATGGTTGACTTTTCATTTTCCATCAGCTTTACACTTCACAGAAAATTTGCAGATGAAGTTTATTTGTCACTAGTGGAGAGAGAGGTGATGGAAAGAGGTGTGGATTAGTCCGACTTCAGTGACTGTCTTTGAGAAAAGATATGAAGTTAAGAGCGAGCTCTGAGGTATGAAGTGAGAAATCTGATTTCTTTTTTAAATGCTGATGAAACAGCCATTCATCCCTATGTTCTGTATTTACATCAAACATTAATTTGTCTCTGTCTCTTACATAAAGGCTTCAGTTAGCCCCAGGTTTAGGAGAAGTCACTCTCAGTGGATTGTCAGAGCACAAGAACCTCCCTGAGAGCCAAAACGAAACTTCTCTTTTTAGAAGCTGTAAGGTTTTGCATTTCTCAGAACTCCCAGACTATGTAGTTTTGTTGTTGGAGAGTTTATATGAGTTCTCCAGTCTGCTTGTCAGAGCAATTCTTCAGGCCTCATAGGCTGTGGTGTGGGAGTATCAAAAACCCATCAGTGTTGTGTTGTGTGTGAAACACTGCCTTACTCTGCCAGTGTTTTATTGTGAAAGAAATTTATAACTGGTTTGATAACAAAATGAGCAGAAGAGTAGGCTTTGTTCTGGCTTTGTTTCAAACCTGAAATTTGGATGAGATATTTGGAAAGCTTTTTCAATGGCAATGATGGTAAACCACTGGTAAATACTGCTTTTGTGTGTCATGAATTCTTCTGTGATGGATACCCCTAGGAAGAGTTTTGGGACCCAGCTGGGGGAAGTAGCACATGGGCAGGCTTATGGACAAAGTGAAGTCTTGAACGTGTTCCTCTGCTTCTCTGTGCCCCCAGTCTGAGGCAGTGTAATTTCCTGATGTAATTGCAGCTCTCTCCTCCTGTCAGCACCTGCTGATATGTTTTTGTTCAGGAATTAGACAGGAGAGATTGAGATGTCTGTACATTTAGCCCTGTGGGAGGACCTCCAGAGAACCATTACTCATTTTCAAGATGCTGAGTGTCAGGATTGGATGTGATTTTTGAGGTCATTAACACCTAACATTTATTTCTGGTTCTGGCATTTCAAAAACTCCGTATTAAAAATTCATTTTTTCCCCTTTTCCTGCATTTTTGCTGTTTGCTTATTACTGATCAGGCAAGTCCAGTAACTGCTTGCAGTATATTGCCTTGAGTAGTTAAAGATTTAGTTGTTTTAAATGTAACTCTTTTTTATAATGTTCTTTTTCTTCAGGTAATATAGATATAAATATTGATTCGTTGCTTTTTTAGGCTGAAAGAACAGAATTAACTTGATTCTCTAATTCTACTGTATCCAGTGACTTATCAGCAGTTAAAGCCATTTCTCCTGTGCCTTCAAGAGAAAAAAGAGTTAGCATTTTTATTTAGTCTTTCTATTCACTGCTTTCAGTTACAGTCTGAGCACCAAAAGAGTGTTTACTCAGTATCCTCTCTGGAGCAATGTCTGCCAGATATTAACCCAGTGGTGAACATCCTCTATACTATATCCTCAGCAGCACCCATCTGGTGGATTGTTGCCTTTTCCCTTGCTCCTCACTTTAAACAGGAGATGATTTTATATCTGTGCAGAAAACTGAGTGTCTGCTGTGGGTGTAGGAGAGAATAATGCAATCTGTAGGATCAGTCCTGTCCCAGGTTTGAGTAGCTTGGGAGCTGCCTACTGGAAACACAAATCTTCCTTACAGGATGTTGCAATGTTTTTCTAAGCACCGAGGGCTGAACTTATAAGACCACAAAGATGGCAAAATCTTGCATATAAAGTCAATATAAACCAGTATACACTGCTGTATTAAACTGATATAATAATTAAAAAAATAAAATTAAAGCTGCAAATGTACAAATTTTTTTGCTGCTGGATCTTTTGCAATGCCTCTGCAAAAAAAAATTGTCAACAGTACTTTGTGTTGTGTTTCTTTCAATGCCTGAAGTGCTATCCTACATGAACAGGAGAAGCAGAGTTGTTACTTTCAGTGCATTCTGTTCTAAGACAGAATTTTCAAGAGCTGTAATAACTTTTTAAATGAAGGGGCAGTTGTTTCCTGAGATAAATTATCACTTTTTTTTAGTTAACTCTGGTTTCTGGTACCTGGGTGTGAGAAAACAAAGGAAAGCTCTCTGCACTGTATTAGTCATTATGTTGGTATCTCACTTGCTGTTAAGTAAACTTTGTCTCATCCACAGGAGATATTTTCACTCCTTCAATAGTAAATGACAAGAGAGAAGCACCTCAAGGGATCTGTCCATCTAAAGGCAGGTTTCTGTGATGAAGTTGCATCTAAGATGAATTTTTTTTTTTGAGATGTTTCTTTTCAGTGGCTCTAGGCAGAACTCAACTGGCTGATTAAAAGTAAATGCCTTTGTTTAAAGTGTTAGTATCAATTGGATAAACCTAACATTATGAAGGTTGTCCCTTCAGGGAAAATGAAAATAAACAAAAGGATTTCATTAAGGTTTTTATGAAAACAGTGAGTTCTGAGCAAAATTCAAGTGCGAGCACCTATTTGAAAAGGTATTTGTTTATTCTAGAATTATTTTGCAGCTCCTTATTCTCCAGCGTAATACAAATTTTCTGTGATGCAAAATGTGAGAGAGCATGGGAAATCTGAGTTGAGATGAGGACAGGAAATAATCATATTGGCCTTTTTAAAATAAAACACTGAAGTGACATGGGGGGAGGGAAACATTCCTAAATTTTGTATTTTATATGTTTTAGAGGTAGAAAATGAAAAGATGCCACAGAAAATTATTTTAGTTTAAAAGCGGAAGTCCTTGGTTTTTTTTCACGCTGGTTTAAACAGAGGTTTTTAAGGTGAGGCTCTTGTGATTCTGAAATGGGAGTTCAGTGGTATGTGTTTTGTTTTAAGGTCTAAAACCAGGCATGTGTGATGGCTGGAGACAAAAACCCAGAGAATCCCCAGAGGAGGAGCACTTCTTGTGTAAGAACCTTCCCGTACATGTTCAGATTAGGGAGAAAACCAGGCTGCTTTGTGGTCTGCCAGAAATGCAACAATCCAGGCTAGCAGTTCTTCCCAGCTCTCCTTTTGGGAGACTCTTCCTTGACTAGCAGAGATACATCCAGGGCACATGAAAATAGAAGTGTCATCAGACTGTTCTGTGGTCATTGTTTGTGTGACAAACCCATTGGAATCCCTGTCAGCAGCAAATGGGAACCACAGACAGTTAAAGAGACCAAAGAAAGGCAGTGCACCTGAGCATTCTGATGTTCAGCTTTAGTGAATGGAGCTGAGGGATGTTGGATATCCTGTTCCATATAATTGCATAAACAGACTTTGTAATTCCCTCCCCAGGCAGCTCCTCTGAAGGCAGTGTGGGTGAGTGGAACATCGAATGGTGGCAATCATACCTTTCTCCATCTATATTTTTTTCTTTCTTTTTTTAATTTATTTTGTAATTGTTAGAGGTGTTGTCAGCTCCCTGCCTTGTGTTCATCACTGTCAGAGCTGGCAGTGTAACAGATAACTGAATGGATTCAGGGCCACCCAGGGAATGGCACCTGACAGGAGCTCATTCATCACTTCCCTGTCAGAGCTCTCCAAGGAAGATCTAGCATCAAAGAGGTAATCAAGGCTCACAGGGCCACATGGGTGTTTGGGAGACATGCTCTGCATTACCAACAAACTGAGATATCAAATATGGTTTGCAAATTAGGTGCTTTTCTGGAGAAAGTATGGCTATAAGTGTCACTCCGAGCATATTCCCAATAATATACATCTACTCTGACTGCTGGGGGCTGCAGCCTGATCTGTTCCCACCTTCCAGGTGAAAAATAGCAGCTGTAGTCAGAAGATAAATTGGTGCATTTTAAAATGTGTTTCATCTGTGATGGTTTGTTTAATCAGGCAGTCTCTCTATCTTCAGTCCTTGTCTGGGCATTTGGGCTCCCTTCATCTCGTGTGATCAGCCCAGAAAGGGCAATGCCTTGGCTGCTGAGGTCCAGTCACACCCTGCACTGTGCTCTGGACTTTGAGAGTAAGAGAGACTGGCCTGAAGAGAAAAGTATCCTGTTACTATCACAGAATCACAAAATGGGTAGGGTTGGACGGGACCTCTGCAATTCATCCAGCCCAACCCCCCTCTCAAGGCAGGCTCACCTCAAGCAGGTGACACAGAACACATCCAGGTGGATTTGAATGTCTTCAGAGAGGGAGATTCCATGACCTCACTGTTCCAGTGCTCTGCCACCCTCTACATAAAGAAGTTCTTTCTGTCTCCATCAACATCACTATTTTTTTGCATGAATCCTCTTTGTAGGTCAACTTTTCTCTATTTGAATGATTTTCCTTATTCAAAGAATATTCAGCTAATTTATTCTTTATCTTTCTACAATGCCGCTGTAAAGGTTGGCCAATACTGAACTGTATATGATAATTTGTAACAGTGGTGAGTGATCTACTGTTGTGAATGAGGGGAAAACTTGTTTGTTCTTGGAGAGGAGCTTTCTCACTTGTTGCTAGAGCAGCCATTGTTCTGCTGCATTCTGTGTGACTCCTGGGAAAGACATCAAGGGGTTTTCTTCCATGAAGTCAGCAATAAGCAGTCCCTACATTAGAAGAACAGGCTAAAGAAAAGAGACATAAATCAAGCATAAATGAGATGTGGGTTCACCTCTAGTTCGAAACCTGGACTAAAATTATCTGGCTCTCCATCAGAGTGGAGATTTTTGGTGTTGTATGGGTGGAATCTCCATCAAGAAATCTAGAATAAGTTTCTTTTCTTGCTTTTTAAAAAAAAATCTATTGTATGGTCATGCTTCCCTGGTGCCTGCTTTTTCCAAGAGGACAATTTTTCAGTTCAACTGGTATCCCTGGGAAGAGGGGTCATGCTTTATTTTTCTTAAGCAGATCCTCCCTGGCTGCCTCCATTTTTTAATAAAGATGAATAATGAATCAAAAGCCTCCCTGATAGTGGGGGACCTGAACTATGGCTATAAGAGGTTTTGGGAATGGGTCTCGGGTCTCCAGGTGGTAGTGTAATAGGTGGATTAATATTCTGGTGAAGAGATTCAACTTTTTACAGTCCTCTCAAAAAATTTCATTAGCAGAGTCTCAGCCAGCAAATTGATCTGTGGTGAGTGCTCAGTCCTCTTTAACCACTGCTAAAATATCATTACAGATGTAATCCTTGCAGAAAACTTTTTTTGAAACTGGGGTCTGAATTTCCTTTGCTCTCTTCATGTTGCATAATAATCTGAAGAAATCTGGCATGAGGATTACTGGTATCATGCTGATGACAAGTCTGCATGTTTCCCAGGAGAGTGGAGAATGGACTCTTTTTGCCTACTCAGGTATCTCATTCAGTAATAAGGTGGAGCATTCTCCTTTTTTTTTTTTTTTTTTTTTTTTTTTTTTTTTTGCATTTACACTCATGATGACTCTTGTACAGCCCTCCAAGCCTGAGCCTGGGCATTTCTGCACGATTTCCTTTTCTTCTTCCATTTCTTTATGGCTGAGGCTGATTGCTCTTCATGGCTGACATGGCTCTTCAGAATGTGCATTCTTGGGGTTGCCTAGAAGGCATTTCATTTTGGATCAGAAAATGTCCTAGAGGGTGCCTAATTAAACTCCAAGCTGTATGAAATCAGCTATTTTCCTTTAGGTAGGAAAGTTTATGTCAGAGTGATGTAAGCTATCACAATGGAAACAAGACAAAACCCTCAAATATATATATGTAGTTGAATATACTTAAAGCAACGTGGTAATCTGAAAGAGAATATATGTTTTTCTGCTTGAATTAACTTTTTTCAGAGTTGCCACAGCTTCAAAATATCCAGATTGATGCAGCTCTGCCTCAGGGGCTTTGTTTAGCACATCCTGTCTGGATAAAAGTCTGATAGCCTGTTTTTTGCAGGTCTTACAGATTTGGCTGGTATAATGATGTATGATGAGAGACAAGATACCTGTTGCCAGGGTATTTTGCCATGTCTTGAGAAAGCAAGCAAGAATTGCAATTTAAGTGAAATCCATAAGCCCAAACCTAGCAGTAGGTAGGATGTGGATTTCAAAGGTGGCCATTCTGAGTATGGTTTTGACTTCCAAGGGGGAAAAATATTTCTGCAACTGATTGTGGACTTTTCTGCCTTCCATTACTTAACTGAACTGATTCTAAATTGTCAAAACAGTTTTGAGACTAAAGACTTTGTCACGTATATTGTGCAAAGTCTAGTGGATAAAAGGGACTGAACTTAACCAAGTTCTATGAAATTGAAGATTTGGTAACTTCATAGAGGTTTCTCTATTCTGAGATCAGTTTTAAGACTAGTAAATTAACTAGTCCTAGTAATAATAAATTTTCTTTAGATTTGTCTCTTCATCATGTGAGTTATTCTCATTTCTGGGAAAATGTAGTGCAAGCTTAATGGTTTTTGTCAGGAGAAACTGTTATTTTAAACTGTGTGACTTAATATCTTAATATCTATCTTACTATCTTAATATGTGAAAAAATATAAATTTTTTTTTATAATGGTTATAATTATTTGGCTCTGCTCAAGCTAACTTAATTTTGTTGGTGATGGTGATGGAACAGAATTGAATTAAAAGTGACTCAGGTCAGGTTTCTGGCTTTTTGTTCTGAATATGGTAATTAGTGGTTTGCTTGCAGAAAGATCACAAAAATAAGTGATAAGGTAAAGGATGTGCAGAGTCCATTTGCTTGCTTACTCTGGGAAAACTTTTGGAATTTTTTTCTTCCTGAATATTTAATTAAGACAGAAGACATATCTTTGAGATTTCAAAACACGTTGCTGGCATCTTTCATTCCTTGAGAGCCTTTGTGCATCTGCCTTACTAGTTTTCTCTTCTCATGAATAGAACAAACTCTTTGCAAATTTGTCTTCAAGAAGTTAAGATACCTTTAAATGTCTAAGAAGCAAATCAATGTTTTCTTGATTAAACAGAAAATAGTGTAGCTGTATAAAAGAAGTTCTAAAGAAGTTCTCTGTGCATTTTAATATTCTTTGATATCAAAAGGAGAACTTTTTAAAAAAATAGAAGATATTTTTCCAGTGGGGTTTTATGGGGAATAAAACAAGTTGCTTTCACTTAATATTTATGTATCAACCCGGTTAAGGTATGGATTTCAACCCGAACACCACCTTGAAACATCCTGAACACAATGCAATTTATTTTAAAAGTAGAAAAAGGCTTTTCTAAAATATCCTACTAAATTCTTTTCCAGTAGTAGAGTTCTGCTTTTACCTCTCAGCATGCATTTTGCATAGGATGATTGTTTTTTTCTTTGTATTTTGTCCAAAATAGAATTCTTAGTACATTTGCTTGTCATTTATAGGAAAAGAGATTTATGTGGAATAGACTTTCTCTCATCACTCAGAATTCATTAGAACAATAGGAAATGCAAAATTCTAAAATAATCCAGATTATCTGTATTAAGTATTTGTCTTGACACTGTTTGTTTCATCTGTTAAGTCTTGCTCTCTGATTTGAGAGGTGATCTTGGAGAGCTAAAGGAGAAATCTCCAGGAGTGCCCTTAATTGGCCTGAGCACTTTGTTAAACAAAATATATAACCATAAGCATCAACAGAATATTGCACCATCTTTATCACCATCTGTGTCTAATTGTAGATTGCCTATTAAGAGTGCAGTGGTGGTGATTACAGGTGGGAATGGAAGCTTTAGTTTTTACTAGGGTTGCCTGACATTTCCCATTATAAGACTATTTTCTGTTCCATTTGATAATTTTCCAGCATTTTAGTTAATTTTCCATGCTGGGTGATGGCTTCCAGCTCTTGTGGGATTTTTTTGTGTTTTCTTTTGTTCATTTATTTGGAGGAATCTTCATGTCGTTAGGTTTTTTGTTTTTGAGGTAGAAAATCAGACAAAATGGTTTTGGATTTCTTTTCTCCCTAAGGAAATAATCCCTGTGATCTTTTTTTGTTTAAAGGCTTGGTCTCTCTCTTGATCCCAGCCCTTCAGGGCAGATCTGATATGACTTTTGGAGGGATCTAGGATCATATACGTGAAGGAGGGTTTTTTTTTTTTTAGGTGAAGGAGAAGGGAATACAGATGACCTCGCCCCTGATAAGTAGAAGCTGTATTAATTACCCAATACAGCCTCACCCCTGAGGAGTCACAGCTGTATCCAATAAAGATAAGTGTGATAAAAGGAAGAGGGTGAGCTGGTGAGGGGAAATCATGAAAGAGGAGGAACCTTGAGGAGGAGGGAAGGAGAGGACCATGAAGAAGAAGGATCCTGAAGGAGAGAATCCCTGCAGTGAGGTCAGTCTGGGTGTGCAGTCAGAGCCTGTTGTTGGAACCTGCAGTCACAGTCCAGCCAGGTAAAAGCTGCAGTCACAGTCTGCACACTGATCCCTGCAGTCAGAGTTCAGCAGGAAATAACCAGCAGTCAGAGGCTGCAAGGGAAACCCACAGCAGGAGCTGCTGCAGGCAGAGTCAGGGAATGGTTGGAGTCAGGATGGCTGAGCTGTAAAGAGGAATAAACCAGGATCCTTTTCGTGCTGTGATGAACAAGGAGTCTGTGTCTTGGCTCATTTCTACTCTCTAACAAGAGGGCTGCTGCAACAAAGGACTAGTTGGTTTTATTTGGGGTTTATAACTTTTTTGATATCCCAGCCCCCTACAGAGGACTGCTTGGTTTACATTAGTCACAAGCCTTCCTCCCTATAGATAAAGAGACACTCAGCTGCAAGGATGGGAGTAAAGAGAATTAGGAGCAACATAAAGCTACTTATCATCTCATTACAGTAGTCTTCCAATGAAGTAAGGGATGTACCAATGCACTTAAATTTTGTTTTCATTGCTCTGTATCTGTGTGGTGAAAAGCCCTGCCTACTTGGGAACTGCCCACTTGTCCATGTAATCCTGTTGCATTGCCAAAAACTGAAGTAACTTGAGGCAACTATGTCATCTAAAAAATAAAGGTCCAGTTAATAAGTCTTAATATTCCTTCATGTGAAACAAAATATACACTTGCTAAATCCTACAGTTTTCTTATTTACTTCCATTGGTATAAGGGAAAACAAATACTGAGATTACAGAACTGAGGATGTATCATATATTATTCATGCCACATCAGCACTCTTTTCCTTCCTTGCTGTGCTAATGTGGCCAGTCCATAGGGTGTGTTATTTGTCAAAAAATTTGTAGCCTGCTTGGTGCTTTACAGTGTATATTCCACACAGTTTAGCATTTATAATGCATCAAGGAAAAAAAAACCCAAGCAAATCCAATAAAGTATATCTGCATATAAGGGAGAATTTCTATAGAAATAACGTGTTTCTGCAATTTCTCACTGTAATGAATTAAATTTCCTAAAAGCTAGGGCCAGAAGGCTAGACCCTAATAGGAGTCTCTTCTAGGATGCCAGTCTAAGGAAATACAGGGAATTTTATTATTAGCACACCTTTAATTAAAGGCTTTCATGCTCCTGGGAGCAAATTGTACACACAGTTTTGAGCAAAGAAGATAAATAACGGCTGGTGGAGCTGTTCCTTTTCACTTGATGGTTATATCATCTAAGGCTAGTAATGGCTTGATAAAGGACCCTGTAAATATTTATTCATAATGTCTGTCTGATATATAAAGATAAAGAAATTCTCTCCTCCTGATGAATTGAGTTATTTGTTACACAGTGGGAGTGATGACCCACTGTGTTCACTTCCACTCTGACCCATTCTATAACTCTGTATCTCCTTTAAAATGCCATTAAGGAAGTAACAGTGACTATGTGCAGATATTCCTTTTGCTCAGTAAGACTAGTTCCTCACAGAATACTCACTGGTTCTCAGCTGCCTACCTGAGTATAAAAACCAAGTTGTTCTCTTGTTTTAAAAAGTATTTTGATGCTCTGTAAAGCCACTATGGCAAAGAAGGCTGTGTCTGTAGGCTGTCCAAAGCTGTCTCTCCTGCTTTTCTGAGAGCTCAGCCAAGTTGCTACAAAGGTTCCTAAGAAAACTTATTTTCCTGCTAAGTTAAGAAGTAGGAGGAAGTGAATTGGAGTTGTGAAACCAGTTCTTGATTGAAAAGAACAGCTCACACTTCAGGTTTGTGATATTTTCTTTATCTGCTCCTTCCATTCCTTTTTAACTCACCTGGGGTGATTTGTCTGGTATTCAAAACTGTTTTTTAGGGTATGCTACACATAGGGTTTTGACTTGATTGAACTATAGGCAAGAAAACGGCTAAATAACATTCAATTTCATCTTATGTGGTGACATCAGTGCTGTTTTGTTTTTTTTTTTTTGTTTTTTTTTTTTTTGTTTTTTTTTTTTTTTTTTTTTTGGGTTTTTTTTTTTTTTTTTTTTTTTTTTTTTTTTTGGTTTTTTTTTTTTTTTTGTTTAAAATCACTTTCTGCCCTCTGTTTTCCTCAGGTGTTTGTTCATTGAATGAAAATGAAGGTAGGGTTAATTTTCAAGGGAATTTTGAAAGTAATTTTTCAGATGATAGACACGTTAAAATCAAAATGGATTCATCACTATGCAGCACAACCCATTGCCTCTCAAAAATAAAAATACTAATTTTCCCAAATTAGCTGTTACTAGAATGACTTGCCTGCAAATTTAGCTACTGCACAGTCATGGGTGCATGGCTTAGTGAATGGGCTCTCAGAATACTTTTTATGATGTCTTTATCAGTCAGGGCAATTTATTATGGAATTGTTGTCAGAGGAGAAAACATGAATAAGGTCACTGCAGAGTATGAAACAGTCTCTCATACCCATCAATCATGGATCTAGGCACATTTAAACTTGCTCCAGAAGTTCGTTCTTCTGCTCAGGATTTATCTCATTGTTAAAGAAGAAGCACTTTAAATACCAACTTGTACATAAAGCTCCATCCTTTACTGGATTATTTTCTGTCCTGCAGAGGGGTTGGGCTGTGTGAGAGCCCAGGAAATGGGGGGTATATGTGCTTCCCTTAAAGGAAATGTGAGTAGTTTGCTGTTATTTGGTGAAAAATGGAGGAGGTGCAGTTTGGGTGCACAGGGAGAAGTGCAGGAAGCACAGCAGGTTTTGTATCCCACCCCAAAACCCAAATGGGAAGAACCAGGGAATTACAGTGATGGAGATGAGTTTTTTGCTGCTCTCCCTCATGCCTGCCCTGACATTGTCCAGCTTCTCTTGCTGCCATTTATGAGGCTGCTGGTGCTGCCTGGTGGTTTTATTAATGCTGATTCTTTCAGCCACGTACAGTAGGCACAGCCAGCACTGGTGATGGCAGAAAGTCTCTCTGGGGTCACAAGGGGGTTGAAGTCCCCTTAAGGAGCTTCTGCAGTGAATTCCATCACTTCAGGCTAATTCCATCACACATTCCCTAATGGTTGCAGTTTCAAATGTTTCAGCATCCAATTCTTTAATTTCCTTTTCTTTCTAAAGGCATCCTGTTTCTGCTCCAGGGTCATGGCAGAGGTGTTGAGATGGTCAGGATGTCTTGATGCCAAAGTAAGGCCACACAGGAGGATGCTGAACTGTGATGCCCCTCTTCTCAGGACAGAGTGTGACAGCACTTCCTCCTGAAGTGACTGCTGCTCCAAGCAGAAGACAAAGTATTTTGTTTGTAACTACAAATAACTGTCTGGCTGCACAATTACCAGTAGTTTAACCTTTTAGTGGGAGGCAAGTAGGAGAGTAGGTGAAGTAACAGCCTGCTTCTAATATTTGGACTTTCATGGTATCATCATGCTGTTAATATTCTTATCATTAGGTGTATTATTTCAAAGGGATTTTGTCTCTGTTCCCGTGGTCCCTGTTTCCAAGGTGAGAAAGGTCAGCAGCACTGCCAAGTGATCTGGTAATAAATGGGAGGTGAGAGGATAAACTGCTCAGTCCTGCTCATTTGCCTCCATCCTTGGGATGCAAATTGACTCTAGGACATACAAGGGCTGCCAAGAAGTTAACCTCTTCAAAAAAAGGAGTGCAGCAGCAACAAATGATCTGTCCTTTGGTGAAAGAATCTTAATGCGTCCTTAATTACACCCCTGTAGGGTATGCACAGTTTAATAGCCAGCAGTGGAGATGGCAAATGGAACTTAAGTCTTGCAAAGTTTTAGAGAAAACAGGTACTGTAGTTTTGAGAAGTGATAAGGGAGAAGAAATTGAAGTAGATTGGAGAACTGGGATTTCAAATGTCTGATGTTATTCAATTCCCTTTCCTTTCTGCCAATACTGAAATAGAGATGTTCATTATAAAAACACCTTCTTGCTGAACAGACTCTCACAGATTGTCTATTTGAATGTGAAGGCTGTACACATTATTCCAGCAGAGTGATACTAGAAGATTGCCTTTTAGAACAATTGTATTGCAGCCTAACCACACGTGCATGAGAGGGCAAATATCTCCTAAAATAATACATGCGTCTAATCTAATAGATTTGTTTAAAAAATCTGATTTTTTGCCATGCAAATATCTTTCTCCTTCAGGCAAGACTGAATGTAGCTAACCTGCCATGTATTCAAGTAAGGGAAAATGGAATAATTTCTGTTTGGTTTTAAACCCTTAAAACTGTGTTGTTTGGAAGTATTTCAGATTGAAAATTATTAATGAAAGAGTGGTTGCTATAACATAAATCTGTCAGTATTTTGCTTTCAAGTCAGAGGGCTGCACCAACCTGAGCTACTGGCATACCTCCTGACAGCTGGCTAAGTGGCTTCTCAACAAGGGATCTCCTGTTTGCTTGCCTCTCTGGACTTGTTAGGCCTAATATTTAGGGTTATGAGAGTCTGTATTATACATTATATATGTATATTAGCTGATGGATTGAGGATCTCTGCTTTTGTGATATTTATATGAAAGGAGGAGTGATTTATCCTGGAAACAAAGAGGATGTGAAGTTCCTGGAACCTAAGAGCAAAGCAGATTTTCTGCTTGGACAGTCAGCAGGATGTTTATTTAGGTCCTATGTCTTGGGACCCATGTACTCTTCAGTTTCTCTTGCTTGAGGTGCTGCAATTCTGGCTAGCTCGTTATTTGGTCTTTTCCACTCTGCCTTCATTGACATGGGACAAAGCAACCCAGTTACCTTGAGGCCTGAGGGTCTTTCCCTGTCTCCCTTCTCTCATTTTTTCTGAATTCTCCTTCAGATTCCCAAGAGAGCCAGTGAAAAATTAGCTTTTTGTGAAAAAAAATCAGATAGCTGAGGGGGAAGAGATGGTGTTGTTTTTGAACAAAGCTAGTCTTTGAGAACTCTTACATTTCAGAAATATCTTTGCTTTGAAGTGCTTATGCTTCAGTGTGTTTAGGAATTAAATGATGTCAAAATGAAAGGTTTTAAACACAAAATATGTTTTCAGCCAAAATTATTTGCCAGATTTGGTGTTAATCAGTAGTCTTATTTGCTTTAATTCTGACCTTTTCTGGGGCACAATGCATGTGGCTGAAAAGTTGCCCATCAATATATCCTAGTGCCTCCTGTACAGCCTTCAAGGGTCCAGCCCAAGCCAGTAGAGTTTCAGCCTCCAAAGGCAAAAAAGACAGGAAATGCATGAATATTTCTAGATACATTCTTGGAAAATATGAGCCTACCAGAGGGGAATAGAAGACTTTAACATAAGGAACATGTATAATGCAGGAATCAGCATCTTTGGTAGCATTATCTGAGAGTAAAAAACACGGTCCTTCAAAGCAGAACTACTGAAGATCAGCTGAGACAAGAATAATGAAGTTGACAGTACAGGTTCTCTTGGATTTTTGGGGTCTGGAATGTGAGTCATGACTTGGCTCATTTCTGTAAAAGGTGATGATAAGAGGTAGGTACAAAGCTTGCCTTGTCATGGGGCAAGTGACATGCCAGAGCACCTGCTGGTAACATCCCAGAGCATTTCCCAGAGAAAAGATACTGGTGCCAAGAGTTGAATTTATTTTTTTTTTCTGCTCCTCAGAAGAGAATCTTCAGGTAGTTCAAGTCAGAAAATGGTAGTCACTGCTGAACTGCAAATTAGACTGAAACAACTCCGAGTAAATTATGTATCTAAAACTGAGAGCTGCAGTAAACCCTTTGAATTTTATCCGGATCTTGGAAGTCATCAATAGATGAAAGACTTCAGCATATCTGAGCATTATTTTATCTTATATTTTTAGGGAAATAAGAGAGAAGGAAGGAGAGGCTTCTATCAGAAGAGTGTTGAACATTGGCCTTGAGTTGGCTGTTCAGAACAGGTGTCAGGTTAAAATGAATGTCAGTGTTCTAATAAAGGCAAAGGAGCCTCAGAACAGTGCAAGCTCAGTTTTTTCCTTTTCCTCATTATTTATACAGATGTGCACTGTGATTCTCCAGCGCTTATGACAGAAATGCTGGTTTCCCCTGTAGTGCTGGCTTGTGTCCTTCTGCATGCTAATGCAATATTCCGTTTCTAATTTGAAGGTAATAGATCAGTGAATACATGAGGCTATCATTCCTCTGCTAATGTGAATCCAGCCATGCAGAAACCCCGAGGTTTATCATAAACAGGCCAGCTTCTGGGCATTCTTCATTCAAAATTCAATTTAAATAAGTTCTAATTTAAGTGTCTACTTTGTTTTCTGCCTTTCAGCTCTGATGCATTTTTTTTTTATTTTTTTGGAAAAACTTCATGTTTACTGTTTGAAGGTAAGGACAGATGATAGTGCTGTTTGCATTTGTCAGCTAATTTTTTCTACCATTGTCATTCTCTTTATGAATAGGAGGTGTATTGTAGATGAAGTATTTGTCTTGATTAGGATTTCAAGTAGAGTTTCACGGGGACAGGGAATATATATTTCTGCATTTAGTTTTTCCTCCTCTTTCTGGCATGGCTGCACAGATTGTGATGCAGTCCAAAAACATGACTAAAAGCCCCACATGCACTATATCCTAATTCTACTCTAATTTCCCCTTTTTTTTTCTGAACACAGAGGGGTGGGTGATATTGTGAAACTCATGTACAGCATGCTGGGCTCAATGAGAATATAACAGGCTGCTGGAGGTGGTTTTATTCCTGTTTCCAAAGTGAAAGAAAGGGACATTGTAAAGTCTTTTAGGAGATCAAGTAGCTTGATTTAATGATGTAATCAAACCATATCTGCACAGCTCTTTACCTGCCACAGCGTGCATAAAATATTAATGGTCTCCCTCTCTGGTCTTTAAGGCCTGGATGGGAAAGGATGTGAAAACATTACCTGCTGACCTGGTACCAAGGTATTCAGATGAGCAAGTGCCATCTGGTACTTACCAGAGGGAGGAGAGTGGAAAAAGGGCAAATCCTGGGGGTGCCCAAGTGTTGGAAATGGCCAAAGCACAGCACAGGGCATGCCACTGATGGGGTTAGGATGAACATGTGCAGAACATGGCTAGGGCTGGGTGATGCTGGCCCCAGTGATCTCCTCTCCTGCTTCTTCCCATGGCCCAGGATCTGGATGATTCCCAGAGGTCAAGGAAGTTGTCCTTGCACAGGAGCCACATCTGCAATACTTGTTAATTGTTCCCATACTGTGTGGTTCAGAGATGCCACGTTACAAGGTCAATGTGTGCTCAAGTGGTCTTGGCAGAATAATGTCTATAGGATGGAAGAATGTTGGGTTGCTGCTGGCATTTGGCATTAGGCTGGGGGTGTTAAGTGGAGAACAGCCCTTTTTTTTGACCCTGAGACTAGGCACTGCAGTTGCAAGTAGAGTCAACTAAGGTACAGCCCTCCTTCCAATTTGCTTTTTATAGTTTTTAGACTTTGCATTTTTATGGTTAATTTTTTCTTCAAGGATTGCTTGTGTTGGGAAAAAGAAATCATTGTTTTAAAGTGTCTATCTGTTTCCTTTGGACTAATCTCAGGATGGTATATTATAATAGCTTGGGGATCTGAGAAATAAGACATGAGTCAATAATATCTTTCTGTTCTTTTATATGCTATGAGCAGGCTCACGTCATCCTTATAGTATCCTTGTACACTTGTATTTTAAAGATTATTTTCTCCTTGTCTCTTTCTATTATTCACAGTGCTTTCATACTTATGTGTCAAAGAATTAGAGGAAAAAAACTCCACAGTGTAACTTGAGGGCAAGTGTGGAACATTTTAACTCCAAAAGCAAATTGTTTTTGTTGCGATATAAATAAAGGCGTGGATCATATTTGAAGCTAGTTCTCTTTTATTCAGAATCTATGTGAGAAACCACAGCTATGGTTGTGTTTTACAGAATAATATTATAGAATAGTTTCTCTTTGCCTCTGTAGACATTGGTGATCATAGTGAATCATATTAAATTAATCCTGCCCCTTTTGACATTCATGGGAACATTTGCACTGACTACAGTGAAGCCAAAAATCTGCCTAATTTGTTTTACACTGGATGACAGAGTTTAAACCCAGGTGAGCCTGTTTCCTGCCAACACTGTATGATTTTATTTTTACTTATGTGTGTTTCCTGGCTGTGTAATGGGATGTTAATCCAGACTTCCAGGTGCTAGGAGGAGTGTGAGAAGGAAGAAGAGGGGTTTGTTTTTACCTTTCCTCTCTTTAAGAGGTCTCCTGTCCCACAGAAAACTTGATGAGGAAGTTTTCCTTCCTGCATGCACATTTATAACAGGGCAGCAGAAATCAAATCATAAAAGCCTCATCCAGGTGAATTGTTGCTGTATGCTTTTTACAATGACTTAAGGTAGAATGGCATTGCCATCTATTACCAAAAGATTACCATCTATTTTAAATATTTTATTTTCTTGTATCCATTGTTTCCTTCAATAAGTTTCTTTAAAAGTGTGGATTTTAAATGGTAGACTTCTGACTAGGGACTTAATTTTCCATAATATCAAACTACTTGCAAAATGAAATTTGAATGCTAGATGCTATAGTTTTCAAGTGTTGTAGTGATAATAAGATTAACTATTGGAATTTCAATGTCAGTACTAGAGATTTTCAGAATGGCTTGTTGGGCTGTTTTTCTTCCAGATTCCCATAGCACTGCACTGCCACAAGGAGTTCAGTCATAACTATATTTTTTTTCTTTTTTTTCCAATCTTCCACAGCTATCACTGAGGATGCCCATGTTGTCCTTCTGGTTCAAAGAACACTGTAAATAACTACAGCTAAACAACTCTGTGGCTCTGTCAACTATTTCAGTTGTCTCTATTTCACATGATTTAAAATAGAAAGACACTTTTTTGTTTTGTCCAATGCTATATAGAGATTTTTTAAAAATGTGATATTTTTGAGACAATTGGTTTTACATCTTTGGCCCTACCACCTGGAAATTTAAAATTGTACTTGGTAGAGAAGAGAGGGGAGAGAATCTAAACATTTTTTCTTCTTTTTCCTAAGAAAAATAAAGTAAATGACAAGTGTTCTTAGATTTTTTTTCTGACATTTCTATTCATACTTAACTTTTCATAACTCTGCAAATTTGCAGAGATTACACAGTGGAAAACTTTATTTGATATTTTTGTCTTGGATTTCTGAATACCTTCTTCAGTATTGAAAGGAGCTAAAAAACCTAGAGTGAAAGGTGAACATGCAAAAGATCAATCTGTGTGTTGAAGTCTTCTTTCTGATGCTCTCTATAGCCTGAGAAAGTAGAAATACTATAAGGATGGTGTAGCTATTTCTAGAATATTCCTGGTTTTGGGAACTGGTTCAAGGTGAAAATTTCTTTTTGAAACAATGCAAGTGAAGCCTCCTTAAAGTCATGCTAAAAAAGTAGATTTGAGTGATCTGCTGAAAAGAGTAGTCCAAAAATCTCTTGATTTGTTCCATGGCAAAGCTCTGACCTGGTCAGTTGAGCAACATCTTGCAGCTGCCACCATCAGCTGAAGGGTTACCAAGGAAAGTGACCCAAACCTTTGGGGGCTTTTTGCTGCAGCTGCTGCCACAGACTGCTGCAGCTCCTCAGAAGAACAGGAAAAAGGATGTTACCAGTCCTGAGGCTTGTATCCACAGGCTTGACCCATGGATAGTCAACACACAGCGTCATCTCTCTGTGGAGGAATGTGCTTTGCTGCTGCAGGGGCAAGCAGCTGCCACTGGGATGTGGGAGGAGAGGATTTTTGTTGGTCAGGTTTGGGACACGCCATTGGAATGTGCTTGCTAAGGTTCTCCCAATAAGCAGCAGGGTTCCAGCATTACTCCCCAGAGTAGCTGTGTTGATTTGAAATCTCAACAGTGTGTTTCTGCGTTCTGTAGGAGGAATTTTAACTTGTGGCCTCTTGGTTAACTTTCAATCTGTAAAACACCTGGGATTCTGGGAATCAGACTAAACTTCCCTGCAGTGCTAGCAGGCCTAAGGTCTTGTATCTTGTCTCTCAGATGGAGATGTGAGTTGAGTCTTGAGCTGAAATGCTAATATCACAGCTGAGAGAGCTACTGTATCACTCAGCCTGACTCCAGAGGGAGGAGACCAATCACTTTAGAGTGAAGATGCTTGAGTTAGAAAAAGCACATGGACTGTGATTGACATTTAGATGTAAATTTTTTGCACCATTGGCTGATACTTGAGAAATTCCCAGGGCTTAGAAAAATAAGGGTCACTGAAGAACATGTCTCAAGGCTGCTGCTCCCCCATATATAGGTAGGATAACAAATTTCCACACTCTGGAGAATAAGATGCTATTTTTAAACTTTTTAAGGCATGAACTGATTTATATGACAGAGGCTTCCTTTTAGCTAATAACAGTGCAGAATGTCTTTGGGTGAGACTCACTGGAAAGAGTAGGCCTAACACTTAATAGTTTTACAAAAAATAAGACCTGCAGTCCCCTAATCTCCACAGGCAGCCAATTGAATCTGTCATGCCAGATCTTAATCTGGTAGTGCATTGGGAATCCTGCACAAATTCAGCTGGGCATCCCATGTACAGTCTGGAGAGTCTGGGTTTATTATTAAGTTATATTCAATAAAACATGTCAGAATGGATTCCTTTTCAGGAGAGGATTTATAGGCACTAAATCTGGGTTTTGCAGCAGTCCCATGAAATACAGTTTTTCGAATATATCTTAAAAAGTTAATGCAGTTAAGATTTCACTCAGCCAGTTTATGGAGCCTCTGAAAATAAATTTAGTTTCAATAGAATGACATCTCTCATAAAAGCCAAATCCGTCTTGCTTGAAATTCAGGTTTTGAAATGAGAGCTGACAATAGCTTGTACTGTCAAAAGTATCTTTGCTGGTTCAATCTCAGGGCAGCCACTGTGTGACTTATTCTTCTTTCAGGCTGCAGAAGGTCATAGAGAGAACAGCATTTCTCTCCTACACCAGAGCTTGCACGAGGTCTTATTGAGAAATTCTTTGTAATCACAAAGATTTGGTTTTGGCAAGGCCTGCTGGGACCTGTGCAATGAACCAGTGCAGGACCTACAAGGAGGGGATGTGGAGTGGAGGGTAAATGCCAGATAATAGCATGGGAATCCATCAGAATCACTTGGTGCATGAGTATAATTTGTCTGAATGAAGTGTCTTTATCTGGTAACTCTGTAGCTGGAGGGTGGTTTGTGTTTCAGTCATACTGACCAGCATACAGCAGGTTCCTAATGCAGATGTCAAATGAAAATCAGAAATTTTACTTGCCTTTGTTTGGTTGATTTGAACCTACCTCTTAAATGAATGCTTGATGTTTTCCCTCATGTTCCTTCTAAGAATTTTTTCCTACTTGGAAATAGTCCTATTTACAGATGTCAACGATCACATTAAAGATCATGTATTAACTGTTTCAGATATTGTGGTTTCTGGATAATCTGTTCTTCCATAGCCCAATTTTTCCAGTGTGTTATCCCAATAATTTGAACTTCAAAAGTTTGAAACTCTGACATACTTCTTGTTTGCCAGAAAAAGATGGTATCCAAGTAAGAATTAGTCTGTGTGTTTCTCAAGCACCTCAGTAGTAGTTCCAGAAGAATCCCTTCTGACTCTCTACAAAGAATAGGCTTTTGGTAGGTTTATATTACAATCCACAAAGTGTACCACTTCTAAAAACTATATCTGGTTCCTAATTTATACTATTCTTTTACTAGCTGTAATATAGGCACCTTTATTATCATGCACTGTCTTATAAACCTACCATTAGGGTTTCTTTTGTTTATCCTGTGCAGTGAGAAGCCTGTTAAAGCCTCATATCTGCTTTTCCTTGTGTCTATTCAATAAATTTGTGTTTATTAGACCTGATCTGTCATTATTACAAAGTTATGAGTGAGAGTGGATTTTGGGGTCCTGGTTGCCTCAATTCCCTTTGTAACATGTGAGGACTTGAAATAATTCAATGACTGTGTTGAATTAACCCAAAATTGCATTTGAATGATTTGACATAATATTTCTTAGTGTACTTCTTTTTGTATGTGTTGAGCTCTCACAAAAGATTGTTACTGAGCAAGCATATAAAAGCATCTGTAAGATGAACACTGTTGATTCTCATCTTACTAAAGCAAAAATGTTTTAGAAGCTTCTGTACTGCTATCACAATGTTGTGATAAATATTAGTATTCCTACATTTATGTAGAGAAATCATATTTAGGAAGAAAATGCATAATTCCATGTCCAAATTTCACAGTCTGTAGCAAATTTCTGTATTTTTGATTGTTTTGGCACCTTCATGTTTTTACATATATCATACAAAGCATAAATTGTTATTCACATTTCACTGTTTTGCCTGGAATTGGAAGCAATTTGTGCCAGTTGGAAAATCAAGCATAAAGTGCATTGTAGCAGGAGTGTGGGCAGCCCAAGAATAGCAGTATGGAGAGCAATTGCTTTTGTGTAATATCCCTTGTTTGCTGAGCATTACCTTACAGTGATGTATTCAACATGCTCTTTGCTTGGTATTTGAAGCAGGGAACTAGGTGCTCCCTGGAAGTGGATTTTCTTTTCTGACTGCCCATTTATACTAATTAATTTGATAAGGACAGCAGCTGTATCTGCCTCTTAATTCCTTAATCTCAGAGTAAGAAATAGAAATAGATTAGTCAGAGATAAATATATCTTTTCTCCTCTGAAAAAGCCCTTTAAAAATATTGCATTCTTGTAGCAGGGCTGTCCAGCACAGTGATGAAAGCAATTTTCCATTGCCGGAGGGAATTGTCTATGGTGACTGAATGGAAAGGATAAATATTAGCTGATACTAAAAATGGGGAATAAAATTTTGACTATAGGCAGTGAAAATAGTTTTGTGTGCTGATCTAAGGATGCCTTGGCCACCAGAATAAGGGTGTCTATAGGTTCTGTCTAGTGTGGATAAACTCACTACAGATGTCAGCCAAAGATGAGGAAAATAGAAACCATTTCTTTGGGAAGCAATGCATTTTTAGTGTTCCTGTTGGTGAGGGTTTATCTTTCATGATGTGATGCTTCCTGTTCCAGTATTCTATCTCAAGTGTGGAATGAAATATCTTTTTAATTAAATGAATTATTTGGGAATACACACACTACGATTATCCAAGACTTTCCAAAGTTTGCCAAGAATTTTTTTTCCTCTATTAAACAAGCATCACTGAATTAATAACTAAAATTAATTTATGGAATCTCTTAGTTTTACTTTAAGTGAGTTTACTGTGAAGCCAAACTCCCGTAGTGACCACAACTGAGATACTTCTTTTGGATACACTTGATTTAACCATCTGTAACCATCTGTTTATTTACGCATCTAATCTGGATGACAAATTATTAGGGCTCTTTGCCTTTGATGGCCTTTGCTGAGATAACCAGGAAGGCTCTTGGAAAGTTGTTTGACTCTTTCACCAGTATGGATGTTGTTCCCTAGAGACTAGCCTGAGATCGTTATTGCTCACAAATTAAATTAGCAGATTAATATTTATTGCTGGATAAAGGACTAAACCAAATTCAAGTGGAAGGTTCGGCAGTTTTTGGTGGTTTAAAGGAGGCTATATTTTTGCTATTTGAAAAGAGATTACTCTTAAAAGCACTGTGCAGCCAATCTCTTATTATCCTTACCAGCAAACACAACATTTACTCAGTCACAAAATTGCTAACAACGTAGTTTGCATGGAGTTGAGGATAAAGTAGAGCTTTGTGTTTTTCTGGGTTGACCTTTCTGCCTTGTTTAAAGACCATTTTGAAAGAGCTCTGAGGGGGATCCTAATGTTTCACTGAAAAAGTGAAAGCTTTGCTGCGAGCCCTGAGAGGGGAGAATTGGACAGCTAATTTCTTTGTGAGTTTGGCTTGGAATAAATAAAGATTATATTGAACTTAACTCTATCAAGTGTTTATGAATGCTAGATGACTTTTTCCTTTTTTAAAAAAATTAAATAGATTTGCAGAAATTGAGTTTCTGCAGAAGCACTCTCAACAAGGTGTGTGGTGCAACACAAGAGCTTCCTGCAGCTTTAAACTCACTTTCCTGTTAACTAGGTGGGGAGATATTCCACCAGTGAAGTGCTAAATCCTTGAGGAAGTCTTTAGTGCTTGAAATAATCTCATGTTACATCCATTTACAAGATTTGTGTGCTAACATTTAGCGAGCTTCCTTCTGTTCTTTCTGTTTTGAGGGAGGCTGGGTGGTGTTTTTTTTTTTTTTTTTGTTTTTTTTTTTTTTTTTTTGTGGAACCAGAGTGGAGAACTCTGAGAAGCTTCTCTTTATAGAGAAGCTGGTCATCTGCTCTTCCATGCACACAGTGGTGTGTTTGTGCCTGCCTTTGGCTCTGGGAGGGAGATGGGTGCTGGTGCTCCTTAACACTCTTAACACTTTCAGATGATTTTATCATAGGTTTGATAACACACCCTTGTAGAACTTGAATCCATTTATGCAAGACCTTTATGTTGTGTATTTCCATGAATTTTTGTTTGACTGTAACTTTATCACATTTACCTTTTCTTTTTGAAATGAAATATATCAGTGTTCTATATCTTTGAAGCAAATTGATTTTTTATTTTTTTTCCTAATTTCTATTCAATTACAATTTTAACAAATCACTTGGAAAGGAGCACTGTACTCTCTCCCTCGTTCCTGGGTGCAATGAATCCAGCTCTTTCTAGGCTGATTATGTTCCCATGAAAAGTGATGGAGCTGCTCATCTCACTCATGTGGAGTGATAACTTTGCAGAAATCAGTTGCAATATTAATGAAGCAAAATACCACTCAGTGTGAGGAAGGCTAGTGGGAGAAGGTGAAATGCAGTTTAAAGCTTTAGCTGGGTGTTTATTATAATTGGATTGTTTGTTCTACACAGCCTAAGTGGCTGAATGCAGAGGTATGATTGAAAAATGATGGCATGGGGTGATGCGAATGCTGGCAAGCTCAGAGCACCCATTAGACACAGTGTGCCTATTCTAGAAAGCAGCAATGAAGCAGTTAAGATAGATGGGAATCGTGCCGTTAAAAATCCTGCATGTATTTTGAAAACTCATCCAAGGTACTTGGAGCCCATTTTTATAGCTGTCTCTCAGGATTTGTGCACAGTTTCTGGAAAACACACTCTGTGTGCTGCTGATAGAAATAGGTCTCCTTTTTCTGCCATCCAAATGCCAAACAAAGAGGAATGGAAACCAAAGGGAAGCAGAGTGCTTTTGTAAAACCTGTCACTAGCAGGTTATTTTGGGGTTAGCTTCAGTCAAGTTGCATCATTCTCTGGATGTGAAAAGTAAATTTCTGCCCAAGCAACATAGCTGACTTGCTCCCTTTTTTTTTTTTTTTTTTTTTTTTTTTTAACCAGGAGTTTAATTTGAAGGGGGTAAGCATCACTTTGGTAATTAAAGTCATGGAAAGTTCATGGACTTTCTCTGCTGACAAAAAAAGTGAGTCCAGTTTTACTGTAACTGAGCATCTGAGTTTGTGATTGGTAAAACAGGTGCTGCACATTTCTGAAATTATTTCTTTGTGAATACTTATGCAGAAACCAAGAGTTATTTCACTGCAAAAAAAGATGTAGGTGTGTTTGAAATGATTGGCTTCTAAAAATGAACTTTATTTTTAATTCAAACAATCCTAAACTCTTCATATTTCTTTTATAAAAATAGACTAAGTCTTCTTTGTATACTGTCTTTAGAGGTTTATTAAAGACTCCAGGTCTTCAGATCTAAGATGGAGAGTTCAGTTTATGCTCTATGGTGACAGACTTTCTCTACTTGAGGATGTGCCTCATTCATGCCAGCCATAAGTATTAGCACATGAGGGATCTCCTGTGTTCTTCTAGGATAGTCATAGTCATTATTGCAGGATGTATCAGGGAACAGTAATTTGTTGTGCTCCATAACCTGTAACTAATTGCAATTGTAAGGTGGTCCCAGAGCTCATCTGGCAGCTACTTTTAGTTACAAGCAGACCATTGAACCTGCACATGTGAGGTGTTTTTGGTTTTTTGGTGTTCTTATGGGCTTACTGGACATACTATTTCATAGTAATCATAGTAAACATAGTCATGTTTCATAGTTTTGTAGTAATCAAAACTGCACTCAAAGTACTGCAGGGTATAGTAATTCTAAGATTAATGAATTACTCTTGGATGCCTTTTAAACCTGTATAGGTCTTCTATAATTAATAGAAGACACATAATGCTTTTCTAGCTCTGGTTGTCTGAAGCAAGAAAAGACTTGTAGAAAGAAGTTTCGTTTTTCATTGGTTGGAAAAATCAGAGAAGGTTTAAAATACTTATGTCAGAAACCTTTTTTTTTTGTTTTGCTTCTATTTCTGCAAAAAAAGTCAAAGTAATCAATGCATCTAAAAAGAGCATTGCAATAATGTCTTGAAGGCTAGTAGAAATCTGATTGTGTGAAGGTTAGTAGTAATCTGATTGTGTGGACTCCAAGAGAGATAATTTTGTATTGAGATCTAGTTGCTGCATCACTACACAAATCCTCCTTGCTCAAATATGTAAGAGTATTTTTAAGTCTCATCAGGACAGACCAGGGGAGGCAACCTTGGAGAGTCATGAATTTCATGTAAATAAAAAGTTCTTCTAATGCTAATATCGCTTTTACATCAGCAGTAAATGCTAGAATAAGGAACTGAATTTCACCATTGCAGTGTTTATTGCTGGTTAGACACTGATGTATCTACCAGGAGTGTTGATGTCTGATCAATTTTAACTACTTTTTCCACTGCACTTGGTGGTCCAAGCAATGAAGGGGATATTATCTGAATTTACCATTCCTCAGATCTGTCCTCTCTGCTTCAGTTACTCAGGATGCAGGCCATGCCTGGTTATTGTGGAGAGCTCTAACAACAGAAAAACCCCCTTTATCTAGACCTCCATATGGCACATCACTGGACTACCTAGACGTGTGCACTTTTGTCTTTGGTCATTTCATACAGAAAATACAATCAGGCTTGGCTGTCAGATGAAATCTGTCACATTCCTCTTGTAGAAGCTGAACTTGGTCCAGTGCAATAAATACAAAAAAATACTCACCCATAAAATTGCAAGCAGAGCCTGTGACTTCACTTCACTTGGCTGATTTTCTGTGGGCTCTGGTAGGAGCCACTTCCTGGCTGAGCAGGCTGTCTGTATGATCAGCACCATTTCCTTCTCCACCATGCAATAAAGCAGCATATGGCTTTGCCCCAGCTTCCCAACAGGGCACTTTCCTACACAAAATTGTGACTTTCTGTCTTTCTGAGGAAGAACCATAAAACTAAGATATGTTAAAATGTCTTGCTAAGATTTGAGCTGTGTGGAGTTGTGCAGATTCCTGGTGGTTAAGGGCCACCTTTCAAGGATGAGGGCTACAGATGTCTTTAACAGAGAGAAAATCTGTCAAAAAATCAGTTTTTCATAATAATTATGCCCAGCAATATAACTTGGGCTCTCTCTGTCATGGTAGGCAGAACTGGGCTAATAGTCTGTGCTTAATAGCCTTGTGACCACATCAATTGCAGTCTGCTGGTAATCTCAATGAAAAGCTTGTGCCTTTATGTTTGAGAAGGATCTTCAGGAGGTGATGAGTATCACACCTTGATGTGGTGTTGGAAGAGCTTGCTTATTGTTCTGCTGGCCCTTGCCTCAGGCTTATCTTATTCTTTGCATTCTGGTCACTTGAATGGTCAGCTGCCAATATTTTTAACTCTAGGGAAAGATCCATCATGTTTTGGTGTTAAAGTGCTGCTTTTCAGAGGCTTTCCCAAGCAGGAGCTTCCCAGCTTGCTTGTGAGTAGGTGACTGGGCTGCAGGAGGCAGCTGCTACCTTTAGGGTGGGAGGGAGGGGTCATTGTCAATGGACTGCATTGATGAGAAGTTGCTGTTTTTGTACCATTTCATCTAGGACAATAGTAGGAAGTGAGCCATGACTTCTCTGTGTAGGCTGTGTTTACACTCTGAGGAAATAAAGCTTTATCAGGTGCTGTTAATCCCTTCTTAAAACCATATTCAACAATAGGAACGGGGAAGGGGAAAATCATATTTTTGGGAGCTGCTTGCATTCCAATTCCCTTTTCTAGCATTGTGCTCTTATTGCCCAGTGCTTGAGCTCAGTTCAGTCTTCTCTTGTAATCGTCTTCATTTGTAATACTTCTGCTTGGTGTGAGATGTGTCACTTTGACAGGAGCCTGTTCAGGGACTTGATACTGCATCAAGGAGAATAAGATTAATCTAGAAAACCATCTAGAATTAATGAAAAGGTAATGCATCTCAGATATTAACAGTGTAGAAGTTAAATAACAGCAGGCTGCTCTATGGTAGTGATAATTGCTGGTGTAGCTAATTCCCAGTCTTGGTCTTTTTTCAGTTTATAACAATGTGGACTGAAACTGGAAAAAGACTCTCAGTAAATATTTGACATTTTTGCTACTGTACAGTAAACCTCAGCAGAGAGGGGGAGAGAACAGTCCTCTCTCCCTCAGAAGCAGGGAAAACAATAGTTTTCAATTCAAAAATTCAATAGCAGATGGAATACAATGTCAACATAAGTGTAGGACTGCAATAAACCAGCTAGGGCAGTCTGTCCTGTACTAAGAATCAGCAACATTAATAAGCAAAAGAAATTGTTCATAGAATTTTTTCTCTGATAAAGTGATGTGTTCTTTGCATTTTGCCTTGTTTCTGTATGATGGTGCACTTTTTTTGTGTGCGTGTTCCCCCCTCTCCACCTTCCCTGCTGCTTTGGGGTTGCTTTTTTGTTTTAAAGCTGTAACTTGAGTCTTTTGACTTGCACTGAAACTCAGCTGATGACTTCTCCCCCATAAGGAAGACACTGCAAACAATTTCTCTCCCTGCGCTTTCTTTTTTCCTGCTGGAAACTTTCTTAAAGATCAGTAGTCTATTGTGCCATTTCAAAACTGAGACACTCATTCCATGCACCATTAGCCATGGAAGAAGGAAAAATAGACTATTATAACTGTAAGTGCAATACTCTCAGCTAATGGCCAGTGTAAGATGTGTGCTTTGCACATACACACTAGTCTTTGAGAGACAGGAATATCAAAGTCATGCACTTTCTCTAATGAAAAAGCAGTTAAAAACACTGAACAGTCTTCTATAGAAGGGATAGAAATTCCACCCACTTACCTTACATGGGAAGAAGAGATAGGATAAGATTTGAGAGAGACAAATACCTCTAGGCTTGGTTAAAAGATATATTGATACTGGAGTCCCAGTAGCGATGTACAGTAAAACCCGTTGCTTTTAATTGCTGAACAATAATGATGGAAATGGTGTGAATAAAATGGAATGTCCTTACAAAACAACAGCAAGAAAGGAATCTCCTGTGTGATAATAAATAACAAGGGTTAAAGTGGTGCACTTGTGATTTTGTTTTCTTCTGCTAGTGTTCCTTGCCTTTTACATTGTGTCTTTTAAGGCAGTAGCACAAATTCTGTCTTCACATGTGTGTACACAGAATTTTTTTTTGGAAGGAGATAGATATATACAGTAAAACTTTATAGTCTAAGTCCATTTCCTCATCAGATGTAAAATTTCAGGTTGGGGTATATACAGGAGGAGGACCTGGCTTGGCCTCAGCTGGCTATGTATAGTAAATGGTTCAATAAACACGGCAAATAATGATACTTTATCTTACACTATCAAATACCTTTGGTGGCCAGTCACTAGTGGGATCTGGGACCATTTCTGTTCAGTATTTTTTATTGATGACATGGATGTGGGTATTGAGTCTATCATTAGTAAATTTACAGATGACACTAAACTGGGAGCATGTGTCAATCTGTTGGAAGGTAGGAGGGCTCTGCAGAGAGATCTGGAATAATTGGATGGATGGGCAGAGTCCAATAGGATGAAGTTTAATAAGTCCAAGTGCTGAGTCCTGCATTTTGGCCACAATAACCCCCTGCAGTGTTATAAGCTGGGGACAGAGTGGCTGGACAGTGCCCGGGAGGAAAGGGACCTGGGGGTTCTGGTGACAGCAGCTGAACATGAGCCAGCAGTGTGCCCTGGTGGCCAAGAGGGCCAATGGCACCTGGCCTGGATCAGGAATGGTGTGGGCAGTGGAGCAGGGAGGTGAATCTTCCCCTGTACTGGGCACTGGTGAGGCCACACCTTGAGTGCTGTGTCCAGTTCTGGCCCCTCAGTTTAGGGAGGACATTGAGTGCTGTGTCCAGCTCTGGCCCCTCAGTTTAGGGAGGACATTGAGACACTTGAGCATGTCAAGAGTAGGCAATGAGGCTGGTGAGGGGCTTGGAGCACAAACCCTGTGAGGGACAACTGAGGGAGCTGGAGTTGTTTAGCCTGGAGAAAAGGAGGCTCAGGAGTGACCTTATCACTCTCTACAACTCCCTGAAAGGTGGCTGTAGTCAGCTGGGGCTTGGTCTCTTTCTCCAGGCAACAACTGACAGAACAAGAGGACACAACCTCAAGCTGCACCAAAGAAAATTTAGGTTGGCTATTAGGAAAAAGTTTTTTATTAAAAGTGATAAAGTACTGGAATGGTCTGCCCCGGAGAGGTGGTGGGGTCACCATCCCTGGATTTGTCTAAAAAAAGACTGGATGTGGCACTCAGTGCTATGGTTTAGTTGAGATGGTTTTAGGACATGGGTTGGACTCGATCTTGAAAGACTCTTCCAACCTTGTGATTCCATGTGAACTTTTCCACACGCACAATATGAAAAACTGACTTGTGAATTTTATCACTGTTTGTGTAATAAGCCTGGTAGGAATATGCATCAGAAAACAGCTGGCTGTAGCCCCTGAGATCCCTGTGAATTATGTTAATGAATTATGTGGCAAATGGATTATGTTCTTTTCAAAAAATTGTTACATGTCATGATTTCAATTATATTTAGAGTTGAAAAGGAAACATAAAAAAACCTCCAACCCTAAAACAGCAAAATACCCTTACATCTATGTAACTAGATGTTTTTCTTTAAAAGTGCACAAAATTTTAGGTTTTTTCTACTTTGCAAACCAGTGGGAAAATTCCTTTTAATTAGGATTGCAACAGACATTTTTCTGGCACTAAGTTGGTTTGAAAACGCTATTGATCATGTCTATTGAGTGTTAAGGGAAAAGTATGGGAATGCTAAGGGCTGAGAATGTGGTTGTGTGATCTTGTCTGATATGAAAGGAGCTTTCTTTTAGGTGGATGGAAGGTTAAATACATCTTTATGGTTCTGGGTTTACAGCAAATCATAAAGTTATTAATGGCCAAGGCTTATTAATGATGTGTGCAACACAGAATTATAGCTTCATCAGGCTGTTCTGTTCTGGGTCTGAATTGTAGTCCATCCTCAATTTGTGATGGGTTTTGCAACCTAAGCCGGATTATTCTGGAAAACTTGAAAGTTTTATTATTTCTACAGGCCTAATTGTTCTCATTGAGGTGTTTTGCTATAGTTGGACAGCTGAAGTAAGGAGAGATTGTCTTAAATTAGGAGGGCTTTTGTGGAAGGCAAGGAGAGGGAAATTTTGTGCATGTCTAATTTGAGCACTGATCTTTCATTACTTGAGAGTTAAGTGTGAGATGGTCTTAAGTCCTGAGCCTAGGACTACTGAAGACAGGCTAGGCTATATGTCTTCTCCCAGGAGAAGGCAATGCTATTGCACTTAATAAAAATACAAGACCCTCAATAGTTAAAATAAATGCCTGTACTAAAAAAAAAAGATAAAAAGCTAAAAGGTAAAAGTTGAAAGTTTTGCTAACAGATCTTTAGTTTTTGTAGACTCAGGGCAAGTGGTATCTTTCTACTTTCTCAGTCTCTGGTAAAATGCTTTGTGGTGGGAAAGGTGGAAGGGAAACAACATTCTTGTTTTAGAGCAGGCAAGTCAGGATTCAGCTTGTAAAGTAATAATACACTAGAGATCAATAAATAATTTTAATCAGAGAAGTGAAAGGATGAATACTACTCAAATTCATTTGAGAAGGACATCCACAAAATACCATTACATACAATTTCCTTTGCTGCTTATAAATACAACTGTGGTTAAGCCTTTATACAGGTCAGTAACCATGACATTTAATTGCCAGCTGCCTTTAAACCTTGAGCAGGTCAGGAGAGACACAATGCTATCAGGGATAATTTGTCATTTATGTATTTCCATGGAGTGATATATAAGGTCTTGCTGAGAAGGGTCCTTGTGGTGTCAAACATTGCTACTGCCTGTAAAGGAAATAAAGGAGAAAAAAAAAAAAAGGCTGGCAAATAGATGTTTCTGTAAATGTAACTTTTAGTTTGCAAGTAGCCTTGAGGCTCAAAGATAATTCCACCTCTGCTGAGGGGAAGTAAAGAGGTGGCAGGTGAACAATTCAACCTCTGTGTTATTTATTGATTGAAAACATCTCCTGGCATGTGTGCTGCTTCTGAAATTTATTAAAGCCTGTCGAACATCCAGTGTGATATACACAGACTCACCCTCTTCCCTCTTGGAATTTCAATTTTTAAGTGCTTCCTAGAGACAGATATAGAATCAGTCATCACGTCTGGCATGTGGTGTGTGTTTAGGGCTGGAGCCAAAACTTATTGAAATTGTTGGTTGTCTTTCAATTGACTTTGGCTCAAGCCTTCAAAAAAAAAAAAAAAAAAAAAAAAAAAAGAGGGAGAAAATATATGACTGCATCTGGTTCAGTCTAAAAGAGATGAAAGAAACCAAAATCTTGCTTACCCTCTCAAAATAAGGGGTGATAGGTCTCTTCATCTGCCCTATGCAGACCTGGAGCATTGTGGATGAAGATCTTTGTTTCTCTGTGCCTGCAAATCCCCAGCTCCTGATGATGTGTAGCCAAACTGGAGGGCAGGAATTCAGGTCTTGTGCTTATCCCTGTGCTCCTCTTGCATGGAGACAATGGATGCCAGATGCCTGGAGTTAAAGATATTTGTCTCACGTGTGTTGACTCTGCTGGTACCACCAACAGCCACAAACCCTGTGCCACATGTGGTGGGAGTCCTCTCACACCTTGGGCAATTACTTTGGTCATAGGCAATTTGCTCTACAGAAGAGGGTGATTTAACAGAACTTACATAATTATCTTTCTGGTATAAGGAACTCCCGCCAGTAGTGAAACCACACTCACTAATTGAAACTCCTTATGGCTTTCCCTTGGCTGATAGGGGGGACAATGGTTATAGCTTTTAAAAAAAATTGTCTTCCTGGGTCTGAAGTTTTTCTCCAGACAAGGGAAAGGATTTGAGGAAAAAAGGGCTACTTTCCCTTTCAATTAATGTTAAAAAAAAAAAAAAAAAAGTAAGTCATAATGGCCTTTGTCAAAGAAAAAGGTGGAAAGGTAGAGAAGTTCAGCACTCTGTAGTGATGCCAGCTACAGCACTGGGGAATGCAGTGCTGCAGTAAACATCAGGAAATGGTGATCCACTTTTGGGATACCATTTTAGAAAGATATATTTAAGCTGTTGGATCCTCAAATGTGGTATAGAATATTCCCTTTTATGCTCTCAGGGGACAGAAAAGCTCATGTAGTGTAAAGTTTTTCTTCTAATCTGTTTTTCTCTTTCTATAACTTTCCGACTTCTCTGTGATGGCTTTCTGTCTCTGAGTTAGTGTTTCTCATCTTCCACAGAGACAATCTCTGATTTTTGTCTCAAAGACTGGTGTCATATATTCAACTCAAACCAGGACAAGGGGCTGCTAAACCATCTATGTCCCAGGGCCAGCAGATTTAGGCTGGTCTCAGGTTATTAATGACCACCAGGTCTTTAGTACAAGACACATTTTTTTTCCCTTTCTTTCTTTCATGTTCATGAAAAATGCACTTTATTCTTAAAGAGAAAATGTGTGATGCTATCCTCACCATATTTGGCACTGGTAGCTCTTGAGATATGACCCTGATTCTATTCTTATTCCCTAATGGGACTGATACTCCATCCTCTAGTTATTGTTCAGATAGGTTCAAGAAATTTATCTTTTCTTGCATCTTGGTGGCAGAGAGGATGTGCTGTGATGATTTTGTACTTGGCAGGTTGTACAGGACATATGGCTTTTCCATTGCATTTTTGCTGCTGGCAGGACAGAGCCAAAAAGAGGGATGAACTGTTTGTAGGATTGCCTCCCATTCATTTTGCTCTCTCTCACCCAGGTGCATTTTCTTCCTTGCACCCATCCTTACAGACCTGCTTCAGCAGAAGCTTCTCCCCTGGTTAGAATAATATTAAAATGTCACAAATGATGTCTAAAGTTTGTTTAGATGAGAAGGTTTCCAAGTAGGCTGCTGTAATTCTCAGAAGCAGCTTTTGTATTTCCAATCAAAAGGTTGTGTTTGTGCCTTGGTAGGATTTCATTAGGGAAAGGATGAGATGGTGTCTTCCAAAGCAAAGGTGTTTCAGTTTGCTTTGAATTTCTAGCAGGAAATACCTGGGCAAAGAAAGGATCATGCTTTGATGCAGGGTGTCACATTGCTCTTGTTGGAGTCATGCTTAGTTTTGCTGGCTGACCCTGGCTGACAGCTTCTGGCTGTGGAACTATGGACCCTAAAAATGCCATAATCTGGCAACCCTGGCAACAAAAAGGATTTTTATGCTTTATAGACATACACCCGTCCTATATTGTTTGATGCTGCTGCCTTTTTTTTTTTTTTTTTTTTTTTTTTTTTTGTCCCTTATGTTTTTGTCACACCTTGCAAAGGCAAATTAGCACCTGCTCCAGATGCTCCTGTTTTACTAAGACTTTGAAAAGGAAAAGTTGGATCAGAAGCCTGAGCAACCTCCATCCTTGGAGCTGGGCAGGGAATGGCTGAATGTTCCTTGTGCTAAATACCCAGACCTGCTCATGGCAGGGCTGGGACAGGGGACACCCCATGTTCTCTTCCATCTAGGCGGTCATGGGACCTTCTGATCCCATCATCCACTTCTAATATAGTTTCACCCACTCTCTCTCTGTAAATATCCCCTGAAAGAATATTCTCTTGTCTTTCTGATCATGTACAGTATGCTTTTGAATTTTCTAGAAGCGTCCAGAAAGCTGTGATGTAAATGTGGATTGCAGCCCTACAGTACCTAAAGGATGCTTATGAAAAAGAGAGAGAGTGCTGCTTTTTACATGGGCAGTTAGTGAAAGGACAACTTCAAACCAAAAGATGAGAGATTTAGATTAGATGTTAGGAAGGAGGTGGAGACCAACATAAGTTCAGGGGTGAGTTTTAGATCAGGTTGTACAAGGGGGTTCCCATTCTCAGGGACCTCCTGAGCAACAGCCCAGAGCCCTGTCCAAACCTGGGATTTCATGTCAGCCAACTGGGTGAGGAGAGGGTGGAGAAGGGAGCATCACAGGAGATTTAAACAGCTCCAAGGAGCATGAGCAACTTGCAATGCATCAAACTGAGTGGGCAAACAGTGTGGACGCAGTAGGAAGGGTGAACAGGAAAATGTGGTATCCTTCCCATTCGTTCAAGAGGAGTGTTCAGGAACGGTTTTCACACAGCAGGCTGCTAAACACTCTGTGTGCCAGAAAGGATGTGGCTGTTCAAATGGATCTGCTGTGGAAACATACAGGGGTCCAGGTGTGGGGCTGCAGGGAGGGCCAGAGCCTGGCACTGGCATCAGAGGCTAACAGGTAACACCTTGTGGGGTAAGGGCAGGTCAATGATCTGCTCTAATTGCTGCTACAACTCAAAGAGGAGATGGAAAGGTTAAGCAGTAAGGCTCTGAGGAAGAGATTGACTGGTGGAACCATTCTGTACCTTCTTTAAGGTAAATGCACCTCAGGAACTGCTGAGATCAGTCTTGGACCCCTCACTTTAAAGGTCATTCAGGTGTTGGAGTGTGTCCAGCAAGGGTAACAAGCCTGGAGAAGGGTTTGGAAAACATGCTTTATGAGAAACAGCTGAGGGTTTGTTTAGTCTTGAAGAGGAGGCTCAGGGGGAACCCCATTGTGCTCTAAAACTCCCTGAAAGGAGGTTGCAGTGAGGTGGGGCCCTGTGGGTTCTGCTGCGCCTTCAGCGAAAGGGCCGGAAAAAATGTCCTTAAACTGAGACAGGGAAAATTCAGATTAGATATTAGAATTATTAAAACTAATTTCTCACTTTGAGTAGTCAGTCATTGGAATAGGTTTTCCAGGGAGGTGATGGAGCCACTGTCCCTGGAGGTGTGTAAGGGACATCTGCATATGGTGCTGGGTGACATGACTTGGTGGTTTAGGGGTTACAGTGGCAGTGCTGGATAGATGGCTGGACTGGATGATCTTAAAGATCTCTTCCAACCCTGATGATTCTATCCTCCAGACAACTTACATTTTCCAAACCATTTATCCCCAAATCTTCACCTTCATTTGTGTTTTTATTATATTCTGATATTTATTATCATCTGAGGGACCACAAGGTACAACTCAGTGTTTTCATGAAAATCTGGATGTGTCTCATAGAAGAGATGATTTTAAAGAACAGCCACAGCTTTATTTTTGAAATCTGGGCTTATCACATAGATATTCTGTCCCTGGATGGCATTAGGGTACAATTGAAACTTTGTAAGAAATAGAAAAAAATCCTTGTGTAAAAAAAACCCCAATTTCCAAAAAGCTTGAGAAAATCGCTGCTAATATTTTATGTGGAATGAAGGGCCACAAAAAATGGATGAGGATCAGGAACTACTAGCAACACTTCAGGATCCATTAATTCAGTGACAGTTACAAGATTAGGCCATAATTATCTAACATACTACCAATTTAAATACACAAGCATTTCTTTTACTATTCCCATTGGAAGCAGCTTGCAATTTTACAAATGCTAGAGCTGTCTTGTGAAAATCACTGCAAAACTCTCAGAGAAGGAAATAGGTAAATTGGCTTTAAAATTCTACCATCTGGAGACAATCTGGAAAATTTGCCTTTAAAATGGATAATAATAATACTTAAAAAAGCTGTCATCTATTTTTTAACTCCGACTGCTGTTCTCAGTGCAGTCTAGGCTGGAATAGGGTAAATACTTTTATTGAATTCTTGTTCCTCTGCACCAAGTATGATCCTTTGGTGTATGTTCATGATTTTTGGTTTTACTGCAAGAAAACTTAGTCACCCAGTTTTCCTTTCAAGTTTTTTATAATTAAAAGAAATGCTTGAAATGGCAAAGAAGAGAAAAAAAGAAGCTGAACTAAGTAAACAAAAAAAGAGAAATCTAAATGAATAAAAAAGGAAAAAAGGTGTGACGGGGCAAAAATTGGTTATGTCAAATCTTCAGTGTTACTGTTATAAAGAGATACTCATAGAGCCATAAGTTTGTCCCATTGGGTAAAATATATTCCTGTAAAGTTAATTAAAATTATTAAAATTGATGGCATGTATATTTCTGCATCATAATTGGTTATGGCACCCAAAGAGTGTGTAAATACATGAGATGAAATACCTAATCTTATGCAAGGAGCATTTACCTGGCATGAGATAAGTAAATTATGGTGTGGCCAACCTTAGATCTTGGTAAATTGCTGTCTGAATTAAAATTTAGCAGAAATGTTGTGTTCTTCAATAGATAATCAACAAATAAGACACATTCTTTGTCTTTTGTGTCTCTACTGAATGAGTTTCTTTCGGAGATTGTATCAGCACATTGCAGAAGCTGCATAAAGTGTTAATGAGCACGTTGCTGAATTTTTGAAGGCTGGAATATGGGGCTGAAAAGTGCAGATCAATTAACCCTTGATCTCCAGGTGTTGCAGCAGTTGTCAGGGGAGTGCTGCCAGTGCTAAGTTAAGGACCCCTGCCATGCTCCTGCGTTGAGGAAGGTCTCTCCTCCTCTCCCTCTACCTCATGGACTGGGGCACTTCTCAGCCTTCTTGCTTGGTCTGCTCAGCATTTAAATTCAACAGTAAATGTGTGAATCATAAAATGCATATGCTGAGCTCAGCCTGTAAATCTGGCCTTGGGATTGTTTCTAGGGTATCTGCTTCAGGGAAGGTGAATCACCCCTTAGGATCTTTGTGCCATGACACACAATCCTGGTGCCATGGTCTGGCCTCTGAGGCTTCTGCCTGCCTCTGAGGCTTCCTGCCTGCCTCTCTGGACCCTGTCTCTGAAGAGCAGTGTGTTTGAGAGCATTGAACACTTTTTCTGGCGATGGCAGAAATGGCCTAGTTCAAAGCACGAGGGAGTTGTGCTTGCTCTGCACTGCAGCTTTCCTTGGCAAAAGGCACGCGCCTGTATTCCCATCTGTCATACCCTGGTATGACTTTATTGAAATGAGCTGATCTATACCAGCAAGGGTTTGACCCATTGCAGCTTGGGTGCAGAAGAACTAAGAAAATCTCCCTGCATATTGATGAGAGAATGAAACAATGAGCTCTGGGGTTGGTGGTGTCACGAGGAGGAACACAGCTATTTTTACCTATTCCATCAAAATGAAAAATAGGCATGAACAAACTGAATGGAATTGTTAGGGTTTGCTTACATCTTCTCTTTCCCTGTGTGGTAACCCTTGCCTTGGGGTGATTTTATGATGATCTTCTCTTCCCTAATTGCCTGCCCTGTGCCCAGAAGTGTTTGTTGTAACTTTAAGGTGGGTCTGGGGAAGAAGGGTGAACCTTGGGGCTCTTGCTCAGGCTTTTTCAAAAGGGCACTGCGGACCAGCGATTGCTTTGTTGCTTGGCTTTTTGTTAGCTCAGGAGAGAAGGTTTTCCCCCCTTTCCCTGGTTTTGGAGACTGCAATCCTTCAGTAGCTTTTTTTTTCTTGAAGTGTTTGGCTTGGTTTTGGTCCAAGATCAGACGGTTGAGAGGAGACGATTGGCTGGGACTGGTTGGGTTCCAGTTGGACTCCACCTCAGCCAGACCTCAGGAAAGCTGACTCAGACAAAGAAAAGACCCAGCTTCATCTGTGGTGAAGAGGAGACCAACATCAGAGATTCACCAGGTTCCCATCTGTTTTGCCCAAGCTGCTGTGTGAACCTTTTGTTTTTTTCTTCCCTGATACAAAGGCTGGGAGCCATATTGTTCCTCCCTGCCACGTGGTTGGCTGTTCTTTCCTCTTTCCCTTGCATTTTTTTTTTCTTGTTCTGTTGAGGGTGTGTGTGTATGTGTGGTGTAAGGTTCTGACAATTCAATATCTAGCATTTATTCATTTTTTCCCATGTCGTGTAGACACTCGGTTTGTCAATAATCAGTTGGGATTTTTTCACTTTCATTCACTAGTATTCATTTTCTCAGTGTCAGAGAGGGATTGTTGGAACCCCATTTTTTGTTAGAGGAGACACTCATTCCAGAGGGTCCTTTTCCTAAACTTTTCTCTAAACTGAGAGAACTCTGAACCACCCTTCCTCTTGCTTTCTTCTTGTCTTCCTGGTCTGGTATAGTCCTGAGTTTTATAGGAGCTTGTATACATCCCAGCAGTGAATTTTGGCGTAGCCTTTTAGGATGGCTCATTTGTGGTTAGGCTTTTCTGCAGGGGGTTGAAATCCATATCTGTATATTAACATTTAAGCCCCTCCCAAGGCTTGTTTCATCTGGCTTCAGAGATGAGAGAAAACAGTTTGGAAATCACATTATTGGTTGTTGCTGGTGCTTTTTTACCTCCTGGAAGCTATTAGTAAGTGATATTAATGAAAATTGAAAGGAGGTCTCCTTTTTGTGGGGATGTACCTTTTAAGTTAGTGAAAATTGCTGACTTGGAACCTGGTGATAGAGAAAATGAAAGATCTTCACAAGTTTTGCATTATGGCTTTGCAGGTGATAAAGAAGGTTGATCTTTCAGGCAGAACTCTCGCAGTATTGTTCAAGTTGTGCAATTTAATGTTTTTAATTGTTTGAGTAATTTGATCCACAAAAAATAGCTACATTTTTATCCTTTTTAGAAATCAAGTGTCTGATATGCTATGATACAGCACCAGCATCCAGGGCTCAGGTTTAAAAAAAAATCTAAAATCAAATACTTTTGGGTAACTGAATTTCTGTTAGATTTGAACACTGTTTCTTCTGGAGCCTGGTTTCTCAGTAAACACCTTCTGAATGTGGCTTCCAATCAGGATTTGAAAATTTATCGGACCATTCTTTACCTTGAGTGAGAAGACATGAGTTAATTTATTACTTGGGATTTTTTCACGATCTTATGCAGGAGTTGCTTTGGAGCTGATGCACAAGTTGTATATGGGAAGAGTTGTCAAGATGACTGTCAGTAAACCAGATAAGGTTTGTGTACAGACTGGTTTTTAACCCAGAGGATAAATATGAGACAGATTCAGCAATTCCATCCGAAAGGCTACAGTTTGCTTGGAGATGGTTTCATGTTTCCTGAAGAAATTTTTCTTCCTGACAGCTCTGGAGGGCAGCATTACACTTCAGATGACAAAAGGCTTGCTCTTACCTCCTTCATTAATGGAAAAATTAAAAAGTGAATAAAATATTATTTTTAAAAAGTACGTGTGTGGGAAGGGGTACAGGAACAAAATGAATGAGAGAGAAACAAACCAAGTAAAAAAGTCAAAGAAACACTAACCCAGAATACAGGAGCAGGGTGCCCCCAAGGAAGGAGGGTGTGTTTGTTTTTGGGTTTGTGCTGTCTATTCCTTACACATTCCTTCAGAGTGTGTATAGTACCAAAGAACTGAGATCTTCCTGGACATGCTATACTAGATAACCTCTTGAAATGGAAAACTACTATAATCTTAACTTCTCTGTGATGATCTATTAATTTTTGCCTATCCATCTTCTCACCTTGTATGTTTCTATACAACCACCTGGAATATTCATTTTAAGCCACAACTATTAAAAGATTAAACTGGAAGCCTGTTTTGCCTGCAAGTAGCCTCTTAAAACAAGCTGAATAATCACCATTTAAGTCCTGGAATGCCCTGTGGGAGCTCTATTAGCAATGGCCCAGGGCAGCAGGGAGGAGGAGGAAGTTGAAAGCCCTCTTCTTTCCCTTCTTTTTCTCCTCTCTTTTCTTTTTTTCTTTGGCCTCATCTCTTTGTAGCTGCCACTCTTAGTTGTCCTTATCTGTTTCAAACCTGAATTTTACCTTCTTCCAGCGAAAGTAAACATGCAGCCTCATTGCCAGGTCAGGTATGTGAGAGCCTGGTGGCTTGCAGTGATTCACCCTGGGTTCCACCAAGGCTGCTGTGCTGACTGGTGCAATCCCTGCACAGCCTTTTCCTACAGGTTCTCCCTTAATAACTGCCTGTTAGTTCTAGCCATGGTTGTCAGAGACTGGGAAAGGTGATCTGTTTCAAGACATCTTGGGAGCTTGGAATGTGTGGTAGGGGGTTGCTTGCTCTGGTGAGGTGGTTTCCTGCCCCCAAAACCACAGTGTCTGTCAGTCATGGCATGGAGGCAGCCCCCTAGTGCTCCCTAACCCAGTTCCTGAGTGTCCAGGAGACTGAAAGTCCCACCTGGGAATCAGGCCATGAGGTGAGCATGTTGTCCTTTTGCCCTGCCTTCATCTTGTAGCTTTGCACCACTGGAACCCAGGAGTTGGCAGCTATGCCTGTTTTTCCGTATCTTTCCTCTCTTTCTGTTTTTCTGCCTTTCTTCTTCTAACTCCCTTCTCATGGAACATAACACTGAATGGATTATAAGTTCTTCTATGTTCAGTGGGCTAAGTGTATGCTGGGATAAGTGATGTTATGCTGTATTTACTCTTTTGCCAATGTTCCTTAATTTTCTATAGTTTGCCAGTAAATTTTTTGGGTATTTTTATCTCTTGAGAATACTTATTGGAATTTTCTCCTTTGTACCTACCAAGTGCAAAAAAACTTTGGTTTAGTTTTAGGTTTGAGTGACTGGGGTGTAACAATGGTCCAAAGGATGTTCTCAAACTTCCTGGAATGAGCTTAGGTCACATGAAGCTGTGACACTTAAAGAGGTAAGCAAAGTAGTCACAATCTAGACGCAGGTCTGAATATGGATACTCAAACCTATTTTTGCTTAAAGCCTGCCTTATAATTGCAGCTGAAATTCAGTACAGTTCCCTTCCCATGAGATACCTTTCTCTCAGCATCTGATTTTGGTTTGCCTCGGGCCATTTCATGTCAATGTCCTCTTTGCCTGACTTGAATGTTCAAGTGCAATTCAGGATTGCAATGATGGTGCTGTGGAGATGGAGTGGAACAAGTGCCTGGGATTTTTGATGGTCATTACATTGTCCAGAATGTTGTCTTCATGGACATCAGTTCTGTTAGCTTAACCAGAGTCACACAGGAACTTGGTAAAGGAAACTTTTTCTTTTCCTGAATAGACTTCATAAGTCTAGAAAGCCTTTTCTTTTTTTTTTTTTTTTTTTTTTTTTATTTATTTTTTTTTTTTTTTAATTTTTTTTTTTTTTCTTTTTTTTTCTTTTTTTTCTTTTGTTTTGTTTTTGTTTCTTTCAGAATAACTTAGTTTGGGACAAGTTTCTTAGGCTGGAAATAACTTAAGGGAAAGAAAGAAAACATCTTAGGTGATGAGACCAAGGTTGGAAGCCATGGCCAACCCAGTTCAGCAAGAGGACCTGAGTCTGGTATCTTGCATGTCAGGTGAGATCTTGGACTGTTGAATGTCTCAGGCTTTGTGCTTGCTTTCACTTGTTCATGAAAAAAGAAATCCAGAGGTTAAGACTTGTCCTGACATAATACACAAAATTTTTTGAAATTTCTAATGCTTTATCAGGAAAAATAAATAATTCTCATCCTGCATTTAGTTCTACAAATGTGTGTGAAAATTCTCACAAGGACGAGCCTTTGTATTTGAATAGCAACCTTATCAATGGCACTGATTTAATTTAAATGAGAAGAGATTTTTAATTTAAATTAAAGAGAGAAGAGATTCTTTCCTCATATAGGAGGAAACTTTTGGAAAGAAAGAGGCAACAGAAAATGTTTCACTTTGGCCAAAAGTAGAGATTGGGCAGGCTGTAAAAGACCACATGAAGATTAATTGCTTCTGTTGAAATTTAGCTTGACTGCACAAGGTTTAATTATTTAATCATAGTAGTGTCTTTAGCTATTGAGGCCAGGAATGTAGTGATTCTGTTACCCTTTTCTACCCTCCTGTGTTTAATTTATGTGATTTTTTTGTACTTAACCCTCCTACTCTCTGAATAGGAAGAGGAATTAACATTTATTTCTTGGCATGATGTTTTATCCTTGTGCCTTTTGTATGTCTCATGTCAGTTTTAACTGGATGATTACACTCATTACGATTGATGGAATGTTGTGACTTATTGAAAGTTCTGACAGTTATTGTTTATTCACTTGAATTCCAGAAGAGTCTAGAAGCTTTGGAATGGGATTAATCGGTTTATAAGAACTCTACAGAAATGCTTCCTGGTTCTCTGTTTCAGTGTCTCTTCCTTTCTTTGATAGATGTTTTCCTCCTTTGACCAACTTAGTTTTGTTGTGGTTTGATTCAAGCTTTAAATAACACCTTTCTTCTTCTCTTCTAAGCCTCTTCTAAGCCTCTTCCAAGCCCCCACTGAAAGGACAAAAAGCACCTTTTAAACCCAGTGAGACTTAGGAGCAGAAGGTACTGAAGTTAGAGAACTTTCTATGGACTTTGGTTGGCCTGTCAGGCAGCTGTTTAACAGGGTGCAGCATTTCCAGATGTGTAATTCATTGCAAGTGATGCTGCTTTGCTTCACCAGGGTGCCAGGTGAGCCTAGCTTACTCCTGTTTTCCTAAGGACATGGCTTATTTACTTACCTGTGGTTGTCTGGCCACTTGGTCTGGTCCTTTTACTTGATGAAATATCACAGTGTACTACAGCTTTTGCTTCTGAGTAAGAGTAACACGTAGTGTAATAACTTACTTGTGCAGATGTGCAACCCATTGTGCTGGGTTTGGATGGCTTGATTTTTTTTGGTGAGGAGGGAAGAAGCCAGCCACAGAAGTGATTTTTCTGTAGGAAGCTGCTAGAAGTTTTTTCTGTCCCCAGAACAGCCAATTGTAGGCTGGTTCTGAAAACAGACATACTGTCACATTTTATCTTTTTTGCCAGGGTCAGGATTAAATGTGAGAGACAGTATTTTTTGTTTGGACTCAGATGTTTATTAATTCTTATCTATATTACAGTCTCACAAACCATGAGTTCTACACCACTTGTAGCTAACAAACTAAAAATGGAGCCATATCTCTCTACAAGGTCTTTTGAGGATAAACTGTCCAACTAAGAAATGACACCTAAATTATTTTTACTTTTAACCCAGCAACCAACCACCCATGGCCCATGATGCAGACTTTTCTATTACAACATACCACCTAGACCCTGAAGAAGATGAAAAAGGAGAACTAGCCTCCACCCTAAAACCTCCATCTTGGTTTATATATGTATTACTATAGTCTAAAATCTTAAACTCTAAGTTTTCCACCATGTGATATTACACACTTCTATTCAAACAACACATCTATAATCCCAGTCCTATCATTCAATTTTGGAAGCCTTCTCCACAGCCTCAGGTCAAATGCAGTGTTTTCTTGGGGGTCAGTGCCTAGTGAGCAATTCCCTGATGAAGAGCCTGGATGAGATCAACCTTTCAGTGCTGCAGTAAAAACTTTTCAGTTGATAGAACCTGAGAACAAACAAACCTATGAACACCAATTCTCTCCCAAGTCAGAGAAAAGAAGGTGAAGACATTTGAGGAGAACAATATGGCAACACTAAGGTCAGTGCAAAAGAGGGAGGGAGAGGGAGGAGGAGGTGCCCTGGATGTTGGAGCTGAGATTGTTCTTCAAGCCACGATGAGGACTATAATACAACAAACTGTTTCCTTGTAATTCATGAAGTGCATGAGGAGCTGCAGAATTCACCTGCAGCCCATGAGAAAAAGGTATTTGGACTGGAGCGTGTAGGTGCTGAGAAGGTGTGACCTGGTGAGAGGCTTGAACAAAGTGAGAAAGAACTCTTGCTTCCAGAGACAGAAGGAAAGGACTGTTGCTTTTATACTAGAACAGTTCATCCTTAAAAAGCTGTACCTCTTGAACTAATGGCCCATGCAAACAGTTGTGGGAATGCTGCTTTGCCCATGGGAAGCACTCACATTGCAGCAGGTTTAGGCGGGACTGCTACTCATGGAAATTAGGACCATGCTGGAGAAGTTCACAGAGAACTGTCTCCCATTGGAAAGACTCCACAGCATAGCAGAAGAGACTCCTCTCCCTAAGTGAACTAAAAGATCTTTAAAAATGACAAACTGATTAAAATCTCCATGTTCCGTCTCCCTGCACTGTTGGTAGAAAAGAAAGAAGGGCTGGAGGGGAGAAAAGTGCTCTAAAGGTTTTAGTTCTCATTATCCTCTTTTAATTCTGTTGATAAATTTTCATTTGTACCTTTTAAAATTTTGATCCTCTTTTGCCACTGGAGTGTTTTTCTCCTGATTTTTATCTCACCCCATCATCCTTTTAATTTCTTTTTCTCTCCCTCTCCTCTGCTCAATTATAGCAGAAGAGAATGAGTGAATGATTTCTCATGGGTTCACTGGCATTTGGCCAGTGTCAAACTGTGACACCCATGTTTCAAAATGTTGGTGTAGGTACCAAATTATAATTGAGTAGTTGTCTGCCTGCCAGTTGTCCTGAGGTTGTCTCCCAGCTGATCACATCTAACGCAAGCTGTTTTCCATTTTCCTGACTGTTTTTATGGTACAGGGTTTGAACTTTGGATGCTGTCCCCCACCATCTTGGGAAATGTGTGCTGTAGTAGTGCTGTATGCACAGTTTATTAGTTCCTTAGCTGCTTCAAAACTTAGACAGAAGTGAACTAGAGATTTGCTGGCGGTTTGTTAGAGTCAGGAACCAGAAGAGAGTGAAGCAATCCAATTTCTGCGACACCTTATTAGTAATATTTATTGCACCTTGACTCACATGGCATTGTTCATTCATCAAACTTGCACTGGATGATGATAGTTCCAGGGCTGTATCAGTCTAACAAGGCAAAATTTCATTCCTCTGCTTAATATTTTGTTTTCTATTTACAACTTGCCTTTAAAATGAACTTTCTCATTTCATCAGCACAAGGGATATTATTGTTGCAGTGATCTTATTGATTGCATTTTATCTAACTCCCAGAGAAATGGCATTTTGAGCTAAATGGCAATGCTTATTGATAGAATGGGACCTCAGCTTTCAAAAATATGTAGTTCAAGACAGAATTTAGTGTATTCCTTCAAAATATTGCAGCTTTTCTTGGGACCTCAGCCCAGTATGCAAGACATAATCATTTTATGAATGAATACAGCATTTCCTGAAGTGAGATTGACCAAGTATTGGCAGCTAAGTACCTAAATGTATCCCTTTGCAGTGAACACAAGTGAGAATATAAAGTACATACATTCAAGTATGAGGAGAAGTACTGCTCTCAGTATGAATTCAGATTGCTGGGACAGTAATTAGTCTGTCACACTTGGTAAAATTCCAATCAGATGGTGTTGGAATCTTATTAGATTTGGGCACCTCCAGGACTCCTCTCAAAGCATACTGGTTGGCATTTGCCTGGTGACCTTGTTCATAATACCAATCTTTAAAGCTCCAAGCAAATATTCTTTCCTCAGGGGGTACTGATGCTGTGGGCAGGCAAGCAAAATGTTCTTATGGAGGGAAAGCCACTTAGAGTTAACAGCAGTAAAGCAGCACTATACTGGCAATGATAAATAACACTTTCTAACCCTCTCCTTTTAACTCCAGGCTTGCTCTGGGTTGGATGTCTATGGCCCATGTGTACTTTGGGTATACTGACATGGCATTACCAGGCAGATAGAAATTTATTCCTGGACTATGAATGGACACAAATCATTAATTTGGTCACAGTATGATGCTCTGCCACATTGTGCTTTTTTTTCCTAAGTACCACTTTTCCACTTTCCTGATTAGCTTCACTTACTGCTTCTTATCAGTTGATAGTGAAGTCACATATGCATTTGGCAAGTCCACCTCTGGATGTCTGGGGTAACATTTTCTAGGCTGTGGTGAGGAATGTTCCTGGATTGTATTCCTCTGGTGCCTCTACCAGTGTGAGAGCCTCCAAGCCTTCAGGGCTCTCACACAGACACCCTCATCTCCATTACGGTCTTCTGCAGCTCCCATGGAACCATGAACTAGGCAAGCACTCCTCTTTATCCATGGAGAAAGTTTCTCTGCTTTCCTTCCAACACTTGGGATGGGGATAAAGGGCACTTGGTGGATAGCTTTGACTTCTGAAATTCCTGTCTCTACAAAGTGACAGGATGCTTCCCATTTCCCCTTTTGTTAGGTATGTGCTTCTGCAAGGCTGTTTGGAACAGATTTCCCTCAGGAGAATCTGAGGAAGTTGCCTCACTTTAGGGAAACTTAAGTACAGTCCTGTTCTTGTACTGTAAAACAAGGGGCACAAGCTTAAATACCTGTTTAATGAAGAGACATATATCCAAAGGTAGATAAAAATACCTCAGACAACTCTTTTCCCTCTCTAAGGGGGAAACCATGCTGCCCTTTTTTTTTATCCACTCCCTTTTTTCTCTTAGGGCAGGTGATTGCACTTGAAGCTTTACTGGTGTTTTAGGGCTGCAGTGGTTTAGAGATTTTCTCTACTTTATTACATTTGTTTTCTACTTTAAAAAATCCTTAATTGAAATATTTTACTGTTGGTTGCTCAGCTTCATAAAACAAAAAGATTTTGCATGGTGGATGGAAAAGCAGAGGTTATATTGGGGTTTACAGTTCTGCCCACACAAAATTAAATTCTTACACTTAATTAAAACTGAATTTTTGTTTGTGGAGATAAGTAGGATTGTTTGTCTGGAGTAGTGTATGTTTCTGTTTTTTTTCAGGTCAAAGTGTGATCTGAAGCAGAACACGAGGTTTCTGTGACATAGAAGTTGGGGAAACTAGGTTAGACATTGGTAGATTTACAATTCTGGAAAGCAATAAAGAAGGTTCTCTGCTGCATCGATACTTTTCTCCTGTCACTTAAACCCATCAAGGTTAAAAAGATCGCCCCATCTGAAAGAACATGGAGCCATTCTTGCTATCCACAAATACAGAGAAGATAGGCAGCTGGGATGAGAATTAGAGGACTAGAGGCAATCCCCCTGCTCCAAATAAATGGATAATAAATCAGAAACTGGTAACCAGAGCCTGTAGCAGAGGATGAAGTTTTATTTTAATCTCCAGAAACTGTCCAGCAACTGAGGAGATATTCTTCTGAAAACTTTAACCAGAAACTAGCTTAATACTGGAGTGACAAGCTTTTTTAAAGTGGGATGCTGCTTTGGGACCTCAGCCTGATTTGATTTCTGGGTTGTTTTTGCTATGTTATACTTTGAGCTCAGGTAGTATGGATATTTTATAGAAGGAAACCCCTTTGTTCCCAGGGATTTCTGACTTTCTGGGACTTTCTGAGGTTGGCCATCAGTCCTTGTAGTGACTGGATCATGGACACCATCGTGATGCAATGGAATCACTTTATTAAACATGTGAGTGTTTTTATATTTTTGCTGTTTACAGTGCAGCTGAGCAGGAGACTAAATGGCAGAGCAGGATGTTTCTTGCTCTTAGAGCAAACACTCTCACACATCCCACAGCAACCCATGCTGGAGTTGCCAATTAGAGCCTTTTCACATGAGTATTTATGGTTTGGTGGTGACCCTTTGGCATGATCTTTCTCATGCAGATGTGAAGGTCACATCTGCAGTCCTCTCTCCATGACAGCCTGCTCAACAGCAGACAAGGAGATTGGTGACACACAGAGCAGAGATCAGGGTTCTGTGTGACTGGTGGGAGGTATATCCTCTGGGAATGACAGATGTGTGTAATGTAGGTTACAAAATTCATTGAACCTTTTGATGAACATGCTTGAAGTATTTGTCAATAAACCACAAGGAATGAACAGAGGGTGTTATTTTTAAAATTCAGACAAGCGTATATTTTAATTATTACTCCCTTGCTTCCTGTGGGGTTTTGGCATGGGAAATAGAAGCACTCACTGAGGTGGTAAGATCTGTTTAAAAATTGTATTTTGAAGATTGCATACAAAAGGATTCTGGGGAATAAAAAGTTACCAAATGACATTAATTTTTAATCAAAACAATTGCTCCTGGAGCTCTCTGAATGAATGTTTTTTGTGGAACCCAAACTGTGAATAAACTCCATTAAAAAAATCACTAATTAGATTGTGGGATTTTTTTGTAATAACTAGTGTATTTAGGGAATATGTGTATATTTGCAGTGGTTTTATAGGTGCTTGTATGAGTAGGAGTAACAGTGCAGGGGGAAATCTGCACAAAGGACCACTGCAGATTTACTGCCTGGTACTTTTTAAAGTGAATGCAGCATTTTCCAAGTCCTATTTATTGTTTGTTTTGCAAAATTATATTCTGGCATCTCTTGGAAGTTAACACTTCTATATCAGAGCTCAATTTCAAGCTTTGGCTCTGTATGGAGTTTCTGTAATGTGTCCTTGTGAGCTGGTGCTCCACTGCAGGGTCTGTGGGGAGGCGCCCTGGGGTGTCACTCTTCCTGGAGTGTTCTTGCATGTGGTAGAGCAATGGCCTTCCTGTCTGAGCCTTTAAGATGCTCAATAACTCATGTTGCTGGACATCAGAAATGATCCTTTGTTTATTTGGCTATTTTGGACACAGGGAAAAGTGCCTGGTGGAGGGTGGAGAGGGGCTAGTGGTATTTTTTCCAAAGGAATCACTGACTGGACCCTGCAGTGGATAGGATACATGAATGTTTACCCATTGTGTGTGGCAGAAACCCCAAAACTGCTGTGTGGGATAGGAGAACCTACAGAGGTGGGAGCTATGATCATCTGACCCCAATGTCTCTGCTTGTAGGGGTTGGGACTTTTTAGCATTTAGCTGTAGGAAGGGTAGCTAGAAACCTGCTTGCACGTATTAAGATTTTGAAATAATTCAGTGGTTTTCCTTCTGGATGCTGATTCTGGAATGTATTGTGTGAACTAACACTGATTGCTGCTTAATTACGTGTTAATAAATCAATTAACCACTCAATCATGATTTGATTTAGAACGTGTTGAATGAGTAGCTTTACCCTGGTGAGCAGCAGCACTGCATCTGGCAGCATGTACTTGATCCAGGCACATCAGCAGCATTCTATTACCTGAGTGATGACAGAAACTGAAATAATGCCATCTCCCTGATTGTTACAAAAAAAATCCTTTGGTGGTCAATGAGACTATGCTTGGCCATAGGGGAGCACTTCCTCTAACTTGTTTCTGCTGGTTCTCTTGAAAGACTTGACACCCAATGACTTACAAGTTGATCACCATACCTGGAAGTCTTGAGAAAACATGCAGGTGTTTTGTTTAGGGATGTGATTTAGCTGTGGACATGAAAGTGTGAGGTTAGTGATTGCATTTGATGATCTTAAAGACCTTTTATAACTTTATTGATTCTATGATAGTCGAATAAATAGTAATGTATGCTTGGAAAGTGTCATTCCCAAAGTGATTGTTGAACTTGTGCAAACAGGGCTAAACCTCATATAAGTTAGTCTGAACAAATCAGTAAAGGATTAAATTAGATAAATTATTAACTGCTACTGGTTTATTTTTTTGCTTCTCCTGCCATGCAGTTCAGAGTATCTGGGTCATGCTTTTCCTCATGTTTACATTTTCAATGTGGTGTTTATATTGTTTTTGTACTGGTGAAAGTGTGCTTGCAGACTTTCCAGCCACGGCAGCCGAATGCTGCACACATTCCCATGCAACATGTGTACACATATGTGTGATTCCACTCCGGAGTCAATCAGCCAATAACAGGCTCCAAACGTTGTCTCTGCTGTGCTATCACCTAATGAATGTGCCTGTAAACTTCAGCAGAGTGATTTTGCTTACCTAGAGGTTTTGGCATTTCAGTAAATTGATCTATTTTCTATTTAAAGCCTTTTGAGCCATGTCCTCTTTTAGCTCAGCTTCAGTGATGGGGATGGTAAACTAAAATCCCACTATTCAGCCCATGATATTGCAGTGGCAGGTCCCTTTGAAACTCTTTGGAATAGGAGTGTTTGCTTTAGAGCTCTATGTCGTACGGAAATCTATGGAGAGGCATTCTTTGCCAGAGAGATTTATAAAAAGCATCATTTAGCTGCAGCTTCCAGTCAATACATTTCCTTCTCATTGACACAAACAAACCAATAGTTTTAAAATATTTGAATGCAACACTCCCTTTAAAAACAAAATTAATATTCTGTCACTCGTGAAAAAAAATCTAATGAAAATTGATTGGAATAGAACAGCAGGACCTGACTGAAATTACTGAATTATTTTCTTCATTAAATCAGAAATAGTAGAATAGAATGAGAAAGAGGAAGATGTGAATATATATATATATATGGTGAGAATAAGATAATACTTCAAAATACCTACCTTTGTTGAAGTCAGGCTTATGAGTCCCAGCAAAGTATGGTCACTGTTTCGTTCCTTGAAAACCTCCATAAACTTTTAGGTTTCTCACAGGGTGTCCACAAGAACATGTGATACCTAAAGCATTTTTAAGTCTCAGAGAATTTTTTTTTGTATAGGGCATGAAAAATGAGCCCTGTGTAAATGGTTTCATTGGGTTGATTCTGGAATTAAGCTTGTTAACAAAAACCTCCAGTGTTCTTTTTTTTTTCCAACTGATTATCAAGCTATTTGAAGACTGTGTTTTAATTAGCTGTATGTTAAACTCTATATCTCACAGGGCACTGGGAACTAACCAGAAGGATCAGAGTGACCAATGTTTAAAATCTCATTACAAAAATTACTGATGACTTTCTTGCTCTCTTACTGCTAAGATTCAGACTTGCCTGTGTTGCTTATCAAAGTGATTTTTGAACCATTTAAACCAAATCATAGAATGGTTTGGGTTGGATGGGACATAACAAAGGCAGTCCAGTCCAACCCCCTGCAATAAGCAGAGGTGTCTCAACTAGATCAGGTTGCTCAGATAACCATCCAACCTAATCTTGAGTGATGATGAGTGTCAGAGATAGGACTTTGCTGAAGTCATTCCAGTTCAATTTGAAAGAAGATAAACTTTGTACTGTGACCACTTCTTTTTTTTTTTTCCTTGGTCTTACTGTCCTTCTCAAGGAATCATTCCTTATTTAATATCACTGACACTGAAAACATGAATGCTGTTTACATTTTCATAAGATCCTCTTTCCACTGTCTAGTCCTGCTTTTGTTGAGAAACAGCAAACAATGTCCACACTGGTATGTGAATCTGATGGACTTTATGTAAATATCTTTAGGTATTACTGTTAAAGGATTATTTTCAACCTGGACAGTCCACTGGCAGCTTCAAACTGGTCTTGGTGTGATGGAAGTGTTGGAGGAGAGATAAACAGAGTATAGAAATGGTAGAAAACAGAGGGGTGAGGAACAGATGATACAAACTAGTTTGGCAGCAGGCTTCTCTAGCTCTGTTTCTTGGGATGAGGGGAAATTGGTGATTGATTATTATTTAAGTGTTAATAGAGCAGATTGCTACATAAAGTGCATGGACAGAGGAGAAGAGTAATTCTCTTGTTTACATGGAGTCCTGTTTCTATTTTTTTTCTGCCGTTGGGAATAAAAAAGGTCAGATTTTTCTTTGTATTACATATGAACAACTGAAGTTGCCCTAAACTGTGCTGATGGCAGAGCCAGTACAAAATTTAGGCAATCACAGATTATTTCTTTTTTGCTTCTTGACCAACTTTTCTCAGGTTTGTGAATGCCCAGTGTTTTCCAAGTCCACTCTCAGGTCAGCAGCAGTAATGAACATCGCCTCTTTGAAAAGCAGAACATACATGCTGTCATTAGCATCATTTAGGGACCTCCTGTTGTTTACACCTTCATTAACTCAGGTGCTGGCAGTATGGTGACAGGGTGACAATTTATACCTTATTACTGATTCAGCTGTGAATGGTCACTGAGGCTGAGCTCAGTGTGGCTGTTCTGAGGATCGCAAGAAGGCAGCACTTCTCTTTGTGCTTTCTCAGCAGGCCTCAATTGCCCTGAACAGGTTTCACTGTTAACATTTGCCTTAAAGAGCATAAAAAATTAATTATTATATGATTAAACCCAACTTCTTCCCTTTCCCTTCCTACAGAAGAGCATTGTGTTCTGTTTGCTTTGCTTCTTACATTAATTTATTGCTATTCTTCCCATTTGACCTACTTCTGGGTCATCTTCTTCCTGACTATCCCACTGTGTGTTTACAGACTGCTCCTTGCTTTCAATTTTCCTTATGTCCAAATTACAGCTGCTTGGATTTTTTTTTTAATCTAAGACCTGTTGTTGCTGCAGCCCAAATTTGCTGCACAACATAATACAATCCAATGAAGGTGAATAGTTTTGGTGAGCCAAGGCATGTTCTTTACGTACTTGTAGCTCAGCTCCTTAAACACCTGGAGCAGTCAGTGCTCATACAACTCATTTTTTTTCCCAAGGAAAATGCAACAAAAAGAAAATGAGGATGATTTTTTTTTTCTTTAAAGTAGTGTGGAATATGAGATTTAAGCAATTCCTTCTTCTGTGAAGAAACTGTCCTAAGATTAAGCTTGTGGAAAATTGGAATTTGTAACGTGAATTTGTGTGAAGTGGAGAAGATTCTTCATGTGATTCTTAAAAAAAATCTTTGTCACTGAATTGATTTAAACAGTTCTGTGTAAGAGCAGACAGAGGGGGCTAATGTGATACAGGTTGTAAGTAATAATAATTATATATATAAAGAAAAATAGCAAATTTTCCAATCCTGTTTTAGGAAAAAATAGCCTGGTTATCTTAACATATACTTAGTGCAATTGTATGCCCTTAGTGTCTGAATGATATCTGCATTTTTTAAGAGACTGACCAAAATTTCATGTTTAGTACCATTTCTCTGAATTGTTCCCCTGACTGCTTTTTCAAAAACCAACAACCAGTTTATTTCTGTAAATATCTATTGTTTGATCAGTTATTGTTGGATTTGGAGTTGTCTGATAAGTTAGAAAGAATTGTGGAAAGGACCTGGAAGAGTTTTGGATTTAACTAAGCAAGTACAAGGCAAATTAATCAGTGCCAAGAATAAACCTTTAGTATATTTTCCTGATGTGGCATACATGAAAATTGACCAGAGCTCTGAAATGCTACTTCTGTCTCTTCCTTTACTTTGAATTATAGTTTCCTATCTAGTTCAAGAGGGTACAGTTATATATATATTTTTATTAGAAAACATTTATCATTAGTCCAATGGATTTTTTAGTCAATGTGAGAAATTCATTTGTGCATATAAATCCTTTCCTAACTAATCCCTAATAGATGGTACAACTGAATTTAGTTAGTCCAACCTATAAGATTCATCTTCCTGTAAAATGAACAATGGGGGGGGGGGGGGGGGGGGGGAGGGGGCAGCTTTAGTTTAGACTTTGAATATTGATTCAGACTTGTAGGAAATGACTTAATAATCAAATGCAATAATCTCAATAAATAAATTAACAGCTTGTTTTGAAACCTGTATGCCAGCCAAGTCCACACAGTTACAATTGTGTTCCATTGTTTGTAAATTGGGAGATTTTGGACAAGCAATTGCAGCTTCAGTTAAAGTAAGCCTGTCTATGCTTTCCGTTTTAAGAAGCAGCTTGTTTGTATTCTAGTAATTGCTATAAAGCTGTGTCTTCTTATGCAACGTGCTTTGTGCTGTGCACTATGCAAAGTCCCTCTCGTAGGCAGCACATATTTATTTAAGAGGAAATGAAGCATCCTTCCTTTTGTTATCTTTGAAATGCTTATTCAATTTACAAAATCTGCAGTCAGACATTAGAAAGAAGGCATTTATACAAGCTGCCGCTGACCAGTTGTATTTGTGATGTATGCAGGAAACTCCAGGGGTTTGAGGAAATCTGTTTGCACAGCATCACAAATTTACATCTTGAAAGATTGAATTTCACCATTGCTGAAAGCAATGTAAGGGTCTTCAAAGCAATGTAAGGATCTTATGTATTTATATTTACTGTTGATATTGCACATTTATTTTGAGTATACATCAATCCTCATGATATCTTCATCCTGTCATCCCAGGGTCTGAATCCACAAAATAGATCAGTATCTCTTGTTTTCAGACCTTTCTTTTTCTTTTGTGTTAAGTGAGACTGCTCCAAATATGACATAGTAAAAGTTTTATTCAGATTCAAGGCTGTTTTTGGAAAAAGAATGGAAGCCTTCATCTAAAAGTTGCAACTATCAAGAGACTATTTTTTAACAATCTGATATCTTTTATGTGATTCTCTCACTGCTTTACCTTGTTCAGTTCCCTTTGGTCCCCTGTCTTTCTGACGTTTCCATTGAAATAAGTTTTATACTAATATATTACAATTTGAAAAAGATGCATCTTCATTTTAAAATTACCAGTTTTACAATTCTTGGGGAAATTTTGCTTCACAATCTTGCTGCTTCTGCCTGAATTCTGATGAAAACTTAATCTTTGAGGCCTCTTTTGCCATCCTTGCCTGCAGCTGAGGAAATAAAAAACTTGCTTAGATCACAGTGTAGGTTTGAAAGCCTGATGCTGACAGGAAGGGGAATGCTGTGGGGCAGTAACAAATCAGGAGGGAGAGAAAACATGTAGGAATTTTTTCCTTTGGAGGAGGGTGTCAGCAGGGCATTCTTTACTGTTCCTGTGCTCGATGTGAGTGAGGTACCTGTTCTGTGGGTTGTGCAACAAGTCATTACAGCATCTTTTGCAGGTGTGTCAGGGGTTATTCTGTGACCCTTACCTCCTGCTTGTAGGAACATCATCAAAACCAAGCTCCCTCCATTCCAGCTGGGTTTAGAGCCGATAAATCAGGCGTACACTTTTCACCCAGATGAGGTGTATTTTGGAAGCCAGCCTGGAGCCTGCGGTAACACCTAATGACCATGTGCAGCCATCCACGCCATGACCACAAGGCAAAATTCCTCTTTTAGAAGGAAACTGAAATCACCCCCAGCCATTAAATCATAATCCTTGCTTTGTTAGTAATTTTGCTTGGAGGCATGGTTTTCCTCTGTTCTCCCTTAAATGTTGCAATGTCTTGTTTCAAAGGTGAGCATGTAAAGCTGTTTCCCTTTCTCTTTAATTAGAGATCCTTGTAAAGAAGATACATGGGAGAACTGAGTGTAAGTTTCTCATACATCCAAGATTTTCACAGAGGCTGAAGAATTGGTCTGAACATGAAGAAAGATTCTGAAACGTGCTTATTTTTAGATCTGCTTGTACACCCTACAAGCTAACTGAATTCAAAACTTTAAAAGAGCTCTGTAAAAACTAGTAAAGCTAAGTATAGAGGTTTTACTTTTGCTGTTCTGTTCCAGTAAATTTTTATGAAACTTGAGAGCAGATAATTTATAGCAAACAACAATAGATCTGAGAATAATAAAAAAAGAATTCACTATAGTTCTATCAAACTTAGTTGAAAAATCTTATTATTCATTGTCTAGTTGATTAAATCGAAGGTAAATAATAGTTGTATCATTTGGGTTGTTTCTGAGAAAAGGTTTAGACTTTTTTTTGGTCTACATATTTTCAGAATTACATGTGATGTAGTTTTGGGGAAAAGGCTCCAAGTCCCTCCAGGCTGTTCAGAACATCCTTGATTCTTCTTTAGTTGCTCAAGCACACAAGGAATCAGCTGCTTTCCAGACCTGATTTGATCTTAGAAAAGTTAAGTGATCAGTTGAAGGCAGCACAGTGTCTTTGGCAGGACAGATACAAGTGGGCTTCAGCTGGAATTTGGACATAGCCCAAACTCCCATCCAGAAAACCCAAAGTGTATAAATAATTTGTGGAGTCCCAGTCGCTAGAACTCTACAGAGAAATCTCTTTCTCATGTGTGCTTGTTTTTTTCAGCCGGAGCAGTGACACCTGTTGTCTTAAAACTTGTTCTAGCAGTCATTTCCATGGAAAAACATCTCAGTTTATCAGTGAGGAAGGCAGAGTAGTTATATTAATCCAAGAAAAAGTGCTCATTTCTTTAGAAATCTGTGTGAGATATGAACGCTCCGATAAGGCAGCAAACAGAGGCTGACATACAGTTTACAGTTTCACCACCATTGACTTCTACACCCTGAGTCCCTTTAGAGGGTAAACCACTAAACCAAAGTTGGTAGGATAGACCTGAATAGAACCTTCTTCTTCAGGCAATAACTTGAAAGGATTTCTCTGCAAGGATGGATCTGAGAAGAAAACATCATGTGCTGGAACCCAGACATCCAGTGCTTTGGAGCCAGTTTGCTCTGATAGTCATGCTGGAGGTTGGGGCAAAAGCTGCTTAGGAGAGAAATTGGAAGACTTCAAAAAGTAGTAGTGTGTCAAGCTAGAGAGAGTCATCAGTGGATAATAGAAAAACAGAACTACTGGAAAGAGCCTGAGCAAAATATAAGGGCATTATCAAATTTGAAACTGAGACTATGGAATCTGATATACTAAGGATGTCTTACTTTTTTGAAAGAAAGCATTCTGTCTTACTTGTGCAAAACTACATTAATAAAGTCCTCAAAAGAGAGAAAAAGGCTTTTAGCACCTTGTCTAGTGGAAATTGTCCTTACCCATGGAAGGGGCTTAGAACTAAATCTTTAAGGTGCCTTCCAACCCAAACCATTCTTTTATCCTATGAGAGCATCTTTTCAGGGATGGTAAAAGCATGGCTATATCCATCAGTGAGTATGGCTACATCCACAGTGTGAGCTGAGCTGGGACAATCTGAGCTGGGAGTTAGGGACGGGCAAGGGGCCGAGACCCATATGTTATGCAGATCTCTGCAGATTTATTACTAGTATTCCACAGTTTCCCAAGTTTTTAGAGAGCCATTTAAATATGGGACAAATTTATACTGAGAGACTAAAATTAATATATGCATGATATCTTCCTTTTTCTAACCTCTTTCTTTTAATATGGATAATTCTGGAAGAGAGGAAATGGCTCTAATTAGCTGATCATCAGTGACCTAAAAAGTGTGCTTGCTTTGAGAAGTGAGAGGTCTTTCCAGTCATCTGGTGAAATTAATTTCTCATTAATTGCTCCACTTCCCTGTTCAGGTCAGGCCTATAACAGTGTTCATCATATAGTGGCACATTTTGACACGGTGAGGGTCTGGTATAACTGTGTTACTGTCACCCTGCCTTACTACCCTTCTCTAAAGTGAGTGAACTTTGTTGAGATCTGTCCTGTAGCTTGTATCTGGCAGCTTTCTTGACATTTGCCTTCTGGCTGCAGTTCTCTGACTAACAGGGATACACCAGCAAAAATGGGAGAAGAGAAGGCTTGGCCTGGCAAAAAACATGCTGGAAAACACTGTGTGCAGCAGTGTGGCTCATTTGGTTGTGTAGCTGAGTTTGAAGGAGAAGTTTCTGGTTTCAGCCCAAGAACTCAGTCTCTCCCCTGTGCCCTTTATTTTAGTACTTACGTTAGAACCGTGGGAAGGTTGCTAAGGAAGCCCAAGGCTGCAGGCTCTGCACTACACTGGGCAATCTGCACTCAGGGGTAATTATGCCAGTTTGTTTCTGGTGGGAAACCTAATGGGATTAAATTTCCTTTTGAAGCAATCCCTTTGGATTTTAATTAAATATATGTGCAAAATTGGTTTAAAACACCTACTAGATAAGAAGTACATATATATATTAAAAATAGGTTGTCTGATTGTATCAGTGGGGCATTGAAGACCCACTGTTTTTTAGGCAGGGAGTACCCTTACATTTTGATAGATATTGTAGGATTAGAATGGCCTAAACGAGTTTTAGCAAAATCAGTTTTTGTGCTTGTTGCATTCTAGTCCTAGCACTGCAGACTTGGCAAAGATGAGATTTTTACCAGCTTCACTGCTGGTTTACAGGACCAAAGCCCACACTCCTTCTTTCCCCTCCTCCTTGGAACACTGGTGTATTGGGTATTCAGCCTCTTTCAGTCCCTGGAAGCCTCTTTTCTCCTTGTGACATAACTGTGCTAAGGCAGAAAAATCTGTGCTGGGGTAATGTTTTTTGTACCGGTTAATTTTCCTCCTGGCATGGTATGTAGCAGACTTTTAAGTACTTCTTTATGGCTGACATTGAAATAGGCCGAATGCTTTCTCTTAGATAAGTTTGCCTTACATGTGATAGTGAGGTTTATTTTGGATCAGGGCATGAAGGGAAGATTCAAAAAGGAGCACTGGGATTTATGTTTCTCTGTCTATTTACCATACACAGGGGTTAAGGAAGTGTGTGGTGTTGAACGCCATAAACTTCAATATGCCACGTGTTACCAGATCAATGATATTTATGGTGGGCTGAGCAAAATTCTCAGTTGCTGAGTTCTTCCCTCACCCTTGCTGCTCTGGTGAGTGCAAAATGAGAAAAGAATCACCTCTTCTTCCTTCACACGCAAATAGTGAAAATGAGTCCTGAAAACTTGCTAGCCCTCTGTATTTTGGAACTGCACTTGCTGTGAGTAGAAACATTAAATGCATTTTTGATACCATTTCCCTAATGGCTCTTGACTCTGCTCCCAGAACTTATAGTAAAATGGTGTCCACAGCACTAGATGTTGTCACTGTAAATAATCTCTCCTCCTCTTTCCTCAGATTTCACCATCTCTCAGCAACACGATAGTAGCTGCCAAAAATATTTGCAGTAAACAGTTTGATTTTGTGTGTTTTTCCTCTTTCCTAACAGTTTGTTTGTAAACACTGCAGTGTCATGGTTGTCAGCACACTGTTCAATGGAGCTTTGCTTCAAGTGTAAAATTGGTGTATTTGTGAAACCTTATCTAGCATTTCTCTAATCATTTTACTAGACTCTTAACTGGATTAGTAGTGCTGACAATAATAGTAATTATAAGAGTCTGGTAGTGAATTCTTTTTCATGGCTTCTCTTGTAAGTATGGCTGGAAATAATTCACAGTGCTGAGGTAAAAATTAATGACGTGGTACTTTTAAGTGATTCTGTCCTCCACTCTCCCCAGCATTAGGCACCTATAAGTTTGAAAAGATGTTATTCTCTCTTTGGTCAGCAAACAATTCATTTTAATGCACTTTGAGCCTCCTGGAGAGGGATACACTGTTTAAAATTGTCATTGGAAAGCAGTACTCTGTCATCCACAGCACGGTGCTTACTTTTGGTGTCCTGTAGCCGGTGGCTCTGCATAAAGCTGGGGGAGCTCTTAAAAGTAAGTACTGAAAGCTCCATTCCTTGCTAAGTGTAAACTGGGACCAAAGATTAGCAAATGTCTGTTAGGGAGTAATCCTGCAGGACTGATGGAAATAGTTGTTCTGGTCTTCCTGATTGTTGGGGGTTAAGTTTCTTTTCTTTTGTTCCTTTTTCACCTATAGAATTTTCCTTGCAAGTTGCTAGGACACACTAACTTAAGAAAACAAAAATGTGGCCAAGCTCAGGGGGAAGGAGGGCATCTGGCTACACTTCTCTTTTTGTGAGTTTCTCTCCAAGGGATGGAGACGCCGTAAGGTGGAGGAAGGGGGTGAGGGCAGAGCCCCTTTATTTCAAAGTTACAATAATTCAGAAGTAGGGGGTTTACATTTTCCATTCCAAAGGAGGTTCCTGCCTTCCTTAGCAGATCCCTGTCTTTCAAACTAAGACACTAATCACAGACTATCCCCAGGGATTGCCTCCTTCCAAAATGCTGTTTTGAGACGGATTTGGCCTTGCACTTACTTGATGGCAGCTTTTAGGTGTTTGCATCTACTCTTTTTGATTATGAATAAACCTGATACAAGGTGATTCTGACTGTATGTCATGAGAATCAACTCCAAGCTGATTTTTGGATCCTTTGACAAATACCTTTGGGCTGAGAATTGAGAAACTTCCAGGCATGAGAAGAGTCCTCTGAGATATGGCCACAAAACCTTAACCTGCTGGTGCTACTGATTACTGTGAAACCTGTTTTTCTTCTGTTGAGATGTTTTGCTGCTTTAGGCTTATATAAATGCAGCACAGCTTACCAAATAGAATATGTTGCAGGTTTTTTTAGTCATCCTGGTATAGTGTTGCTTTTTCCCCCCCTTTGTTTACTCAAACTGCACAATAAGTACAACAGCATTCTCATGTCCCCACGGAGTTTAGATAAAACTTAAAAGAATGGAGGCAGAATCATAGTTCACCAGTCACTGATATGATCAAGCTTAAATAATTTGCTGCCTTACTGTGGAGTGGTCCCCATGTGAGATTATTCCAAGCCTGGTCTCTAGCTGTGCCCTGGCTGTTTCTTTGTGGTTTGCTGCTAGTGAGGCTCTATCTTTTGAGAAACTATTTAGATGGCAGAGTCTCTTGCCTGGTGGGAAAAGGTTTTCAGTGCTTGTCTATTGATCTTATAGCTTTGCTGCAGTGGGAGAATGAAACACTGTGCATGTTTATATGCTTAGAAGCAAAGAGTAGTCTCCTTTTCCCTGCTTTCCTAAGATGTCATATCTTAAAGGAAAGTAAAACAGGAAAAGAACAAATTTATTCTCAAAGTTGGAAGACTATGAATTATTTATCCTTTGAAAGCTTTCACTATCTCTGCATGAAAGGAAGTCCTATTATTAAAAGCAAGTGTTTCTTTCTCTGCATGTCAATAAGAGAGAGACCAGAATTGATTGATTTTTATGGCATCTTTTCCTTTAGAGAGCTGGGCAGCTTTACCTCGTTGGCACCAAGAAGCTGTTTTTAAAAATGGTTATTAAAACAACCTCTAACAAATTATTAGATTTTATATTAATGTGAAATTAGACTTCTGCTAAAAGATCTGTGAGAAGTGAAAGGTTAAACAGAGCCTTGGAGGTGTTTCTGTGCCTACATAACTTAAGTTCTTCTCTATCTGTCAAATTTATTTCCCCCACGTATCTGAAGTTTTTGATTGAGTTTTTAATTCAGAAAATGTTTATTATGGCTCTTTTTTTGGATTTGTGAGTGTTTACATAATCCAGAACACTTGAAAATTAGCATACTGCTCTGGAATATGGCCACCATCCCCACCATCCCACCCTGGCATTTCCTCTGTCTTGGCTTTACAAACTGAATGAATTTATAATTTTTTTTTTTTTTTTTTTTTTTTTTTTTTTTTTTTTTTTTTTTTTTTTTTTGTGCTTGTGGGAAGCAAACCCCACAGACCCGATAGATGCCTGTTTTCCCTAGGGGGAAATCATCACCTCAGCATTTTTCTTTGGTTTTGAATTAATTTTGAAGAGTGAGGTATAGAATGACACACCCCCCCTTTAACTGCATTTGGACATCCCTTGCGTATCGTGGCCAGAAAAACACTAATTTTTTCTTAGACGTGTAAGTTGAATTTAGACACGTTCATTATGTTCTGTAATTTAGTCACTCATAATAAGTTGTTATAAGTAATGTTCTGAAATCAAAATAATAGGCCAAGAAAATATTTTCTTGGGATGTGTTGAATTGTTGGAACTGGTGTGTTTTCTTCTGTGGTATTTGTAGAGGATCGCAGTTCCTGAGCTGGGAGTAGAGTGTTATGGGTAAACCTAAGAGTAGAAACTCTGATTTACGTTGGCTTCACTAAGGTTGCCATGAAACAATAGAATTTGATGTTAATTGTGCTAATTTTGGAGGAGATGTGTTTTTGTACAGTCTTATGTAAGGATGTTAATGTTAGCTTACAGGAGCTCCTCTTTGGAGGTATGAAATAAGACTCCTTTCCATTCTGTCTCCTAAATTTTAGTAAACAGAATATATCAATGATTCTGTGATCATGCCATGGGAGAAACTTAGCACACACAAAAACCTCCAGCAGACTGGATGTCCCTGCCCTGGCCACAGGGACAACTTTCCCCTCTGGTTTTAATATGATCATTGTCTTCCCTTTTTGCTTTTTGCATGGTATTTCCCAGCACCACCTCAAGGGTTTTGTTGAGGCCTTACAGGGATTCAGAAGGTGGATGTTCCTCAGGACTGCAAATGGGTGCCTACTGTGTATCTGGAAGAAATACTGTGGAAATGACAGGCAAAATGTCACTTGTTTTACCAGGTTCAGCATCCTCCTGCAGCAAAGGTGTGGTGGCCTGGATGCCAGCAAGTGGTGTCTTGGAATTATGGGGACTCCTAGGCATACTCCTTATTTGTAAAGGTGTGCTCAAATCCTTTACTTCCTATCTCTCTAGATCCTGCCTCAGTAGAGGGCAGATGTTCCAGCTGCAGAATGTACGTTTGCAGCCACTGTGAATTTTTTCTTCTCTGAACACGGTGGTTTGATACATATTGGTCTTGCTCTCAAAGAAAAAGCAGTCAACTTAATACTTATTTAATTGAAATATTTAAAAATGAGAAAAGCAAGAATTTGTTTATGATAAGTGGGATGATACAATCTCTGTCTGCCTCAGACATCTCCCTCTCATTCAGGGAAACGGGGCTCTGCTACTTGTCCTGTAGGGAAGTGTTGGAATCACAGTCCCCGGAAGTGTTCAAAAAATATGCGGATATGGCCCTTAGGGTCACTAAAACTATGATTTAGTTGTGTGCTTGGCAGTGCTGGTTTATGGTGGGATTCTAGGCTCTCAGAGGTATTTTCCAAGTTTAATGATTCTGTGATTCTGTCTGGGCTTCTGTTTTAGGACACGTGTTAGTAGCACTTCAAGTCAAACTTGTAGAAAATGTTATGGGATAAATCCCTCCAGTGACCATCTGCTGAGTAAGTGATTGCCCTGGAAATTTTAATTCTGGACAGCACCAGGCTCCTTTGCCAGGAGGCCCTCCTGCTGTAGTTGGATATTCTGGTCAACACCAGGACTATATGTTGTCCTGCTGAACCAACATTATACATCTGCTGTTACCAGACCTAAATAGTCTTAAATGTCACTAATAAGGTAAGTAAATGCCTTACTTTTTGTTGAGTGACTTTGACAAGTCTAAAAAGCCTCTTGCAGCTTATACAAAAATCCAATAATGAAAAATATCCACAGATTATTAATTATAAGTGTATGTGTAGCTATTAAAAGCTCCAACTGGGCAAAACATTTTTGCAAACGTTTGGTTTTAAGCATGTGAGAGATTTAAACCTCTTAAGATGCTTTGCTGGATTAAGATCAGAATTCCCCAGAGAGTCTAACACACATTTAACTGGTCTTTAAAAGCAAAACTAACTTCCTCCAGATACTATTAATAATGCTTTTACATTAAATCATTTAAATGCAGCCATTCTCAAGCACTGTACATAGAACCAAGTATATAAATACATAATACTTACAAGTGTATAAGCCAATAATAGGAGAGTTCAGATAAAGCTGACAGAAATCGGGTTCTGAAGTGATAATCTTTCATCACTGTATATGCTATGCAGCAGATAATGCAGTTTAGTCTTATTTTGCTTGTTTCTCTTGATTTGAGCAGAAAGCCCAAGAAGCCTAAGATTTAGGCTGTTTATAGGCAGTTTTTGTATTTTCTTGGCAGCATAATGTTCTCTGGGGCTGGAACATGCAGCTACCCTTGTTTTCTAATAAATGAAAAAGAGAAGACAAGAGGCAGTCAATGAAGAAATTATTTGCTACTGACCCTTTACCTCTCAAAATGGAGCATGCAATTAAAGTTGTGCAGTGTGTGTATATTGCATTGATCTCCATCAGAGGACAGTGAGAAAAGAAGTGCTCTGAACACCCATTCTTAGTGTGGTTCAATACCTGCACCATGTATTCCTAATGCGCAAATTGTCACTTGTTGGAACAAATATTTAAGTCTCCTGATGTTATTTTTTTCTAAAAACAAATGTGTACTTCCTTTTTCTCTTGTTTTCAGGTTCCTGTCACTTGTTGTCTTTGACAGCAAATCCCAGGAGCTCAGTAAACCTTGAGCTGAGGAAGAACTCTGGATTCCAGCTCTAATCTTTCCTGGGGGAGCAAGGCACACACCTTTGACAAGTCTGAACAGCTGTGTAGGTGCTGTGCAGCTGTGCCATGCAGTTGGTGTGTGATAGATGCAGTCAAGTTTCCCTAAAGAAACTGAATTTTGGAACACCTAATCTCCAAATCTCAACTGGGTCCATGAAGGAGATCATAATGGGAAATTTCACCACTAGGCCACCAAATGATTCTGTAATTTTGGCTATTTGTAGTATACTGATGGCATAAGGTGCTTAAAGTAGGTTTAGATGCTGCAGAATCGGTGCTTATGGGTTTTGAGCATTGCTGAGGATATCAACAGGTAGTGTAATAATGCTACACTGGGCAGCTGACAAGGGGAAAAACAGAAGTAAAAGCAGATACATGGTTACTCCAGAATGTATAGGTGGATTCTAGGAGCCTTTTTTCTGAGGTACTGTTTTCAAGAAGATCAAATTAATGCTGGATGGGCCATGGTGATGATCAAAGAAAACAAAGGAGAGGAGGAATTGCCAGTTACATGTCTATGGACACGTGGTTGAATATTTGTCTTCGATGCATATGTCATTTAGAGTTGTTCAGAAAATTGTCTGAATAATGTGGGAAAAATAGATACTGTCAGGATATGAAGTCCCTGGATATTTTGGGAGTAAACTCTTGATCTGTGGACTGTGGGACCCTTGGGTAAATGACTCAAACTACGTAGAGTTGTCAACATGACATATTAAAGTCATCACACATTTCTTGCAGTCCTAAAACTGTTAGTGCACCAAAATAGACATAATGTTTTAGAGATGTAGAATGGTGATAAAAGGCATATGCTTAAGACTTCAAATAGTACACTTATCTGGATTGACATGTCTACAAAAGGAGTTGTGATCTTGGCTTTTTAGGATAATATGGTAAATATAATATATTATGGATTTTTTAGGAAGTGTGGATGGAAAGAAGAGTAACCTTGACTAATAGCATTTGTGCTATCTCCTACTTTGTCCATAAAAATCAAAAATGTGAGTTTTAGCATGAAACTTTCTGCTGACTGTGAAGTTTCAGAGCAAGAAGTGGGAAGTCAAACTCCAGAACTCCTCTTACTATACACTAAAACTATTTTCTGCACTTATATCTGAATTGTGGCAATTCTTACAAATGGAGAGGGAGAGCTTGGAGAAATCCTTGCCTCTGCCCAGGCCTCTGGCAGTCAACAGTAGCTTTATTGAGGTGGCCAGCACCCCAAAACCATTCTCATGTGTATGTTCTTAATAATGACTGACCAGGCCTATTACAACATTAATTATTTCTTGAATAGACCAATGAAAAGAGACATAAGACAAATAGACTTACTACACAGGAATAAAACAAAAAGAAACACTACTAGTAGATAAAGATACAATTTTAGATGAAAGATTAAAGATACAGGACAATTATAGTTGTACCTTATGTTACAGCTAGCAAAGAAATAGTATAGGTTAGGAGTCAATGTCACCAGTGAATGATAGCTGTGTGCAGAGAATCTTCTTTATTTTTCTCAATCCTTTGGGGGAGTAATTTGATGCGAATGTCTTTGTCATTGAGGAGAGGTCTCTACATACTCAGAGTGTATAAGAGATTTCTGATTTCACAAAAATCATAGTGGTCTTTTATAATTGTTAAAATGGTTGTGTCTGTAGTCACTAATTTTAGGTCTTCTTTTCTCACCATTCAAGTCAGGATGTGTATTGCCAGCTAAGGAGGTTCTCAGCTGAGATAATTCATCATATGACAAACCATTCTGGTCTGATTTTAGCCATATGTGGTGGGGAGATAAGGTTTTACTGTATCAGGGGGTGAAAGGTCCTGCCATAACAATTCACCAAATTAACTAATTCAGTCCTGATATGAGTGGAGGACCTATGCATTTCTACTTATTTTCTTTGATTTCTTTTTGAGCAGAAAAAAAAAATGGTTTTGAAGTATCACTTTAGATGTTGTAAAGGAAAGAGGAGGATGTTACTTTTGTTTCAAAGCGTATTGGTGGTAGGTATGAATTTGAGGGTCCTAAAACATAAGCTAGTAACTGTGACTATCACAGAATCACAGAATGTGTGGGTTGGAAGAGACCTTCAAGATCGAGTCCAACCCAGCCCTAACACCTCAACTAGATCATGGCATCAAGTGCCACATCCAGTTTCTTTTAAACACATCCTGGGATGGTGACTCCACCACCTCCCCAAGCAGACTATTCCAGTATTTAATCACTCTTTCCGTGAAAAACTTCTTCCAGTTATCCAACCTATATTTCCCTTGATGCAGCTTAAGACTGTGTCCTGTCCTTCTGTCAGTTGCTGCCTGGAGAAAGAGACCAACCCCCAGCTCTCTGCAACAGCCTTCAGGAAGTTGTAGAGAGTGATAAGGTCACCTCTGAGTCTCCTTTTCTCCAGGCTAAACAAGCCCAGTTCCCTCAGTCATTCTTCATATGGCTTGTTTTCCAATCCCTTCACCAGCCTCGTTGCCTCCTCTGGACACGTTTAAGTGTCTCAACGTCCTTCCTAAACTGAGGGGCCAGAGCTGGACACAGCACTCAATGTCCTTCCTAAACTGAGGGGCCAGAACTGGACACAGCACTCAAGGTCTGGCCTGACCAGTGCCAAGTACAGGGGCAGAATGACCTCCCTGCTCCTGCTGCCCACACCATTCCTGATCCAAGCCAGGAGCCATTGGCCCTCTTGGCCACCTGGGCACACCCTGGCTCATGTTCAGCTGCTGTCACCAGCAGCCCCAGGTCCCTTTCCTCCTGGGCATTGTCCAGCCACACCATCCCCAACCTGTAACTCTGCGGGAGGTTATTGCGGCCAAAGTGCAGGACTTGACACTTGGACTTATTAAACTTCATTTTGTTGGACTCTGCCCATTGATCCAACCATTCCAGATCTCTCTGCAGAGCCCTCCTATCTTCCAAGCAGTCGACACACGCTCCCAGCTTTGTGTCATCCGCAAATTTACTAATGAAAGATTCAATAGCCTCATCCATGTCATCAATGAAAATATTGAACAGAGCTGGTCCCAGCACAGCCCCCTGAGGAACACCACTGGTGACTGTCCCCAGCTGGATGCAGCACCAATTCCCCACCACTCTCTGGGCCTGGCCATGCAGCCAGTTCCTAACCCAGCAAAGAGCTCCTGTCCAAGCCCTGGGCTGCCAGCTTATCCAGGAGTGTGCTGGGGGAGACAGTGTCAAAAGCCTGGCTGAAGTCCAAATAGACAACATCCACAGCCCTTCCTGCATCCACCAGGTGGGTCACCTGGTCATAAAAGGAGATCAGCTTGGTCAAACATGACTTACCCCTCCTAAACCCGTGCTGGCTGGGCCTGAGACCCTGGCCATCTTGTAGGTGCTGCATGATGACACTCAGTATAAACTGTTCCATTATCTTGCCAGGTACTGAGGTCAGGCTGACTGGTCTATAACTACTGGGATCCTCCTTCCCACCCTTTTTGTGAATGAGTGTTGCATTGGCCAGTTTCCAGTCTTCTGGAATCTCACCAGTGGGCCAATACTGTTGGTAAATGATGGAGTGTGGCTTTGCAAGCCCATCTGCCAGCTCCCTCATCACCCTGGGATGAATCCCATCTGGGCCCATAGATTTATGAGTGTCCAAGCATCTCAGCAATTCTCTGTCTGCCTCGTCTCAGATAATGGGGGAACCATTCTGTTCCCTGACACCATCTACCAGCCCAGGAGGACAGTTGTCCTGTAGGCAAGTTGTCTTCCCACTGAAAACTGAGGCAAAGGAGGCATTAAGCACCTCTGCCTTCTCATCAGCAGTTACTGAGTTCCCTCCCTTATCCAATAGAGAGTAAAGATTAACCTTACCTTTCCTTTTACCATTAATGTATTTATAGAAACATTTTTTATTGTCCTTTACAGGAGTTGCCATTTTGAGTTCAAACTGAGCTTTGGCCTCCCTAATTTTTTTCCTACATTCTCTAGCAGCCCCCTTAAATACATCCCGAGGGACCTGGCCCTCCTTCCAAAAATGATACACCCTCTTTTTATTCCTGAGTTCATCCAAAACCTCCTTGCTTATCTAGGCTGGGCGTTTGCCTCGTCGACTGGTCTTCCGGCACATAGGGACAGTCTGTTCCTGTGCCCTCAAAAACTCTGTTTTGAAGAACAACCAGCTTTCCTAGACTCCTTTGTTTTTAAGGGCTGCTTCCCAAGGAACTCTCTGAATAAGTCTTTTTAAAAGGCCAAAGTCTGCCATCAGGAAGTCCAATGTAAAAGTCCTGTTGATGTACCTCCTGATTTCACCAAATATCGAGAACTCTATAATTTCATGATCGCTCTGCCCCAGCTGTCCTCCAACCACCACATCTTCCACCAGTCCATCTCTATTTGTGAACAACATAGTCTGGTGGCCTCACCTACCAGCTGTGACAAAACGTTATAGTCCATGCACTCTAAAAATTTCCTGGACTGTCTCTTTTCTGCTGTATTAAGTTCCCAGCAGATGTCTGGCAGGTTGAAGTCACCTACAAGAACAAGGGCTGATGATCCTGAAACATTCTCCAGCTGCTTATAGAGTAAGTTGTCCACCTCTTCCTCCTGGTTGGGTGGATGATAACAGACTCCCAGTAGGATGTCAGTCTTGTTGGCTCTCCCCTTAATTCTTACCCATGGGCATTCAACTCCATCTTCATTAGTTTCAATACCTATGGGGTCAAAAGACTTCTTAATATAAAGGGCCACCCCTCCACCTCTTCTCCCTTTCCTGTTTCTTCTGAAGAGCCTGTAGCCATGGAGTGCAGTGCTCCAGCTGTGTGAGTCATCCCACCACGTTTCTGTGATGGCGACTACATCACAGCTTTGCTGTTGCACCATGACCTCCAGCTCTCCCTGTTTGTTACCCATGCTACGTGCATTGGTGTACATGCCCTTCAGCTGGGCTACTGATTTCACCCCTAACTCAGGCTTAGCACCCTTGGGCCTGCTTCCAGGCAGCCCAGCTGTATCCCCTTTCCCCTTCAAACCTAGTTTAAAGCCCTCTCAACGAGGTCTGCCAGCTCCTGAGCCAAGAACCCTCTACCCTTAACAGAGAGATATATTCCATCTGGTTCCAACAGAGGAGGTGTCATGAAAGTTGTGCCATGATCAAAGAATCCAAAATTTTGTCGATGATAGGTTTATCTCTAGAACTCTCATCTCTTTAAACTATATGAGACTTGAAAGATGTGAAAATGTTTGATGCATTAAATCACCTAATTGTAGAATCTCAACTTATTTCCAGAATGAAATGCAAACTAGAAAAATTTACCTGCATGATTTTGCATTGAGACACAGAAATGTGGCTTTCATGATACAATTAAGATAAAATGGGAATTATAACATATTAACATGATGAATTTAATCATTGTGTTTAGAACTCCTATGAATGCAAGGAATACACATATAGAGTTTGACGTAATTTGTCCTTATATTAAGTGTACACAGAAAACAGGACTACTCATGTTCTCAGATGATGCATTTAATAACTTTTGCTCAATTAATATTTTATAAGGCTTTGGTGTCTGTTTCTACAAGAAATGAAGTTCAAAGCAGACTCTGCAGTGTGTTCATCCCTTTGTTTATGGAATGTCTTTATGTAAAGACAGACACAGTTTTATTGACTATAAAATATTTTGGCATTTGGGGGATGACATGAGAGCTGATTGTGCTGATGTCCTTTTCTTCTCCCTGTGGTTCATTTTGAGGCCTCTGTTGGCCTTGAAGTGAGGGGTGGTTTGTGAACTTTGGGGAACCTTTTAGGTGCTTTGAAAACCTGTGGGACAAAGCTCACAGGGGAAGGGGAAACTGATGGTTGGGGTGGTTCTATTTTATTACTGGAGAAGTGGTGCCAAATATGAATCTGAGCAACAAAAAAGGGAAAAACAGGCACAATTCCTACCATTTTGAGGAAGAGGATGTGTATGGGTACCAGGGAAACTCACATTGGTGGCAATAACAACTTTCATGTGAGTTGGGCATGTCTAACATATTTTCCTAGGATGAGAAAACTGATGCCCTTACAACAGTGTGTCACTCTTGCATAGAGTTTTGGTCAGAAAAATCTTCAAAAATGTAACAGCTCCATTTCTTGCAATATAATAAAAAGTAAATGACTTACAATCCCACCACAAACTTGCTTTTCTGCCAATTTTGCTACTTTTAATTTTCTTTTTTTTAATGCTGGAGTATAATTTTAACACATAGATATCAGATGAGAAGGGCTTTTAGAAGCCCAGATACGAGCAATTATAACAAATTAGCTTCCACTTTTAAAGTGGCATAATGTTCAACATGGTGGCCTTGGAGAATATCCTTGGTAGTTAGATTCTGAAGAGAAGCTGCTAGTCTAAAATGGGTAAGCCTGCAACCTAATTTCCTGTCACAGAAAAACCACCTAAGAAGGGTATGTGTTTATTTGGGTCTACTATAACCTGTATACAATGGCTCTAGTGGGCTTTGGGGCTCTTCTGGTCTTGGTATTTCATGGATCTACACGAAAATAATGGTTTCTATTGCAGTGTGCTGGAACTTCCTAGACATTTTATAATTAAGCAAAGATTGAAGCATTGTAAATGCTGTTGTTATATCTCATATATATATCTCATTCCTAAATATAACATTGAGCATTACCATGTTTGGACTGCAAAAGCTTTCAGGGGATTGTGCTATTTACTGCAACTTTTAATTGATTTGGTGCTCCCGTTTAGCAAAGCCATCTCTTGCCACTGCAGGAGGACCTTGTGATGCAGGCTATCACAGGAGCTAAATTTGGTGCTGAAGCTTTATTGAAGTTTTTACAGCATTACATCTTAGCCTTGCAGTGAACTGTCTGCAATTTATTGCTGTGTTTTGCAGCAAGAAAGTAGAAAAAGAGATTGATGTTGAAATCATTTTATCTCCTAAAGTCTGTAGAGACATAGTTAACCAACGGCATTGGCTTGGTGAGGGTTTTACAGCACTTTTTAAAATTATTCAAGGAAAATGAATAAATCGATCAAACTTACCCATTCCCTTACTAGGAATAGACGAGGAGCTTTTCATGCTGAAGAGATTAGGCTGCTTTTTCATTTGCAATGAATATAGGTTAATTTCCAGTATTATTTGGTTTTGCTGTTTACTTTCAGTAGACTTCAGCTTGTAAATGTGAACAACACAATCTAGTCAAAAGATTTTGGTTTCACCAAGTGTTTTTTAACATGTCTTGCCGTTCTTTGGGACTGTTTTTCCCTACTCCCTGTAGGGAATGGGCCCTGGGTTATAGGTCTAGGAATTTTCAATTGGTGCAAGACTCCTGAATCACATTTCATGGGACAGACATTGTCAAAGCAACAGGAAGGGTTCCCCTGTATTGACCTGCTCATGGGGCAAGCACAGACTGCCAGGTTGGGCAGCACTTAATTTCACTTGCCACCAGTAACTACTAGCATGTTAAATTGCATTATACTATTTTATATTTGGAGAGACTTTCCAATTAGATGGTCCAGTAGCCGTAATTTCCTAAGGGGAATCAGCCTAGATCAAAGTGAGTGTGGAAGACAGGCAGTTCTTTACATCTCCCCCTCCTTACCAGTATCACCTAATTCCCAGAGGCTGCTTGACAGAAGATTATCAACCATCCTTAGATAATCATGATACTTGGAGAGTAAGAAGCCTGTTCCAGGGCAGGAGGGGCAAAAGTGAGAATGGTATGGGAATTCTCACTGCTGCATATTACATCCAAGTAGAGGAGGCAGCTGAAAAGTCTGTGCTCCAGCACATATAGTCTGAACAATATAGAAAACAGCAGAAAACAGGGAAAAGTAACCCACAGGCTCTCTGTCTTTATATCAATATATTTGAGAGATTTTGAAAGCTATGTGCCAGGAACTTTTTTTTTTTTTTTCTTTTCTTTTTGTAAATGAAACCTGTCTTTATTTATTGTAAGGCTTTTTCTGGTTTGAATAAAACGAGATATTTTACTTTACTGAAATGTTTTTAGCTCTTCCTCATGGCAGAAGTGGCATATCCTTTTGTTCACTGATATTGCTGTGATTTAGATGATAATGCCTGTGTTTGCTTGTAAAAATATTATTCTGGAGGTAGTAAAAACTCCAAGGATTAGAGATGAAACCATATATTGATAAGAACATTTAAACCCTGCAGCATCTTTCAGATGTTGTGAACCACATACAACATCAATAGCATCCTCTGTCAAGAAGGGGGGAAGAAAAGCATAAATGTAAAATGACAGTTTCTCATACTAGTTTTCTCACAATGTATGCTGGGAAATATTTTCCCCTGTCTTACTATTTCAGGATTAAGCAGTATAAAAGGAAAAATGATGCTCCCCCTAACTAGTTAACTGAAAAATAGAATCACAGAGACTAGGCAACTATTCCTTAGGAAAAAGGTAAGGTGGGGGATTATTAGGACAATTGCCATTTATATTTCTCTAAAAAAGGATGTAATTTACCTTTTCATAAAAACAGGCATTGTTGTATGCATTTCTAAATGTCGTGATGAGGAAACAACCATCACTATTTAGCTACTATAGGTTTGCTCCCACAGAATTTTGTCTTTTAATGGTCACCATCTTAGAAGGTTGAAGATAGGGTTCATAAAGAACATGAATTGGAAAGAGAAACCCACAGGGCTTTTTTACCTCTTTTGTATTGCTTTACGTGTCATGTTTAGTTCAAAATTTCCTGAATTTCCCCATCCTTTGTATATTTATTTCTATCCCCTGCCTTAATGTATTGTTAGAGTTTAGGTTTTCTCAAAGGAATTTCTTCCCACTTGTTGTCATGGAGGTGTGGAACGGCAGGGTCAGCTTTCTAGGTAAAATGTCTCTGGCATTTTCTAAGTAAAATGTCTTCTATTTTCGTCCATCCTTCCGTCTGTCCTTGAAGCTCCATAATTTCAAAGTTACAGTAATTTGGATAGAGGGGGCCATCTTTCCATTCCAGGAAGGTTCCTGCCTTCCTTGGGAGATACATGTCTTTTAAACCATGACACGAATAAAGAACATCTACATTTATAAGTTGTTCCTTAATATATAAACAAGATACCGACTCATGTCTGTTTTCAAAGATATGCAACCCCAAATTATTAAGAGCTTGTTTGCCTGTTCCCGACCTCATGGACCTCCTGTCTCATTGAATAAGGAATGAAGTAACTAAGGATGTTTATGTAAAGATAGTAAGCCATTATTACCAGCCTTGAACTAATAGCAGATTTTTGATGTTTTTTTTTAAGAAGAACTTTTTGGTATGACTGTAGCTGGCTTTAAGAGTCCATTTATTGAATGTGGAATCCTGTAGAATTAGGAGTAATGCAAAAAATGGAGAAGACTTTGTATCTGGAAGAATTTAAGTATCTTCTGATTATTTTGTTTTCACCATTTTCTCACCTGTGAAACATACAATGTATTTAAATAGAATGTTTATATTTATCCTTATTATTACATAGTCTTTACTATAAGGATAATTTGTGCAGCTGACACATAGGTTGGTATCCTAACTGGGTTGTGTAATTATAGCATACTGGAGTTTGGGTCCATCCCCTTAAGCACTATTCTGGGACAAATCTTGTGTTTTAGAGAACACTGGGATGATATGGTGTTCCTGCTTCTTACATGTTTTTAGTACAAACCTGTCTATTAGGATACATTTGAAATTCCTTAGGAATCCTCGAACAGATTTTATGATAGAAATGAACATTTCCATTTAGCATGGAAAAAAGCTTTTAAAACATTTAAAGTAATTTTCCTTTGGTTTTTCATGTGTTTTCTATTACTAGACTAAAACACTCACAATGTTGCATTATGTTTTATATATATGAAAAGAGGAAACCAGATATGGTTCCTTTTTATTATTTTTTGTTTGTGGCTGTGTATAAAGATCAAAGATATTTCTCTGCTCATAAAATAAATGTGTGGGGAGATTTAATAACATCAGACATTGTTTAAAATATCAAGGTTTACCTCAAGTGATGCTTGTAGTCTAAGTCACCTCACTTTTGCCTTCTCTCCTCAATCTGGTGTGTTCAAGTATTAAAGGACTATGTTATTCTGCCTTAAATGCAGAGCTCAAAGAAACAAGGAGACATTAGGAGTGCCCAGCCATTGGCATACATGTTCTCTGTTCCTGGACAGAGACGTTATCAAACTCTTTGGGAACCAAGATCCAAGATTTTAAATCATATTTGGTTGTTATTTGTTGCCTATGTTGAGCTGGAGTGTATGATAAGGTGTTCACAGACCATTACAATTCACATCATTATTCTTCCAAGATCTGTAGTATATGGAAAAAAGTTGTTATTTTAGCTGCAAATATGGAGCTAAATGTATAAACAAGTTCTATTTGGAAGGGTCATGCAACAATCCTCTAGTCCAACTGCATGGGTGATACAAGGATAAATTTTTCTCACTTCTCCTTTGAGTGTCAGATCCCAGGCTGGAATTAACAGTGGGGGGACTGGCTGAACTGAGAAAGGCAAACTGTTGTGTCTGGAGAGTTGTTTCTGTGTTTGTGAATCCAACTTAAGAACCTTGGGAAACTGGATTGAAAAATATAAAAGAATTAATTTAAACTTTTTGCATCTTTACTCCCATTTCAGTAGGCAGCTCATTAGTCAATAGATTAAGCTGTTCCCGAGATGTCATTTAAGTAGCAGAGCAGAATCATAGGATCATTGAGGTTGGAAAAGATCAAGTCTGACCATTAACCTGACACAGCCAAGTCCACCACTAAATACAGAAATCTGATACACAGAATATCTGTCTAAGATCCAGGTGCCCACAGACACCCATCTCAGCCCCCAGAAGGGTTTAATGTGAGGTGCAGGAATAGAAGTGTCTACTCAAGCGTGTTATCTTAACTCATGGGTACAGCACTTGAATTGTTTTACTGCCTGGATTCTCCAGACAAATACAGGGACAGTGTATTTTCACAGCTCTGAAGTGGAATAAAGAAATGAACCCACAGGCGTTCAGAGCCAGATTTCCCTCAGTCTAATAAAGACAAAGTATTATTAATATGCAGGGTATATAAACTCAGGTCTGAAATCTAAAGGAAAAAAACCTGCACTGTTTAAGCAGAAAATTCTTTGCCAGGTCAATTAAACAGCTTGTTTAGAGATTTCTGTAAGATGCATGGCTCTGCCAGGGCTTTGTCATCTTCTCCTGCCACTCTCTCCTATGCAATGGAGAGCCTGCAGAGCTCTCTGCAAGTAATTGTAACACTCTTGAGTTACAGAGCAATATACTCCAAAAATTGCAGGCAGTCTCAGTATTCTGCAGGATTTCTGTGACACACTTTTTTTTGTTTCTTCAGTTTTGTTTGTTTGCTCTTTTTTTTTTTTAAATTTTTTTTTATTTTTTTTATTTTTTTTTTAAATTTATTCTTTCCCCACATAACATGCCTTTCATTTTTCAGTGGAAGAAAATGGACAGCTTGCAAGGCAGTGGAGGAAAATTGAGACCTGCATCTGAATGTGACACATGGATATGGACACCTGCCCCATCTGGGAGTGTTGCACTTTCCTTCCCCTGTGAGTGGGTTTGGTACATTTACTTCTCTAAATCTTAACTGCCCTAGGATAGTTGCAATTCTAACAATATTATTATTATTTTTTTTAATCTTCTTTCTTCCTTTTCCTCCTTTATTTTTGCAGTGAAATAAAAGGAAAATTTCCCACTTCCAAGTGGACTTGGAGGAAGCATAAGATTGGCAATGGGGAAGGGTGTTCAAGGAAAGACTGAGGAAGTAGGAAGAGATATTTGCTTAAAAAAAGAGAACAGAAAATACTCTTCTTTGGGTGGAAACTGTGGATTTTGATGTGGAGTGAATGAACAGAATAGAGGAAAAATATTTCCCACTATGATGTGATAGACTCCAAGCTGGATAAGTAGCTGCCATTGTAGGGAGGCAGGTATTTAAAAATTGAGGATTTTTTTGTATATTTAGGGATATACTGGACAAAAAGCCAGTGACACTTTAGAAACTCTGTGTTTTGAAGACACCTTATCCTTTCGATACAAAGTAGAAAGTGAGATGCCAGTGGTGTCCATACAGAGCCCAGACTGTGTGAATAGAGGGTTTTCTCATGCTTGTGTTCTTTAATTCAACAGCCTCTCTGCAGTGAGGAAAACAGACCCAACAGGCAAAAGTACAGCTGGCACACAGCACAATAAATGACTAATTTTCACTCAGCGAAGTTCTCTAAATGCTGCTACATGCCAGACTCTGTGGAGCCATTTCCAGGATCTCAAAAGAAAGATTAAAACAATCTCAAATACACAGAATTGACAGGAAAGTAAACTTTTCTATGGAAGGGACACAAGAAGCCATATGGTGAGTGTTGCACAAAGCCAAACAAATCCAGTCTCTGAATTCCTAAGGCATATAAACCTCTGCACAGATATTAAATTTCTCTGCAAAAAAAGTGAGCTATATGCAAATTCATACTGTCATAATTCTGTCATGCAGAACAAAGATCTTGTAATTTCCCAATGTTGTCCTTTCCTTACCGTCCTGAAAATGTGTTCAAAAGCATAAAATCAGAAGCATTTTCACTGGAGTAAGCTGTTAAGGAGATGAAACAATTACAGGTAGCAGAGGGGGGTCAGTCAGTAGTTAAATGAACTCCTTTTATTGTTTGTAGTAGCTCTGGATCCACGGAAAGCGTTGTCTTTTGTTGCTGCATTGTACTGCTGTCTGATGATGCAGCCAGCTCTTCAAAGAATACTGTGATGGATGATCTGCAGCTTCAATTCACAGAGTTTAAAATATGTTCCTACATGCCTAAGATGAAACTGATTGAGGTTGTGTTAATACATGTTATTTAAATTCCTTGACCAGTGAGCAGCAGTAATAAGGTTTAATAAGATGATGGCTTGCATAAAGTGGGCTGTAAGTCTAGGACTGTTATCCTGTCACTTTGTGGAACTCATTTTGTTTTCATATGACATTTATTGCCCAACCTTGTTCACTCAGTTCTGAAGAAAGATGTACTAAAATCGTAGAGCTTTTGTCCTAGAGCGTCTGATAAACAGAGTGGAAAGATTTATGTGTGAAGGAGGGGATTATGAAAGTTTAGAGGGCTGTGAAGAAACCATCTGTAGGGACATAAGTGACATAAAGGTAAGGGATTTTAATATTAATATGTTGTGTTCAAATGTTTGTTATTAAATTTTGATTTTAGCTTAGAATCCAGGACCCTGTGCTGGTCTTTTCTATGCGTGGTAGGACACGCTGAGAGGATTAGTGAAGCAGAGTCCAAATCAAGGGAATGAATCAGCTGTAAGTCATTGGAATTGTGATCACATGGGAATAAAATGCCAATTATCTTTATCAGCTTCCAAGTCTATTTATTGAAGTTAATTTCTCAAACTTTAATTAGAATTGGCTATAACATTAAAAGTATCTTTATTTCTTCTGAACAGATCAGAACCCAGCTGGTAGGTGTAATATGTGGGGATAGGAGCAAGTAGAAATTCTTCATTTTATTTGAGATTTTGTCCCTAAATTATTGCATGTATTCAAACCAGTTTGCCTTTTCATTCTTGGAAATGGCAGCTTGTGGCATTTTTTTCCTCCCTAACACATTATATAAAATTATAGAAGAATGGAGGATATGGTTTTGATGAAGTGTAGTTGCATGTTTTTATTTAGACCTAAAGTTTGTCTGTGCTTAGACATATATCGAGGTATTTTTCAATGTCTGTGGTTTTCATTGTGATCAGATGAGTAAAGCTTAGCAAAGTCACTCTGAGTTTGACCAAGTTATAAATGAATGTTCAAGAAAACCTGGAGAAGATCAAGAGAAAAGGTTTCTGAGAAAAAAATGAAGACATCTATAACACTTGCCTTTTTCTTGTCTTTAGAAAACAGAATTTGTCACTACTTTGGTATCATCTACTTCCAACTCCTTGCTGTCAGCAGGGGCACGTTTCCCTTACTCAGAGCTCCATCCAAGCTGGCTTTGAACACTTCCAGGAACGGAGCATCCACAGCTTCTCTGGGTGACCTGTGTCAGTCCCTCACCTCCCTCACAGCAAAGAACTATATCAAATTAAAAACCTACTATCTAACCTAAACATACTCGTTCACTTTGAAGCCTATTCCCTTTGTCCTGTCACTGCATGCTACTGTAAACAGTCTCTCTTCATCTTGTAGGCTCCCTTCAGGTACTTGAAGGCTGCTGTCAGGCCACCCTAGTATTTTTTTTTTTTTTTCCAGGTTGAACAAACACAGTTCTCTCAGCCTTTCCTCAAAAAAGAGGTGCTGTATCTCTCTAATTAACTTGATGTGGAGTTACTCAATCAGTTCCATGTCCCTCCTGTGCTGGGACCCCAGAGCTGGTGCAGCCCCACTCTAGATGGGCTCTGAGCAGAGCAGAGGGGCAGAATCTCCTCCTTCCCTTTCCTGCTGCCTACACTGCTCTGGATGCAGCCCAGAACAAATTTGGCTTTTTGGGCTGCAAGTGCACATGGCCAGGGCATGTCCAGCTTTCCCTTCACCAGCACCCCCAAGTCCTTTTGGGCAGGGCTGTTCTCCATCTGCTCATCCCAGCCTGGATTGACATCAGGGGTTCCCATGACCCAGGTGCAGCACCTTGTACTGGGTCTTATTAAACCTCAGGAGATTCCCATGGGCCCATTTCCTGGAGCTTGTCCAAGTCCCTGTGGATGACATTCTGTCCTTCTGATGTGCCAACAGCACCACTCAACTTGGTGTCATGTGCAAATGTGCTGAGGGTGCACTTGATCCTTTTGTCTGTGTCATTAATGAAGACATTGAATATTGTTGATTTATGAGTTGAGCAGAGTCAGAGAATCATTTAGGTTGGACCTCTAAGATCATCGAGTGTAACCATTAACCCAGCACTGCAAGGCCCACCTCTAAGCCATGTCTTTAAGTGCCACATCTACAAGTTTTTTGAACACTTGTGGGGATGGTGTGATTGCACCAGTTCAGTAACCAGCCTGTTCCAATGCTTGAACACCTTTTCATGAAGAAATTTTCCCTAATAGCCAATCTAAACCTTCCCTGGCCATTTCCTTTTGCCCTATTGCTTGTTATCTGGCAGAAGAGACTGACCACAGAGACCTGGCCACAGTCTCCTTTTAGTAGTCGTAGAGAGCCATAAGGTCCCCCATGAGTTTCCTTTTTCCAGAAAACATCCTGTTTTCTCAGCTGCTTCTCATCAGACTTGTGCTCCAGACCTTTCACCAGAGCTCTCACCATCATCTTAGGTTTTCTTCATCAACTAGAGAAGTTAGGAGAACACGGGTTAGTGGGAATGGAGATCTGCATTTTATTGTCAATCATTAAGTGCTTCATGCTCTCTGTGTAACTCTTCCTCTTGCCTTTGCATGACTTTCATTGTGTCTCAGTTTAATTTGCTGCAGACTCAAGAAGATGTATGCATTGAGCCTACCTAGGAAATAAGCAAGCTTACAAGGCAGATCCCAAGTATGCCTCAGAAAATACCTGCTGTGTTCTGTAATGGAAAAAGTAAACCCTCCTCCAGTTTGAAGGTGAGAGGTTGACTGTGGAGAACTGCTAGCACATCGCAGCAGTGCAGGAGGTTTTATGCCCACAGTTATGTCATATAGGAGAATTAGTGAGTATTTATCACTAGTTATGCCAGCAGAGTAAAATAGAAAAAAAAAATATGACTGAAGGACCTTTGTAGCTTACACAATGTCTTTTATGGGAAACTTGGAGGACTATGAGGATTGAAAAAACGTTATCACTTGGAACTCATAGGATTTAACAAGACTTGCCCAGTCAGATGAGAAATAAGGTTCGTAATTCCAATCTCTGGGTTTCCAGTCATATTTTTATTGCTAGGTCATGTTTTCTTTCTACCAAATGCAACACAAAGCTCTCCCTCACTAATGTTGCATGAACTTTTTCCTTCAGCTAGTTTGCACCTACTCAAAAAATAAAAGAAACACAAGGGCTCTGAAAGACAGACTTTACCATGAACTGTTTACACCTATGCATAAATGCCCTACATCAGAATGATATTGTCTATGTTTGATGGATGGAGAGATGTACCAGATCTGTGAAGATGTCAGATTAAAGGTCTAATCCTCCAAAAAGAAAGAGGGAATGGAGATGGGATTTATGATTTTGTTTATGAATCACAAATAATTCAAAGGGAAAAACTGAGAGAGCTTTACACTAATATATGGAGCTACTCTGGTGGAGAACTCTGATCTCTTTCCCAGAATATGTCAGTTTTGTTATCAGAGAAGTCATGAAGCCCTGGTGGATAGTGTGGAAACCTTTCTGAAGAGGCAGACAAAAAGAAGATGGCAAGTGAGCTTTAAGAATTATGCTTCATGCAGGGTGGCTTTTTTTTTTTTTTTTTTTTACTTTTTTTGCAATTTATCTTATGAAATTGAAGCTGTGATCAGTAGAATGGAGTGGTTTTGAAAGACTTCAGCTATGTCTGCTGACCAAAAGAAAAAAAAAAACCTAAAGAAAAAGAAAAAAAAAAAAAGTGAGAGAGAAAATAGGTTTTGTTCTAGAAAGAGTGGTCATTTGAGCTTTGGCCCCACGCTTTTTTGCAATGGCATTATTGGAGCAAAACAAGGTCTAGCACTCTTTTTAGTCTCACAAATTACTTCAGATGTACTGGTTATAGTTGAGAAATCAACACAGAACCTTTTTATCACACTATATGAAATATCTGTGACCCCCCTCAGTGAAATGTTCAACTGGCATTAATTTCTTCCTGCTCCAAACAATGGCTTTAATTGCTTGAGCATCACTTTTTGCTGTTATTCTTCCTTTTTGTTCACTAACCAGTTCTTCTCAAGGTAATAGTATATTTTGAAAAATAATCCTGAGCCTTGCTGGGCTGGGGACTTACACCATTATCTCTGTCTAAAGACTTAATATTTTTTTAATTCTAGTTTTACAGATGCCTCTAGTGAAAAGGTAAATGAGTAAAGCTACTGTTGAAACACTGTTATTCTGTAAAGTCTGTCTAAGAAAGGCCTGTGAAAATGGGAAGGGTGAAGAGGTTAGAAGAGATCTCTAGAAATTATCTTGTCCAGCCTCTTGCTCAAAGGAGACTTGATGTCCCAGGTGGATCAGGGTGGTCAAAGCCTCTCTTAAGGATGGCCTTGTTGGTAAGGAGATGCAGAGAAGTTGGCACCAGGAGGAAAAAGGTCTTCAATGTCAGAGAGCTGTCAGTCCTGTTCCACCATGTGTTGAGAATCAGAAGGTTTAGTCTGGTCTACTTCATCACCAACTCATCATCACCCAGAGATAACCCAGTTGGTAGCACTTTGTTCCTAGTGAGGAAAAGGTCTAGGTGTTTGTTTCATTCAGTTTTTAAAATAATTGTTGTTATTTTTCTTGAGTGAAGCTGCTGGAGCTGTTAAGTGCTTAAATCCTCTTGATGCTCTCAGAGCTCTGCCCCCAGGTTATCATTGAGATGGGGAACCACTGCACCATATTAACTCCTAAACTCTGAAAATTTACATTTCAACTTTGCTAAATTTAGATTTCAATTGCTTGCGATTATAAACCTAGAGTTGAGGTGCAATTGTGACCATCAATTGGAGGATGAAGTCTGTCAAAATGTGGTGAAGAAGCAAGTTTCTAATAGAGTTTCTGGGGAGTTTCTCCAAGGGTGTGCATTGTGGCTTTGCTGAGTCAGGGATGTGCTGGGTGACAAGCTTTGCTTTCCTTTTGGCTGTTTTCAGCATCACTTACAAGATTGGATGATGGGGCTGAACCAAGTAGTCTGGCTCTGTGCTCCAGTTTTAAACATTTACCTGAAATAAGCAATAAATGTCATTGCTTTTGATCAGATGTTATTTATTGTATTATAGTGTATAGTTTATTCTGATTGCAGAATACAGCTTCTAAAAGGATCTGAAAATGTGTATGCTGAGCCTCCTTATCAGGTCAATCAAAATCATTGTTTTTAAAGGATTTCTTTCTGTTTGAAATGAACACTTGACCCATTCCATGAAAACAGAAGATGGGTGTGGTGGTAAACCTATATCAGCTAATAATTTAGTCACACTTTCTCCTCATATGCTTATTAGTCACAGAGACCAAAAATGCCCAAGTGCTTCTGCTTGAAGCTGTAATAAATGTTATGTATTGTGTACAGCAATAAGGGAAAGAAACAATTAATGAAAAATAAAAGGTAAAATGTGTATTTTTGTTTTACCCTGTGACAAACATATTCCACTCGTAATTTATGATACAAGTTCAAAATAGACATAAATCAACAGTTGGGCCTATCAAAGCCCATCCTCCCTTTAAGGTTATATTAAGCTTTTGCTCTATGCTTTCCTTGGAGGTTGAACATAGGTGTGTTTCTAAACATGCATACATATGAAAAATATGTACATACATGTGTAAATGAAAAATGTTATGAATTAATGTTAAACATGCATAAATGAAAATGCCTGTTACAATTTTCCAGAAAATTCTGAGACACTTTAAAAGTACCTAATTCAGCCTAATAGAGAGAAGTAAGTAGGGGTTATATATTTTTGAAACTTTGAATAAAATTACTGTAAATGTACTAAAACCTACACCTATAAATGATGTGCACATATGGTTATGTGGCTTGATAGAGCTAATACTTCAAGAAGAATTTTTCTTTTTAATTCATGTCATTTTAGGAAACAAGATGAGCTCTGTGTCCCTATGATATGCTTAAGAGGACTGACTGGTGGTCCACCTTCTGTGCTTGAGCAGCCTTTGCATGTAGAATCTTTGGACAGGAAATGTTTTAGTAGACATTATTACAGCAGTGATGAGTGGCTATTCAGAGCATGAGGGCTCCAAATGCTGAGTGAAGAGGATCCATTGAGCAGCTGTGATGTAAACAGCAGAAGGTATGTTTCTGGGAGAATTCCCTGAGGCAAAGGAAAAACAAGTGAAGGAGTAGGGAGAAAATAGAAACAAAAGCTATCGCTCCTTCAAGATCTGGATTTTGATGAAAGGGAAGATAACTAGGAAACTTGTTTTGAAAGCGTGCTTCTGATACATAACCAAATGCTGAAATACACACATTAGGGCTAGCTGACAATAAAAAGACTGTACTATGAGATGAAATTTTAAATGAAAAACTAGGAATACAAGTGAAACTGAAGTTGATGACTGCTAATGTACGTTTTATCTTGCTCTGTGAAGACAAATTAATATTACGTATGTATTATGATTTGATAGTCATTTTCAGATGCTTTTCATTTTAGTAATAGTCACTCAGAAGTCAGTCTGAACTTTAGAGATAACACAAGACAGACTTGGTTATATAAAACACCATTAGAGAAATCTGCATGTCTTATCCAACGCTTGGTGAAGAAGGCAACTATTAGAGATCAGACTACATTCTGAAAGGATCACTTAGATTTTTTATGAATTGAATTGAAACAAATTGCACCAAGTAATTACATTTAGATTTTTTTTTCCAGATCCAGCCTGCTTAGTCTGCTTTCAGTTGCTCTTTTTGTCACAAAGTTAGAAGGCAAGCATGTAAAATTGTCTCCTGACTAGAAGGAACAAAATTGTTTTCATTGACTTAAATGGGCTGGGCACTGAATGCCAATTTTCAAAAATCAGGAGATTTGGCACTCTCTTGAAAGGAATTCTCTTTGAAAGCCCTCAGGCTTTTTACCCAGAAATGACAGAACTTTCATTAGTGGTCATTCTTCAGAACTCTGCCTTGAAACTTTTGGTAAAGTAGATTAAGATTCCGTGGGGACCTTGATCAGTGATAATTTTCATATGAGTAATGTAGTACACTCCAATTAGTTTTGGAAAGGGGTAATAGAGTGTTTAAAGAGATTTTCTTCAAGCAGCCAGTTTATTTCCATTGACACTCACTGGATAATCCTTTGTTTATGTAGTATGACAGGATCTCTTTTGTGAGACACAGGTTTTGTGATTAGAACGCACCAAACTGCATTAAATCATAAGCAGAGGTAGTCGCTTAAGCTCTGAAGGTGGTTTTAGGTCAGTTAATCTCTGTGCTAAGCTACTTTCACAGTGTATGTTGCATGGGACATCTAAGATATGTCCTGTACCCCAAAGGATCCAACAGGACACTAAGAATTGCCTTTACAGAGTATAAAAACTGATTCCCCCTGCAGAGCATTACTGACTCATCTGAGGGAACTCAGCAGCTGCCAGTAGGAAGATGCAAGGTGCAAAAGCAAAAGGATAACTTCTCTAATGGATGCTGTAAAGGGAGTGGAGGAAAGTATAACCACCTGTGCTTGCCTAAGACAACAGCCTTAATATTCCAGAAGGCACTACAGGACCTTTGATAGCTGAGAGTGGTCAGTGCTGCTGTTCTGTGGGTGAAATTTCCCATCTGCCAAGTATTTGCTCAGGAGAGATTTTCACCACATTTACCCATCTCCCCCAGCTTTTCTCTCACCAAATGATTTATGATTTCTGCTGCATTGGAGGAATTTGCATTTTACTTATGAATCCATCAACCAAAAGACCTCTTGAATGTTTTATAGCACAAATTAAATCAATCCTTTGGTATAGCTCTTTAGAAAAGTATTAGGTCATTATGCATAAGGGGATAAGGTTCCAGCAGTGTGCTACCTAATTCTGTATGATTTTCCATCTTTTAAGTCACTTCTCTTCCTACACTAATCTGGGGTGGTGCTGCTTGCCTGGGAGACCAGGACACAGTTCACTGTGTGTGTGGCAGACCTGCCACATACCTGGGTCCTGCTCTCCATGTGGTTGTTTGCCCATTGCAACTGTGAGAGGAAGTGATGCTGTTTGAGTTTTGCTTTTTTTCTTTTCTTAGATGTTCTCTGTATTCTTCACACATTCGTAACTCTGTAGCCTATTGTATGTGTAGCTATTTTCCCCAGTACTTTTCCATGGCCTTTCTTTAAGCAGAAACACAAATTCCAGAGCTCCAAGCCCTGAGGGGGGTACAAGGCCCCAGTTGCTATCTTGGTTATTCCTGGGAATCAAGGCTGAGAACAACTCTTCTGGATACATTCTCATGGACAAAATACAACTAGTGCTGAAAGGGAGGTTTCAGAGAAGGGGCTTGACCTGAAGGGGAATTGCATCACCACTTGTCTTCTTAATTAGTGCTTTTTATTAATTATGCTAATTTCATAAAACCTATAAAAATGTATTCACCCCTGGAGGGAGTGGGCTTTTGTGGACACCTTTCCATAACTGCCCCTGAATGCCTTCAAATAAAGATCCACTCTTCTATTACCTTCTTACTAAAATTATGTCAAATTGCATTTCCAGGTGGGCAAAAAGGCAACAGAAGAGGAGCCTGCACTCCCTGGGGATGTGTGATTATACAGATCTAGACTGGTAAGGGTAGAATTCTGCGCTTCTTGATTATCCCTTTTATTTATTGTCTTGACACCAAAGTTAAAGGGAGCTTCTTGCTTTGAAACCTTGGAAGCATCCCATCTGACAAAGCAGTACCCTTCTTTGTTAAAAGATTCCAAGCTGATAGAGCTGGAAGAGCCCCAGTAAAATCAATGAAAAACTATCCAAGGCAAATAGACTTACAGATGAATAAATGCTCATTACTATTTTTATTCTGTGCTCACAAAATCTCTTTCTGACTGTTTGTACTTTTTTGCTAATAAAAAAAGCTAGTTTTCTAAATATTAATAGAGGTGCGCGGGCAGATTTGGGGCTTGCAGTTCTTCCTGAGCTTAAACAAAGGAAATGCAGCTAGACAAAAGCTTTTCCAAATGGGCCTGTAAGTACTTGTTTAGCCAAGTTCACATCTCACCAAGGATTGATCTTTCCACAAATCCTAAGCAGCACTGGGGAAATAGAAACACTGCAGCCAATGAAGGCTTTATTCATTTCTGTGGCCATCACAGGGAGTATTTCTATACAAGTAGACATCTGCAGCCATCTTACTTACTGTGCAATTTTCCAGACCACTGAGCACTCAGGGCTCTAGTAAAATATATGGTTTAAATGAAGCTTGGAAGGCCATTGGAAGAGTGGAGAGTCTCTGGGACAATCAGACCTCTCACTCCAAGAACATGTTTTCTCATCTGCTTTAGTGCTTACTAGTGGATATAGATTTTTGTGCTGGACATGAGAAAACACATCCTCCCATGCTTGCACTTGCTGGATGTGTCTTCTTTGAACTGGTTTATGTACTGGCACATTTTGCACAGCAGGTCCTGGTTCTCATCTCTTGGGTGGTTCAGGGTGACAGAATGCTGCTGCAATTTCATTCACTGCTGTATCTTCCTAGTGCCCTGTGTATCAAAAAGCATGAGCTTGTTTATTTGAGTATCTTTGAAAACTGTCTGACTTTGATGTGGAAAATCCTAAGCCTATAAAATGTAGTTCCTTTCCGTGGCATAGCTTCAGGAGTATAGTCTGAATTTTTTTTCCTTTTTGAAGTGAGCATAATTTTGCCTCAGACCTACTTTACAGCATAGCTTTGCTGATTTGATGTCCCTTTGTACTGAAGCAATTTGATGGTCTAATGTGGCAGTGTGACTTTCAGGAAAGGCTCCAGACCTCTGCTACGGGAGTGATCTGTTCTCATGCTCCCTGAATCTCCTGTGACCAGAAGTGAAATTTCTGTAAAGTACCAGCATGCTTAGGTTGCACATATCTGCTTTAGCTTTTCAAGTACACATGACTGGGACCCAAAGACTTACCTCTTTGGGTAGAAGCCAAAAATATCTTTTTGTATTTGCCCAGATCCTCTATGGTCTGCTCCTGCATTCTCCTCAGTTGCAAAATGTCAGCTTTTTGGGACTTTGGGTTTTGCTCATTCTTAGAAGGAATTTTATGGTTTGAGGCTCTTGACCTATGGTGTATGCCTGTGAAGCTGGCCAGGAGGAAAAGAAAACTATGGGGCCAACATGAGCTATGTCTTGTGTCCCAAAGGGAAAAAATTTCCCTTTGCAACTTGCTTTTTGTGGGTTCTTCACCTCATATTCAGGCAGAGTACACTCCACTTTCATTAAAAAGATGGTTTTGCCATACCTAAAGGAGATATGTATTTTTGTTCCCAGACCCTTTGCCATATTGATGGTTTGTATTTGCATCTGTGCTTCTCTGAATACTGTACTCCAGCTCATCCTGTAAGGCTGAGGAGCAGATGTGGGGACCAACAAGCTGGATCTCAGATGAGGCAGCTGCAGTGAGGCAGTAGATGTGAGTATTAGATCAATGACAAAATGACACCTCTAGCACTGCTCTAGGAGATGGAGGGGGACAGGATTTTAGAGTAAAGCTATCCAGCCAGCTTCATGTCTGGGATAACATGAAGGTACCTTGGGAAAAATGTTACATGGGTGGGAAAGGTCTGACTGGTGATATGCTGTGTCTGGCAGTCTGAGCAGGGTCCTTGGACCTTCATGATGAAGCTACCAGTGGCCCTTTAGGGCAAAGAATAAGCACATTTGTGCTTGTGTTGGCTGTTAGGAGATGATTAGAATTAATACACTGGTTTATTCCTGGGATTGGTTGCTTTAGTCTTGGGCAAATGTGAATGTAAAGAGCTTAGACTTAGCAATTTTTCCTCCCCATAACAGTCGTCTCAAATCATGCTCAAAATGTTTTGCTTCTTTTGCAGTATCCTCAAGTGCTATCTTGCCAATATTTCCCTTTGGCTCTCTGTGCTATTTCTCCATCTGAATTTATTAGTATCCAAACCAACTCAGGCTCAGGAGGAGACTTCCTTTACAAAGATGTCTTTTACAGCTCAGGAAACTTTGCATGATATTAATATCTGAGTTTGGTGGGGCTGTGTTCCAAGGTTTTGCACAAGTTTGAGTATCAGCAAATCCCAGTCATTGTCATAAGTGGCTTTTATATAAACATATATTTCTGTTGGAGAAATGGCTTTGTTCCATTTTTTCTTTCTCCTGGGGAATTTTTATCCCATTTGTCACCTAAGAGACCAGAATGATGGATACTTGAGAGACAAAGAATGTTGCCAAGGTGTGGGGAGGGGTGCAGCTGGCTGCAGTCTCTTACCTGTGGGGCTTTCCCTTGGGAAAGGCAGAAACCCCATGAGATTTTGGGTAGGGAGTGGGAGCTGGGCTCATCCCCCACTCTCTCTCACTTTTGGGACTGGAGGGGAAAGGTTGGGTGGAGATCAGCCCTCTACTGCTTCTCCTACCAAAGGATGAGCCTTTGCTTTGTTCAGTGTGACCTTACATTTCTGAATATAAATATCCATATTTTGGGACAAACGTGGCTTTGATTTTTGGCGGTGTGTCACTAAAAAGCTGACATTGTAGCATCATAAGTTTTTTTCAGTAGATAGATTTAGAAATAAAGAAAAGTGGTGAGAATAGTGCTCTGATAATGTGTGACGATCTTTTGTGTCCTTCAGTTGCACTAGATAGCAAGGATGAGGTGTCACATCATTGTGCTGACTTGCAAACCTGGAATATGCTTTTTAAAAATACAAATTTGGGCTCGTAAAAGCAGTTACTGAAGATGAAGAAACCCTTTAATGAAGCACTAAAGCTGGTCAGAGGGTGGTTATGAGGCAAGCCTCCAAAGTAAGAACATGAGACTACAGGCAATACGGTCAGAAGCACAACAAAAGGCTTGTGAGGCTTAGCAGAGGCATGCAGGAGATGGGTTGGGTTGGCTTGTCTGCCTGCATGGTGCTGGTGGAAAGGGCACTGGAACAAGATCAAAACCTTTTTAAGATTTCTGCAGTTTGCATAGTTGACTGGGAAGGCAGGGCAGGCCCAGGTTGTTGGCTTTTATCTCTTTCCCCAAGTGTTGCTGGGCTGAGGAGAGGGAGAAGGCTGCTGCCCAGCTGTTGGTGTGTGCCTCTCTTGGCAGCTCTCCACAGGAGGATGGCTATGTTATTTTAAATATCTTCCCATGAATTTCTCGGAGTGACCTTGAAGACTTCTGCCTTCCTTTAAAACCTCTGGAATATGTGTGAGGAGCCAATTGAGTTCTGATCTGCCTCAGCACTGTTTATCAGGGGCTTGCTGGGGAGGGGTTGCACATGTGCCACTTGCAGAAGGCAACTAGAAGAAGGTGGGAGAAAGTCTTGTCTGTGGGGAGACTTTGCCTGGCAACCATTTCATATCTCACATGGGACAGGCAGTCAGCAGGAGACCACCAAGGACTGTATCCTCCAGAGAGGTTTCACCAGTCAGACGGCAAAAGGTCTCCAGCAATGGACCACAGTGGGACACTTTAATTTTCTGTCCTCCTTTTCTATCTTTCCTACTCTTGTTCAATAGGGCAACTTTTTGATACCAGTAAACGGTTCTCAGGTGCAACATTGTCTCATTTGGCTTAATTTTGTCATAGACCATCAGTTTTATAAGAACTCTTTGCAGTTCCCCATAGTGGCACATGACAATACGTAACACAACTTAGATAGCAGTATTGCACATGGGCAATTCTTGCATCCCTGCAAATAGATAATGAAATTAACAAAGTACAGTACCTAGCCTGAAGACAGTTTTAAAGTCCTAAATAGAATGTAATTTTTGGCCTGAATGCAATTTCCATCTTGGAGTGAGCATGACAACCCACCTCATACTGCATATGGCTTCTGCTCTTGAAGAAAAAACAGTTTATTGTCCTGAATACTTGATTACATGCGAAAATGCTGGCATGGGGTTATGTCAAGACAATTGTCCTGAATTTTTATTTAAAATTGTTTTCTCTTTGTAATAGATGCATTCCACAGATGCAAACTCCCAATCCCATTGTGGTTCTGGTACTTCAGTGCTAGAGCCCTTGGCAGCTCTAGAAGCATTAAAATGCACATCAATAATAAGTTGTTTGAGCTTGTGGCTAAAAACTGTTTTCATCAGTGTTTGTCAGCAATCTTGAAGCAAAGGCCTCTGAGCTATTCTAGTGTGAGACTTAAGCCATGGTCCTAATCACCTGTTGTCACTAAACATTTCTTAGTACTTTTGGCAGTAGGAAGTTTATTAACTCTGATGTTTAAATTAAGTTCAGTTTGATAATTACATTTAGGCCACATGAAGTATTACACCACAGTATTTTCTGTTGGTATTTCTCCTCCTTTTCATCCTAAATTGTGGTGAGGTAGTTACAGTTTGTTGTACAGTATTTAAATATGCTTTATTTGTGTCAGTAAAGGCCCACAATTAGCCAGGTTGCTGCACCTTGCCAGGCTGGTGCAGCATTGCTGGATAAAGCTGCAGTGTTGGGTGGGAAATTGTAGGAGAAGGAAGTACAGGTGGCTTGTTCCTGATAAGTAACAGCTGTATTAATTACCCAATACAGCCTTGCCCCTGATAAGTAACAGCTAAATCCAATAAAGGTAATTGTGATAAAAGGGAGAGGGTTAGCTGAGGAGGAGGATCATGAAGGAAGAGGAACCTTGAGGAAGAGGGAAGGAGAGGCTCATGAAGAAGGATCCTGGGAGAGAGAATCCCTGCAGTGAGGTCAGTCTGGGTCTGCAGTCAGAGCCTGTTGTTGGAACCTGCAGTCACAGTCCAGCCAGGTAAAAGCTGCAGTCACAGTCTGCACACTGATCCCTGCAGTCAGAGTTCAGCAGGAAATAACCAGCAGTCAGAGGCTGCAAGGGAAACCCACAGCAGGAGCTGCTGCAGGCAGAGTCAGTGAATGGTTGGAGTCAGGATGGCTGAGCTGTGAAGAGGAATAAACCAGGACCCTTTTCATGCTGTGATAAACAAGAAGTCTGTCTGGGCTCATTTCTGCCCTCCAACAAGAGGGCTGCTGCAACAGGAAATGGGCTGTCAGGTGAGAGTGGGCACAGTGGGGTGTATCTTGTGGCTTTTGTTGAGCTGTCACACTTCCCTTTGCTTCTGAGATTAGTCATAATTTTGTACCTCAGAGATTCAGTCATGAATCTCTGTGCGTGTACCTAAGTGGAAGAAGAATATTTGGGTTTTGCCACTTCCCCATTTCAAGTTTTAGTCTTATGACTCTCCTCAGGACACAAGGCTGTGCAGTTAACTGATGCACATCCTGCATTCACCAGCACATCTGTAGCCTTGGTGAGGTACCTCATTCACAACAGGGATGTGTTGTAATTTCTGAAAACTGATGCTGAACATCTTGGAGTTTGCAAAATCAAAGGCTGACTTCCATGGTGATATGTGATGACTCAGAGAAGAACTGGGTGATTTTGTAGTTTCACAGCAGGAAGCCAGACTGCTTCTCTTTCTGAAAGAGTGCTTGTGTCTCTACTTAATTGCTAAATCCGGAGTAGCTCCAGACCATTAGCAGTCTTGTGAAAGAGAGAAGATCGAGGTGGTGTTTGAAGCGGTTAAAATAGCATTGCAACTAATGTAAGCTGCTGTTTATAGTTCTCTTAACTTACTTCTTAATCTTGAAACAGAATATACTTGTGTATTGCACTCAGGTGCTGCTGTTCATGAAAAAAAAACCCTCTTAAATTGTGTGTTAACAGGCAGCAGATGAGTGTATGTGTATGTAAGTTTCTGGACTTCTGGATTCAAACATGCTACTCTCTGGAAGCTGATGGAAAACTGTACTAGGATCTTGTTTGTGTGCATGAAGATTCTGGATTCTCAGAAATATTTTTTTCTTATATGTCCTTTCAGATGTGGCATTAAACTTAAATAATAAAACCAGTCCTTGAACATTCCCCAACTTGAGAGGCATTAGTTTCTGAACCTGGTTTTGCTGGGTCTGGATTAATTCCACAGTGGCTTCAGGCAGGCACACCCAGCCATAACATCCCCTTTTCTTTTCCCAACTCAGTATTTGCATGTGGCCTACAAATCTTCTCTGACCTGAAGGGAAAATAAGCTAAAATATCTGGTGAAAGTATAACGTGACTGTAAGGCAATGATAGAAGAAATATGCATGAAAATATATCTGAGAGTTGTTTGTACAAGATCTCCTTTAGACTATGTAATGGCTTTGGCTTTCAATGTTGTCTGTACAGCCAGAGAAAGAAGAGCAAGAAAACAAAGTCTTTCTTTGCCTCAGAGAGGAGAAACAAAATCCATTCGACAGACTGTTTGGATGGATAAATGCAGCCAAGGATTAGGAAGGGAGTGATAAGGAGGGAAGAAAGGGTATTAATTTGATAAAATATGGAAGAAAAGAAAAAGCTGGAAGAAGTCCTGATGCACCTGAAGGCAAGGAAAAGGGGTTAGATGCAAGGGGGAAAAACAATTCTGAAAAGACATTGAAGGGCTTGTCATGCAATTAGTGTGCTGTAAAATGTGTGTTATTAACTTCTGCCACCCACTGTATTGCATTTGAAATTCAAATGACGAAGTTGTCTTTCCTTGCTTTTCTCTTGTAATCTCTGTTTAAGGAAAGTGCTGCAATGTGAATCGGATAGTGAGGGATTCAGCAGTGTGGGTTACAGACTGTTCCACTTCCAGTGCCCTCTATCAAACCCACTCTATTTGTCACTTCCTGAACAGAAACTATTAGAATGCAGAAAGCACAGTAATATCACAGCCTATCTATATGCAGCCAGAAAATTACTTTATGTCGCACAAATACAGAATTTGCTTCAGATTCTACTCTCTTGATGTACTGCATTTGAAGACCCTCTTTTAAATATGCTCCCAGTGCTTCTTACTTAATCCTTTACTATCAGACTCCTCCTTTACTTTTCATTTCTTCAGTTGCAAATGAAAGGTATATTTTTTTGTTCTGTTTTTGGTAATTTTTTTTGGGGGGAGCAGGGGAGCAGGCCATGCAGCCCAGTGTTAACACTAAATGCACAGATTTGCACCCCTGACTCTGGTAACCATTTATTTGCCTTGTACAGACACAACTCCAAAGCAAGTTTTTTTAGTAATCAGTTGCTTGGCTTGCAAGCAGTGGGATCTATTTAGGACATAAAATCACAGAAGGGTTTGGGTTGGGAGGGACCTTAAAAACCATCTAGTTCCCACCATGGGAAGTGACACCTTTCACTAGACTGGTTTGAAGCGAGAGAAGCAGCTGTATTTTCTAGTGGTTTCAATCACTCTCTCAAAGAAGCCTGTCCCCTGAAAATCAGTGGAAAAGAGGAGAGGACAGGCATGACTAGGACAATGTGAGTTGGCTACCACCTCCAGTGGCACCAGTGTGCCCTGATTGCCATGTCCTCCTGGGCATGGCATAACTCATGGGAGGGAGTTGGAGATTTCAAATGAAATGGGGACAAATACAGAGAACTGGAGCATGCTAAAATCAAGGGGACAAGCTTATCTTCCCTACAAATACAGAAGTGGGCAGAAGAAGCAATTGGAAGCAAAGCACGGGTTCTTGTAAATCCACATCACTACATCAGGGACGTAGTTCTTCTGTTCCCTGCCATCAGCCTTTCATCCCTCCCCTAACTTGTGCTGTTGTTCTCTCTCCTGTTCGTTGCTGATCTATGCAGCCACTCAGAAGTGACTTTCAGGGAAAAACCTGGAAACCTGGCCTGAGGACAGTACACCCAGCTGGTAGACAGTCCCTGTCAGCCACAAGGGTGACAGGAATTGAAACAAAATGCTGCTATGTGTGGAAACAACTGGGCTAGATGATGCTGACGTGGAACTCAGTCTGGTAGTGGCTGGGTTTTCCCTCTCGTGAAGAAGCTGGGAGATTCCTCTCAGACTTGTTTTAAGGTTAGGTTGTCATTGGTGGGGAAAGTCTTGCGTGACTTGTGCTTTGAGTCCTGTGACTTCTCAGTAGCTTTCAGGACCTGCTTTATGGGGAAGCTCCAGCTGAAAATGCAGGGTGCTGTGTGGATTTAGGGTGATCTGGACCTGCTAGAAATGGCAGGAAACAGATGTTTGAAGGGAAACCAGCTTGCTGGTTTAATATGTCTATAAAAGCCACCAATATAAACAGGAGTGATTTCCCAACTCAGGAGTTAGCATGTTTTTCTAACCTAGCTCTTTCATAAATGAAGAAATCTGGATATTCAGTAGTTTCTTTCTGCCTTTGGCTTTAAAGGAATGGCAGATTTTCCCTTGGGGGTTGAGTGAAGTCAGGCTGTCCTGGTGAAGTCCTCAATTGACTTGAATTGATGGAGCTCCCATGAATTAAGGTAATTGCCCTGCTGCATGTGTGTCTCCTGAGATTTATTCTATTGTTCAGCACCCTCCAAAATATTCATACTTCTGTGTCAGGAGGCCACCAGTAGTACAAAAACCATGCATTGAATAAATTGAAGAAATTAAGATCTAAGATGTTTCAGGAGAAACAGGTCCTTAGAATAGGGCAGATTTTTTTGCAGAACCTAATGGACATCAGCTGCATGTTTCTCATAAACATTGGAGGGAATCTGCTCTCCTGGCTGAAGTTATAAATATATTTTCAAGTAAGGTGCTTTTAAAAAGTGTTTTTAATATCTGATGTTAGGATTATTTCTATTTGTGGTTTTACTCAGCCCTGGAGATGTAATACTTAATACTGTCAGAGCAAGAGCTTGGGTTCCACCTCAAGTCTGAGCCTGCAGTCTGCTTTTGTTTGTATTCTGTTTTTTTTTTTTTTTTTTTTTTTTTTTTTTAAACCCCTGTTTGTTGTTTGTTTTGCCCTACATAGGTAATTAGTATGACTCTTAAAAGGGGTGCATGATGACTTCTCTAGCATGTAAGATGTGGGTCAGTTTCAAATCCTCAGAGAAACCTGTCATGATATTTAACAGGCTTCACGTATCTGAGCAAAAATTACTCATTTAAACCACTATTAATAGGATGATTCAGGCTCTGTTAACAAGCAGGTCATGATCAGACATATAGATGTACTCAGATTTATTAAGAGATATCTCTTCAGATCTCTGCCATCAGATGTTATAACTAAGAGTCTAACAGAGAGCCCCTAGCACAGAAGAATGTAGTCAGCCTTTTGCTGCATTGTTTTATTTGACAAAAATGAAGAGAATAAATCTGTTATTCATTTAGATTAGTTAATTTATTAAATTAGACAATGTCTTTGGCATGTGTTGACGTTCTGTTTTTAAATTTGACCACCTGAACATACAGCTTTGACAAATAAGGATCCTCTTTATTGTAACACTTAGAAAAGCTTTCATGAAAATGCTGCAAAACAGCTTTTGCCTTTTTTTTTTTTTTTTTTTTTTTTTTTTTTTTTTTTCTTCTTCACAAGAAACAAGAACAACACAGAAATCAGATTCTGGTCTTTCCCTGAATATCAATACGCCAGTCCCTGTGGCAGCACTGTGAACTGGCATGAAAGCAGGGACAGGGCTCCTGCTGCAGCAGAGAAATAAAGCAACCTTGCATCTCTGAAGGCCACATGGGTGTCTCAGTTTCAAGCCCTCTGGCACAGTCTCCTCCAAGACTGTGCTTTCTTAAGAGCTTGTAAATATCTACAGACTCCTTCATCCTTCAGCCACACTTGGGACCATCCCAGTCTTTTTAGTGCTAAATTATAAACAACATGTCCCCTTCACAGGCCATCCTGCCTCACCTGCAGGAGCTGCAGCAAGATAGGCTGATGTTCTCCTCCCATCCACCTCTTACACATACTGTTATGACCTTTTGTGAGCCTTTAGAATATTCCAGAAGACCAGAATTTGTTACATCTGCCACAATAACAACAAAAACTGTTGTCTCTTTTGATGGCCCTGCAGAGAGATGCTTCAAAGGAAGAAGGCCATAGGGGCCAGCATTTTATTTAATTGACTGTGTGCTTTGAATTTCACTCTTCAGAAGAAAACAAGGATGCAGCACTTATACCCTTGAGCAGGAATGTTGTTAGGGTTCACTTTCCAGCTACTACTAATGATTTCCTGAAAAAGGGCAGGCTTCATGTACGCTTTTGTCAAGAGGTAAAAGAAAACTTGCTGGCTTTTAACCCCATGCTTTAATATTTTCTATAATGAATAGAGATTGTGCAACACTTCAGATTTGTCTTCTGCATCTTGTGACTTCCAATATTTGTGTTATATGTTCACTTATGCTGATTCCACTCCACTATAGGTGCTGCAGAAGTCATTAGGAACACTCAGAAGAAACAGATCTGTGCTGCTCCGAGTTTTATCAAGTAGCAGTTATCAGATGCATGCAGGCGTGACACAGGGACATCAGGATGATAATGCTGATCACATATCAACTTGTAGCTGACCACTGTAGCAGAGGAGGCTGATGTATTTCCTGATAGAAAAAGCAGAGACCTTCCTTCCATGCTTTGATGCAAAGTCATGGAACCCTGAAGTGTGTTGTCCAGTGCTGCATGAAAGTATTTTTAATACTAAGGAGAAACAGGCCATGTATTTGCTTTCTTCCTTTCTCAGTGGTTTTGCAGCTCAGAACTTTTGCAAAGAAAAAAAATCTTACAGATCCTCCTCTGCTTCATTTGTTCCTATCAGCAGGAATCCTAGGCCTTGCAAAGAGAGAGGGTTTGTTTTATTCCTTCTCTCACTATTTTTAGTATAGTAAGTTTTCTATTCCTTGTAACTTGCTTTGCATTGAAAATGGCTTTCTAAGAGCTAAAGTTAAAATAATGCCTAGTGCCTCTGGATTTACCTAATATTAGTAGTCCCATGTTTGTGAAATTTAAAAATCAGAAATTAGTGAGAATTGCAACCTTCAATTAAGAATGAGCATGAAAAGTGAAGAAAAATTAACACCTCTGACATTAGTCTTTCCTGACTGCTATTTGTGACTTGGGTGGCTGCAGACCTGCTGTGCTCCTGAGAGCTCCAGGCTCTCTCACATGGGTTGACATCACCCTTGGCATTGGCCTTTCTCTCTCCCCTGCTGTGTACTTGAAAGTTCATGTGGCCCAGTTCATATGGAGCACTGTGGTGTGGGGCAAAGTGTGAGAATATGAAAGGGAAAATAGCTGGGCTAGCTCCTGGTGTTTTGTTGTATGACCTTGTGGTAACCCCAATTCAGAGCCCTCTTCTTGAAAGCTACTGATTCTCTGTCAAAGCCCATGGCTCTCAGCCTTCCCTGAGATGCCTTCAGCAGTGTTCCCATCTCTTTCTGCCTAATACTGGGGTTGAGCTGTCCTTGTCTGCCTCTATTTCCCCCCCCCCCATAATGATGAGACACCCCTGAATTTCTTTTCTTTCCTTCCTCCAGGTAGGAGGATAATACGCAGGGAGTACTTTTAGATGGAGCATCAGTGAACTTGAAAGTGCCAGGTTTACAGTTGGATTCAGTGTTCTTAAGGATCTTCTCCAGCCTAAATGATTCTTTGATTTCATAGCCAATTTGCTTCAACATCACCTCAGCCCACTCATGGCAGCAGAGGAGCCCGTGGGCATCTTCTACTCACAGCTACCTGTCAGGCCTGGCCTTTTCTGTAACAGTGCAACAATGAGGTCTCAAGCCAACATCCACTCTGTTTGACAGCAGAAATGTTGAAGAGGGTTGTTTTCTTGTGAGAAAATGACACAGTAGCTCACAGGACCAGAAGGGAGGAACATGTCCACAGATGACACTGTGCGTCATCCATGTGGTGTGAGCCTGATGGGGAACCAGTGTGGGAAGAGTAATGAGAACTACTTGTTATCTATTTTTTATTTTCTGTTCAGTCTTTTCAAACTAGATATCTTACTAAGTCACTTGTGGTTAGACTTTCTTGCTAAGACCTTGCTAAAAAGGAGCCCTGTGGCATCTCTTTCCCACCTCACCCCCAGTGCAGAAAGCCTGGTCAGAGGAGTTTGAAGTCGTGACACTGAAAGTGTGGGTGCTGTGGGGTTAAACTTGGGGTGCAACTGGCCTTCAACAACAACAAAAAAGATCCTATAGCTGGTGTTTGGGGCCCGGGAACTGTTTCCAAACACCTATAGCTGATGTGTAGGTGTTTGGAAATGTTTCCTATAATGTCCCCCTCCCTGTGCTGTGGTTCCCTTGGGAATGAAATGCCAGACAGTGGATGGGCAAGGAGTCATGGCATACCCAAATCATACCGGGTGACTCCAGCTGCTCTGATGACAGGCAAGGCAGGACTGCAGAATTCATCCACTTCCCTGTGCAGACAAACAGCTGTGACTGCTCTGGGGTGTTGGTGATTGCTTCCTGTCAGCTGAGGGCCTGTGGCTTTTAAGGAGATGATACAAAACAATTAAAAAATGTAGTTTTTCTGACTTGATCTGAAACTGTAAGGGTCTATAGATGAATCTCTAACGATAAAACCTGTCTTATGTTGACAAAGTTTTACAGACTGAAGGCTGAAGTGTTAGAAATGGGTATGCTGTGAACTTTATCAATCATAATAATGAATAATTTTTAAATATCATCCAATAAAGGGCTGATCTTATGTGCTTGGTAGGTTTTTCTACGTGTGTTCTTGATATGCATACAGCAATTCTTGTGTTTCCAGCTATCAATAAAATAAAAATTTGTGCAGAATTTTTTTCTAATGTGCTCTTATTTCATCTTCTTTCACTGCCCATCTCTTACACAAATATTCCCTGGTCTGTAAAACACATGGAGATATTTTTAGATCTCTTCCCTCCAACAAGAATGTGAGGTTAACATGGTGTTTATATTGTTCCACCAAGTCAGTGTGATGTTACACACCGAGATGTGGGGTGTTTTCATTCCCTTTCTGTACTCCTCTGCATTCAAGCTTCAAAACAATGCCAAATGTCCAAAATACCAGGAGAAAATATCTTTGAAAGCTACAGTTTTCCTATCTTGGTAGGATTTTCTCACTGAAATAATTGTCCACTTAAATTTTAGAACAAACACCACTATAAAGGGCCAGTAGCTACTTTTTGTTGTCATATTCTATTCCATGACCTCTTATGCAACTTTGCAAATATATCAAATTTTGCTTCAACTTTTCCAATGATTGAGACTCTAAATTTAAAACCTTGTTTTAAATGTTCAGAACTTGACCAGATTTGTGCTAAATGTTTGTTTTGGTTTTGCTGTGATTGTCTCAGTTCTGATGAGATCAGAGTTGTGCTTGAAAGCCAGTATGCAATGCCCAGTTTTGTTATTAAGGTTCTCATTGGATTTTATAGCCTGAAAACTACGTTTGCTCAAGTATAGAAAATTTCATACCCCATCCTCTTATTGCCATTGATAAGAGCAATTTTGGAATGATGAGAGTATTTGACATAATTTTGGATCTGGTATAACTTAGATTTGCTCATGTGTTGAGCTCAAGAAGATGAGATTGGCTCTTTCAGGACTCTAGGAGTGTTTTTTCATGATATTGATACAGAAACCAAGTTATGGTACTACCAAGTAGCTTAATGAGGGCATAAATGCTTTAGCAATAATATTTAGTGTACTATTTGATGTGGGACTGGAACTTTCTCTGTGCTCTGCTTCACTTCTTATTCCACAGATAAACTAATCCTACAAGCAGGGACTGAGAATGAAACCTGGAAAAATTTAATTCTTTACTGACAGCTGGTCCATGCTGCATCACTGGACTGGCATCTTTTTTCTTAGCTCTCAGAGCAGACTACCCATATAAAATTTCTGCTCTCAGAACACACAGAATGAATATATTTCACTCAGCTTGTGTTGGTAAGGCAGGACTGCTGAGATCCTCAATTTTGCTAATTTTTGCATCATTTTATGTTCTATACAATGAGAATTTCAGCACCACCAGACTGGCAGATAAATATCTTGAAATACTAAAGAAGTGACATCCTATATATGTATGGGAACATGCATGTCCTCCTTAAAAAAGGAGACCTTTAGAAAGGCAACATAGAGACAAAAATCAAGTGATGCTATCTTGAAGGAGCTTTGCCTTTTCCCTGTGTTCCTATTAAAATCTTCTTGTTCTAACCCTGTGTAAGTTGGGTCAGAGTATGTTGTACTTTATTTTGAAGGGTAAAGTTGAGGTAATATAGCCACAGTCTTGAGCACCAGTTCTGTGGTTTTGCTCAGACCTGGTTAGTTGAGGTGCTCCTGGGGATGCAGAAAAGTTTATGAGGGAGCAACATCATCTGAGTGTCCCAACTTCCGTTGGAAAAAAGGTCAAGAAAGCTTTGAAAAGCCATTATTTTTATTATTTTCTGTAATTTGCACAAGACCGTATTGAAGTATAAGACTGAAATTACTCCATTAATCTTTTTACCTGATACAATTTCAACATGAAATGGGGACTAGTTGGTTGTTTCCATTTGGTAAGTTTTCCCTCTTTTTAATTTTTTTTTCCCATCTAGGAATTCCAACAGCAATAATATTGTTGCCCTTTTGTTTTTTGATAGAATAATTGAATGTTCAGTGACTCGGTTATGAGGCTGGAGAAGAAATTGTTCATCACAAGTGAAGTATTCTGCAAAGCACAGGGGTGATGATGTTATCACTTAATTACATGCTTCCAAGGTAATCTTCTCAGCCTTTCTTGGTTAGCCTTCTGAGGCTCTACAGGGCCAAATGTGACCTTGAAATCCATCACTTGAGAGGGCTATAATGCACTTCCAGCTCTCTGAGCTTTGCATGGCTTTCAAGAAACACAGCTTGTCCAGAGTCAGTATGTCAACAACAAATACAATAGTCATGTATTTCCATTTTTTTTTTTTCATTGCTGGGAACACATAAGAAAGGACTGCATACTCCCCAAAATATTATTCAAAAGCAGAAGTGGATTTGAATAATCTCTTTGCTTTCGAAATCCAAAAATATTTAAGGACTGTTGTAATTGCAGTATGTTGAAGGGGAGCAATGTTGGAAACTTGCCTTGCTGACAATCAGTTAATAATGGGGAGAAAAAAAAGAGATAAAGTTTTTCTAGGCTGTTAGTATTGTAACTTTTTAATAAAGAATTATGAACACAGACATGGACAATGCACAGACACCTCCACACTGCCCCAGGCAAATGATTACTAAAATTAACAACTTTGATAGCTGTGGTTGGTGGTGTACAGACAATTTTAAGTGTTTCCCCTGAAAATTTAGCTACCTTTTACTGAGACTCCCCCTAATATTTTAAATGTTTTTAACATTTTGAAGAAAATGGCTATTTATTTCAGAAGTTAACAAGCAAATTCTTTTTCCAAACCAGATGTAAAAAAATACTATGGAAAAGCCATTTTTGGGAGGTGTGGGGAAAGAGAGGATAGAATTGAGTTGTGGGACACACAGAAGCACATGGCAGCTTAGTGGGAATCACCATATAAGGAAATACTGTGTCTCGGAGAGGTGTGTAAAACCAGCTCCTTTCTTTGGATTGAGATTCCCTGCTGCTCTGAGTCTGTAACACAGTTGTTACAAAGAGATGTCATATTTTTATGTACACTATGGGAGCTGATGCAGCCTCACTGTGCAGTGGAGGGCTGTCAGAGGAAACATTTGCCACCTTCCTGCTTCTGCCTCCTGCCAAATTGTTTTTGCTTTCTGGGGTTTGGTTCTCTTTAGTGTGGTGTAATAGTTACAGGGTTTTTCTGCCTGAAATATGCACCAGCAGGTCTGGTAGTTCACATGGCTGTTAGAGTGGCAGTGTGGAATCATGAGGGCCTTACCAAGTCATGGTGGTTCACAGTCATGGGTGTTTGTTGGAAGGAGAAGGAAAGCTGAAGAAGGAACTTGCCGTAAATATTTTCTACAATTCTTGTGCAAGGGTAGTCTTCAAAGGGTAGATTAACTCTTTTGATGGCAGAAGTTATTGAAAATTCCTATTTTGACCTTTTGGTGCATTTTTGGAGCTGCATGTCTTAAACCTTTCCCCCTGTGTAGAGGCTGATATTTAGGTGAAGGATTTAGTAGATATTGGAATGGTTACTTAAATTGTATTTTATACAAATATCATATTACACTAGGAGAAACAGATCAGATTACATTTGTGCATATAAACCCTAGTTAAATGTTCTTTTGAACAATGCAAGCCTGGGCATCACTTTTTCTGGGTGTTTATTTTGTGTTGGTTTTTCTCTTTTCTTTTTTCCCCCAAGTGTTAACAGATTGTGTGGTTAATAGTACCTGGAACTCTGCCAGTGTCAAATATAAACTACCCATTCCTTTTAAATAGCAAATTTATGAAGATTTACAAACTTGAGAGATGGCAGCTACCAGAATTTTCAACAAATTATTTTGTTTTGAATTCTTTCTGCTACAGCGAGTTAATTTGAAAGGAATTCAAAAAGAAACATTTTCATCTTATTTAATTCCTGGAATACTTTATCTGGCAATTACACTCTTCAGTTTATACCCTGCTTTATATTCTAGGAGGCTATATGGTCTTTCTGTCTTTAAAGAGCAGACTTCAGAGGGGGAAGTTGCTTAAAGAGATACAGTTGCAGAGATGCTCAAAATTATGAGCTTGCTGGAAGCTTCAGTACTTCTTTATCCTCCTCAAAATAAATGAAAAATAATACAGAATACCTTAATGAGTTTTTAAAGGAGTACCAAACTGAAGGGTATAAGCACTGTGGAAGTTAAAAAATCAAGTATTAATTTGATTGTCACTCCTATCACTGCAAGTATCTTCCATTTTTTTTTCATGCTAAACACCTCCTCCCCCCAGCCAAGTCATAAACCAGTCTGAACAATGACTGAGCACTAAATGAAATATAATGAGAGGTGTTTAGAAAGCCATTAATGATAGTAAATTCCATTAGGGGAAGTGAAAAGGTTAAATGCTCGTGCATGCAGCATCACATAAGGTAAGTGGCTTGGGAAGGGCAAAGATTAGTTTTTTATATGGGTCCTTCCAGTCCCTTCACTTCTCAGTCCTGCCTTCCCATCCTGCCAACCCATCTCTGGAAGTGCAACCTGGTGTACTGAAAAGTGTTCCTGTAAAAACTTGGGGTTTTTTAAAACAAAAGCAAACCTGAGATCTTTCCTGTCTTATAAATCAGGGATATTTTCTTTTGTAAACCAAGCTGTCAAATTCACGTAAAGTGTAAAAATCTAGAGCTTTTACTATTGATAGAGAAAGAAAGTCCAGGTTTGTTTTTATTGCAACAGGACAAAATTATTACCCATTTTTAGTCTGCAAACTGTCTGCAGATTGATGTTAGCAACATGAATGCCAACTCAGTAATAGTTGTTCCAGTTTCTAATGCAAATAATGCAAATATAACATTGTTCCTCTGTAATCCAGTCTTAGCATTCCTAAATTCATGTGTTTAAGATGATATTGACCTCTTTGGCACACTGATATCCTCACTACTGAGCTTGTGCTTGACTGATTCTTCCCCACAAGTCATATAGGTTCCAGCCTAGAAGCCAACCCAAAGTGCTTCAGGAATGTGACCCTCATATTATTCAAAGGTACCACGTCCCTCAGCACAGAGAGGAGAGTGTCCTACCTTCCTCCAAGGAAAATTCTCCTTCTGCAATGGATGTGCTTGGAGACTGGAGTTTGCTCAATAATGAGGTGTGAAAATTACCCTACTGAAAGATCACACAAGTAAATGTTTGTTGTTGTTCTTGTTAAAACTTTCCCAAGGAAGCTTCAATGCATGACAGTCTTTCTGTTCTATGCTCATTGTAACAGTTTTCGCATTTCCCAGTTTCTGGAAGCAAGTGAGACTTTTGTTTTGTCATATGTATCAAGATGTTAATGTTGCCTTACAGCAACTACTATTGTTCTTGTTGCTAATTAGGGAAAAAAAATTCAAATTACTTTGGTTTTTAAATTACTCAGCGATTAAGCAGAAAAATATTTGTCATTCTAATGTTTGTTCTTAGAAGCTACAGAGCTTCAAAAGCTGAAGATGGGCACTAATCTTTTCTTATTTTTGCAAGACATTGTATCTCCCCCCCCTTTGATCTTTCTCTATGGAACTGGATGAGGTTCATTTTATTTTTTTTGAGCTGGACTGATGATGCTGCTCCTTGAGACTTAGAAATAGATGTGTTGTGCTGACTAGCATCTCTCTTCAGACATTAAGCACCCCTTAATCTCTATAGAAAAATGTGTTTTCCATGAAAAGTATTTGTCTAATACTTCCAAGGCCTCTGTCTCTTTACTGTACTTGCTACCACTTTGTTTTAGTGTATGTTTTGGATCACTCATCAAAAGATTGAAAGGACTGTATCAGCATTTAAAAGAAGATAAAAAGTGTTGGATGGAGGGTGGAGGGTTTGGTTTTATTTGTTTTGTTTTGTTTGTTTTGTTTTTGTTTTATTTTTGTTTTTTGATAGTATTCCAATAGGCAAAGCTTCAGTTTCAGAGCATATACTCCTCTCTGGCATCTGGCCCACAGAAGAATTGTCCATGAGTGTGCTGGTTTGACTTACCTCATATAAACTATACCAGTCAGCTCTCTCAAAGTGAAGCAAAACATTCATGGCAGCCTGCTGAGAGGACAGTTTCAAATCCTCTGGAGATCTTATAGCTCAGCACTACTGGATGCTGAAATAAAGATTTGACAAGACAGCTCAGTTTATCATTTTCTGGGGATTAGTATTCTATCCCTGATGACTGAACATGAGTGATAAATGCCCTTGGAAATCCTATGGCACTTTTGGAGTGGTTGAGCTCAGTCATAGCAAGGCTAGCAGCATGATGATATGATGGCTGAAGATGCTCTGGTTATCACTGGATTTAGGGAAAATTTCAGAATAGTAATTCACATTGTCTTGAGTTCCCCTAGTTAATCGTGTAGTGTGCATACCTGCTTTTGAACTTTTCTTTGAATTACTTTTCTTCTGATTCAGGTAAGGTCCCCAGTCTGGGTGCTAAAGAGAAGTCAAGAACCTGAAATTTTATGAAAATTACATATAAGCTCTTTTAGTACCATGGGCAGATATTTACAAAGATGGGGAATGGAGAGGGGGCTGGATAAAGAATAACAGATGTAATGTCTCTAGAGGGATGAGAGCAAGCAAGAGTGGAAAAGAATCCCTTGTCTGACACATCCTTCTGAGAGTCATTAGATAACCTCAGTACCAGGTTTTGCCTGTAATAATGGTAGTTGTAGAGCAAATATTTTTTCCTTTCCTGATGAACTGCCTTGGGGTTTTGTTTTTGCTCACAGACAACCCTAGGACAGGGTTTTGTAGCATGTGCATTTTCCAAAAATGGTCATTCACCAAAAGGTCTTCAGAATGAGGTATCTCTCCCATTCCTTCCTTTGGGTGGATTCTGAATATTTTCTATGGAGAGCAAACCTACTTACTGCAAAAACATTGATATTCATAGAGGGGCTAACATCAGCTCAAGATGATGGTGCTGGCATTTATTTTTGGCCCCTGCTTTAGCTCTTCATGTCTTTTCAAGTGCATTGTAAGCAAATTCTGCTTGATTACAGGATCCTTCTGTTGCAGGAAAAATTGTCCAAAGGCAAAAGAGTTATTTGTTCTCACTCCTTGGCCAGTACTGTGCACAATAAAGAACGCTCTGGTTGTATGAGGTTGTTTTGCATGGTTGGTGCCTTTGCCTTCTCACATTTCTACCCTGAACAGAGCCAGTCCAACACACTGGGCTTGGCTGCACTGACTAGCATTTAGGCTTCTTCCTGATGAAAGGCATTACAAAAGCCAGATTGCTGCTATTAATAGCAAATGTGATCCACCTCTGGCATGATGCAGGGATTCAGTTCACTAATCCATGACATTACACTTGCTTATATTGTGTTGTTCTTCCAGTGGAAGAGTAAAGCTTGTGATGCACTTTATATTACATTCACTTAAATACAAGAAGTTTAACTCAAATGGGTTTTATATATGTTAAAATATGTGTTCAAAGTCTATCTCTCTATAGGTACATAGAAAAAATATAGTGGAAGATATCTGCAATAGTAACAACAATAATGTATTTCTCCCATTAGTGAGAGATACATATTATGCCCAATTCCTGGAATTGTTCGAGGCCAGGTTAGATGGGGCCCTGAGCAACCTGGTCTAGTGGGTGGCAACCCTGACCAGAGAAGGGCAGTTGGAACTAGATGACTTTTAAAGTTGCTTCTAGCCTATTTTTCTCTATATATATCACTTTTATTTGCTCAAAAGAGCCTCTAATAAAGATTAGGAGAGCGTTCTTCTGGGTGTTGTACTAACACAATGTGAAATTCCCCTGCTCCAAGGGACCTTGATGATCTTATCTAAACTTCTTGATGAGTAGGATCTGCTGTTGTGGAATGAATATTTAACCAAAAAAAAAAAGGCAAGTTGTGGTTTCTCCAGAAATATAAATATAAGCCAAATATATGTTAAATTAATAATGAAATTATTGTGTGAAATACTTCTCACAGAGCTGAAAATGTGACTGTATTTTCTCCTGGGCTTCAGAAAAAAATATTTTAGACAAGTCTTGACTTTTTTCATCAGATCTGTGTATAAAATGGTCATAGAAAGCGGAGGAGATATCAGGAGAGAAAAATTGATATTTTCATCATCTTTTTTTCTGCGAATACTTTTTACTTTTTGAAACAGAAGGCTCTATAAAAAGGTAAAGACTTTGCATCTATTTGAGCAAAACCAAGAAGAGTGTGATTTCTTTTTTTTTTTCTGATGTGAGATGGTACTGAGTCAGATACACACTCTTTGTCTCTCCTCTCTCTCTCTCCTCCCCCAGTCCTTTTCCTTCCTTATATTTTGTCTTTTCCAGCCCTCTTTCCTTTGGGCAAATCCTCTTTCTTTTATTATCACCAATAAATGGTTCTTGGAGACAAGGTTTGCCTCATTTGGCTTAATTGTGCTCTTGACCATCTAATTCTAAAAGAACTCAGCTCATTTTCCCCCAGTGGAATGTGACAACACTACAGATTCATATTTCTCCAAGGAAGAGTATTTTCAGCTTGTAAAATGCTGAAGGTTTCTATTACTAAATGTTTGCTATGAAAATGATCTCTTTATCATTTTCATTGGTAAAATATTAAAATAAATGTCCATCCCAAAATCGTAATTCTTGCTCTATAACTAATGACTTATAGACCATAAGTTACAAAGAAATATGTATTCCATAATAACACAGGAAATGCCTTGAGACAAATCTGAAATGTGTCATATGCACACACTGTAAAGTAGCATAGATTAAATTTGCTTGCATGCAATAGAATGAATGAAGTGATGTAGTGTCACTGGATAAAATTAAGGTGAAGATTTATTTTAGGTATCTTCACTCACGATGTTTTCAGTGAGCTGATTTTTTGTTAAATTAAGGCTGTTTTTTTATCTAGGTCATCTGAATTTGAGGAACACAATAAATTACTTCCTGTCATCCATATAAACCACTTAACATACCTTGAAATGTCTGTTTTCTGACAATGCAATGAAGACACATTCACTTATTTCCAACAAGATCTATGGATATGAGTTGCATTTGTGGGCAAAGAATTTCAACAGACAATATGACAAGAAAAACATGAGATTTTCTCTGTTATATCAAGCTGTGTTATCAAAGAGGTATTTTTCGGTGAAGCTGATGTCCTGGTGAAAGGGCAGGGGTGTCTGCACTAGGTGCTGTATTTTGTGAAAATTAACTGAACAGACCCTTTTCAGATGCAAATCCTTATTTATAAATGTCACCCATGACAGGAAACTGCACATGGTTGGGGTTACTAACAGGGTGGGTGTTTGTTTTTTTTTTTTTTTTCCCCTTTTGTCTTTCTGGAAATTCCCTCTTTTTCTGGAGCTCTTTTCAAGCAGATTTATGGGAAATTTGGTGCAATTAGTCTCCTGGAAATTGTAATTCCGACCAGCATTCCCAGTCCATGCCAAGTGCCCTTCTGTGCCCTGGTAAGAGTGAGAAGGTGGTGGTGTGAGGTTATCAGTCATGATGGCACAGGGTTACACCTGGTCACAGATGGCAGTGAAACACTAGGGGACAAGGAGGGACCCTTTAAAAAAAGAACTCCTGAAATCCTGCTCTCTGTAGGAGGAGAAAAAGTTACAGTAAAAAGCCATGGATAATGTGAACATGGAGGAGTCACCATTGTGTTCAGAATAGCAGAAACAGGAATCCCAGGGAGAAAGTACAGGAAGGACTGGCTTATCTGGATCCCAGCAGAGGCGTTGAATTGTCTTGATAATCTAAAACTTGGTTGTATTATGTCTAATTGGATTGCATCCATATTTTCAGATACAGGCAAGAGGTCTTTCATCCTACTTGGATTCAGTTGGTTGGAAGGATGTCTCTTGAAAGGTAGTCACTTTTTTTTCCTACTGATGTTTTCCATCTTCTCTTTTAGGAAGGCCCACCTGAGCTGGCTTGAATTTGTGTGTTCAGGTTCCTCAGCCAAAGCTAAATCCCTGGTAGCCTTCAAATCCCTTATTTCCTGAGCTGTCTCTGGTGAAGTTATTGAAATACTGACAGCTGTAAGCCTGACTTGAAGCCTCTTGCACATGAGGTGGGTCAATTGGCTTGTATGAGTATCCTAGAAATATCAGTTCAAAACCTCTTATGCTGGCTTATGTTCTAAATCTAACATGTAAAACAAAGTTGTATGTCTAGGTTTAAGTATTCTAAAAAAAAATCCATTATAAATTATATAGATGTGAGTTTAAAGGATGCAACTTCAGGTATAACTGAAAAGAAATCTGAGGTTAAAACATACTATAGATGCACCTCCATAACCTTAAGTCTTCTCTTTGGTGGCAAATGAAGAAGCCATAATTTGCTTGTCATACAGCAAGAGCTGTGATCATTTAAAGAACTTGCAATCCAAGGAGCACAGTAACACCTGTGCCTGGGTCTCTGTGGAAAGGGAAAGTTCTGGATCAGTTCACTCACCCAACAGCATCACCTGACAGCATTCAGGATAATGAGCATGAATTGGTATATAGAGCACTGATCATGTTTTAAAAATCCCCACTCTCAATAATAAGTAGTTTTGTATATCATATTACCTATCCTCATCTCTTCATCCATCTCTGGAGGTGTTCAAGGCCAGGTTGGATGGGGCTCTGAGTGACCTGGTCTAGAGGAAGATGTCCCTGATAATTTTTAAGGTTCCTTCCAACCGAAACCATTCTATGTTTCTATCTCCCGCCTGCATTTAATTTTCTTTTCATCATCATCACAAGATATATTTTGTAGATATATGTTTGGGGGTATACAGTTCAGGGAAACATTTCCCCCACTAGAAATTAATCTATTGAATACTCTCAAAATGTAGAGTCAAGTGTCTGAAAAGCTGATTGATTTTTTTCTGAGTTATTTATTAGAGAAAGTGATAGAATGCAAGTGAAGCATTTTGGATTAAGTGGTTTCTTTATCACTGAAATGTGAATGAAGTATGACTTGTTGCACTTGAATTCTGTGTCCAGGTGGCAGCTAGAATTAGAATTAGCTTTTATTGTGCTTTTGGATATTGCTGCAGAGCAGAGGGAATGGATTATTTATTTTAAATCTGTTTTTTCTGCAGAGATCCACACCAAGCTTCACTACTGCAACGATATTCTCAGACATGGACATAGTGTCTGAAAATATGCCTTGGTCCAGGGAACTAATGAAGATTAACTCATTGACCATCAAGTTGGTTGGGAACTAAGCTACAAGATCCATGAAATTTTTAGTTAGCACCTTTGGCACTTGCATTTCTAGTAGCTAAAATGACATAGAACAAGGAGCAGAGGAAACAACAAGATAAATCAGAGGAAGGAATTTAATGGTGAGCAAAGTGTGATGCTCCTACTTTCTGTTGAAAATTATTTGCATCAGCTGTGAACCAGTTTGGTTAGATGAGAAACTAAACAGATCACTGAGAGATTCATGCAGCAGTGAAATTTTCTTTCCTGGAAAGCATGATGGCCAACAGCTGGCCTGAAGGCCTGGCAGACACAAATAACCCTAGCCTTGACTTGAGCAGCCTGCACCTGAGAGAAAAAGAACATCTTTAAGGAAGAAAGCACTGAAAAGTGGAAGGACTTGGCTGCAAGGAAGGGATGCTGGCCAGTCTTTGGCAAGCATGTAGGCAGGCAGCAACTGGGCAGTGAATTAATAATAAAACTAATAACAAGTTACTAGACAATTGGGATTGAACACATGTTTTTTGAAATCCATATAAATACGAGCTGTGAACAATACAGATTGAGATTGCTGCTTGAGCCTTGGAGTGTTTGCCCATCTCTACTGCAACAAGAAAGATTAGAATTGCAGGGAAAAAAGGGGATCTCAAGGACTATGAAGTAAAGTTCCCTATCACCATAGGCTCTGTCACTTAGCTTTTTCTAACACTTTGATTAGCATTCTTTTGTATTTAGAAATTTCATTCTCCCACTTAGTTTGCTTAATTCACTGCGTATCCCTGTCCCTGATCCATTTATTAATGTCTTTTTAATATCATAGATACATTTTTGCTGTAACTGGCATCACGCTGGGGTTTTTCTTCAGAGATCTACAGTTAATTTTTATTCATAATTTTTATTTCTGTAGCATGGCAGTTATTGCTAGGAGATATATAGAGAAGAATTCTGATGTCAAATGGAAAAAATTATTAATATATGAGTTCTTTGTGCTCTCTAAGTTCTACATATTATAAAGCAATTCTGTTTGATGAATTGCTTTGGAAAAAATTTAAATTTATAATATTTTCTCTTGATATTTAGGACTCCTATATTATGCTCATTAGTTGCTGCTTCATCACCATCACAGAGTGGTGTGTACTTGCCTCTTTTATTCCGTTAGTTGTCATTTTAAGGGCACTTAACAACAGAGCTATAAAGGACAAGACAGAATCTAGAAAATCTTCTGTTTTTCTGAGCAATGTTCGTGACACTGTTTCCACTCAACACTATTTTCCCTTCTTAGTATTTGGTGAGCAAAGATAATTTCCATTTTTTGCTGCTTAGAATTTATAATTACTTCCTGGCTGCTTTTCCATGCATCCTGCACTGATTTTGGTATTGTAGAGAATTTAAAGTGTGAGCAGAAAAATATACCTGTTGAAAGCTCCTTCATCTTTCTTGTGTTCATCAGTAAGTGAACAGAGAGGCACTAATAATTTGATGTTGATGATTACTAGAAATAATTTCAGACGGAACAGAATATCACAGGAAAGGGTCTACCAGGAAGGGAAGAAGCAAGCAGTGAGAGTTCAGAAGGGTAAACAGTAATCTGAACTGGCTAAAGCAAGGTCAGATGTCTCCGCTTAGCAAAGTCCTAATTAGTAAAGCTACTGATGAACTATGAGAGCAATACTGCCAGGCTGACGTTAATCACATGAACCCAACTCACTTAATTGGATTGCATTTTGCCACTTTGCAAGCCCTAATTGTACAAAGAGGTTATGTAGCAGCAAGCATGCTTTAACTCTACAAAATATCTTTTCCCCTGTCATACCCTTCTTCATTAAAATAAATGTTTCTCAAGAAATCTGTTTATCCCTGGGTTGGATGGCTCTAATGACCATGGTTATTTTGTTGTTTTGTTGTTTTTAGTTTTTTTCATCTTAACTCAATATTTACAGGTAAAACCTGGTGAATGGGGTGTTTCTAAAGAGGTGAGATGTAAATAAAATAATGTTTCTACAAAGTAATTTTCCAGCCTGTTCAGAAAAAATAAAGCAAAACATAGTTACTCATTGCAAGGCAAGGAGAGATGGTAAGATATGCCTCATTTTCAGTAGTCCAAACAATAATATAGATTTATCCATTTTGTGATGGTGGTGGTTGTGCAGAAGTGGTTACTAGATCAATTACTAGATCTTTGAGTTTTGTGTGTTTAGTGGATATTTTTTTGGGTTGTGCTGATTAGAAATGTCAAGTATTGGCATAAAGTGGCTTCCACAAAAGCCAGTGATGAAGCTTCCACAGTGGCTCTGATAGAAACAGCTAAACTGCCTGGTAAATCATCCCAGTGCAGCTTCTGCCCTGAACATTTTTCTAGGAAGTGACTGCCTCATGCAATGCACCATGTGTATAGATGCCTACTGCTGGACCAGAGCTAATTAGTTCAGCTCATCAACACCATTTCACTGTGCTTATATGATTTAAACACACACCTTGCTGTGTCAGTGTGAACTTGCCCCAGAAAGCCAAGTTTCATTACTTTGATACCTCTTTGTTTCTGAATGGCAATTTTATTTCCACAAAAGGCAAATGCCTTTTTTTTTTTCTTTTCCAGGAGCAAAAATGGAGATGACAGCTGCCACAGACAGCACTCGGATAGGTCTCTTCTGTTTTCTGTAGAGTACAAATCTGCTTCACATCCACAAATCCCAGAATTCCTCTCTTAGATCTACAAAGAGATCTTTAATGGTCCATGAATATTTATGAAAAAACCTAAGAAACTGTTAGCAGGTAGGAAATCACAAAACAACTTCTGTTTCATTCCTAGCTGGCCAACACTACTTTTTTTCCTCAAAGAAAAAAATATTGTATGAGTTCAAAAAGTGTATCTAAAAATACTTTAAAACGTTCCTGTTGCACTCTGCAACCCCTTTCCTCATGATGTGCACAGTCAAACTGCCCAGTGGGTGCCATTGCTTATTCCTAATCCAAATGTCTTGATTTTCTGCCCCTGAAACCTGAACAAAGTGAGGATGTAGAAGAGAAGAAAAAAGTAGTTTTGGTATAGTGAATCATGCACATCTCATCCTCTTGGAGGTGTTTGGATGTTTTGATGAATTTGCCTTGTTGTTGGGATAAATTGCCTTGCTGTCAATTCCCCCAATAATATATACCCTCAGTCCTCAGGCAGGAACTGGGCATGTGTGTCTAATTTAATTTCTTTTTTTCTGTTTAAGCATCTACGTTTCTTTCATCACCTATTGAAAATCTAATCCAGCCCATGATATTTCAAAAGAATTTCTCACAGAAGTATTTGAAATACATTACAAAACTAGAAGTGAGGAAGGGCAATGAGTACTTACAGTATAATGAGGTCAATATATTTCACTTCCTTTTTATAAAATACTATATTTTGCTCGTTGTATGGGAGAATGAAGTGTCACAGAGTCCAGTGAGATCTTGGCAAATTGTTCCATAGCTGAGGTTCTGTTCTTAGAAATGACCTGTCATCAGATGATGAACATCTGATCTTCTCCAGCTGTTGGATCTCTAAAGATGTGTAATTGTGTGTCTGGATTGGCTGATTCAAAAATACCAGGGTAACCACCCCTTCCAACCCCCTCCTGAGGAGAGAAATTAAAAGAAAAAGTTTTAAAATTTAAATAAACACACATATATATATATATAATTGTATGTAACAGTTTTATTGTAATACTGCTTGGAAAGTCTTCTGGCATTTTGAAAATTGGCCAGTGCGAAGGAATTCAGATCCACACAGACCAGCCACAAAACCAGGGTCAGGCCAAGGAGCAGCTGCCACTGTTGACACCATTTCCACTCTGGAGTTCAGTGCTGGGCTCACTGCCAGGCCCACCTTACTGATCTTTTAGGCTATGCCTGAAACTCTGAAGCAGGTTTAAGGGCAGTGGTGTGCTAAATGTAAATACAATATCATATTAACAGAGAACTCCAAATAGTGTGAAAGTATTGGATTTTTAAAAATTAAATCTGTGTTGAAAACTACTGAGATGACATAAGCTGTTCCTTCATTAAGTAAACAACACCTTTTTTGTAACCTCAAAGCCAACAGGCTCTTGAGAGTGATAAATAACTTTTGGCAGAGAAGCTGTAATCATTTGCTATATTTTTGCCTCATTAGTTTAAAAGAGATAACCTATATATAAGAGAATTGGGCACCCATAGAAGAGACATGACCAATACCTTAGGAAGTGATTCAAAAAGACCAGAGCATAGGAACAAATAGTTCAAAATTGTAGGAAATAAGTAAATATGACCCTCACAGATGGAAATTATTACAGACTAAGGGGCCACCAAACAGAGAGATATTTCTAAGGCTTCCTTGACTTACTAAAGGAAGGTGGATGAAGTAAATGATGTTAGTGCTGTCTGAAAGATGAACTGGTGTGGAGAAGCTCAGTCAAATGTTCAGCTTTCTGTGCCTTCCCGTTTTAAAAGTACAAAGGGATATTGAATTAAAGGCAACAAAATTAAAATAGATAAACACATTTTCATGCAACATTTATTTAATCTATAGAAGTTTCCAAGGCAAGATGATGCTGTTGCCAATAGCTTGATTTAGGTAATATAAAAGATGAGACACACATGAGAAGGAGTTGTTACACAAGCCAGGAAAAAAGTTACATTATATGAGCAATTAATGAGGCTTCAAGGGAGAAACAATGATCCAACTGCTGAGTGTTGGAAATATCTGAGCCTAGAGTTTTAAAGAGGCAAAGCTTCTCTTAAATTCAGTAGAATTTGGTCTAGTTAAGGCCTGTATGATTTGGTCCATTGTCCCACCCTCTCCACAGGATGGCATAATTGCAGAAAAAGGTATATTTAACTAAATGCTGCTTGGTTCCTAACCAAACACAGGATTTGGTGCTAATCTGCCTCTTCTGCTTCCTTTACTTAGGAAAATATTTTTGAGAAAAAGCCAGCTCATGTTTGGCTTGACTTGCTGGAGTTATCCTGCCCTGTGATGTTAAAGCCAATTTACTCTCATAGCTTCAGAATGGATTTGGGCAAGGATCTGGTTATAAAGTCCAGAGTTGATTCCTGCTACTAGATGAGGCTTCCTCCAGGAATGCAAAGCCACAGGGGTTGTATGGTAGATGGAGAGTATTTATTAGCATGTTTTTGCTCCTGGGCTGCACAGGCTCTGTCATGTTGATATGATACCAGCATTTTAATTACAAAATTCTGGAGTGGAGACTTCTAGCAATTATATGCAACGGTATTATCCTTTTATTAATATAAGAAGAACACATTTACAGTTATCTGATGCAAAATACAGTGGAATTACATTGGATGAATATAGACCTGCCTGCCTGCAATGTGTTATTAATAGCTAGTGTTAAAAATTACTTTGAAAGGAAAGCTGCAATATCGCAGTTTTTCTCAATATAACTGGAACAAACCATTAAGTCAAAAAGACTCTCTATTATCTCAGATCTCCTTTATAATATCCTGCCTAATGTTTAAAACATAAATCCTTTGTATGGTAGAGTATTTTTGAAGTTAAGCTTAGATCTTGAAAGTTTTTAAGCGTTTTTTCTCATAAAGATCATTCTGGCAGTTTTGTATGCTGTAATGGTCAGTAGCAATTCAGGTTTCTACAATTCAGGTTTCTTCCTTGAAAAAGACTTTTCAGGACCTCATTTTGCATATACTCACAAAATGAATAGATATAAATGTTGTTTGGATTGCACGTGTGTGAATATATCTCAAAGATAAAATAGTCACCACTGGATTTTCTGTGTCTGTAAAACAAGAAGTGTCATGTTTGACAGGCTGCTTACTTGAATTCTTTTCCCAGCTCAGTCATGCCCTGAAATCTTTATTATCCTCCTATTGTCTTGCAGGTCAGAGGCTATGGAACAAATTATTGTGATAAATGTCAATAGATAATTTAACTTCCATTAAAATTTTCTCTGTCATAAGCCTTAAATTAAAGACTAATGGCCTCTCTTTTATTATTTGCCATGGCAGTAAAAACAGGATTACATCTGGCTTTGGCTCAAAGGGAAGGAGTGATGTGACTTGAAAGACTGTTGCAGAAGTATAAGGGCAGAGCATGATGACCTCCTGCTTTTGGGCATTACCTCATGCTCTGCCTAAACTCGAATTCATATTGGAATCACTTAACTCTTTGTGAACTTTTAACTCATTCACTGAGGCTGGAGTGGAATCAGTTATAAAAATAATTGTTATGCATTGCCTTTGTGCAGTACCTGCCTCTGTTTGGAAGAACTGTATCTTCAAGCTCTTTCCTTCTTTAGAGGAAATGTGCTCTAAAGGGGCTGTCCACAAAAACTGTAGAACATGGACTAGAATGCTTGGGTGAAAGAAAGGAATCCATTAAAACCCCCTAAAAAACCCTAAATTAAGGGACTGTGAGGAGATGGAAAAGGAACATGTTTTTCCATTGGTAGCTCTGATTTTGTGACCCACCCACCCCCACCCAGTAACTATAGGAAATTTGGAGCCTCTAAGAGAATGGGATGTGATTTTCTGAGTTTAATAATTGATGTATAAAATATTAATGCTATCTGGTTTTATTGTTAACCACTTGGAAAATGTGAGTCTATAGGTGAACAAGGCATTGCCTGAAAAAGTGCTTATTTCTCACCAAGAGTTTCCCTCACAGCAGGTACTGTGGAAGAGATATGAGTCCACAATTCAGACTGAACATTAAGTATGATTACAGGGCACTTCCCTTGATTGGGAAAATGTTATATGCTCCTGGGAATGCAGGCATATAAAGATGGTTATTCAGTGATCATTTGTCATGCTGATGGATTAAAGGACAAAGTGGCTGGTGGATGCAATGCAAGTGTTTCTCTGTCATTCTTTGATTAGGTCATTAGGTTAGAGATGAAGCATCTTGTAATTAAGTTTGTGGAAAGTTACATTCACTTACTGTTAATTACTGACAGATGAAGATATTTTTGTTAGGAATTAACTGTCATACAAAAAGAAATTTAAAGTTATATGTTTGAAGTTCTCTATTTTTCTAACATGAAAGTTATTTTAGGATTTTAAAAATCTGTTATTAAAGGTCCTCCCAGTTATTTTGTGTTTTATTTTTCTGCCTATCTTGGTAATAAATATTAGGCATAAATGAATACGCTGTGCATGATACTTTTATATGTTTAATGTCTAACTTGACTAAAAACTCTCCAGGGAGAATCTCATCCGTAGAGTCACTTTAACTTTTGGAAAGTTTATGTTCTGAAGTTTATAATCTGTGTAGCCCCTGTGTCCCACAGCTGAACTCATCTCAAACTGGTAACCCGGTCAGCTGTCTGTGGTTTGGATTTCCTTTTTTGTATTGGCATACAGGAAGAATTCTTGCAGAGTGGAGAAAATATCAGTGGATTCAATCATATCTTTTCTCCCTTTCTTCCTTTTTTTAAATGCAGCATTATGGCAGTATTAAATTTTCAGGATGCTTTGAATGTTTGATCTGAAAATGAGAAAAACTCGTAGGTTTTGGAATGAAAACTGGAAGGGAAAGGAAAAATAAATACTGCAGAAATTTTGTTAAATATTTTAATATTGTGGATGAAATATATATGTGAGTTATAAGTAGGACTAGAACTGTGCTGGGATTTGAACCTTTCATTTCTAATGTATCAATTCTTTCTTCTTTTGAAGTATACAAAGAAAATGCTAAGGTAGCCACCTTCCTCCACAATCTATTATTTGAAAACAGGCAATTAGGAGAGCAAATAATTTAATATTACTTGACAGATCATTAGCCTGTAAGACAAAAAGTAAGAAAAGACAGGAGCCTAAGGAAGCAGTAATTATATTTGGAGTTGAGAAAAAAAAATGGTCTTAATTGTGAAGCATGGTAATAGCTACAGGTTAGGCACAAGAAAGCAGAAAATTGCTGATACAAAAAAATTAGGATTATGCCTCTTTACTGACACTGAGTCAGCTCGAATCTGAACACTAATTGGCACTTGTAGGCTGATCTCTGTACTATTCCTTCATGACCTGGACCTGTCTTGGGGGATGGTATGTGCTGAGTATCTGGGTGAGTGACAGCTGTGATGGGCAAATTTGGGAACTCATTTCCCAGAGGGCTGGGTCTTCATTAGGATGTGCTTTGAATGGTTCAAAATAGACTCAAGTCCTGGTAAAGATAAAATAGCTGGACTGTTTCATATGCTAAAATTGGGTTTATATGTCCTGTCAGGAAGGAGGAACTGGGGGGATGTGTTGCAATGAGCAGCTACAGACTGGAGCATGATATTGAAATGGGAATTTCATGAGACTGAAACAGTAAGCTGGACAGCCCCTTGATTAGGCTTTTAAAATAGAGATTTTCTTTTAAAGAGTGGTTTAGGGTGGATTGTTACCTCATCCCAAATCTACATTTGAATTTCTTGGCTTTCTATCTCACATAATTTACAGTGCGGGGCAAATCTTATTACAGATCTTTCATAATGAAGGAGAGGTATAAGAAACACTCACCCTACACTGAAAACTGCTGCCAGAGACCTGTGTGTGGTGATATAGTCACCACCTGTGTGCAAAGCATTCCAATAGGGAACAGCAGTACCAGCAATGGGAGATATATGTCTTAGGACAGGGAATACCATCTGTAGAGAAATATATATATATATATATAAATATATATATATGTATTCAGGAATTATAATGAGATCACAACAAAGACTAGTCTGGAACAAACCTTTCACTCCAGGCACATCAGTAAAATGTGTTCTATTGTTATTGAGTAGGTGAGTTAATGGAGGGTGTGATAAATCGCCAGCTAAACAGTCACCACATGAAATGCAGTTCACTAAATAATACATTGGGGTTTTGGATGGCTGTTTAGTTATAATTAGCTATATTATAGTTTTTCAAAGTATTTTTTCCATTTTTTTAAGGAGAAAGCAAACAACTTTTTAATTAAATTGAAATAGAAGAAAAGTTTGTTCTTCCCTTTTCAGTGTTCTTTCAGAACTCTTACCTTTTGTTCAATTTTCTTCTCTCACAGTACTAAAGGCTGTCTTTAATTAATTTCCATTTCTTCATGGCAAATTATTAGGAAGAATCTATACTGGAGATTACAACAAAGTTTTCTGTATTCCCAGAGAAACCTGGGTTCTGAAAAGCTTAGAATAACATGCAGTTCTTGAATATTATCTAATTATGCATTGGTTTTTGGTTCTTTTAAAACAAATTCCTAGGAGAATAAAATTAATGCTCTCTTTCTTTAAAGTCCCCATTCTGCAAAGACATTTGCATAACAGTTTAGTAGCTGCTCAAAATTTATGAACTATATATCCTTCTCAGTTTGAAGGGCATTTTTAGAGAGGCAATTCAAGATATCTTTTAGATTGCTGGTAAGATATCTAGTCATATAAAACTATTCTATAGGACACAGTTTACTACAAATCTTCTTAAAAATTATAGCACACATCCTTCATTTAAAAATAAGGGTATGGAATTTCAATGATATGCTTCGATGACTCTGAGTTGAAAAATGGAGGAAAATAATAAACAGAATTATGGAGGAAAGGCATCTTTCCTGCAGGAGAGAACAAGTGAAACAAACTTGATTAAATTTTGGAGGGAGCCTGTCCCTCTGAAATCTGAATGCATTGTAAATATAATACAGCACTTGGAAAAAAAAAAAAGATTGATCTTGTAAGTCAAATGACAGCTGACAAAGCCAAGAGCTCTCAGCAACAGTGTTCCATCTGGTTATTCTGATTTTTTTTCCCCCTTTTATCTTCTCTGTGTATACCTTTATGATTGCTGGAATCTGGGACTTCTCTGATACAAATATGTGATTCTCCTAATCTGTTTTACAGCCTTTCCAATTCTCTTCTCTGTTTCTATCCACTGATTCTAACTTTTCCAGGAGCATATGGGATACCAGATATAGATATATCTGTCTTGGCAGAGGAATGATACTTTGCTGCATAGTAATTGACATTTTTAAAGAGTGTTGTCCATGCATATTTCACAAACTGCTTTCTTTCACTAATACAGGAAAGCAGAGTAGAAGAGTGAACTTGTAACACTGGCTTTGGAGGAAATAAGATAATCAAAATACATAGGTAAAGCAAAAGTTTTCCTTATAATTTAATTTGAAATTGAAGTTTTCAAACACAGCTGCCTTAGCTTATGCTGTTTCTTGATGAACTGCTGCTTCTGGGCACATGCACAAACACATTAATGCATACAAAAATAGCATAAAAAGTAAAATCCTACGGGTTCAATTTATATGTGTTTCTGTTGGCCAGATTTTCTTCATTATTTTGCGTTTTCTCAGCTACAAAATTGAGAAGTTTTGAGAGAAGTTCAAAACTTCTCAGTTTTCAGAAGTTCTGAGAAGTTCAAAAGTCCAGGGAACTGGGTTGAGATGGCTGAAATTTTCTCATGAGTGCAGATGAACTGGGGTGCTCTGTACTTTTTAGTTTCAATTAGGGATAATCAAAGCTTCCTTGCCTGTTAATTTGTGAGCAATATAATTACCTTTCTTTTCTTTTTTTAAAGAAAGGGTAAATCAGACAACGCCGAAGAAATACAGTCTCAGCACTGAAGCTTCCTGAGCTAATCTAAATGATGAATATTAATTAGTATTTTTGCATTTATAAAACCAATATTTCAGACCATGGAGATTTACTCTTTGTGCCAGCAATGAGCCCAATAGCTCAAGCTTGACCTTAGAGGTTTTGAATGGTACTAAAATTTGTTATGGCCGGTTCTGATTGGCTTATGCCAAACTCCCTTAAGGATGCAATTCTCTTCAGTTCTCTACATTTTTCTCTGTGATACAGAATAATCAATTTCTTGTGTTTTAAACATGGATTCATATAAGGACTTTAAAAATTATACGTTAATTAATGCTTATTGTAAATGTCATTCATAATGACATCGTGTGTCAACAGTAGCTTCCACCACTGGTTTCTCTCCATCACATCAAAGAATTTTACGAGCTGTCAACTAATGGCAAAATTTCCTCAAAAACTTTTTTAATTTTCTGGAAGCCTTAACTTCTGGAGGGAAGACCCTAGTTTTTTATTATTAGAAGAGAAGAATATGTTTTAGATCTCTTGGTTCATCTCTTTTGCACGGAAAAGCCTGAAAATATACACTTAATTCCTCCCTAGTGCCTAGACAATACAATAGAATAGGATCTATCATAAGAAAAAATTGATTTTAAAACGCATTTGAGGAAAGGGATTGTTTCAGGAGGGATAAAGGCTGACTAATGAATTTATAAGGCCAGGAATTGACAAGACTTCAGTTCTGGAACTGAACTTAACTTGTGCAACTGGAGGCACAGAAATAACTTCTCCCTTTTATCTTGCCTGTGACAGCTAACAGTTTAATACTCTCTGTTTGCTGTGTAGGTCAGATGCTTCTCCTGGTTAGTGGATTACAGGAACAGAAAGCTCCTTGTGCTTGTGAGACAATTACTCTGATCTTCCCACTGTTTGTGTGTTATAAATTGAGATAATCTTTCAGATATTAAATGGATGCATTTAGATTCTGAATAATTTGGTGCTCAGCAGTGTGCTCTTCTGATCACTCTGTTATGAGTCCACCTTTCATTTGGAGATCACCTTAACAAAAGAAGGTGTAACATACAAACCTGGTGTTCCTCTTTAATTATTCACTTATGCAAAGTTTCTTTATTTGCTTTTCAAGGAAAATTCACGATGTGAGGATGGCAGGAGTCCCAGCTGATTCAGGGTGACCATTGTGTAAAACAGTCTTGAGCAAACCATGATTCTGATTCTTTTATTTTTTATATCAGTGTGTAAAACTTGGGCAGATATGCATGAGATTTGCAACAGCAGTAGAATATATCTATAGATCTATCTATCTATATCTATATATAGCTATGTGTATATATCTACCTCTGAAGGAAATACACAGGGAACAGGAGTTACTGACCTCTTGGAAGGGTGCTTAGTTGTCAGAATTGCATTTTTTTAAAGAAAATAATTTCTCTGACTATCACCTGGTTGTTTCTTGCATGACCCTTATGTCCTTCTGGTCATCTTGGTGTGTTTTTCCTCCATTACTTGTCCACACACTGCTCTTCTCTTGCATTATTCATGGAAACCTTTTCCCTGTATGCTATCCTGTTAGCCAGCCAGTGTTTGTACCTCCTGGTCTGGGTTATACAGGAAGAAAATGTCAGTGGGAAAACTTGTGTCTTGTTCAGTGCTCCTTCAAGAATGTTGCTGTTGTTTTTTATTTGGCTTTTTTTTCTACCTGTGGTAATTTATAGCAGCTGCTACCCTTGAAAGTGGAGAGCACAAAGGTGAGCATATAATTATGGCTAAAGGCAGATCCCTGAAATGTTGATCTCTGGCACAGTGCTGTGGTTTGCATCAGAATTCCAAACAGGGCTAGTCCATGATACAGGAGAAACAAAGTGAGAGCAGGAGCCCATAACCAATCAATTAACCAGCACAACCCCCTGCTCGATCCAAAAAGGGATCAGAGAAATGTAAACACAAAAGCTTTCTCTGGAGAAATGTTTGGGGATGACAGCTGGAAATTTTCTTGTGCCATTGCATCTAAGCATAGCTTGTTGAGGTTTCCTTTCTTTTTCTATAGGAAGTGGATGACTACCTGATTCAACAGTGTTTCTTGAAAGGTAACTGTCAACCTGCTGGGAATTCCAGAATAGAATAATAATTGCAGGATTATCCTAGCTCTGCTGGATGGTGTTGCTTTCCTAATGCCTCCCCTGAGCTTTGTTTGAAGTCTTTAGTGAGCCTTTTTCTTAGATGGAAAAAGGGAAAGATTTGCTCTTCTAGCAATCCCTAGATAGGACAAGGGTTATGAATATTGAATGTTCCCTTTGGATATATTTTCACTCATTTACTGTTGCCATTTTCCAGTAAACACTTCATTTTAATGACTTATTGAAAGCTCTGGCATGTGATCACTAGAAGTGGCAATAAATATTTGGAGCTTAATATTGAGCTGATCTAAAGGAAGAGAGTAGATAACAGTGTTATTTGTTGACTCTAGTTAAGTGCTCTCAGACTTCTGATGTCTGCTCATCTTTCCAATGAAATCTGATGATCTTGGTGTAACTGAAATACTCAGAGTGTTTGAAAAGTGAGAATAAAAAGAGGAACCGAGTTATTTGACAGTAGATCTAATAGAGAAGGAAAAGAATAATGTTGTAGAAAAGCAACAGATATTGCCTTGTATAGAAAACCTAAGATCAATATCACTAAGTTTTTAGAAGGACCTGAGTGGTGATTTTATTATATGTTATAAATAATTTTGTCCTTAGTATTGGGCCCACATATAAACAGAACAGGAAATCTTTAAGGAGCAGAATTTGAGTTCAATGTGCTCAGGTTTTTGTTGTCTGTGTATCAGTTCCACATATTTCCATATCCTAGTGGCATTTAGTTTTTTTCCCACTAGAGCAATTTGCCTCCTTTTGGCAGGGGGATGGCTGTCTTTTCTAGGGTTACTTTTTTGGCTGTTGTTCAGATAGATATGAGTAAAGGGCAGCATCTTCCCTTCAGAATATTCCTTTTAGAGCTCAGAAGGGTTACAGTGCCTGGGATAGCTACTAAATTATTTTTTCAGTTTGATTCACACTGAGACAGAAGTGGGCCCTCAAGACCAGAACTCTTGCCGCCTACTTGGGCCTGGGAGTAGCAATTCTGGGCAAATGGCTCCAGCTCACCCATTTAAAAACACAGGGAGTTTTCAAGCAGGATGGAAGTGAAGATGATTTTATTTGTTCCACATCAATCTGTTTCAGGAGTTGAAATGTTTCACAAGGCAGTGGTCAGTCTAACTCAGTGTGGCTTCCCAAGAGCTACCAGTGTCAAAAGACTGTAGTGGGCTGACTTCAGCTGGACACCAGGTCCTCTCCAGAACTTGAGAGAGGAGAGAAAATACAACAAAGGATTCATGAGCTGAGGTAAGGACAATGAGAACTCAGTCACTGATTACTGTGACAGGCAACACAGACTTGACTTGGGGAAATCGGTTGCATTTATTACCAATCAAATCAGAGCAGGATAATGAGAAATAAAATCTTAAAAACATCCTCTCCCCAACCCTCCTTTCTCCCCATGCTCTACTTCCTTCCCTACAAGTTGGGCAGGGAGACAAGGAGGGGGGTTATTGTCTGTTCATCACACATTTCTCCTGCTGCTGCTCAGGGAGAGGAGTCCTTGACCTGTATTTCTCCCATGGGAAGGGGAGTTCTCCATCAACTTCTCCAGAGTTCTTCCCATGGGCTGTAGTTCTTCACTAACTGCTCCAGTGTGGGTCACTCTTCCATGGAGTGAAGTCCTTCAGGAACAGGCTGCTCAGTGTGGGTCCCCCAGAGTCACAAGTCCCACCAGGACATCTGTTTTAATGTGGGCTTCATGGGCCCTTAGGTCCCTGCCAGAAACCTGCTCTGACACAGGCTGCCCATGGGGTCACCAGCATCCTTTGGTCATCCACCCGCTTCAGCCTGGTGTCCTCCACAAGCTGCAGGTGGATCTCTGCATCCCTGTGGATCCCCATGGGCTACAGGGGCACAGCTTCCTCACCATGGTCTGCACCACAGGGGGGAATCTCAGGTCTGGTACCTGGAGAACCTCCTGCCCCTCCTTCTGCACTTACCTTGGTGTCTGCAGAGCTGTTCCTATCACACCTTCTTACTCTTCTCTGTGCAATAATGTTTTTCACCCCCTTCTTACATATGTTATTCCAGAGGCACTTCCACCATCTCTGATGGGCTTTGCTTTGTCCAGTGGGGTGTTCATGCTGGAGCCAGCTGGCACTGGTTCTGTCAGACAAGGGAAAAGCCTCTGCAGCTTCTCACAGAAGGCCACCCCAGCAGCCCCCCTGCTTCCAAAACCTCGCCATGGAAACCCAACACAGAGGCTCAGAGAAGAAGTTGCAAAACTCACTCTGGAAAACTTTTCCAGAGATGAAATACAGCTTCTTTAGCTGTTTTCTATACATTACTATTAATTTGGTATATTTTCACATTTATGTTGGGTCTATTTAGGATTTTTACAGACTCTGTTAGATCCACATCCCCAACCTTTGTGTTTTCAGTTTGTCAATTAGATTGAAATATAAAGCACCCTGAGTGCCAATTTAATTATATTGTATTACTGAAAAGTTTTCTGGCAGTATCCTGTCTCTAACTCCTGTCCAGGCTGGCTTCTGAAGGGAGCTGCTTCTAAAAATATCGTCCCGAGGGCAATGATTAGAAAGGAAAGACTAAAAGAAGGGTCTGTGCTGAAGGAGGAGTCAATACATGCAGAGGAAACTTTGCATATTATCATGCAAACTTTGCCCAAGCTCTCGCATGCATAAAGAAACCTCATGTACATACTTACAAATGCAAATTGAAAGAAAACCCCACTACTGAAGCAGTTATTTTAAATAGCCTCATAATAATTTAAATAATCTGTGAATTTATCATTGAAATATTATGCAAAAATAACTTATCTAGAAGATGGTTATTGGACCTCTAGGTGATGTGTGGATATTGATTAGTAAGCATCACATTTATTATTTCTGATTAGCCTTAGAAACACACCAAAACACAGAATTATAGCATAAAAGAACACTTGTTTAAGGTTGAGTTTGTGCTTAAAGGAAGGACTCAGCATCTTTGTGGAGCTTAAATCTCCCTGTGCTTGTGAATTCTCCCCCAAATTGCTGACCCATTCGAAGCCTGGAGGAAGTGTGCAGGTAGATAGAGCCAAACCACTCAGGTCTGCTGGGGCTTGCCTCCAGGATGAACCATGCTGCTCTTTCAGTTGTTAGCTCGGGCTCTGTAAGGAATGCAGAGGTGAATTAGCATTACTCCACTAGAGCTGTTACTGCCTATATGTGTTCCACACCAACTTTATCAACTAACCTTGATGTCAGGTTACCTTGATGTGCTAAAGCAGGATGAGTTAGGAGTTGATTCATGAGTGGATCAGACATCCCTGCCTTGGGGGCAGCAACATCTGTTAGGCAGGTGAGAGAGAAAGACAGGGAGTGGCAGCAGCTTCAGCTGTCCAATTTTCCTCTGCTGCTGCATGTCTGCCCAGAGCCCTGTGGTCACAGGTTGTCCCTCATTAAAATGTCCTTCCTGGACCGAGAGTTGCTGCTTGTTGTTCTCAGTGAGACTGAGGTTTATGGGATCAAAGGTTCCAGCTTTGCTTGACACATGGCTACAGGCTATATTTGCTGCAAAAGAGAGCTCTTCCTACCAGGTGAGCCTGAGCTGTGCAATGCTGCCTCCAGCCCTCATCATAAGGAGAGGGAGGACTGCAGTTTGAAACTTTTTTTCCTTCCTGTTTTTTTTTTTTTTCCAGTTTTTCTGGAACTTATTTTCCCCACCTTACTGGGTTGGCACTGCAGTTTTCTAATGTGTTTCAGGAAATTTTTACCCTGTTCATATCTTGAAGACAGTGCTCATTCAGCTGCAGGCACCAGTGAGCCATCCCAGTGCTACAAGGTTGGCCTTGATGTCAGTGATGACATATTGTCAAATTTGATGATTTTGTTATTATTGATGTGTCTTTTATTGCCCATCAATACCTTCAAGTAAACAGAGTTCAAATAATTTAACATTTTATTTAAATAGAGAGGAACAAAGTCACTTCCCAGTGAGGACTACATAGACGCAAACTTCTGAGTAAAAAAATTCCCAACTTCCAGTTTTAGGGTATCTCAGTTGTTCTCAAAGGATCAGCTGTCATGGACAAAAATCTGCAGTCAGTCCTGGACACTGTATGCAAAATAGGTAACTTGAAAAATTTAGCTGTAATTTGAGTTTGCTTGGTGGCTTGCTTTTATCTGTAGGAGCCTATGTTGTTTTATTAAAATTGATAAATGAATGATTTCCTGATATCTTACAGCCTGGGGAATCCTGATCATCTGAAAAGTCTTACCAACATCTGAGAAATTTCAGCCAAGGTATTCATTGGTAAAGAAGAAGTTTTTAACATTTGTTAATTATCCTTGTATTTTCTTGATCACCTTCCCAAATTCAAGTAAGATGGAAATTGATTTGCCTGATGAAATTTATCTGTTTGCATACTTCAGGATTTTATTTAAGCTACATCTAGACTATATACTGGGTTCAGCTATGGTGTATGCAGGTGTTTTATGTATAGAAATGGGATTTCAGGAGTAAAGGATCACCTGGGATGCAGAATGCAGAACTGGGAGAGGGTATACACTCCTGCCAAGGCTGGTAATACAGATGCAGCTCAAACTTCTTGTGTTTCAGCTTATGATGACAAAATAAATAGTAAATGGTACTGCCTTTTCTCCTGGTATGAAATCCATTAAAGAGACAAGCACTTGTTTTCTTTTATGCTGAAGAAGCTACTTGTATTGGAAGTGAAGCTGAAAGAATCTAGCTGTAGGATGTTATGGAAGTACATACTCAGCAAACATGAATAATGAGGAGGAACATCAGAAAATAATAGAGGAGGAACATCAGAAAATAATAGAGGAGGTATCAGTAAATGGGACAAGCCACATTGTCAGAGGTTTCATCAGAAACTGAAGCTTTTCTTCTTGGTTCTCTTAATATTTTCAAAACTCTTTTCCAGTCATTGACTCTTATTTATATGTATCAGTTAGTGAGAAACACAGAAATACTGCTGATGCTCAACCCCTGCCAGAGTGTAAAATCTGGAGAGGATCTCCTCTCAACTCCCAGTCATTCTGAGCACAGTCTGAGCATAAAGATGCAGATGGCCAGAATGTGGAGGCAAGACAGGAGTGTGGGAAATAGCAATAGTCCCAGTGAAGCACATCCTTATAATCTAAAACTTCACTCTGTCAGAAGTCCTATGCTTTCCTTACAGCTAATTCATATACTGATATTTCATAAATTATTATTCTTTTAAGATGCCAAATCAGATATATACCTTAGCAGATGTATACTTGATGTGTACCTTCACTCATTTTTAGTCTGCTCAGGATGAGACAAGTAGAAGTTCAGGACTAGATTCAGATTAGTTGTATACTAAATACACTTGCATGGTAGGAAAAATCTGTGCTAGTTCTCTGAAATAAATGTTCCACCTCTCACTTAATTTGCTCACTTTCTCTTTCTTTTGCAGAACCCCTAAATGACTAAGGGAATTTTTGTTGTCAGTTAATTACAATTATTAACTAGATTGTTTCTTTATCCCAAATTTATTGAATCACTTGGCTTCTAATGTAAGAAAGATTTGATGAGGTTAATGTAGCGCAGGAAAATGTCAATTTAATGTAGGAGTTGGCATGGGTTTGTGCCAAATTTTATTTTAGTGTTTTTATCTTTTATTTAGTACAAAAAGTTATGAATAAAGCTCATCAGATATTAAATCTGTTTCTATCCCTCTGAAGGGAATGCTAGACAGTGAATTAGTCAGGTGTGGTGTTGGGTGTGTTCTTTCTTCCACTGCTTCCCTTACCCTCATCCTTCCAATTAAATTGTCTCTCTCTTGTTCAATTTCAGATTATTTGATGAAGACAGAAAACATCTGGTGTCTCCTGTGGGCTTGCATAGAGCCTAGGATGGAAAACGACGTCCACACAGCCATGGACAGACTTGGACTAGACTCCTAGCAGACTGCTACAGGACTCTTCCACATAACTCTTGCTACACAGCATGTCCCAATGTGTCTAATTACACCATACCAAGGGATTAAAATCCACAACAATTACCTACCTTGGAGAGAGAGTGGAGAAAAGGGGAAATACATTGCTATTCCAAAGTCCTGAAGTGCCTGGCTATTCTGACCCCTTTTCTCCTAGCCAGTCTTCCTCAACTTCCATTTTCATACATTCAGCTTCATAGTTTTTCAGCTTTCTCCGTAAGATCTGTAACTGAGGGGCTGTAAGTGAATTTTTCAACCAAATGCGTTCATTATCACCCTTGAAGCTTTGTTATTTCTTGTGCTCCATCCTTTTTCTCATTTTCTCTGATCTCTTATTCTGAGTGTGTGCCTCAGGGAAACATCACAATAACATTGAATTCTGCAGCTCCTGCCTCTCTTTCTCCAACAAGCACACACATGAGTGTGAGACCCACGCAGTGTGCATGGAGCCATCCAACTTTGGGCTTTAAACTGAAAGAGGACAGGTTTGGATTAGATATTTGGAAAACATTTTTATGATGAGGGTCATAAAACACTGGCAGGGAAAATAAGTTGCCCAGGGAAGTTGTGGATGACCCATCCCTGGAAGTGTTCAAGGCCAGGTTGGATGGGACATTGACCAACCTGGTCTAGTGAAAGGTGTCCCAAGTCATTGCTGAGAAGTTTGACTAGGTGACCTTTTAAACCCTCTTCTAACCCAAACTATTTTATGATTCCAAGATAATTAAGCAGGAGGAATTTGGATTGGGTTTGTCTTCTTTAGGAAAGAAGTTGTGAATGTAATGCTTTCAAAAATCGTGAAGGAACAAGATGATATCCTGTGCAGACAGAACAACAAATCTCTTTAGTCTGTTGTGGTGTCTTGGAAATAAAATGGATGTTTCTGCTAAGCACTTTGCACCAATAAATACTTCAAGCTCTTGGCATTATTAATTGTCCTCACATTCTCTGAAGCAGGAAAACAGCCAAAGGTGAATAATCTTAATTTCCAGCCCCTTTATCTAATTTAAACAGTATTCAGTGACCTTTAGCCAGAGAATGATTTTTCAAAAGCCTTTTCAAACTCTATTTTAACATGACATCCAGACTTTCAGCTGTGCCTGAGATTTTGCCAAGCTTAGGGGAAGGTCAGAGCATTATATAAAGCATACCAGCTTCTTCTAGCTATGTTCCAATAAAGAAATAAAACAGATCAATAAAGCATGTTGAAGTCATTATAATATAGATTTTGGAAATTCCTGTTAGCAGAGCACTTGTGGGCATTAACTGAAAATGTGTTTTCTTTAAGGATGAGTGGCTGCACTATCTGCTGTCACTCAGTGACTGGGAGCTTTCTCTGCATGCAGATATCATACCCAACTCAAAAATGTGCTGGCCAGGTGGCAGTCTTGATATGTATGTGCCTTATTAAGGAGACATTGGTAAAAGGACAAGTATGTCAAAACTCTGATCATCCTTCAGCTAAACTAACACTGTTTTGGAAGTTTGGAAATGTTTTACTCAGATGTTTGCATCTATGTAGTCCTGATTGGGCAGTGACTTTGTTCCTCTCTATTAAATCAGAGTGTTAAATTATTTCAACTCTGTTTGCTTGAAGATATTGATGGGCAATAAAAGGTACATAAATAGTAACAAGATCATCCAATTTGATATGTCATCACTGATCCAAACAGCAAAATTAATTGCTCTTAATAAAATGGAAATCCTCTGTGTACTCCAGAGCAAGGAAATTACCTAAAGAAAAAGAAAATCCATAAAGTGCTTAATGCTTAACTTGCTGTGGCATATTTCCTATTGTAATTATAAAAAATTTCCAATTGTCACCTGCTGCATTTATTAACTGCTCAGCTTTTATAGATGGGGTAATTAATTCAGGAAATTAAGATAGAAGGAACAGAAAGAGATAAATATTTGCTTTTGTTAAAAAAAAAAAATGTTTCCTGGGTTTGAATGGATCCTATTATAAAATATGGTCCATAAGTTGCACATATTGAACTACATCCTAGGCTGATCATCCATATTTTAAAGAAATGGAAAAGAGCATATAAATATGGATAAGAGTAACTGATTTACTTACTTTTAAGAAAATTATTTTATTGTGTATTGTTCACGTAAGAAAGAAAATCCCAGGTGTGAAAGAGCTGCAATAAAATTAAATTTCTTTTCTAAAAATTTTTTTCAGGTTTTTAATGACCTTAATTTTCCATAGACAATATTTATATTCCTCCCCCTGTGAGGCTTGCAGAAGCAAAACAAAATGAGTAATATCTGATTATTTCTGAAGTAGAGATAAAGCTGTTATAGGACCATGCATTTATTTGTTTACAATGTTCCTAACCCAGAGTGTTTTCTGGGCACTGACATGTTGGGTGCTTTGTGTTGTAGGGCAGGAGTTAGTTTGCTATAGCTCTGATAATTATAAGGTCATGAAATCTATAAAGATGTAAAATTACTGCTCCTGCCAGGTGAGGATTTTTTCCAGAACAAATATTATACTTAGCTATGGTATTTAATAGCTTAAGGAGTGAAGCTTCCAGAAGGGACTGTGCAAGTGTGGTCACCTCCGCTCCTCTGTGAGAGCAGAATGAACTAAGCAAGATGAAGAAGTCAGCCAGCCCCACCTGAGCATGTGGGCTATGGGCAGGAAGTTTAATGCATTTTCCTGTTCTCCAATTCATACCATTATTCTCCCCCATTTCTCATTACTTCTTGAAATTTAATCCTTACACATAGGAGTAGTTAATCCTAGGGGACATCTGAAGGGTCAGGCAATATATGATGTGTGATGTCAGAGGTTGATGTAGACAATCGTGTCCTTCCTCAGGACACAACAAGCATGTCCAGCCCTTGTTCTTTTGGTGGTGTTCTGGGAACAAAATACGCAACTTGTGTGTTTGAGTTCTGGTGCCCAAGGATAAGTTTACAGGACTGACAGTTGCTATAGGTGTAGTGCTGTTTGCAGAGTGACCAAGGCTTGCTTTGGAGACTACTGATATGAAGTTAATTTTCTGAGGAAAGTCTTGACATAACTGTGAGAGCCATGACGTTCCAAAGGGATTTTAACTTCCAGTCAGTTTGTTACAGTTTGGAGACACTCCCAAAGTACATGCAGTCTGATTTTACCGGAGGTCACATCCAAAATATATTCCTGGAAGATGGATACACTCTGAAGTAGAAGAAACAAATGCAGAGAACTGTTTTTTGCTCACTCGGTATTAAATTTTAACCTCAAATATCAGGTACTTCATAAAAAACAACAACAAAAAAATAAAGATCTTCAATAACGATCTTCAAGTAGGTCTTCCTCAGTAACTATTTTTCCTACACACAAAAGTGCCTAAAAGAGCTAGAAATGAACCTGATAAATGCCAGAATAATTAGGAGAATTTTTTTTTTTAGAAGTCACACATTGCAAAATGTTTTTCTTTGAAATCCCAACTAAATCATAACAGCAGTTCCTTTCTCAAACGTTTAAGTAACATTTTTTCATTTGAAAGATTTTAATTATATACTGTTAGAGGGTGGTGATTTGTTGGTTTTCAATATTTATTTATAGGGACCTTCATACCAGGACAGTTTGGAGTTGTACTTTTTTTGGTAGATTTTTAAAATTCTTTATGGAAACCTTTAAATGTGAGGTCTTGTAAACTAACCTGTGTTTTCATAAAGTGGTATGTAGGATTGCAGACCTCTATTTTAGAAATGAAGTATAATGATCTATAGCTGTGAAGCTGTCAAGATTCTTAAAAAAAATGAAAAAAAAAAATGGTTTATCCATAACTACCCAGGGATACTGAAATACAAGCTTTGTACCAGGATTTTTAAAATTCAGTTCTGCATTTTGATGAACTTTTATCTATTTTTTTTTTGTTGAATGTATTTTTAGAGTTGTGAATAATGACCTTTTTTTCCTAGTAAAATATATTTATTACTTTCCATGTAAAATATAATTGAAACTTGACTGTATGCCTGAATGCATCCTGGCAGTAATTATATAAATAGTGTGTTAGTGGCTCTCTCTTGAAGCTAAGTGGTATTGGATTGTTTATAATCAACAAATGGGAATGAGATGCCATTTTTTTCATCTGGAGGGGCATTCCTTGTGAAGGTGGCTTTAGCAGAGCTGTCTGGAAAGTAGAATTCACTGTCCTGAGTGCAGCACTCTGCCACTCCTGGGTCCCAGACTAATTCTGGTCTATGGCTCTCTGTGCAGTTGGCTCTCACTGCCAGCTCAGGGACCTTCACCCAGCCCTCCATGGGGCAGTGGAAGTTTGCTTTGGCTTGGATTCATTTGCTAAAATGTAGACCTCTGTTGTGTGTCTACATGTGAATAAATGGCTAAACTCCCTTTTCAAGCAGTGGAAAAAAAAAAAAAAAAAAAGGATGAATGTCAGAGATACAGCTGACTTCATTTTAAAGGTACATATGTGAAAAATGTCAAATGGCCAGGGTGCTCAAAATGCCCTTTTCTCTGCTATCTTTTTAGCAGAGCCTATGGTGCAATATATAGTTGAATATAATGGATTCTACCATATGTTTAGTCATCTAAATGTTGAGAGATAATTATATGTTTCTGGGAAATTCAGAATGGTCATAAAACCAGAAGTAGTAGCCTGAGGAGCTTGAAGCTGTGAATATGAACATTCACAGGTTCAGCATTCAAGGCTTGCTTGAAAATGTTTGCCTTTCTTTGTTTACCATCTTGTAAAATATAACACTGCTTTTTAACTGCAAACCATTTTGTGCTCTCCATGAGGAAAACCAGGCCTACAACCACAGTCATATAAGAAATAGACCATGAAGGTATGGCATTAAAAATAGCTTGATACAAACCCTGACTAAACCCTGACTAAACCCTAAAACCCTGATTTTCATGTATATTACATCCACACCTACAAGATAAGTGAATATTAATTACTACAATAGCTATTTCTGTATATACCAGAATATTTGGTCTGTCTTTCCCTTCACTCTCTTTGTGTGTGTATTCATCATAAATAGCTCCACCGAAAAAAAATATTGTGGGGGACTCTTTCAGGATGCAGCTGTGGAATAAGATTTGCATCTGTGTCTTATTCGTATTATAATGCAGCTCCAGTGTATTGACCTTTTGGCTCTCAGCAATGTAAAAGATGTCAAAGAGGCCAAAATAAAAGAGGTGTAAAAATGTCTGAGAGGTTGAATTGCCTCTAAAATGAAAAACAGCAGCGGGGTCTCAAGCTGAAAACCCATCACTAATAAATGATCAACTGCTCTCTGTTAATAGAAGCAGCGTGAAGATTTTCATCCAGCTGATACCTGTAACAGAAGTTCTTGGTTTGGCCTTTGGAATCTAGATCACGCAGGACAAGGACATGTTAAAAATGGAGAACTAATATATCTGCTTGGTACAGTGAGAAGGAAAAAATTAATAAGAGACTATGGGATCAAGGTTGGGTAGCTGTGATTGAAAATTAGAAGTGTTGAACATTATGTAATTTCTTTGGTGTAGATGGAATGGAAGCAATTTTGGAAGCTTAGCAATTTTATTTCACTGATGGTTTTTGTAATTCAAAGCAAGTGTCTTTGCTGGTAATTTCTGCCAGAGCCTCCTGAAACCCCAGAAGTTAGAGAAAATAACTCTGTTTTCTAAATTCTAATCTCTCTTTCTTTTTATTTCTTCTGAACACAGGAGTCAGTGTTAATTTTGGGCAGGAAATTAACTTTGAATGTTATAAGCAGTGGCACGTAGGCAACTTGCAGAGGGACTCTCCAGTGCACCTTGGAGTCATGGATCCCCTTTCCAGATGCCTGGGGGAACATATATATTTGTATATGTTACATATATTGTATGTATAACATATTTATATGTATATGTTAAATGTATATTATACATTTTTAGGTATACAGTATACAGTAGTAAAGTACTGGCCAAGAACAACTGCCTGCCACAGAGGGGTTTAAGTACACGGCCGAAACTCCATTTAATTTTCAGACAAATAATGCATAACTTTATGCAAGTTTTCAAATTAGTTGTATCATAGTCAAATAAAACCTGCAAATCTAATGCTTCCCTGGTTACAACATCATTTTCTGTCTTTGCACCTAAGCATTTAGTTTTGGAACACTCTGTTAACTGGGTGAAATTTTTCAGTGAAAATGGGGGAAAGAGGGGAGTCTGTGGCATAATTAATTTCTGGTTTTAGACAAATTCGTAATGTGAGGGTTCCTGTTGGGCACAGTGGGACCTGAAGTTATTACACAGGAAATTTAGATCTGCAAGTGCCTTGTGAAAATAAAATTAGAAACTCTCTTCCAGACAGAGTAAGAAAAGGCAGAACTACTGGGGCAAGAGAATCCTCTTTGGAATAATACCTCAATAACTCTGCTTGCTGATGAAGTTTGTGTTTAATGCTGATTATTGTTGTTGTGCTGCTTCCACCCCTCCCAACCCTCCCATCCTGAACCTTCTTTGTACTCTCAGTTCTTCTTTTGAAGTAGTTCTTTTCTTTGGTCCTAACATGTAGAAGAATTAAACAAGGCTCTCCAGGCTGCTAAAAAGATCACAATCTGTAAAATGAACCGGAGGATGGAAACAAAACTCAGTTTGAACAATAAACAAAGAAAATTATGAAGGTCATAAGAAGAAGATGAATCCTCAATTACCACAGCAGCCTGGCCATGAAACTATAATAAGGGGAAAAGAAAATCCACCCTAGCATATCTCATTTTAATTAAACTCTATTGTTTTTAACTGCTGCCATAAATTTTGCCACCAGATTTATAAATCCTGACTTCTTGCCTAAGTCTGGTTGCAGACTGGAAGGTGCTATGTCCACACAGATTTCTGTGGATTTAATCAGAATAAATTTGACTTATGAAAGGACTTCTCTTTCTTCTGTAGACCAAAACAGATATAACAGAAAAAGGAACCAGCAGTAAAAGAAAGCAGCTGCAGAACAGCAGTGTATCAGTGAGCCTGGATTTCATGCACTACAATTAAACTTTTTCACTTTAATGTGTCTTTCTTTGGCATGTTTGTGGTGATGTTTAGTTGGTTCAGAGGAAGAGGTGTGTAGATATGAGTAATTTGTGAAGCCCACTGGACCTGGGATGTGTTAGAAGCTCACAAGCTCTTCCGAAGCCCAAGAAAGGCTATTTGTAGTACAAGTAAGGCAATTTTAGGAAAAATATACAGTAAAAATTGATGTAAGTTGTCTGATTGGGAATTTTGCTTCTTATCTGAAAACTTGAAATGTAGAAAGAGAGCAGTTGTCCACAGGACAGTCTGAAGATAAAGTCATTCCTTCAGGTGATTATGGTGCCTTCTGAGAGAAACATGTCTTATTGGTGTCCTTTTTGTAACTTACTGAGTCTCCAAGGCACATGGAAAGACTGAAGGAAGACTTGCAGGAAGTCAACTTTGGCCACTCCTGAAATGCAATAGTCTCTTAAGAGAGTGTGTGACTGCATTGACAAGTTTCACAGAGGAAATGGAGATGGGAGAGAGGAATGGAGGGAAGGAGGGAGGCAAGGAGGTAGGGGGAGCAGGGGACCTGCAGGAGCTTCTGATCATTATCTGAGTAGAAATTGAATTATGACACTGTCACTGACACAGTGAGTTTTATAAAGTTGCTACCTGATCTTTGTTGATCCCAACTGGACTCTCAATTTATCGTTTCTTTGGAAGAATCATAGAATCATTTAGGTTGGAAAGAACTTTAGGATCATGGAGTTCAACCATTAACCTAACACTGCTATCTTCACTATTAGACCACAGTTTTACCAGCAAGCCCACCCTGAGATCTTCTTTCATGATGGCAGGACACAAACAATCAAGGAGATTTCTGAAGGCATCAGGAATAACTTCTTGCTCCAGCACTGGAACGAGCAGCCAGGGTGATGCACAGATAGATCTGCTCACTGTTAACCTGGAAGACATGGTTGGGATGAGGTAAGCAGTCAGGTTTGGATTGTTCTAATACCCCTTATACTCCTACCATGGGCAGGGGCACTGAATGCTTCCAGTGATGAGACATCCACAGTTTCTCTGGACAGTGGCTGTGGAGTCCACAAAATAGCAGGTTTCAATATCCTGAAAAGAAGGGGGAAGGAGACCAGTAGAGAACAAATCCTGGACTCTGTATTAACTTATCAGTGACTTGGATGAAAGGGCAGAGGACTCCTCAGCAAGCTCACTCATGACACAAATCTGTGAGGAGTGTTGTGCAGCCCTTCAGAAGGACCTTGACAGACTGGAGAGATGGACAGAGAAGAACCTTCTGAAATTCAACAGAGGCAAGTGCAGGGTACTGCACCTGGGGAGAAATAACCACCTGCACTAGCACAAGCTGGGAGTGAACTGCTGGAAAGCAGCTCTGTAGAGAATGACCTGAGGGAGCTGGTGGACAACCAGCTGTCCATGAGCCAGCAGTGCCCTTGTTTTGTGTTTGCCAATGTTGTGGCAGTGTTTGCCAACGGTTTCCTGGGGTACACTAGAATGAGCACTGCCAGCAGAATGAGGGAGGTGATCCTGTCCCTCTGCTCAGCCCCAGTGAGGCACATCCAGAGTGCTGTGTCCAGTTCTGGGCTCCTCCAGTACAAGAGGGACATGAAGCTCACGGAGCAGGTCCAGCAGAAGGCTATGAAGATGATGAAGGGGTTGGAGCATCCAGTGAGGAAAGGTTTAGAGCTGGTCCTGTTCAGCCTTGAGAAGAGATGAGTGAGCAGGGCCCTCATCAGTGTCTGTCAGTGTCTGCAGGGAGATGCCAGAGGATGGACCAGGCTCTGCTCAGTGGTACTGAGCAACAGGACAACAGGCAATGGCAGAAACTGGTGTGCAGGAAGTTCCACCTGAACGTGAGGGAGAATTTAACTGTGCAGTGACCAAGCACTGTAACACATTGTTCACAGAGGTTGTGGAGTCTCCCTCACTGGAGAGATGTAAGAACTGCCTGGACACAATCCTGGGCTGTGTGCTCTGGGATGACCCTATTTGAGCAGGGAGGTGGGACCAGATGACCCACTGTGGACCTTTCCTGACCCCTTCTGTGATTATGTGACTTCAGGAGAGCTTCAGCTCAGCTTCTGCAGCAAAATGACAGCTGGGATGACACAGGGAGTAGCTAGAGGGGAAGGTAGGTCAGGAAGAGATGCAGACTTATCAGGAGATGTATATGTGTGGAAGGATGCAACTCACCACTACTTCATTTTCTACTTATGGATGAATGATATAGAGCAAACAAAGCAGGATATCTAGTCTGTTTCTCTGAAGATTGGCTAAAGGGCAAGATGTCCCAGTAGTGTTCAAGGACTGGGATCTGGATGTCTCCATAGCAGACAGGGCTGTACATGTCTCTTCCAAAGAAGTGCCTTCCTGGGTGAGGCAAGTAGAACAGTGGACAGGTTGAGGGCTGGCAGCTGTTGCCAGAGCCCTGAACCCCAAAGTACACTCACATCTGGCCATCTGGTGAGTCATGTCTTCCCAAAGGAGCTACCTGTATAGGCTGGAGATTTTCCATCTTTGTCTCTTGGGTTTGAAAAGTGATACCATCTTTCCCTTGAATGAGTGATGGAAAAAATAAGTTATAATTGAGGTGTAACTGCAGACTTGAGTAATGACTTTATATCCACTCTCATGTCCTGGTATATTACCAGAAGAATAATGTAATTGAACTAGAACGTAATTTTGGAAACCCCCCTTATCAGTGGGGTAAAAGGGAGACCAAACCTATTTTGCCTTATGTATGACTTCACACATTGCAGAAGATTATTAGCAGGTTATAGCAGCTATGAAATATGTTTTGAAGGAAAGCTAACTATATAATTTTTTGGCTTTGATAAAACTGCTGCTGGTGTCAACTCTCTAGCACTAATCTTAACACTGCATTGAAGGAAAATGTAGATGGCTTTACGTTTTCTCCTTTTCCTACGGCTTGAAACAGTGGTGCCAGTATTGCCTGATATTACTCTTAGCACAAAAAACTTACTGCCTGACATAACAAAAATAAAAATAATTTAAAAAGAAAAAAAGGCCAAGTGTCTTAGAGACTTCACTAGCAAAAGCTATCCACAGGATACAAAACTAAAAATCCTTATTGCCATGGCCTCATTGCAATTGTTGTGCTTGAATAGTTTTTTGTTCCAAAAAACCCTAGCCCTGGAATCCCCTGCCAGAGCAGCTAAGTTACTGCCCAGTTTAGCCTTTGGCTCTAGTCATTCACATGGGACTAAAGATTCCCTTGTACAATAGATTTTTCTGTATCTTTTCTTACTGTAATTATTATACTTCTGGAAGCTGCTGAATGTTCTGAGCTCAGTTGCAGCCTAAGCTGATCCTCTTTCTTTTCATTTTATTCTGCTAATATTTACTCTTTTGGTATACTACTGTGTTTACGGAGAGAATTTTAAATAGCAAAAGATCAAGAAATGGGAATGTGACAGTGCTTTAGATTTTTCTTCAGCTATTCTTTAAACTAGCAAAGAGATTTATGTGAAAATGAAAATACTAATCTTTAGATTATGAAAAAATGCATGTACAATATTATTTAGTTATCCATAAATATTATGAGTGATCCTGTAGCACCTTCATTTTGATTTTAAGTACATTTAAATGTGTGATGGACAAAGAACTGCTAACAGCAAAGCTGGAAGGGGTAGAAATGCTTCCTCTTGGCCCACAAATCTTGACCTGACATGCAGTGATAGGCAATTTCCAGAAACAGGACCCAGGTATGAGTCCTTTGTCATGTGCAACGGAGGAATGTATCATGTTATACTCCAACCTTCTAAAATGTCCATTTCCCATGCTTACCCATATAGAGAGTTTTCAGCAGAGGAGCAGTACAGAAGGTATGTATTAGTGGACTGTAGAGTTCCACTTATGGCCCATTTTATAGGTTGGTTTTAAAGTAGAACTTTAACACAAGATGAACCAAGCTTTAAGAAGATTTGTTCTGAAAAGTAATTTAGTAAAAACCCGAGGAGTAAGGTGCTAAGTTGTCTCAGCTTCTGTTAGTGAGTGATTGCCTCATACTTTATACTACTTTGACTTATAATTTGTACTACTTCTGTTCAATTTTCCTGTTTTACACAGTTTCTCATATAACCACTACTTGTTCAGAAATTTCTAGTGAGAATTCTTGTGTAGAAATTTTCATGCTGTCTGCAGGTTCAGTAGTGGTCATCCTCCTAATCTTAAGTAGAGTGGAGTTGTGTTTTTATATATACACTTACATATCCTACATAAAATACTAGAGATTGAAAGTTTGGATAGAATTTTGTGGATGTATTTGGTTCATACTCTAAGACAAAAACAGAGAGGATTCCTGGCAACAAATTTATTGCAGCATCTACCCTTAGGTGAGAACCCTGCAGTTTTCTGACACATTACAGTGTTTTTCACTGCCACCTCTTGTTTTTCTGAATACATCTATGTGCTGTTGTGAAACTCATTAGAAAGCTGGGCTGTTTTTCAAAGCTGCTCCCTTGGCTGGGACAAAGACATGTAGCAATCAATTGTGTCTTCTGTGATTCCTTTTATGTTCCCATGGTCCATTAGTACCAAGTATGAGGAAATTATGCCTTGCCATGGGTAATTTTGTTTTGGGTTTTCCTTTGCCACCAAGGATAGCTTCTTGCATTTTTTTTCCCTTAAAAAAGTCTTTCTGCCAAAGTTTGTCCATCACTTTGTCATAATACATAGTGATACTTTTGTGTAGCTAGAGAGAAGCTTGCCAGAGATTTGATCTAGCTTAACAATGTCTTGACATACACTAGAGTACACACAATTACTTCCTCTGATAGTTAGCAACCATGGGAAAAGCTTTTCCTAGAGAGATGGAGCTTAAAGATAGCCAGTGACTTCTGACTCTGCTCTAAAGCTGGGCTGTGTAATGCTAGATAAGCAGAGGAACTGCATCACCTTTTGCTGTGAGAGCCTTTTATGGTCCAGAAGGATTATGTGGATATGCCTTAAAACCTGAGGAGCTAAGGGACAGGTCAGAAAGACAAGTAGAGGAAAGGAAAATGATGACATGTTTTCAAGCTGCTCTTTTTCCTGAATTATTCATGCCCTCCAAAAGTCTCCACTTTTCCCTGTGTTTGTTTCTTTGGTTACTAATGTTTTCTCTGCCCAAAGATATGCCTATGCCAGTCTATTTGTCAGACTACTGGATTCAGTTTAAGGCTAAGAGTTCTTATATTCATTGGTTGTTCTTTTTCTTGTGTTTCCTGTGCCACTATCTGATGCTGAAATTTTGTAGTGGATACACTCTATTTTTACCCTTCTTGAAGCATTAAGGGATAGTTCATCTGGCAAACACCTCATTCTGCTGCCTCTTCTCCTGTAACTTGCAACTTCTCCCCCTCACTGATGCACTTACGCATACATCTTAAATGGGTCATTAGCTAGTCATTATCTTGAATTGGCAGATGGTAATAGCTGTATTAAAATTGTACAGAACTTATTTGCCATGTAGGACTCAGCAGAATGATATGTACCTCATATGGTATGTGCCAGTGAGTTGATAAGAGATGCCTTAAGCATCATCTTTCCCAAGTTTTAAAAAATTACTCACTCACAGTTTTCATATTAGCTCAGAACAGGGCAAAGGTGAAAATGAGACAGTTCCTGGAGGACACTAAATTTTCAGGGTCTTTTTATGAGGTCAGTCTAACCTCTGTCTACCTCCAGTGAGCCATACCTGAAAGAAGAAAAGGAGAAATATTGTAATGAATCCACTTTCTCCAGGTAGGGTTTTCTATTTCTTGTAAATAGAAATAAAGATGCAAATGAGAAATAAAAAGCCAGAGTTGCTGAGCTGCTGATTTTGCCAGCACTGGAATGGCTAAGGTGCCACACGTTGGCATATGCCATGATGTTAGCACGGTGGAGGTGGAGTTGTTGTCTAGGAGAGTGTTTCCATAGTACAAAAAATGACAAATGGTGTACCCTAAGCCTGCAAAAGTGTCTGGCTCTTCGTGAATCCCTTTCTACACTGGGGATTTTGCTGTCTATACTTGGGCCAATTTGTTCTCCTCTTCATTGCTAATGGGTGTGGCTGTAATTGAAAACTTCTTTGTATGGACAGTGTCCTCTCAAAATAACAGTAATTCCTCTCAAAAGTACAGGAATTACAGTGGCCTAAAGAACCTCTTTTGCAAAATATTTGATGGAAGAGAAAAAAGGTGGCGCAGGCTTCTAGTGGTCACCATTCTTTACGTAGCAAAGTGCACCAATTTTAGTGAAGCAGTGGTGATCTTGCTCAGCTCCCCATCTTGTGAGGAAGTCTTTGGTAGGGCTGGACAAGAAACTTTGTGGCTTTGTTTTCCATAGTTTCAGGTCCAGCTGGGTTTTGAGAACTGACCAAGCCTTGTTGGTGTGTTTATATGATAAACATATAAGATATCTGCCAGATAAAGATATCTGCCAAATCGGTGAACAGCTGGGACGGACACTTGCATTGGAGCAGCCACAGGAACGTGTATATCAGGATAAGAAGATACCTAGTATGCCTGGTGTGCCTGTGTATAGAACAGTGTAAAGAATTTCTGTTGTGTTGATTGGTTTATATCTGTAATTTAAAGACCCAATCCCTGCCTTAAAGGCTTTGCAACCTCAAATTCTGTGTTGACTTTTGGGCCCTTTGCCTTAAGAAAGACATTGAAGTTCTGGAGCGTGCCCAGGGAAGGGCGGTGGAGCTGGGGAAGGGTCTGGAGCACATGATGGATGAGGAGGAGCTGAGGGAGGTGAGTGTGTTCAGTCTGGAGAAAAATAGGCTTGGGGGAGAGGAATGGAAAGTTGTAGCCAGGTGGATGTTGGTCTTTTCTCCTGGGTAACAAGTGATAGGACAAAAAGAAATGGGCTCAAATTGCACCAGGGAGGTTTAGATTGGATATTAAGACAAATTTCTTTAGAGGAAGTATTGTCAAGAATTGGAACAGACTGCCCAAGAAAACGGTGAAGTCACCCTCCCTGGAAGTGTTCAGAAACTTCTAGGTTTGGCACTTAGTGACATGGTTTAAAGAGGAAGATGGCAGTGCGAGATTGTTGGACTGGCGACCTGTAGAAGGGAACACAGGTGACCTCGCCCCTGATAAGTAACAGCTGTGTTAATTACACAATACAGCCTCGCCCCTGATGAGTCACAGCTGTATCCAATAAAGATAAGTGTGATAAAAGGGAGTGGGGTACCTGAGAGAATCATGAATGGGAGAGGATGAAGAAGGATCCTGAGGGGAGGGGATCACTGCTGTAAGGTCAGTCTGGGTGTGCAGTCAGAGCCTGTTGTTGGAACCTGCAGTCACAGTCCAGCCAGGTAAAAGCTGCAGTCACAGTCTGCAAACTGATCCCTGCAGTCAGAGCTCAGCAGGAAATAACCAGCAGTCAGAGGCTGCAAGGGAAACCTACAGCAGGAGCTGCTGCAGGCAGAGTCAGGGAATGGTTGGAGTCAGGATGGCTGAGCTGTAAAGAGGGATAAACCAGGACCCTTTTTGTGCTGTGATGAACAAGGAGTCTGTGTCTGGGCTCATTTCTATCCTCTAACAAGAGGGCTGCTGCAAAAGTGACCTTAGAGGCCTTTTCCAACCTAAATGATTTGATATTGTTTAATACTACTGAAAAATACTAAGTGAAATACCTAGAAAAATACCAAATGGAATAAAGTAAAGTACAGGAGTCACTGGGTAGGCAGTGGGACTTGAGATGTTGGCTGTAAATGCAAGAAAGAGAAGGTGGCAGATGGTGGAAAGAGAAGTTGGAAGGATCCTACTCTTATGGTCCACAGTTATTTGGAGGCTGTTTTCCTCACTTTAAAAGCAGACTGAAAATTTCCCTTTTGCTTGTTACTCACATTATAGAGAAAATTATAACAATTTTGCATTAGAAAACCTGACATGTACTCCCAAAGAAGCCTCTTTTGCCTTTTATAGTTCACTAAGATGTAATGATGTTCACAACAAAAATGATGCCACAAGCACAAGCTTATGATGAAATTTGTGAGGAAAGCAACATGAGTAACTTACTTATTGATAATGGGCATAACTGAAGCCAACAAAGGAGCGTGGACTGCTTTCTGTTCAAACCAAAATCAGTTGCTTGATAGTCACATAAAATCAAAGATCAGTGCCATCAGTCCCTGCAGCTATGTGCTGAGATTAGTCAAGGATTATTTTACTTTTGGAGTAAGCATAGTTAAATCACATAGACTTATACAGATATTTCTTTCTGCACTGCTGTGCTGAATGTAAACATAGTGATTACTTCCCTTTCCTTCCATGCAGCTTGTGTGGTATGATAAATATATTTATGGTGTTCCTGGTTACTCTTGGCAGCTGTTAGAATCCCTTTTGCAGAAGAGATGGTTTATATCACCAGGTTCAGGCATTTCCTTGATGGTTCATGGCAGAGATTGTCATGCAGCCAGTGCACATTCTCATGAACAACTGGATGAAAGAAGCTGCCTATGGACCTTCATCCCTGCCTCCTTCCAAGAGAACGTAAAGCTGAGTTTTTCTTGCATATTAGGAGTAATAGTAGATTTAGTTATTTAAATATACAAACATCATTAGCTTCAAAATGAGGAACTGCTAAATTTACATTCATCCATAAAATCTGTCTGATTTTTTTATTCTTGCTGTTTAATTTGCTATTGGCCATATATTGAAAAAAGTTTGTTGCTGATAATCTGATGAAATGGTGCTTCTTGTTTGTAGAAAACTCTACCTGAATAAGGAGCTGAAGATGTCTGTGAGAACTGAATTCAAATAGCTCAAGCTTTGAGCACACCCAAGAAGTATCTCTTGAAAGGTGTTGTGTGCTCATCTAGGTCTGAATAGATAAATTCCCTGGTGTAAGCAACTGAATGAAGAATGTATTAATTATAAGAAATGAAATTACTACAGTAGAGAAAAGTACAGCATATTTTATTATGGCATCCAAATTTTTGGAGCCTGATCTGAGTACAAAATTGATCTCTATATAGTTCTCTTGCAGAGGGAAGGACAACAGAGGAAGGTATTACAGTAAAGCATTAATCTGTTGGCTTACAACTACAATGAGATCAGTCCCTTGCTGTACAAAAGCACCACTTCTTCCCATCTACAGCTCTCATTGGCTTATCCAAACTTTGAATTTTGAGAGAGTTCTACCAAAAAAAAAAGCGAACTATTACTTGTTTGAGGTTTTTCTGGAGGAATTAGTTTGAAATATTTAAGCACTACAAAGTTTTCTGACCTAAATGAACAGTTTAGGAGACTCAGAAGTCTCCTTTTACCTTTGGCTTTTTTTTTTTTTTTTTTTTTTTAATTATTGCCTAGAGAAAACTTAATGTAATAGTGAAATGTGTCTGTCTCTCAGAGGTCCCATTCAGAAATTTATCTTCGTCTTTAGCATTTAAGCCTGACCACTACTTCCTGAGGAATTTAAAAGGGAAATGTTGAAATGTTCATAGTTTAAGTGCATACAGATGTCAAATTGCTTTGTGAATGATATCCAGCAGTGTAAATGAGGGGAAAAGGTCCTATGATAGATATTGGTGAAGATAAAGATTTGGGTTTTTTTTTTACTCTTTCTTCTTTCTTATGTTTCCTTATGGTGGTTGAAAAATACATCTAAGAAAACTTCCCTCTGAACTGAAAGGAAACAAAGAGCAGGATAGTGTGGAGTTTTAATATGAGTAGATAGTCTAAAATAAAACATATTTTAAGCAGAAATTGAGGAAATTATGCCTCAAGAGGACTTATGCAAATCCATGGTGGAATAGTGTTCTGGCAATTAAAATAAGAGTAATTCAGATGCAATTTTTATGTCAATAGCTTTTGGGACTGCAGCTGGAGTCAAACTTATGGTGGATGGTGTTTGTTGGGGAATCCAATTTGCCAGGCTTTGAGGAGCTGCAATGATGCCATTAAGCTGGTGTACAGTAGTTAATGAGGGAACAAGAAATTGCTTCTTTGTTATGAAGAGAGGTGATCCTAGAAGAGAAAGGTGAACAATACTATCTCAGTATTAACCTCTTGTCTCACTTTTCTCCACCAAAAAATAAAGCTTGGTTTTTTTTCTTTCTCTTAGCTTTTAGTTGAGGGTGCACCAAGAGAACATCAGGTTACCATGGAAAGGCTTCAGCATGAGTAAGTATGACACTATTGATTAAACTACTCAGATCTGTAAAAATGGTGACATCTGCTACTTACAATGTTCGTTTCTCTGATTTTCTTGCTGTACTCGACCAACCTACTGTGTGTAAACAATAGCTGTAGAACTGGGCCAATATGTGATGCCCTTGATATTTTGGAGATGTAGATGAAAGCTGGCCAGCTGATGGGATGAGGCTGCACAAGGGTGTTGCATTCTGCCTTGATGGATGTGTCACTTTGAAGGCTGCCTTTTAGTGTGGCTCATCCAAAGCATTTCTAGTTTATTTCTGTCTGCAAAGACACTGGATGCTAAGCCAAAGGTGTTTTTTAGCCTGAACAGGTTTTGTTGATATACAGAGTAGGGATAGTAGAGAATGGAGAGGTAAGCATGCCACAACTGGGATGTGTAAACAAGCAGATGAGATCCTGAGCTGTTTCACTGGTTATGTGATTTAATACTCCCTGCTTAGAGTGAGATTCACTTTGCTCTCAGTCTGTAGCAGAGAGTTTTGTTGTGCTAGATGCTTCTATTAAATGACCTGCAGTTTCCCTCTGTGCTCTGCCAAAATGGGGGAAATACATAGCATAGAAGGAAAAAAAAAAAGTTTAAAAAAGTTTTATTACAGGATAGAAAAGAAAGGAGAGTTTAAAAATGGAAAGGAAAAAACCTGGCATTTGTTAGTTGGCTGTTCATGTTAATCCTCTTTAAGACACATGTGACCTCAGCTGGAAAACCTCTCACATTTTTCAATCTGTTGTGAAGCAGTGAGCTTAGTGACAGTCATAAGAACATTTAAAAATCTCTGAGCAGTTTCTAGCCCCTCTCAGTCACTCTCTGACTCTCTAGGCTGGCATACCAACACTGCTCAATGACTTGGACCAAATGATAAATACTAAGCCTGCTTCTATATATATATATCTATCAGTTAGTCTGTTCCAGGACTAGTGGTTCAAAATGACACGTCAGAAATTGATGTGTGGATTTTTATGCCATTTTTGAAAATAGACTTGAACAGAATTTTTGTTTTCAAACTGGAATTTAATAATTTGTAGTGTGTGCCAAAAAAACACATGCCCTGGATTTCAGCTATTAAGGTAGTTCAGAGGAGTTACCAAAAGTCCTGAAAGGACAGAGAAGAACATAATGCTGAAAGCTTTCCCTCTTGAATGACTACAGAGGTAACAAATTAAAAAAAAAAAAAATAAAAGGAGGTGTAATACAATAGATCATTTTGTCTCTTGTGTTGTCAAAGTTGGAGTAGGCTCATACATTGTTATTTTCAATACTTATCCAGATTAATCCTGGTTGTCTCAGGGAGCTGGATTTTACTGCCATATACACCCAGAGCTACAGACACAGGGTTATTTCAGTTTTTCTTTACTGTGTAGGATCTTAAATATATTACCAGGAAATGAGGGCTGGCTGAGAACAATAATGAAATGGCTCATATGGTCTAACTGTATGGATTAACTGTATGACAATGGTTTTAGACCTTAAAATGAAGCTATTACCTTTCATAATTCAGAGGAAAGAAAACCTAGAAAAAGAAAGAAAATGGTCAGGCTTGGGGTTTTTATTTCACCATTAATTTTTCCTGCATTATCTACACATAAGAACTGGAGAGAACAGCTGTCTGCTTGAAATGGTATTTTATGCTGAGCTCAAGTGAAGTTTATTTTTATCCCTTTGGTGCTATCATACTGTCTTTATTTTGCCTAAATTTTTAACACAGTTATACTGATGAAATTTGATGTTGTACTATTCCTTTCATATTGTGAGAAATGAAATATGTAGCTGCCTGGAAACACCAAACAAATAATTTATCTTTCTCAGATCTCATAAATTATGAGAGCTTGGGTTTTTCTCTGTATAAATGTTTCAGTCAGATTGACTGCCAGTAAACCTGGTGAACCTATAGAAACTGAATAATGGTAAAACATGGAAAAAAATTATGGAACAATCTATTTTATCTGATAGTTGTGAGACAATATGTCAAGAAATAAAAAGGAGGATGTATTTTGTCATACCAAGATATCACTCTTAAAGGAAACCTTTTAGTTCATTCTGACAGACTTTCTTCTTCCTAATTGATTTCCAGGTCCCAACTAGTATTAATGAATTCAGTGACAGTTTTAAGATTGTGTTTTTTAAATATAAGTGTGTCATCTCTATTTTCATGTACTGCTTCTCTATCAACCGAAAAGATCATCTCTAAAATTCACATGTGCACGTAAATTTAAAAGAAGTCTAGTTTTAACTTGTAAAATGCTCCAGTGAGAGCGATTAAAAAGTACCCTGGAAAATGAATCATCATAAACAGAGGAAAAGCATTTTGGGAATATAACCTTGATAAGTCTGGGGACCTGGTCCTCAAATCCTATTGCCACTAAATTTTTCATGGCAAGTAGTAAAAATCAGTGCAAAGGTTGAATTGTATTTGAAATCATATTTTAAAGTGAACTAACAGTAAAGCAGTGTCTGACTGCACTAGATCACTTAGATAAACCTTAAAGCAGGTGATACACAAAAAATAAAACTTATGAAGGGACAATATATGAATGGGAGCAGCCAGGCAGGCTGGGGGCGTGGCCATCAATTTATGCACACAACTGCATTTTCAACATAATTAGCTGTCTAATTGAGCATTATAGCTTAACTGACACATTTAAACATGTAATTCATTTGAATGCATGCTGCTTGTAATCTATCTCTAATGTTTGCTCTTCAGGATGGCATCAGACTCTAGAAGAGGGAAATTATCCTTCTGATGAACAGGAAAAAATAACCAAGAGTATATTGAGAAGCCCTGAATGCAAATAAATTTCTGTAATTTGAGATCGGAAGGGGAGCATGGAAGCAGAAAAGCCACGCAGAGAAAGTTAAGTACTGAGTATGACTGTAAAGACACGACTTAATTTCAAATACCAGAGATGTGCTGCACTTCATGTTATCAGGCTGCTGTGCAAATCTGACTGGTTCAGCTGGCAACCAGGTAAGGAGGATATCGTAGGAAGTGAGAGGTTTAAACTGCACATCTATCTTGTCCTGAGGAAAAAAACAATCCTTTTCTCAATGCGATGGATATTGCCATACAGATATGGCTAGCTTTTTTCATTCCTGAACAGGGGCAAGGGCCCATCATCCATTCTCTGTTAAAATATACAGAGTAGTCTGTCAGCAAGTTGCAGAGGAAGGAACAAGAAGTTGCACACTCCCTGCTGTGCCAAAATTTCACTCTCTGGGTTTTAGTTGAGCACTTGGACATTTATTTTTGGGGAAGAAACAAACCAATGCATGCTTTGTTTTGTTCCCAGATTTTTTTATTTTTTCCCTTTCAGGACTTATTTTCTGAACGAAATAGTGGCAAATTTCCTTTTAACCTGGTAAACTTCAGTAGTTACACCTCGTTATGTATTTTGTGGTGCTGAGCTATGAATCTGCTGCTTCAATTACAGAAACTGCCAACAGACTTATGAAAATCCAGAACACAGGGGCTAAGCCATTCCTGCTTTTTATCTTTGGAATTACTTTTGCATACTCTGAAAATTTCCTCTTATAAACAAAATGTAGTAACAGCTACAGTTAAGGAATGCAAAACAACTAATGCAAAACTTTGCTGCCAAAATAGTGAAGAAAACTACTTTTTCAAAGCTGAGGTTGGCACAATTCCTGGCTTTTCTCCTCACCTTTCCCTCTGCTCTCCACACTCCCAAGTAATTAATTATCAGAAGGGAGGAAGAGGAATTAAATGCAAGATCATGCAAGTAGAAATGAAAATGTATGAGCCTTCTACTCAAAGATGAATTCACTTATTAGGAGATCCTGAAGTTTAGAGCAGTGGATTTTGCATATCTGGATAGATAAGGTAGAATAAGCTCAGAAGATAAAAATAAAACAGTGTATGTAAAAGGATCTCTGAAATTTGCATAGGTTCCCAAATACATGGCTGCCATGCAGAAACCAAGAGGAAAGGGAACACTTACAGAAAAACTGCTCTTTGTACCCTTTGTGGGGAGAGGTGGGAAGATGGACTTTGACTCAGAGCATCATTTCTCATTTCCAGTTTTTTGACAGGACAATTGTCAGGAGGTTGGATTTCTTTGTCCCCAGTCTGTTCAGAATAACTCTTGTTGGGAGAAGCAGTATTGGAAATATAATGAGAAATACATTACAGAAAATAAAATTCTTTACTAATTTGACCTTTCAGTCCTTTGCACCATGCTTCATGGTGATATCCTCCATTTTATGAAGAACAGCAAGGCTGTCCGTACAAAGAGGAGAGCACTTCAAAAAGCTTCCTGTCTTGGTTATGGGATTTGTTGGAACTTCTGGATTAGTTCCTCTTCTATTATCCCTTCATGATAAAGAAGTAACAAAGCCTTTCCCATTTGGAAGGGGAGGACCAGTGGAGGAGGAGAATTGGAGAAATTACTCCCTAATTACCTCTACTGGAGTAATTCCTATTTTAATGATATTGCTCATTCTTGCTCTGCTTCGAGAAAAATAGAAATTCCTGTCTTTGGACTCAGAGTTGACTCTGCTCTGGTGGGAAGCAGGAATGACACTGATGCCTGAATGCAATCTGGGAACTGCTGTCTGATCACCAAGGTTTCTGCTTGTCTGTGCACTGGTGGGGATGCACAAAACTGGCTCAGCTGGCTGGTCATCTCCTCCTCCTCCAGTGTGCAGGACTGGCATGGCCTGAGGGGCAGACAGGATGGTGAAAGGCTCTGGGTTAAGCTGCTTTGCTTGGCGAAGGTGTAGTTGAGTTATCTGGGATAATGATGGGTATCTGGATCAAAGAGAGAATTCTACATCATTCATGAAGATTCACTGAGACTTGGGCATTCACTTGGGCCTGATGGAAAGGGGCATGACAAAATATGGATAGTAAGAAGAAATTCAAATGGGAATGGCTCCTACTTTAGTTCAGACTTTACTGAGTGTGTTTTCGGGGCGGGGGGGGGGGGAATAGAAGGGTGAGAATTAAAGATCAAAAACTAAAATAAAGCAACAATTAATGGCAAGATATCCCTTATGTAGCAGATTCATTGCTGTCATGTCGGAGGAGAGACCTTTAAATATGTACTGCTTTCAGAAAACTGAATTGGGCTGTTTTCCTTAGTTTCTCTGAAGGGTTTTATAAATTAAAGAGAATTATTAACAAAAGGTGTACTCAGATGATAAACATAATCTCTCTGCTCAACCTGTGCTCCTGTTCAAGTAACATTTATTTCTTGTTTAAATGAAGAATAAATAAGAGCCTACTTTGTGTAACCAGAAGAGAAAGTGATACAGCAGCAGCTCAAGTTTTCCCCAACTTAAATTTCTGTGGTATTTTGACCTATTCTGCAGTAAGTGTTCATGTGATTAACAGTGCAGCATCTTTCTGTACTCCCTCTCTGCAACCTTCCTGTCTACCACAGAATATCTTTTACAGGGAAGTCTTGTGCTACTCAAAAACGACCACAGTTAACTTGGTGTGCTGTTTTAACTCCAGTACAATTTGTCTTTTGATTCAGCAGATGGGTAATCAGTAGAGGAGATACATATATATTCAGGGTTGCATACTCAAGGGGAGAGCCACTTCAGTGTGGGAGAGGTTATTCAGTGGGAAGGATTTGCTTTAGTTGTAGATAAAGCTGAATAGATATGTTCTCTAGTCTGTATGTTAGCTCCAAATTTCAGCTGTGTGTGTTAAAGATGTGTGAGAGTTTTTATCCTCTAGAATCCCTCTGTGCAACCATCCCCTGTGAGGGAACTGCCTCTACAAAAGTGTGAACAATACTGATTATATTCATTTATTTTGAGGCACGAGTCCCCAAATTGTGCTTTCTTACAGAGTCCTCTCAACTCTCTCCTCTTTGAAGTGTGAGCAAGGTGTTAATAAAGAAGAATAAAACTCTGAGGTTAGTGTCCATTTTCTTGTAAAAGATATAAGAGTAGAAACATTTGATAGGAAAGCTTCCTCTCAATCTTTTAATAGATTAAAGGTGGAAGGGATGGGAAAATAATGGAAGTGGTGCATTATACACAGAGAGGGTTGAGCTGTTGGCTGTTTCTAAGTTTATATGTGGAGCATGAGATTGAAATGTGCTTAAAAATCTATATCAGTACTTTTTGTTGTTCTGGAGACTGAACTTCTTAGGATCTGGGTAAACTGTACCTCCTCACAAATGTATGGAGGGGAAAGAGGGCAAATTTCTGGCATGGTAGCTGTTTTGCACAAAATTTTCAAGTCTAGAAGAGGCAAGTCAGGAATACCCTCATCCAGCCCAGATGCTGTGTCCATCTGCCATACACTGGCTTCTTAATCTTCTTACTAAATGTCACAATACGTGGGAAAAATTATTATGCTTGAATGGACAGTGCCTCTGAAGAATGGATTGTGAATGTAGAAAATAGGAACTTCATTTTCAAAGTAAAAACAGAGGCTGACCTCAGCACTAAAATGCTCCTCTCTGTTGAAGAGTGGGAATAATATATGGAGCTGCACTGTTACAAACTGCTGAAGCGCCCTGGCAGTGCTCCAAGCAACTGCTTTTTTTCCTGATGGAGTTTTTAATACTTCAAGAAGACAAAGTATGTGTATTTAGATGCCAATAAAATGATTCCCTGTAGGATCCACAGGCTGCATTTCAAGCCTAAACTGCGATGGCTGTGTGAGTGATTGACTGCCAGTCACCGCTGAAACATTTCTGGGCATGTATGTGCTTTTGCTTATCTGCAGGTTAAATCCCTTCTTGTGGCAAGCTCTGTCACTGCTTCAGCCCTTAACTGAGATGCTTCTGTCCATCTCTGTTGATGGAGATGTTGTGCCACTGCTGCTAAAGAAGCCCTGACCACCCCAGAGCTTGACTGAAGCCTGACCTTGCTGCATTCATGACGTGCACAGTGCCCCAGTCAAGATTTGTTTGGTCTCCAGACACAAAAAAATCTACATTAAATGGACCAAAAGGGAAAAAGTTTGAATATTGCTGCATGTGGCATTTGAGGCAAGAATGAGAACAAAATGGGATCTACAATTCCCATTACAATTATTCTTGGGTAAGAGTGTAGTTTTTCTGCTTAAGAAAAATCAAATCAAACTTTGTATGCGTTCTCTATCTAGTCTAAATTGTATGTAGCAGAAGGGGAATGATCTTGCTTAATCTGGTGGAATAGAAAGGTGACCTTCTGTTAAGAGTGGAAGTAAGGAACTGGGCTTCAGATTATGAAAGTATCTGAAAGATTTCCCCACTTAGTGGTCAGTAAATTAAAACTTCAGTTAAATACTTGAATTCTTCTCTCCAATATTTTCTATAGATTCTTTTCATAACAAGATTCAGCAGCTGAATCTACCTGTCACACCTGTGGACTGGGATAAGTGTCATTAACCCTTTTAAAAGAAAGGGTTATGTAGTGGACACCCATGATTCACTGAAAGTTCAGCACCTGATCAAATAGAAGAGTAATGCAAATGGAAAATGATACAGAATGAATTGTATAAAAAATATGATAAAAGTGAAAATGGAGTTGCTGAAGAGCCAAGGTTAAAATTGACAATCTATGTAGCTGTTGTATGTTTTCTTCACATTACAAACTTACCTACTGTGAAGAGTTCTCCCACAAAAATGGGAAAATGGGTTAGAAAACATTCCCAATGCTAATTCTGTCTCTGAGTTTTTCAAAAAGGTTTTTTTTTTTCTGAAGTCCCAATTAATTCTCTTCTCTTCACATGCCCAGCCTAGCCTGAGTCATCTGAAGTAAAATCCTGACTCCCTGAAGCTGCCAGCAATCTTTCCATCCTGCCAGGTATCTGGCACATGCAGTTTTAATGGAAATTTACCCTGAAGTCTTGATTTCTTGAGTGCCATGGGGTATGTCAGTGTTTGCATCCAAAAGCTGAGGAAAAATAACATGGGGACTCTGAAAATTGATGTCTCATTCTGCTAATGAGAAATGCAAACACAGAAAACTCAAGAATAATATTTATGTACAGCATTGCTTAGGTTATGATTACATATATCCCAGATATGAAAAATGAGACATAACACACTCATATTTTCACATCCACAGGCTTCAGTGAGAATTGGCTCTCTCTCATGTGGAGCTTTCATGCTTGATACCAGGTGCTAATGATTCCTGTCTGCTTAAAAAAGACCCATTAAAGTGTCAAACTATTCAGCCAAATTGATCATGTCTTTTGAAATAGAGCTCTAATAGTGAGAAAAAATAGGAGGGATTTCTAAAATCCCTCTTTCTTTCCTTCTTTTCCAGCTGAAAATTGACTGGCAGCTATCAGCAAATTGAAGACATGGAAACTTTCAGAAGCATTTGCCTTTTAAACTGCTGTTGCCTGCAGTCTTCTTTCTATCAGATTTTTATTTCCTTCCTGCATTTTGTTGGAAGCTTTTGACTGAGAATACAGGAAAAAAAGTATTTGAATTACTTTTGGATTTGTTATAGAGGTTTTCTCTTATTTTTAAGATCTGTGAGCTGGATGTGTATTTCATTCCTTCTCATTTTTCCTTTTGCTGCTAAATGTTTGTATGCAGCACAAAGTGGAATGCAAAATAATTGAGTAATTTGTAAGACTCTGACTACAAAATAACACACCCCCCCAACATTCTCAGTGGTTCTATTTTTAACTAAAGATTTGACCTGTAGTGGAGATAGCAAAGTATATTGATATTCTCACAGTTCTGTGCTTGCATTAAAACCTCAAAAATCTGTCCTAATCTGCTGAGATTTTTGTTACTTCATGATGATTTATTCTCAATGTTAATTTTTAAATAATTGTAGGGTTTTTTCCCCTCAATACTAGTTCTCAGCACTACAATAGGAGCTAAAATCCCTAAGCAAAACTTCTCAATGCTGGATTATTTACATGAAAAAAATACTTTTAGGTATTTTGCCATCCTTTGACATTTGAAACCAGACTACCGCCTTTCTACAGGGCTGCCTTCTGAAGCTCACAAACAGCTTGGCATTATGCACAGAAGACTGAGATCAGTTTTCTAAACAACATTTTTTCATGCCATGCCACCCACATATGAGAGTTTGGGGCTTTCCTCGCCTCTTCAGTCTCTCTGTACTTCCTCTTTTATTCCCCTGTCTGCAGTCAGCATGGCAATGTGTGGCTGGAGGCTTGGCTTGTGACTCCTTGGATTTGTTTGATGCAATAAGCTGATAGGCAAATGCCTGGAAATATTGTCAAGGTATGCTCTCTACATCTAGAAATTATAGAGTTTTTGTGGGCTTGAGGATTGGGAAGTCAAGTTCAGGATGGAGCTTTAGGTCCTTCACTCTGTTGCGTTTGCTGTAGCATTACCATAAAGGGGAATGTTTTTATGTGTGTTTTGTTGCATTCCCCAGGGGAGATACCAAAATTGTAGCTTCTTTGGAAAGATACAGCTGTGTCCAGATGTTGGGAGAAACTCTATCAGTGTGATAAACGGAGGTAACACCGTGTCAGGTGTGTTCAGCCTGAGGTATTGTTATTCCCTGTGACTCAAGCACTGAGAGGAGTGGTGCAGCTGGCAGGAAGGTAATTCACAGTGTGAGAGGCCACTGATGGCATTCAGGCAACCAGTTTGGGCTGCTGAATCTTCTGGCTGATGCTTTAGCTCTTTGCAAGGTGTATGTGTGGGACTTGTAGGCTTTTCTGGTAAGGATTTTTGTTTGGAACAGACAGTGGAGAGATTGATCAGGGCTGGTGGTGAGATCCACAAGGAAACTGTTTCACACTTGTGCTCTAAAATGTTTGTTCAGGAGACAATGCCTATGAGTTGGGAAAAAAAAAGAGAAAAAATAAAAAGGCTATGCACAATGCCAGATGCCATTAGGAGCTGAAGGTTTATTTTCAGAACATATTTTTTAGAAACATTGCTTCAAATAATTTCATCAGTCTAAAGAAAATTGCACCTTATACCTTTTTGTTCTGCTTTCAGAGTGATTCTTTTTTTATGGAAGAATGGGGCTGTTCCGAATGTTGGACAGGTTAAGCTCTCTGCTTTCAGAAAAGCTCTTTGAAAAGACACTGAGCGTTGTTTGTTGTGTTTACATAGTGGGCCTTTCTCTGTGATGAATAATTGAAGTAAAAGTGGCTGGTGAGATACAAATAATCAGAAGATATTTTGTGAGTATACTGTAAGTGGGGTGAGTAGACAGTTTTGACCTTCTTCCATCTTCATGACCTCCTCAGGACTGTGCTCAGTTGATGAATAATTCTCATGAAATTCCCAGAATATAACAAATACCCCTCCAACACCAAAGAAGCATTCCTCACCCTGAGTGGAACTAATAATTGGAAGTGAGGCTGGAACTCAAAGGAGAAAAGCTCCTATTTTTCCTATTTTGAGTGGATAGCATTGAGAAGCACAAACATACTCCCTGGGAAGGCTACAAATAATGAGATGGCTAGCAAGCTGCCAGGAGTTAGGAAAAGGAGTTTTCTGCATCCAGCCTTCCTTATAAATTTCCCTGGGAATTTCACAAGCTTTGCAATGTATGCTATATCCCCATACCACTGAAGGAGCAAGCACCTTTTTTTTTTCCTTGTGTGGGAGAGTGTTAATTGCTATGCCTAGAGGGGGAAACATGTATTCTCCTGGCTAGTAATCAAATGATATTTGAAAGCCATTAGGCTGGCCAGCATTTGCACCGGATGGTTGTTGCAGACAACGTGGCTTGCTGGGAGCTGCCCTGGGGCTGTCTGGTTACTGAGCTTTGGGTTTGATCTTGGAACCAGCTTCCTGTGTAAATAAAGGGTAAACATTAGTTAAGAGTGTCTACCTTAAAGTATCAGATATTTGAAGATGTCATGTGTTCATTAAAAAGCCTTTGAAAATTAAAATAAAGGTCACTAGCCCAGCTCAGTTCTCTGGTTAATGCTTTTTTGCTGGTTTGGTTTGATCCAGTTGCCTGATCTTATTGGGGGGAAAGTGCATCAAGGGAAAATGACCTGGCACAACCTGTCACCTGGTTCTGGTTTTATTGGTAACCAGTGCCATGGAAACTGGCTTGGTTTGGACTGTGGGGTGACAGGGCAGGTCCTGCTGCCATCAGCCTGTGCAGTCACACCTGGGCTGCTGTACAGGGGAGTGAGGGATCAGCTCCCGAGCACATCAGTAGGTGGAGGCAGAAATAGGATATGCTCAGAAACCCGGGCTGCTCTGCACTCAAAAGCTACACTCACTTTGCTTTTTACCTGTATGCATTTAAACCAGATAAGCTTTTCTTTTTTTTTTTAATGCCTTCTTTTATCTCAGTGCCAACTATTTCAGGTGAGCTATAACTGAAAATATGAGGCTTTAAAACCACTGAAGTTTTACAGCTGCAGCACATTGGTAGTCCAAGGTTTCTTCTTTCTCACGTAACTCTGAAAGCACAGTCGTGCTCTGAGCTCAGTGCGTGCTTTCTGAAGGCTAAAATGGTTTAACTGATTTTATTTTTCCTCCCAAACCCAGGTACTAATTAAGGAATACCTGTAAGAGCAGTAACTGCAGCAATAACGTCTCACTCCACTGATCTAATCTGAAGCTATCAGCAGCTGCAATACTCATACCACCAAGAATTTCTCCCCTTTGGCATATATTATAGTGGCTGTCCCTCGATTAGGTCAAAACTGCTTGAAGGCTATTGATTTTTGATCAGTTTTAGGAGGATGCCCCCTAATTGCTCAGGTGAAGCGAATGTATTTACGCATCTGATTTACCTGTTTATCTGCTCAGGGGAGCTCTTGCGGGAACACAAAAATCCCCTTCTGATTCCTGAGCTGCGGCAGGTCCCACTCGTGCCAGGTGGCCGTAACCCTTTGCAGGGTGATTTTAACCAAGAGGAGGAGGTGCTGGTGCTGCGGGGCTGTTTCCCGACATCCCGACAAGCAGCTGCACCTTCGGGAATGCCTGTTCCGCGGAAATAACCCCGGGGCTGCCCGGGGCGTGGTGCTGAGAGTGACTCTGGGTAACCCCGGGGCTCTGCGGGTCCCTCTCGGTGGTCCCGGCCCCTGCACAGATTTCCAAGTTAGTAACGTGGACCTAACAGGGACAGGCTGATCAGCTGCGAGTTCAGCCCCCGCAAACCTAACTTTTGTTGGGAGTTTTTCGAGAATGAAATTGGATTAGACCCAGGAATGACGTATCCTGTTTGATTTTTTTTCCCTTTGCGCTCTGACGAGCTTTGTGTTGAGGCAGGCTTTTGTTTCTGGCTCTGAGCTGCTTTAAAAAAAAAAAATAAAAATAAAATAAATCGGGAGTGTGTCTCGGGGTGTCTCGGGTGATATTCTCGCACTGATTGGCGAGGCTTGGCTCGGGCTGCTTGTGAGCGCTTTGTTCTTCTCACCACCCCCGGGCCAGTTGCACAACATGCCCCTGCGGTTTGAAAAGGAAAAAGAAAAGGGGAAAGAAAGAAAAAAAAAAAAAAAAGGAAAAAAAAAAAAAAAAAAGAAATGCTGACTAATGCCAGCGGTTTCTCAAATGGCTGATGCAAACCTGGAGAATTTGCATCATCATTCAGCCCAGAGTAACTTGGTATGACAAGAGCTTAAATACAAGTCCATGCGGAAGCTGAGCTGGTTTCCAATGATAGGGCAGTACCAGAGTGTGGAAACGCAGGTGTTCCCGAGCTGGGCTTGGATCACAGGGAGGGCTCGCACACTCTCCAGGAGCCTGTTACCTGTGTGTAGGAGCACTTGGAAAGACAAGAGGAAGTGACAAAGTAGTTGGCTACATAGAGAGGGGAAAAAACAAAACAAAACAAACCCGTTCGGTTTCTGCTGAAAACTTTTCTGCCTGTGCTTGCCAGCAGTGTGCTGGTGGCACTGTAGCATGTTTAGGAAAGCTGCTGTGCCCACGGTCTCTAATGGAAGCTACTTGCAGGGACAAGCTAATGGCAAGTTGTCCTCTATGGACAGCGGACAGCCAGCCCGGCAGGGAAAAGTTGTGCTGAAGAAGAAAGTGACGCTTTTGAGGGGGATATCCATCATAATTGGCACTATCATTGGAGCTGGCATCTTCATCTCTCCCAAAGGCATCCTGAAGAACACAGGCAGCGTGGGCATGTCCTTGACTGTCTGGACAGTGTGTGGTATCCTCTCGCTTTTTGGTAAGTCCCTGAAAAGTTTCTAATTGGTCTAGAGGGGCAGCCGGTGAATTGTTGTGATTATTTCTCTGATTTTGCTATTGGATAGGAAGTCAGAGTGCAGAGCTGGAGCACCAATGGGACTACAGCTGCACGATGGGTTTGTGGAGTGCAAAGATTTGCAACCCCTGTCCCTCCACTCCTGGCACCAGCCAGTGGAAGCTGGAACCATATATCTGTATTTTAAATGAGTCCCTAAAGGAAAAGGAAAACCAAACGTGCTTTTTTCCCCTATAGAATGTGCTGTATGTGTATTTTTTCCTCCTGTCTGTAAAACGAATTTATGGTTTGCTTGTAAAGCCCCCGGCAGCTGGATGAGCACGCTGCTTGAACACCTCTGAAATGTTTAGACAGCTCAACCTAGTTCCCGAGAGGCTGGAGCAAGGTCTGAGAGGAATAATTCCCGCTGTATGTAAGCTGCATTGGCATGAAGGGCAGCAAAACAATAATACTAATAACCCCTCTTCCCAGCTTTTTTTCGTCCTTCCGCACTCATGAGGCTTTGAAAGTCTAGGCTGCAAAACACAGTGTGATGGAAGCAAATTTGCTCTGGCAGTTTTATTGCTGGCCTGCTTATTGTGGGAGGTTTTTTGCTAATTCTTTGTATTCTTGAAGAGTGTTGAATTGTGAAGAAGTCCAGTTAAGTTGTTCTGTACACAAAACCCTCATTCAGAGAGGAAAACCCCACCCTGGCCTCCGTGGGACAGAGGGTTCATTGACCTATTTAATGAGTTAATCTCAAAGAAACTGAAGAAGTAACATGAATATTGGCTTTATTTAAAAGGGAAACTACTTGTTTACTGGCAGGAGGTGAACAGGACAAAGAGGTACTAAGTGTCTACTTAATAGGCGGAACATGCAAACGCCACCTTGTAAATTGGCTCTGAGCTTCAAAGAAATATTCTTTACAGGCTAAACCCACTCAGAACAAACAATCAGTAAGTTAGGAACAATTTGGGTCAAACGGTAAAGGTTCGGGTACAATGATGCAGCGTAATCTCTTGTACAAATGTGGAAGTTCTGCCTGCAACAAAACTCCCCTGTCAAGAAAAATCTCAGATGCTATTCGTGACCCTGTCAAAAGACCTTGGTCTTTTGAGTTATTTAACCTAGAATTTGCTTAAGCACTGCATTCATGGCTGTACCTTTAGTAGCAGCAATCTTCTGGCTGTGAAGTTAAGTCTGTACAAAAAAAAAAAGAAAGGCCCCACAAAAAACCCCAAAGCAAACAAAAAAAACCCCCTCTCTTTTATGAGACAGATTTTTTAGGTCATTTTCCAGACTTCTAGATAAGAAGGGCTGTGTAATTTGGCAGAGCAAAAGGTAGGATCTTGTTCTCAGAATGGACCTGTTACGGTTTGTTCGTTTTTTGGTTGTTCTTGCTTTTTTTTTCTTCATATTTTATTTTTTAGCTCCCCGCATGACTCAGTTATAGTTAAATCACGTATAAAGGTCACATAAGGCCTTGCTGAGGCTGTGTTTATAACATATATTAAAACACAATTTCATTTCATCCTGAACCTCAGCAGAAGAGGCTGGCAAAAGAAAATGCAGAAACAGCTTTTTAAAATGTGGCTGTAAGGATTCCTTTAAACAAATCTTCAGGTAAGCTAAAGAGTAGAGGATAAAAGTTGCCACATTTTTGCAAAGCCCCAAACAAAACCAAATGAACAATGCTGGAGAATTTGTCTTCATGTGGTACAGCTTCAATAGGCTTCTATATGTGATGTGGTTGTGATGATTGTAGCTCTTATCTGAAAGTGACTTAAAGGGGAGCAGGGAGGAGAGCTGAAATGACTTCGTGTATGTCTCTGATCTTAACTCCGTGCGATTCAGTGCTAACAAACTTTATTACTGTTTATTGCTGGCTTCTCAGAGTCTTCCAGGAGGGCTGTCCCTGTTTATTGCTTGTGGAACACTATTGATGTGCTCCACCTTTGGAGCTGTGAATCCCTGGCTTTGTAGCTGGCTGATGCTTCCTGACCTTTCACTGCATTTGTAGCACACAAAAACACTCCACCAGCGCTGAAAAGCCGACTAAGCCACCCCCTGAGTTTTGTACGTAAGATGTTAGGAGTACTGCTGAGGAAAATTCTTATTCTGCAGATCCTGCTTCCAAATTTTGGCCATTGGGTTGCTTTTGTCCATGGCTGAGGAGAGGTAATACAGTTTTCAGACTTTCAGAGTTGGAGCCAGGCAACTCTGAAAGGCTGAAAGGAGTATGTCAGCCTTTGATAACAAGGAGATGTGTCAGAAATCCTTGATTTAGTGGTGCAGTCCAGCTTCCTGGGGAGTAGGGTGGCTGGTGTGACATCACATTTTGTTGTCCCTCTTCACAGCACGCTGAGTAGAAAAAACACTTACTGCAAATAGCTTTAAATACGGTGCCTTTAAATATAACTGGATAATTTTTTTTTTCTGCATGTCTAGCTGAATTAATTAAAACTTACAAAATTAATTGGGAAAAAATTTAAAAATATAAAAAGTAGTTGTCATACTACAGTAGCTCTGTTGTTTAGGCTATAAATGTTTTGATAGATATTTCTGGATGTGTCTCATGTTGGCACTGTTGAATTCTCACAGGTGCCCTCTGCTATGCTGAGCTAGGAACGTGCATTAAGAAATCTGGTGGTCACTACACCTATATCCTGGAGGCCTTTGGCCCCTTACCTGCATTTGTGAGGGTCTGGGTTGAGCTGCTCATCATTCGGTAAGTGTATCATGACCCTGTTTCTTCTCTGACGGCAATGCACTTGTCAGTCATTAAGAAAAATCTCTGATATCAGTTAGGGAAAAAAAAAATCAAACATATTTTGGTCAATTAACTGTGTTCTTTTACTATGATTGCCTCAGAGGGTTTAAAAATGCTGTTCTGCTCATCAGCTTTGAAGTGTTCAAGGAGACACGTGTGCATACATGGGGGAAATAAGAAAACTCCCTGCCACAAAAATTCAATTACTTGCCTTAATTTTGCTAAGGTTACTATGTCACTAATAATGTTGTTAGCCATACCTAGATATAGTATGGCAAAAGAGGAAAGTGATTTTACCTTTTCTCAGTGTTGGCACTACCTTCTGGAGCAATTACTGTTGGTTGTCTGTGGGTACAGGAATAACTCCTGGTGAAGCTATTGTTCATTAGTTTTCAGGGTTAGGGGCACCATGTATGCTTTATATGTCAGATTGGGCCCTGAATTTTTGCTTTTGTGGGGTGTTGGAGAACTTGACTCTTACTTTAAAAAACACTTAATTGACTAAATAAAGGAACATTGTCTTCACTTAAAATGTCCAATGTATTGCCTGTGACTCATGCAGCCTTTGACATTGTGCAGAAGGACTACAATATGAAGATGTTGAATCATGTAAAATAAGCTTTCATAATGTAAACGGATCAACGTATCAAACTCACGTGCAGCCTCTCTTCTTATTTTTATAGTCTTGCTGAGTTTGGAGATCTTGATACGTGTAGAACAGGGCAACCCACTTATACAAACTGGCTTTGGGAATGCTCCATCCCCGCCTCAGGCTGGTTAGCTTTGCTTTCCCCTCTCTTCCGCAATCAGCAGATGAGTCACAAAGGAGGCACAAGCCTCATTTCCAATCACAACTATGTTTACATAACACTGACAAGTTCTAGCATAGGCTGTGGAGTTCGAAAATGCTGACGGTGCTGAGTCATTATGAATCTATAAGTCCTTACGTTGTTTCCAGAGGAAATAACTTTGTGTGTCAGGTGGTCTGACACAACCTCCCCACCAAAACGTAAACTTTGAGTTAACTGCATAATTTCCGTTAAACGTGATGAAAGGGCAAATGTCTCAACTGTATGAATCTTTTGCCGAAAAGGAAAATCAGGCAGTGGAATGAGACCTGTATTTTCACAGTGCTGTGAACAACTATATGATTTCACATCAGAGAATCAACAAAAGGGAAACAGCATTAGAAATCCCCCTCTTAATCTGCACCTTGCTCGACAGAGGCAGCTTATTAACCCAGGCACAAACACCCACAAGAAACCAGGCATCATAAATTCCTTTCCTCACGAAATAAATATTTTTTTACGTATGACAGAGTCCCAGGAGTGTTGTGAAAATGCTTCTAAGTCATCATGATCTGCCCCACACCCAGAAAATAATCATGTTGCATGGGAGAGAACATCAGTGGATCCTTTAATCACCAGATCTGAGAGGCAGCGAGGAAGGCATACGTGTTGTAACTTGTGATGATCAGAGCAGCACTGCTGAAACTCTGTGTAGAGCTTTATATCTGACTCCTGCATCAGGAAACTAATTGACTGCTACTATCAAAGAACTCGAAACCTCATATGTGTTTATTTTTTGTTTTCAGCAGATGAAGTTGCACCCACAGAGCTCAGCTAGGCTGGTTTTTCTTCTGAAAAATCACAGGATTATCACATTCATAGGCTGGTGGAGGAGTCACAACCAAAATAGACATTTCCTGCTCTCATATATTTCTGTAAAGCCACTACTTGACAGTGGAGGACACACTTTACTACTCTGCCCATATACTGATTATTTCTGCCTTACACTACACTGCTTTTCACCCAGACCAACCACGAAACCTTTTGTCTCCCAAAGCCAGGTTGTTTGTATTTTATGTATATTTATATAAAACTACTTTTCAAACAAGTGGAGACAGCAGTGTGAATGTATTGACTGTAGAGCTTCATTGTGGTGGTTGTTAAACAAAGGCTGGGTGAGAGTGTGCTGCCAGGTGCCTGACTCACCTGTGGTATGTACTGGGACCCTGCCCTGGTCCTCATCTGGTGTCTTCCTGTACCCTTGCCCTTCAGTGAAAGCTGGTTATTCTACCTGCTCCTGAGCACACAGCTCTTGAGACCTGCCAGCCTGCCTGTAGTCTAAAGGAAAAGCACAGAATCAGTAATGTTGGAAAAGACCTCCAAGATCATTGAGTACAACCATTAAATCAGCACTGCTGGGTCTACCACTAAGCTGTGTCCCTAAACACCCCTCATTTGGGTAATTTTTTAATCCTGCTCCATTCTTTGAACTTCTCCCTGCACTGATTGACTGCACTGCCAGCAAAATCTCCCTCGAGATGTGGGAAAGTCAGAGGCAGAGCTATTTATTAGAGGTGTAATTTAGGAGCTATGTTTTTAGAAACATAGGGGTGTGGGTAGCAGTGACTGCTTCTTTAAAAAGGCTTTTCCTTGAAATGGGAGGGTAAAATCCAAGTTCTGGGTGAAAGGAGCTGGGACTGAGGAAAAAAGTCTGGGACAGCTCCAAAAATCTGATCTTTCATCTGATCTAGGGCACTCCAAAACTGCTTATGGCAGGCTGCATGCAGCACTTAAAACCTGGAAACCTGCTGATCTTCTGATATGAATCATTCTGATATGATTAGAAATATTGCACTGAGGTAAAGTCAGTAAATGCCTGTGAAAATCCACATAAAATTTGCAAATTTGCTGGCCAGGAACATCCCCATGCATGGGAAATGCATGTGGAGCAACCCTTGCTTGTCCATGCAGAAACTTACTGGGGAAGATTGTTCTGTTCTCTGCTGCTCTGCAGCTTGGTCCAGCACAGTGTGTGACTTCTGGATTGAGTCATAACACAGAGAAAGTGGGTTTTGTTTCCAGGGTGCAACTCCCTTGTGGAAAATTCTTTCACTGTTTGGTGGAGAACGACGATGTTTCTGCAGAATTTTTACCCTGTTCCTTAGAATTTTAATCAAATTTCTGTGAAGTGAGGTGTTGCAGGTTTTTTCATGAGAAATTTGCATGGACTCTTGTTCAACTTAGAAATCCTTTGAGACTCATGTGCCCTTCTGTCCTACAGTGTGTATGTGATAAATCACAAATGTTACCAGCTGTCCTGAAAAGGGTGAAAATGTCCTCCCAGATGGAACATGAGCAGTAACATGCAGGCACAGGCTAATGTGCTACTAATGCGTGTCAGTGCTAAGGCTTCTGTCAAACAATTAGCTTCTCTCAAAGAGAAAGGCTGTATGGATATTATGAGCATTTCAAATTTGCAAATGCAACAACTTTGTGGGGTGTTGGAGAGCTTAACTCTTACTATGAAAAGTACTAATTGGGCAAACAAAGAAACATCACGTCTTTCTTCATATTCCTTTGCTTTATGCTATTTTATGGTATAGTACAGGGGTTTTTGCTTTCACTTGCAGTGCTAGGAAATTTTTAGTCAATAAAAGGAACAAATTCTGTTTGCAGTTTAGAAAATCCCTTTTGGACAGTCTCAGAATTTAATAAAAGACCTGGGTAGATTTTAAATACTTATTTTAGTAAATCAGAATTCTCAGCTTGAATGAAATTAATTTGCTTGTGCCTCTGAGGGGTGAGATATATCTGGCCACTAAGATTCACTGACTTTTGTGCAGTGTGCTGCCCATGTAGTCTGATTCTGGCTATGTTCACTTCAAGGGAGTGAATGAAGATTTCTATTGATATTTTTCCTTTTTTGATTATGACTGCTTTGCAACATGGAAGTTGCAAGAGCCACCCTGGTAGGAGGCATTGCTGGCGAAATCAGAATCACCGAACTACATTCAGAAATTTTGGTACCTGTCAGCAAAGCTGCAAGAAAGCCCCAAAATTAAGGTTCAATGTTCTCTGATAGTGAAGTTACAGCACGATCCAGTAAGAACAATAGCTGTGTACAATTGCAGATTGATTTTGTGACTTTGTTTTTTTTTCACTCCAGCCCTGCTGCCACAGCAGTGATATCATTGGCATTTGGACGCTACATCTTGGAGCCTTTCTTCATGCAGTGTGAGATCCCAGAACTTGCAATTAAACTTGTTACAGCTGTTGGCATCAGTAAGTATCCAATTTTAGGTTTCAGGGAAGGGTGAAGATGATATAAATTGGGAAAAATAAAAAAGCACACTGAGCAGGTAGTTGTTTAATGCAAATCATTAATTACTGCACATCCAATGCTGGGGCACCTGTGTGGCATTTTGCCTGGGCGTGTGTTTGTGAACAAACACGGGAGCAAAAAGGACAGCAGACTTTTATCAATGGCAGGGAAAATCTATTGGAATTAGTGGCCAAATTTTCATTATTTTTGGAGAAGCAATTTCAGGCCCTAAGAGATGGCCAGAGATATGGGAGAATGATTACCTGCTTTAAATGCTTTGCTCCACTTTGGTTTTAGGAGGCAGTTGAATGCCAAATATGATGTCATGAAGAAATATAGTTCTCTTGACTGCAGACAGGCAACATGAAGTCATCTTCCCCAGTCCCACTCTTTCCATCCTGGCAATAATCCTTATTGAGGCACTTGTTGGTTCAGAAAGCAGAAACTGAATTTTGGGAGCAGAACATACAGCTTAGTGCATGGTTGTTGCTGGCTTGTTGTCCTACACTTGCTAACTTTTGTAGTTAGTGTAAAAGGGATCATTTAGGATCACAAAAAGCCAATATTTGCAGTGGAAAGAGCGACACTTCCCTGAGAGCAGAGGCTTTACAGTGTACCCGGGTTGGTGTGGAGGATGTTTGAAATGGGAAGGCACAAAAGGTGATGGGAATGGGACTCTGGAGCTTGTAGAGTTAGAGGCTTGTTTCCAGGTCTGTCTGGTCACTGGTGAGGCTGCTCCTTGTGGGCACACATTGGAATTCAGCTGTGCTGCGAGGGAGTGCAGAGTAGACCTGAGTAATTAGTAACAGGTTGTTCCTTTCAATTTGCTCAGTGCACATATCAGAAACAAAAAAACAAAAGGAATTAAGACATGCAAAATGATCAAAGGCCTACAGGAGACCCCTTCAGTTTTGCAAAATAATAGGTTCAGATGACTTTTTCTTTCTTCGGGGCAAGGAGTTCAATTGACATTGAAATTTCCAGGTTACTGTGGCTTTTTGTGGGAGCTCTCTTGATAACATTTCCTTTCCACTGGGAGTGTTAAAAAATCAGTGTGTGACTGCATTCCTTTCTAACTTAATTATGCACAAACTATAGGTTTCATAGGAGTAATTGAATTAGAGGTTTGAATTTTGAGGTCAATGACTTTTTGCAGCTACATCTGTCTAAAACATTTCAGTGCAAGGTAAGAGTGAAACAGATGTTCAGTAACGTTAAGGTCACTGAGACAGAAGGAATGTTAAGTGGGGACTCCATCAAAGCGTTTTGTTAATTGCATGTGATTCAAGCACAATAGGTGAACAACCTGAAATATGTTTTTATTACATTTAATTTGAGTGAAAATCTGTGTGATAAGCCATTGGCAAAATAATTGAACAAATAAGTAGCGTTGCAGGGGAGGTGGAGTTGGGCTGAAATAATCACAGCCTAAAGGGAGAGGGGAGGTCACAGCAGATGCTCCTGTACAGCACAGGTAGCATGAACTGACATTTCACTGAAAAAAGGGAATCTTGTAGGAAAGTTGTAGTGGTGAATGAGAAAAACAGTGATGTGTCAGACTGAGGCTTTACTCTTTGCAGTTTGCTCCACAGTGGAGTTTCACTTGTAGTAGTTCTTAGAACTTCTGCTGCACTTAAGCTCAGTGATGCCAGAGTGTCTGACTGTTCTCCTTGTATGGTAAGAATCAGCTGCTGTGGTGGTAATTGTTATGAGTGTTTGGTACTGGGCATGTAGGCAGTGATAGGTAAGATTAAGTTGGTGAGCTGAACAGACACTTTGGAGCCCTGAAGATCTTATAATCCAATATAATGGTGCAAAAAGTAGTATTTGTTTCCACTTCAAATTTTAAGTTAATCAGAGAGTGAAATGACATGTCTTTATTTCTTACCCATGCCTGGTCCCTTTTCCTTCCTTGCCTGATGAGAGAGCACTGGTTGTGTGTCTTTATTGCACTGGGAAAGGCAGTGGGATGCACCACTGAACTCTGCCCTTGGCTGAGACTTTGTTCCATTGTTTTACCTTGTCATTTCTCATTGTACTTGAAAAGAGAGGGAGGAATTTAGAAAAATCTTCAGGTGATGCCCTGATCCCAAACACAATCAGTCTTATCTAAACAATTTCCTTCAGATGTTTGTCTAAACTGGTCTTAAAAGCTGCAGCGTGAGAGTTTTTTAAACCCTCACTAGTATTTGTAGCCCAGTTTTTTTCTATCCTTGTCACAATACAGATTTTCTCTTTCCTTTTTATTTTTTTTCTCCTCACCTGAATCTCTATTGATGCATCTTAAGCCTGTTATTAAAAGGTTGACTGAGATGGATGCAACCAGGATTATGTTGGAGAGTGGCAAATGCTATTGCTTCTCTACCAGCCACCAAAAAGTATTTCTTGTGGAGGAGCTACAGCCATTCTGATCCCCACCATTTCACCTCTTCAGTGAAAAATGAATGATAGTGCAGAGGAGATGTAGATCAGATGAGAGTTAGAATGCAACTCTTGGACATGGTGACATTTAAAAAAATCCCCTGTTCTTGCTTTAGTATTTATAGGAAAAAAAGACATATACTGGGCACAAAATTCCCCTTAAAAATCACCTGCTCAGAGCAATCTTGAACAGTCTGTAAAAACAAATTTCTGTTCCACAATATGCAGCCTTAATTTTAGTTGCCTTCATTATGGTTTTGTTTTTTTTTTTTTTTTAACAAGACCAATCAACCAAAATGTCCAAACATTTCAATGTCTCAGTAGAGACAAGAATGCTTGTGTGGAGTCTCTTTTCAGATGCCACAGCTTTCTGAACCTCTGAAGCAAAACCTTCCTGTTCTTTTCAAACTTAGAAATCACTTGCATTCCCTTGGTGTTTCTCAAGCTAATCTTCACAAGGAGAAAAACCTAGATCAAATAAATACTGGATATGCAGATCCCAATTTGTCAGTCTGCCATAAACTTTTTCTCAACTCAGTTAATTTAACTGTATGTGAAAGAAGAGCAGATATCTCAAAGATGTTTATTACACTGTATATTTCATAGACTCATAGGATCATAGAATGGTTTAGGTTGGAAAGGATGTTAAAGATCACCCTGTCATGGGCAGGGGCATTTCCCACTAGATCAGGTTGCTCAAAGCCCCATCCAACCTGGCCTTGAACACTTCCAGAGACAGGATATCTAATTACTACAGTTTTATGAAAATAAATGACCAGGTAGAGGAGAGAGAAACTGGATGTGCTCCAGCACAGGGAAGGACAGCTGAAGAAAGGAGGAGACTAGCCCCTCTAACTCCCCACTTTGTTCCAGCAGGACCAAATAGCTCCAGGACACAAAGCAAAGGGATGTTGTCCACCTTTGTTCTGATGCTGAGGGTAGTCTTTTTAGGTGAAAGTGTTGAAAACTCATTCTTCTCTTGAAGTGAAAGTTGATAGACTCCTCCATATTTATTGTTTCTTGACATGAAGAAACATTTATCACCATGCTTATCATTGCAATAAAGGCCCTATAATATTGCTTCATTTGTAGCTATTGATTCTTTTCCTAATGGTAAACTTAAATCTGATGGCAACAGAAAGGAATAAATTGCACTGTGCAAAGGTATCAAACTCTTCTATCAATATGTAGCCCGAATAGGAACTGAGCCTGTTCCAAACTTTTCACGTGACCTCTGTATCAGAAAGTAATTCTGTAATTAATATGCGTATTTGGGCATTTTACACTGCAATAACATAGATATTTATTTTTTATATTTGTTTATTAATTAATTTTTTTTTTTTTTTTTTTTTTTTTTTTTTTTTTTTGAGGGGGAAGTCTGCCAAAAAACTCAAATACCCCAAACTTTGGCTGTTAGAGGTAAAGTTGTGCTTGAAAACCGAGGTTAGCTGTACAGGTCTATTGCCTGCTGGCAAATGCTCCAGTCCCAAGTTTTGTTGGTGTCTGTGTGAGTTTATGATTAGATACCTTTTTTTTTCCCCTCATTGTGACAGATGTTGCAGATTCCACTCTCTACTCCTGACAGTCTTCAGACAAACAGTTTCCATTAAAATATCTCTTGGCTAACAGGGATATACTCCGATATGCTCTTGCAAATATACTCTGATAGGTGCTTTTGTGCTTCCTGTGACTTTTAATTGGCTCATTAGGGTCTGCAAAATTGAGGGTATTTTTTGGCAGTTTTTTCTTAATTTCCTCACCCTAAAAGTCTGACAAATTATGGGAGAGCAGTTTTCTTGGTCTCCTGCTGAGGCAATGGTACATACATTCTGAAAAGTAGGCCAGGATGTGATGCTCACTGCTGCTTCTCCCGTTAGGTTTTGTTATCCATCTATAGCCATGTCTGTGGGCAGGAAAGAGATTGTGAAAAACATGCTTGGTGTTTCCATTGTGTTTGATTGTTCACGAGCCCCGTTTTGTTCTCCCTCCACACTCCTCTTGGTTAGGATTCATCTTGTTTTCACTGAGGTATTTAGTTTAAGTAATCTGTGCTCCCCATACAGTGGAGAGAGAGGAAAGAGGAACTTCCTGAAGGTAAAGGATCTCATCTGGGATAGGCATCTCACAGAGGTATTGTTGTTCATCTTCCGGAGCTAACTGCCTTCATTGAGGATGCAGCCACACTTAACAGCTGAGTTTTAGTTAGAAAAGTTAAACCCAAGTCCTCCTTTCACTGCCCTTTTCCTGAGAAACTGCTGCTCCTTCTGATATTTGCTGAGATCCCCTATCAAAGTGTCTGCAATCACTTTCTCTAAATATCTCCAGTAGGCCCTGTTCTGAAGACTAATGGCCATAGTCCCAGAATACAATGTCCTTCCTGAATCCTGGCACAGCTGTCATCATCTTTCCTTGCTTTTTAGCAGCTTTCTTCATGACTCCACTTCCCCATTGCCTTTCCCTACCCAGTTGCTAACACAACAATTACTATGGTGCTGGTACTTGTGTCAGCCCCACATTTCTAGACAAATGCCATGCACATAGAACCATTAAGACTAAATATTTTATTATAAAATACTACTACTATTATCAATAGTATATAATAAGCAATAATATATTTATATTTTGTAATATACTATATTATAAAGAGGGCTGTAAACTCATAGCCTAAAAAGTATAATAAAATAAAATGTAAAATATATAAAGCTGGTCTCAATTTTTCTAAGCACTTAAATCTCAGCCCTGCAAGCTGAATTACTACTAGTGCAGTCCTCCAGCTCTGCACTTACTCTTACGAAGGACTGTCAAAGGACATTTGTATCGAGGGGCTTTTTACAAGGATAAGCAGTGAGAGGTGTCCTGGTTTCAGCCAGGTTAGAGTTAATTTCTTCCCAGTAGCTGTTACAGAGCTGTGTTTGGGGTTTGGAATGAGAATGATGCTGGTGACATGCTGATGTTTTGGTTTTATGCTAAGTCCAGTTTATCCATAGCCAAGGACATTTTTTCCCTGTCTCCATGCTCTGCCAGTGAGGAGGTTTACAAAAGAAACTGGGAGGGAGCACAGCCAGGACAGGTGATCTGAACTGACCAAAGGGATATTCCACACCACAAAACATCATGTCCAGTATATAAACTGGGAGGATTTAAATGGAAGGGCATCTGATCTGCCTTTGGGAATGGTGGGTCGGGCTTGGTTCAGTGGGTGGTGAGCAATTGCATTGTGTGCAGCACTTGCTTTTTTCTCCTTTTCATTATCATTATGATTATCATTTACCATTATTACTGTATTTTACTTTGTTTTCAATTATTTAACTGTTCTTTTCTCAACCCACAAGTTTTACTTTGATTCTCCTCCTCATTCCAGTGGTAGGTGGGGGGTGAAAGGGGGGAGCTGAGCAAGCAGCTGCCAGGTTTAATTTCCATTTGGGCTCAAACTGTGGCAATAGGATGAGGGGAAATGGTTTCATACTGGAAAAGGGCTGGTTTAGATTAGATACTTGGAAGAAATTTTTCTGATGTGGGTGGTAAGACACTGGCACAGGTTGTGCAGAGAAGTTGTGGCTGACCCATTCCTGAAGTATTTGAGGCCATACCATGCAGTAACGTTCTCATGTGTGTATCAGGAAGGTGAAACCAATACTTTAGAAAACCTGGAGGAGCTCTCTCCACTCATGTTACCTGCTCTGACCTGTGTAAGGTGACAGATTGATTGCTGCAGTCAGCTTGAACTCTGGGTAAGCTGGATATCAAATTGCAGATTCTCTTACACAAAAAACCCCTCCTCCTTGACATTTTCTCGTGCTCTGGTCCATGCCTGGGCTTCACTTTCTACAGAAGAAAAGTATGATATCCTGAGTCTTCTAGGAAAATTAAAATAAGCTAGTACTTGACTATAGCACTAGATTTTTTTATAACTTAAACACTTTTGGTCAAATGAATATTTTAAATATATTTTGCTTAAATGACAGTTGTTAGTCTTGCTGGTAATCAAGCCCCAGTAAAAGAAGGGGAGACTCAAACAGCACTGATATTCATCAGCAGCCTAAAGGGATCATTCAAAATTTAAATGAGTCAAGATATGTCAGTGTAATATTGGAACAATAGAATAATGAATCATGGCCCTGGGATTTTCTGTTGCCTGCCAAATATAGGTATACAAGGAAGTAAAAAAAAAAAAAAAAAAAAAAAAAAAAAAAAAAAAAAAAAAAAAAAAAAGGTATTTGGGTGTCAAGTGAAACTTTGCAGAAGTCCAAATGATTTCTTTGTCACTTCAGAACACTTCAGCTCTGAAATATGGTGAGATACTTAGTCAGGATTTTGATCTTCAAGATGCTTTTCTGTTGAAAAATTTTTGTTAGGTGATGTTGTGAATATACATTGACTTGTAAATTGCTCATTTGAGAGTGAGACTGTCTCTCTCCCAAATAAAAGTTCTAGAAAAATACTTTCTTTTTTTGCCCCCTGAAATTTTTATTTCATTAAAAATATAAAAAACCACATTGGGATCCAGATTACTTGGAATTTTCTCCCTGTTCCATTAAACTCAAACTACTTTCAGTTGAAATGAGATTTTTTAAAACATTTTTAACTTCAGTGGTGAAGAGAAACTGTGTAAATGACTTGAGATAAATCAGTGAGTTTTTTCCCCAGAAAGCCTGTGCCACACCAGATTTACAGTGCTAGCTCCTGCAAACCAGCACATTGTGCTTTTGTGTGACGTAGCTGATGATTTACACAAACTGGTGCTCTTGAAAGGGCTTGAATTATGGGAGGATTGAGATGAGAAGCTACTTCATTAACTCCACATGATGGCAAGAAAGAGAGGAACATGCTTGACCACGTTTCCCTGAAGCAACAGGGAAAAGAGATTTTTTTTTTAATCTGGTAAAACGGCTCCCATTTTCCATTATTTAGGGAAATTTTAATTTTGTTATTAATATCTAAGCTCCTTTTGTTTAACTAAACTAGAATAGGTGGCACTAAAACGGCAAGACTTGCTCTCCTCCTGTCAGTCAGTGCTGTAGAAAATCCTAGGAGATGCTGTGCCTGACCCAGAAGGAGATGCAAGCTGACCAGGCAGGATGTAAAAAGCCTTCTCACTGATCTCTCCACATGCTGGTGAGCTGCAGACCTGGGCTTTGTTTTCAAGAAGTAAAAAGTCTCTGTTTCTTCACTGATTCCCAGCAAGGGTGGGGATTGCACTCTGGTCCTCCTGTGTCTCTGGTGGTACAGCAAAAAAGGAGGGAAAATGTGGAAAACAGGACCAGAAGAAGTAAAGCAGTTACAGATTTATGCATGGCCTAAGCCAGGGTGAGAAAGTTTAATACTGTTATTCATTGTTATTGTTTTATGAAAAATACAAATCTCTACTCAAAGCAGCCCAAAGAAATCTGGAGTGACAAGAGTTGGACAATCAATTTCTTTCATCCGAAGCAGGGTCCTGCCAGCCTGTTGTCCACCAGGAGCTGACAATTCTGAGTCAATGAAGCTGTAATTTGGTGTGAAGGATGTCAGAGAAGGGAAAGATGGATGGTCAGTGCAGTGGTGAGGCACAGGGGCTCAGCTCAAGCCTTTGGTGTGGTAACGGGGAATGGCAGAAGTGGGAGGACAAGAGCTGGGGAAGGTTATCAGGGTGTATTTCCTTTAATGCATCAGAACCTGTTGTTTATGTGACCTCTCTGCTGGCAAAGAACTTTGTGACAATTACTTCTTTCTGACTTTTCTTTTTCCCCTTGCAGCGCTGGTGATGGTCCTGAACAGCACAAGTGTCAGCTGGAGTGCCCGCATTCAGATGTTCCTTACCTTTTGCAAGCTTGTAGCAATTCTGATAATTATAGTCCCTGGAGTTATCCAGCTAATTAAAGGTATGAAATGAAAAGTAAATGCTTTTAAAGAGCTTTCGTCTTTACCCTCCGCAGCCTTTCCCCACTTGCCTCCACCACGTAATGCTTATAGCAGCAAAATCTCTTAATTAGTCTCTGCTTGCTTAACTGAGGCTCTGTTCTGTCATGTCATTGATTAGAAGTGGAACTACACTGGGATGAACTGGTGTTTCCTTCAGCATGCCAATGAGACTGTTCCAGTGAGACTTGCTGTTTCAAAGGAGCGAATGGACTGCTCTTCTCTGTAATCTGTCTTTAGTCTGAACTTTGTGAAAGGGGCAGGATGGGATTTAAAGAGAGATGCACATACAGCTCCCCAGAGCATGTGCCTAGTCCAGGCAGGGTGTCTGCTCTAGTCATGGTGTATGTGTGTGGTGGTAGAGGGGGCTCACAATTCACAGAACCACAAAATCACATGGTGGTTTGGATTGGAAGGGACCTTAAAGTTCATCTAGTTCAAACACTCTGCCATGCGCATATCTTTCACCAGGCCATGCTTCTCAAAGGCCCATCCAAAGCCTTGAGCATTTTAAGAGCATCCACAGCTTCTCTGGACAATCTGTTCCAGTGCCTCATCACTGTCACAGGGAAGATTTTTTCCTAACACGTAATCCAAACATGCCCTCTGTCAGTTTATAGCCATTTCCCCTTGTCCTGTCACTGTCACTACATGCCCTCTTTTCACTGACAGATGCTCAGCTACCTGCAGAGACATTTCCAGCCCTCTGAGCAGCAGGTGTGAGATGGTGACAAGCCATCCCCACAACAGGTCACCCTCTCTAATGCATTCAGCACAGAGGGGCAGAGTAGGCAGCACTATTGAGTGCATTGGTGGCAGATTTTATCTAACAAAAAACTGTCACAGGTTATGGCTATGTCCCATGGGATGCTCTTTCCTGATGTTTCCAACCCTCCCACCCAAGTGAAGAGTACAGTGTTGGTCTGTGCAGTGAGCTGTTTCTCAGGGACAGGTGGCTCTCTGTGATTAATACAGACTCTGAAATAAAACTTTTCCTCTGCTGATTCACTGTTTTTGCTTTTTTTTGTTTTTCACTTTCTTCCTGGCACTTGCAATGCTGTTTTCCTGTTGCAGATGACACATGATATGTACAAAATTTCTCTCTGTTCCCATCCCCCCTTTTCCTAGACCTTTGGAGCAGGTCAAACTCAGGTTTGGTTGGGGGTTGTTGCCCTGAAGTAGCTCAACTATTGTCCCTGATTGTCCACTGGGACCTTTCTCTGGCCACAGCTTCTCCCTTAACCAAAAAACCTCTGCTTCAATGGGAAATTTCACTGAGGGCTCAGTAGAAACAGAATAAAGGGTAGAGGATTTGGCTCATTGCTAATTTAACTCTGAATTGATTAAGTTTCTTCCTGCTCCATATCTGTGGAGGATTAATGCTTCTCAATTAATTTGTGGGGTATGATGGGGGCATCTTCCAAACCATAAAGCACTGTAAATGAATAAGAGCAAAACAAAAGTCTTGCAGATTTGCATATATAGGTAATTCTTACTTGATGTAATATTAAGACAGTACTGATTATCATTAGTAAGGAGTTACTAAACTCATTTTTATATGGTAGAAATGTTTAAGATTTTGGGTTTATTTATCTTCTAAATGTTGCTTCTGAATTAAATGCCAACAAAGTTCATTCTGATTAAAATGTTGAACAAATGAAATTTTTCCACATCAAAATCAACTGAGCTCATTTTGCTCTTTCATGTTGATGTAAGTCACTGCTGGAAATGACAGAGCAGTGAGTGTCATCAAGCTCAGAATGCTTTGAAACAAACTAATAGGTCAAATCCATGATGTGTTATATTTATTTTTTTAAAAGTAGTTATGACCAAAGAGCTTTTTTTTTTTTTTTTTTTTTTTTTTTTTTTTTTTTTTTTTTTTTCAGGAGAAACAGAGCACTTTAAAAATGCCTTTGCAGGGAATGATGCCAGTATTATGGGATTACCACTTGCATTCTATTCAGGAATGTATGCCTATTCAGGCTGGTAAGTGGATAAAATTTATACATATTTGTCCTGAAAACAAACACTAATATGCTCTAACAAAGCCGTCTATTTGTATGAAGCCATGAGTATCATGTTCTACATCTTTTGTCAAGCTGCATCATACGGCTAGGGTAGTTCTCACTGCTGTTCCACATGCTCAGTGGTCATTGTGCCAACAGCTCTGCAAAGGAAAGATTTTTCTTTTCAGGGTACAATATATAAACATGGACTGACCACCAAAGTAATCACACCACAGGAAAGGAATATTCTTAATTTTTCATTGAATATTTTAATAAAAAGGATAAAAGGACTAATGAAACTTTAATTTTTTTGAAGAGGTCAATAATTATATAAGAAAATAATCTATGATTCTGTTACAAGTTTGTGTGGCCCTTAGCCTTGCTTGGTAAAAGCAGTATTTGGCAAGTAAAAATCAATGAGATTGGTAGGGAGCACAAAACAGAATAAAAATCTCCAGATTTTTACACTTCTTGCTCCAAGAGATTTGGACCACACTGACAAGAAGCGTGACTGGCTCCCACAAAAGTCAGGCGCGATTGACTGTGGGCTAAGGTATGAGAATCTACCTTCAGCTATTCTGCTCAGAACTTTCAAGCTCTTTCTCTCTTTCCCCTCCAAAGTACACAGCAGCTGGTTTGAAAGGTGCTGCTTCTTCTCCAATCTGCCTTTACAATTTATTCAGGCTCGTGAGGGCTCCGCATTGTGCAGTGCCAAAGGGCTTTTGCAGCAGCGGCAGCATGGGGGGAAGAAAGCAGAGTACAGTGCACAGAGTGGGCTTATTTTGAGATAGCTTTGTCTGCAGGTCTTCCCTTTGCTTTCCACAGCCTCACAGGCAGCCAAGTTCTTTTACCTTGCACAAAAGGCCAGGGCTGCAAGATAAGGGGTTTATTTATTTAATTCGGAGGGACAATGGGCCGAGCCTCGGAGTTCTCTGCCCATCTGTAACTCCCTGGTCGCAGGAGCATTATAAATCTGCACACTGAAGTATGAACAGAACTTTATGTATTAAATGGCAGCGGGGGAAGAAACCCAAGAGAGTTCTAAAGCCTTTATCTGGGATAGATATGTAAGAAAAAGAGCCTGGCATTTTGAAGCCTGAAAGAAATGGAATTGATTACGTGGACAATCTCTGCTTTCTTCCCCTTCTGTCTTATAACTGCCTCTGTCTTTCATATCCATAAATGTGATGGTTTCTCAATTTTTAAATATTAACCTAAGTTTTTGTATGAAAGCAATTTTAAAAGCTCTTTAATATTATTCAGAGTTTCTTTCCTGCAAAATGCCTTATCAAAAATACTGTTATTCTGTTGCTTCCTTCCCATTTTTCAGACAATGGTTCCAAGCCTATCTATCTTTTTTTTTCCCCTTTACACATTCTGACTTTTATTTCAAGGTCCTTATTTGCCACTTATAAAAGAAATTAGTAGGAAAAAGAACCTAATTTGGCTAGTTCTTCTGAGCTGTCTTTTTTTTCTTTGTCATCAGCTAAAATTCATCACCTCAGAGCAGGGAGGAGCAGACCATTAAGTGGAGTGGCAATATCCTTGCACTATCAGTTTCATGGGGCTAAATCAATACAATTATCTGAATATGAAGGAGTGCTGCAAGTGTTGGTGATGTGTCCTGGGATGCGGGCAGAATTTATGCATAGCTCATGAGACTGTTAACTGTTAACTTTTAATGATACAGCTTTGAAGAAGAGAAAAGCACTATCTCTTCTGTGTTGGGTTCATCCTGCCAAGAGCAAGTGTAGACTATTGGGTATGTAAAATGATGGCTGGAAAAGGACAAGTGGAGAAAAGAATGCAAGGAAGCCTATCTTTGCATCAATAAAAGGACTGATGCTGGGCTATCATAGAATGGTTTGTGTTGAAAGGGACCCTGAAGATCATTTTGTTCCAACCCCCCTGCCAAGAGTAGGGATACTTCCCACTAGACCAGGTTGCTATAAGCCCGATGCAACCTGGCCTTGAACGCTTCCAGGGATGGGGCATCCACAGCTTCCTTGGGCAACCAGTTCTAGTGGGTTCCAGTTTCAGTGCTCCACCAGCCTCCCTGTAAAGACTTTCCTCCATATGTCTAACCTAAATCTTCTTCTGTGCTCTATGCACTCAAAACTTTAAAAACAAGTACTGATGTTTTTGCATAAGGTGACAAATAATTTCAGGCTCAGTCACAAAAATCACTATTTTTACAAAGCCATGAGCCAGCATTAACTTGTTCTGCTGACCCAATTCTGCTCCAAGACTTGTGATGGGGCAAAGCTCCAGATTTTCTGCCAGATCAATCACCAGTTGCTTATTCACTGCAGCACTGCTGGCTCAGGTGCCATTTGTCTTTCTGCACAAGAGCAGAGGACCAGCACAGGCACTGTATTGACTGCTCTGTTTAATTAGACAAGATCTGACTTTGGGCCTGTCTCCAAGCCAGGCACAACTGTGATCCAGCCAGGCACAGACCAGTGCTAATAAATGTAGAACAGAGGGTTCAGTGACCTTGAGGGTTATGGTTGCTTTGTATGCAGGGCTGTGCCTGGTGAGCAGTTCCTTCGAATTCCCATACAGAGCCATTTCTTGAATGCTGCTGGAATATATGATCAGGGTGCAACCTGTACTGGAGATGGTACAAGAGCATGCAGGGCTAGCAGCCTGAGTTTGAGATTCTATACAGCAAACTAGTGTGAAAGGTCTTGGTTTAGGAGGGTTTTTTTCCAAGGCTTCAGTTATTTGTGTTGTTAAGAAGCCCTTGCTGAGTACTCTGATGGGACCTTTTGCCAATATAACGTGAAACTGTAAAGGGCAACAAGCAAAAATGGAATATAGAGCTTGAAGGCATATGTGTGTGTATGTATGGAATTAGGGTAAATCATTACCTGTGCAGTATGTCAGGGGAAAAAAATAACTTAATTACACACTGACTTTACATACTTATTGTCTCTTTCTTCTCCTGCTTTGCTGTCTTTTCTTAGAATTCCCTTCCTGAGTGTGGGGATAAGGGAAGGTTAAGTATCACTCTCTCCTTAATCCAAACAAGGCTTGCAAAGCCTACTGTAATTAACAGCAATGCTTAACTAAAAGCATCTTCTTGATTCTTAGAGAAAGAAATACAGAATAAAAATATAAGAATACAAGAATAAATCTTATAATATGTTTTATAACTATTTTCTAGGTTTTACCTCAATTTTGTTACGGAAGAAGTGGAAAACCCTGAAAAGTACGTACCGAATGTTTTGCTTGACTTTTGAAAAATGGTTGAGAAATTTAAAATGTTTTAAAAAGTAGTGATTTTCACAAGTTCTGTATGCTGGTCAAGCTGCTTGCCTTCCAGCAGATCTGGTATCTATTTGAATTGCAACTGCTTGAAGGTTTGCTATTTTCGGTCTGTTGTGACCTTATTATGTATTCTGCTTTTATGTGCACAGAAAGCAGAAAATTAAGTAGATCTCTGGGGCTCTGGTTCCCCCCCTCAGGATACGAGCAACTATCAGTGGCTCCTTTCAGTGGAAGTTACTGATATCCTGTCAGGGAAATCTTGCCCAAGAAACTTATCTGCTGCAATATTTGCCAGTTTTGCTGTGTTTAAATATTAATCAAATACTTAGTTCTACTTGTTTTAGATGTCTCAGGAATGCAGGATCTTGAATACACACCACACAGCATCCAGTCTAATTAAACCGAGCAGGGGGTGTGGGTTGGAGCCTGTTTCCAACCAGAGATGAATACTCTCACATCACCTGCCTGTAAAACATGGAAACAAAAGTTATCCTGTTATGCAGGGAGAGTTTGATTTGTCCCATCTATTTTGGTAGACATGTTTTGGTACCTGGTGCCAGTAATTAAAAGCTACTAACGTTTTCTAAAAGTTAGAGAAAATATGCTTTTTCAGATCAATTTGTTTTCTTTGAGGAAAAGAAACTATTTACTTGAAAAAGAAATTAATGGCTAAATACAATTTTCTTAGGTTTTTAAAATAAGATAAATTATTTATTGTTTTAAAAGGACCCCCAGCACTGTACACTCAGATAATATGAATCTGAGACATAAGGGGAAAGAAAACCCCAAGCATGGGAGCATGCAGAAGGTTTTTGTTGGTTTCTTCAAAGCCGGAACCAAACCTAGTGCTGTTTCAGAGGCCTGAAAATCATTATAAGGGAATGGATAATAAAGCATGAGGCTGGTAGAAAGACTGGCAGATTTCCATTGTTTCAGTGACTTTGAGATGTGTTGTGTGTTAGCAGGCTCTTTAATGTGATCAGGATATGTAGAGTGAGAATTGTGAGGCTGGAATCTGAGACCAGACAAATGCAGGTAGAAAACACTGCATTAATATTTATCAGTAATCATTATGACAGATACCTATGTACAAATGGGATTTTCACTGGTAATCTTCAATCCTGATAAAACACCATTTTAGGAGTTGTGGTTTAGTAAAACATGACTCTGGATGTGTTTAAAATGTGTAGATATGGCACTTGGGGACATGGTTTAGTGACGGACTTGGCAGTGCTGGTTTAATGACTGGACTCAGTGGTCTCAGAGGCCTTTTCAAACCTGAAGGCTTCTGTGCTTCTGAGTCATTTGTGTCAGTGAGAGCAGCTGGCTGAAGATTCCCAGGCCTGAGACACACATGAACCCAAGCTAGGTGATCTAGGGTTTAACTACCAAGGATCTGTGCTCTTTATAAAATCAGGAGAGGCAGACATTAAAACCAAAATACTTTTTTTTTTTAAACTTTTGGAGAATTGTTATATGAGAGACTGATTTTAAATGTGAAACTAAATGTAGGAGTGAGGGGATTCTGGTCCAGGATATCTACTACTTCAGGAAATTTTGGGGAGATGGGTTAGGAGCCAGAGTCTTGATGGTGTGATCAAATTCAGCTAGAAGCAGTATAATTTGTAAATTATCATTGGTTACCATCAATACTGTGTGATCTTTTCAAGTGTGCAGATGTCCTCACCCTTTGGGACTTTTCATACACTTCTGTGTCTCTGCAGTTCTTTTAACTGCAATTCTTGGTAATTTTCATTGTAGCTATTTTGATATATGCTGAGGTTTTTTGTGATTTGAGTCAGAGGAGTGGCTATTTTTGAACATTTTGCTCTCTGCTGCATAGGACAGAAAAGCACAGTTCCTCTCTTTTTAAAAAGCTAAGCACCCATTGAAGCATGACATATCTCAGCTAAAGGAAGTGGTGCTGGTTCAATTCTGATTTTTTTTTTTTTTTTTTTTTTTTCATTGTAGCTAGGATGTGAAGGAAGAAGACTGTCTTCTCCCAGCTTCTCTGTTCTCCAGATTATCCTTGGAGAACTGCTGAAGTTATTTGTGCTGCTAGTGAGGATGTAGTGCTGGAGGGCAAACCACATAATCTGGCTGGTTAAGTGTATTCCAGGATGGCACTGGAGAAAAATCAGCTCAGTATTACATGTGTAATGTTAACACAAGGCTCTTGAAGATTCTCTTCATCACTCTTCCTCTTGAGGCTGCACTTTGAGGGGATGAGTAGCTGCCCAGTTTTTACAATCTCCAAGCAAAGGTATTATATAGAATAGAAGAGAGTGGGATTTTAAAAATTACTAAATAAGTGAGAGGTGATGGTGAGGACAAATGGATTGTTACTGTCTGTGCTCACAGAGGCCTCTGCACCACCAGCAAATGGGGATTCTGGACTCCCTTGAGCTGAAATAAGCAAATGAAACATTTGGAAACATATTTTAAATGAAATACTTGAAACATATTTTTTATTTGATTGCCACCTCTGAATGGCTCTGTTAGAAAGGTGTCCTGAACAAAGGGCAGCTCCACCATTGTTCCCAAAGCTACAGGGCAAGGGAATAGTGTAGATTAATCTCAGTGGCAACTGTCTCAGTCAGCTCCAACTAAATCCAGTGCAAATGTTAGATGCGCCACCAATTGTCCTCCTCTTGTAAAGATTTATTAAGATTTAACTGTGGTTTTTTTGGGGTGAGGTGTTTTTTTTTTGGTGTTTTTTTTTTTTTTTTTTTTTTTTTTTAATAATTATTATTATTATTTTTTATTTTTTTTTTTTTTTTTTGTAACTTAAAAAGCTGTCTTTCATTCTTGCTGTGAGCCTTTAGTTAAAGGTTGCACCAAGGAACCTGGTCTAGTGAAAGTTGTCCCTGCCCATGGGCAGGGGACATGGAGCTACAACTTTAAGGTCCCTCCCAACCCAAACCATTCTGGGATTCCACTGTATTGTACTTCTATGAGGTATGACGTAGCTGGTTTTAAAAATGAAGAGGAGAATACAGGCTTGAATCACTTAGAGCTTGTAACAGCTCCAGGTGTGCAATTTGTAATGTTTGTCAATGGTTAGAATGCAAATTACCACAGTGAGGTCTTCTGCCCTGCACCTGCCAAAGTAAATATTTGCCTGAGAATCAGTCACAGTTGTGCATTTCCAGGTGTGTAACAGCTTTGGGAGTGACTGAGGTGAATGATCAGCTCCATCCCCACGTGAACCAGCAGGCTGCAATCCCCAGTGAATGTACCAAGGGGATGTGCCAGGTTTACAGCAGGGGGATGGCAGGAATGCTCCAGCAGAGTGGGGATGAGGCTTTGAGCAGTCTGGCCTAGTGGAAGGTGTCCCTGCCTATAGGACAGGAAGATCTTTAAGGTCCCTTCCAACCCAAAACATCCTGTGGAGGGAGGCCCTAGAATATATCCTGAGACGCATAGGAAGGCAGAAACATCTGCTATTAGACATTAAGTTTCCCAGATAAGGATTGCATTTTTTTCTGTGGTGTATGGTGCCAGGAAAACCTTTTGGAATATGATATGTGTCGCTGGGAATGCAGGAGAGAGGCAGGGAAAGGGGGATGCTCATGCCCTTTGCCCAGTCCTCTTTGTACTCCAAGCAACTGTTTGTGAGGGCAGGAAGGGCTTTGGAGGCTGTGGGAATCTGTAGAGGTGCAGCTGTCTGCCCAGGCTCAATAAATCCCACATTTAGGTCTATAAGCAGGATAAATAATCTGGGTCTTAGGCACTGGGGTGGTGAGGCAATATGAAACCCTAGAGAGGGAGAGCTGAAACAGAGACAGTGGGAATGAGCAAAGCAGGGAGCAAGCACCCTTTACATTACAGAAGGGAGAACAGTAAGGCTGAAAAAAAAACCAAACTCAAAGTGAATGAACAGGGTTTTGAAAGTAATGTTGAATTCTCACTTTGGAAATGCCACTGTTCCTTCTTTTGTGTAAGGACATTGTTATAACCCCAATTATCATAAGATGTAAAAGGATCTGTTTCTGCCTCTTGCTAAACCCCCTTTTGATGTCTCATTTTTAAGCCTGAGCTCATTTCTTTATTCCTCTTTGTCCAAGTGCTTCTCTCATGCAGCTATTAGTAGGACCTGAAGAAACACAGTGTTTATTTTAGAAGGAGCTGTAGTTGCAGTGTTTATGTACAATTTTTTAGAATAGCTTGAAATAATTTTATTATCAATAATATGTGGAATAACATTAAAGTGCAACAACAAATTTCCTTTTTTTAAAAATTATGCTTCGCATGTATGGGCTGGCTCAATAGCAATTGTTTCAAATAAAATACCTAAATAATCTTTGAAGCAGAAATTCACCAAAACAAATCTGTGGAGCTACATCACATGCAGTTTTGGTTTTTTTGATTGTCTTACACTATAAGAATCAGTCTCAAATGGAGGTCTTGTATTGCATTGTAAAATAATTGAATGAAGGAACTGCCAGGTCTTTGAGAGAGTTTGTCATCTGAAAATTGACAGGAGCCCTGTTGTCTGGAGCAGGAAATTCAGAGGACTAGAAATCATGCTTGTTGAACTTTCAGACTCATTTCTTGTACACAGTCTTTGATTTCATCTCTATTCTTGAGCACCCACAATGTACTCTGAAGAAAGAGGCTGAGTTTTTTCAATCAAGACCCTGGAAGCAGCTCGTGCTTGAAGGACACTTCCCTTTTCCCTTCCCAGGCTGAGCAGAGTCTGGGATCAGTGCTGTAGTTCATCAAGAATTTTGGCAGCCTCCAGATGAGAAGATAACAAGTGTGTCATCAACACCAGGAGTATTTTCACATCACAGCAACATCTTCAGAGCCTTGTCAAAGTCAGAGCCAGGTTGTGTCAGATGCTGGCCAAAGAGAATCCCACTTTTACAAAATTGTGCTCCATCCTCACTATGAGTAGATGATTGGCCTGAATGCTTCAGGTTGTGAAGATGAGGCTTGTGTTGGAAGAGAGAAAGAAAATACTGTTTCATTTTGAGAGGAGGGAAACTTAGACTCAAATTACTTACTGACTTCAAGACAGTCTGTCATCAAGTGGGCAACATGAGAGAGAGGTTAATTTATAGCTCGTTTTACTAAATAATTTTATTTCTTTGGCATTGTAGATTTTTGTTGGTATTGTTGGACTTAAGAAATATTTTTCATTTAGTGGATAAAAATGATAGAATTTCAAAGGACATGGTTTCTGAAAGCATTTTACAGCACAGATTACTTTGCAGTTGCAGTTAAGCAGAGCTGCTGTCACCTAATCCTTTCTTATTTTCTCTCTCTCTTTTTTTTTTTTTTCTTTCCTCTTTCTTTCCCACCTCTCTTATTGAACCATTTCATTTGCAAATATTTCATTTCTGTTTGTAAAAAAACTTTGGTCCAGCCCAGGCAATCTATCATTGTTTAAAAAGTTACACAGTGAGAAGAACAAATTATTGAGATGTATAGTGTTTATAACTGTGGTTGCAGATTGATAAATCATGTCTGGTGCTGTTGAAAAAGCAAGAAATGAATTGCTTTGCTGTGACCTTGGGGTCTGAGATTAGTCAGTTTGTCTATTAGATTTTTCCAGTGTTTTTCTCACTTCATTTATTCCTTCTTTTCCAAAGCACCAAGAAACAGTAGCTGTACAGCAAGTCACCAGAGCTTGATGTCATCAGACATCTTGTAAAACCAGGATATCAAAATGTTTGATATACTCTATTTTTGTACTGTTTTTAAATAATGTGGATGCCATGTCTAGCTAATGAGTGCCACCCATTCATTCTAATTATAGAGTCAACCCTGCATCTATGAGGACTGAGTGAGAGAAATAATGTATTAGGGGTGTTTTCTTCAGTCTATCTGAGCATTATAGAGATGCAGATGGATGGGAGGGGAATGGTGGCTTAGATGCTACAACTCTTCCAGCCCCCTTGTTATTTTTAGCCCTCTGATTTTTGGTGCTTCACATTAAAATGTGAAGCCCCCTACCAAAGTCAGTCAGAAACTTGAATTGTGCTGTTGCTCATTGTCAATCTAGCCACTGATTAGAGATCAGATTCCCAGTAATCCAAAGAGTGAAAAAAAATTTCATTATTAATTGAGAGGATGCAAGCCTTTGATATTTCTGCCTCTCTGCTTCTTACGCTTTTTATTTTTGGTGTTTTTATTTTTTTTTTTAATATTATTTTGTAATTTAATGAAAAAGATTTACTCTGAAGAGGAATACTATTATCAGTACTCTTAGACAATAGGTTTATCTTCCTGGAGTTTGGAATCTTTCTTGTGTCATTATGTTCTACTTATTCCTAAAAGATGCTTTTGACTTTTTCATTTTCTTCATGTCAGGCTACAGTGCCAAATATTCAGTGCAAAAGTTATAGGATTACATTGTGATATTTTACCTGAAGATAATCAAAAGAGACAAATGCTAATCTTTCCAGTATTTAGTAAAGCCCATTTGCTCATATGAATTCATCAGATTACCTTAAAGGGAAAACCAGGTCACTTAAGAGAGCATTTGCATTTTTCCTCAATATATTATTTGTGTCTTGATATTTTTTTGCACTTGAATACTTATTCTTCATCATAGAGTGAGGATGTTCTAATTAGCTTCCCCACAGCTATTTTTATGTCTCTTTAGTAGAAGTTTTATACTTTCTAAATTTGGCTGTATCTAATAGCATTACAGTCCTCTTAAATTCTTTCCGTTATCTGGGAGGCATCTCGGATGAGGTGTCCAAACTTGGTAAATTCAACAACATTGTCTACAATTTACTTCTGCCCTCTGTAAGTGATAAAATTGTGTTTTCAGATCTATACAATCCTTTAATGGGGAGCTGAATCTACCAAATAAGGAAAACAAATTAATTTACTAGCTCAAATGTATTTTCACAAAACCAAGCATGGGTATTGCTATTTATAGAATGTATGAAAGGCATTTAATTAAGAATGCAATTCAGTAGTATTTGTGTGTGTTTGAAAGGGACAAATAGACAATTACTAGCTCTCAGGGGAGTTGACTCACCAGCATGAGACTGTTGTTAATAAAATGATCTTTTCTTTACTTTCGCTTTCTCGCTAACCTTATTAGCTCCTTACTATTTGCATGACTCACATCTTCAGCTCATTAGTTATTGTTTCTTTTAGAAATTACTAATAATTCACTTCTGAAACTAAGTATTGCAGTCTTAGATGCATGTTTTTAATGGATTCAGATTTCTGAAATCTCAGTATGGGAACTAACTTTCTTTCCTTCATAATTACTTTTATTATTTCTGGTTGAAGGATGCCACTCTTGCTGGAAGTTGGATATTCTCTTATGACTGGGACCTGAATATCCACAGTTGCTTTGCCTTTATTTATATTTTTTCTTCACTCCTCGTTTGGGAGATTTTAGGCCAGGCTTCTCAGGGCCCCATCCAACCTGACCTAGAACATTCCTGAGTTCTGGCTCCAGCCTCTTCACTCTTGTACTTGTTTGAAAGCAAATCAGTGAGAGACTCCACATCAGAACTACAATTTAACAGGAAAATTAAAATAAATGCGAAACCTGAGTGGCTTAACCTGGCAGAGTCAGGGTACAACCTGGCGCCCTGTTGGTCAGGGGGGTGGTAGCAGTCCAATTAAATGGTGGCTGCAGTTCTCTTGGAGTGATAGATGTGGTTCTGTTGAAGCAGTGATCCTATAGAGAGGTCTGGCCTTCCTCTGAAGGTCCAGTGGTGGTTCTGTAGCTCTTATCCTCTGGGAATTCAGTGGATAAGGCTGCTTGTGATGTTCCAAACCTCGGATTATATCCAGGTAGGAATCCTTGGTTCCTCCCCCTGGGCAGAACATCTCACAATAGGATGGTGTAATTTTATCAGTCATGCAGTCAGACTTTGATTGCCCATTAGCAGAAGATATCCCCCTGGAGGGAGGATGGGTCATGGAGGAGAAAAACAGTGCCCTACCTGGCTTTAACAGATGTTAATAGAATACAGAGTTTTGGCTACATCTTACACTGTAACCTAAGACAGCTCTCCATCCTAGTCCCCAGGTGATGTGCCATAAATGCCCTAACCTTGACAGTCTGTTGGTTCTGCTGACAAAAAATGTGATTGAGTCATATGTGATACATGCAAATGATTCAAGGGTTGCAACTTGCTTGTGAGCCCTACATATAAAGCATGTCTATGATAGGATTTGTTGGGGGTCACTGAATCCACAAAATATTTCCAACCAGAGGAAGACGTGAAACTGTGATTTTAAAAAAACCCTGTATGTCAGCAGCTTGAGTTAAAATGAGGGCAGGGTCAGAATGGAATTGGAAATTGTAACCCAAACTAAAATCCAAATAATTGGTTTCTTTCTGTTTTTGTTAACTTCAGTTACATTTTTTGGATTTTTTGATTTGATAATGTGGATTGTCCTCTTGTCTTGTAGTGAGGACATTTCTTTGGCCCTGTAATTTTTTAGAGTTTCAACATAGTAGCTACCATATATGATATAATTTACTGAGGATGCAGATTGGGTCCTTCTGTCCTTATTTTCCTTACTTGGCCACTGAACACAAATTCCTCCCACCACACCTGAGTGTCCCCTGCCCCACAGGTGCACTGGGTCCTACTGAGCAGCAGTGCTGTGCCACAGGAGAGAGGGAATAGAGAGCACAGCTGGAAAGCACAGTGTGCTGTGCAGTCTGAGTCTGGAGGGATCCAGATGCATGGAGGAAAACCCTGCAAACCCCCTGCCTTGTCTTTGATAGATGCACTCTGTGCTCGAGCTGTGCTCTGAATTCACCTCAGCAATAGATGCAGGCAGCAGAGGGTCTGGGAAGATGGCTCACTGCATGAATTCTCCTGTCATCTGGGTGATCACAGCGAGCAAAGGCTTCAGGAGCAGAGATAACAGAAGGGCTGCAGATTTCATTGGGCACTGTTCCTCTTCCTTTCCTTTGAGACAGGCAGAGGCAGCCCCTGTGTGTGCCTGCTGCTTTCCAGGGGCTGCATGTTTTCCTTATGGATTCATTTAGTTAGGGGCTGACCTAATGGATGCTGTTACAGTCTACAAGTTCAGAGATGTGTACATGACACACATTCAACACATTTCATCAGATTTTTTTTTTTTTTATTTTTCCTTTTCCCAAGGGCAGTTGCTTGCTTTCCCCCCTCCTACCCCTTTTTTTTTTTTTTTTTTTTTTTGGTGCTTATTTCACTGCTGAGTCCTGTGGTGAAATTCTATACTCTGCGAGAGATGACCCCTGGGTGCTGTATCTTTGTCATTGGCAGCTGCTTTCTAAACCCCAGTTTAGCATTTGAATTGGTTCAGCTGTCTTCAGGTCTTTCTATCTCCTACTTCCACTTCATTATCTTTCTATTTTATGTTAAAAAAATAAAAAGGTGATGTTCTGTTTAGAAATTGACTGCAGTGAAGAGTGGCAGGGTTTAAACTGATATGCCAGTCAATATGTGTAAATTAGAAAAGAGGCTGATGTAATCTATAGTGTCTGTAAAGATTTCAAAGATGTACCTTGATCATTAATTAAGACAATAAGGATGCCTTATAAAACTGCAGTTGAGAAGACTAATAATTCACTATCGAATGAGGCAAGGCAAGGTCACTTGTGTAATTGCCTGTTCTAACATTTATATTCCTTGTATAAAATACTCCTACTCGCATGAAAGTCGAGCTGAAGGCCATGGAAATATCCAGGACTAGGCAATGCAGTTTTCATACCTAAACTTCGAGGGCACACTAAAGAAACACAGTAGTTATCTTTTTCTATGTATTTGTTTGTTTTTTATGGACCGAATTATTATTTCATATAGAGTTAATTTATAGCACAGACCTGGCATGGGTGGTGGAGAAGAGTAGTGGGAAAATAGCAGAATAAAAATGAGTGCTATATATGCAGTTAGACACAGTATTGCTGTGCTGGGTTTTATCTGTGGATATGTGTGTTGAAATTAGTAGTGCTACCTCTGCTCTTCCCCTCCTAATTGTCTGATATAGAATCTGATTCTGACTCCTTTTATGTGTCAAAAATGTAATAAAGATACCACCAAGGCATTAGTCAGAAATCAGGACGGTAGTCAGCTACCTGAAAAATCAAATCTATTCAGCAAACATAGGTGGAGGATGGAAGGAAAAAGATAAAATTGCAAGGGCAGAGAGTGTAAAACCATGCTCCTATATACCAGGACATGGGTTAGTGGTTGTTCTGTTCTGTGTGTGCTGTTGGGAGGGAGGATGGGAAAGCAGGGTAGAAGTGCATGCTGCCCGCAGGATTGTCCCCCTCTAAGGCAGCATCTACACTAAGGCAATACTTCAGAAGCCACTGCTTTGATATGTTTGTGTTGTGTAGGCTCTGTGGCTTAAGATAAAAGAACGAACTTGAAATGAAAATGACTGGATGAATTCCTTCACAATTCTGGAGACAACTGAAACTTTTTGAAGATTATTTGTTAGAACTATCTGGTAGTTCTAAAAGTGCATCACTGGGGCAGGATCCTATTGCAGGAGGGATGGTTGGGAGAGGTTCCTGCAAACTTACTGGATGAGGGGACATGCAGACACCTGGGCTGCTGTGATGCATACCCTTATTTCTTTTTTATCCAGAGCCAGTGGAGAAAGGGAGTCTGGGCTAATCTCTTCTGAGGGTGTGAGGACTGAGCAAACTGGTCAAGGGGAAGGTGTCCCTGTCCATGGCAGAGGGTTGGACAACTAGTGGTGGTCTTTAAGGTCCCTTCCAACCAAAACTATTGTATGATTTCCATCTTTTCATTTTTACAAGTGACTGTGTGGTGCATGGTGCTGTGCCACTGCACACAGCAGGTTGCTGCTCCTTTCTAGCCCTCATGGCTCATTTTGTTTGCCAGTGATAACCTGATGAGTGTAAGGTTTGTTTTCTTTCCTGTTGCTGGTTTTACCTTTTTGTTTTTTAAATAATTTCTGTTTGTTTATATGAATCATGGTTACTATGATTCAGCTCTCCTAAGGAAGTAGAGCAAATGTTTATCCACAGTCTCTCTGGGTAGCTGGAAAAATTGTAATCTTTATTGTAATTTACCAGCAGGGTAATGTAATGTAACACAAAACACTGTAACCTTCAAAGTTTCCATTGCCCTGGGGTTTCCTTCATTTTCACCAGCTGAAACACATGCAAAACTGTTCTAACATCTATTTCTGTTTCACTGAGGGACATAGCAGTACACATAGAAAGGAGTGACAGTATACTCCTTATGGGGAACCTAAGCTGTTTAGCCAAATACTCACGGTGGGAATAAAAATCCCTTGCAAGACTGAGGTTCTGCTGAAAGTCCAGAGCTGTAGAAGAGAGTTTATTTTACTGGAGAGATGATGAGTTTCTCAGGGCTGAGCAGCTCTTCTCTTGGCCACAGTGAAGGTTCCATGAGACATTTTCATTCTCTTTTGGTGGTTCATAAGCAGGAGGCCTGACCTGCAATTAATGGAAAGGAGATGGGCAAGAGTGTATTAGGGGTAGATAGAAAAATGAATAAATTCACTAGGATGGCAAGTCTAGCTGAGGTGGTTCAGAACAGTCACTGCAGCTCCACCTCATCTCTTGTCTTGGGTCCTAGGGGTGTTGCACTCTTTGTGAAAGCAAGAGTGTTTTATAGAATTTCTACTGTGGATGCTGCTCTGCATTGTAGGCAAACCTCCCCCAGGTTTTCTCCTTTCCACTTTAAAACTGGAACCTTCTCTCTGATGTTTGAGCCCTTATTTCTGTATTTACCAGTGGCATTAGCTGACTAATGGTGACTAGGAAAGGAGGTGACTCAGAGCACTCCCCCTAATGTTTTGGTCTGAGATATAAATCTGTGTTTCAAACAGCACTGAAATCTCACTGCAAACCTCAGTCAAAACCATTAAATTCCTTATGAAATTATTGATCAACCTTTTCTCATTGGTACTGTCAGTGTTGGTTTGTAGCCTGGGCATAGGAAAATGGGCCTCACAGTCATTTATCCTGGTATTTGTGAAAGCAACCCATCCCAGTACCTATGGTTAGTTACATACTGCAGCAACAGATACTTTAATTCATAGTGCAATGTTGTGATCTGTATGTGGTGCATCCTCTCCTGGAGCCAGAAGGGGATGACCCTCTTCTGCCACTTTTTATTTCTTTTTCTCTTTAACTGAGAGGCTAAGCCTCAAAAATGAGGAAGAGCAGAGTGCTAAGGTAGCATTAGGTAAGCTTATGTAGCAGCATCTTGCTTGCCATTAACAGGACATCTTTTATTGGAGCACCATTAGGCTGATGCTGGCTGGCACCATCTGACAGAGGTGGTGAGATGACTGTCACAGAAAGAAGCCAGACAGCATTTTTTACTAGGATAAGATACAAAATCAGAGAATAAACTACAATCAAAGCAACAGGCAAAAAAAATTGCAAAGGCAATTTGCAATATCACAGTCAAGCACATCAGATTGGAGTTTTATAATGCACACAGAGTCATTAACACATGCCATGCCACCATGAGTAGCTGTTCTTTAGAACAGCATGGTCAAAATTCCAATATGGTATTACCACACACAAGAAAAGGAATATGTTCCACTTAGTTCAGCCACCACAATAACTTACTCTGACACATGTCTTTTTGTACGAGACATTAAATGGGGTTCTCTCATCTGATTGTTCCTCTTTAATAGGTACTGAGATTGCTGGCTTGTATTTAAGATATGTAACAATCATATCAAAATGAGACAATTTGGCTTTGTACACCTCTCTGTAGATGAGTACATCCTTTCTTGTGTTTTTTACAAGGGAATTTTCATCAGAGGAGCATTGATCTTAGCAAGGGAATGCTAAGATTCTTATTCCCTTGCACACCCCTTCACTGCATGGTGGCTGTTTCATGTGAGTGATTGTGGGTGTGCAGATGCCTGGGAGCAGGTTCTGGTCTCTCACAGTGTAGTTTACATGTTAATATTTGGCTGTGAATATCTTGGAATTTTAAACACATAGTGAGAGTGACATTTTATTTATGGAATGACTGTTGTTAACTAAGTGACCATTAGGGTTTTCAATCATTTAAGTTACAGTCCAGCCTATATCCATGTAACATAGACTAAGAGGATTTCTATAAGATTATTAATGCTCCAGGGGTGCTGTGAAGTGAATAATCTGCATTTCACAAGTTGTGGTGCTGTGGTTTATTATGTCAATCCTCATTCACCTGTAACACTTGCTGTTGAACAAGTGCTGTTATTTGCATCTTCACCTTGTCATTATATTTTGTTTATTGTGAAAAAGTGGACTATATAATAACAGTATTTAGTTTTTTGAAGGATGATGAAATGGAAGATCCCTTACAAGAATAGTTTTGATATCATCATTTGAAAAGATCTAACAGCAATTTAGAGACTTCCTCCATAGAGAATGGATAACGAATAGGAGCATTCTGAAATTACAAGAGGTTTATCTTCTGTGTGGGGATATTTTAAAGGAAAGAAAATTTACATTGATCCAACACTGTAAAGGAATGACAGGCACTTCTAATTTATCATATCTGTTTATTACAGGAAAAAAGCAGTTGCTAGGCAAAACCAGATAAAAGTAAAGATTTATCCACAAGGAACATAGAAGACTGTGAAGTTCCTTTTCCTTGGGCAAAACTCCCATTAGAGAATAAGCTGCTTGTGAGTCTAAGGAAGAAATATTTCAATGGATGTGAAAATAAGCAGAAATGCTTTAGGATTTTTGCTTGGTGATTGTGAAGGCCATGAGGAGGGGCTTTTTCTTAGTTGCAGGCTATCCCAGACATGAATAGATCCAAGCTGTAGGCCACCTCAACTTGGTGTTTAGTGTTGACAGAGTCACGATGCTGTGCTAGAATGACCCTGGAGCTCAGTGAGTTACATATTTTCTCTGATTTTAAGAACATAATTTTGCCCACAGAGGCCCAACTCCTGCCATATGTTTTGTGCTTATTTTGGTTACTGAAAAAAAGTCTTACAAGCACTGTTGCTAAACTAACACATAAATTTGTCCTGTTCCCCAGAGCTGGTGTTTTTAAATGGGGGCCTGCATGAAGAATGAAGACAGAATTTTTTAGCAGGATCTGTTTCAATCTATAGGAAAAAAGGGGTAATGATTTTAAACCAAAGGAATTTAGGTTTAGATTAGATACGTGGAAGAAGGGGTTTACAATGAAGATTGTAAAGCAGTGGAATGGGTTGCTCAGGGCAGTAGCAGATGCCCCATCCCTGGAAATATTAAAGGGCAGGTTGAGTGGGGTTCTGAGCAATCTGATCTAGTGGAAGATGTCCCTGCTGTTCCCAGGGAAGTAGGACTAGATGACATTTAATGGTCCCTTTCAACCCAAACCTTTCTATGGTTCTGTGATTATCTAGGTTTACTTTCAAATGCAGATGTCAGGGAGAGTGGTGCTATGGAGTGCCAGGACTTAGGGATTTTTGTTGGCACAGTACATGGTCCTTTTAAGTTGATGCTATGGGTCAGGGTAAGAGAAAGTGTGGTAAATTCTGTATAAACCCTCATTATCACTTTTATTGTAAGATTTTAGCATGGAAGATAAGGGCATTTTTGACAGAGGGGATACTGAACAATGTGCAATTGCAAAGATGAGTCAGCCTTAAAATCCTGAGTCTATTGATTATACTGTCCAAGATAATTGAAATAGGCTAATAAGTCTGGCTATTTCATGTCATTGTCAACTGCAGGGAACTTGATTTGCAGCAGAGTTTCAGGATTAACTCTCTAAGGTTATGTTTGAGGTTATGTTTAAGATTTCTCATTTTGAACACAGGAAAAGGAAACCTCAGCCTTATTGGTGATTTTGAAAATTGTCCATATTTTGCTTCATGATATCACTTCATCAAAAAAGAGAAGGATAAGCTTTTCTCCTACGCCTGTGGTTGTAGTTTCAGCATTATGAAGGCTTAGTGAGAGAGGATTTCAGCTATTTCCTTATTCAAAGCACAGAAGGTAATAAAATAGAAAAAGTTGATATTCCCATTTGAACTCCATTCAAGTGCTTCCTGTCACTGTGTGCTGCAAAGGCATATTTAAGCTCACATTTGGAGTTTTCTGGATTTCTATTCTATGTCAGAACTCCTACAGAGTTGTTTCAGTTTTCTTTATGGGCTCTCCCACACCTGTAGGTGGTCTGTTGGGCTGTCCTTAGCCAGACCATAATTTCCCTGCTTTCTGCAGAGAAAACAATTTATCTGCCAGATAGCCACCTTCATGGCAGTGCAGTATTGTTAAGACACCTCCTTTTAATTTCATTCACACCTTTTTGTGTCTTTAAAAATGCTAATGCTTTTAAGGCACCTGCAGTTACCCTTTTTCTCGTTTTGAATTCCTGCAGAAGAAGAGCCTGTCTTGGTAAATGGTATTTCAGTTTCCATGGTGCTCCTTGTTACAAATAGCTGCTCTTTTCATCACCAAACGGTGCAATTTTCATTCATGCTGAAATATCAATGGTAACATACAGCAGCAAATTGCTCCTTTATGATCCTTGGCATTGTGGAAACTCTCCTGCTCAAAATTAAATGTCAAGGAATTTAGCAAGTATGAAAAATCTGGCTCCTTTTATGCTCATTCTCACAGAGACATACGCTCTTCCCTCTGTGCACCTAAGCATTTACCTTCCTTTATTATTTACTGTAAGGAGTCATTAATATGCTGCCAGTGATGCTTCCAAAAAAGTCCAGCTTTTAGAGGGGTTGAGGAGGTAGATTGAGGTCCTTCCTGTACCTTCCACTGGAACTGAGTGAGGTGTTTTATGCTCAGGTTGCTTGTGAGCTTGAGTAGCTCATTTTGGGAATGATAGCAGCCTTGCCAGCCTTGCATTACTCCAGGTGTTGCTCTGTCATTTGCCCTGGCCCAAATTAGAGACATGTATGGTCGGTGTGGGCAATAGAAATACACACAGGTCAAAGCAGGACTCTGCCTCCACCCCAGCCCCACTCCCTGCAAACACTTGCAGGAGTGTGGAGAGGGTGCTGTGACAGGCAGCAGGGTTTTTAGTGGGATTCCTTTCACAACCACCGTGCTCTCTTTCCCTGGCCATGATATTGTTATGCAGTAGATGATGGCTTAGGTTTCTCTGCTACGTGGCCTGATGGGCACATTTCCCAGCTCAGGTTCCCTTGTTTATAATTCTAAATATCCCTCACTCCCCCACTGCCAACTACTGCCAGTGGTCCATCTTTCCTAGAGAAAAGTGATCCTGTCTGGAGAAAGTAGGTGCTGTTCATAAATCAGGTGCTCAGGGAATTAATAATTTCAAATTCACAGGAAAGCCTGCACGAATAAATTAAACTACTTTTACCACACAATTACTTCACTTCCTCCCTTTTACATTTATGTAAGTCTGGCAATGAGGTATGTGTTGGCACGGAGCAGTTGAGAGGAAGGTAGACCCACTATCAACTGCTAAATAAAGCAGCTTGGAGGAAGTGCTTTGGATTGTGCCTGTGCCCCTTTCCCCTTCATTTCCATACAGGAGCTGGGTGCAGGCTGATGTTTTGTTTTTATGGCCCTATGTCAGGTTTGTTGTTATGGCTTCCTTGCCTCCAAGCAAGCACTGTGATTTAATGATGCTTCTCACCATAGTCTACACTACTGGCAGTACTGGGAGCACTTCAAACAAATAGACCTCAGAAGAAAATAAAATGCTGGAGCTTTTTGAGAGAGCAGAGGTGCTCCTTTCAACTCCTGGTTGGGAGGGAGCTGGGCAATAAAGGTAAAATCTGGGGTTTTGACTCTCTGGAAAAAGGGGCAAAATTCCTTGAGGACATTAAGGTTTCCCACAAATGAAATAAAAGGAGGGTGATATTAAATGATCTTGTAAGTTAGAAACATAGGAGTCGTTCATCAAACTCAGGAGTGACAATATATTGGTATTTAAATCCTCTGAATTTAGCCAATGCTACTTTTTAAAAAGTAAGCTTTTGTGAGAGTGGCAGACAACCTTTTAATTACAGGTCAAACCTAAACCTCACTTCTGTTGCTATACATTAGATAAATAGCTATTGTCTTCTGGGCATCTTCACTAGCATTTCAGTTTCTGAAATGCAAAATGCAGGTCCTTTGCTAGATAGAGATCCTACATTTTTCAGGCACCTGGCTGTTCTCTGGTTAAGCCTCCCAGACTCTAACAAAAAGAACAATTGAGTTCCTGGGGTAGGCCTAATTCCCTGCAGAATTAGGTATGACAATAGCAATAGGAAAGAAAAGCAAGCTCCTTGGTCTTTCAGGTTTTCAGGAAGGATGTAGCTTGGGGTCAAGTTGCAGTGCAAAATAAAAGTCATATTTGGTTATTCACAGGTATTTTGGAAATAGTCCTAAACTTTGTACAACAGGTTTGCAACAGAGGTAGCGTGAAGATGTTGAACACTGGCACTTGATGTACTCATGGAAATAGAGTTGACTGAGAAATCACAGGGCGTGATCAGTATTTTATGTTTCAAGTCTATCTTCCATTTCTTTTAAAGAGATTTTAAAAATTAACCCCCACAGTAGATCAGTGTGCTGCCTCCTGTGCTCAATTTCTGGCTCCTAACAGTGCTCACATGCCTACTGTACAAGAAATGGCTAAGCAGAGACAGAGAGACTAATATTTAGCGCTGTAATCTCAAAAGTCCTTTGTGTATTAGCTGTCATCATTGATAGAATGATGTTGGCAACTATGTTGGCATAGTTTTCTTTGGAATGCCGGTAGTGCTATCCACTCCATGCAAAATGATTCAGGATCCTGCCTGACCATGCGGAGTGTCTCTGGCTGGTAGTCCAAGTTTCAGATCAATCCATTCTGCTCTTCCAAGAAAGATGTTTCATAAAAGGTATTGACTTGACAGGGTGGGGCTGGGGCCATGACGTAAATGAGCACTCTGGTCAGATCTGGCTTGGCAACCTGAGTTTGTACACAAAGACATCATAGCCAGCTTTAAATCTCCATTAAAATAAAGCAAATCCCCTTGTCAGCATAACAACTATTCTATTTCTCAAGGGCTGTGGACAGATTTGCTTCCTGAGACTTGAGCTGGGAGGGTTTGCCTGAAAGGAGATGTTTTATGGGAAAGAGTGTTGCCCTGTGCAATTAATACCTAAGTCATAAGACAAGGCAGTATTGACGCTAATTAGCTTTGGAGGAAAACCTGTTGGAAAAAGTGCTGAAAACATCTGAGAAGTTAAGAAAATTTCCTGCCTTTTGCAGCTCACTGATAACACAGTGTGACCCTTTAAAGTCAGTTGGTCATGGAAGACCCTATTTACACACTGTAAACAATTATAATCTGAACCAGTGAAGTCAAACACTGAGAAGTAAATAAGTAATTAGCACAGCAGAAGCTCTTTTCTTCTCTTGCTGGGTGGTAGAAGGCAAGAAGGCTTTTAAATGCAGACTGTAGCCTGATTCTTCACTCTTTTATCCCACTGTCATGCTGCTGTGTCTCTGAAGTAAGAGATATGGAACCAAAGCATGGAAATGAAGAGGGGGGAGGCCCTTAAAAGTCACTTCAGCAGTAGCATCCATGGAGCATGTGGTGGTGTAAATGAGAGTAGAGCTTAATGACTGGGCCTTCCTTTCTTTCATTCCTCCCTCAAAATCAAAAAAAAAAAGGATCACAAGATGATGAAGGGCAGTTATGTAATTGAATATTATCTAAGCTGCAAGTCCACTGACTGCAAGTTCCTCTGATCTGGAACATAAGGATGGAACATACTGGGAAGCAGCGAAGGGAAGAGATGATTTGCTGATGGGAATCTTCACTTCAATAAACAAAATAATAATAGCTTGTCACTGAAGTCAGCAGTTGCTGAGACACTAGTTGCCATGTAGAAATCTGTGGATTTGAGTGGTGGTCTGATGATTCCCATCCCTTTTGTCTCTCTATTGCTGGCTTTTATTCAGTCCTGGGGCGTGATCTCCTTTGAAGTTTTACATCTGCCTTTTCTCCTAGCAGATGGATGAGATTGTAGTTTTTTCACCTGTTGACATGGTAAGGACTGTTTGATCCCTTCAATGTAACAACATGTTGTCTTATGGGCTGCTTTTTACATGAAAAACATGTCAGGGATAAGTGAGTTTATATCAAAATGTGCTGCTTGCTGTCCAGGATTTGGGATTGCCAAAGCTCACGGAATGTGGAAGACATTCCCACTGCCTGGGAATGGGCTCTGGAACACAGCCCTTACCAAGGCAAGACTGTATGTGTTCTAGTCTTGCACTGAAGTCCTGGGGTTATTAAATTTCTCTTGCCACTTGCTGTATTTGGTTACTTTTTTTTTTTTTTTCCCATGTCAGGTTATTTGGATAAATTTGCTCTTGTGATAAATTTGCTCTTTTTCTGCCAAGCTTTGGTGCTATGGGCAGTGCAGTGGATGATTAGATTTTTTTAAGAGTGCCAAAATCTGGGGAGAGTTCATTTGGAAAAATGCTTAGCAGATTGCAAATGGTGAATAAATTATTGCACAAGGGAACTCTTGAAACTCCTCTGGTGGTAAATTTTCAGCTAAGGAAATATAGAATATACAGCATCATCTTCATGGACTAAGCAAATACTTGCTTGTAAATAATGCAAGGGAATTAGGATTTCTCTCCTTCTTTACTATTTTAATTCTAAATTTATATGTAAAATTATCTTCCACAATTTCCTTACTACAGTAAAGATGTAATTTCATGTAACTTTATCAGTATTTGATATAGTTAATTGATATAATTAATTTGTCCTTTTAATTTATGTTTCCTGGCTGGGCCCTGCTAGGGCAGCTTTGTCCAGGACAGTTGACTATGATGAACATTTGTAAAACCTGGCTTTGATATGGATGCAAGGAAAGGGTTTTCATATGACCTCCAAGTGACAAAGAATGTGGCATCAAGGTGCTTCACCCTTGTGAACTCAGCTGGCTTGGAGGGGTGTCTTTGACTCTGTGGTTGTCATTTCATAGAAAGAACAGCCCTCAGTGGACACAGCTCTTAGTGCCCACTGTTTGCTGTTATAGAAGTTGCCATTAACCTGGGATATGTGCTGTACATTTCTAGGAATGTTCCTCTGCTGACTTATTGACATGGTTTTTCTCATACTCAGGTTCTTGCTCTGGCTTTCTTTCTCTTTCTCTTTTTCCTTTTATCTTTTTTTTTTTTTTTTTTTTTTTTTTTTTTTTTTTTTTTTTTTTTCTCTCTTTCCCCCCTCTCTTCCTTGCTCTGCTTTCAGCTTTTTCTTGTAAAAATATTTATAGGAGTAGAGATGTACTAGAGCTGATTAGCAGAAGATCTATGATTCTGCAACAGTGAAGGTTAAATGCAAAATCCAGTGGTTTTCAGTGGATTAACTGAACCATATGCCCTAGCTCTGGTGCCTTTTACAGGCTCTAGAGGAAAGAAATTTCCTTCCAAGCAATATAGAGCATTGCTTGGCAACCATTTCAGCCCTGTATAGCACAAGATGGGCTAGCTGTATTCCCAACACTGAACTTCTCTGTGATGGTAGGATCCTTGGTGACTCTTTTTCTGGGAATCACAAGGTAAATGTGCTCTTTGTTCAAGTGTGATGAAACTTCATTACAGTTGCTCTGTATAAAGGGCAGAAGGGGAAGATTTAGCTTTGAATAGCAGCTAGGGATGGGTAAGTCTTAAAAGATATGGAGCTTCAATTCAATTTTAGTCAACATTCAGCTGCATAGAAGCTGCCCTAATTGTCTCTTACCCACTTTTTAAAAGACTTTTTAATGATAGGGTCAGTATTTTCCTGATTCAGATTTCCTCAGGTTCCTTTTGATACTGATTTTCTTCAAAGTTTTGTGAGAAGACATGAATATTGAAAAAAGACTCTCCTGGCAGCAGCTTCCCCTTCTAACCAAGGAGAAACCTGCTTGAATATCATCTTGACACTAGTGCTCAAGACATTTCCAAATAATTGTATAGGTTTGGAGCTAATATCAAGGCGAGGTTGGATGGGGCCCTGTGCAACCTGGTTCAATGAAATTTGTCCTTGCCCACACCAGGGAGACTGTAATTAGGGGATGTTTAAGATATGTTCCACTCCAAACCATTCTAAGATTCTATGATGGTTCTGTCATCAGCAACTCAAGGTCTACTCAGGCAACCAGCTGGTTTGAAAAGAGTTGTTCTTCCTTTTGAAATCTTTTGAAAGCTCACTCTGAAATGAAGTTGAAAAATAAGAGCACTGTCCTGTATTAACCAGTAGCCACTTCAATGCAAGTTGAAGTCCTGGGCTTTGCTTTAAGAAAATGAGATATTGCAGTCTCCTGTATCTGAGCACTCACAGTGCCATGGTTTTTAAGCCATTAACTCTTCTGAGGTCTTTATCAGTAGGATGAGATTTGTGTTTTGCTTCTAAGATTTTTTTTTCCCAAGGAAATCTCCTACTGATATGGTCAAGTTTCCCATCAGAAATTTTAGCTTTGATGAATCGAAATCTTTAAAAAAATAAAAGTGGAAAATATGTTTTCCTGAATTTTCTCTCTCTAGTCCAAAAGTCTCAGCTAGCTGTGAGGCAGCTGTGAATTTGTTTTACACCAGCAACATGGCTTATCAATGTTGTGGGCACCCTATGTTTTGTGTGATGCATAGAATGCAGAAGTGAAAAGGTGGAAACTACATTAATACAGGCAATTTAATGCAGAATAGGACCTAGGTATGATTTTTCTTATTTAGAGACAGGATTTGGAAGCCTGGAGAATATCTAAAATATTCCAAGAAAATTGGTACAGTGATCCTCTGGGGAAAGGAGGTAGTCTTTATTGCTAATGGCATTACAGCTTTTATTCCAGCATGGAGGTTGTAGTTCACACCAGAAAGTCTGATAATGGCACCCTGTAGCAAATTGGGAACTGTCTCTTAAATTGGATGGATAGAAAAGACACAATTAAAGCTCTCACTCTGGTTTTGCATATGGTTCCTACCTGTCTGCCTGTGTTTTCAGGTGATTTGAGGACCAAGTGCAAATCTGGCATAGGTGTCAGCGAGAAATGAACCATGCTGTACTGCTTATCCCTGAAATCTCGAGACTGGCCTTTTATTTCTGTCTGAATCTGTCACTGGAAGCAGTGGGTAATAAGCAGCACTTGGAAGGGTTGTGCAGGCACACGGCAGCCCTCTGAAATCTCACTCCTGCCAGGAGACAAAAGGCACTGCAGCCTGAGCACTCGTTTCCTTCAAGAACAGGGACTTTGGGAGCTTAGAAGTCACAGCATCCCTTGTGCTGCTCCAGGCGCTGGGTTATGATTTGCAGGCTGTTTAATGAATAGTGCTTCCTGACTAGCTCTGGCTTGTTTAGGGGTTTAATGCTTCTGAGTGTGGTTTTTTTTTTTTTTTTTTTTTTTTTTTTTTTTTTTTTTTTTTGTTGCTGTTACTATCCGAGGGCGTTAGCACTCCTCAGCATAACAAAGCAGGACTTGCAGTGCTCAGATAATGGTCACGTTTGGAAGCACGATTCTTCACTCCCCCACCAACCCTCCCTGCCCCAGTTTTCAATTGCCATTTTGTTTTATCAGAAATTAAACTGATTTAAATTAAATGTGAATGTAAGGTGTTTAGTAAGAGTTAGAACAAAAGAGGTTAAGTTTAGCAATATGCTTTCAGTCATTTAAATTGTATTTGTGAAAAAAGCCCAAATTTGCTATATTTGGCTGAAAACCTTCTTTTTAAGGTTGGAGTCAGGGCTGATTTTTCCAAGAGCTTGGTGGTTGAAGCATTCATCTGCGATGCAGAAAATATAGATAACATACCTGCTCTGAGAGGCTTAAAATCCATGTATCCCTACCTTGAATCAAATGCTAAGAGGATTGAATTCAATTTACACCCAGGTCAGGTAAGAAGCTTAACCCAACTGATTGCAATACATCTGGCAACTGACCTAAACCCCCCATTTTGGCATATTTTATCAGCACACAGAGCTGCAGTATTTCTTGTGTCCATAACTACGGGTTTTCCAGCAATGCAGCACCTGTATTCTGGGCTCTTTGCTCTAGTCCTTACTGTCATCTTCTCCATCAACAAACCACGTTGACTGGCTTCCCTTTTTCCAGTTTCTTCACCTAAGATGTGTGCATGAGGTAGCTGTGGCTACTTAATACAGTATCATGGTGTCTTACCCAGATTTGGTGTTACATTACTGGCATGATCCTCTTACCCACCTGTGTGCCTGGGTTAATGGGAGCATTTGACACCAAATGGTTTCTGAGGTGGGCAAGATGTGCAGCAGTGATACTGTCCGGCTTTACTTATTTATGAATGCATTTATTTATTCAGTCTCAGGTTAGAGCTCATTTTCAGCTCCATACAGCCATACTGATGTGTAGGATCTATTTGAGAAATAAGGACAGGTAGTGAGGAAGATCCTTGAATTCTGACCTGTCTGCTTTTCTTTGAGAAAAATATCAGAAAAGGATGGATCTTTTTGTCGGTTTTCAAAATGCCTTTTGCTTTGAGGTGATTGCAATAGTCCTTTAGAAATGGGCTTGTGATCTCTTCTGCAATACCAGAATTCCTACTTTTGTCTTTGCTTTCTTCCACCTGCTGGGGTGACTTTCTTTAAATATGGCAACCTCTCCATCTCTCCAAAAGCAGCCTTAATACAGACAGCTGGAGGGAACCAGCCATGAGAGAGGAGCTCTCAGCTCTCCTCAGAGGCACTGTACATACCACCACTCTCAGCCTTGGAATGAAAGGATTGATTTCAGATCCAAGTTTTTTCTTGGTGTGATGTATCTATCAATAATATTAGGTGGAAAGAGACCAGAGTAACACTTGAGGCATCTGAGTTTTCCTCCTGACTCAAATGTTTGCTTGCAGTGTGGCTTTGGGCAAATCCACTGTGCCTCTGTTCCTCCTTTTAAAAACAGAAATAATTATTTTCTGACTAGAAGGACATGCTATATAAAAGTTTGGCATTAGTATATATTTGTTTGTTATTGTTCTGTTTTTTAGCAAGGATGGCAGGGGGGGTTGTGCTTTTGCTTTTCAATACCATTTGTACTGTGCTAAATTTACAAATTTGTGCTGTTCCCATTTCTGTGTGATATTCTGCTCTCATGTTCCCCTGAGTAGTGGGAGAGATCCCTGGGATGTGATAAAGTGTGTAAAGGAAGAAATACACCCAGGAGGAAAGGGCAGAATTTTGCATGTTGGGTATTTTGGTATCCAGGGGAAGATGTCAAACACCTCCAGGTGTTTGGGTTCAGCTCGCAAGTCAATCTGAGCAGGCAACTTAAATGGGAAGTGGGGAACAAATGGGAAGCATGGGGGCCACAAGCCTTTTAGGGTCCCCAAAGGATTCCTTCCTCAAATAGTTTCTCATCTCTTCATTATAAATCTATTTCCTTTATCTAGAGGGTTTTGTTTATTCCATTTTTTACTGGTAGATTCTAATGATGATATTTTAGGATCACCAAATGTGCATTCGCCATCATTAGTGGCTTCTTCTCATGTTATTTGTTTCATGTTCAGGGATTAGCAACCAGATTGCAAAATAATGAGCTGCCTTGTGTATTTCAGAAACATACCCCTCGCAATATGCATTTCAATGATTATCGTCACAGTTGGCTATGTGTTAACAAACGTGGCTTATTTCACTACAATCAGTCCTGGGGAATTGCTGCTTTCAAAAGCTGTAGCAGTGGTAAGTTACAGAAGAAAAATACAAAGATATATTCCTGCTGCAGTTATGTTTTGTTGATATTATTCTTATTTTCAGGGGGGAAAAAGATCGGGTGGCCACATCCAGTCAGGTTTTAGTATGGCAGCACTTATTAGCATCCCAGTGAAATTTGATTTTTGACTGATGACTAGGATTGTACTTCAGGCCATCAGTAGCATTTATAATGTAACATTGGTCTGTATTTATTTATCTCTTATAATGAAGTCAATAGGACTTACATTTCATAGCCAAGTACATGCTTGAAAAATTCATTGCTAAATTGTAAGCTCAGCTCCTGGGAAGCAGGATATTTATGGAAGAGAGACCTCTGAACTCTCTTGTGTAGCAGAATACTGTAACTTTGTCTCTGCACTATGTGTGTCCTGAGTACTTGGGAAGGGGGTTGCTGTGAGTACTGGAGCTCATCTGGGAAGGAGTTGCAAGGCAACCTGGCTAGGAAATACTGCTTTGATTATTCTTGCTGAACTGTGGTGATGACACTGATTTTTATGTATCTGAGTCACAATGAGGAAATGAATAATTCCATTTCTTTTCCAGTAGTGATACTGCCTGGGGCTATTTCAACTGACGTGAGTTTTGAAAAATGACCAAATTCTGTAGCTAATGGGAAGCCTAGAAAGAAAACATTTTATACACATGACAAAAAATATTCATGTTGCCTGTGATGCCCCAAACTCCCATTAAAACTCTTCTGCTAACCTAAAGCATGAATGGATGGGCTATACCAGTGGGTAGTATCAGCTCAGTTCAGTGAAGGCTGTAGAAAGAAGATACGAGGTGTGCAGATCAGACCTTGATCCATTCATGCTTGGTCATCTTCTTTGGAGCCATGATGGTCCAAATTGACATGAGTCAGGGCCTGATTCCACCTCCTCATTATTGCTTCAAATGGAGATCTTCCACATGCCCTCAGGGGTGAGGGTAGAACAGCTCAGCTGCAGTAGCTCTGCTCCCACAAAAGAGGCAACAAATGCCCAGCACAATTTCCAGTGAGGGCTGCAGAGAAGGGGTGTAACTCACACCATGATAATTTGTTAACAGAGGACAATTATCTTCCCATTTTATGAAAAATCATTGTGTGTTTCTCTCTCTTTTCTGACAGACCTTTGCAGAACGACTAATGGGAGACTTTTCTTTAGCTGTGCCAGTGTTTGTTGCTCTCTCCTGCTTTGGATCTATGAATGGAGGTGTTTTTGCTGTCTCCAGGTGAGCACTGCTGATGTTCATGGGGGTGAGGGCTTAGGAGACATACTGAAACCATGGAAGCAAGGGGAAGGGAGAGAAGGGTTCATTCCTTTAGCAGGATGTGATAAATGACTACTCTGTTTGCCAGGTGTAAGGCTTTTTCTCACTTTGTTTAGGGTTCTTTTTTAAAATCCTTTGAATGGTTTGGAAATGAATCTCTCTGAGGCTAGCCCTTAACCAATGGCTGCTTTTTTTCATGTAAAGGAGGAAAATTGGAGGGAAAATATTAACTATTTCCAAGCACCAATCAAGGGACACCTTCAGAGACAGTTTTGATTTCTGCCATGTGGATTTTTCCTGCCAGTGCTTTCATGTAGAACACCTCAAACAAGACTAAGAGGCGCTGCCCTGCTCTGTGACTTTCACGAGCCGCTTTGCGTACTCACAGTAATGAGCACATTTAAAGTCTGTCCACATTTATTTCCCACCAGGATGTTCTTCGTTGCATCCCGTGAGGGTCACCTTCCAGAAATTCTCTCCATGATTCATGTCCGCAAGCACACTCCTCTGCCAGCTGTCATTGTTTTGGTAAATCATACAAACAAATGTTCCTGCACTAGAATTCATATTACAGGCTTGCTCTGGAGGATTCAAACAGAATTTGGGCACTGTTTGAATCTCATTTATTAATGTGAACATGGGCTTTGGGCAGGGTGGAGGACAGGAGAAGGAGGAATGATATCTGGGAGTTATTATTCCATCATCTCCCCCTTGCTTTCTTGACTGTCACTGCAATCTAATTCATATCTTACTGCTCTGAGTTTCTAAGGACCTGCTACTGATGAGCTACTTCCCTTTCAGAGAAACAAATTCCAGTTTCACAAACAGAAAAGGGATTAAATTAACTGAAAGTTGAACTAAACACCAGCACCCAGGAGTACCCTAAAGGCTCAATATACTTCCTTATGGTGACAAATGCAAACAGTTTTGCACTAAGATAATGGAGGGGGAACCCTCAGCTGTTCAGCATAGTGGTGATTAAAAAATGAGAGAACATTTGCCTTGGAAATAGTCTGTGAATTTTCTAAGGAAAACCACTGGTGCTTTAGTGGAAATCCTATTACTGACTTCTAAAATAAGCAGTAAAGGTAAATGTTGGCCATGTGTTAGCTTTGCACACTGATTTGTACGGTAAAATGTTAGGACTAAATGTCAAAATACCAACTTCAAAGTTCTGCTTTCATAATGCCAGGAAGATTTTCACTTAACTTGCAGTCTTTATAATCCATGGGTGTTCCGCCCCTCTTTTGGGATCAATGGCTGCAGTGTACCTGGATAGGCCTCTGCCGTATTTAGGGCCTTACAGCCAAAACAAAAGATGCACCTATGAGTCCATGCTAGGAAGAGAAAATGCTTGTGGAATTTGAATTGTTTTTTGCTATTGATGCCTATAAGCTGCTCACTGCTGAATTGTTGAATTTTATATGGGTACATATAAACATAGGCTTTGAAATTTTGAAAATTAGGTGGCGTGATTATGGGAAAAAGTTTTAATGAAATCAGTTTTCTATAGACATTTAGTTTGTATTTTATTTCTTTGAGTGTAGTCATACCTTTTGGGTATATTACATTGACTTTTTTTTTTTTTGTGAAATGAAATGCGCAAAATGTACTAATATATTATTTTTTTCCTGACAGACATTTTCTGCTATTGCATATGGTCCTGTTACACCAGTGCATTGATTTCCTTTGAAAAAGTCAGATTCTCATATGAAAATGGCTTTCCTTCAAAGATTGCAATTTTTTAGCACACCTTATTGCAAATAGAGCAGTGGCAGGATATATTCTACATCAATAGTAATTTTAGCATTTCCCTATTTTATTTCTCCTTCCAAGTTCTGCACACTGTAAGAAAGGAAAGAGTTCTTGAGGATAAACTGAAGAAATGAGCACATGTCTGAGGCTTGTTAAATTAAAAAACAAACCAAACCAACACTTCTTTTTTAAATTAAGAAATTCACACAGAGTTCAGTCCGCATTTCAATCTGCATCTCAGTTTGCAAGTTGAGCTGCCTGGACCAGAAGTATTCCTTACCAACGTGAGGAATTTGATAGATATATGTAGTAAGTCAGAAATAATGCAATCTGTAATCCTGCTTTCTTGCATTTTTTATTGATAGTTCTTCTTCATTTCCCTTATTGTATATAGCTTGCGTTATAGCTATAACTGAGGTTTTAAACTTCTAGAGGCTGAGTCTGTAGAGAGCAAACCTTGCCCAATATAATTCAGTTTCCCTTGACATTTACATAGGGGTTTGCTCAATATCTGTGTGTAAGGAACCAAGTACTTTATAAGTCGTTAGAGGTTGGAGGCCAGAGACCCATATTTGAAATATTGATCCTTCTGATTCAAATCCATGTTTTCTGCACTGCTTTGAAAAAAAAGGAGAGAGAGGCTGTGAATCTAGATAAATACTAAAAGTTAGTTTTCTCTGTTTAAAGATTTAGCCCACTGTTTTACTGCATCTGCAGTTGATTTTACCTACTGCTTTGTTACAAACCTAAAGGCTCTCACTTCCAGGATCTCCCCTCTTGCTGAAGAATGAGGGATACGGTGATTTTGACTTACTCCTTCATGCCCAAATGCAAGGACATTTTTTGTCCAGATACTAGTTTGGAATAGATCCATGTAGCCTTCACTAACCATCTAACTCTCTATTCTATGCATAAACACTCTATTTTATATGTAACCTTCTCTCTGCCTCACAGAAGCCTTATCTCTCAGACTAGCTTTTTTGGGAGGAACTGTATTTATTTTGGTGTCCCCTCTCCTCCTTTCTCCTCAGTAGCTGCCTGAGTGACAGCTAAATTCTTCCTTCTGCTCATAAATATTTGCATTTACAATGTGCAATAAGTCTACACACTGTAAGTCTGAAAGGCAAACCCAAGCTGGTGGCAACCCAGTGTGCCCAGTTGGCATCTCATGGTGTGGAACTGCCCCTTGCCATATCCCCTTTGCTCACTTCCCCTTTGAAGCCTGGGGGACTAAGACTATTTCCTTCCACAAAACACCAAGAAATCTCTGCTTTCGTGCAATATGATGTGACCAAAATTTAACTGTTCTTTTCGTTTGCATCGGCAATGAACAAGTAAACCTGCAGTGGGTTCATATCCCATGAGAATGCTGCTCAGGATGTTCCAGCACTGTGGTGATGCAGCATGCCTGTGTATTTTTGTCTGGGTCACAGGGGACAGATTTGTATCGACTATGTGTGGCCACCCAGGACAGATATTTATTGATCCAAAGTGGTCTCAGGGGACAGCTAGACATTGATCACACACCTGATTGCATGACAAAGGCAAGCCTGAAGTCTATGGCACTCAGGTGTGTGCACAAGGCTGTGCTGCTTGTCCCTGTGGAAAAATTTGACATCAGTGCTGTAAAGTAATAGAGATCGATCTACTAAACCCCTCTTATGCTCTGAATTTCTTTTGCAGCATCCTCTCACAATGATAATGTTATTCAACGGGGATCTCTACAGCCTCTTGAATTTCCTCAGCTTTGCCAGGTGGCTTTTTATTGGACTGGTAGTTGCTGGCTTGATTTATCTCAGATATAAACGTCCTGATATGCCTCGTCCTTTCAAGGTAACATCTGCTCTCTACTCTTTTACATGAATCCTCCCTCCTCCCTGTCCTGTAGCCAGACAGCAAGGGAGCATTTCCTGATGGAGCAAGCTAACCTCCTTTTCAGGAAAAGCAGAGTTAAGAGAAAAGAGTGTTTTGCACTGAAGACTGAGAGTTTTCCTGCAAGGTCTCCAGTGCTACCCCAGCTGTGTGAAATAATTCTTGCTTCTTCCCTATGCTTGAGGGGCAGAGACTGGAAGCTGATGTGCTGAGATGAAGGTGCTTGCTCAGTTTTGCCTGTCTGTTGTGTTCAGGCTGTGTGATGTGAGCTGTGTGAAAATACCTTGAGCCCTCTGCAGTCACAGAGGATTCAGACTGCAAATATTGGGGTTACATGTGCCAACCTGGTTTTCAGCCAATCCTCTATTTAATGTCTCCTCTGATAAAGGCCTGGATAATGTTACCACCAAAAACTCACGTCAACCATAAGAATTTATGAGAGAGAGCACTTACGTCATTGCATATCCAATATAAAATATGTCAATTTTCTGTGCAAATAAGTGGTTAGTGTGATTATTGTAATATTTGGCACTTGCAGTGGATTTGCAGACAGAGTTATTGTGAACCCAGAAACAAAATGCTAGTAGTCCAGCCCCTTGAATACTAGCTATTTTGGCCTTGGTTCTGCTATTTTTCTTGCTCGTTTTAAGTAACATCATACAAAGTAAGTCGTCCCATTGTGTATCCAGAAACATAACATCCGTCATCAAAAAATAGGGAAATATATCCCTATTTAGATGCTGACAAGAAGACTGTTTTGTGGAGAACTAAGAATCTGTATTGTTGCATTCTTGTGGGTGTATTAGTAAATAAGGAGGTGAACAGTACGACCTGTTTTGCTTTGATTAAAAAAATGCTTTGACAGTGCACAAAAGAGGAACAGTGATGCTTTGAGGCATGAAAGGAAGAGAAAAATCTCCAAGGAATTCTCAATTCTTCAAGTCTCCATTACACTCAATGTCTCATAAGCCATGCCTGTAGGCATTTCCTTCAGAGAGCTGCTAAGAGAGTGATTGTATTGGTGTTCTTGAAAATTGAGGAAATAAATTTGATATGGTTACTTTGTATGCTTTCAACAGTGACACTGGCAATGCTATCACTCATACAGTCAGAAAGTGCTTTTTCAATGGCTATCGGGGGCATAACGCTATCAAATATCTTTATCACTAGTCAAATTGCTGTTTAATTTGCTCTCTTCCTGCTAGATTTTGATTTTTACCTTAGGAAGAAAATCAATATGTTCTTAATAGTTTTAAAAGGTGACTTGAGCTCCTGGTTGTGTTTTAAAATGTTTTCTAATGGGTAATTATCAGGACGGAAATCTTTACTGTGGTTAGAGCTGCTTACTTATATCTTGGGGGATTAGACGAAGGGCTTTTGAAATGTAACTTATTTACAGTCCTTACATTTTAAAGGATGTAAAACACTGGAGTGTTTTAGAGTGTAATTAAGAGACTTCTGTGATACTCACTGCATAGCAGTCGGCAGGGCCTGGCTTCTGCAGTCACTGACATTTTGTGTGCCTGTTCTAGACACCCTTATTTCTCCAGAACTGCTGGGTCTTATCCAATTTACAATTCATGGCAAGTTAAATGCCTTAGTCATTACTTTATGTTGACCTTATTACTTAATGGTTCTTTGTGTGGTTATTTTTCAGGTTCCTCTATTTATCCCAGCATTGTTTTCCTTCACTTGCCTCTTCATGGTTGCGCTGTCACTTTACGCTGACCCAGTGAACACAGGGATTGGATTTGCAATAACCCTGACTGGCATCCCTGCCTACTACCTCTTTATTGTGTGGGACAATAAGCCAAAGTGGTTCAGAAAGCTTCTAGGTAAGTCCTGGTGTGGGACTTCTCTCCTTCATGCAGATTCCAGGAATTTCTCAGAGTTCTCCTCGTGTTGTGAAATCCTTTGGATGGAAGGTCTCAGCTGCTGTGAGCTGAGGGTGACAACACAAGTGGCTTTTGGGCACATGCTCTAGCATTGCCCTGCCAGTGGTAATCAGTGTTCCCTGACTAATGAGGTACATTCACAGCAAGGTTGTTCTTCAGCCAGTGATTGACTTTAAGTGACTGATGCTTCTTCCCCTCCCTCCCCTACAAACACCTAGTTCCATTTAAATCACCATCATCTTCTCCTGACCCTGTCTCTGTGCTAATAAAGACAGCACTGCACTCTTGGAGAACCTGTTTAGAATCTTGAGCAAAACAGCTGTGATGACAGGATTGAGTCTGGTGTTCCCCTTCTGAGCCCATGTGCCTGTGGACCACTGAGGAGTGTTTCGAATGGGGCTGGAAGTGTCTGGAAGGTTCAGGCAGGTTGGGCATGGGGATGCTGTCCTTAGCAGTGGCTGCTGACAAGGTGATAGCAACACGTACCATGGCTGATGTGCCTCTATGGAAATTATTTCTGTGCTTCATGAAGAGTGACCTCCGTGTGACATGGCTAATAGTATTTCATGCCTGAAATACACTGAGAATCCTCTCTGTAAAATTTCTGAAAGGTTTTGAAAGGATTTGTGGAAGTTCTGATGTGTTAGAGAAGGATTGTTTGGAACATTTCAATTAGAAGTCAGTATCATTTATTAAAGCTCTTTGTTCTAATTTTTTTTTTTTTTTTTTTTTTTTTTTTTTTTTTTTTTTTTTGTTATTCAGGATGATAGGCTTCCAAAATAAAGGGAATTTTCAAAGCACGAAATAAGACTGTTGGCCAAATGTTTCAGGAATATTTATGGATATTCATGGGTAATTTATTTAACAAAACAAAAACAAAATTTCTTTTGCTGCAAAACTAAAACTCAACCTGTGAAATCTTTACTTAAAAATAGTTGATTTCTGTAGATGGTGAATCAAAAATATTGTCTTCTGTGCTTCAGTCTTCATTGATGATTTAAAATGGGCTGCTCACAAGAAAAGAATAGTGCTTTTATATGTAATTACAGTATAACCAGTTGTATGTATTTTCTCAATATAAATATGTTATAGAATTACAACCTATCTGCTGTAGAATATGTGAATTTCCCTCTCAATACATAAGCAATACATAAGCAATAAGGCAGAAAGTATTTACAGAAAAGGTGTTAGTTTAGGCTAGCAAATTCTTAATTTTATGGGCAAAAAGTTATAAATTACTTGCAGTGTCCTGGGAATGGGTAGAAATCTTCAGTACAAATTAAAGTAGTTGTATGCAGAAGGACATTCTATTAAGTAGTTGGGATTTAGTCTGTTTATAATTTCTCAGTCGTGACATTTAGGGTCTAGGAATTTTTCACTTATCAAATCCAGGAGCTTTTTGGCATTCCCTGTCGTGTCTCAGAGGTTTTGGAATACAGCTACTTGAATCTTTGGCCACGGGATGCCAGTGTTGAACTACATTACTTGGGCAAGAGAAAGAATATTCTCTTTAAGGTAGACTGGATAGATGTGAAGATTTTACTGCCAGCTGTGACAATGAAAGTGAATAATTCCTAGCTTTTGAGATAACACAAAATTCTCCTCCTAGGAAGAAGTCTTTGTGACTGTGTCATATCTATGGATGGGCATGGTGTACTGGCTCAGAAGGGAAGGCAGCAGAAACCAGTCAGTGAGGGAAACAGCTTGTTTGCTTTGCAATTATTATCCCCAAAATGACAACAGTAATGACAGAAAACTGATGCTGACAGTTTTTGAGGTGGAGCAGAGTGGAGATTTATTTGTGAAATAAACAGATTTTTCTTTTCCCTAAGAAGAAGCAATAAACCTTCTGTGTGGAGTCATTAAGCTGGCATTATTTTGGGAGATCCATTGTATAGCCTGAGAACATTTACAAAAGGTATTGAACGAGGATAAATTAACTTGAAGTACCTCTGTGAGATATAGAAAACAAATTGGGCAGCTGCAAACTTGATATTATAACCTTGAAACAATATGTCTTACACAGGCATGAAGGTGTAATTCCAGACACGAGGTAAAAGACAGTATTAAAAAAATGGGTTTGTCATTTAAGAGGTAGATTTTTACCAGAGTAACTGTGTAACTTTCTATGAGAAGGTAAATTACTGTTTTTAAAAAGAAGAATGCAATGAATCCAATCTACTTAGACTTGACTAAAGCATTTCATGTGGTACCAGAGGGGAAGTAGGAGCCTGCCAGTCTGAACACACTGTTGTGCTACCAATTCTGTTCCCAAGTTGCTTCATGTGCTCAGATCAGTGCATGGGCAGCTGGTGTGGGGTTTTGATACGTCACTTTCTTGAGGCACTGACTGCTTCAGCTGCCCAGCTGTGCTTTGGCAATGAGAGATGCCTGTTGCTCATAGAACCCAAAAGGTGTAAATACCCATGGATGGGTACAGACCAGCCCCATGTAAGGCCAGAGGGAATGTCCTGAATAGGCTTTGTAAGAGCAGAGGAAAGGGATATTGAGCAGGCAGAATGAGTAGGGGATGAAAGAGCCAGACTGAAGATGCATGTATTTCTGAAAGGAGTTTCAGGCTGATTACAGTAACAGAGCCCTTGAATGGATTACCCAAAGAATCTTCTCCCAAGGCTGGAAGTCTTTGTTCTGTACTTATGGAATTTACATTGCCCATTCTCCTTACAAAATTGCTGCATTGAACAAAAGGTAACTTTAGAGCTTGTAGAGTTTATTCTGGGAGGGTATTTTGCAGTGAGAGTAACATTTCGTTCTCTCCTCTTCCAAAGGAATTTTGCTGTAGCACTAGATGTGCTGGGACAAATAATTTCCAGCTAGTCCAGGCTTCATTTGACCTCTGCATTCTTGCTTTTTGTAAAACTAATCTGAAAATGAAAAGAGTTGAGCCTAGCAAATCCTAAGCAGCAGATTGGTGTGTAAAAGGATGCATCACCAGCACAAGAATGCTTCTATCTGCACTTCCTCAGTTGAAAGCCCGACCTTATACTCACACTTAAAACATCTCTATTTTTTTTACAGTGGATTAAATTGCGAGGAGGTAAAAAGTTGAATCCTACTATTTTTCATAGCTGAGCCCTTGCTGGAAATGAGATCTCTTTATATAACAAAATATCTCTACCAGGGTTATTTAGCAACCCCAGAGGATGACACTTGCTCACTAAGGACAAAGTGTTATCTGCTCAGTTTGCTTCTCTGTGTCAAGTTTGTGGTGGGATCCATGGGAGATTATCTCAGCATTTTATTATTCCAGATTTCATGTCCAGTCATACATATGCGATAAAATTCCTGCTTTTTTTCCTCACCTAAACTTGGTGTGGTGCTTGTTTGGGTACAAGATCTGGGTTTTTTTTTAAATAAAGGTTGTCCCCTGGGACCCATTTGCAGTGAATTCTCCTCTCAAAAAGGGAAAATTAGGATCTAAAGTAGACTGGAGAAGTTATCTGCTCTGTCATGGTATGTTGTCTTGTGACAAATGTGAAACTGGTCCTATAACTCTAAGTACTGCTCCAAGCAGACAACATAGAGCTACTGACTGGAAACAGATTGGACCATTTTCATAGGGGAAAAGGCTCCTTATACTGATTTATTCTGAGTACATTGAAACCAAAAAATGCAAAGAGTGCCAGCTCCCCCAGCTCATCTGCTCTGCTATGGCTTCATTCCAGGAGAGAGAAAAGCTGCTGCATGGAAATGGAGGACTGGGCAAGGTCTTGCTGCTGGTGGGTCTGTACACTTAGGTGAACAAAAGCACAGCCAGCTCTAGAGATGCCCAGGATTTCCCTCTGTTTCCATGTCTATTTTCCAAGAGCTGTCATGCCATTAATAAACTTCATAAATTTTTTTCCTCTTCTCTTCTCCTCAAAGCTGGAATGGCAGGGGCAAAGCCCTGTTGTTTTCCTGCTGCTGGCCTTCCTCCTGTCCTTCATCCCTGCTACACTCAGCCCAGCTCTGATGTCCCCACTGTGGGTAGGGAAGGCAGATGGGAGGAAAATACAGTGCCTGGAGACTCTCAGCCCCTCTGCCCCTATCAGTTTATAGTCTAAGGGCAACCTGGCTTTGTGCTGAACTGGTGACACCCAGAGAAAAGAGGAAAGGATGGTAGAATCTGCCTTGGACAGGAGGTCAGAGAAGTGGTTTCAGTTCATATCTTCTGTGAGTTGCACTGTTTTACCCTCCTGTCTTTGCACTATGTCAATGTCAAAATTCATGCCAGACATTCAAGAAAAACGAGAACTTTCTTTTACAAGAATTTCTGCTTATTTAAAATGGGAAACTAAAAAAAAGCGATAAATGAAAAGAATTGTAAGAAAATGGTCTTTTACTATTCTGTATGTGAATCAACCGTGCCATTTATGTATCAGTACCCTAAAAAGAAAACCACCAAAAGCACCAGAAGGAAATAGATGTGTAGAGTGAAAAAAGGAAAACATTAAGTCTTTTGCTTAGGCAGGTCTTGGCACAGGTAAATCAATTTATATGAATTCTTCTAGACTTTTATTTCAACATAATATCTTGATTAAAGCTTAACAGCTATGCAGAGTAGACATTTTTTAAGATAGCCTTTAAAAACATGCAGACTTTTATTGAGTAAGATTATACTTCCATTACTATTGTATATGCATAGCCTTGGATCAGAGGCACAGAAAACTCTTAAAAAGAAGAAAATTTTGAGTTTAAATGATATATGTATATGTGATATACATGACCTGTGCGAAGTCTATGTGCAAGCCTGTATAGAAGCTAAGAAAATTTTCCTAACTGCTTCTCCTTCTTCATCTCTCCTGCAAAATGTCACCATGTGCTTTTTCTTTGCAGGCAAGATAACCAGAACATTGCAAATCCTCTTGGAAGTCATCCCAGCAGAGGAAGATCAGAAATCATGATCATCATGTACAGCTTTTGGCTTGGTGTTTCATTTCTACCTGAAAGAAAAAGAGTAGGGAGGCTTATCCCCCTTCCTAACATGCTGCAAACTGGAGGAACAAGTCACAGTTGTGATGGACACCGAACAAGTCACTTACCAGAACTGTCTTTTATGATGCTGTTGCAAATTTTTTTTTTTTAATGTGGTTGGTCTATAGGTAGAAAGCAAGCACTTGTGCCACAAGGGAACTCTTTACTGTTTCTTTTGGTACAGTGTCTTATTTTAACAAACTGTAAGTTCATCAAACTGCGATTTTGTTTGCTTTGTCACTGCAGATAGGTTTAAGTGGGTGTACTGTGAAGAATGGATCTTGCTTTCTGTCCCTGGAGATCTCAACTCTCACCAGGGCAAGGGGAAGATAAAGCTGCTGAGTATCACATACTACATTCATCCCATCACTCTGTTTGGTAGCCTGATTTGGCTTCTTTTGACTCTCTGGAAGCCCCAGCACACTGATGCAGAAGCACCACTCCCTAGACCTTTGTGATGGCAAACTCAAGGTTTCTTCATTCCAGAGTTCTTATAACCATAGCCAACAGAAACATCTTTGGGACTTCATGTTTCTGCCAGTGGGGCAGAAACATTTTAGCACAGGAATTTTAGCAGTAATTTTATGCATGTTAAATTTTTTTACCAGGCTGGGATTGATCACTGGCTTTACCAGTGTTTGTGCACCTATGCACACAAAATCCAGCAAGTTGAGCAGCAACCTTCATATGAGTCAAAACATTTGAATGTCACCTCCACTGCTATGTGAATATTTCCTATCTGGAAGCATATGGTCCTGCAGTTATCAGTCAGGCAAACCTGATTTTAAAGTTTTATATCAGTGTTGGTGGGCAGAAATAGATGTGAGTTGGTGGGAACATGGTAAATGCGTGGCAATATTTTTTTTTTTTATGAATAAGGTATAAGGCAGGCTACGGCAGATTTACTGGTTTGAGTAGGATGTGTGCCTGATCTGTGGGCTGCTCATTCAAACACACTCCAGTTTACAGGGCTTTGGAACACTGAGGAACATGTGCCTTTCCTGTCTTCTCATGAGTTTTATCTCAGCAGAAGCAGACAAAGGCCTTCAAAACTGATAAAATAAAATGAAATTGATCTCCAGAACTATTTTTTGAGCTGAGCTCTGGCTCAAATATGAGCTGAAATTTTGCTCTTTTTAAAATATAATTGTATAACTGAAGAGGTTTTTTAATACTTAGAAACTGAGTTTTATATTCTTAATGGCTACCCAACCTTAAAGTTAAGGTTTATTATCACTCTGTTAAGAATATAACACCTAACTATTGAATGCACTACTATTTGAGCTGTTTGCTTTCAGCAAGTCACGTTTCATGAAAATTCTTGTGGAACTAAGCAACATTTAACTTCCTAAACTGGGAGAAAAGCACAACTAGTAGCCAGACCACTACAGTAAAGGGAGACTGTGTATTGTATATGTGATGTATATATCCAGAATATTTACTGCTTTAAAGGTTTTAAAGGTAGAGTAAACATTTTTTTTTAATTATTATTTTGTATCCCTGTGGTGGAATTTCACAGAAGTAGGGAAATGCAACTGACTGCTTATGGAGAAGAGCAGTAATTTAAGACACAGAAAACATTTTGCAAACAGTGTTTTTCTTTAAATATTTTCTGTTTACTGTAATTTAGTGTTATTTGATTTTTTTTTTTTTTTAGGCAAACGTTTTGAGAGAGTGGGTTTTTTTTGTGTTGACAGTGGATGTGTTTATTTAGTTCTCACGTTTGGGTCACAATTCTGCCTTTGAGGCCATCTCCTGCCATCCCTGTTCATCGGGATTTGGCCTCTGTCGTCATGGAGCGTCTTCAAAGCACACAAACTCTACTTCTCTCTGACAGAAATAAACTGACTGGCACCCTGCAGGAGTGCTCCTAAGCCATTCCTCCCCTGATGAATGCAAACTGCATGGGATCCAGAGCAAAACCACTTCGAGAGCGACAGTGGGTGCGACTTTTTCCCTCTGACTGTTTCCTTCCCATGTGTTCACTCCTGTTGTGCCACGTTACTTGAAAGTTCCACTGTAGGCAGTGTTAACTTGTAGAAATAAATGGGCTCCATAAATAAAACCTAAATGTTGTTTTATTTTCTCATCGTGGTCTTTAAGGTTTAGAAATGTTTCTGAAGCCTGATTCAGTGAACATATTCTTGCTAGGTTTAATTCATTTGAAGGGTTAATTTATCCCAAGGGAAATCCTAGGACTTGTTGATTGTGAAGTTGTTTGATTTAGAAAGGAAAGAAATTACATGCAAAATAAAAATCTGGGTTTTTTGAAGGTGCACAGGGATTTTAATTTCAGGTTTAGTTTCATTAGCACAGCACATTACAAAATAATGTAATTGGGTTTCCATTGTATTATGGAAATCAGTATTAAGGATTTTTATTACACTTGAAAGTGAGGCATATTTTCAGAAATTGAGGAAACATATTTTTTTCTTAAAGCATAAAGTTCTCTTATAAGATTGTTAAGTATTTATTTTCAGAGTAATTGAGGAAATTTTTCTAGAATGAAAGGTAGACTTTCATTCTAGAAACAAAATAACAATTCAAGTTATATATAAAGTTATATATATTCAAGTTATATATATATTATATATTATATAATATATATATAACTTTATATATAATTATTCTTATTAGGGCCTGAGGTGGTCAGGCCAATGAGACTAATTCCGTGGAGAATTTCAATGGTTCTTTTTCTTGCCTTTTGCAATTTTATATCAACTGGATATGCCAAAAGATACCTTTCTTTTTGTTTAGGCGGTTGTTGCTGTTTTCTTTCTTCTTCGAATTTGTTGCTTTTCTGGGGTATAGGTAAAAGTGTCACTGAAGGCAAGAGAAATGAACATCTTATGTGAGTAGCAAATACTGCTCAGGTTGAGTATAACACAAAGAAAGTGTTCAGCACCTGAAGCCTCTGAAGGGGCTGACATGCCTTTGCATCTCCTAATCTGGAGCATCACAGTTCTCCCATAAGAATTATTTATTTTCAATTCAAATTGTGATAGAGGCTTCTTTTGACCACTCTAAATTTTCCATAGTTTTCAATCTGAATGAAAAACAAACCAAAAAACTTTACTTGCCAAAGGCACATAGTATGTGCCTTTTACTATATGTATATAAATATAACTTTTTGTCTGAATGTGTATGCTCCTGCTTTTTTGATTTTCACAGGAAAATCAGGCTTCAATTTAAGAATAGTTTTCAAATCTTTTTCAACAGAAGAAAGTAGTAATTAGTTATACCCACAAGGTACATAATTGTGTTGATGTAACAAGATAAAGAGGATTTCCCATTATGTTCAGTGCCTTCAGAATTTCTGACTAAAGAATTAGACATATATCAGGATTCAAACGGATTTTAATTAGCATAAGTCTTTGAGAAATGGAGATATTTCATTTTTTCAATATACTTATCAAGTATTGTGTTTAATGCCCAGCAGACCACAGATAGCTTGGACAGCAGAGCATGGAGCAAGTAATGAACATACTGAAATCCAATACAGAACCTGTATTTATGTCTGCAAAGGATGCAAAGTACAAAGTCTGGCATCTGAACCCAGGCAGGAGTGGCCAGAGGGAAGTGCAGGAGAATGTGTGATGACCCCTATTTGGTTATAGGGCAGCTGCCTAAGGCTGGAGGCTTTTCTGCAGGACAGCCATCCAAAAATTGTTCACTTGTTCCCATTGCAGTTTGTGTCTTGCCTAAGGTGCTGTGGAGTCCCTTTTAGCCTGGCTCTCCTCCTGGCAGGAGAAGTCTCATGGAAGGCTGGTACTGTCAGAGGGAGATGGCAGATTGAGATATCCCTGTGCCTTTTCTCTAGAAGATATCACTTGTGATTTTTCTTTTGCCCCTTGTACATCCCCCTGCATTCTTTGAACCATTCCTCTCTGGTGGTGTCTGGAGTAACTGAGGAAAGCCTCCATGCCTTTAACACCTCTGGGGATTTGTTGAGACTTGACAAACTGATGGAGCATTTCAGTTGCCTTCAGAAGCCTGTAGAATTTTCTTGCATGTTAGTCCATGTTTAGTTTGTTTTCTATTGTATTTTTGCCAAGGAACTCTTGGGGAACATGTCAACAATTGACACCATTTCTGTTTACATCTGCTTTCTTGTTTCTTTTTTATTCAAAGAAACTTTTGAAATAATTTTTTCCTTGAAGTACAAAGATCCAAATGGATAAAACACCTGTTCCAGCAAAGGATTAACTTTATCAAGAGAGTGTTTGGATCCTCTTCATATTCCCTGTAAAACAGGAATGTCTATGCTGTTATAATGTATATCAAAGCTTTGATATTTTCTAAATATGATATTCGTGATGATCCAACATGGTTATAAAAATGCTATGGCTACAGTCAGTTTTATGCTCCTGTAGCTCATTCTCAGCTCCCAACTCAGGTTACAAAATGTTCCAACTCCTAAGCTTTTCTACAGGCTTTTTTTCAGATCCAGGAATTCACCTACATCTCCTTTGAAAGCGAAATGCCATCCCTTCCTTTGTGGTGCACCTCAGCCCCTTCAGGTGGATGTTAGCAGGTGACCTCAGCTCTAGAGCTCTAGACATGCTCTTTGCTGAGCCCAGACCTTGTTCTGTTTAAGGGAAGTTGGAGCCCTGGGTTTTAAAAAGTAGCTGGCTTTTGCAATCACCTCTCTCATTTGTACTTAAAATGTTTTGTAAAACTGTCAGATAGGAATTTTGGTGCTGTTTTTTTAATGTGGTTTTGTGTGTGTGTGTGATTTTTATTTTTTTCTGCCTCCCTGTTAGTTATGAGAAGTTAAATGTTATGGGATCTTCTAATTTTACCCTGTGCCTTTGGCTCTGCCTGAAGAAAGCCACTTGATGCAGTTTCAGCTGCCAATATCTCTTTGCCACTCAGCCATTACAGTGTACTTGAGTCTAAAGTATGTGTATGATTTGCTGCTAGCAATGCTGGCTTCTCTTAATTATGACTTCCAGCTGATTTCTAATGATACTCATCAATGAATATGCACAGCATAGAGTCAGACTGGTGCAGATGAATGACTCTTCTTGAGAACTTGAACTTTCATGCTATCTATACATCAAGCTGTTTAAAAACAACAAGGCGTGATCTCTGGCTTAAACTGGATGGAAACTTTCAGAAGGGCCTATGACACAGCCCAGGAAACGATGAGTGCACAGCCTGGGATATTTTTTGCCAAATGTTTTCCACATTTGGCAAAATTTCTGGGAGAAAATGAGGAAAGTCTGAGAGGTATAAACGTAACCTCCTAGTCAGGATTTCCCCAGTGATTTCTTCTGTATTCATCCTGACTGAAGGCTACAAATACATTTCTACTGAGAGCATTTCTATTCAGTCTCTTCTGCAAGCCAGCTCATTGAAACATCTGTATTTAATTTTAAGTTGGGTGCTGCTCTTGCCCATCTGCTTGTCATTTGTTTAAACCTCCTATTTTTCCTCACCTGAAAACTGCCATGTCATAGAAAACTGGTTTTCTAGGCTGTAACAGTACTTTTAAAAGTAACACAGTCATAAATTAGGGTTACATGAAGCTCTAAAGTGATTCCAAACAGATCCCTCCTCACAGGCTCATAGAGTTTTGTTTTGTTTGCAGATTTCAGCTGGAAAGTTTATCACAGCAAATACTCAGCTCCTCTCAGGTATCAAGGAAGTGGTGTTTTAATAGAATTCTTACACTTGCACTCCAACACCTGATTAGGGGTCCTGATTTGGCCAACTTGGCATTAGAAAATTTGGGCACATGGTAAACCCCACCCAGGGTTATGAAAACTCTGTGGGGATAGTGAGAGATTTGGACAAGCTGAAAGACTACATGCACAGCAGTGAATTTTATGATTAGCCAGTATGTATACCTAATTAATTGCATATTTTCAATTACCAATAGCTTAATTAAAAAAATATCTGTTATAGTGTTCTAGAGGGACATTACAGGTTTCCTGAGCTTGTTTTTATTATTTTCTTTGTTGTTGTTCTTATGTGTTTTTTTTTTTTTTTTTTTTTTTTCTTTTTCTTTTTTTTTCTTTTTTTTTTTTTCTTTCCTTTGTTTTTGAGCATTATATTCAGGACAGCTCCCTCAGGTGTTCTGCCTGAAAGCTGGGGCAGACATAGAAGCTTTTAAGGGAATTCTCACTGTATTTTCTTTACATTCACTGCACAGTGCAATTCAATATTCATAAATTACTTTTGGCTGCTGTTAGTATTTCCCATCTCTGTTTGCTAATTCATGTACCAGATATATTTAAAATGAATCATTAAACATCAGGGGATTTGATGCTTGTTTCACATGCAACAGCTCACTCTTGAACAAAACTCCAGTGCTTTGTCCTAATGCTAAGCCCTACTTTTGATTTTGTAATAAATACAGGAGTCAGAGGAAGAATAAATCAGATCCTGTACTGTCAGGTTGGCAGAGATGATTGATCACACTTTTCTGACAGCACTGCATTTGACTGCAAGTCTCATGCAGCCCTACTTTAGATCATATAGAGGCATCTAGATGATTAAAAGCAGGCTGGCTTAGAAGACAGCACAGAATGCTGCACCACTGTCATCTTTATTTAGTGGCATGTGTCTGCTAAAATGCTTCAGGTTGTAGCTCATGGTAATAATTCTCTCTTGTGTTGAATCCATCTTGGCCCATTTTTATTCCTTTACCCATATTTTAAACAAAAAATGTTTTCTAAAACCTTTCCAAAATGGAAACATAAAGCCTTTATCTAAAGCAGACACATGTGGGTAATAAAATAGCTCATCTCTGCACTCACTAAGAGTGCTGTTTTTAGAAATGAAATCATTATGTGTTAGTCAAAAGGTTAGGTGGTCATCCAAACACTCATATTCTTCCTGCTTTAGAAAAAACTGTTTCCTCAAGTATCAGAAACTCTCTAGTCCTACAAATCTGAGTTTGGTTGGTGTTTGGCTCTTGGTGACAGATGTCTGCACCAAAGCTCGGGTCCTGAACATTGAAGTTGGATCTGAAACCCAAAAATTTCACTGGGCAGAGGGAGCAAGGAGCAGCAGCCTGTGACTGTGTCCCTGTCCTGCCTTGTTGGTGAGGGGTTTGTGTATCTGTGATAAGAATAGAACTCATCTGGAAGCTGCTTTCATGGAGAAATTATAGTTCATTCCTGTTATGAATGTGCCTGCATACAAGCCACAGACTGGTGCAGCACATTGTGTTGGATTTTCTCACAATTTTTCAAGATGTTATTTGAGATTCATTTATGTTTGGCTTGTATGGCTTTAATTTGGCTTTCTGTTTTATAATACAAATGATTTTCTGTATATACATACACAAGTATGTATGTATTCTTTGGGGCTAGTGATGCAGAGCTGCACTCTTGCCTTGCAAGTTTGAGACAATCAATGAGGTATTATTTAATGCATGTCAACTTCTTTTTTAATACTATTTCTAAAGTAAATTGCAGCCAGCACACAGCTACCCACTGTGGAATAATAAATTGATATAGAATGTGTGGGGAAAAGGCAATAAGCCACAATCATTAAAAAGCTCAGTGCAGCACTCCAGCAACACAAAGAAATTGTAAAGCTGAGGCTGGAATTACACACGTCAAATGGTGTAGGCCAGTAAATCTGGCCCTGGTAATTTTATTGCAAATGACATACAAGCCAGGAAAACATTTAGATAATTGAAATTAAGACTTTTAACAATGATCTATGAAGCAATGAATGATAATCAAGAGGTACTTTCAAGCTCTTGCAAATCTATGGTACTTCATGCTCTATTTTTCTCCAATATAAGTGAGACAAAATAACACAGACTCTCTTTTACTTAAGGATGGAACATCTTTTTGGTAAGGTATCATACGAGCCCCTAGTTTGCCAAACACTACAACTGTGCATGGAATGAATAAAGCTTGTTATTTTGGTCTTGGAACAAAGTTAGATAAAAAAGGAAAAGATAATAAAAAGGAGCTGTTGGAACAACATTAAATAGATTTTTTTTTGATTGATGCAAATCTGCACCTGTGTTTACTCATACCAAAGTGACTGTGCATATCAGATCAAGTGAACATAGCCCTTGGGTAGGTAGAAAGGCTGCTGCAAACTTTGAAGTCCTTTGGAGAGTGTAACCACTACTTGAAGACTTTGGATATTCTTCACCCTCAAAATTAAAAAGTTTTTTATTTTGTATTTCATCCATTCCATAGTTTTCAACATTGCTCTTAAATTATAACCATTTCCTTTCTTTCTGACTAAACTGATGAAAGAGAAGATTCAACCTCTCGGGCGATAGATAAATCAGCTTTTTAATGTTGGAACAGCTATTTAAATCACTGTTTGACCATATTATTGGCCACTGTCTCTCATTAAACTGCCTCCCAATGCCACCAGGTAGGGAGCCTGCTATTTTACAGCCCCCCATCCAGGCAACAAGCCTTTAAAAGGAACCTGGAAAGAAGCGGGAACATTGCCTTGGATCATGTCGTGCACAGGGGTAAAATGTTTCCCTGTGGATTAAAACTAAAATCCCACCAGAACCCTTTTAAAAACTGAGATAGTTTTGCTGACCTGAGTTCTGTGCAGAAATCTGGCCATTGTCTTCTAGTCTATCAATCTGAGCTCTTTCATGAGTATCAAATTTATTACAAAAAAAAAATAAAAATCTGTCAGTAAAACAATTTCTGTAGAGGAGGCAGCAGCATTGGGAAAGGGATGGAAATATGGGTTTGCATTATTTTCCCCTTTTTTGTCAGATGATAGGGATGCTCCAGAAGTACTACTGCAAATATTTAAAGAAAACCCCAACAATTTCTCCTGACTCATATAAAACATTTTGTTCTCAAATAAAAGCAGACAAATATGTGTGTGTGAGAGAAGAAAGGTAGGAGAACACATAAAAACAGTGTTCTGTGTACTAATCCAGAAACTCTGGGGAAGGAGTGAGTGCTTCAGGAGGGGGGTTGTGCTGCCAAAATTTTGGGACTCTGATATTCCTGAGCTCTTTTCCTGAGCACCTCCAGCATCAGTCTTTCACTTTTTAGTGCTCCCACTGTGGAGAAATTTGGCTGGAGTTTTTTTCCCTGTCTGGGTGGTGGAAAAGATGTAATGTACCTGGGAAAGCCATAGAGAGGCAGCCTCATAGCCAGTGGGACTGTAGAATATAGTGAGAACAAAGTCTGGGAAGAAATGGGTGGCTTTTGGGAACCCACCCAGAAGCCCATGTTTGTGACAAATGTAATTTACTGGAAGCTCTAAAAGCATGAAGTCTTTTATACCGAGATCCAAAAGACTGTATAAAAGAAATGGAACTCCAAAGTGAACATAGAGGTGCTGTCAGTGTTGTGTTTCTGTGCTCCTGTCTCTGTGGGGGATAATTAATTCAGCTCCCTGGAGAGCTAAACACCGCTCAGGGAAAAAAAAAATAAAAACAACTAAAAAGAAGGCTCAGTTCATGAGGGCAGTTGTGAAAGCTGGGTTATTTTAGGAGGCTGGAGAAAAGGAGAAAGATAACAGTAGGGAGACAGGCTGAATTGAGAGGATCAGGACAGTATGCCAACAGAGTCATCACCTGTAGGAAAGAATGGGAAGAGTTTTCTCCCTGTGAATTTCAAGTCCTGGTGTCTTGAAGAGGAAACTACAGGCTCAAAGTCCTCTTAAAGAGGGATGCCAGAGATACAGACCTGTCTCTTTTTCCAGAGGAAACTGGTGGCTGGTGTATGAAACCTGAGGGCAGATAAGAACTGTCTGGGACAAGTTATAATGACCAGGACTAGCTGAAAAGAGATTCAAGCTGTTGCAACATTCATTTGTATGAAGAGAGAATGAATGCCCACATAAACTTTTAAAAATACATAATTTGCCTTCCATGTTTTTCCCCATCTTTACATTCGGGGAACAAATGCATTTGAGTGTGGGTGACATTGTACCAACAAACAAAGTGTGGCTTCTTGGGAGTAGATTCATATTCAACTGTATTTGAGGAATATTGTTTTGAAATCTTTAGTCTACAATTGAGGAGAATTATATCCATAAAGAAATTATGATTGATTAGTTGAGACAAGCACATAATATTGTTTCTGTTCTGCTAAGGCACCAATGGATGTTGTGGATGTCCCATTCCTGGACATGTTCAAGGCCAGGTTCAACCTGATCAAATGAAAGGTGACCCCGCTCATGGCAAGGGGGTTGGAATAAGGTGGTGCTTAAGGTCTTTGCCAACCCAAACTATTTTATGATTCTATTCCAAACATTTATGTTCAAAGGATAACAGGAAGACCATGCACAAAGAGCTTCAGTTACAATGACACTTTTGAAGTAATAAAATAAGAAATTAAAAGACATTTTGTGTTTCTTTTGGAACATCTAACTTGATATATTTTAAACTGAGTAACTGAGTATTCAAATGTAAGAAGAACTTGCAGAGCCATAATTTAGAAGTTGTAGACCCTTTTTGGAATGATAATGTTTTTTCTTTCCTCTTAACTGTACTCGTATTGCTCATGGGGTTCCAAAAGTACTTTGAAATTTTTGCTTGCAGTTCAAATCCATTCCTAGAAGACTTTTTTTCATAAAAAAAAAAAAAAAAAAAAAAAAAAAAAAAAAAAAAAAAAAAGTGCTTTGCTTTTATTTTCTACACAGTTCATATTCTTGCATTATTGGCAATGCTAGCAGCAGACCGGGAGATATGGTTCCAGAAGCAGCTATCCGGAATCTAGGCAGAATTACGGATTTTACATTTACAGCCTATTTTGCAGAAATATTTTACTCTTCATTAACAAAATACAGGTTTGATGAGTATCATGATATTGCTGCTTCTTGATTTATGTTTCTGTTGTTACAAAAATTGATTGTGACTCCACTTCAGTTGGTTTTCCTATCTATTATACCATATTCAATATGTTTTTTTTCTAAGACAACAATTTACATTTAGAAGTTCTAGTTGAGAAAATCTTATCTTTCATCATTTCTTTCTAGTTTTCATTAAGTTTATTTCTAATAATTGGAAATGCTCAGAGTCCTGCATTTGAGTCTGCAGGTTTTTTTTTACCTTCCTGCCAAAACCTTCAGCACCATTCTGCTGTCCTTGGTACTCAGTGTTCATTCTTGTAAACAACTACAGGATTTCCTTTCAAAGAGATTATTTATAAGACAAGGGGGAATGGCTTCCAGCTGAAAGAGAGTAGGTTTAGAATAGATATTAGTTAGAATTTTTTCCCTGTGAGGGTGGTGAGGCCCTGGCACAGGTTGCCCAGAGAAGCTGGGGATGCCCCATTGTGGACAACTGAGGCACAGACTCAGACCAGCAGGGAATCTGAATCCTTTATTCAAAGAAACAAGCTGGTTTTATACATTTTTCAAGGCACAGTATTTCCTTACATGGAAGTTCTCACTATGTGAGAATCTATCCCGTGTTGCCACATCAGCAACACACTTTCTAAATGTCCTTCTATGGGGTGAGCACGTGTAGGAGGAGGGAATACAGGTGACCTTGTCCATGATGAGTCACAGCTGTGTTACTTACCCAATACAGCCTCACCCCTTAGGAGTCACAGCTGCATCCAATAAAGAGAAGTGTGATAGAAGGGAGGGGGTTAGCTGGTGAAGGGGAATTATGGACATGAGGACCTTGAAGAAGTAGGATCCTGGGGAGAGAGAATCCCTGCAGTGAGGTCAGTCTGGATGTGCAGTCAGAGCCTGTTGTTGAAACCTGCAGTCACAGTCCAGCCAGGTAAAATCCTGCAGTCAGAGTTCAGCAGGAAATAACCAGCAGTCAGAGGCTGCAAGGGAAACCTCCAGCAGGAGCTGCTGCAGGCAGAGTCAGGGAATGGTTGGAGTCAGGATGGCTGAGCTGTAAAGAGGAATAAACCAGGACCTTTTTCATCCTGTGATAAAGAAGAGGCCTGTATCTTGGCTCATTTCTGCCCTCTAACAAGAGGACTGCTGCAACAAAGGACTATTTTGGTCTGTCAGATTCCAGCAGGCCCCTCTCCCATAGGAATCTGCTTTGTGGCACCTTCTCCCCCCAAGGTCAGGTGGAGGGAAGTTTCTCTGTGCTTCCTTGTGTTGCCTTCTGCTTCTGGAGGCAGGTCCCACAGCCTGCAGCTCAACTCCATCCCATCACTTCTCATACCCCATCCCTGAAATTGTTCAAGGCCTTTCTCCAATGCATCTGCCAGTGGTTTTTGGCCCGCCTTCTACCAGTGAAAACAGAAATAGTTCCTGGAGGTGTGGAATAGAGACAAGATCTCATCCCATGTCAGGGTTTACATCTTCCTCCCATATGAGAAGACTCCTATATAGGCCCCATTTCCCATTAGCAATGCATGGATCAGGACTGTGCCTCCTGTGGCTGCCAGTCCTAAGAGAAAAAAATTTGTACATACAAGATATAACACTCATGGTGAATTTGAAACAGTTTTTTTTTTTTTCGTACTGACGTGGAAAGTAGGCATCACTGCATTTCTTCTCTGAAGTGCATGAGGTCTTTGGACAACCACAAAAAGAAGAGTGAGGAAGGCCATGAGAACTACTTCTCCTGAGGTATTTTTCCTCTGTTAAGATGTCATACGCTAGTTCCTTTTATTTATTTATTCTTTTATAGGAGGATATACTGAACTCAGTTTTTCAGAAGGTATTTTGCTATAAGCCTCTTCTCTGTCTTTACCCTTGTAATTTGCACTCCATAGTCAGATGAAGTTATTAACAGAAGGCCTATAAATTCAAGTCATTAAACAGAATATCTGTCATTCAACTGAAAATAATTCAGAGTAGTAAATTGAAAACATTAAAACCCTTTCCAAAGTGAGAGGTAGACCTCTTGTCCAGAGATCTGAAGACTCTGAGTCACCTAATAAAGGCAACTGGTCCCCTCCATTCACTGTTTCCCTGTGAATCAAAAACTGATCACATTTGGCATGGTTTCCACTGCAGCAAAAGAAGACTGCTGGAAATGGAATACCTGATCCAATGTGCAAACCCTCAAAATTTTCTTAGTGACTCAGGAGGTGACTCCCTATGGTCAATCTCAGCATTTCTGTGGGAATAGATATGATAGAATTGAGTTACAGGTTGTGGGAGACCTCCCTTTTCAAGGGAGTCTGGCACATGCTAAATTCTTTGGAAGTTAATTATTCACCACGATAACTGTCCATGAGTGAGAAGTCTAAAGTAGAGTGTAAAATATCTTGCTTTTCCAATACTCTAATGCCACTTGGAAAGGCTCCTAGTGGCAGACTGAGCACGGTCAGTACTGCTGCAAGGATTGTTCATGGATTCAACAGGGAACAGGAAACCTCTTGGAATAGTTATCTAGCAGTGCCACCTTGGAACACTCTGCAAATTTGTGCTTGCGTGAGCCTGAAGAGTTTAAATATTCCAATGTTCAGAGCTCTGTAAAACATGCATTAAGTCTGCCTTCCTTCTTGAAATATTGCCTTATATATATATTAAAATATAATGCAAACTTTTGTGAAACATTTAATCTCAGAAAAAAACTCCTTTAAAATCAAACCACTGGGATACATTATTACTACTTACTCATAATTTTCATTGATAAAAATATTAATAATAGTGATTATCATCACCCTGCTGTCTCTTTCCTTTCTGGTGCTATGGCAATTTCTGCACCACATGTGTGCTATTCAGACAGTTTTTAAAATACTTAGGTTTACTGATAAATGTGCAATTTGCAAATGCAGTCTCCAGCTGAGTTGTGCATTCCTAGTTACCAAACAGCTTCTGACCCCTATAAATAGGTATGTGCTTAAGTGCTTTTTCAGGTGTAACTTAGACACATAATATCAGACAGAACAAAGGGTCTGACAGAAAGCAAAATTTTTAATGTGCTGTACATTTATTTCCACCATTCATTTCCTCCATGCTACCTCCGTTCTGAGGGCCAAATTTTTGTTTAGCATAAGTGACAAACCAGGTTAAGCAGAAGAACGTTTTTGTCGTGCTCTGCTGTGTCGTCCCTGAATGTCTTGGTTTCAAAGTGTTTGAGTCTTTGCAGCAGCTTCTCACGCTGCTTCATGTAAACAATAAGTATTCTTAGAATTTATCTCTATGTTTTGCATTCTTGTTCTCTGAGAGAGAACTTGACTGATGGTCATATTGACCAATGGAGTCAGGAGGTTGTAACCTCCTTGGGCCAATCTTGGCCCTCTGTACAAAATGTATATAAGCCTTTGGAGTCAGATAATAAAGAGCTTTCCATATTTCACCAAGCTGCTGCCTGCTGTCCTCTGTCAAGGTCCACTCCCACGTCTCAACGTGTTGCCCCTCTAAAGGCTTGGGGTAACACTGCTGTTACAGTTAAACTTTGCAAATTGGCTCTTTGGTTATTAAAAAGAATAGATCAGGAAAAAGGAGAGGGAAGAAAGAAATGTTGTAAAACTCTGCACAGATAAGTTATGTGGCTGCTATGAAAGAAGAATCCTCTTGCTGGAATGTCAATAAATAAGACTTGGAAAAAAAAATAGAGAAAAGCAATGGAACAAATTCTCAAAGCCACCTGGTCTCTGTATAGGCTGAATTAGTGCATAAATGTAACTAACTCCCTTAGCCTTTCATTTCTGGCAAAAGTGAAATTTTAAGCCATGATATCCTCCATTAGTCATCTCATTAGTCATCTTGCAATGGTAATTGGTACTGCCAGGCTAGATGCCTGCATTCCAGCTTTTCTCCTACCCCCATTGAACAGGGGGAGCACTTAATCAGCTCTTCCAGGGCTGGCTGTCCCTCTGTGAAATGTCATCAAAAATCTGAGCATATTTGGTGAGGACAGGAAGACTGTCATTCTGGAAGACTTCTCTCAGTGTTAGTGCATTTTATAAATGAGCCTTAGGAACTGGACATTTTCCTAGTGATGTTTGTGAAGTACTTAAACATCCCAAATGGCAGAGGAACTAATCTCAGGATTAAAACTGCTCTGGTTTCTTCCCTTTCTTTATACCACTACCTGTTGTTCTGCATGTTGCTTCATTTCTTTGCAAGACATTTATATTTTCATACAAGAATCACATGAGAAAAATCGGGTTGGGAGGGACCTCAATGGGTCATTTGGTCCATCCTGGAGTCTGGCTTGCAGGCTGATACTAAGTGTGTGAGTAGGACAGGAGGAACTGGGGATGTTGGATATTATTACCACTAAAGGTCCGTGAACCTTCAGGCAGTGTTTGTGGTTTCTCAAAGAGAAAGCAAATCTCTCTCACACTGTGGCATGCATGGGGGCCAGCAAATAAAAGCATTAAAATGGTAGACAGAGCAACCAAAGCTCCTGTTAGACTGAGGATAAGACTAAAATCAAATCTTACTTTTAGAATTTGATGTGTGTAAGTGACCTTGTCCCAAGTAACAACAAATAGGACAAGATGGAATGTCTTCAAGTTGCACCAGGGCAGGTTTAGATTGGATATTAGGAAGGAATTCTTCATGGAAAGGGTGTCCAAGCATTGCAATAGGTTGCCCAGGAAAGTGGTTAAACCACCATCCCTAGAGATATTAAAAAAAATGTGTAGCTGTAGTACTCTAAGGTTTTGCAAAGGCAGTTCTAGGTTAGCAGTTGGACTCAGCTTTAGAGGTCTTTTTCAACCAAAGTGATTCTGTGATTGTATTAAATACATGCTGCTGCTGGAGGAATAGTTAAGGCAAGTCTGGACTTTAAAACAGGAAGATACCATAGTTTTCTATGTAAATAGGCCTGTCAGTACAGCCCACTCACCTCAACTACAAGGCAGATTTTCACATCTCTTGAATATTTGGCTCGTCTAAAGCCTTTTTTTTTTTTTTTTTTTTTTTTTTTTTTTTTTTTTTTTTAATCGCAGACACATGTAAATTTATGTATATAAAAGGTGAATTGTTTCTGTGGAAAAGTTTGGTCAGAAACAATGAATTACTTTTACCTCCAGGCACCACTGTAATACCAAACCCAGCTCCAGGTTTAGAGAAATGTAAAACTTTAACTTCTGGCACTCCTCACCAAGAACAAGTATGTATTTTATCACCAGCTGCTGAAATTTATGGCATTGAAATCAAGAGCCAGCTGAAAGCTGACTCAGCAGATTGTACTTGTGACATGGACAGAAGAATGCCTAAATTATGTTTGCAGGGCAGAGCATGTCATCTAAATTAATACAGAGGAATTGCCTCATGAGTAATCTCTGCAGTTGCTCTGCGTTGTGCTATCTGAGGACCAGAATTCAACACTACACTAATTTTGCAGATGTAGCACTGATTCATCTGGTTTGGATCTTCATATCTTTTCACACAGAGCGAGTTTTGATGACACTCAGATTATTCAGAGACCCACACTAGCTAGACCATTAAACCCAGCGTTAAATCCAAACTAGCTCTCCAAGGAGCCTAATTCATTTCATATGAGTCAGTACAGTGTTGCTGATGACTCCAGTGAAATATTTAAAATACAGTGTATTCCACCAAAAGAGAAACAAATGCCAGAAATACATAAGAGCAGGCAACATTGCCCAATTACTACCGAGGTTTTCTTCTGCTTGGAGTGACACCAAAGAAATTTCATTTTAAACCACATGGTCACCCTGGGTGTTGCATTGTGTAGACCTGCATTTCATACTTACTCTGAGCTCTCTGGAGAAGTCAATATTGGAGAGCAGAGTGAGTGGAAAGCAAAGATTTCTTTTTGCAGTCTTGAGGAATTCAGAAGCCCTGGGGCTTTGGAGATTTTTTTATTTTTTGGGGGGGGAGGAGGATGGCGAGGGAGAATTATGAGTGACAAAAAAACCTAGGGAAAACTAGCAGGAAAATAACTTTTTGAGAAACTTGTGTAGCTTCTTATGTGTAGCAGCCAGCAAGTGGGATCTGCTCCTGGGCTGAGAATTATAGAATAATTGCTGGGCTTTCAACAGCAATGACATTTTCAGGACAGACCCAAGGTTCCTCAGGGTTGCTTCCTCTGGCTAGAAACCAGTCATGCTTCTCCAGGCTCCTCTCACCAAAATCAGCATGTTTAAAAAAATTAATGATAAATCAATAAAAATTAATTGAAAACAATATTTGATGTTTGGAAAAATCCCATATGTTTCAATGAAAACATATTTTTCTGGAATTTTCCTGGCTTGCTTTGTTTGGGGTATTCTCTCAGAAAAGTGTTGGCATTTATTAAGACACTTCTCTAGTCTGGCTTTGCTCCAGCAAAGCATGGCCTCATTCCAGCCTGCTGTTAATGACAGTGCTGGAGTGACACACACCAGCCTACTCATTATTGTGCAGAGAGAAGAAACTGCACAAAATAGCCTATTTAACAACAGAGAAAATAGGTAAACTTGACAGGCTTTGGAAGCAGACTGACTATAGTTAGGCACTGGCAAGTGTAAGAAGCATGATGTAATCACATGCTCATGCTTTTATTGAACACAATTATTTGAGAAAGAAAAGTGGAGAATGTTTCCCTCCTAAGTGGTATCTCTTGTAAGGAAATAGCTGATATCTCCAGAGGGTTGGTTAAGGAGGAATTTATATTTTGTTGATATTTTACTCCCTCAGTTTTGTTTTTTTTTTCTTTGGTTCTGTTTTGTTTTTTGTTTGTTTTACAATTGAAACTCTTGCTGTTATTAATTATAACCTTTCTTTCCTAAGCAGATGTTTCATTGTTTCTGGTAGGTGTTCAAGGTTTGAGCCTTGTGACAATGCTTCAAAAACGAACATTCTCTGTAGCTCCCAGCATTTCTGTTTAGAAATGCATTGCCTGCACTGTTAGTATGCTGAGTGCAGCACCACCAGAACAGAGCTGATATGCTGTTGACACACTCAAGCAGAAGGAAATCATACGACCCAGGGTGCTCAGTAAGGCCCTGAAAACAACTGAAATGCACCAGAGAAAGCAACAAGCTGCAGCTCTCTTTTAGGAATGGCTTGTTTTTGAGCCCCTTTTTCTCAGAGGACTGAGCTGCCAGAAGACCATGAAAAACGTTGTTATGGGTCAAAGAAAAGTCGTCTCTACAGCATCTCCAAAACCTGGTCCTAATTCCTGTGTGCTGTTTTGTGGGCTGGTCTCATAACAACAGATTGAAGATGGGATTTAAATGCTTTAGGAAGTGCAAAGAAGGGCAAGAAGTGAGCGTACTGCAGGGAATTAAATGAATGAGTTATGTATGAGGTGATGTTTGGATAGTACATTATCTCCAGGCCTAGAAGGAAGGTGACAGAAGGGGGTCTAATTGCATGATGTAGTCCCTAAGGATGTTCATACAATAATGGATGACAGGATGTGTTCACACTTGAAGGGAACAGATAAATAATCCATAGACCTTGTTTAAAAGGAAGAAATGAAAAGTTTGGTCTACCCATAAAGTAGATGACTTTTGGCATAAAAACAGGCTGAAAACATAACTAATTTTACCAGGTTATATATGTATCTGTACATAGACATGCATAGAGGGGTATTTCAAGATGGGATGTATTAGATGACCAGAGACAAAAATAATTTGTTAACCTATTGTAAATAATGCAGAAGCATAGATATATTCCTGCCTGCTTTTTACCAACATTTTTTTTTACTTCTGTTGTGCATGACTTTCCTTGTTTCCCTTTGTTAACTTTCTGACACAAGGGAAAGGGGAGAGGAGGTTGCCCTTTCCACATGACACCAAGTTTCATGACCTGATGCTACCAAATCCCTTTTTCTGTTCTGGTGGCTCCGAAATGCTGCAGGACTGGTAGAGAGAAGTGACTCTTTCTGCCTCCAGGGAGAGGAGCTGTGTACCATGAGCACAGTCTCCAGAGGAGGCACCCATTGCCTGGAGCAGGAAAGGTTTTGTGGTGTGTTCTTTCATTTGTTCTGCCCAAGAGGAAGAAAAAACCCCAAATCTGTGACAAGCATGCTGTGTGGAGAAGAACACGTGGAGAATGGAGCCAAGGCACTCTGTGGTAATGAGGTCACACTAGTGCAAACTACACATTTTTTTCCAAAGTCTAGACAAATTGCCATGTAATTATGTTCAGCTGCAACAATGACAGAGGTATTTGCAGAGGAGATAACAATGATGGCTGCAGGCAAAGCAGTAATGCAGTGGAGATTTTTGCACTGTGAGCTTACCCTGACTTTGTACACACCAATGTACCCCTCAAAGTCCAGAAAAGCTCAGCTGATCCATCAGTACAGTGTGCTCAGGCAGACCAAGTCCTGCAGCCAGACACACAGAAGGGGCTGATTGCACTTGGTGTGGCATTTGCCTTCAATTTCTTTCCAACTTAAATTTAGCCTTTTAGGGCTCAACCAGATACAGCTGCACTGCAGCTGTGAGGCCTATCCCTCCATGAAGAACAGCAAAGCTTCTTGGCAGACTCCAGCTGCCTGGGCTGTGCTTGCTCAGCTCCTCTGCTGGCCAAGGTCCAATGCCCAAACCTCTGGCTGCTTGTGAGACTTATGCCTCAGCCATGCTTTTCTTCAAGAATCTCAAAACACTCCCCTGGTGTTAGCAAGTGTCCTGGGATAGAGTTCATGTTCTTAGCAGCTGGTGCAGTGCTGTGGCTTGGATTCAGTATGAGAGCAACATGGCTAACACACTGATGTTTTGGCTGTTGCTCAGTAGTGCTTGCAATAAATAAAGCACTTTTCAGTGTCTCACTTCTCTGCAGTGAGAAGGTGCACAAGAAGGTCCCACAGTTGGGACAGCTGAATTGAATTGGCCAAAGGGCTATTCCCTCTCTTAGAATGTCATGGTCAGTATAAACTGGAGAGGGTTACCCAAAAAGAGAGCAATTACTGTTTGGGAATGAGCTGTGTATTGGTCAGGGGATGGTGAGCAATTTTATTGCCTGGAACTTATTTATTGTGGATTTTATTTCCTTCTCTTTCCCACCTCCCACTCATTACTATCATAGTTATTGTTATTTTATTTATTTAATTAATTTCGTTTCTTTTATTAAACCCTTAGCTTAATCCATGAGGTTTTTTTTGCTCTTTTTCTGATTCCCCTCCCTGTCCCATAGTGGGGAAGAGGGAGTGAGAATCTGCATGACACACAGGTGCTGGATGGAGTTAAGTAATGACAGTAAGTAGAGCTCATCAGCCTTCTCTGAAGGCTCCTTGGTATGGGACAGATAGAAAAATAATACAATCAGAGAGGATTTGTGTTCTTCTCTGAAGTGTTTTCCTAGGATATTTTAGGATGATGTGGCACAATGAGTCAGTTCATGAAGACGTCCAGCCTCCCAATAAATAAGAATTCCACAGTCAACAGACCTCCTCAGATTTTGCTCCTGTTGTAGATTGCTGTGAACAATAGGGCAGTATGTGGGAAGAAGAACAGTGAAAATTTGCTGTTTTAGTTGTTTGGGTATCTCATATGGAGGGTGCATACCCATAAGGGGCTACATTATAGGTGTTCTCTATGTTGATCACATTGAGCAAAATGACACTGGCTGGGCAGAGATGGCTGTGTTAGCAAATTTGTCCCAAAGTTACAAGGCTATTTACTCTGAACCATGCAGGTACTTTGAACCTAGAGCTGAATTTTCTATGCTTAGCAGGCTGTTTTTTCTCCTTAAGAGGTTTAATTGGTTCGAGCAGTAGGAATGACCTTGTCAGAACAATGACTTGTTTTCAGATACCGTGAGAAGCACACAGAAGTTGCTGTTAACTGTTGCACTTCATTGGATAGTGCATCTGAATCCTGAAAGCTCAGAACTCATTGGCTGTGAATCATAGAGGACAGCTCTTCCTGTACTTCCTGCCTGTAGAATACCAGCATGCAGAAAATTTAATCATCATCAGAAAATTAACTTTCCTACAAAAAGCTTTAAATGTTGCTCTGAGGTGTATATCAAGAGAAACTGTATGTCACCTGTCACTTATGTCCCTTTACATTGAATATTTCTGTTCCTCAGAGAGGGCACTGCCAAGTGTTCCTGTGCTGAAAGAAGAGGACTCCAGTGCTGGCCAGAGATCCACTGATAGGGCATGAAGGATGACACAGGTAAATGTGTATTAGATGAGCTGCTGCCAGGTTCCAAGTCTGGCAAAACTGGAAATTTTCCAGGGCATCTTTTAATACTTTTGGGATTAAATCTGAGCTGATGCACTGGTGGAGGGGGGTTGGCAGTGTGGTGACTGCTCTGGGAGACTAAAAGGAGGAAGTAACTCACACTCTAAAAACACAATTCACCTATACAAAACCTGCACTCTATCCCTTATTCCATGTGCCTGGATGTGAAAACCATCCCCATTAAGATGCTGGAGGTGTGTTGTGGCTTGTGAGTCAGCACCTTTGAGGAGTTTGTGGTGGGAGTTGAAAACTTGCTGAAGTGTGATGTATAAGAAAACAGAAGACCTCCTGACAGGTGTCTGGTGTCTTTGTTCAGCCTGGTGAAAAGTTATAACAAATACCATGTCTCCTACCTGTGTGTTGTGACTCCCTCCTGGTGTGTTACAGGCTGCCTGTCTTCTGTGCTGGGAAGTTCTTGGGATCTGTGACGGCCATAAAAATCAGCCGAGAGAGAACCCCTGAAAGGACAGTATCTCTCAAAGCCTCTATACTACAGACAGTTGCATTGTCTATCTGCCCTCTGCTCTTGATTCCCTCCTTGGGTCCCTGAGCCAGAATTCACTAACCCCCTCACAGACTTTTCTACAATGACACAGCTGAAAAGCAGACTAGAGCATATGTTTGAAATCCAGATAACAGAAAGGCAGATTGTGCTGGGAGAAAGTCCAATACAATTTAGAGAAAGTCGTGCTGCTGTAAGGTTCCATCACTCAAAGTTACGTGATACAAAAAAAAAAAAAAGTACAGAGTACTTAGTTCTAATTTAGTAGAAGTAATTTTGATTTGAGTTAGGCTGCATGCTGTCTACTGAAAAAAATAATTTATAGACTTTAATTGTAAAAGAGTGAAGCCTTTTGCTTCAAAGAGCCCATCAGCAATCTGTCTTTCCTGTTTTATCAGTTAGCGAAGCTGAGAGCAAATAACAGATGGGGTATATCCCTTAGCGCCAGCAGTGAATGCTCATGAAATATAGCACAATCTACCTCAGATGTGTTGTGGTTTTTAACAGCAGTAGTAGGTGTGGGGCAAGATGAATAATTAGCTCAGATCAAAGATCCCTTTTTTCCTGCTGAGAAGATGGCAATAGCTGGCACTTGGGAAATGACCGTGTTATTTTGGTGTGATGGTTGAAGCAGAGACAAACAGCTTCAGAAGACACGTAGAATGAATTTTAGGGGGTGATAGGAGCATGAGAAAGATTTTTATGTATGGACTCAGATCCCCCAAAAGAAAAAAAATTCCAGTTAACTCATTGCTTCATCAGGAGGCAAATAAACCTCTTCTAGCCATAGAAAAGCTAAGATTAGGTTCTCCAGTGGACTTAGTACTGCAATGCGGGGAGATGATGCAGAGGGAGTGCCAGTTTGCATTGTTTGGATGGCTGGGTAGAGCACTGGATGGAGTACGGCTATGTTGGATCAACAGCCTCCCTGGGCACACAGAGCCCAGCCCAGTTATCAGTGGACTCTGTGATAACACTCCCAGAGCCCTTCTGATACCTGTGTTGCCTTGAATAGCACCACCTGGATTTGGAAATATCTCTTAAAGGGCTAAGACTTTTGGGGCTTATAAAAACCAGCATGTTGAGTAGGAAGCTGTTTAGCCTGCCCAGCAGGAAGCAAGAGAAATGTTTAGATGCCTCACTCAGAAATGAGAGGGAAAGGTCTCTGAGGGTGTTCAGGATGCACAGCTGTGAGAGCTGGCCAACTCCTCCCTGCTCTGACAAAGCAAACAAGGAGAAAAATCCTATGAATCAAAGCATCACAGAACGGCAGAGATAACTTTCAACAGACTGGATTGCTCAGAGCTCCATCCAACCTGGCCTTGAACACTTTTGGGGATGGGGCATCCACAGCTTCTGTGGGAAAACTGTTCCAGTGCCTAATTATCCTTGGTGTAAATAATTTCTTCCTAACACCTGATCTAAACCTGCCCTCTTTCAATGTGAAGCCATTCCCCCTTTTCCTATCACAACCTGGCCTTGTAAAATATCCCTCTCCAGATCTTTCGTAGGTCACTTTAAGTACTGGAAAGTAATTTAAGGTCTCTCCCATGTGCTTTTTTCTCTATGGAGGACACCCCCAGCTCTCCCCTGCCTCTCTTCACAGGAAAGATATTCCAGGTCTATGATCATAATCCTGGGCCTCCTCTGGACTCACTTGGAGAGGTCACCAGTGTCATGCCAGGCTTTCTGAGGGCTTGAGGGGATTTTGGTTTCTATCACTACTGAGTAAGAGAGAGAGATGTTATCTCCCTGAGCTGGGGTTCCTCATTGATTTAATATTGAATCCGTTTTTGCAGGCAGAGCCACTTCAGCAGGAGAAATCCAGCATATCCCTGAGTGAAGAGGGAAACACTTGCTGCTGTCCCTCCAGGGGATTTGTCATGGCAAAAGTGCTGTGGAGGTCTGTGTGTAAAGGCAAGTCATAGTCCAGTACTTTCAGCATTTAAATTTCAGATGAACGCACTTTCGTGCAGGATGAAGAACTTAAGTCTTATCTGAAAGATCTATTTCTTACTTTCCCAATTACAAAATGGACAACTGCTTTACATATGTTCGCTATCTGTTAGTTTACACTTAGCTTCTCAACTGTTACTCTGGCTCTATTTGATAGAGAATGCCAGAGGGCCAGATTGCTAAACAGCGTAAATTAACCAATTCCACTGACATCAGCTGGTTCTCATAAGCAGGAATTCGGGTCCCTCCTGGGTGGGTTGAACAGAAAAGCAGTGTGATCTGTTTGCAAACAAATGGAAACCTGTAAATTGAAGTGATGCTTCAGCTGTGGTGGTTCAGACTTCTGGAATGTGAAGTGTTCCAGAGCCATGGGACTTATTTTTATGTGGTATTCAAGTTACCTTAAAGCTTGCAGATGTAAGCGCTTGTTCCATCATTCTGAGTTCCCAAACATTTCAGGTGACTGCACTGATGGTAGGTTGAATGTGAGTTGAATTTCACTTGGTTTAAAATTCTATGTCTGGAAAAAATAAAGAAGTTTGGGTAGAGGTAATGCGAATTCAGAATAAAATCAAGTTCAGTTGAGTCTCACTAGGGCCAGACCATTTGTGTGATTGACATATTTGTAAAAGTGAGATTCTGGCATGTTTTGAGGTATAATGCTTTAAAGAAACCATTGAGGAAGTAAGAAAATAAAACCCCCAAACCACAGCAAGAATCATAATCAGAAGACCTAAATATCAGTTGCATATGTTACTCCAGATTGAAAATATGTTCTGGAATACAAACAGGAGATGCTTTAGTGGCAGTAGCCAAATACAGAAACAACAAGAAAATAATAATCATAAAAAGAAGACAATAGCATAAATGAGGCAAAAAATGTTTGGAATTATGATAAGCAGGTAGATACAAAGTTTCTCTGGCCTTCATTGCAGTGGTTTTTACACATACATTGTTGAATGGCTGTAAAATTTCTGTACTTATGTAGAACTGGGTTCTTTGGAATATTCATCATCCTGTCAGGGGGAAATCCTTCTAAATTCATTTTGGTAGCTATTTGGTTTAGCTACTAAATTATTTTGTTGAGAGGAATATTAATTTCTCATTCATGTGTGCCAAAGAGTAACAAGGAGTAAAAAGCACCAGTTTTCCTGAAGAAGAAACAAAATGAGACTTTCTTGGTTACTGGTACTACATAACTGAATATTACAGCAGTAGCTATGAGAGTTTTTTTACCCATTACATATAAAAAAACCAACTGAGGAAAAACTGATGATAAACCACTATGTAGGCATTATTGGGTTCTGGTAGTAAAAAAGAGAAAAACATGAGTAGTTTATGATGTCTTCAGACTCTGAGGACACTTATACACCTGTATTACATTTTTCTAGTTTCAACACTTTCATTATCCTATACCACCACGAGGAGCAACATAATTTTCTTGCATTTATGGCTTGTGGAGGCCACATATACACAGGCTTCTGAGGAAGAAGGTCCCCATCAGTGTAGTATCTTGTGTTTTTTGTCTATAAAAATGTCTTCTCCTTGGGTACTAAATCTTAGTATTGGGAGGGGCCAGGAGGCCGGAAGATAATTCTTCTAGAACAGCAATCTTCTTAAAGTTTGACAGAACTTCGCAGGGGGTGGGGAAGAATGCTGGTTTTATTTATTTATTAAAAAAAAAATAATTAGAAAAAAAACCCCCACAAAACAAAACCCACAGCAAAAAACAAGCAAAAAACCCACAAAAACAAACAAACAAACAAAAAACCCAGGAAAAAACCAAACAAAACCAAAACAATCAATCAAACAAAACAAGTAAAAACAAAAAACCCAAACTCAGAAGAAAAATGAAAAAAAAAAAAAAAAAAAGAAAAAAACCCCACCAAAAACCCACCCCAATTAAAAACACAGATAAAGTGATTTTCTGCTGTTTTCATTTGCAAATGTAGTGTGGCAATATTTCAGTGGGAGACTCAATAATAAGAAATACTGAGTTTTGTTTCCAGGTATGGATCTGCTTCTCATGGTGCAGAAACAATGCATGGATCATCCTTTGCTCCCTGTGGATGACAGACTCCTGCCTGCTTTTAAAGACTCCTGACCTTCTTTTTTTGGCTCAAATGAAATATTTTCCAGCAAGTCTTCCTGCTTAGTTGGGGACCTCCCTGAAAAGCATCAGACGCCGTGGGACTGCTAATTTGTAACCTACTTTTTACTCCTTTCAGTGCGGTTCCAGTCGAATGGCAGGCGCCTTAGAGAGCCGGGAAGATGCTGGATTCGTCTCAGCTGCTTTTTCCTCCCTCCCTGCTTTGGTTCTCCCAGCGATCGCCACTAGATGGGAGTATCAGCCCAGCTCCGAATTCCAGCTCCTCCGGACATCCCCCGGCGCACCTGCAAAAAATATCGCTGTGATGGGGAATTGCCTTTTTTTGAAATTGTTGTTTGTTTTGTGGAAGGAATCGGTGTTCTTGCTGTTCTCAGGTGTTTGGTGCTGCTCCTGGGGCGGTGTCTCAGCACGAAAGGTGATACCGGGTGTTTAATGTATGGGCTCGGAGCAATTCCCGGGGTCAATCCAGGCTGGGATGAGCAGATGGAGAGCAGCCCTGCCCAGAAGGACTTGGGGGTGCTGGTGGAGGAGAGGCTGGACATGGCAACCAGCCCAGAAAATCAAATATATTCTAGGCTCATCCAAAGCCCCGTGGGCAGCAGGGGAGGGGATTCTGACCCTCTGCCCTGCCCCGCTGAGAGCGCCCCCTGCAGGGCTGCATCAGCTCTGGGGTCCCAGCACAGGAGGGACATGGAGCTGTCTTGCTGAATCCAGAGGAGGGACACCAAGGTGACTGGAGGGCAGAAGCATCTCTCCTTTGAGGAAAGGCTGAGACAGATTTGCTCAGCCTGGAGAAGACTCTTGGGACACCCTGTTGCTGCCTTTTGATACTTAAAGGGAACTTATAAAGGTGCAGACAGACTTCTTAGCAGAGCCCAGTGTGATAGAACAAGGGAAAGTGGTTTTAAACTAAAAGAGGCTTGATTTGGATTAGATACAAGCAAGAAACTTTTACTGTGAGGGTAGTGGATTACAGGAGCAGGTGGTAGATGTCCCATCTCTGGAAACATTCAAGGTCAGGTTGGATAGATTAATTAGACCAACCTGACCTAATTGAAGACATCCCTGCTCATGGCATGGGGGTTGGACTAGGCAACTTTTAAAGGTCCATTCTAACCCAAACCATTCTATGATTGTCTGCTTAGGACCTGGGATGCACACACAGCAGCTTCATGCAGATCAGATTGAAGACTGTTGAGAGAAGTGAAGGAAATTCAAACCACCTCTCTAACAGTGTTGGTTTTTTACCCTCAGATTTATTAGCTTTTATCTTTCGCGTACTCTAATTTTTCATTGCGTTATTTAGCATAGATAGCAGCTAAGAAGAGGGCCTTTAATAATGTCTCAGAACGAGCTGTATTTTAGCTGTTGTATCTTGCAACATGTAGTCCTTAATGGTGTTTAAATTTATCTTTTTGTTCAGATGCATCATTTAGGTGAGGAATCCTGGCCCTTGTTCTGTGTGTGTTTTATACTTCTATCACCATAACTATTCAAAATCAGTATTCTTTCAGAAAGTGCAGTGTTTAAATGGAGCCAGGAGTACAAGCTCCTGCTTTTCTTCTTGACATTCAGAGAATATCTAGAATGATAGAAAAATGGACTTCAGTTTCCAAAGCTAAATGTTACATGTTTTGCTTTAAAAGACGTTTATCTTTAAGTTCTCCTTTCCATTTTCACTGCCTTCCTGACTTTCTTAAGTTGTTTGGAGTGGCAGGTGTAGCAAAGTGTTTTGATGATGACGGTTTTGAAAATGTTTGGTAAGTTGAGCAGAAACTTTTAAAGGAGAAGGCAGGTTTTTATTTTCTTTAATCCATGAGTAAACAAGTAAAGCCAAAAATTTACTGAAGATTAGTGAGGAATAAGGAAGGATTCTTGTGTGTGCAGTCTGTATATTGCACAGAGCACAGTGAATGAGCCAGAGATCAATATGCATTCTTCCAGTCATGTCTTTCTAATGTGTTTTAAATTATGGGATCTTCTTGTTTTCAGTCATACTCTTTTAAGATAGAAAATTACATAAAGACTAACAGTGAGAGTATGTTAAAGCCCCAGATATTTTGCTCATGAGGCAGGTAGTGACTAAATTAAAGCTTTATCTCAGCCATACTAATGAGATGCAATTGCATTGCAGTCTTTAATTACATGATTGCTTGGACCAGACCCGCAATGCATATAAATGACTGGAGCTCCCTCAGAGTCAATGCCAGTGTACACTAACAGAGAATGTAATTCCTTTTCTTGAACTGAGTAATTTTCCAGAGAAGGACCTTCATTTACTTGAATTAAAATAAATTTTATGTATAAAGTATTTTTATCTTGTCTACTTACCCACAGGTGTAAGGGGCTGCATAAATTTATCAAGAGCAGTATACTAGGAAATGTGTTGTTACTATATTGCATCATTAAAGGCTGATCATATACTTAAAAATCTGTATCATCATCCATATGGACAAAGGGCAGAGCCCTGGAACCCATCTTTGGTTGGCAGCTGCCTAAATGTGCAGTTTCCCCATTCCATTAATGTGTAATTTTATAGGGTTGCTCTAGAGGCCTCTTCAAGTATTATTGCAGCATTTCTTTCATGTACCTCTCTCATTCCAGGATGCAAATATATTGCTCCTAATGCTTCCACCTATTTTTGTTTTGCATCAGCAGTTAAGGTAAAAAAAGCTAAATCTAATATTTGCATCCTTCCCCATACAATTTCCTTGATTATAAATACATAATGGTTTTGGATTCTCTGTGCTAAATTGCTGCAGCCTCCCTGTGAGCATTAAAGGTTGCTGTTAAATGCTGACCAGTTTTAAATACCCCAGCAGGCATTAAAAGCCTGCCATGAAGGTAGTGACTTGGCCACATCTCTCTGGTAGGGGCTGCAGTGCTGGGTTTAAGTAGCAGACCCTACAGAGAGGACCCAGGTACACCCTGCACTTGCAGGCTCCTCTTGCCTTGATTTTCACGAAAACTGTTGTGTTTTTAAACTTCCTGGAGCTTAATTAATAAACACGACAACGAAGTGAGACTTGGCACAAAGCCCTTTCCCATCCAGCACATGGGCATAGTAGGGTAATTGCAGTTATTTACATTTGGCATCCAGCTGACTGAACTAACAGCACAGTATCTTTTTTTTTTTTTTTTTTTTTTTTTTTTTTCCCTCTTGGAGTAGAGAGGCTATTAAATTAAACAGGTTAATGTAGCTGCAGCATTTCACCCCCTGCTATCCCTGCAGCCACAGTAAATCTGCCACCTGTTTATTTCCATAAAAATTCAATTACAGCACCACCAGTTTATTCTTCTTATGTGTGTTGTTAACTTCAGGCAGTTTCAGACTCAAAGTGCGTGGCCTGTTCCTTTCCAAAGCTGTTTTTCTGATGCTTCTCCTTAGCTAGTAGCTTTTCATTTGGTTAAGTATCCCAGCCCCACACCCCTTGAAAATGAGAGAATAGATTTCTGCTGTGCTGCTTTGCCTTGGTGGTGCAAAAGGCAGAAGCAACATGTGCAGATACACACAAATACACATATATACACATATACACACATCTCATCCCACTGTGGGGCACAAGCAGAGAACTGGCTGTAGGCTCCCAGCAGCAGCAGTTAAAAGAGGTCAGCAAAACAGGCTAATGACTTACAGTGAACCAGACATCTTTTAAAATCATCCATAAACTCTCCGCCTTTCTTCCTTTTTCCTGATTTTCTCCTCTGAGAGAGACAAACACATCATCTCTCTCTGTAGCAGGAAGGTTCTGAATGAGGAGCCCCTTCATATTTGGATTGCATTAAGTAAAACACAGTCTTTACAAGATCATCCTGGAGGTTCTTGTCATTGAATTAGAAGCAGCAAGTGGCCTGGACTGGCTCTTTCTCTCTGGCTGCAGGTGCTCATTTGGGTGCTACAAGAACTGGATGTGGGTGTCAGAGTGAGGGGAGAAAGGGAAAGGCATGAAGATAAGTCACCTGGCAGACTTGTTTCATGGTGTCACTTCATCTCCCCAGGATCCCACAGGGAATGACAATGTTTCATTCACTCCCTTATTTTTGGTGGGACAAATAAGTTGGAAGTGTTATTCTTCCAACAGTCTAATTTCTGGTCAGACGCTTAACTTTTTCCATTTCAACACTGTTCCTTCACCTTCATCTGATTTTGTGGTTAAGAGCTTTTGGTCCTGCCAAAACTAACATTTTTAATGGGGAGCCTGAAGGTCAGAACTCAGAGAAAGAAAGAATGTTTGACTCAGAAATGTATACGCTGTAATCCTTGGTTCTGGTATTGCTGCTAGCACAGGCATTATGGGGATTAAAAGACCCTTTTCCATGTGCTGTTACTGGGAGAGCATTTAAGGAATCAAGAAGAATAGGAGCAGGGTGCTCTTACTGCAGAGAAGGGAAAAACACTGTTTTTTTTTCCTTCAGGAGATGGGAAAGTTTCATTTAAAAATTGCAGGAACTAAAAGTGCCTCGTTGAGGACTTATGCAGAAATTCAGGGGCTGGTTTCCTCCTGCTTCATGTCTGTGCCCTGGGACATTGTAAGAGGCCACCAAGCTGTGATTTCCCTAGAATATCCCTTGTGGCAGCATTTGGCAGAGGTACAGACTGATCTACACTGAGCAGAACAGTCCACTGGGATTGTGGAGCTCTTGAGAGGGATTTATCAACCCCTCCTCTGTGGCAAACAGGCAGGTGTTTTCCTCAAGAAAATACCACACTACCCAAAGGATATTGGCTTATAAAATATTGACTACTATTCTTGCCTGTTGCAGTATTGACTTTGATTTTTACAAATACAGACCTAGCCACTCTGAACATGTTTTGTGGTTGCCTTCTTCCTCCTGGAGTGAGTCGAGAGTGTTGTTTTTTATCTTCTTTTCTGCTAGAGTAAGTGCCCACACTCCAAAGCCACCTTGTCATCCTGCAGAAGGCTGTTGTGGTGGGGGAACCTCCCATGCACTTCTCTGAAAAGGAAGATGCACTTGTTTCATCCCTCTTTCCATGAAAATACTGGTTATAAATCAACTGTGTTGCATTTGTAAGAGAAAGCTGGGCCATAAGGAAATCCTGCTACTACCAAATGGGTAGCCTTTGATAAAAATACTGTGTTTACTTTCAAATATTTTGTCTGAGTTTTGCATAATTATTTATTATATATGACCACTGCTTATGTTGGATTACACTAACAGGCTTTGGAAATCTCCCTCATTATTTATTTTACTGTTTTCCTCTCCAGAGTTATATCCATAGGAGAAGAATGGCTGCAGAATTTTGTGAAACTATTTAAATTTGGGATGACAATATATTCCAAGGACAATTAAGAGAGGGTAAGTGAGGTTTATATCTATGTTATAGTATTCTGTAAGAACCAGACATGGCTGAATTTTCTTTGGATACCAAATTACTCTTCTTCAACACAGTTTAACAGTACTTTATTTTATTTTATTTTATTTTATTTTATTTTATTCTGGATGATTAGAACCTTTCAAGTAAAATGCTAATTAATTCATCTTAAGTGAAACTCAACAAGGAATTCATGCCTCTGCTTACATTTCAGAATGCAATTGGTTTGGGGTTTCTTTACGTGCCAGAGTTCAAGTTTGCCTCCTGGTTCAAGGATTTGTATAACCACATTGAAGTCAGAGTAAATGTTTGTGCAGGAAGGAGTTCTTGGGAGGAGCCAGAGCATCAGAATCTAGTCTTTCTGCAAAATACAGGATAGCAAAATGTCAGTGTTTTTGTTGTTAAGTAGTAAGGGCTTACTTTAAAAAAGAAAACTCTGGGGATGTGTTTGCTCTTGCTGCAGGTGATCTCATGTGGTTGTTACCAAACTCTTGGAGTCATAAGGCTACGTCATTTGTATTAATTGACCACAAGCTATATTAGAAAGATTGTTGAGGAAATTATTAAAGAAATCCAAAGTACATTGGGCAGGTTTCCAAATCTTTCTCATTTGGGGGTTTTAGCGTTTAGCTGGCAGATTTAACAGCATCCTTCCATAAGAATGAGTAGGTAGCTATTTTATCATTATAGAGAAATTGTCGTTGTGATGGAGAACTTTTCCACATGACTGACCCCTGAGGAAAAAAAAAAAAAGGGGTATCTTTATATATATATTCCTTGTATGGTTTGTAAGGAACAATTAATCTAGTAGACCTGTGAAGCTTTAAAAGTAGCACAGGTGTTATTCATCCCTATTGAAATGTGGCCTTCTGCAGGGTAAAATGCCACAACTTTTTGATACAAAAGTAAATGTCTATGTAGCAAAGGTGGGCTGTGGGCTGTAGTAAGGCAGCTACCCCAACTAATATATGGTCAAAGAAGTCAGATTCCCCTTTTATTCTAGAGAGACTTTTTTTTCATTATGAAGAATGATACACCTTTGGTTTTGTTTTTGTCTTTTTTGTTTGCTTTGTTTTTGTTTTGTTTATTATAGCATACAAATGGTTTGATTTAGATAAGTCTGTTTTACCATAAAACACCATAATTTTAGACTCTTTTTATGTCCTTTTATATAGGCTACATTTCTCAGCCATTATTATGTGACATAATCCCCTAAAGGAACTTTTAATACATTTAATAAAAGATTTATGCAAGGTTTTTATCTTAATTCAAACAAGTACTCTGTCCTGGATCCAGGACACTGGATTCAGATGATCTGATTTTCCCAATTCCTTTCAGAATTTTCTAGAAAGAAGAAATGCTAATTTATTGTGCTCAACTTCCTGGAGGAGTATTAATAAGTGTTACAGAATGGAAATGTGTTACTATTTATGGACGCTATCATTCCTCAAGTTGCACATAGGAAACCTTCCCTCCTGTTATCTCCCATGTTTATTTATTTTAGTCTAGCTGATGCATTTGTTATTTGCTGTCTACATCTTCTTCATAAGAAAAAAAATCACTTTATCAGGAGACACTTGCTATTAACTAAGCCATACAGAGTACTCTTTGTCACCATACAGTTTGGATTTAGGGTTAATTTATTCTTCTACTTTTATGGATGGATAAAGTTCAGTGTCAGCTGGACATGGAGTGCTGTTCTGATGAATAGGTGGATTCCATCCAGAATGGAACAAACAGGGCATTTGGAAGAAAAAAACTTCATAACATCCTCAGCAGATTTTCCATGGGAAAAAAATATTTGGAGACTGCCTTGTATTGTTACACAAATTGTTTGGAAAAGGGAAAGCTCTTCTTTCTCTTTATCATACCTACAAAAAGAAGATGGATTTTCCCAGATTATGTGAAGAGAATGCAATCAATGATTTATCAATACCCCAAAAATAAAAATAGTCTTGAAATTGCTGCATTCACCAGTCAAGAGGAAGCCACTGATGATATCTAACTATCCTTATTTTTGCAACCCAAAATGCAACCATATAAGAAATCTACATTACTGAAAAAGTTGGATTTTGAAGAACATTGTACAAATATTTTAAAACCACAAAATACATACATGAGGAGGAGGGGAACTGTACTTTCCCCCCCCCCCTTTTCTTATCCTTTTTTTCTCAATTTTAGTTACTTTTGCTGACACAGTTTACAAGAACTGATAGAATATATTGGGAATGTGGGAATAGAACACTGGGAATATGTTTCCTAATTTGACTCCCTGTATAATTGTGAAATCAATGAAAGCTAAAATTGTGTAATAAAGAATAGAGAAAAGGCAAAATTTCCCAACTGTTGTGTGCACACAATTTTAAGAGTTATTCTTGTTCCTGTTAATGCCAAATTCTCACGTAAAACTTTGTTTTAGCAATTGGCCAAGAAAAAATTTCTGAGGGTTGACAGCATTGCTCAGTCCATCCTTTCTTTCTGTGAGGAACAGATGTCACTACTCTTCTTAAGGAGTAATCATGAGTATACCAGTGAAAAATTACTTAGAAGAGCATCCAAATAGAGTATCCCATTCAAATAGCTGCAGGAAGACTGACAGCTTTAAAAAACCACTGACAGCCAGAACCTGGGGTGTTTGTGGGCAACGTTAAGGTGTCAACAGCCTGACAGAGCTTGTCTATCATTCTAAAAGGAGATGATACATTTGGAAACTTGTGAGCTTTAGGGAGTAAATGACTATAAGGGCAGTCTGGGAGATCACTTCCTCTGTGTGTCCCTTCCAAGGGTAAGCTGGAGGCTAAGCACTGGTTTCCTGTAAGTTTTTGATCAGAACTTCTTGGAGGTGTGAATGAACAACAATGTAGTGATCTTGTGTTTTAATCCTCTGGTTGAATTTTACCGTGTGGAAAACAGGAACATGGTTCACTTCAGTTCAGATAGAATGTGAAATTCTCTCTTTTTTCCCTTTTCCCCTAAAGTTTCATCAAAACTTCCCCACCAGAGGTAAGATTCATATTGCAATTAAACTAAATGAGTAATTCCTGTGTGCTCTCCAGAAGCAGTGATTTCAGGATTTCTAGATTATACTTCATGTGAAAAATCAAAGGAAATACCCCCCCCCCCCCCCCCCGTATTTTTCCTTTGCTGTGGCAAAAGCATTCCTTTAAGCTCATTGGAATTCAGTAACTTGATCTTTTTCCTCCCAGTATTTCAGTAGGATACCCAGGTGGCTATATAATAATTTATTGCTAGTTTCAGGGATTTTGTTTAAAACAATAATCAAATAAAGAATATAGAATATATTTATAAAAATGATTTTTGATCAGAAACTTTTGTTTCTTGTCTTGGGTGTGATTGGGCCACAATAGAGCACAGAACACAGTTCCATAAAAATGAGTTTAAACTAATCAAGTTAGGTTAGTCTAGAGAAAGTTATGTTAGTTCATCCCACTGAGATTTATATCTTTGTGTCTTCTCATTGGATGTTTGTGTGCAAATTACTTGATGGTTGCTAACAGAAGATTGTTTTGTAGATATGTAGGACTTTTTATTTTTAGGAATGTGAGCTGCAGGGAAGCCTTGAAAAGCCCTATCAGGAGTGTTTGAAAACATAATAATTTCTCATGGGCTGTACCTGATACTTGAAAATCAGTGTGACAATGTGTAGTTTATTTTTAATTGATAAAATCAGATAAGCTGTGTTTTCAGTGTTCTTAATCTTCACTGATACTCTGAGAATATCAGTCACAGTTTACCTGTTGAAGTCTTCGTCTTGAACATCAGATTAAGGTCCCTGATTTGTTGAATGAATTAATTTTACTGCTTATTATTGCTATTAATAAAAAAATCTAAACAGAGTGCTGTACACTGTACTTCCAGATAGTTATCCTTTGTAAAGCAGAATCCTCAGCTGTAATCATCTGTCTCCTGCTACATTTTATGGACTACATAGGAGAATAAGCAGCAGTAGAGTGTGTGTGTGAGACAGCTCATTACTTTTAAAGGTGTTTCGCAATTCTTTTATTGATGTAATTAAGTCAAGAGGAGAAGTTGTGGGAAGGCCATTCCAGATAAAGGCTGCAGAAGCCCATGAATACAGATGTTCAGACACAGATAGGGATGGGTAGGCAAGGGATCAAGTACAAAAGCAGATATCCTTGCAAACAAATCTATTGAGGATTTACAACCTGCTAGCAAACTCCTCCTGACAAATGAGGGGCAGTGGAGCTGTGTGAGAGAGATGTACTCCTCCAAGTCCCTGTGTCTCTGAGGCCTGAGCAGCTCCCTGGAACAGGAAAAAAACATAGAGGAGGGTATTTGACCACTGTGGAAAAGAGGAAATTAAAGCACCATTTGAATTCTTCTGCAGGAACAAAGTAATAGCAGAGGTCTGTGCAGGTGATGCAAAGACATAGGGAGTGCATGAAGTCTCTAAATGAAAATAGAGTCCTTTCATTTTAGGCAGAGCAGATGTTTTTCTGCGTATCTCATGGTGAAAATAAAGTCCAGCATTGTATATTGACCTCTGCTGTTCTGTAAGCTGCAGGAGTAAGATGCCAACAAGCCATTTCTTTCCTAATTTGGGCATTGGAAACTTTGAATACAAAATACTTACTTCATAGCTGATGATAGATGTTTGTTTCTCTCTGCAAAATTTTGTGGTAATATTACTGATATCATCCTTGTTCAATTGCAAACTGTATATAAAAAGAAACTTTAATATTCTAAAATATCTTCTGGTTTTGAAGTCTGAATAACTTTCTAAATTTGAAAAAGGTTGAGATGCTTTTGCAGATTAAGAACAAAAAACATTGGAAGCATAGTTTTGATCAAAATTATCACTTTATACACTTTTTTCTACTTGTTCTCATTTATCCCAATACATTTTTTGCAATCAAAATATGTACAATCAATCTCTGTGTGTATGTTATCCTATCATCCATTAATTCTTTCAATTTGTTTTGACAGGATCAAGGAGGAAATGTGAGGATGCCAAGAAGAGAAACAATTACAACAGAAAGAAATGGGCTTGTTACCAGCCTACAGGCAGTTAAAATGTTATTTGTTCTACTGTGAAGCAATTAACAGCTAAGACTGTAGGAAATTTTTAATTGAGTATTGATTTGAAACGAAAGCAGGGATCACTTAAGTAGTTGTGTTCTGTTGAACAGCCCTCACCTTGGCTTAATGCAGACTTCCAGACAACTGTGTTAACTAATCCGTATATGACATTTGCCTTTCTAAAAACCTTTTGGAGGATCAGGATAGGGATTTTTTGGATGATCAAAAATGGCAGTGTTTGGAAGATGCTACTATAAGGTTATAGGTGGCAGCTATGAGAATTCTATTCAATTATATGACAATAGTGAAGTTTCATCTTCAAAGAACACAAGTGGTGTCTGTATTACCTCCAACTTCAGCTGAAGTTTCTTTGCAGTGTTGAAGTTTTAAATGATACATGTGGATGTTCTTGAACATGTACTCAGGAAAAGGGAACCTGAAACAGGAGTCCCAGTGGAGAAGTTCTGTTGGAAAAGTTTCTCATGTCTTACAGAAGCATCTGCTTGAGACTGAAGGACTCTTTCTTTTTTTTCCTTCTTTTTTTCCCCAGGGAGAGAAGCAGCATGTTCTTTTTCTCCAGCCCATTTTTTTTCTGTGTGTGTGATATGTTTGTCTCCTTTATTTTTACATTGTTTCTTCTTAAATAATTCTCTTTGCACATCCTTATCTACTACAGCTTAGCTTCTACTTTCAGCTGAGAAGTCAAATATCTAGTTTTAGTCATAGACCTTAAAATATTGATGACAAAGACTAATTGGTGTTGATTATAGCATGCATATCTGAATCTGGAGTAAAATATCTTTGGAAAAATATTAACTGGTGTCATTTATAAACATCAAAGAGATTGATAGGCTTTCTGTCTGTCTCTCTTCTCAATGTGCATATAGATTTTAACAAACTCACTGTATTTTTCCTTTTGCTTCTATTTCTTTGCATTTCCTCCTCATTGATAATAGTGTCACAGATGAAAATGTTGACTGAACCCCTATGGAGCCCTCTCCAAATTCTAGTTTCTTGCAGGGTAGGCTGGCCCAGAAGACATTGCTATCCTGAACTACAGACAATTAGATTAGCAATTTTATTACTTAAAAATGTACAAATTGCAATCTTACATTGCTTGTGTTGCCTACTTAGAAATTCACTTTTTGTGTGCACGACTGGTTGCTATTCAAAATCAAATGTCTGTATTGGATGACATTTACTGTGGTTACCATTTGGTAGATGTGAAACTCAAGCAGAGTGGCCCACAGTTATGCAGAAATATCTGAGCTTAGTCTTGTATCCTCTTCCCTGAACAGTTTAAAAAAAAAAGTCTGGAAAAAATTGGCCCGTGTGTGTTTCTGTAATGAGCTGTCTGAGGGTGACACAGTGAAATTCTGGTGCTCAGACCTCTGCTGTAACCATTTTAATTTTCCTTGTTAACAGCAAGATGAATAATACACTGACTCTTCTTGTTACTTATAATTCAACAGACACTGCAGTAGCATAAGTGTTGTTAATTATGATGAATTTATATTTGGCTAATTGTGTCTAAAATGGCAAGTCAAAAGATTGAAAAAGTACAAACTATCTTTCAGACAGACAGAGGAAAAAGCATTTAGCAAAGGTAAAAATTCTCATATTCCATTCATTTTCTCAAATACATTTATTAAGTTCTTTTGCCTCCAACATCTCCAGAAAACTAAGTTTGACCTGAGTGAATTCACTAACAAAACTGAATATATGTTTGCCTGTAAGAGCTAGATATATTCCTGCCTAAAACACCTGTCAGGTTTGTCATGCCTAAATTGAGGGAACTGAATAATGATTTAATTTGATGAAGAGCAATAATACAATTGTTTTGTGATCCTGAATATTCTGTAATTCCCTAAGCTTTTTGCATACACATCTTCAGAGTAGAAAGGCTTTTTTTTTTTTTTTTTTTTTTCTTTTTTTTTTTTTTTTTTTTCCCTATAGAGTATATCTAAAATTTCATGGAAAAGAACCAATGTTCATTCTTACTCATGTATTTTCATAATACTTGGAGCCCACTGATTTTAGGTGACCACTCGATTTCTGTTACAAAAAGCAAGAAATTCAGCATAAATTATACCTGTGCAGGAAGACAGTACCTGTGGTTCTGACCTGTCACATACCAAGTGACAGGGAACGACAAGAACATTGGAGGAAAGTATGTCTGATGTCTTCAGGTCATCTGGGACCATCTTTGCAAGTTAATGTGGGAGCACATAAGAACAGTGACCTGATGCTTTAGAAAAGGCAATTCATAATTTATACTGGAAAGTATGTGAATGACAACAAACTCTGATAATCCAGATATCACTTTTCTTTGAATAGTGTGTTGTGATAGTCTGGTGAATGGTCTGTTACATGGATAAGAAAGTGGTTGGACAGTCACATCCAGAGGGATGTGGTCAGTGGTTCAGAGTCCCAGTGGAAAGATGGAGAAGGGCTTTTTATAGAGACATGTAATGACAGGACATGGGGGAATGTCTTCAAACTGAAAAAGTAGGTTTAGATGAAATATTAAGAAAAAAATTCTTCACTGTGAGGGTGGTGAGGCACTGGCACAGGCTGCTCTGAGAAGTTGTGGATTCTCCATCCCTGGGAGAGTTCAAGGCCAGGATGGATGGAGCTCTGAGCAGGCTGATGTAGTGAAAAAAATTTACTGTCCACAGAAGGCGGGTGGAGCTAGGTGATCTTTAAGATCCATTCTATGATCTATTCCATGTTTTTTCTCCAACCACCCCTGTGACATGTGACAAATACTTGTCTTCAGAAAGGCTGAACAGATTTTTGATTGATTATTTATGAGACAAAAATAGTCTCTACCACTGGTACCAGTGGCCCTTTATGGAAAAACGAGCCAGCAATGTTTAGTGTTAATATCTGAGAACGAAGTGATGTAAATGGGCACCTCAGTGCTGCCCATGAGGAGATGAAAATCCCAGGCACAGATTGCCTCAGTGTTGTATGCATCGACAAGGGATTTACTGTAAGAATTATTGATTGTGGCAAGTCTTTGGGTCTTTTCCCTCTGGGTAAGTAGATTCCACTTTAAAAGTTTTCCACTTTAGGCAAAGTTTTTATCTGAAGGCAGAAATGTCACAAGGGCATCAGCTGTCAGGCATCAATTCCCAGTATTGCAAGATGAGATCTGAATCTCAGCCAGTCTTAAGTTTCTAGGCCCTATAAGTATAAACCTCTTGCCTGCAAAAGAAAAAAAGAAATGGATATAAATCAACTAATTCTGAAGAGCAGTTGATGCAACTCTTCCACTCATTTTCTATCCATGTATATCTCAGTCACATGGATGAGAGATGGATATAAGGTAAATTTGACAGGGCATGCCCCTTGGAGTATGTCAAAGGCTTTGGCTTGTTCAAGTTTGGTTCTGTTCCTGTGTGTTATTGGTAGGGGAATCTTTGACATCTTAAGGCATAAAATTTGCAGATTGGGCTCTTATTGCTAAAGTAAGAGAAATTGCATTTCAAGTGCCTCACGACAGAGTTTTCGGCTCTTAATACTTAGTGAGGCATTGATGATGAGGCATTTCTCTATTCTAAATGGACAAATTATATTGGCAGATGTAACTGCAGGAAGATAAGTGAAGCATCTTGTATTTGAAGTGGAAGTTGTGCAAGTGACAAAGGGCAAATTGCCAGTGGCCTTCTCTCTCTGAAGCATCCTCTGCAGCTTGAACAGACTTTAACTACTGTTCACAAACTACCCGTGGGTGTTTTAAAATATTTATTATTTCTCCCCCTTTAAAGTTAAAGCCTGCATCTGCCCACCACCAAACAAATCCTTTAAGAATAGACGTGGCTTGCTGCTTCTCTGCAGTTGGTACTTAGCATTGAAGAGAGAAACTTGTGTCTGCAATTAGAAATGAAACTCCTCATCCCCCCTACTGTGTGGGAAGTTCTCATTCCTTCATTCTTTCCCCCTTGTTGGAAGGCTGAGGCATCTGGCTATCCCAAAAAAGCCTGGGACTCCTAAGACAGATATTTCAACGTTAATAGTAATAATTAAAAAAGGTATTCAGCTTGCATTTTTGAGCACTGAATAATCCATGTCAAGTACATAAGAACTGAAGATGAGTACTTGTTATAATCACCATTGTTTGGGAAAGTAGAAATGGGCAGTTAACTGCTGAGTAGTACCAAGACATCTTGGGAGGAGCATGACCCCCTTTTTGGTATCTGTGGATATAGAAATCTAATTATAGAGTACTTTAACATAGCAGTTATATAAGCAGACAGATTTGCTTTTGACCTGTTGTTTTCAATAGACCCTGTTAAATCCTCCTGATTTATTCTGGTAGGTGGCACCTTAGTTCAAGTTGGATAAAATCACAACACTTCCATTATGAATAGTAATTTTTTTTCCAAAGCTATCTCCAAGTTGGAAGGGAAGTGAATAACTAAGCTGAATTACTGAATTCTGAGTGTTTGCCCTCAGATTAAATATAGGCTTTTTGGTAGCAAACTAATCACTGATACTTAACATATGTCCCTATTGTTGCAGTATTTAGTACAGTCTCAGATTCTGCATATTTTGAGAATAAGGCTTAAAACCCTAGTGGCACAAGCTCTAGGGAGATCAGAAAACAGCTGTTTCTTGGCCATTAGCCCCAGAACCACCAAGAGTAGCATTGGTGAGAACATGTTTTGCACCATTTGGAGCACGAGAGAGAAGCTGCTCTGTTCTTTGTTCACCCAGAATAGACTGGGCTGCCTGGGGCACTGATCACAGGTGTGCTCGGGCTTTTAATTCAGTACAAAAAGCTTGCCTGTAGCCACAAAGTAAATTTTGGAGGTATAGTCAGGCTCTCTTTTGCACAGCTTTGTCTTTGGAAGAATAACAACTTCATCCCTTTTCCTTTCCACAGGGAAAGGAAAAAAAGTTTGCCCACACTTGCTGCCCTAGACATTTAGCATGTAGGGGGCATTTAGCATTTACCATTTCCCCCCCTGCATCTGATGTCACTTTTTCTAGTGTCACTTGCTGGTGAGGCTGTCACTCTTGCCCCAGCCTGCTGCTTCTCTGCTTGGCTGACAAAGCACTGAGCAGTCTGTCTGTCCTGTGGGTCAATGTGCAGTGATTAGAGGCCTGGGAAAGGTCCAGTAAAGACACAGAGCTCAGGTGTCAGAACAGATGGTTGGAATGCCTTGTGGTGATTTCTGTGTTCTCCAAATCAAATCCAGTGGAAAAAACAATTTTGTACTAGTAATAACTTCATTTTAATATTGACTTATTTCTACAGTAGTACATGATTAAAAAATACTTTGGAGAAAAACATTGAGAGACTTGTTTTAGGAATGTCAATAAGAATTTTATGACACTACTATAACACTACTCTTTTTTTCATGTTTCTCCCCAGTAAAATTTGGCAAGGATCCACTGATTTGGTTTTACAGGACATTGTAAGGTTGTAATTATTTTTTCTTCAACCAACTTTCCATACTGGATCTATGTTGCTTTTCTCTGTGCATCAATATCTGAAAAGAATATCTGTCATATTTATTAGGTGTATTTCCATACAAATAAAAAGATTTTATTAAAACAATGTCTAAACTTACCCTTCATAGAACATCTAGATATTTTTCTGCTGAAAGTCAATGGGCTTGTTGACTAATAGATGCACTCACTAAAGTTTGTATAACACCTCCCTGAGCATGATTAAGACTGCTCTGCAGAGACTATGTGGTGTCCCATTAAGAGCCATGGCAGTGAGGATGCAGATTTCTCTATGCCAATCTATAAATACATAAACTCTGATGTCAGAGTTGAGGGCTCATTTTCCTTTTCTCTGTGGGCTGTGCCATGTCTTCTCTGACTAGCACAGTGTGTATGTCAGCTTGGCTGAAATGTGGTTTTTTTTGTTTTGTGCAGAGGCTCTTGCAGTCTTTAAGTGCACCTTCTCTGCCACGTTTGCTTTCCCAGGAACAACAGGCTCCATATTTCCTGCAACTAGGTGGGCACCATGACCAGCTCAACCTTTGAGTATCCAGTCCAAATTTCTTGCCCACTGGATAACTATCAAGTGACTTTAAGTGCTGTGCTATTAACTGAAAAGTTACAATAACATTGTAGCTGTGTCTGACAACTCCGACACGACATCTTTTAAGTTCACACTCATGTCAGTGTTAAATTAACTGTGTGAATTCTGACAACCCAAATCATGCTGCTTTTCCTCCAAGCCCCTCCATGTACAGAAGGGTCATTGCAATTCACGAGGGTCTCAGGCATGGATCTGGGCTGTGCATTATTCTTGTCTGTTTGAAAAATGTAGGCAATAATGAAGCTTATGTTGTTGACTTAGAATTGTTTCTCAGGAAGGATGTATGCTTGTGGTCAAGGTCAAAGCAAAGCAGAGGAAAAACATGTTGATTTTGGTTGGGGAAAAAAAAAAAGGCTGTTTTTGAATGACTAAGGTTCCATCAAAGATGTATTATATAATCACCCCAAAGTGGCCTTTTCCTCCCTGTGGGTAACCCATTTATTTTGTTTTACTCTGGCCCTTCACAGCACTACCGTGTGAGTACATTTCTTGTATAAACTGTTAAGATGTTGTCATTTGGTGTCATTCCCAGTTACATACTTGCTTTGTCTTGATTTTTTTGAGACATTGGGGAATAAAACTTGAAACTTCCACTGTGTCTGTATCATAAATCAAAATTTTAGTGGAAGATAATGGGGCACTTAAAAGAAAAATGACAGAGACTTCAGTCAATGTAACACCTACAGAGCAACAGCTTGTCTGGAGCTTGAATTGTAGTTAATTAATTAGAGTCAGCATTTGCATATTTAGTATGGTGTACTAGTTTAGGAAACAACAAAAAATAAATTCATCCTTCCAATGAATTTGATCAATATATAAAAATTCTTCTCAAAAATTTTTTTATCCTATTTTTATCTTATGTACATTATTTAAGTAATGTACAACACTGGGTATGGAGAAATTAATTCAACTATTCTATAATTTTAATTCACTTTCTGAAAACGTTTGAGAAGAATTTGTTCCTGCATTTGCTGAAATCTCTACTTTCAGGATTCAAATGCTTCCTGCTTCAGTCCGTGTACTCCCATGAAATAGTTTTTGTGAGATTGAACCCTGCAGAGATTATTCCCTCAGGACTATGCTTTTCTATGCTCTCTACAATGCGCATGGGCTTTGGAGACCTGCATGGGGATGGGCTTGTGTCCCTTGTTCTGCATAAGGGGTGCAGAGTCCTGTTTTTAGCACACAGAAAGGGGTTTCAAATCTGTCATAGTATTTGAAGTGATGAGAACTAAACTCAACATGGATAAGGGGACGCCCTTTGCCTATATTGTGCAAAGTAGGAGAAATTGTTTGGTACAGTATAAATTTGGCATAACCATGCCAGGAAGATTGGCTATAACCTGGTCTGCTCACTCAGCAGGAAAATGGTTGTTACTGAAATTTAATGCCATACTTGCAGTGAGTGTTTTTGCATACCAGGCAGACCCTGAGCATCAGGAAATATTTTAAGAAGCATGTGCCAGTGTGGTGAGGACCAGCACAGATTGTTTTCTCAGCACAGCTCATATTTATTTAAACAGAGGGAAGAGTGCTACTCGCTGTGAGACAGGACCTATTCCCCTGGAAGCCAAGAAGAGTATATGTAAGCAGACAGACTGATACAGAGCCAAGGGGTTTTGAAACATTCAATTAGACAGTCCTTTTCCCCCTTACAGATCCCTGCTTGCTCCATGGGTATCTCTGTGGTCACTGCCAGCCTTGGTGCCCATCCAGAGCTGTACACAGTGCTCTGGCTGTCCTGGAGAAGGGGGTATATCACAGATCTATAGAACACTAATCTTTAGTATCAGTCTATTAAAATACATGCCTTTTTTTTTTTTTCTTCATCGGAAGAGGATTAAAAAGGCTAAACACTGAAAGAACTGCAACATTTTGCTCTGTGGTGCAGCACGTATGAGTTACTAATTATTTACAATTACACTTAGTGGCTATGTGTAAATTAATTTAAAAGTAACTGGTTTGCAGGATGTGTCAAGAGAAAATTTAATTTTTAATGGACTATGGATAGGCAATAAAGACTGCTCGTGTGCCTGAAATGGGAAGGTAAGGTATTCAGGACCACTAGCAGAGGTCCCAGACCTTGAGTATATATTTGCAGACTTGCAAAATGATACTGAACCAAGTGAGTTCACCTCCCCGTGGATGATGTCTTAGGGTCACGTTGAAAGGCTGCCTCTGCACCTTGCTGTGACTAATGGCAGCATCTGGATAGCACTTCTTTCACAAAGATGTGGAATGAAAGGTCTAAAACTTAGTCAAACCTTCTAAGCCAAACACTGTGGACCTACTATGAGATCACAAGAAATATAAATCTGAATTGGAGTCACTTTAGATCCTCTATCACCTCTGCATTGATCAATGTTTTTTCCAAAGCAATAGCTTAGTGCAGGAGAAGGAAATACAGGTGACCTCATCCCTGATAAGTAACAGCTGTGTTAATTACCCAATACAGCCTCACAGCTGTATCCAATAAAGGTAAGTGTGATAAAAGGGAGTGGCTCAGCTGGTGAGGGGAAATCATGAGGAAGGAGGAACCTTGAGAAGGAGGGAAGGAGAGGGCCATGAAGAAGAAGCATCCTGGGGAGAGAGAATCCCTGCTGTGAGGTCAGTCTGGGTGTGCAGTCGGAGCCTGTTGTTGGAACCTGCAGTCACAGTCTGCAAACTGATCCCTGCAGTCAGAGTTCAGCAGGAAATAACCAGCAGTCAGAGGCTGCAAGGGAAACCCACAGCAGGAGCTGCTGCAGGCAGAGTCAGGGAATGGTTGGAATCAGGATGGCTGAGCTGTGAAGGGGAATAAACCAGGACCCTTTTCATGCTGTGACAAACAAGAAGTCTGTCTGGGCTCATTTCTGCCCTCTAACAAGAGGGCTGCTGTAGCAGTTTAAGTTTTATACTCCACCTCGTTTGACTTTCAGCCCTGCAAACTCTCCACTCACCCATTTGCCGCAGCCAAAGACTGGCTTACGTACATATTTGTGGTACCCTTACTGTAGAGCACTTCAGAGATTATCACCGTGTTTCTAAGTGATATCTCAGTGAAATCATAAATTAATGCAAAGGATGACTCTGTTTTCACTGCTAATCAGGTGAAAAATAGCTCAGAGAAACTTCATTTAATGCATCCTGGATAAATCTATCTATAAAGTCAACAACTTTTATAAATCTCTAATTGCTTTTAAAAGCAAGCTTAATGCACACAAATATTTTTCCTTTAATAAATGTGTACTTTTTATGTTGAAGGTTTTGAGCTTTGCTGTGGGTTCAAGAGTTCTTCATCATTCTCAACAATATTGCTTTTAAAAATTATTACAGAACTAAACAAACAGGTTTCTGTCATGGTTAGGGTATGTTCTTCCTTTAATAAATTGTCTCCTTGGTAAGTGACTTCCTGTTGAGCTGTCAGTATCTCAAGCTTTTCAAAGGAATGCCTTATAACTTCTGACATTTAGGACCATTTTTTTAAATCTTCAAGATGCCTTCTCCATTTTTGTTCCCTTATTTTGCTGTCACACACTGAGTTTGTTTAGGAGACTTAGTGAGTTTCAGAGACTTCCTCAAAGGTTTCACTGCTGGGAAGAGTAGCATGCTAAAGGCTGCCACATTTTCTGTAGCTACTTGGAGGTGCTTAAAATAAAAGTTCGTTAATAACACAGTAAAAGCTGTACTTTTTGGCAGCATTTTTTGACTTCTTTGATATGCTAGTAGTGGCCAGGGTAAGTAATCCTGAATACTGGCATAGGAGGCACTTATATCACTTGTCAATCTGCCTCCTGAATTTTTTGGTGGGGGAGCAGAGATGACAATATTAGTATGACATTTTTGCATATTCCCTTTTTATTTTTTCATTTTTGACGTCAATTTTAGAAAAATTACCCCAATCCATGGCTGTTAGTAACTGGGCAAGTCTTCTTTCCTCACTGAAGATTTTATTGTCTTCATCTAGGCATGTTGTTTGTTGTCCTGAGCAAAACTTAATTTTAGTAAGCCCACAACAGTAAATATTTTGAGGCATCACTTCTAATTGTTTTACAATGGCAAGTATAGGTCAGAGCTGGCAGGGTAGCCTGCTAAGTCAACCAAGGTAATAAACTGAAAATGAATCATAAACTAATTTTCATGACTGACAATTCCTCTCTGAATGAGAAGAAAGCAGAATAGCTTGAGAGGAGTTATGGAGAAATATGAATTTGATTTATGGACAGTAAGCTTGATGTGGACTGTATCTGAATATGGATTTAAATAAAAGCTACCACTTCTTGTTTGAAGTGAATCTTTAATGCCACAGTAAACCTTGAAGAGAAAATACAAGGAAATGCTATTCTTCCCACTAAAAAAGAACTAGGGTTGAAATGTAAGATCAGTCAAAGAAACTGGATTGAGAGGTGGCACTCTTGCTCTTTATTCTTCTCGTGTACAGATTCATTTTTCTTTGATGAATTCAAACATAAGCAGAGAGAATGAACGAGGCTGATTTTGTACAGTTAACACAGCAAAACCCCTGAATTCTTTATGAAGATGATGCCAAAATATTAGGCCAACAAAAAAGAGGGAATTTCATGAGGTGAATGTGTCTAGTATTCAATATTGATCTGAGGATCCCATGTTCAGTCCCCTTCTCCAAGTGATGTAAAACTCCAAGAGATGAGCTAATTAAAACCCATATACAAATTCTAAAGCAACAGATGATAGAATTTCCATGTCTATCTTTCAAACTGCTGGTCAGTTTTATGACAGTAACTTCTGATTCTGTAACCATAACCTCCCTCCCTCCAATTATTCTGATGTAAACTATCTTAACTCTTTTAACTTTACCAGAGAGGGAATAATTTTCTCTGAATGAGAGCCAGTGGATAGTGACAATGCTGGTGGGAGCATCTGAAAAGAATGCTGACAGAGGAGGGGTTACCAAGCCTTGATTCAGTTGGGTTCTCTTTAAACTGTTTAAGATTATTTTAATAATTAATATGGTTGTATAGGTTGTATAATTGATATGGTATTCATTTGAAAAACTTTTCTCCTCTCCTACTGATATTTTCCTTTCCCTTTGGTCTAATGCGTTCTTTCACCTGGATAAAATGAATTACTTTTTATAGGTTTATTGTCCTCTTGTCTCTGTACCTCATCTCCTATATAATATTCTTCTTTACTTATAGTCTAAAGGAGTGTTTGGCATAATGTTCTCTTTAGTTGACAAAAATATAGCAGAATATTCTGAGCAGTTAAAATAAAAGAATGAGGATAATGAATTTTCAGAATTTATGGCCGCTTCACTTACATGAGAGCATAGATATAAGTAACAACCTACTATCTATCCAAGATATTTGATAAACCAGGATATATCCTAGGGAATTTAAGACAAATAAGCCTTAATGGCAAGGACTGTTGATTTTTATAGGCAGTAATTCTATTTAACTGGAATTTTTTCCAGCTTATTTAGTGGTGCTCATTATCTGGTCTTTATCAGTCTCATTACTTACTTCTTACCATGCTAAAGAAGTGCTCACTTTCATCTTACCTGTAACTCATAAATGCAGCAATTTAATTCTCTGTCTGTGGTTGATAACTGCCAAATTCTCCACCACTATGCAGTTAATAAATCAAAATAGAGATTAATCAAGACTATATAAAAGTCTCCTGTAGCTTATTTCCTTTCTATACCCCAGGCTTATTTTTCATAAGCTCTTTTGTAGCATGTACATGCTCCTATGCTCCAGCTTATTTGGGAAGTGACTGAGAATAAACTTCATACATTTAGTTAAAACTGTCTGTCTTCCAATTGTTCTGCTATTGGTACATATCAACAACTCTTATAGTATATAGTTCTTGATTTTTTTTTTTTTTTTTTTTTTTTTTTTTTTTTGTTAAGTATCTTAACATGATAACCCATGATAAGAACCCTGGGATCAAACACATCTCTAGTTTGCACCTCTATTTTTGTAGTGTATCTACTCATACCATGTAGTTCGTATTTTTGGATAATGCCTGACATTGAAAGATTGCACTAAAATAATTCATTAATTTGTTGGAATAAGATTGGAAGAAATTGCTTTACATTTTAAGTTGGAGTAGACATCTGCATGCTACAATGCTAAATCCCTGTCTGGCAAGTGCTGGCTCTCTGAGGCTCCTGATTGCTTGAGCTTCTGGGGCCCTGGCTGTCCTGTTTTGCCTCAGAGTTCTTACAAGGAAGCTTTTGGGATGCCCATTTTGGTTTTAAATGGAGTAGATATCAGGTGTTGTATGGAAACTTCATGGGTTTGCCGGCTCCCAGCTCTGTTCAAACTCATAGAAACATAGAATGGGTGGTATTGGAAGGGACTTTACAAATCATCCTGTCTCAACTCCCCTGCCATGGTTAGGGACACCTTCCACTAGATTGGAATGCTCACAGCCCCATTCAACCTGACCTTTAACACTTCCTGGGATGGGGCACCAACAACTTCTCTGGGCAAAATGGAGATATAGAGATATTAACTGCAAGTGAGTATGGTTATTGTAGAGATATAGGCAGAAGAGAGCAATTTCTGTGTTGTTGGACTTGAATGTAAGGGCATATATGTGCAGGAATATTCAGACAGCAGCAAATTCCAGACCTGTTAGTCTGAGGCAAGGTGTTATGGAAGGAAGTTCAGTGATGGAAGAGGAAGTGGAAGGATGACTTGAATCCTTTAAAAATAGCCGAACTCCCAAGCACCGGCTTATGTTATCAGCAAAACTTGGTTTAAAGAAATAAAGCTGGTTTTGAGTTTTGAAAACACGGCGTCAAAGCTCATGTCTGATTCTATAACTTAAAAACATTGAGGATTTTTTTTTTCCTAGTTCAATTTAAGAAAGAAAAGAAAGAACCCTTCTGGCTGTGGCCATGTATGCCAGCCATCAGCCAGGAGCAAAGCTTTACAGCTGACTTATAAACCCCTGAGAGATGGGTTTTCTAATGGAAATACTGACAGCCCCTTGACTAGCAACACTAGCAGGCAGTGTTGTAAAAAATGAGGCTGAGGGACACATGATACAGGGCCCAGAAGGTAATTAATAGCTAGCATGAAATAAAATATAGACACAACATCCCGCAGAGAGCATGACTCAATGGAACAAACTTGTAATAAAGCACAAAGAATGTCTGTTTAGTAAAGAGCTGTGTGAAACTGCTTGTAAAATAAATCATGAGCCAGTGCTAGAGACAGCTGAGCTCTCTGTATGTTTCTTTTAAATAGGAGGATTAACAAACGCCCCTTCACCGTAGAAAAGCCATTTTTGGCAATGCACAATTGCAGTTAAAATGAAATGAGAAGGAATGAAATGCTAAGTGCACCTATGCAAACAAGATCTTAAGGCACTCCTCAGCAGAAATACGGCAAAGGGAAGTTACAACTGCACCTACCACCTCATTTTTTTAACCAAGTAACTTTTGGGCTAGCTCTCATTCTGATTTAACCCAACTGTCTTCTCATTTGGAATACTTGACTTCACCCTTGTCACGTGTTATATGTCAAAGCAGGCATAAAATAGTTCATTAATTTCCCTCCCTAATTCCTAAGCTTAAAAAGATGTAAATATCACCACCACGAAAACCTCCCCAAACCCAGACTCTGCTGTCTCATTTCTTGCTGTGCTTCCACTGCTGTATGAGTCTGTAGCTATGATAAGTGAAGGTAAACTCTTGTTTCGGGATTGTGCACTAGGATGCCTGATCATTGCCTATTCTTGTTAATTTATCTTGCTCCTACCTTATTATTGTTAACATATCCTATGTTCACATTTCCAAAGCAGAAAAGTAAGTTGCTCCAGATTCCTAATCCAACTGAACTGGACATCACGAGTTTATTCCCAACACTAACAATCCCCACACTTCAAATCTTGGAAGGTTTCAGACTGAGAGTGAGGCAAGCACTTGCTATGTCACTGCTACTTTAATCTTTATCAAGCAGTGTTGGCAAGCCTCAATCCAACATTCCTTGAGTTAGGACTAAAAATACTTGATGAGTGATAAATTTCAGCTTCTGTGGCTTCTATCAGTAATTAACAAGTAAGAGTAGCAGAGCCCACTATTTAAAACTGATGACTGAAGCTGAAATATGGCAGCACTACAATGTCAAAGTTGACTCTGTGATATGTAAATCATGTAAAAAACACAATCAAAAATGTCTTATCCAAATAAATTTTTGTAGTTTTCTGTTTCTGCCTTTTTTTTTTTTTTTTTTTTTTTTTTTTTTAATACATCCTTAGGGGGTAAAAATCAGAAATTGCTTTCTAGGTTCTTATGCTGCAAATCTTCTGTACTGGTGCTTCTCAATGTTTTTTATTTCTTGACTGAAGAGCAGGGACCTGTTTAGTGTCAAGCTCTGTACAACAGGGAAATACCACACACATCATTTTTGTGACATACTGTTGGAGACTAAAACACTTCCCTTACATCATCTACTCTACAAAAGTAGCTGAAGAAGTTTTTTTTTTGTGATTTCAAGTAGTCTGCTAGTTAGTTTTGCCACAGTTTCTGTTCCTTATCATTCTCAGGAGGCAAGACACCTTAAACTCAGTACTGTATTCTTTTCATGTTAAGAGTCTACTAATACTACTTTAATAATTATTGAGAGTGAAGCATAGCCAATCACAATAATAGCTTTATGCAAAGTTGGGATCAACTCCAGAAAAAAACCCTTCAAACCTCCTTAGAAATCTAAGAAACTCATCTGGTATTTGAAGTGTAAAATGTGAGAAGTAAACTAGAGAGACCCCCACCCACCCTTGGCAGAAAGTTTGGAGGCTCCAATAAATGAGCTCTTGCAAATTGCAGAGGGTGATTTTAATTTTATGTTCTCTGCCTTTCACTTTGCTTTGACTCTGACATGTGAGTGGTTGGAACAAATGTTTTCTCAGCTGCTGTAGTGATGTGATGTTTATGCTGGACATTTACAAAATGTGTAAATTCCAGCTGAAGTGAAATATGGGCCTTGATTCTTTCTTATTCTGTGTATAAAATCTTGGACATTTGTTCTATTCCGGAGCTGGATTATGAACTGTGAAGTATTTTGCAGAACTGAGTGTGACCATACTAAAATCCTTCAAATGTGGACCACCCTCTTTCCAAAATCCTAATTTCTCTTGTACCTGAGCAAAAATGATTTGAAAATCATTATTTCAAAAATATTTTTTTAAATTGCCTATTTGCATAGACTGAAATAATTTATGCCTCCTTCTTGTACTGTATCAGAGACAATTTCTTGTCTGCTATTTGGAGTTTCTGTCTTAGATTTATAGCTGGCTGAGTCTCCTTGCTTGATTTATAGAGAGGATGCAGATGAGTGCCCATATAGTGCTGATTTAAAGTAGATCGGTTATCTAAATCTTTATTGTGCATACAAAGAGCCAGGAATTAAATTAAATGCCCTTGACACTTCAAAATATCAGTGTGAGAACCCAGATGTAGAGGAACAGTGGCTTTTTATCATCATTATTTATGGACTTTTACATCCAATGTCATTTGTATCTTAGAGTTGCGTGGCAATTAGGAAGCTTTATTAATGGCAGATCAAGTTCCACAGTCTTTGCATTGGAAATGAGAAGGAATTTGAAGTGTTTTTATTTGATAATATCACAGTAGAATCAGATGCTTAATTGTTCTCGCTGGGATTTTTTTAATGTTGCAAAACCAGTGTTTTAATCATAGCATTGGTACTTAGCCTGTTTTGTTCAGCCTATGAAAACTGGAACATGATATTTTGAAAATTGGAAATATTTAGAAATAAAGGATGTATAAATAAAGGCTAATTGACATGATTGAAAAATCAGATAATAGCACTATAGAAAAAATGATTTGTACCCATTTTTGTCACCCCCAGTGCAGCAGCTGTGTCTTTCAGTGAATTCCTCTGAAGGTTATCAAGGTTTGACTGCAGAGTTTGAAGTGTGAGAAGTCTATTAAAACAACCATTTCCCCTTTCCTCAAAAACCACTTAAATTCAGGTTCAGAAAGGCCCACTGGTCAAAAAGGCCTTTTGCCACCCTCAGTCAAGCATCATCTATTCAGCTCCTGTGGGAGGGGAAAACAATAGCTGTTTTATCCTTAGTGTTTAAAGAACAATCCAACTCTCAGAGCTGCCTTGCACCAGGAAACTAATGATAGTCTTCCCTTGCAAGAATAAAGACAGAACTGGCAGAATCCCTTACACTGGGTAATGCACTGACACCCAAACTTAGGTTTAAAGGGATTAAAGAGTGCTCCCTTTGAAGTTATGTGTAGGGGGAAAATTTACAGATCAAATATTTCACTCCTCTATCACTCAGGGGGCAATTAAGTCACATGGGTAAGCTGATGAGTGACCTGAAATTGGATTTGTACCTTTTTCAACCTCTACAGTGTTCTTAAAAGCATCAATAGAAGCATTGAAATCCACTAGAGAGATTTTTCCTAATGCTCATCTCTAGAGTCACAATGTATATGTAATATGATTGAAAGTGATATATACAAGTAGTAAACTGAAAGGAGAAAACAATAGGTTTCTAATCCTGGGTACCAATCCCTTAAAAAAAAAAAGAAATTAACTCTGGAGACTAGCTAATCCATTGTTCCAAATAAAATAAAAAGTAATCACTTTGGTTATAAACATCATGGTGGACTGTGGATTGGTTTTAAGAGAAATCCTGTGAATAATATCAGTGTTGATCTTTTAAAAGTAATTTTTTATCTTTGGCATTCTAAACCTGAGACAGGGCTATTAAATATCGTGGGGAATAAAACATGAAAATTGCATTTCTATTTGGATATCATTTATGTGGACTAAGTTCAGTATTCAAGAATCAAAGCAATTTTGAACCATCACTATAAAAAATGCCTTTAACACATACATGAGAGTTTCACAGAAAAAAATTGTACTAGCACAAAAAAAGAGAAATTTCTGCAGAACAACTTCATTTATGGTTACTCAATGAATAGTAAATTTGAAAAAATCTTCAAAGAAAAATAAATATACAAAGCAGAGAGGGAAAATATTAATGTCACCAGAACAGTTGTAACTCACAGAAGAGTTGCAGAGATTATCAGCAATACTAATGTAGGTAATGCTCATGAGGAGATATGCTCAAGTACTGAAATAATGAGATTTCATTTTTTTTCTTCCAGCAGGTTATTCTTTATGGCACTATGTTATAGTTGTAGACTCTCTGTTCAGGAGAATCTTTTTTTTAAAAAAACCTTTTTCTCATGATATTTCTCATTTCCTCTGAATATACTCCAGACTCTCATATATGAGACCTTTTATTTCTCTCCTTTGTAGTCTCTTCTGCAGTTTTAAGTGTTGTGCTGGATCATGTAGTAATTTCTCTTTAATGATCTTCCTGTTTTTGTGTGTGATAAATACATGATTTGTTTGTGGTGAACACAGCCCTGCTTTCAGTGTAGAGTTTCTGTATTAACTTGATGGTATCATATATTTGATGTAAGTTGTTCTTATTTCATTCTTGAGAACTCCACATACTTTTCTTTTACACAATGTGGTAATTTTATTCCTGCTGTCACTTGAGTTCATGGCTGTTTCTTATGGCTGTTTCAGTGCCTATTCATTTTCACATTTATCAGAGGCAGAAAGGTTATCTAGTGTTTAAACCCATAGTTGTTACTATTGTCATCAAGTGTAACCTTAATGATGCTTTCTAAGTACTACATATAGTGGCAGAATCATGTTTGCCTTCAGAAGCAGAGTGGTTAGAGAAAAGCCATTTATTGTTGAAAATCCCAGTAGGAGGATGACTTTCAAGTCTCTAGCTACTGATAGCTAGAGCTGATAGGTCTCTAATTCTTCAGAACTTCCTTGCGATCTCTGTTCAAATAGAACAACTGAAAAACCTGCATACAAAGAGCCAGTACAGGCTTTTTTTTCTCTTGAGTGTATGTTGTTTGGAGTTAAAGCAGTTTGAATGCAAGAATGTTGTTTTTTAATTCACTTTAATTAGAGCTTTACCTTCTGTTTCTCTTCTCTTCGCTGGTTGCATTCACCACAATTTTTACAGTGCATTCCAATTTTTAAAGCTTTTTTTTCCCAGTGATTCTTTTATTCTGCTATCCTAGCCTGGTCATATTTGATCATTGGCACAAATCACTGTGCCACATTTTTTTTATGGCCTTATGCACTGATTAAAGATAATGAGAAGTGAGAACTATCTGTATGGCATGAGAAATTAATTGTATCTGAGCCTAAAGTGCTTTGCAAAGGTTTTTTGAAAAGCAGTCCAGATTTTGCTGTTTATTGCTCATTGGCAGAAAGATGGTTTAAACCATTTTGTCATATTTTCACATAGAACAAACCAGTCTTTCAGTCTAATCTTGATTTCTCTCTCTTATTTCTTTCAGTTTCTTTGCTACTGTTAAAAGTATCTCCACTTCACTTCTTTAGACTCTCAAAGTATATTCGTGTAAGTTTACTTCAGTTAATTTCCTTCCAGCCTCAGTGATACACATAAAGTTCATTGCTATTACATGTCTGCTGGGAGTTATGGGGGATATTGATGTTGGTGGGGTCTCATGGTGTTTGCTGATTCTATCTGATTTGTAGGTTGGCCAGGGTAGAACACTTGGTATGTTGGATTTTAAAGCAAAAGAAGTCCCTTAGCTGGCAAACTGAAATACTTTTTATAGAATCACAGATTTTAAGGCATAGTTTAATTGCACCCTCACATTGGACAGGTTTAGAGAGCATTGAGGCTGAGAGGAGAAAAACTCCATACTGGATGTCAGAGTGCAACATTTCTAGCCTCTTGTCCATGATCCCATTTTCCACACTTACACTAGCACTGGGGTGCTTTAATGGATTTCCAAGGTATTGATAGTTTCTTTTTTGAAAGGGAAGACCTGCCAAGAGGCCTACATCTGCACCTGATGTGATCTAAAGACCTGGAGTTATTTTCTACTGGACAATGTCTGCCAAGAAATTTTGTTATTCATAACTAGGTCAAGTAGAATCTCTCTATAGCAGCTCAGGTATTTGAAGTGTCTTGTCTTAAACCTTTCAACATAGATATCCATAGGGTTGGTATGACAGCAGGGACAAGAGACTTCTAGACAACTGTTCAGCATAGGAAATTAGAGGAAACAGAACTTGCTGTTATAAATGGCAGTTTAGTGAACATTGTCGTCCCCCTTATTAGCCTTTATATTAATTATGGTATGAATGGCATGTTAGGAAAATATGAGCCCTTCTACGCCCATCTGTGTTGGATTCTACCAAAAGAAAACATTCTGATGAAGAAGAAAAGAAGGACAGAGTTCTGTGAGTTCTGCTGTGACTCGTTTGGGTGCTTAGAGACAGAATAGGGTAGGAGGAGAGAGGGACTGGAAGTCTCTTGGTCTTGACTTCTGGAGAAAATTGTAGATTCTGCAAATGGCCACCTCTTTTGGGATCCCACTCTCCACTATTTTACAATATTATTAGGAAGCTATTTTTTTTTTTTCAAAAGATCCAGAAGGAAAACTGGGAGACAACAAGAAAAGGGCAGAGATAAGGTTAATATTTAGGAGATTTTTTTCCCTGTAAAATTTTCTTCTGCTTTAAGAGTACCAAAATCAAGTGCATCTACCAAGCTGTGTCCTAAGTTTAATATCACCTTGGAAACTAAATTCCCTCAGGAAGTTAATGATGGTTAGGCAGATGACAGATCCACAGTTTGGATGCTGGTTTGTTCTGTGTCCTTTTTCAAAACAGACATAAAGTTTGAAAGTAATTAGACCAAGACTATAAAAAAACAAGGGATTCTGTGGCTAATATGAGCCAAAGGGACACTGAGTGTTGCTCAGAGACCTAGGCATGTCAATTTAAGCCCTATGAAAACAGCACTGACACTCTTGGATTTTATTAATTTTCAAGTGGAGAAAAAAACCCCTCAAACAAAAAACAAACAAAACAAACCAATAACCAAAGAAAAAAACAACCCCAGAAAACCCACCAAAACCCCCCTGCTTCTTTCCCCCTCTTGTTCCTTTCTTTCAACTGACGTTACTAGAGAATAAATAGTCATGCATTATGCAGCACAATTATTCTATGGGAAATGTTCACAGTCATCTAAATTAATGGAATAAGTATGTAAACTTCCAACTGCTAGACTCAGAGGATTTTCAAGCACAGATACAGTAACAACAGCTGGTTTCTTTAAGAACTCTAAGTAAATTCATTTTAAAAAATTAAATATGCCTACATGCAGCATATTTTGACTGAGTTGCAAAGAAAGAATCCCCATTGCTCCTGCTCTTACTGTAGCATATTGCTTTTCATGCTTTCCCCAGAGTATTGAAAGAATGCTGCAGATGTTCTCATTTAAATGCTCTGTGTCCTGTTAAGTAGATGAGAGAGAAGCCTCTGTGCAAAGTCTCAACCACTTTTCAGAATGAAGGTTGTGAAATATTTTCCTTCTCTGTCAGATTTTTCATGTGAGTGTTGAACCAGAGCACCAGTTTTCACGTTTTGGAGAATATGAGGAAGCAGTGTGTGCAAACAAATTAATGAAGTTTAAATTAAATTCAAGATTTCAATTGAGTTTTGCTATTTGTAGTTTATCTTGTATTAGTGTTCATGCTAAATAGTGTAAAATGGAGAACTGATATCTAAGGATTTATATACACCATAATTAATACTTGTAAGGTATTAATACGTGTAAGGTACACATTGAAGTTAATACTAATTAATGAATGAAAACTGGGCACATCAACAGTGATTTCAACCTGAACAAAACTGTAAGAGGGAGTTTCACATTTAATATAGGGACACCTGCAATTTAACAGTATTCACAGAATCACAGAATGAATGTTTGGAAAGGACCTTTGAGATTGTCAAGTCCAACCTATGACCTAATACCTCCTTATCAACTAAACCATGGCACTGAGTGCCACGTTCAGTCTTTTTTTTAAACACATCCAAGGATGGAGCCTCCACTACCTCCCTGGGCAGCCCATTCCAATGCCTAATCACTCTTTCTGTGAAAAATTCTTTCCTGATGTCTAGCCTAAACTTCCCCTGGCACAGCTTAAGTCTGTGTCCTCTTGTTGTGTCAGTGATTACCTGGGAGGAGACACCGGCCCCCACCTGGCTGCCCCCTCTTTTCAGAGAGTTTTAGAGAGTGATAAGGTCACCTCTGAGTCTCTTTTTCTCCAGGCTAAACAACCCCAGCTCCCTCAGTTGTTCCTCACAGGGTTTGTGTTCCAAGCCCCTCACCAGCCTTGTTGCCTCCTCTGGACGTGTTCACGTGTCTGAATGTCCTTCCTAAACTGAGTGGCCAGAGCTGGACACAGCACTCAAGGTGTGGCCTCACCAGTGCCCAGTATAGGGGAAGATTCACCTCCCTGCTCCACTGGTCACACTATTCCTGATCCAGGCCAGGAGCCATTGGCCTCTTGGCAACCTGGGCACACTGCTGACTCATGTTCAGCTGCTGTCACCAGAACCCCCAGGTCCCTTTCTTCCTGGGCACTGTCCAGCCACTCTGTCTCGAGCCTGTAATGCTCCAGGGGATTATTGTGGCCAAAGTGCAGGACTCAACACTTGGACTTGTTAAAATTCATGTTGTTGTGATGCCTTAAGTTTTAGCTTTTGTATTCTCCAGATTCTGTACTGCATTAGTATATAACCCTGAACTTCATATGAAGTGTTACCAAGTTCTCACAGTTTAGGTAGACAAAACAATCCTTTTCCAGCCTTAGAACTAAGAACACCATTGCAGCTTTCAGGACAAAAAAGTATGAACAACAGTGGAGGAAGACCTTCCCAGTGCTTGAATGGCTATCAAGAGGACTTCTTCTATTTGACTTTCTGCTTCTGAGTTCCTTGTTTCCAATCTAAATCAACTTGTTGTTAACTTTTTTCTTGTTTCAATTTTAAAGGGTATGTTTCATTTTAGTGTTTAAAAAAACATAAAGGGCAGTGACTTCACTAGCAGATGGTTTCCTTATCATTAGACTTTGAAGTGTCTATGTAAGTGAAAGGTAGATTTAAGAGGTAAAGTTGTTATCTTCTCAAAATAATCCATTAGTTAATCATGTTAAAGCATATAGATAGCTTTGAGAGGTAGATTGAACTAAAGCAATAATTTAATAATAATAGTTGGTAAATATTTGATATAGAGGCCTACTCTGAGCTCCTTACTGTATTATCAGGAATTATGATTCCATGAGCTGAAAGGTGTTGGACAGTTCAGAAAACCAGGCAGGAAAACAATATGATTTCAACTGGATTCCTTTTCTGAGCTCAGCTGGAGAGAAATCCCCTTCACTATGTGTGAAATGACAGATTTGTACTGTAAACTCATGCTTCCAGGAACAAAGCCCACTAGCTGGTATTGTTTGAAATAGAGGGAAAAGCCTTCCTTTGCTCTGGAAGGAAGGAGAACTTTCACAAATATCTCTGGTGTCTGGTTGGCAGCTACAGCTGGCAAAGCAGATGACCTTTCTGAGATGGGATAAAAATGAGAAATATTTTTGTAAATACATTTACTTATTATTTATTTACAGAAAGTTGATGTCTGCACTTGTATATTGGTATTATTGGTTCTGTGTATAATTGACAGGTACCTTAAGTCACTTTGCATGGATCTTAGGCAGTAGGTGGGCTTTAAATGTGGTAATAATTTCTAGACATGTGTGGAGCTGATCAGGAAATTCAAGCTGTAATTTATAAAATGTCTTGCTTGCAATTAATATAAACTTTTTTAGTAGTTACCTAATTTCAACCTTATTTTATGCTTCTGTCTTGGATTACTTGTGATTTGATTGCTTGGAATATCTGCATGGTTTAAATTTTTTGTTTGTATCAGATTCTAGTTGCAGGCTAGGAAAATTAATCATGACAGCAAAGAATATGGAATATTTCCTACTAAGGATCCACTCTCATACCCTCAAACTCAAATAAAAAATCACAAATATCCTCTTCCCTTCTTCCTTCTGCCCCCAAATTTGTGAGCCAGTGTCACAAACTTTGGAGTATGAATGATGGCACAGTGTGGAGCAGGGGCAGTACCTCTCCCAAGTGGTTGATCAATCTTCCATCTCGCTGCTTACTCATAAATTCATTCATTCAGTGCAAAACTCATGACAATTATAATAAAGCACCATTACTAATACAGCTACACTGGAGCCTGACTGAGATCACTATTGCAGACAAAATTGCATAGTGAGTGTAGGAATTGGTTTATTTTGTCCTTATGTAAGGGATTTCAGTTGTAAATTTTTTCCAAAATTCTCCTTTTGAACAGTGAAAGAGATTATTGTACTCGAGCTTCAAACCAGCAGCATTTTGCAACTGGATTAAAAATATACTGATAATGTTGCTTTGTTGCCAGTGAAAGCTTGAAACTTTCTAAAGAAAAGTAATAAAACCACCTCATAAACAACTTTGTGGCTTTTCAACATAGGGCAGCTAACCGCAAAAATAAAATACATCAAGTGTGTGCTGGATTGAACTACTTAGGGTTTATTGCAATTACTTCTAGAGTATGCAGACTGATAATATAAAATGGTATCAAATTCAGAATGTGGCCTTGAACACTGCTCCAAAGCTTCCTCGAGTAGAGAAATTACACCTTTACTCAACACAGATTTTAAAATGACTCAGAAACTCTGGAGGGTTCTGTACAGAGGATCACAAGGGTGAATACATGAGTCTGAAACAATAATGAGCCCTTTACAAGGTTGACTGCAGGAATTTATCTGTCATTCTGACATGCCAGAAAAAAAATCTACTGGAAATCTTGGTGGCAAGAACATGAATTGGACTTGTTGAGATTTAAGATATCCAAAAGCAGATTAATGTGAAGACATTCCATTAATCAACCTGACAACAGGAAAATCCAGACAGAGGGAAAGTATAGAGCTGTCTGGCTACAGAATGGCCCATTACTATTTTTTTCCATACACATTCTGGTGCTAGAGTGTTTTTTGAGCTATTCTCACAAATTTTATGTATTGTGCTGGCTATTACTTTACATAGCACTTTATTTTTATAATCAGATTATAGTCTTTTACTGTATCTGACCCTCTAAACCTTGGGGGTTCCTTTTCTTTCATGCAGCACTGGAATCAACAGGGCACAAGTTCCTGGGGAACAGTAAATAGCAAGTGGGGCTTGTGCATGTGGCTTGTGATTCCCAACTATGCAAGCACGTTATTATCAGGTTTTGTTAATCTTCCCATTGTACTGAGTAAGGCAAAACATTTCCCTGTGTCCTCATTCCTTTGAGGCCCAATGGGCTTAGCTGGAGGTCAGAGAACCATTTGTTAATATTAAGGTTATATATTTGGACAGGTAGGAAAAATACCAACAGCTGAACCATCAGTGAAATTTGCACAGGCACTTTATCTGTGTAACACATGTTAGTTCACCTTATTGCTGCAGTGTGGCTTTTATCTTCCTGCTCTTTGGTAAAAACTAAGCAAACTGTGGATAACTCTGAAAACTTACCGTTTTCAGTCTTTTCTCTACATTGAATAAAGCAACAAACCTTTAGATCCAAGAGAATATACATCTAGAAGTTCTGTCTAAAATTGAATTCCTCATTTAAAAAACATTTTCTTTAATAAACATTCTTCATGCACAAGTGCAGCAACAGCCTTTAAGTCACTGTCATTTTTCTCAAACCTGTAGTTCCTGCATCAGGACTTTGCTAGGCACCATTAGAACTGCCTCTCTGTTTTTAAGGACTTGATTGTGTGCAGAAAGTGAAGGTACTCATGTTAATTTGTAGGACACCTGTCTGATGTCCTGAAGTGTGGATTGGTGATAAATACTAATGGAATATTGCTAATGTGCTGTATCAGTTAATAGAGAAATGCTGTCTCACCTTCATTCCAGCTGGCAGCCAGAGTCCTTTGGAGTGATACTACCAACACCAATTTATGCAACAGTAACTTCATGTTCTGTAATTTTCTTTGTAGTAAATAATAATATTTTACTACCAGAACCTATGCCTGGAATACTATCCATGAATGTGTTCTAAACAGCAGGAACTTGAAACGGTTTCAAGACAGTAACCATGAAAAGGAAGAGGCTGTAGATCGCTTTTGTTGTCTTTCCATCTCTGTCTTTCAGCATATCCCTTCTGTCTCCTATATTCTTCCCTTTACCACCAAGGGCCTAGAGTTCAACATTTATTCCTACTACAGACAGTCTTCTCTGATATCCAGTTTTCATAGCCAAAGGAATCCAAATTTCTAACCTAAATTCCTTGGCACAGGAATGTGACACATAAAACACAATGAACTTTTACCTTAGTATGTTGGCATGAATGGCTGTAATCAGATTAGGAGGAAGGTAAAGTCAAGGAGACAAGAAAAAAGATTTAGACAGTAAGAAATCTGGTAGCATGGAAATGTACACCTAAAAAGGAGCAAAGTAGAGTCAGCATAACTTTTCTTTTTCTGCTGTAAGAAAACCAGATTTTCTAAAACAAGTGATATTTTAAAAAAAATAGAAAGCAAGCTGCCCATTCCCTTTAATGTCTTCTAAAGTCCTATGTTGAAAAGTTCTCTTGTTCCCCAAGGATCAAAATGCAATGGATTTTCATTTCATCCCATGGCAGATTAGCCTGGAAGAATGACTTCTTCCTGCACAGGAGCCAAGCAGCTGGGGAAAAGGCAGCAGTGAAGTGATAACAATACAGAGCAGCACTCCCTGGGGATGCTGCAGGCCAGGACCTGAGTGCCTCTGCATAATACAAGCTCTATATTCCATTGGAAGCATGTTGTGACATCTGTGAGGACTGCTGCGGTCTGGAGGCTTTCACAGTTCATCTAGGATCAGCTAGGGATTTGTGACCATGTTGGATGAAACCATTTGGGACACTGTGTTCCAGAAGGTAGACAGCATTCTCTTTGCCTGTGCTGAAACACTAACTTGTCTTTTGCAGAATAAAGTGTATTTTCAAGACTATTTTACCTCTCTTCTAAATGAATTCATAAATGTAGGATAAAAAACTGTTAATCAACCCCTATACATAAAACAAATAGTTGTTATGGAGAAGTAGGTTTTGAAATGAAAGCCCTTCATAATTTCAACAAAAAAAATTTGAATTTTTCTAGCCCAATCTTTAACAACAGAAAGCACTTGAAATGCCATTTTTCTTTGCCTCTACTATGTGGCATGTTTTTGACTCTGAAATCTTGTTTGGGATTCTTCTTGCTTAGAATTTTTTTTCTTTTTTTTTGGCCAGAGTTCCTTCAACCTTTACGTGAGCTTGTAGTTGTAAACTGGCTTCTATTACAAAGTTCAGTTAAAACATTTCTTTTAGGCCATGAGTAAATTGTACTATGATAACTCATTCATCTATTCCATATTAATTTTTTATAAATAAAGTGATTTCACAGTATATTTTTTGTTAATCTCATTTCTGGCTAAGAAATGTGACTGTGAAGAAATCTGTCTAATCTAATGTGAATTTGAATTAGCAGCAGAGAGTTTGGTGCTTTCTATTTTGCACCTCAGATAAATGGGTTTTTAGGAGGATGTTGCCTATTTAATGCTTTATAACTAGAAAACTGAAGAAGCATGAGCAAAGAGCTGAGGGAAATCTTGAGGAAATTGTTATACAGCAAGAACAAGGGAAAAAAATGTGAATTTTTGATTAATATTTTTATATAAATGTGAGGTACTTAATGAATGTGATATACTACAAAATCACTTGATAACCAGGGGAGTTGTGCCAGAGTTGTCTTTTTATTTAAAGATCAGTGCACAGTGTATTTGCTGAGTCATGAGCTTTATTTCAGCACACAGTCCTTATTTGACTTCGAAAAGACAAAAGAAAGGCAACCTAAGCCTCAAAAAAGAATATACTACATGATCTTTTCTTTGATAATTCTGGACAAGGAAAGACTAAAATAAGTATTTTGTGTGACAAAAGAGATTGGATTTGACAGTTCCTCTCTGAAGGACTGCAGAATAACCAACAAGTTTGATGCCAAAAAATGATATTAGCAAAGTGATAATTGGCTGGCAGTGTATAGTGCTTTTCTAAAATACCAGTGTGGGGGCTTTAATATAAATAAAAATTAAGAAAAAAAGAGGAAAATTCTCCAAGGTTACCTGGAGGGAAGCAGGGGATGAAGAAATTAAACACCTTTGCAATGTTGCCTTGCATTAACACACACGGAATATGTGCCATGTTCCATTATCGGGAGTCAGTGTTTGAGATTCCAGGAGCAACACTAAAAGTTTAGCAAAGAACCACCTCCACATTAATTATCACCCTTCAATTTTAATTCTTTCATCAGGTAACCTCACATTTTTAATTTTCTTCAATAGAAAGAGATGTTTTTTAAATCTTAATGAGGCTGATGCAGTTGACCTGTACGCATATGCTTATAATGCTCTGCATCTCATTAAAGGTACAAAATAGTATGTGATTCATAAGGGTTTCTCCATACTCCTGTGCAGTTTAAAGAGGAACAGAGATAAATGGAGTATATTTTGAAATATTTATGAGTTTTACTGCTTGACAGGAAAGGTAGAGAATTCTCAACAGCCAAAAGAACTTGACAGTTTTGTTACACAGTAAAGACAGTAACTAGAAACGTATGAGGGATGATTGATGTGCTTCCAGACTTCTTCCATAAAATACAGCTCTGTCTACCCAGCACAATATTATCCTATAATTTCTTCTCTTTTTTAGTCTGTTGAACTGGATGCTGTGGAAGCTATGACCACATGCATAAAGTTGCTCCTTGCTTTGTGGAGTTTTCTTTGGCTGCAGGCACATTTTGCAAGCAAATTCAATTATACATTTAAATCTGTTCTCTGCTTGGACTAAGGCTTTTTGGAGGAACTCCTTTTTGTATTCAGGAGCCGAGAGCATGGGAAGTGAATGATCTAAAATGATTATTTTGAAAATGGTATAAAAATTGCTTTATTAACCTATTTGGAGAAATGTGGTATAAGTGAGTAATATAGCTACCAGTATTTTAATTTGGAAGTGTTAATCAATATTTGGTGTTGCTAGACTAATTTGTGGCTGGAAGGTTGCACCTTACAATGGTTTAGGAAGGACAACTGTGGTAGCCTCAGAACAGGACATAACTTTTCTTATGCTATTACTACACAAACACAACCCTCTCATCTTGTGTGGAGGAGGTCAAGTGCTTTCAAGGAGCCAGGATTTTCTGCGTATCTGTGACATTCCAGCCCTGCAGACAATGTGGTAACCTGTATTTTCAATGATATGAAGGTGACAATGAATGAAAATGACTGCCAGATGTGTTCATTAAATTTGATATTCCAGGGAGACAGATCTTCAACTATTTTTTAATAATCCCATTGAATCAAAAAAGAAGTGTGATCTTTCTTTCAAATAAAATTAAGATAAATGTTTCATCAGTCTTTATAAAGTATGCGTAAATATATTTATTTCAATTTGTGTAATATTCCTGGTAACTGCTTCATGAAAATGTTCTTTCTGTAAGAGCTTGAAAGTAACTGTGCTATTTTAAGGGTTCTAACAATTTCTATTCAATGTTTTTGCTTTTATTTCTCTGATCTCAGCAAAATCTCATTAAAGTGACATATTTTAACCTAATAAAATGAAAATTTAAACACTGCTTGTCACTTTTTGGGGGAAGGAAAAAAAACCTTGTACTTCCACATGCTAGTAAAGAAAAAGGCACATTCTGCAAAGGGTACTTGAAATGCTCATTAAAAATGTTAGAAAAGTTTATCTGAAACTTCAGCACAGTTTTATTCCTAACTGGGTAAACTTCTGTTTTGAAATTGTGCTTACTGTTTGCTTTTCAAAGCCTTCATGTTTGTCTGGAGGCAGAATCCTAAAACATGCTCTTTTACAAGTGGTGTTTTCATCTTGTTTTATTTTAAAATTAGGACTTCCTTGATTCACCATAAACTCTTACAAAAAAAGTGTTTCATGGAATGTGATCATATTCTTGAAGGTGCTGCTTTGAAGAGAGGATGATGGGAATATTCTACCTGTGCTGGCTGTGTTACATGAATGTCACAGCTATGTTTTACATACATGTAACATTTAATGTTGCTGTAGAAAGGAAAGGTCCCACTTACAGGAAAATATGGGTGCCACCACATGTTACTGTTAACACAGGGGGTTAACTTTTCAGCTCCTCTCCAGGTAAAATCCTTGTCTGTTCCTCCCAGTGAGGTTGTCAATGCTGCTGTCAGTTTTCACCAAAAAGCAAACACAGTTGTGGTACGTGTATTTATAGTAGCTGCCTTTGTTTTTTAATCTAGAGTGTATTTTAGGAGGATATGATTTTCTTCTGTATTGTTGTTGCCAGCAGACACATCTAGTGCATTACTATTGCTTTTATTTTTTCCTTGCTGCTTTTGTTGCAGACAATTTTATAATGTGTGTAGGTTCCTGAAAGCTGAGCTGGCACACTTGAAGACTGCTGAGTGGCTCCTGCCTGGGCGTGGGGACATCCTGGGTTCACCAGTTCTTCTCCCTGGCCTGAGTCTCTGAGCACTGCGCTCTGTCTGTAGATGGCAGTGGGCTTACACTATGCAGCAACTTTTCCAATGCAGTGTCACAGTAAGAAACTGTTTCAGATTCCTATTTTCAGACTTTTCCTCTGGTGTTCCTTTCTTTCCCCCTGTCCCCCTTTCCCCCTGTCCCTTTCCTTTCCTCCCTTCCCATTGTTGACCTTTTAGCAATAAAACCTGTACTGATTTCTTCTCATTCCAGGTGTTTATGTCTTATATCCGTTCTCTAAACTTCCATTCATTTCACTTTAGCAGGGGTGTATTTTTAAGTGGCTTTTTTTTTTTTTTTTTAAAGTGGGGAAATGCTATAATGTAACTTCCAGAAATGTCATAATGTAATCAGAACAGATTAGCCATTATAATTTCTCATTCTCTTCCCTTGAAGTATTTCTTTCTGTTATTCAGCCAGCCTTTGAAATTGAAAGCTGTGGAAATGTCTGTTTTAAAGTTATCCTTTAGAGCCAAAAGACTTGCTGCTGTTTCACTTAGGGATCTGAAGACACAGGGGAAAAAGAAATTAAAGCACATGGAGAAAGACAAGGATGGCTGCTCCCTGGATAGGGGAACATGGGAGAGATCAGGGGATGTGTGTGCTGGGGAGATCAACCTCTGGCCTGTGAAGAGGGGGCAGACTCTAACACTTAGCTAAAGAAAACTTCTGGCACCAATGCAGTCAGATGTGACTGTAAGGTTGTAAGGCAAGGAAAATGAGTCTGAGGGGTTTGTCTCAGACTAAACCCTGCTAAGTACCAGGAAAAGGCCTGATTCAGCCTGAATATCACCAGTGTATTTTCCCACTAAAGCTGCTTACCTTTTTTTTTTTTTTTTTTTTTAATAATATTTTCTCCTGAGCCAAGTAGATAGATTGAAATATTACCAGCCTATGCATTTGCACTGACAGCTCTCCAATCTGATACTCAGGCAGTAATATTTAACAACTTCCAGTGAGAAAGATGAAATAGGGGTGGGTGTGTAGAAATCCAGTATGTTGGTATACGCTTAGCATCTTTAATATTCAAAGGGTACCGTGTTGTTTCTTTCATATGAGAAGGTTAATCCAGGTCTCTTACTTGTATGACTTTCCTCCCACTTTACTATTCATATTACTCAACTCTAGGCTCCAAGTGGGACATTCGTAGTTTTCAGATCCTGTCTTTGGAGTTATTTCAATCTCTCAGACAAATATAAATGAAAGTAAATAAAATGACATGGCCAGCAGGTTAAAGGAGGTCCATTCTTTCCTACTGCTGCGCATTTGTGACACCCCGCTGGAATGCTGCCTACGGTTCTGGTGTCACCAGAGTAAGGACATGGAACTGTTGGAGGAGGAGACCTCCCAGTTACTAAGAGGACTGAAGCACCTCCTCTGTGAGGACAGGCTGTGAAAGCTGGGGCTGTTCAGCCTGGAGAAGAGAGGTTGCATTGAGACCTCATAGCAACTCTCCAGTATCTGAAGGGGCTACAGGGAAGCTGGAGAAAAATTCTTCATCAGGAACTGTGTTGATAGGACAAGGTGTAACGGGTACAGAATGAAAGAGGAGAAATTTATGTTGGTTATTAGAAAGAAATTCTTTACTGTGAGGATGGTGAGGCACTGGCACAGATTGCCCAGAGAAGTTGGGGATGCCCCATCCCTGGAAGTGTTCAAGGCCAGTTTGGATAGGGAATCTGACCAACCTGGTCTAGTGGGAAGTGTCCCTGCCTATAGCATAGAGGTTGAGACTAGATGGTCTTTAAGACCCACTCCAGCCCCCTTAACATTCTATAATGTTGTCCATACTTCTGTACTGTGCAGGGTTGTAAATGCACCGGAATAAATATCTGTAGATGATATAATTATTTTTTTAGCAACTATAAAGGTTTTGTCAGCTGAAGTTCAGAAGGTTCAGTAAGAGCTCATATTTTCAGGTGTCCTAAATCTTTTCTGTTTTAAGACACATGTGCATATAACGCCAGTGCAAATAGCCAGAGGGCCAAAAGGAAAACATGCCAGCATTTACTTTTCTTGTTACTGGGTTTTAAATATGAGCAGGCAATATGTAAAACAGAAAGTTGAAAGAAGACACAGGAATGTGGCTAAAGGGTTAATTTGGAGCAAGAATGCCAGAACTTGGTGCTGGTTTTCCACTTAGGTAAGACAAGTCCTGCCTTGAAGCTGCTATGGATACACACCATTTTGTGGCTGCATTTCAGTTCCCTTCCTGTAAAAGCACTATTTTTGCCTCTGGGGCTTGATGAAATAGGCATGTTGAATTGTGAAGTACCAAATGTTGGAGGAAGGGAACATAATGGGAGGTGAAGAAGCTGCTTTTAAGCTCTCCAAGGCTACTCTGGAAACTTTATCACATAAACAATGTGATAGAAGAAGTTATAGAAGCACAGGATGTGGAGCAAAACCACTGAAAAACAAAAAACATACATGAGAGAAAAGTGCATGTAAAAAGCATTTCCAAGATGCTATTAGTGAATGAGCATAAAAGGAAATGTCTTTCAGATGAGCATAGAAAAGTAGAAGTAGCAGAGTCAATTACTCCAAGCCTGCAAAAGCAATTTGATATCTAAGAATCCAGATGAAACTCTGGTGTCCCTTGGAGTCAGTTGGCTATAGGAGATCTGTGTAAGTAGAATTTCTCTAACCATTCTTCAAGTCTGTTATATGTTACTGGAGACCTATATTCCTTCCAAAGAAAGGTCATTTCATAACAAATGTACGCTAAATTCTAGATTAATTAGATCATAGCTTTATAAAGTAAGCTGGCAAATGTGCCCCAGGCCAGGAGGACAAGGTAATTATTCCATATATAAGGATCTTACCTATGTGGCTGTTTTAGCTTTGATCCTGCAAGCTCTTTATGTTATACCTAATCTGAACCAGATGGGCTCTTCTGTTGAAGTCATTGCTTGCTGACCTGAAGTTTTCCACTGAACCAAGCTAGCTTCAGTTGAAACATTTGACATGAAGTCAGAAGAGTAATAAATTGAAATATGCAAACTGAAAAGTTGTTTCTGGTCACATTTGAATCATAGAAGATTTTGGGTTGGAAGGGACCTTTAAAGGTCAATGTCCCTGCAGCGAGGACTGCATTTTCCTCTAGAAAAGGTTTTTCCTCTAGAACAGATTGCTTGGAGCCCTGTCCAACCTGATTGTGAATGTTTCCGAAGATGGGACATCTACCAACTCTGTGGCCTACCTTTTTCAATGAGCTGGACACAGTACTTTAGGTGGAGTCCCAGCAGAGATGCGTACCCCTCATCCTCCCCTAAGCAGTGTTTTTGTTTAACATTTACTGGAGAGAAGAAAAAAAAGTCTTAAAGTATTTCCTTAGTTTTTGCCTTATTAATTCTCACTATAATTTTTTCCCAGCAAACATCCATCTGAAGACACTCAGAAAAGAGTTGTAGAAGGAAGACTATTAGGTCACAGTACTTGTGAGGTGGGATGCACTGTGGTTATGTGTTACAGCACACACACCCATTTGGGGGGGGCAGCACACCAAAGATAAAAAGACCCAGGTAATTTCTGGGCTGATCCATGAATCAAATGGATAATTCTGAATTACAGATCCAGCACCAACACTGTTCCTCTAGAAAGGGAATGGTGACATTTGTCTGATAGAGGCAGGTTGCTTTTCTGACTGCTACAGTCAACTGCAGAAATGAAGGGATGACTCTGACCTATCTAAAGGTTAATTAAAAGGAGTCAGGAGTAGATCAAATAAAGGCCAGACCTTCCCTCCTTGCTCATGGGGAACCCCACCAAAGGTGATTTGGATTTGAAGTCTGTAGGACCGAACACTGAAGATGCAGAGCTCTGAGCAGATTTTGGTTGTGGTTTTAAATCTCAGCTTCTTTTGATATCTGCTGTTTGTATGTGATTGTTAGCAAAGTTTTAATAACTGAGTACGATTTAAGATCAGGTAGGAGTAGTGGGAAGGGATCAGTGGTGACCTATGAGGCTTAACCAACCAACAGGTATGTGAAGATCATGAAGTTATATAGTGACTTTTCATACATATAAAACCCAATTCTATATACACAAACAGCTTAAGTCACCACAAAATTACCACTAGGAAAGCAAGTATACTTATGGTATGAGTAAAGTAAATATATGTACATTACAAATGATTACAAAATTCCAATTCTGAAGTAAGCATTTACTTATGAACATTTACTTGTATATACCTATAAATATGTGACTTGTAACCAAACTGCTTCCAGGAGTGGGGCCAACCAATAATGGAAAAGTCTTACTTAAAGATGATCTGCACCCCTGGAACTGGAGTTTGTCAGGTGTTCCCAGCCAGGATCCCATCTGTCAGGGAGGTCTGATCTCCTTTTAGAGTAGGCAGTGAGTTACTTTTTATACCTTTTGGTGTAGGTATATAAGTGTGTGTAGGACATCAGCTCATGAGATAGCTGTTGATAGCTTGTACTTTTCTAGAAGGCAAATTTGTTGTCACAGTTTGTGTCTTGCTTCCATCAAATTTTATTTTTATCCTGATAACTACTCCCTGTCAGGAAAGCTTAGGGTGAGCTTGCCAGGGATGTCCTTCACCATCACCATGTTTACCAGTTTGTAGTTGTAGGAGCCCCATCACTAGGCAGAGACCATAACAAGATAAACAACGAGACATGCTTGCAGAACTTTCTGCATGCTTGCAGAAACCACTTAAGCTTTCTCAGACTTCAGGGTCCAAGAAGATCATGTAAATGTTCAAAAAAGATACTCCTAACCCTTCCTTCAATTTATTTTTTCAAGGAACTCTTCATGAAGTAAATAACCACCTCAGCTGTTCTCTCTCTCAAGCATGGCTCCTTCCTCATCTGTCCAATGGGATTAAAACCAAGCCAACTAATTTGACTGCAATGTTATAAACAGCACACTGTGTTCATTTTCAGAGGTATGGTGTTCACTGTTCTTTGTTTTATAAGTTTATGGCTCAGTTCACAAACCTTGAGAACGTAAAATTGTTTATTCCTTAATGTAAGGAGCTTGAGATTTGAGACCTCTGGATGTAGCATCTTGTGTATAAAATTTATGGTATTTAATGTTTTCATAGTTAATACACTACAACCAATCCCTAGAATCCAACTCATAGAGGCAGCAATCCATCTTATTTGCTTAGCCACATGGATGGCAGGGTAGTGAAGAAAAATTAACAAGCAGATACCACAGAATAAGTGTGGGTTTAAACCTGGACTGTTTTTAAAACAATGAGCAATCTATAGATAAATAACCAGAGTATTCATATAAAACTTGATATGCTGAGAGCATATCAGCCAAAACCATTCTCTTCTGGGCAACTAGTAGGTTGGGTTTTTTTGCTAGTAGGATATTTTCCCAAATAAATTAGGTTTTTATTTGGCAGCAATTAGTATACAAATGAGTCCTTTTATTTCAGATTATAATGGAAAAGTCTATGCTTGTCTTCAAGTACAGTCACAGGTCATTGACATTCAATATATTCAAGACCTTCAAACCTCACAGTGGTATTGCCTGTGGCTTTTTTTTTTTTTTTTTTTTTTTTTTTTTTTTTTTTTTTTTTTTTTTTTTTTGTTTTTTTTTTTTTTTGTTTTGTTTTGTTTTGTTTTGTTTTTTGCATGTTTTAGACTGTCATTTTGGTTTTGCTTTGTTTTGGTGCCAGTGAATTTTGGTGAATCTGTAGAGCTGGCAGGAAAGGCCATGAGGTAACAGTCTCTCAGTCCTAAAAGGAAGGTGGGAGGAGAATCTGCATGCATAGGAGCATTCTTGGAAACTTGGAACTGAGTCAATAACTCGAAGTAGAAAAATACATCAATTAAAACACTATATGGGGCCCAAAATAGAATCCAAGGGCCCAACAGAGCACATCCATGATGTGCATTCAAGGCAAACATCTTTGACACAGGAAGTTTTCCTTGGCTGGTTCCCTTTATCACTATAATCCAAGCAAATGTTAATGTATATCCTGAAAAGACAAGAAGGTTCCCCAGAAGTATTCCTGTACTAACATTATTAACCAATCCTTCCTTTAATGTATTCTGTTCTTTTTTTGGCTAAAGAATAGAGTGATAAATAAATGTCTTGAGAATCAATATATCTGTATAGTATGTACTTATTTGAAGCCCATGATTAAGTAAACTTTAGTAATTTGGTACACAGCGTGTTGAGGGTTTTTTTTCCTGAAACAATCAAACTCTTCTGGTTTTCCTAGGGAATTATATTGCTAGCAAAGTCATTAGTGTTTGCACATCAGTTTTGAGCCAAATTATGAATATCCCTGAATGCAAAGGGGTAAGTTTCTAAGCTACATCATTACAGAACAAGTGCATTGAGAATAAGATTTTTTTTTTAATCCAAAGTACTTGGGGAGTTTACTCCTGAGTATTCAAATTAATCATTAATCACAAAAGCAATTTGTTGGGCATTTGAAAATCGTTACCAGTTTAAAAGACTTAGTTTCTATTTCAAAGCTTTCACTGGGCAAAAAAGCTGCAGCTGCCACTAGAGAATACCCAATCTACACAGCAATTTAAAGACTGTGTTTACAACAGACATATGTGGTTTAATTTTCACAATTTTTTGTAATCTACTTTAATATATATTACTCGTTCACAGCAAGGAAAAATAGCCTTCAGTAAAACAAGTATGTTTGATATGTTGGACCTGGCACATTCCGAGCCAGTCTGCAGAGTTCCTCATGGGACAAATTGGTGGGAAGCATCTTGCCCTGGAGAGGTCCAAGAGCAGCTTCAAGCTGAGTTTATGTACACTTTCATGGAGGCTTTGTGGTGAAAAATAAGTGACATTGGTGGTAGGACAAAGGATACAGCAACTTTCAGGAGGTTGTTGCTCTCTTATATGACAATTACAGTATGAGTTAGGTCCACTGTAACTTTACAAGAGCATTTCAATTTGGTATTTAATAACCCTGCCTTCAGTAAACAGGCAGCTCTGAAATCTGCCATTCTGGCACAGATGTGTAAGTCCTGGGCATCTTGCCTATTGGAAAATCCTTCACTAAGTTGCTTTGGGAATTAGTGTTGCTACAGAGGCATGTAGCTGCAGAGAACCAGATACTGAGGAGGAATATTTGAATTTCTGTATGTTTTAGTCTTTTTAAAAAAGCTTATATAAGAAGATATTGTTTTACTTAACTATATAGGTTTTATTATTTGTGTACAAGGATTATTTGCACTCATTCTATAAAAATGGGAATGTGTTTCAAAACTAAATGAAAGCAATTAGTCAGGTACTGCACTAATTTGTAAACAAATCAGTGGGAGATCCTAAGTCAGAACAACAATTTAATAGGAAAATTAAAATAAAGTCTGAAAACACTGGCTTAAACTGACAGAGTCAGGGTACAACCTGACACCCTGTTGGTCAGGGTGGTGGTAGCAGTCCAATTAAATGGTGGCTGCAGTTCTCTTGGAGTGATAGATATGGTTCTGTTGAAGCAGTGATCCTGTAGAAGCACCTGATCTTTCTCTGAAGGTCCAGTGGTGGTTATGTAGTTCTTGTCCTTTAGGAATTCAGTGGATAAGGCTGCTTGTGTTGTTCCAAACCTCATACCATATCCAGGTAGGAATGCTTGGCTCCTCTCTCTGGGTGGAGCATCTCCCAATGGGATGGTGTAATTTTGTCAGTCATGCAGTCAGACTTTGATGGCCCATTAACAGAAGATATCCCCTGTATCCCCTGGAGTTATCAGAGATGAGTCATGGAAGCGATAAAGAACACTGCCCACCTGGTTTTAACAGCTTATGAAGATGGTGGTAGGATACATACCTTTGGTTACATCTTATATTGTAACCTAAGACAACATGTACCTGTTGTCTCTTGTCTATAGTAACCCCCCTCCTTCCTAGGAGGGCCTTTCTTTCCCTTGATATGAGGCAATAAAAGGCATTTCATGTTCAAAGAAATATTCTGTACTGAGTTTCTCAGAGAATTTTTGGGAAGGTAATTTATGATTTCACACATTATATTTTTACATTGGATCACATATATATAACTTTTATATTTCAGGTGATATCTGCTTTGTGAGGGCAGATAAGCATAAATGTGATTTGGGGGCTGGAGCAAAAAAGATTGCTTTAGTCTTACTGTAAAATGTCTTGGTTCATTCTTAAATAGGGCCCATTAAGCTGGAGTTTGGGACAGTCAGTGAAAACAATGTATGGATACATCTTCATTTCTGAAATCCTTGTGCAGATCAGGAAATCTGGTAAGTAAAAGATCAGGTAGAATGTGTGTTCTACTTGTAAAAGTATAATTATTGTGATTCAAATACTCCGTATGTTTACCTCAACACATTTAGACTGAGTTTACTTTTAAATGGATGTGAAATTTAATAGGCAAATGTATGGCAAAGAGCTGTTCATTGTGCAAGAGTAGTAAGTGGTTAATGCAAGGCCATGCTCAGATTGTAATTAAATAGTAATATGTAATGTAATATTTCTTCCATTTTATGGTAATTCTCACCTTAGAATAATTTCTGTACTGGTGTATCGATACAATCTGTTGTTATCTGCTATAAGAAAACAGCTGGAGGTACCTCATGGGAATAGCCAACTAAGTCCCAATTATCCCATCAGAGCTGGGGTAGAAGAAAGATGCTTCAGGGACATGACACAGGAGTGGACTGGACTTTCTGGACTCTCATTCACAAATATTTTTGTAGAGGTGCAGATGCACTCCTGTCTCTGTGCTGATCCCATGGCTGCCTGATGAGCTGCTTATCTTCTACATCCTGGCAGAGAGCTGATCAAAACTTTTTAATTGCATGACTCCAACAAAGTCTGATCTTTGCCTACTGAGTTGCAAAACAGCTGGAGCTGCTCCACTGAAAAATGTAGGAAAAATAATTGGAAACTGATGTGTCTCCCTGAAATAAAAGCTTCATCTTAGGGGAAAGGAAGAACCAAAAGCAACCCCCCAAAAATGAGTTTCTTCTTTTTCTTTTGTCAACTTACACAAAACTTATAGGTGAAAGATAGATTTTATTAACATAGCTGGCAATGTTCTGTTTTCCACCCTAAATTCTATTTAGATGGAAAGCCCAGAGCTGATTCAGATAGTGCCTATAGGATTTGTAGATCAGAAGCTTTTATGGAAATAATGAAGATATTATATAATGTTTGGGACAGAATATAGATGATCCTAAAAATTTGGTATCGCCATGCTCTGCTGGAAGTCCTTTTATTTTCCCTTCTAATTTCTTTGTGAAAATTCCACAGGAGAAGAGCATTATCTGTTTGGAAACAATGATTAAAAGTGTAGGAAATATTTAAAACATCTCCTTTTGAATACAAACCTGACTGAAGTAAACATGAAAATGCCTATTAATATCACCATGCATGAGGCTGTGGTCTTTGTAGAAAAGCCTGTGATTGCACAATCTATGCCTGAGTTCCACACTGTGTTTTTTAAAATATGCCTTTAAAATGTACTGCATGATATAATGACAGCAAAGGGCAGAGTTGAACTGTGCATCCATAGCAACAGGATGCTCCAGTGGATGCAGTAACACCCGGATCCTTATCAGATAAATTACTATCAAGTCCAAAGTGCCTTCATTCACCCTCACTGCTCTGTGAAAAGAAGATAAAATATTCAGCTGAGAAATGTTGATAAATTCCAATGGGCCACATGGCAAATTGTTGCTACCAGGACCTAGAGGATGTCAAGCCCTGGAAATATGAGTAATCACAGGAGACAGGAACACCTCCAAAACTCTTCAGCATTTATAGTTTTCCAGAACCTGCTGATTTCGAAAGCTTAAGCCAAATTATCAGTGTGAAGAAAAAGTCAATACATGTTGACAGGCAAAAAATGTGGTTGGTGAAAGAAAAAACCCCAGTATGCAGGAGCATAGAGCTTTTGCTCTGCAATTTAAACAAAACCCAACAAAGCTTGTGTCAGACTATTACACTTTTGTGTTTGGGTTGGTGATAAACTGAGGAAATCTTTGGTTTAGTGTTTATAGTGTTGAAAAACATCAGTAAAGAAAGACAATAAATAGTTAGCTAAGGGCCTCAGCACAAGCCAAGTAATGAAATTGGGATTAACCAGAGTGAGCAGGAATCTCCAAGACTCAAGGCTCAAACATCCAAGGGGAATTTTACTGCGGCATATAAATTTGGGAATTATACTGTGCTTGTGCCTAGACCTTGTAATACTCCAATGTGCATCTATCTGCATTGACTTATTTACTGTCATCTCATTAGAGTTGACAAATACTGCATCAATGATACCTTCTCTGTAAAATACTTCTGTAGATGTTATGAAGCCCTCTCCTCTCTTCTTGTTAGTTAAATATATATTTGTGTCAAAGGTATGACAATTTTGTGGGTCACTACATCTTCCCACTGTCGTGCAGTTATTCTGCTGGAGCAACCAGCAGGTTTTATTCAGTCTGCATAGCCAGAGTTCTTCTCACAAAAGCTAGACTGTGACTGAAGAGCAGGATGTATGCCTGGGTCTTGAGGTAACCTCATTTTCTCTTGCTGCCATGAGAAAGAGTGTACTAGTTTGAAAGCAAACCACTGGGAGATCCCAATTCAGGAATACAATTTAATAGGAAAATTAAAATAAATGCAACAATACAGAAACACTGACACAATCAGGATACAACTTGGCACCCTGTTGGTCAGGGTGGTGGTAGCAGTCCAATTAAATGGTGGCTGCAGTCCTCTTGAAGTGATAGACATGGTTCTGTCGAAGCAGTGACCTTGTAGACAGGTCTGATCTTCCTCTGAAGGTCCAGTGGTGGTTCTGTAGGTCTTGTTCTCTGGGACTTCAGTGGATAAACCTGACTGCAGTGTTCCAAATCTCATATCATATCCAGGTAGGAATGCTTGGCTCCTCCCTCTGGGTGGAGCATCTCCCAATGGGATGGTGTAATTTTATCAGTCATGCAGTCAGATTTTGATGGTCCATTTGCAGAAGATATTCCCCCAGAGTTATCAGGGAGGAGTCATGGAAGACATAAAGAACAGTGCCCCACCTGGTTTTACCAGATGGTGATAGAATTACACAGTTTTGGTCACATCTTACATTGTAACCTAAGGCAAAGAGCAATGCTATTGCATCACTCTAGTGAATTAGTAATTAGCAAATACACAAATTAAACATCTATTGAGAAAAATAGATTGGACTCAATGTAGAAGTATGGAAGAACTGCAGGACATCTTCAGTAAGACTGATGTAAAGTGACCTCAGAAGAAATCAGCTTTCTTCAGACAAAGAAAAAAACAGTAATGTCACTCTTATTTTTTTTATTTTTTTTTTTTAAATTTTTATTTTATTTTTTTATTCCCTCTCCCCCCCAGATTTAAAAATAAACTTTCTGACCATCATGCATGAATACTTGATCTCTTTACAGTGGTTTTGACAGCTGGAGGAAACCTGTATTGCTGCTCATATCTATTCTATTTGACAAGCTTTATTTTAGTATACATGGCTAAGGATTCTTCCAAGAAAAAGTTTCAAAAGCAATATAGACATGACAATGTGTGAATAAGAGTGGATTCTGTGACTCCATGGGCTGTAGAAGATATCTCAGAGCAAGTTCCCAGCAGAAAATTTAGAAATTATTTAGTATGATTTGGAAATGTCTTTTTTTTTGTAGATTAAATGAACCAAAGGTGCACACTACATGTAATACTTCCTTTTCAATTATTAAAATAATATATTGCAGATAATTTAATTTGAAAAAGAAAGGAAATTTCAATATGTGAAAAACTGAATTCTAGAGCTTTTGGAAGAGAGATGAAGTTTAGAAAGCTTGCTATCCAAAATTCTTATAATTAACTAAGTTACTGAAGAAAGTGTAGAGAGTTCAATAATATTCCTGTCTCATAACTTCTGTATGATCACATTACTTTAGGCTTTGTTCAACAATATCAAATCAGTTTTATTGACTTTAGGTTGTAATCTTTTTAAGGCTTTATAAATCATAATAAATCCTGCCTCACTTTTGTAGATGAGACTTAGAGTAAAGTAAAAAGATCTTAATCAGCTAAAATGAGAAAAAATATGATGTGGTATTCAAATAAGGCTGGGGAGAAAAAGGCAGTGGTGCAATTTTACTATTTCAGAAAAGTTCTAAGACTGCACACTTTTATTTTCTAACCAATATCTAAGAAGAGTGTCTTGGAATAATGTTGGGCTCTTCCCAGTGTTTGGTGTGGGGCTGTGTTTTGGGTTTGTGCTGAACACAGGGCTGATAACACAGAGATGTTTTTGTTATTGCTGAGCAGGGATCACACAGAGCCAAGGCCTTTTCTGCTTTTGGTACCAGCCATGCTGGTGAGGAAACTGGGGGTGCTGGAGAAGGTAGGTGGGGACACAGCCTGGATAAGTGACCCCAAGGGACCAAAGGGATATTCCGGACCATATTGGCATCAAGCTCATTATGTATAAAGTGAAGGGAAGAAGGAGAGGACATTCAGACTGATGATAGCATCTCCCCTAGTCACTGTTACATGTGATGGGGCCCTGCTCTCCTGGAGATGGCTGAGCACCTGTCTGGCCATGGGAAGTAGTGAATTAATTCCTTGCTTTGCCTCTGTGTGTATGGCTTTTGCTTTCCCTGATAAACTTCCTTTATCTCAAACTTCAAGTTCTCTCCCTTTTAACCTTCCAATCCTCTCCCCAAAATCAGAATGCTCCATGTTCCTTGCATTCCATGAGAACATGTTCCATGTTCTCCTGCTCTTTCCTACCTTGAAAACATACATATAATGAGGAAACCTGAGAGCTGAATCTTAAACCCACCAGTAGATAGTAGAAAATAATTATATTCTCACTGTATTCCATCTGCCTTTGATTTAGAGCCAAAACATTCTCTGTATGCTGCTCTGCTGATTCAAATGTAAGTGAATATGTGGATCCAGATACAGAATCTGGGAGGGATGTGAACTAGTTTATAAATTAGAACAGTTGCAGAGCTGGTGGATTTTGTGGTTTTTGAGCTGCATAGTGGTGGCAGGGGACTGGACTCATTAGTTGGGAAAGGATTGTTAAAAACTGTGCATTGATGTGTGATGAGATATTAAGGAGTCACAGCTTTATAACCTAATAAGGAAAGATTAGATTGTATACAACCATAAATCTATTCTGTCTCTAATGTAAAAATAACATATTTAAAAATGAGATTAAAACCAGTCTATGCAAAGAAAGTAGGAAACTTCATTTGTTTGCAAAATAAAAAAATTAGTCTCTGCTTTACATGTAAATTCAATTTATTAATGGCATAACTCCAAAAAATAAGTGTCATGATACTGGGATGAGCTTTCTTGTACAACCCACATTCACAGTGAAAATTATTTCTGGTGGCTCTTTCTATCCCTACTGGAACTGTTTTTCTAGTTGCTGTTTGTTTCAGGTGCTGAGAGATACTGCAGAGGAGAGCTCTATTAAATGCTACCTCCAGGAAAAACTGAGAAGTCCTAATTAGCCTCAGAATGCAACTACAACTGTGCCAAACCTGACATTTACAGAGGTAAAAGCAGGTTGAAAGATTTGGGGTTTTGTTTTTCACTTTTATGTTTCTATCAGTAAAGTTGGATTTTACTTTTAATGAAAATGTTGGTGGAAGTTCTGTACAGCTCACAAATTAAAATTCTGTCTTCAGAATTTTTCAGAATAGTTTTCAAAAACTGGCTAACTGTTTTTTCTTAGGTGTTGTGCACACACCAGATAAAACACAAAGCATCGAACTTTCCTGAAAGGTTATTTCTTTTCTTACAGCAAATGTGATATCTGAAAAGAATGGAAGATTATTTAAAAGGTCTGGTTGTGTTCATTTCAAGGTTAGTAGATTTTAGACTGACTTTCAAACATTCAGGGGCTAGCACTTCAACTGCAGATGTAATAATCTCTAAGATTTTCAGAAATTATTATTATATATTTAAAAATCCTCACTCTAGAACTAAGAGTAAAGATATTTTTAATTTATTAATATTTTATTAATTGAGAAAATGGAAGAAAGCAGGATGATATTGAACAAATGTCAGAAAATAAATGTTGGAAGAGAAATATTTATTTTTATTATTTACTTCCTTGCTCTATATGCCTTCTGTATATGTCATAATTTTATCTCTCACAGACTGGTGAAAGAGAGATGGTAATATCTTGTATGTTTTGATCATCATGGCGATATTATACCCATGGCAAAGAATAGGAAATATTTTGCTGAAAAGCAGAGACAATCAGTTCATAGTGCCTATCACGGTTGATTTTAAAACATATAGTAGAAATTACTTGGCAGTTGCTGTAAGATATTGACTGCTGTGGGAGATGTCCAGCAGAGCCTCTATATAAAACTGCAGTCAGAGCCCACTATTTCCCCAAGAACTGCCAGCTAATGTTCCAATTAAACTTTCAGGAGGAGGAGTTACTCAGTTGAAAGACTGAATTCTGGATCAACTCACACAGAAAGAGGAAGATATGAGAGAATACATAAACATTTAGAATAACGAAAGCCTGGTCTCAGACTCAGAACTGGGATGGAGACAAGGTAGAACAGTTGAAATATTACATTATTTGCAAGATTAAAAAATTTAAGAATTCCCATTCAGTATAATGTAGTAATTTTTAAGCCTGAACCCATATACAGCAGGCACCGAACTGCTTTTTCCAAGACAGAAACATGTATGTACAAGAAAGAAGATTTAATTATTTGTAATCGAGTTCTCTAACACCTGAGTTGTCTCACTGACTCACTTAAACAACCACATGATGTTTAGACAGAAGCCTTCCACTGTCCCCAAACTCATTGCTTAGCATACATGGTGCCCTAAGCAGATCACAGAGTCACAGAATGGTTTGGGTTGGAAGGGACTTTACAGATCATCTCATTCCAACTCTCTGCCATGGGCAAGGACATCTTTCACCAGATCAGGTTGCTCAAAGCCCCACCCAACCTGGCCTTGAACATTTCCAGGCATGGGACAGGAGTGTCCACAGTGTTTATGTTCCCACTGCATGTGTAGCAATGGAGTGGTGAGGTGGCCAAGGCTGATTGCTGAACCCAGTTTGTTTCATAACTTGCTGATGGGGAAAAAGAAGCTGTAAAGCTGTGCTGGTACCTGCCATGATATGCTGACACGTGCTACTTGTATCTTCCTCTGAGGGAAATTTCCTTTGGCTGACTGACTACAGCTTGTACAATAGAAGTGTCCACCTGACTCTGTCCTGTCCTGTCCAGTGTGGTTCCACTGCTGCAGGCAGCAGTTTTGTTACAAACTACAGAACATAATTTTTTTATATTAGGAGTGATGTCTCACCTCAGACCTTGTTTCTTGCCATGATGGGCTTAGGAGTAGGTGTGTGAGAGTTGTCACAAACAGTTAGTGGAGATCTGACCTTCTTGCCACTCAGAGGTAGGGTGCAAAGCTGTCAAAATGAGTTTTTTTCATGGGTCCTAATAGCACAGTTAAATTAGGATATTGTACTTTCTTGGGAGCCAAAAATCTTTTAAAAGCAAACGCCATATATGGTGATGTAGAAAAAGAGAACAGGGAAGAGATATTTGTCTTTTATCCACCCCCTTTCAAAATGAAAACGGCAGCTAAAATGGTGCATGGGATTTATGCCTATGTGCACAAATACATGCATATTTATGCCATGGATTTCCCTGAAGTGTACCTGAGGCAAAGTGAGTGCTGAAATCTAATCCATCCTTTTGCATAAATGTCTGAATTCTGTCTTCCTCTTCTTGAATTTCTCTTTTTCTTCATCTTAAATTCATAAAGGATCTAAAGAAAGCATCAGGATATTTTTACTTTAATAGCAGCTTTAAACATGAATACTGCACTGGTCTCCATGAAGCTGCATTATATGAACATTTTTTACTGTTGATCAGATTTTGAAGCACTCAATTTTTCTGTAGTCCTACTTTAGGTTAAACATCCTTTCTATAAAACGTGACTACTTATATGTCTGTAAGTGTATGAAAAAATAAATTGCTCATGATCTGACCCATAAAGAAATATTTATTCTTGGGAAGATACTAAGCTGTTGTGTGACTTGGGAGAAACAACTCTGCCTCTCTGTATTTCCTGACAGCTGTGAAACAATTCTACTTCAAAAGTCACAGGATTTGAATTTCAAAATAACTTACAGGCTGGAAGCAGGGCTTTAATGTTTTTAAAACTTTAGCAGGCAGCTGAGAAAGAAGCTGGAAATGATTCTGTCAGGAGAATAGTAATTTTCATGTATACAGGGCTTTAAAATTTTGATGTTCTTCTTTTAGAAAAGCTGGAACAAACACCTTAGTCCTCTTGAAATTAAATGGAGAAAAAGAATAACCCCAAAACTCCAGAGAGACCTGTAAACAATGGAGGCATGGACTGAGACTGGCAGGGAATCTGTGTCCTTTATTCAAAGAAAGGAGCTGGTTTCATACACCTCTCCAAGACACAGTATTTCCTTACGTGGTAATTCTCACTAAGCCTGTCACACGTTGCCACATCAGCAATGCTGATGTCCTTATATGGGGTCATCATGGGATGTTCAGGTGTTCAGCTTCCAGCAGACCCTCCTCTCCATAAGGATCTGCTGTGTGGCACCTCAAGATCAGGCAGAGACAAGCTACTTCCATCCATTGCTTTGAAACCAGTTCCTGGGTGGAAGAATCAGCTCTACCTACTCTGTAGGAGTTGGCTTTAGAAGTTATAGCAAATTATTGCTTTTATTTAGTCTTGTGGGTAACTTACCCTTCCCTATTAAGAGTGGCTTTTAACAGGGCTGTGGCATGTGCCCATAAGGTCCAGGAGGAGGACAGCATGCTTGGCACAAAACATTATGAAAGTTGGGAATAAATGCTGGTGAGGAACTGGCACAGAGAAGCTGTGGATGTTCCTTCCCAGGCCAGGTTGGATGGGTCTTTGAGCCACCTGGTCTAGTGGAAAGTGTCCTAGCCCATACCAGGCACATTGGAAAGAGAAGAATTGAAAGACTCTTTCAACCCAAATCATATTATGTTTCTAGAAATGTATCAAGTGAGGAATTGAGGAACCTGGTCTTGCTCTGGTATTTATCTATGCTCTTTGGAAAACTGACAAAAGATATTAAGGACAGACAAGATAGTTTTGCTGGTTAAAAAGAATGAGTCAATGGAGCTGTAAACATTAGCCAGATGCTAGCCCAAGGTGGAATAATGAAATGGCTACTCTGTGAGTCTTTTAAATAAGAATTAGAGAACATAAATATAATTAGGTTTGTCATTATGGAGTCTCTTCTCAGACAGGTCAGCTTCTGTTTTCAGCAGAGTTCAAGGTCTAGTTAATAAAGACACCTGTGTCACTATTAGATACTTTGATTTCTCTGAGGCATTTAATTTAATATCACATAATATTTCAAATTAAAAATAGTGCATTGTGTGGCATTAACAAGCTCCACAGCAGATGAATTAGAACTGGCTCACTGACAGATCTGAAGGGGACAAATCTGTGTCTTGATTGGAGTGGGCTGCAGAATACTGGCAGAGAGTGCAAAGCGTGATAGATCACATCACAGCTTTGTGATTGAAAATGAAATCTAAACCATGGGAAGGCAAAGAAGTTGTCTGTGCTGTGTTAAGGGTGGCACGGGCTTCAGCCCTACAAGAGTGTGCAGCCAGGAGCCATCAGGGGCCGGCTGTAATTAAATCCCTACAAGTACAGGTTCAGTTCCTGCAAGCCCAGGTAGCAAACCTAGAGGGACAGTTAGGAAAGAAAAGAAACCAGAACAGCAGTTTGATAGAAGTGATGCTGATCCAGGAGCCCAGGATGCTGACTGCTGCGAGGGCATGCCTGGGTCACATCTCAGTTGCTCTCACGGGCTGAAATGGGATGAGATGAGAGCTGGTGGGCTCACAGAGCCTTTCTGACAGTGTAGCCCATCTCTGCCCACTAATGAAAACTGAATTTTTGTATGAAAATGATCAGAATCAATCCCCCATCATTAAAGCCAAAGAGGTACTTTTTACTCCTCCTGAATTAGCTAAGTTAAAAAAGGACTTTAGCCACCACCCTTGGGAACTGAAACGTAATTTGTTTGGAGAGTTTCTTTCAGTGGGGTAGACCACTTAGTGGGGTAGATCCTTCTTAGCTAAAAGGAAGGTAAAGGGTGCTGGGGTCCCAGTGTTTTCCTTACTTACTACTGGGAACTGCCAAACCCTGTGGTCCCTAACCCAGAGTGCAGCCTTCTGGGCTGGAAATTTAAACCCCTTGGAGATAGGTGACCCTGTAACCACAGAAAACACCACAGATGAATTAGTAAAAAGTATTCAGAAGGTAGATGCATTCAGATGATGTATGAGTGTAAGCTTTGCAAGAATCACCTATGCTGCTGAGAGTAGATGCTGATTGGATGATCCTGTTAATAAGAGGGCTTCCTGATTCTCCGAAACCAATGGCATTACAATTACAGGGGAAAATAGAGGCTTTCTGCTGCCTGCCTCCTTCCCTGCCAGAGACAGCACTGCCTGGGGAGGCAAAGTGTGGGCCAGGAGAGAGGTAGCCCAGAAATGGATTAATTTTGGGGGAAAGTATGGTCCAGTAAAGCCAGTAGTCAGCAAACCAGAAAGTTGTAGAGTGAGATGCTCAATTTAGCCCAAGAATTCCACTCAGGATTTCCTCCTTTTCCAACCAGGGTGGGTGGAAGTGTCCACTCAAGGGACAGGCAGTTTGGTCACAAGGCTGGCAGAAGGGAATCCCAAAAAGACTAATGGACAGTCTCCCCATAAACCAGCTAGAATAGGCAGTGTCAGAGTGGCCAGACAGGATGTCCAAGAAATCATTTGCAGAGAAGTATAACATAAGGCCAGATGCACCTCCCTTAACACATCTGAGCAGGGATGAGTGTGTACCAGAGACATCCCATACAAAGAAACTGAAGACCTCACTCAGCTTAGGTGGAAGAGGTGATAGAGGCTGGATTAGGAAATTTAAGGATCAAAACCTACTACCTAAGGGCTTTGCTAGCTGCAGCAAAACAGAGAGAAACTATTGCTGGAGGAATTTCAGGGGATATACTCAGGGAAAATAACCCTTTACCTCCCTCAAATTCTTGTGTGTATGAAGCAGGATCCAATGAAAAATCTCAGGGTGAACAGAGGAACTGTATTACTTAAAATAGGGTACCGTTTGTGGAGACTACTCTGGTGGTGCAGTGTGTTTGTTAAAGTATGCTTGTTGCAACACTGCCGGTGTACTTACTGTTTCCAAAGATGTTGTTTTATTTCTTTTGGCACAAGAGGCACGTGCCGATGGAGCCATTTAAAGTCAAAAGGCCAGTTTTAACAGGAACACCTTCCCTGTGACAGGGTGGCCCAAAGAGCTTCAGTTGAGAGGCGGAATGCACTCTTAGGTGAGAAATTCTCATTAGACCTCAGCCTTGACAAACTGCACCTGGACAAAGCCCCTCTCCAGCTTATCAGAAACACTGTCTGTTCCCAGGAACTGGTGCTGTCTAATGAGCACCTGGTTTTTAACAAGCAGCCTTACAAAATTTGTTCTGGTCTAAATAATAACCTGAGTAGAATGATATTTCTACTGCTGAACCATTAATGAAAGTTACCAACTTGAATTTTGGCCAGGGTGGAAAATTACTGTGACTAAAGCTGACTCTCCTGAGACCCAAGAAACAATGGTCCAAAGGGAGATCTTTTGGAACTCTCAACTCCCAGAAGATAACCAGCGAAAGTGTGCGTCTCAGGTACTGACAACTGCATGGCTGTGGAGCCAAGGAACTCTTAGTAATAACAGACAAGGATGGTTGGTAATAGCCAAGGACTATTGTTATTAAAATTCTGTGAGAAAGACTAAGTTTTGGCTGGAGACGGGAGACCAGGTGGAAATAAGGCAGCACTTTTCCACAAGAAAGATGCACAATGCAGTAGAGCAGAAGTGCAGGAATGATTGGCAGGAAGTGGATATGGACTATAAGGCAGGACTGGGACCATCCAAGACCCTTGAAGCCCTCTAACCCATGCCCCAAAGATATGAAAGAACAGACTGTGCATGATTAGCATGCTAATCATTATCTAATTATCTAATTGCATACAAAGTGAGAAACCTGTCTTTGGGGCAGTGAAATCTGTCTATAAAAAGGTAGCCCCTCACCCTGAGTGTTGCCTTCCAGACCCTGGACACCTCATCAGCTGGACCAATGCAGCTGGATTGCCACTTACTGTCTGGACTGATGCTGAGACCAGGATTGGCATGCCACTGACACTGGAGTAAGGGCTAGTGATCCCTTTCCTCTCTCTTTTTTCTCATTTTTCTCCTTTCTTTTCATTTTCTTTATTAAAATTCATCACCCCCTTTTAAATAACCTGTTTAATTTCTCTTTTTCCCTCCACCCTACATTTTATCAAACCCTCCCTGTCATGAGATTATCTTCTCTTTTCCCTTTACCCTTCTCTTTTATTTCAAACCCACTCCTGTGTGCCTCTATAGTAGGTCAGGGACTAACATACCAACTTTCATGTCAAGCACGTAATTTACTAATAAAACTCTCTGACTGATGGAGGACCCTCTGACTGTTGTCATTCCTTTCAACCAATGAACCAATTTTTGAATCTTAAGTGCTTCTTTCCTATTAAGGGAAGTTCATCACAGACCACTCCAGCAAAGCCTTTTTTTTTCCTTTTACCTGAAGGGTATTTTCTGTTTTATGTCTTGCCTCTTGTTTTACTGCATATATACAAGAGAAGTGTGAACTGTTTAAATTATCTATCAATTGCTGTTGATAGAAATACCTCAGGTTAGTTCCCTGTCAGGATTTTGGATGCTTGTGGAAGTGAAAGAAATCCTCTGTGTGTGTGTGTGTATTTACTTCATCATCTACATTTATAATTCTGATGGTTTCTGATAGCAGTATAGGCACTTTTCACTGCTTTGATTTATTTCTACAATAAATAGTAGCTCTTAAACTACCTTTATTTCAGAAGTGGAATTGTACTTATCTACTTTCAAGCTCTGTATAATCTTCGTAACATGTATAGAGGTAGTTTGTATCATTCCCTGCCCTCAACAAGCAGTCACTTCAATTAAACCTTAGTTAAAAATATTTCTATGCCTGAGCAGTTTTGAACCAGTTATAAAATCTATTGTGTAGGAACCCAACTTATGCTTTTCAGCCCTTCAGCTATTTTAATAGAACATTATGATATTACACCTAGAATAATTGGAAGTTTAAAAGGCTATGAAAATGGGTAATTTTATTATGAAAACAAATGTCACAGTTTCCATACTGATGTTTACTTTAATTTTGAAATTGTCATTTGTAATCTCAAAAAATCCCATTCTATTGAAGGAGATGCTGGGAAATTGTAGTAAAAAAAGTTGAATTGAATCAGACACAAAACTGCTTTGTCAGAGTTTTTTCTGTACATAACATAAAATTCTATTTCAAGTGAACCATTGTACTAAACTTGAATTTTTCTACTTCAAATTTGTCCTTAAAGGTATTCCCAATCTAAAGTTTAAACTGTTTTGCTAGAGTTAAATGTCTTGATCATAGTTTTGACAATGCAATTAAAAATCAAATTGATATTGAAAGGAAGCTACTGAATACCTATCTTCTGCTTTTAACTATGTAAACACGTGAATTTATAGATATATAAATATATGTACTTACCCCACAGGGAAAGCCATACCAAACGCTAGAAACATCGATATTTTGAATTTAGAGCTCTTGAATGCAATAAGATAGAGTGTGTTTGAGTAAAACAGTATTTTGGCTAGTTGTATTTTACTCAACCTTGGAAGGATATAGCAATGAAACTGCTTATGTTTTAATTAGGGTTATGACACTGTTTTGTTTTATTCCTCATGGGTCCCTTCCAAATCAAGATATTCTATGATTTTCCATTTTCTCTTTGTTAATTCAGAGGTTATAAAAAAGAATCCATCACAATAAGTGAAATCTTGGCTTGAGTCAAACTTTCTAATTTTATATTACGCTTCATTTTTGGCCAAAGATTTTGGATTTAGGCCCTGAAAGTTGTAGTTAGGAAGTGTGTAGGTGGCTAAGGCATGGAATAAACCCAAAGCTTGTTTTTACTTTAGTATTCATGCTAAGGATAAAAATAGTCCAAATAGTAATAGTAATAATAATAGTAATAATAATAAATGTTCATCAGAACATATTTTCAAAGGCAAGTTTCTACAGTTGTAGATGTTTGTTTGTATAAAAATTATTTTAGTGAAAAATACAGGCTCTGCCTCAGAGTGAATGGGAGAAAATGGGACAGTGAAATGCTACAGTTTCTGGAAGTCAGAAGTCACTAGGGCACCATACTGACTTTTAAAATAAAGAAACACATTAGTTGAATTAGACTTTGATGTGGAGGATGAATTATTTTATTAAGCCAGCCCTCTATTTTTATTGTCTAGTAGTCCTTGAAGTGGGAATATAATTGTAATGTGCCCATTTAGGAGCTCCTAATGTTTTAGTTTCTGTTCGACTGAAGAATTTTAAACCTAAGTAGCTAACTTATTAATGAGTTAGCTATTCATTAATAAGAAGAAAAGCACTTGTGTTTAATAGCTGTGATTTTAAATCATCCATACTTTGACATGCAGATCCATCATTTTTACAGAGAGATTTTAAATTATTTTACTGTGATTTTGACATGAGAGGATGAGATGTCCTCATCATCTTCCATTTTTCTTGGTGTGTTGATTTAGCATGGCCTGATGTTTTGGTAGCAGGGGAGGGACACAGGGATATTTTCTGTGAGAAGCTCCTCGGCACAGGGAACACGGCCAGGGACTCCCCACATGGAACCCAGCTGAGATCAACCTCTCAGTGCCATGGGATCCTGCAGGGCTCTCTGAATTGGTGGAACTTATGGGCAACTACCTGGTAGCAAGGACAGCAGCTCTTCTTCTAGTCAGAGAAGAGAATGAAGGACGCAAGAGGGAAAACAATATGGCAGCACCAAGATCAGTGGAAAAACAGGGGAGGAGGTGTTTCAAATGTTGGAGCAGTAATTCCTCTCAAGCTGTAGTGAGGATTATAACAAAACAAATTGTCCCCCTGTAATGCATGAAGTCCATGGGGGATACAGAGACCTACTCACAGAGATCCATGGGTGGATGCCAGAGAAAGCTGTGATCCAGTGGGAGACCTGAATGGAGAGAGAGGACCCTTGCTTCCAGAGCAGCCTGTCCTTGGAGGACTGCACCCCTTGGATGAGTGACCCACACCACAGCAGTTTTGGGAAGACTGTTTGCCTGTGGGAGGGACCCCACAGCATAGCAGAAAAAACACTCCTCTTCCGGAATGAATGGAAAAAGATCTCCAGTGATGAACTGACCAAAACCCGCATGCCCTATCTCCTCCTTGGTGAGAAGGAAGGAGGGGCTAGGGGGAAAAAAGGTGTTTAAAAACACTTATTTTACTTCCCATTATCCTCCTTGGACTGTTAATAATAAATTTGCTTTTTACCTTTAATTTGAACCCGTTTTTCCCTTAGAGTGTTTTTTTCTTCCAGTCCTTATCTCAACTCATGAACTCTTCGTTCATTTTTTCCCATCCTCTGTCCAACTGCAACAAGAGAGGGTAAGTGAATGACTTTCATGAGGGCCTGGCATTTGGCCAGTGTCAAACCATGACACTTGGCATTTCATTTTCAGGAGAATTTTTATTGGCTTATAAAGTATATTTAAAATTTGACCCAATTTACCATGTGTCAGTGTGTTATTCACACTTTAAATCTTGTTCTAAAGTGGTAAAATTATTTTTTTCCACAAGGGAAAGGATTTTATGCAGTTGAAACACATTCTTTGTTAGTAGAGAGCTGACTTTCTCTTTAATGGTCTAGTATTTTTGGTCAGATTATTAGTTGTCCCTGGATAAGGAAAAGACTATTTGAATGGCTGTTCCTTTTAATCCAAATAATCCTGGTCTCTAAAGAGATTAACATAAACCTGTATAGTTGCTTCCTTTTGCCTCTGCTTCAGTGGTTTGGTTGGTTAGACTATATGCCAACTCTGATTTATAAAGAGCAAACCAAAAAGCAAACTAAAACTCTGTGAAAGCAATGGCTAATTAAAACCATAACTACTGACTGAGACAGCAGCATGAACTGGGTAAAAAGTGGATTGTTTATTGTTCACAACACAGAGTGGGTCAGAAAAGAATTACTGCTCACATGAGAGGTAACTCAAGTATCTGTTTGCAAGCCTATTCAAGTTGATGTAGTATTGATGTTCCTGCACAGACCCAGTGAACTTTTAAGCTGGGTAATTTGCTTGAGGAACAAATTTCGTGTGAAATAGGCATCAATTAAAATTGTCGATGGGAACTGCTCATTTGTGAGATACAGCAAATGGATGTCATCTGGTAATTGACTGGGCTTATGCTGCTAAAATTAAATGAAATTAAATGAAATTAATCTGTTTTGTGGCCTCAGTAAACACTGCTGGAAGAAACAATCAAAAGAGGGTGGTTATTAAATTCTTTTAAAAATTAAAATTGTTGCTCTTACTGATAAAGAGCCTTGTGTGCAAACATTATATAGTTAATTTATATCTCTTTCATTTTAAGTGTCCAACTTCTTAATTTGGCCACTCCTAGACAAAGAAACTTCCTTGTGCACCTAATTGATCTAAATAGTAATGAATCTCAATATAGAACACTTTTTTTCTTTGAGAAGCTGATTTGTTGCCTAATGCATCATTGTGGAAGTTTCAATGCTTACATAAAATTAATTCTTTAAGAACTTTAAGTACAGTGGTTTGTATGCATAATGTCATATCTCTGTACAGATATTACTGCCGCCGTCAACTGGCCCCGTTTTCTGCCACTCTTTATACTTCAAGCAGAGCCTTGCTTAGAGAGCAACTCTCAAGTGTTCTATTCACATCAGTCAGAATCTTACCGTCTTGAATGGCAAATTCTATCTGAATATCGGTCTGTGGTCCTGCCTCAGATCTTGTGGATTATTTACCAATTGTTTAGTTAAGGTACAACAAATACTGTAGGGTTCAGGCTGGGTTAGAATACAAATACATGAAAGACATCTGAATTTACCGGAAATAAATAACTTCAGCTACATGACGTCTAATAGCTTTCAAAAACAGACTCGAAAAATTCAGGCTACGTATCCTCAGAGCAATGGTGGGCATGAGGTATAACTTGAGCATGGTTGGAGTTTTCACCAAGACAAATCATATTCTGCACAAGTTCATACATTATTTTAGTGTGAAACATACTTCGTTGAAAGTTTTGTTTGGAAGACTTCTTCTACTGCTAAAAAAAATATGAAAGTAACTGGAACATGTATTTAAATCTCTCAATATTTTAGCTAGCTGTCCTGTAAAAAAAAAAAAAAAAACAAACAAAAAAAACCAATCCCAAACAGAATGCGGAGAGGATTCAGCCCTTGAACAGAAGGGCTGATCAAAACCTGATAAAGACAGTTTCCAAGTACAAGGAAAGATCATAAGATGTATTTTCATTTACTTAAGGCAAGCCAAAAAATCCATTGGTAGAAATAAAATGTTTTGGTTCTCTACCACTATTACTCCAAGATAGTTAACTATAGGGTAGCTTGGTGTTCACATTAAATGCCAGAAGTCATTTGACACTGAAAATATGTCTCTGCCTATTGCAGAAAGCAAGTAACTCTGGATGGTGTTTTCCATTTACAATTCCTGTAACAGGACTAGGAATCATAATGTATCACAATTGCTTTCCTGGCAAAAATCAAACCAATAAAATGTATTCTATTTTTAACAACAATAATAACAATAACAACGAAACAACAGCAATTATTTAATATTATATTAATTTGCTAAATACATGGAAAATCTTGAAGTAAAAGACTGCATAAATATTTTAATCCTTGTTAGAATATTCTTGAAATCTTGGTAGCTCATACTGCAGCACTTTGATGCTTTTTCCTCTGGACTTAATAGGTAGCATGGAGAATCTAGCACACGGAGGAATCCTATCAGGGCTTCAGTAACAAAGTTGATCTAAAACGGGTGTTCAATGTATCAATAAATTTTTGTATATTCCAATATTTCCAGACCTGGGAAGGAACACCTTCCTTCATCATATCTCCTTTTGTAGTATTAATACAGAGTTATTTGTGTGTATTTCGAAGGCATAACACCAGGACAGAGTTGGATAGTTTGCATCATGACCAATGCATTGAATATGATTTCAAAAATGTTAAGGGAGGAAAGGTTCAATGAAATATTTCAGAGTAGACCATGGAATCAGAATTTTATATGAACATTTGCCTATAATATTTAAGTTGTTTGCTATAAACAAATTAATGCAAGTTAATTTGATTTTAAAATGGAAAACTTGTGAAGCATTGGTTCTTCAGTCTCGAAATGTTGATAGAAGAACACATCCATTTCAAGATTGATTTGCGGTTTTATTCTTCAGGCATGAAGAAAATGCAAATGTTAGCCTAATTTTTTAATATTTTGAAAATAAGCATGTCTGTAGGATACTAGATAGCTAGCTTTTGGGGCTTTGGTATGTTTTGTTTATTTATTGAGTTTGGTTTTTTCCTTTTTTTTTTTTTTTTTTTTAATTAATGGAGAAATGGAAAGACAGGGTCAATGCCTGCTGAGATGTTTACAGCTACTCACACACCCTTATCTCTAATTGGAGTGCTACAGTTCCAACAAACTCTTTTGCCTGTAGGTAAATTTTCACTTTTCAAACATTGTCAGCATGCCTAAGGGATTTAACTTGAGGTGAAACTCAGGTTATATTTATGTTTTAACCTGAATTTGTCAATATGAGTCTGGGGATCAATATCTGGAGTTCCACCTTCTTTACTCAGGATTTTATCCATTTTACTTACATGTGAAGATGACAGAGTGCAAATCAATGTGCTATGCTTAACGGTGTTTAAACAAAAAAGTGTCTGCTGATTGCCAGGTATTGCTCCAGTTCGTTTTCCACTCACAGCTAGACTTTGGCTCACCAAATTCTTGTAACACAGGCACAGAAATAGCAGTTAGAGTCCTGACTGTAACAGAAAATATCACACACACATTGCCCTAGGCTTTATGTACGTCTCCCAGGAGTAAATATATAACCCATAAGCTTATAAATTCTGCTATTTTTTTTTTTTCCTATTTGATGAAACAGAAGCAGGAATAGAAGGAAGCCCTGAAGCATAGATCATGTTATTTTGGTTCAGTAACAGGCATGGGACATGACAAACCAGAGACAGCAGCGTGGCAGAATCACAGGAGACACTGAGCAAAACCTCCACTGGCATCTTTCATGTCCTGAGATCTGTGTTCCTGGGGTCACACAACTCATATCTTCCCTGAACCTGATTAGCCTGCTCCAGCAGGACCATCCATATGTTAATGAGACCTTTGAGATGCTTTCCATGCTTTTGTTATTTTAACTTCCTAGCACATATCAGAAAGACTAAAATTCTCCTTTATTATTTTACTACTTTTTAGCAGCAATAGCCTGGGTGGCAGTTTAGAGTGAGTGGAATAAAAATTCAGTGTACTGCTAATGACTCAGTACAAAGGCCTCTCTTTTGCTTGTGGTGGGTGTTTTTTTTTGGTTGTTTGTTTTTTTTTTTTTTTTTTTTTTTTTTTTTTTGACAGGAGTAATCTCTATTTCATCTCTGCTACAAGCAGTGCCTTTTGGCCAATTTATAACTGCAGCTGCCTGGAGAAAGCCTAAAGGAGATGTGATAAAACCAGACTATACAGCAAAACATATTCTATAAACACACAACATGCATAGAGAAATAATTTGAAGTATGAGGGGGAAATGTCAATTAGGATGTCTGGAAACCAATTCTGCTTAAAGTTTGAGGTGTTATGTATATGTGGCATTTGCCAGCTTTCCATTTATCCTTGGAGGGAAGGCAGACATCAATCATACCTGCATGTCAGCTACTGTCAACACTGCCAAAATTCTTCACTGGACTTTATTATCTGGCACAAGTTAATTCAGAATATATTAATGTAAGAACTCTTGCTGGGGTTTTTCCTTCTAGGCACACAAAATTATTTCATTTAAAATATATGCTATGAAAATGAATAATATCTCCTAAGTTGCTATTGCTCCAAGCTTGCCTCCATTCAAATGTTGCTGATTATCAGGAATTACTTTCCTTTCTATGATTAGAACATTTTGAAAGGTTCTAGAGCTAGAAGAGTCTTCTAAAGATGAACTTATGTGCTTATGTGCTCTGAAACAAATATATTGGAAGCACTTCTCACAGGTCTTAGAGGTCTCAGATCTTTTCCAGTCTAGATGATTCTATGATTCTAACTATGTCTGCAATGCTGTGATTAAAAAAAATAAGTTCTCCTCATGTCTAGATGAAAGATTGCTTTTCACCCCTCAGATATGCAATATTTAATCTCCTTACTCCCCAGTAGAGATCTATTACTATTAGTTAATAACAAATTTGACATCTTTCTAAATCTCTTGTTGTGTGATTTGGCCTTACATTTTTTCCTGAACTTAGTAAGTTGATTTCTTTCTGCTTGGGCCAGATTTTGTAAGCCTTATTCCATTTGATATTCTCTAAACTTCTTTAAACAGAAACTGGGGTTCTCCTGGGGCCCTGGCTTCAAGGGGGAGCACAGAACAATATTGAAGGATTCAAAATACAGAAACATTTCGTTTATGGTGCATGTATGTCTGTGATGTTAAGTGTACATTTAAATAAATGTTCCGTGAATTTGGTACTGACTCATTTTCAGCTTTTTACTGTTTCTAGTCAGGCTTGCAGCAGACTTTGACAAATAAAAGGATAACAGTTATTTAAAATTGCTTTAGCCACACAACTACTGCCTATTGAGCCTTCACATGCTTTATCTGAGTGCTTTCGAAAAATGCATAGTCAGTTGTAACAAAATCTATGATGCTGGAATTGCTGTGCCCTCTGATGTTTTGTAAAGGGTATAATACAAGTGTTTGCAAAACCCTCTGTACCTGTTGAAACTCTGAGGGGTAATCCTGCTCAAACTAGACCATCAGAACTTGGGCAGCTGTCTAAAAATAATTTGCAACTTTTGTTCTTCTAAAGACAGAGTGTTTAGTTGGTGTTTTTTTTTTTTTTTTTTTTTTTTTTTTTTTTTTTTTTTTTTAAATTTTTTTTTTTTTTTGGCTGGACATGAAGTCTCCTTCCTTTATTTAACAGTGGTCTGCCACATTTTTCTGGAGTTAGCATGCTTCCTGTGGCATTCCATCATTGTGTCAAGGTGGTGCTTCACAATATTTTTCACATTTTCTGCCTCATATATCAAGCTGTAGAAGTTATCCATAAGGCATAGCTGTCATACTGTAAAATTTTTAGTAATGCTCTCATTTTTATCTGACAGCAAGAAATACCTAAAGTAATAAAAAATCATTTCTACTTCATTTTTGCTTTGGTGTTCATTCTGTCCCTGTCAGTGTCTATACGTTATAGTAGATAAGATTTATACATCCCCTTGCTTGGCATTTTGGGAGAGCTGTGCACAGAACCCAAGACTGTGAAATTTTCGTCTTTTCAGGATTAAAATATATATATATTATTTCAACTCACAAAACCTTCCACTGAATGTATTATATATGCTCTATTTGAGTCATCACCTCATTGAATGGTTTCTGTTCTCTGCGTGCTCTTTTTTTTCTATACAGATTCTTACATTCTCCTGTTTCTACAGTTCTGAAGACCATTAAGTTTCTCAGTATATTTGCAGAGAATTATTTTATTCAGGGGAGGACACAATGACAGATCTGCACTTTATATACTATTCAGTTGAATTGTGTAATTTATTTGCAAATTCAGTCCTCTAAGTAATTAAAATAACTCTGAGGAGAATATAAAATATATCTGTCATATTTTAAAGTTATAATTTTCATTCAAATCAATATATACTGTCATATCATATAGCTGAAAAAAAGTGTTGAAATCTGAATATCAGAGCTTTTAACATGTTTTACCTCAATGTTCACTGTTACTTCCATGCAGCCAATGCCTTTCTGTGATCACTAAAATGTCATGTTTTCAAGGTCATCTGTTTGATACTTCACTTGATTCTTCATGAAGTGCAGGTAAACATCAAAGAACACAAAGGATGTACATCTCCATTGGGTTGAGTCTGTAATGCATTTGTTAAATCATGTCTGAAATATGAGAAGTATGACTAAACCAGAAGAAGTAGTATTATTCAGAATTGATCAGTAGAATTATTCAGAATTACTTAGTAGAAGTCTAATAGTACTGTACAATAATTCCATTTGTTTCCCAGATGCTCCCACGTTGACTCCTCCATATTATTGACTCCCATATGTTGTCACAGATTGACAAAAAAGGCTTTGGAAAAGCTAATGCAAATATTGGCAGGTTATTTCAGTGCCTCCTGGTCTGTAAAGGTACACAGATTTAAATTTCTTGTTGCATGGAGGCACTCTGTCCAGTATTAGCAATTCAAATAAGAGGCTGTGCGTCATACCAGAGAGCAAGAACTGTCAGGGTTTCAAAGTTAATTAGACTAAACAGACAACTAATTACATCTTATTAAAATGTAAAGGACCTGTGACAAATTGCACTAATTGCATGTTCTTATATATCTGAAGAGGTCAGGCTACTTAAAAAGCGTGTTGTTAATGGAAGACAAATGTAGTTTTATATGCTCGATAGGAATATTATAAACTGCATTATTTATGACTCTGGTAGGAACACTTAATAATTTTAAGCTTTAAATCAAAGTGTTCATTAAGCTAGGGAGTCAGCACACAGTCCTGAAAATAGTCTGTAAAAACCTGCTGCCAATGTAATATTAATTTGAAGGTCTGTTGTTTCCCACCCTCCCACCCCTTGGCAACACAGATATACTGTTATTTTAAAGTATGTAAACCCTAAGGGAGTTAGAGCTCTTTGAAGTTTTCCCCTACTGTCCAAACCAAATAGCATAAAAACATTTTATCATATTAATATTTTCAAGAATTATGTAAAAATCAACCACTTTCAGGTCTAAACATTTGCAACTCTATGTGATAATTACCAGTAAAATGAAGAAGAATTAAATAGTGGCTAATAGGACAAAGAATACAGAAGAAAGGTGAGGAAGTCCCCTAAAATCTTTGTAGGTGTTTGTCCTAGGGTGACTTTATGACGCTTGTATTCCCACTTGTCTGTTCTGTTTATGCTGGATATTAAGTTGTGCACATTTAAGACTGGTTCTGAGGGTGAAGGAAGGGAGAAAAGAAGGGTGCAGTTTGTTTGCAGAAACTGCACTCACTCCCCCATCCCTTCTCCTGGAGTGTGTCTGCAGCACGGACAGACAGAGGGAGAGAGCTCTCCTTTGCATTTAATTAGGAGTTCTTTTAGCTAGCTGAGGCAGAGAAGCTCCCTGGACTGTGGCTTTTATTTTTGTTGAAACTGACCAGCCCTGCTCTGGACTGAAAACCCAGAAAACACCAGGAGCTCACACTTGTGGCCCACATGGGCCTTGGATGTGGCATTTTCCAGTGCAGGAGAGAAAGATCTTATCTCTCGCTGATAAGAGACTGAGCAAGTGGAGCTACACCTCAGGGCAAGGACTTTCTGAATTTGCCATCTCTTCAGAACAGCAAGAGGTTTTATTGCTTAATATTATTCATTTTTTTATGCTTGTGAATACTTTGCTTGTTAAATAAACAGTTTTTTCCCTCTTTTCTCCAAGGAAATCCTTCCCTGAACTAATAGAAGATGAGGCCACTTGAACCTGTTTTCTAGAAGGACCCTTTGGAAGTTTTCTCCCAAATTCGCCCGTAGGAGAAAACAGGTGACTTCACCCCTGATAAGTAACAGCTGTATTAATTAACCAATACAGCCTCACCCCTGATGAGTCACAGCTGTATCCAACAAGGATGAGTGAGATAAAAGAGGGGGTGAGCTGGTAAGGGGAGGATTATCGTGGAGGAGGAAGCTTGAGGAGCATGAAGGAGAGAATCATGGAGCAGAGAATGATGGAGCAGGATCCTGGGGGGAGAGAGAGAATCACTGCTGTGAGGTCAGTCTGGGTCTGCTTTAGAGTAAGTGTAAAATCTGGAGTATTTATGATCTGTAAATGAACCAGGCCAAGACTAATGCAAGAGTGAAGATTTGCTCTGATGGAACAAAAGGGAGGTGCCATTTCAAATCACAGCTAACACAGCAGGACACAGAATCACATTTAGAAAGCCTTTGTCACAGGCTTGGGAGTACTTTATTTCTTAAACTGCTCTTAGGATAAAAATCAGTGCTAGGAAATACATCTGGAGTGAAAGCCAAGGACACCATAGTGATGTTAAATTTATGATGCTTGCACAGGGAGGTAACCATACTTGCTAAGACAGACATTCAAAATCACAAACTTTCCCAGACACCTCCATAGCAGAGAACATGAAAGACAGTATTAGAAATTTCATGGTACTATAAGAGCATTACAGATAACAGTCTGTAGGAGTAGCTTTCATTTCAGGTATAGTGAAGAACAGTAATGTCCATGATCCTCTGAGTTTTTAGAGGGAAAGATGATATGGCAGAGTATGATGTTTAGTGTTCATCACATTTCTCTTTGATCTTAACAGTTACTACATTTCAAGTTTATTATTCTTGAACTCTTGAGCAATTCTCTCCTGATAAACTAATGTCTAGATCAATAATTATTCTTGCTGATGCTGGTAATTTGTGGGAGTCCTAGGAATCCAAACATTGTAGTGCCTAATTGCTTCTAAGTTAGTGAAAGGTCATGAGTTTGGATTTTTTTTTCTGACAGCAAAATCATGTAGTTCTTGTTGAAGTACATTGTTTTGGCTGACTAGATACAAGTTTCAAATCTGAGTAAATGCTAGACAAGAGTCTTTAGTAGGAGAAATGTATTTTGATATGAAATCTTTCATATTTACTGAAAAAACCCATAAAATTAACCCCACAAAGTCAAAGAAACAGGAGAGAACTTTGAGTGTGACAAATATGGAGATTTAGATTCTATTTTGAATAAAAACCATATTTTTCTTTGTAAGCATACAAAATGGTAAAACAAAGCATTTTTGTTTTCTTCTGAGTTTAAAGGAAAGGAATACAGAATCAACTAGACTGGAAAAGACCTTGGAGATTATCCGAACTATGATTGAACACCACCTTGTCAAATAGACCTTGGCACTAAATGCCACATCCAGTATTTCCTTAAACACCCCCAGGGACAGTGACTCCACCACCTCCCTGGGCAGCCCATTCCAATGCCCAATAATCTTTTCTGGGAAGAACTTTTTCCTAATGTCAAAGCTAAATTGCCCCTAGTACAGCTTAAGTCTGTGTCCTCTTGTGCTGTCACTGGTTGCCTGGGAGAAGAGACTGACCCCCACCTGGCTTCACTCTCCTTTCAGAGAGTTGTAGAGAGCTTCCTTTTTTCCAGGCTAAACACCCCCAGCTCCCCCAGCTGTTCCTTAAAGGACTTATGTTCCAGACTCTTCACCTGCCTTGTTGCCCTCCTCTGGACATGCTCAAGCATCCCAACATCCTTCCTAAACTGAGGGGCCAGAACTGGACACAGCACTCAAGGTGTGGCCTCACCAGTGCCCAGGACAGGGGAAGCATGACCTCCCTGCTCCTGCTGGCCACACCATTCCTGATCCAGACCAGGAGCCACGGGCCCTCTTGGCCACCTGGGCACAGCTGGCTCATGTTCAGCTGCTGTCACCAGCAGCCCCAGGTCCCTTTCTGCCTGGGCACTGTCCAGCCACTCTGTCCCCAGCCTATAAGATTGCAGGAGGTCATTGTGGCCAAAATGCAGGACTTGGACTTGTTCAACTTCATATTGTATTTGGCCCATTGATCCAGCCTGTCCAGGTCCCTCTGCAGAGCCCTCTTACCCTCCAGCAAATCAATACTTGGTCCCAGCTTGGTGTCATCTGTAAGTTTGCTAGCAGTAGAGTAGGTTTCTTATGACCCAGCAAAGTAGCTTAGCCACTACGGGTTATAATTTCTATCTCATTCTTCTGCATCTGTCCTAGTTTCCATGGAATTTATATTAGTAGGAGAATTGAAATCCTTGCGTTACTATTTCCTAAGCATTATAGCCAAATAAAAAAAGTGTTGGATTTGGCTGATTTTGGTGTGGGGTGGGTGTGGGGGTGTGTGGTGGTGGTTTTTGGGGTTGTTTGGTTTGTTCTTTTGTTTGTATAAAATCTTCATACCTGATAATCATATGAAGAATGTCCTGTGCAATTTCTTTTGTCAACTCAGCCCTTGCTGAATTGTACAAGGCAGAATAAAAAGGGCATGTTTAGTACAGGATAATTGAAACAGCCAATATATGATCTGACTGCAACCCAGCTATCTGAGAATTTTACTTTTTCTATGCTACTTCACTTGTGGTATGCTGTGCATGAGCTATTACACATTATAAGTCAGTGCATTATATAAATTAGAATGTTTAAAATCTTGATTACAACTCTTCTCTGAAGTTGATGAGAATCTTCTACTTTACAATGCAGTTGCACTTTTAAGCCCATTCCATTTTGGCAGTTGTTTTGATTACATAGACTTGAATTAAAAAAAAAAAAAATTGGATGCAATAGATATTTCTTGCTAACGTGATAGGCTGTGGAGTTGCTGGAATGAAATTTGTGTAATGTTTCTAAAAGCTACTACTGTTTGTGTTTTTCCTGGCTGTGCACCACTGGTTATATTTTTGCAATATATTTTTCTTCATTAAAAGGAGAGGCTAAAATGATCTTTTTGATTAGATGAAATGGGTAAAAGTAATATCCCAATTTCATTTAAGGAATGAATCTATAAAAGTGTTTCCTAATGTCTTGGCTGGATCAGAAAATAAATTATGGTTATTAATGGTGAATACAGTTTATATAAAAAGTAGAAGGGAACAGAAATGATTTAATACAAATGGATGTATTTTGATTACTGATAGAATAATTTAAGTGCTTTGAATTGTGCACCTAAGTAATCCTTAACCTATCAATATAGGGTACAAAATACCTTGCTTCAGCAAGCTAATTAAGTATAAGATGCAGTATGTAATTTTAGGGCCTCCTGAATTAAAATGAAAATATTCAAATATATAAAGAGAAGATATTCGTAGATATTCTTCTGAAAGCAAAAAGCTGATATGGTTTGACACTCTCCTTATTTTCTAAACCTCATAAATGGTTTATCCAGTATATTGCTATGCTGGTAAAAATGTTCAGTCCCTGTACAGTGCTATGTCATACCTCTCCTTGTTATGAGATGTGCATCAGAAAAAAAAAAAAAAAAAAAAAAAAAATCACTTCTTTCTCATATTTATCCCCTAGGGCTGTAGTTTAATTGGCCTATGAACAGCCTCACAGTCAAGAGTGTCTGACAAATCTTGCAGCTACACAGTGGTGACTCTGAACCAGATGCTCCAAGAGCTTTTCTTACCATCAACAGTACTAGAGCTACATCCCTTGATGTTCCTGATTTTTCACATGAATATCACCTTAGCTGGCCTTTGGCACTTAATGATGGTACTGAGCTTACATTTACTTCTAGTTAATGAGCTATCATGGAGTGTTAATAATTAGTCTAATTTTTACCACGTGTGAAAGCCATACAGACTCTGCTTTAATATAAAATTTTAATAAAATTAGTTTTCTATGAGACTGTCTCTCCTTAACTGACCTGTGCAGCAGCAAAAAGAAATTAGCTGTCTCAGAAACAATTAGGTTATGTATGCATAATCTTAATACAATACTGGTAGGAGCACCTTTTATAGTTTTCCCAAGAGAGGCACTGCAGCAGAAATCTAAACTTGAAATATTGGTATGCCCTGCACAGAGAATATGTGTACAAATGACACCTGAGTAGATTGAAACAGAAGTCGTTGGTGGAATGAAATCTTCTTCTGGAATGATTAGGTTATACTCCCCAGTATGTAGAGCTTACAGATAGCTGCCAAAGTAAATCCATGTAGAGAGAAAGAAGGAAATTGCTGTTTCTGAATGGCAGCCTCTGGCTGTGCTCCCCAGAGAAGATGTCAGGACCAGAGATGATGAGTTTCAGGGTCTGACAAGGATAATAAATTGATCCAAAATAACCCAAACCTGGTGAACCCTTGGGTGTTCTGCATGATGTGTGAGTCTGACAGGATTGCTGTGCATGCATCTTGCATCCAGGGAGGGAGACAAAGGACTGAGCTGAGTCTGTTGTGTTACAGCAGGTTATGGTGTTATAGCTAATTGTTTTGACTTTAATCGAAATAAGATTCTTTGGATTAGATTGGAGACCAGAGAGAGCAAGCAATTTACTGATATTGCTAGACATGCATTTTTAAAAAATTGGTCAGTAATAATATAAGCAGACATAAAGCTTCCATGACCTGTGTGACATCTCTATCACTGCAAAAGTAATCCTGAGTGTGATGACAACATACCGGTGATATAATACTTAGTTGTAACTGATTATAGCAGGCAAATGAAAGCATTATCTATATAGTGATTATATGCATGTGATATGCATACAGTCTCACTATACAATTTACTGCAATGGGGAATAGAGTTACTCAGACATAGGCACAAAGTCAACATTTTCACTCCAGATATTTTCACCAAAAATTTTTGTTCCTTCTTATGGACAGATAGGACCAGATACTTATGTTTCTTGCAAATCAGTTTGAAGCCTGATGGATCAATTTACTACTCCACAGAGAAATGATTTTCATGTAGCATGTTACAATTCTGTTCAGAGATTGCTGCTTTCTTTTCCACAGTATTTGGCTTCACTGTAGTGAGTACTGCAAATTTATAATGAAATTCACAGACTCTTATAGAGTTTCTTGTGATGGTCTCTAGAGCATCAATATTCAACTAGACAGTGAAAAGAAGGCAGATATAATTTTCTCCTATTATGTAAGTCCATACATACCCTGCAGAATTAATTCAGAAAGTCAGACTTTTGTGTTTACCTGTCTTTTCTTATTCCTGCAAATTTGAACTGTTTACTTTCTGTGCAATATTAAACACTCCCTAATTTTCTCTTGTTCTACATTAATCCCTGTTCCAATGTCACAGATGGTTTGTAAATAGCATTGTTTTGTTATTTGTACATGTTGTTATGGGATAGCAAATGCTAAAAATTATTGTACCATTTGAAGTAACTGCATAAACAAAATTTAACCAGAAATCCTCAGAACCTATGTATCTCTTAATGCTGGAGTGAAGTAGTTTTTCTCATATTTGCAGTAAACTTAAAGACATTTATTCTCTATGGCCTCAAACCAAATGTATTGTTCAGTTTAATGTCCTTGTTTCTGCATCTGGAAAATGGTCACTTGACTAATACACATGGCTTGGGATGCTCTGTCTGGGTGTTGTGACTTTAGTACAAACACATTTATATTTCACTATAATGGACAAAAATTTCTTTGTTTTGTACATATTCAAAGCTTACCTACGTGGCAATTTCACTGTCAGACTCTCATTTGGCAAATAGAGTGAATTCAGGTATGGAGCCCTTGATTCCTCATTCAGTTTAATTCTTTACAAGACCTTTTATTTTCCTCTGGGATTCTTTTCTCCCATTTTGGCAGTTGTTTCCTTAAGCCTGATAGATATTTGCAGCAGCAATGTGCTGAAATTATAATTGAAATGAGGGACTGTGATCATCCTTATCATCTGCATTTGTCCCCACATTGTGTTCATTAATTTATTCTGGTTTGCTATCTTAAAATTAAAACTGATTCATACTTTGTAAATATAATCAAAGACAACAGCTGCCCTCTTCTGTATCTTTAATAAAACAGAATCTTCTCAGCAATCTTTTTGTCTGGAAAAATTACTATTTTATTTCAAGACTAAATCTCTTCTTTTTTGTGTCAGTTTGATGAGTGGCATAAACCATTTGAGTCTAGTTCCAAAATGCTGCTGTTATGGAGGCATCATTAGGGGCTCCACAGTATAAACTTGCATTTTGATTTCCAATAAAAGCGGGACTAAAATCTCCATTTGATACTTTAATGGTTGAATTGAATATTTTAAATTCAGCACAGCAGCTTTTCAAGGGGCAGTTGGAATTTCTAGTCTTCCAATAAAATATTTATAACACTCTTCAGTAGAAACATTTCAAAAGGATCTTAGAAGTGCTACTTTGATTTTAGTCTGTCTTGGCTTTCCATAGCTAAGTAAATAGTAGTTCTCACAAAATTTTAGCTGCTGATGTTCTGAAGGTTTTTTGAGCATAGATCTTTTCTGAAAAGTTTAACTCCCCTGTTTTGGAATAGCCTTGCCAGTTTTGGTTAAGATTAAGCAATGAAACTTTCTCTGTCCATATTCTTGAGGCACAGTGTATTAAGGCAAGAGAATCACAGGAAATAACACCTGTGCCCATCTTGCAATACAGAATTTCATTAATTTTATGACATTATGCATAGTAAAAGGGCTCCCTTTTCTAAGTGTAATGAGTTCATTTTAGCTGTAAAATAAGCTCAAATACACAGGTTGAAGTTGACAGATTGAAGAAGGACACAAGGCTTCTTTTAATTTCTGTTTCCTGTTTCCTTCAGCCCTTTCCAATCTGTAGGTTTTATTATCTCTCTCTGGTTACTGCACTGCATCAAAAGTTAGAAAGGTCAATAAAATCTCTTATCTATTGAAGCCAATAGTAAATAGAATTAGTAAGATGCGTATCTTGTCTCTCATTTCATGGAATACCTCCCTTGTAGTTATTGTTTTAAACTATCGTTGAGTTTCTTTTAGTTTAGAAATTTGAGCCAGTCAGTTCTGGCTGCTATTTATAATCTGAAGATTAAAAACCCGATTTCTATAGGAGTCAGACTTGCCTCTGAGCAAGAAAACACACCTTTATTTATGTGTATTTAACACTTTTAAAATAACATGATGTATTGTAAGATTCCTAAAATGGAAAGATATTATAAAAATGACAGACTCCTACGAAAGCTGTGAAATAATCTGCCATCCAAATTATTTATCAATGTCTCAGAAAACAGAATCTGTGCTTTTAGCTGAAATGAGTGGCTTTTCATCTCAGAGATGTGAAGGACAGTATTTGGTGCAGGAACATTTACCACCCATCTAGATCATTCATTTTGGGATGGCTTCCATAGTACCTTTCCTCCATCCCTATAACATGCGCCTCATTATTATCACCAGGCAAAAAACTGCTGGCTCTGTTTTTCCTGGTATGTGCTGCTCTAATTGCATGGAAGGAAAAATGATGTTCTCTGAGTTAAGCATGATCCAAGACCTGTGAAAAGCTGGATCTTGCAAAGTTTATGAGAGGAAGAAACTGGCTCCTGCTCAGTGGGAAACAGTGGTAATTAGGAGTTAGGCACTGCTGTCTGTGAAATCAGCACTGAGTGCTTTTCCTTACAGAAGGGAATATGCAAGACTTTGTTCCTGTCAGGTCTTTGCACCCTGTGTGCTGTTAAATCCTGGTGGAGGGTTTTCTAGCACATTAAGCAGTGGCTGCATGTTGAAAGCTCCCATGTGATGGCAGGAAGTGCTCTGCACAGTATTCCTTTCATATGATAGGTGGTGATGGAGAGTGAATGTGATGGGGAACAGGTGTGCTGGGGTGGGAAACTGCAATGGGAAAAGCAAGGAGCAAGTTTCTTCCACATCATTTGGACAGGGAAATATTTAAGAACTTGTCTACTGGCTGGCTCTGAGATTTCTGAAAGTCAAGCTGAGTGTCCTCTTGTTTCCCACTGAGTCTTGTGGTAGCTAGTCCAGACTTGGTAGAAAGGTGTGTTGTGCACTGGACAGGTGAATAAATGAAAACAAAGATTTATTAATTAGATTTTGAAACAATATCTTTTTAACCATATGGTTTAAAAGGTATTTAGGATGCATTCTACTACCAATTAATGAAAAAAATTGGAGGATCTGGAGGTTTAAGACTGTATTACTCTTTAAGCAGTCACTAAATAATGTATAAAACCATATTAACACAATTTAAAACCTTTTAAAATAAACAATATCCTCTCTTACATGCTCCAAAGTGCTGCTTCGGGTTTTTAATTGTTCTGTGAACTGCTAAAGTCTTACTGGGCAGAAGTTTTCTGACCAGTTTGCAGTGATAATCCGACTGTTGCTATCAGATCTAAATGGTTGTGAATGTGAATGCACAGCTCTGCCATTTAAGCAAGTGTTGTACCTCTCTGTCTGGTCATTCATAGTTGTATGAGCTCTTGAGAAGGTGTTTCCAAGCAGGTAACGTCCGCATAGCTCTTGGTGGCAAGGTTTGCAATGGGATTTGTGAAACTGTAATTAGGTCACCCTTCTCTACTGGCTTAGTCAAGAGACTTTCATAGAAACTAGGAATTGTTTTCTATGTAAAAAATACTCTGAGTGACACAGAGATCAAGTAGTTAAGAAGGAAGAACAAAGTGCTCCTTCAGACTGTGGTTAGTGAGGAGCTTCAAGAACCTTTGCTGAGTCAATGAATTGTACATTGCTCAATGATTTCTGCAATATCAGGTGTCTCTTGTCCACATTTCTGAAGTGCCTCTCTACTGTCAAAACCTGATAAGAACAGCCCCTCAGTGGAGACCAGACAGTTGGCCTTTTTTCTTTCTTCCCTTTATATTGGAAAGTTTTGAATAAACGTCCAGCAAAATTCGAATGACTTTGCAGACACTACAATATATGAACAAATGGATGATTTTGGGATTAACACACTGTTGGTGTAGTTCTTGTCCACAGGTTCAAAAGTATTATATCACAAATCTACAATGTACTTTAGCAAGAAACCTGTTCTAATTTGGAAATTTGTTGATAGTTGTTAAACATTTCACCTTTTTTTATGACTAAGAAATATAGCAACAAAGGCATAGAATTAATGAAGGCTCAAAAATAAATGAAAAGATAATGGCTAAGGTTAATAACACCAGTGAAACATCTGTCTCACCAACCTAATGATCACTTAGATAACCAAGATGTTAAATGAGAATGATAGCTATAGTTTGCTGACCTGAACTTAGAGGACAGTCTTGGGAGATAAATTAAGTATAGCTGTCCATTAGAAAATCCTCAAGAGCCAGTGTTTAAGGATAAACATTAGTCAGTAAAATGGCATCACTTTAATAGGAGATTGTCCTGGTTGTGTCCAGGACATGGTTAATTTTTGGAGTAGCCAGGAGAGGGGCATGGTCAGAGAGCAGGACTTCAGTGGCATCCTAAATTTTATCAGTTATAGAAAAGTACTTTCCACACACTTATGGGGATGCTTGGAAAAAGGCTGTGTGGTGTTAGCAAACCAGGGAGTGAATTTCTGCTGTAAATGTTACCACATCTATTTTCTCTCAAGCTCTCCTAAGCTTTGCAATTGCTTTTAGTGCTGTGACTACCCTTTACTGAGAGGAAAACAAAATTATATGTGTATGTACCCAAGATAGACTTGAAAGCAGATCCTGAAGCTGTGATTTATGTCTCTCTTTACAAGGAAGAAAAGCTTTTTCTGCAGCCAACCAGTTCCATTCTTTTGCTGAGAAAGATTAGACCAGATGATCTTTGCTGTTCCTTTCAACCTGGTATTCTGTGACTCATTTTATTTGGAGTCCTTATCTATACTAAGATAGAAACTAGGGCTATATAAAAATAACCAAACTCTGGTTTTCAGGCCTTTCAAGAAGTTTGGTATACTTTCCTTCTCCCAGCTCTGGCAGCATTGCTGGATATACCTTTTGGAAGCTTGCACATAAAACTAAGAAAAGGAGCTCTGAATAACACTCAAGATTACTCAGGCTTTTGTTCAGTACCTATGTCGCTAATCTTTGGAAAATCATTTGGCTGAAGTGTGGTTCATCTATAGGTTTTACTGTTCTTTTTAGCTCTACCTGAAGAAAGAGAATTTAACTGACAGACCAATCTTTCTTTTTAATGACATGAAATATAGGGAGAAGTGAAATTACTGCTTCCATAAATCATGGCTGATGATTCCAAAGCTCTTTTTGAAGTCTAGGCCTTCAGAGGTACATTATCAGAAAACTGCATTGCTAAGCTCTCAGATGCATGGTATTATCTGACATCTAGCATTCTATAAATTCCAGGAACTTTGATTTAAAAGGATGCAGAAAGGTAATTCTTCAGTTTTAAAACTTTTAAATTTTCAGATTTTTACTGCCTTGAAAATGTACTTTGTCTCCCTATTGATCTCATCCTTTTCCATTCAGCAACATTGATTTGTTTTCCTGTCTCTTAAATGTAACAGAATTCAGGCAAGACTGCTTTATTTAACAACATCCATTTAAACAGTATTTTAGTATCTTCCTGGAGCAGTATCTTCAAATTAGGCTAGCACAGCTCTGAGGATGTTATTCAGCAGTGTGCTGTTGAAGTCAAAAGAGGACACAATATATTATTTGCGTGCAAACCATTAAAAAAAAAAAAAAGTTCTTATTACCTTGATCCTCCTTTCAATAGATTTTTTGATGGGGAATTTTGGAGTATCTTTGAAAATAAATGACCTAAACTAGTTTAAGCTGGGAGTGTTTATCCTGGACAAAAGGAGGCTCAGGGGTGACCTTATCACTCTCTACAAGTTCCTGAAAAGAGGGTGTAGCCAGGTGGGAGTTGACCACTTCTTCCAGGCTTCTCCCAGGCAGCTGACAACAGGACAAGAGGACAGGGCCTCAAGCTGCACCAGGGCAGGCTCATGCTGGACATGAGGAAGAATTTCTTCACAGAAAGGGTTGCCAAGCATTGGAAAGGGCTGCCCAGGGAAGAGGTGGAGTCACCATCCCTGGAGATGTTCAAGAAACTTCTGGATGTGGCACTTGATGTCATGGTCTGGTTGACACGGTGATGATTGGCCAAAGGTTGGACTTGATGCTCTCAGAGGTCTTTTCCAACCTAAATGATTCTGTGGTCCTGTAAACTAAAGTTATTGAAATTAGGAAAACTGTGATTAATTTTGTAAACCCATACTGGGGGATTATGACTTCTACAGATAGCTCACTTTAAACTTAGTTCCATGTCCATTTCAAGATGCCCACAAAAAATATTATGTACATTTGTGTATGTTTCTAAGTCCTTAGGCTGTATTCAGTTTAGCTGATATAACCCAAAGCTAAGAGAGAGTGTTACTTTCTGCAGCTTGAAATTTGTGCCTTTGGTGAGTCAGAAAGTGTATGCAGAAAACTGCAACAAAGAGTGAAATTCTGAAGTTCAGATTTATTTGCCACCTACAACTCACAAGTCATTATGGGCACAGGAAGTGCAGTTCAGGTTCTATGTTAGGCAGTAGCAACATCCATAGTGAACTCTAAATTTCTTTTCCCCTACAACTGCAAGGGGATATGGGGAAAGCTTGTCTTGTCAAAATGAAATCCAGGATAGCATGAACCCTGTGCAAGGTATCACTTAAAATGTTTCAAATTACACTGACCATTACATGGTACTGCCATGGATGTACTTAAATATTTCTGACCATATATGTCTTAAATTCTTTTATTTCTTTTGAGCTAGTGAAGATAAGTTTCTTTCTTTTAAAATCTGTGAAAGACTTAATTTCTTCTTTTAAAACCAATCCTCAAGGTCCTCCCTCATTATGCAGTTACTAATTTTTTTAGAGCACTCACATAGGAGGTCAGGACATGAATTCAGTTTCTTCCTCCTGAGATAGTTCTGTAACTCTGGGAAAGAATAATGTATATTTAGTCTTTGATCATTTTCAAGAAAACATGGGATCAAAAGAGAGGACCAGGAAAACTGTGACTGTATCATTGGCCAGCTGTTAGGGCATTTAGATGATCAGGGAGTTCAGTGGGGAGGAGGAGAGGGCTTCAATTTCTCTGCTTGGTATTGTAGCTGGTATAGTTCACAGAATCGCTTCCCAAGCCCACTCATGCAAAATGGAATGGAGTCTTGAGAGTGATGCCAAAGTGATTTTTTTTTTTAGTTTTATTTTTTTAAAATAGAGTCATGTTATGTCCTGAGAAAGTTTGTGAATCCTTGAGCAATTTAGGTGGAGGATTTCTCTTGCGTTTTTAGATTTGTCAGCATTTTATCAGAGTGGCAGTTCTGGGCTGAGCAAGGATACAGTGCTAGATAGTCAGGAAAAGTCAATTTTGCTGATGAAAAACTCAGCATGAGCCATCAGTGCAGCCCAGAAATCCAAATGTTTCCTGGACTGCATTCAAAGCAGTGTGGGTAACACGGGAGGGAGGGGATTCTGCCTCTCTGCTCTGTGAGACTGGTGAGACTCCACCTGCAGTGCTGCATCCAACTCTGGGCCTCCCAACACGAGGACATGGAACTGTTGGAGCAAGTCCGGAGGAGGTCAGGAAGTTGCTAAGATTTAACTTAGATGTTTGGGAAAAAAATCTCTGTGAGGATGGTAAGGCCTTAGTACATGTTTCCCAGAGAAGCTGTGGCTGACCAACTCCTGGCAGTGTTCAAGGCCAGGTTGGATGAGCATCTTGGTCTATGGGGATGTGCTCCTGCTCATGGAACTGGATGTTCTTTAGGGTCCTTTCAATCCAAACCATTCCATGAATTCAAATGTTCAGAAGAGATACAGAACTCCTTCAAACCATGCCCAAGGTTAGATGGAGACTGAATGGGAGTTCTCAGAACTAGTTTTGGACTTTGATACTCAAAATTGGTAGAGTTTTCTACTCTCTCATGCTCTCTTCTCTCTCTTTTGATTTTTGGTTTGCTAGATCTGCTCTTCAGTATTGCATTGAAAGGAAAGCTTAGAATCAGAAAATCCAACAAGTTTCTGTACAGGCTGGGATCTGAATTATGCCTCCCAAATTCAACTGTACTCCAGAAGTCATGAAATATGTTACATATTCACTTCCTTACACCCAAAAGTGATCCTTCATGTACATGCCCCAACACTTTTACCTGTACCAAGGGGATTATAAGAGGTGATGGTGCAGTGAGGATTATTATGAAATGAAAAACTTCTGTGGAGCCACAACCTCTCTGGGTAGCACAAACTTCAAAACGACCCTTAGGTAGCAGCTTTATGAATGCTTTGTGCTGGCACACCATCAAAAGAAGTAATCCATCTTTTTTCTCTGTTCCTTCCCACTCCCTTTTTTGTGTTGGTACAGTCATCTTGGGAAGCAGTTTGGAGCTGAAATGAATGTGAGAAGCTCATTGCTGTGCTTTTAGCCCCAGAGGGTTTTCTGATCCTATTCACTGTACATCCAACACTTTTAATAGCACAAAGGGAGAACTTTAGTTGTAGGTGAGTGCCTGGTAACAAGGACATAAATCTTTGACTTTTAGTAAAATTCCTACTTTTTCCTGCTTAAAATACTTCTGAAACAGTTTCTTTGGATCAGCAACTACCCAGTGGAGAAACCATGAGAAGATGGTGTTAGGGAAACATAGCCATTAGTATCGAGCACAGAATTTCAGTCTTTGTCTTAAAAATTAAGATGTGTCAGCCTGGGATTTATGACCAGGTAGCAAATGCATCATCCCTGCCCTGGAAATCATTGTGGAGAACTTAGACCAGACTGCAAAAGAGTGTCTCTAGTACAGATTTTGCAATATGGAGTCAATTACTGTTCTATTTCAGTCAGGAATTTGTAATGTTTTAGCTTCCCTTGGAGGGAATGTCAATCAAATAACAATATTGCTCTTAGTTAAGAAAAAGTTCCAGTTCTTTTTGTGGTAGCTTGCAAAGAAATAAACTTGTAAGTCTATATAATATTCTATTAGTCCTGCGTGGCAGTGGTAAGGCTGGCAGGCAGCCTGCTCTATACAATGTACACATGCCAACACCACATTGCAATGGAAAATCAATTCTCAGCCAACTGTACTTGGAGTGGAAGGAATTTGAGCACAGTTAGTGCTCTGAGTCCTAAATTGCCACCATGATATTTTGGCTCAAAGATAAATCTTATGAAGGTATTGGAGTAGGGCTTGTTAAGACTGCATCTGGGAACAGTATTTTTATTAAGAGTAGTTTTAATGCCATTTCATGTGAAAATAATGAGACAGGGTGAGTAAGAAAGAGACAGAGATCTCACAAAAAATTAGAAATCTAATTAGTGAGATGCACATTGGTGGTGTATGGAAACAAAGGTGAGATTAAGGAAGAGCATGGTGATGCTTTTATAAAATTAACATAATGAACACACAACAAAGAAAATATCTAGTAGCAATAATTACAGTTTATGCACAATAATAATAATAATAATTCAGCTTTCCTTATTGCATATCGTTACAAAGCAGTTAAAACACAGAAGAGCAAAGAAAATTAAGTCCCTGTGAACAACACAGATTGAACCCAGAAAGGCTTGAAAAATACCCCAAAACTTGATTGAAACCAAACGTGGTTAGATGGTGGTGCCAAAACACTTGATACTTTTTATTTAATAGTAAAAGAGGTGAAGAGAGAGAGAGAGAGAGAGAGAAGGAAAGAAGGAGTGTGTGGTTGAGGGTCCCGTGCAGCCCTGCATGGAAAATTATAGAATCCAATGGGTTAATGTGCATTTGGGCCAGGTGGGAATGCCCAGGTGCCTCCCCTGAGGAGGGCAAGTTTGACACTGTCCCTCATAACACTGTGGCTCTGTTGCATCATGGGCAGTGCTCTGCTGCAGGGTCTGGGGACCCTTTTAATGGTCCATGACATCCCCTCTACTTCTTTCACTTAAAAGCAGCTTTTCTTGGGGTGAAGGGGGCCCACAGCTGAGCTGGTCTGCACAGTGGAGGGTGGATGTTCACTGCCTCGGAGCAGAGGCTTTTTTTACCACACACCCGAAACTTCTCCTCCTCACTCCTTTGGTGTGCCAGCCTGGTAGCTGAGAGCCCTGGGGCTGTGGTCTCCCCCACTAAGGTCCTAAGCTGGATCCCAGTGTGAGTGTGTTCTTTTCCTCCCAGCCCAGACCTGAGTCACTTAATCTTATCTCCATCAACCTTCAGTCCAGGACATTAGACAGGGCGTGGTAATCTTCTCCACAACTTTTATACAGTTTTGCTATAATAGGCCAAAATCTTTCATGAAGATATCTAAGTCATTAACTAAAACATTTCAGTCTCTGACGCGTGTTCCCTGGTGTGTCCCTACAGTGAAATAATCTTATTAAAGTGCTTTTAGAATTTGGTCTCAGGTTGGTTTGATTACATGTGGCTACTTGACAATGAATTTTATGCCTCATCCTTTGCCAAAAAGGCTGATGAATATAACATGAATGTTACTGGGATTAACCGTCTCTTTTGTCTTGTAATACTGCAATTGATGTATTTTATTTTTCCTGTATTTGGGAAGAAATCACCTTTCCTTTCCCAGCCATACTTGATTTGACAAATGATGGTGTAGCTCCTCTTTTTCATGCCATCCTAAGTAGTTACCATGTAGTTGCCTCACTGAAACTGAGGGGAAAAACAAAAAAAAACCAACCTTTTCCAAAACCATTTTTAGTGTTAGAGAATTAAGGCATTACTTTATTCTGGCCAGCATGTTGTTCTGGCCAGGATGTTCAACAGAAGCCATTTCATCCTTACATTTCCTGGGTTGTGCTTAGAAAATCATTCCATCATACATAAAGTTTAATAGATTTTTCATGTTTTATACAGTCAAACCTCATAGAAATTTATTGGTTTAATGTTCGTTGGTCCCAAGGTTTGCAGCTCTTAGTATTTGATTTCCTATTGGATATGGATTTCTTTGCCTCTGGTGCTGATTAGATTCTCATTCTTACCTCTCTTTCCCCAGACCAGGTGTCTCAGACCATGCTGGGGGTGATGTTTGGAGTTGATGGTCATTACCTTTCGTGTATCTTCTATGCTACTCGTAGTCTATTGAGATGTTATGCTCATCAGACCTCACCTGATGGAACAGTCCCCTGAAAAGGCACTTCAATTCCCTTCCTTTGGGCCAAAGGCGAACAAAACTAAAGTTACGACTAAACAACTAAAGTTACTTAAAAATTTTTAAACTTTGCGTAATTTCCAACAATGGGAATCTCAGTCCATTTTAAAATTTGTTTTCAGTCCTGTTTAAAGTCTTGTTTTAAGTTTGGAGAGCCTTGATTTAAATAGCTGATGTGCAAAAGGAGATGGTGTCTATTAGTCTGAAGTTGCTTTTTAGGTGTGGTGGGTTTCTTGCAGACTTCTTTCATGTGATTCAATGCAATTCTGCCAAGAAAAAAAAAGGGAAAAAATCCTATTTAAAAAATGGACACTTTTTTCACAGATGAACATTTAACTTCAGATTAGTGCTGAACCTAAACCACTCAGCAAAGAAAGTATCTATATTTAAATGAGTAAGTAGAATTAATTTATGATGGTGATAGTTTAATGAAACACTAGCGGCAAAAATGAACTGCCTTAAAAGAAAGACTGCCTGTAAGGACTGGCTTTAGAACACTGAGTGGTGAATATACTTTCTGTCTCTAATTAAAACACTGCTTGTGATACTTTTCTTTGGCCCATAGATGCTGTACCTAAATCAAATGTCTGAAGTTATCTGATGCATATTGCCTTCTAAAAAATTCTCTTCTACTTCCTTTGTCTCATATATTTTTATGATTTGGGCAGAAGCCTCCAAACCAGACCTTTCTTGAGTTCTCTTTTACTGCAATTTAAGCAATGAAACAGTTCCATATTTTGACTGGTGTGTAGAAAAGGCCATTTTCCTGCAGATACTTAATGAATAAAAGAAAATCTTTTATAACCTTGAATGCCTGTGAATGAGAACTTAATGACTTTTCTTCATAATCAATAAGCAGAACAACACCAATTGAAAAATAGCTGTTTCATAAATGCAATAAATGGTTTTAAATATGTTTAGAAGAGACTTTTAACTTCACCAGAGATATGACGTTCTCTCAGTGAGTCTCTTTGACTAATCCACTGGAAAAATTTACCGTTAGGGAACTCAAGGTCTGCTTTTCAAAGGAAATATTGGTAAGGATTATTATTCCCTTGTCCCCAGCAGTTCTCATAATCCCCTTACACTCAGAGCAGGATTTACAAATACAAAAATAAATTACAAAACTGGAATGCTCTGAGGCTTTCTGTTCACAGAGCTAAGAAGGAAGCCTAGACGATTTGAATCTTATTTTGAATTAAATATTAGGCACCTACATATTTTTTCCTCTGCTAGGCAATGTGGATAAGAAAATAGACAAATATAGGTCACTAACAAGTGGCAGCAACAAAAATCTAGTTTAAAAACATTCTAATAACATATTAATAACATGTTTACAAGACAGATCCTGAAGAAGTTTGATTGAAACTGGGATTTGCTTTGGCCAGTGTCAAAGATTTTCACTAAGGAAGACAAAGCAAGTTGGAGAAATAAAGACACATGGAAAAATCAGTCAACTTAGATGATAGGTTGAGCTCAGCAGTGTGGGATTCTTTCATGTGCATCTTCAGAAGAACACTTTTACAATAAAAATGTAAAATCTACAATATTAAAGTTCCTGTTAACCATTTCAGAGGGAAACATGGTCAGACTTTCAGAGAATTTATATAAATATGCATATGAGGGAAAGTTCCCCTTAGGAGCTGAAATGTGGATGAAGTCTTTCATATCTGATGATCGTTTATATGGTATTTTCAAAAGGTACTTTGCTACCACAACCTGAATAAGAGCTTGATGGGTAGATGAGCTTTCATGTCCTATTCCTATTAGTCCCAGACTACCTTAAGGGAATACTTGACAACACATTAGTCCATTTTTATATCTTCTGCTGAGAATACTAAGGATAGATTGGGTTTAATTTTCTTAAATACAAAGCCTGCTAGAGACTGTTCTTCTTGAATAGCATATGTTGTTTTAGTCCACAGAAGATATGTGGTCTACTGTTTGCCCTATAATTTCTCACACAAATTAAAAAACACTGGAGACTGTGAGAAAAAGCTTTTTTGTGTTATTTCTGTTCTTTCCTGTGGCTTTATACCACTCCTTCTGATACCACTCCTTTTGAATTCTAAATTATAATAGGTTGCCTGAATTCTGTCCAAGCCTTTCTTTGATTAGCATTTTCTTTTTTCTTTTTTCTTTTTTTTTTTTTAGGAAGGTAGACTTGGGGGCCTTTCAGACTCACTTAAAGTTAAATCCCATGGCAGAACTTTATGAAATATTCAAACTATGCCATATGTTGTTTGGACCATCAGTAATTAATGTAAGATGTACCTATGGTTTGTGAACATTGTGTAATCTAATGGAGAAGATGAAGAGATATTTTCTTTTAGAAAGAAACTATCATTTTTTAACAAGTCACATATTTTCCATTCAATCACACCCCCACTAAATTATGTCCTTGGATTATTTTGTGTCATGAAAATTAATGCTAGTTGAGGGCTCAAACATTTTAATATGAACTGAACATGGTCTCAAAGCATCCATTATATCTGTGGGGATATATTTGCACCTCTAAACCTCAATTTTCTGTGCTTGCCTGGCTATTAAAGAGAGGGCTCAAGGCCCTGATCCATCTGAAAAAAAATCTTAATGCCAGGAAGCCCTCTATGTAAAATGTTTTGTGCACTTAATTGAGAATTTCACAGGATAAAAGTGAAGTCAAGAATATTGCCTCTTGATGATCAAAAGATCAATCTCAGTCTCAAGAATCACATGGAAGTGAGAGCAAAGCACAGCATTATTACGTGACTGTTTAAAGATGTGGTGTGCCTGTAGTTCTAATTACCCCATTTGAAAACTACTTCTAAAATTTGACTAAGAAAAGAAATGCATGAGAGAAAGAGTATGAGAAACACTAGTCCAGTCTGATGACCACAGGGCACATTTTAAGAACTTACATAAATGTTTAAGCATGTAAATAAATGTTATACGCCAGTCAGTGAAATAATTTGACTGTCAGTCAAAAGTTGGAAAAAATGAGACAAGAAGCAGAGCAGAAAATTATTAGTAGAGACTTTATAAGAGAATTTTCAGAGCTGATAGGAAAAAATGTGTTGTGAAAATCAGCTTGTGTAAGTCATAGTAAGAGGAAACTATGATAAAATCATCAGTCTCTTCTCAGCCTCAGCAGATTCAACAACCACTGAGATAGAATGAGTGAGAATGGAGTTTTCTTACAGCTTTGACACTTTTGTGCATCTGGGTTTCTTGTAATCTGCATAACTGCACTTATGCCAGCTACTGTCTCTCCTTGGGTGAATAACTCTGTGTGTGTTAATAACCTTGAACAACTGCCAATACATTATATATGATTTAGAGGCTTGCTATACTTTGTTCTTGGTATGATGATGTTTCTTACCCACTAAGTTTCTTATCTTCTTTGTGAAATGCATTTATCTTCTCTCTAAAATACAAAATACCCCTGCATTCTGGAAACTGTTTAAGGCTTTGCTTCATATTTCTCCACCCATGGTAGGGAAAGGCATGCAAGAAGAAACAAGAAGAGTGACTTAGTGGAGAGAAGCCAGATTGTCACTGTTTGAAGCCTCTGAAGAGGCATGCAAGACTTTTTGAATCTTATTAGGCACAGTTTATTTGGCTCACAGCTTGTTTGTGTCAGAATTTTTAATCTTTAAAATGGGTGTCACTATATCCATTGTCTACCAGACAGAGTTCTGTGGGGATCTGTGTATTAAAAATAGAGATAGTCAGTTCATGTGACTCTCAGGCCATTTAAGTATGAAAGAGAGAGGCTGATACTTTATATAAGCTGCTGATGCACTGCTGCCTGCACAGGGTAAAATGATATTAGTGGATTATGCTCATTTTAGTGTGTTAGAATTTTTCCCATCAATGGACAATGAGAACAGGTTGTTTAAAGCAAACAGATATTGTGTTTGGCAATTTGCTAGGATTTAGAGTGCAAGGAAAAACAGAGCTGTGACACAGTTCACCGTGAAATTAAATAGCAGCTTACCCCAGCAGCAAGCAGAAATCAGCCTTCTGCCAGAAATCAAAGCACTGCTCCCACACACAGAGGTAACACCTATCTTCTACCACACTCTGCACAAATACAGAGTCTTTGCAATGTCCCCTAGCAGTCAATACTACTTGGGCTATTTCAGATTAGAAGGGAACTTGTTCCAGGCAGAATACAACCATGGAAAACAGGCTATTACAAGGTATCTCTGCCTTCATGGTTTCTCTGCATGTGGTTCAGAACTTTTTGGTTCTCCTGGCATAGATTAAAATAACAATAATAATAATAAAAAAGTTTACTTTCTTTAATACTCCCATGTGCGGATGCAGTTACTTCATGGTTTATAACTTAGAAGAACTAAAAAACATTCCTCCCCCTGCCCCTAGACATGCTAGCTTCCATTAAGCTGGAAAATAAAATTAATCAGTAATAATCATTTACAAGTTGAAAAAACAAAAAGCTGTGATGTGTGCATAAATGCTAAGTTTCTGATTTCCTAGATCCCTAGAAGAAAGCTGGGACATGAAGATTAAAAATATATTTGTAAATAGACTTTGTAAGTGAAAGATTAGACAGCCCACACCTTCAATCCCAGGTTTTCTAAACCCTTAAACCTCAAAACTGCTAACAGAAGGAAGGCTGGACCCTGCATTGGAGCAGAAGCCCACTCTAGGTTTAAACTGCTTATAGACTGCTGTGGGTGGGGAATCTGGATTTACAGTTTCAAGGAAGACATTCAGAATACAGGCCTTTATTTTGTCAGCATAAGAAAGACATATGTCATAGACTTGTATTCACATTTAGGCCTCTTTCTGTCTCTTGGAATACACTGTCATGTCTCCACTAAGCCCCCTCCTATTTAGCTCAATGCCTAAAATGGGGATCTTTTGCAAACACCCTTCTCCCCTATTTATTATAGAGTTGCTTCATTTTTTGCAGGAGAAAATGATGAGATGGGGAAAGGCTGGGCTAAGCTGGAGCACCTTAGTGCTTAGTGACAGCTCATACAAAATTGTAATGGTCTTTTATTTTCCTTCATAAAGCCACATGAAAACAATGATCTCTCTCTTTCTCTCCCGCTACACATACATATATACACATACACACAAGAAGCCAGTGTGGAGAAATCAGTCAGCTGAAACTAATGACGGACAGAAAATGAGACCTTTATCTCATTTGGAGGGCCATTACTAAGCCCCTGTTCTACCAATTTCATCTTGAAAAAAACTCAACAGCTAATATGGCACTTCCTGGGAAGCTGAAGGATAAATTATATATTCCAAATATTTATGAGGAGAGAGCTACCAGCTGAGAAGTGGGCCATTTATGAAAAACCTAGTAATAAAAATCTATTCAAGTTAGTATGAAATCTGCTGCAGGATGCCCGCTTCAAATACATTTACCAATGCATGAAAACCATTAGGCTGAACTTGGCACAATATTAGCAAGTAATTGCATCAGAGAGAAACTTAGACTTGGTATGCCAGTCTTAGTTCTGGGTAACAAACAATATAAATGATGGATTCATTACAGGAAACTTTATGTACTTGTAGTTCTGAGGCTTTGACCAAAGGTTATTTTGGAACATATGTAATGTCTGTGTGGCTGCTGTCAGGTTTAGTGTAATTTTGGTCCCATATGAGTTGAGATGAGTACTCTGTAGTGCTGGCAATTCACAAGGTGGTATATATACATTGAAGGCAAGTGCTCTGGTAATTACTTTAAATGCAGTCTTCTGGGCTTTTAAAGCGTTTAGGAAGCCCAGGACAGATTCCTGTCTATATGCATATGTCATCACAATGCTAGAAGAGCTGTTAGTTGGCTTAGAAAGGAGAATGAAACTGGTATGTGTGAAATGCAACTCAAAAGCAGTTAGAAAAGACATTTGCATCATCTTAAAAAGCCACCATGCCCTTTTATTATCCTTCTTTTAATGTCTGAAGTCTCTTTCACTTTTTCTCGGAAAGAATAGTCCCTCAGTTGCTAATGGAATAATGTACAACATTACAAATCTCCTCAATGGAAAAAATAATCCATGTTCTTTCATGGCATTAGATGACAAAGCTGCAATCAGGAGGAACAGTGAGGTTTTCACTGGTTGTACTGGTTAATTGCACATGTACGTCAGCCAACCCTGCTGTAAGGATCTTCAACAATTATTATCATTTATCATGAAAATTTATAAACACCTGGCCTTAGTTCTCAGTTACAGTATGCTCAGGTAAGCGTTTTAGATTGGAAAGAGTGAGAAAGCAGAAGATTTCTTAATTTGAATAAGGCAAAGATACCTTAGGCTGTCCTAAAGAAAAGGTGTCAGCTTGAGCTCTGGGAAGCCTTTCAGCTAATATAGCCTGAATTTCAGTTTTGTAATTAAGATATTGTTATTGTCAGACTCCATAGGGTGTGTGAGAAAATTTTAGTTTGGCTTCTGGCTCTCTCTAGCATATCAGTATAATATGCTTTCATACTGTAAGGAGGACACCTTTTTGCTAGCTACTTTAGATAACAAGTAGCATTTGTCAATAACTCCTTGTAGGATCATTTTCAAGTTCTGTGAAAAAAAAATGAAGAGGAAAATTCAATAAGAAAGGACAGAAAATACCATCTTTGAAAACAGTGTGTTCAAACACCTCCTAATGAGAATGTATTCTAATCCTATTAGCATCTACTGGCAAAATTACTAGAAAACAAGATACCAAACTGGACACTTCTGTGATTCTTTCTTATTGTGAGTTCCAATGTGAGTAGTGAGTTTTTGCAAAGTGCTGAAGTCAGATTCAGAAGACTTTTATTCTGTCTCTATAATAAGGTATCCTGAGTATCAAAGGTTATTGGTCTCCTTTTTTTTTTTTTTTCCTGCTTGGAAGTCAAGTAGATTACCTCACTAAACTACTTCTTTTCTATGTCTGTTTAGTGCCTCCTTTATCAAGTAAAAACTAAATATTGGAAGTATATCTTTCTTAGATGTATTTATAGGATGTCACAGTTTGAAGTCTCATGTAGCAGCAAAATTACAGGGCTGCTATAATTAAAATAAGTTTTAAAGCTGAAGAATGTAGAATTGTCTTCATTTAAAAGACAGGTGTCTGACAAGGAAGGCAGGAACCTTCCTGAAATGGAAAATATGGCCCCCTTCCTTCTAAATTATTATAACTTTGAACTTACAGAGCTTTTGGGCAAAGATATTGAAAAAAGGAATAATGGTTCTTTACTAGGATAGATAGATGTATAACAAGGCAAACAAACAGCAGCAGCAAAACCCCAAGCACGGGTCTTCTCTCACTGCCGGGCCCTTTCCCCTCGCGTGCAATTCCGGGCACAGCCAGCAGGGGCGCTGTTGGCTCCCAGCTGGGCGGGGCAGGCGCTATGAATCCTCCAAGCCTGCAGGGGGCGCTGTGGCAGAGCTCAGCCCCCTCTCCCTCACACAGACAATGGAGGCTCAGGCCACAGCAAAGGAGAGGAGGTGGCTCCTTTTTCAAAACTTGTGAGGAGCAGCTGCTCTCAGTGCCACTCTGGGTGTGCATGCAAAAACCAGTTACCTCATGTAGTGTGCATCATTTCACATTCATTACCCTTAGCCCACTCTGAGTGCAGGCTGTCGTCTTTATATCTGTGTGCAGAAACTTTTGGGTTTATTTTCCTTCTCCTACATACCTCAGACATCATCTGTGCCATTGAAACGTCTCTGAATAATGTTGAGGAATGCACCCTGAAGTTGGCTGCCAGCTGTGTTTGGCTAGCACTGTACCTCACAGAAATAGGCATGCATTGTCTTCGCCCACACATGAATCTCGCCTCACCCCTCCTCTTCCACTTTGGCAAATTGACTGTTCCTGGCAGTCAATCGCACTCTGCTTTTGGCAGTAATTTGCTGTTTGTACACCTCTGCTCTAAGGGTCAGGCCGTGCTGGTGGCACATGTCGATCCAGTCCTATCTAACCCATCAATTTTTCTTTCTTACACCTATTAAGTTACATTACTGTAATTTTTTGTGTTATGTTTCTCTAACCTTGCTGTGAATGATTTCTTTCTGTTTTTTTTTTCGTGTTGTGCCTTGGGGTTGTTATAGTTATGTACATTATTTTTGTTTTCACTCCAGGCTGAGAACAGTAAACTTTCATCTGGGCAAAAAGGTTTTTAGGAAAAAAAATCCTCTGTACCTTGACATTTTCTTCAAGGCCCGTGAGCAACTTTTGCTCGTAGCCTTAAAAATTAGGCAGCAACAACACTTTCGTTTCATATCCTTTTAAATACATGACCTTTTCTAGGATCTCAGAGTGAGGCTTTCTAAAAGATGGCTCTGACTGGAAGCTTGGGTGGGTTTAACTGCTGCAATTTGAGGTCTTGCCTTTCCTTTCTGCAAGGATTTAGAGACCCTGGTGCCTGGGGAAGGAGATGCAATTTTTCAGAACCATGGTTCTTCACCTGGTTTCCATCCCAGAGGTACCTGTTATGTACTGAAACAGATGAAATATCTATGGTGAGTGAATATGCCTTGCAGTTTCCAGGGATGTCTTTCCTCAAACATCTGTGCAGATATCCCAAAAGATAACCATCTAATAAGTGTGAGTTCAAAAACTTGCTGTATAGAAGTAGCCTCTATTAAAAATAACAGAAGATATAATAGTAAAAAGTAGCTTTTCAAAAACTATAGGTAGTACAGAAGCCAGATTTGAAAGATGAAATGCCTATAAAGCCTAGGCATATCTTTCAGATGCTTTAAAATGCTTTCAGGAAAGAATATCAGCTGATGGATCATTGAGAGACAGAAAAATGTTAGCTGGCAGCAGTCTGATGAGCCTCACTATTCAGAAAAGGAAAGAGAAAAGCACTTCAGGAAAACAAAATCCCTGCTAAAAGATCCTGAAGGTGTGTAAGCTTGAACATAAGAATGGAGATACCAGAGCAGACCAAAGCTTGGTGTTACATCTCCTGCAGTGCCATTGATGGAGGTGGAGGAATGATATGGCCAAGCTGAACTTGCACCAACATTTCCCCTCAGTGTTCCTCAGTCCTTCATGAACATGTATCTCACCTGTCATTCTTCAGAAGTGGTATCTCCATAACAATCCTAAAACCACATTTTAGGATTGCAGGATGGCATTAGCTCCTAGGACAGTGCAGTATATGGTCACAATGCTGCTTCCCCTCATCTTTTTACAGTTCATAGCAAGAAAGAACTATTGTTTCATTCTTTTGTCCTTTCTTTTCATTTAATGGATGGATTTAATTGAACACATTGTTTTCAGTCTGCTAGAATTCCATGGAGAGGTTTCCTGCTGCTGAGGGGCCTTCCTGTCTTTGGGACTGGTTTGGTAAAATTGTATTATTTTCACAGAATCCTAGAATGGTTTGAATTGGAAGTGACCTACAAGATCTTCTCGTTCCAACTCCCCTGCCACAGGCAGGGATACTCTTCACTGGCCAACCTGGCCTTAGTTCATTTTAGCAAAAAAAGACATGCCACATTGTCATCAGACCTACTATTTGATAGCAGTGTTTGGGACAACCTCCTGGTCACTGGGGCCATCATCTGCCAGCTTACATTAGTCAAGACACCTCTGTGAACACAAATCTAAAAGGATCGATGTGTATTCTGCAAAATCATGCTGATCACAATGTTCAAACAAAAATAATACAATTTCTCGTTATAAATAATGGTGTGAAGGGTCGAATGAATGTCTTGGCAAGATGGTAAATGACATACAAAAGGGAAAGCTGGGCAGACTGCAAGAATGTTCTCATACATTGTGTCAGCCTCATGTTCTTCCAAGTGTTTTAAATAAGTGTGCTGTGATGGAGTGTGGTAATTCTGAGGGGGCTGCAATTCCCAGAGAGGGTTTCCAGGATGTTCTTGGTGGGAAACAATTTAGACTTCCTGCTTTTGATGTCTGTCAAGTAAAACAAATATTTAAGAAAGCATCTTCTCCCAGTGTGCAGTTTTATAAAGCTAAATATTTATTGTTATTGTCAGTAGCATAAGAAATAACATACCATACCAGGTTTTCAATACTAATGAACTGGTAATTATAATTAAAATTATTTATATATTAATAATAGTTTTATTACACCTTTGTTAAGGTTATTGTAAAATGTTTTGCTGTTGTCACAAATGAGACCAGCTTCTGCCTTTCTGTAGACAGTTAAAGTATCTGCAATGCAATAGGATTTTCATGGCAGCATCTGAGTTTGAGGTGTCAGGGCGTTTGGAGTGTTCTTCAGTAACTCAACCAGGGCACTAGACACCTGGAAAATTACAAAAAAATCTGCAAAGAATCCCAAATTTAGTAACTTCATCAATGTGCGGGTCTCTCCAGCTGGCATTTTTGTCTTCAATTTCTCTCTTTTTAAAAATATTAAAAAAGTATTGAAAGAGACAAGAACTATCTGTATAATCTTTTCCCTTCAGATCTAAAGTGTTGAGACCTTCAGAAGGCAGGCTGTCATCTCTGAGAACTTGTAGACTTGTGTGCTCAGGTCATGGGAAAGCATTAAATCTGTCACGTTCAGAGATACCATTGACAAACCAGAGTTAATGCTGATCTCTAGTTCACCTCTCACTGCCAGACACACCAGAAGTATATCCCAAATGGAAAGCACCTCTCAAGTACCCTCTTTGAATACCATTTAGAGAAATAACTGTCTGTTCAAGATCATATTACCTTTTTGAGTGGAGAAATGTGGTTGCCAGCTTCACAGAAAGTCCATGTTTTCAAAGTTTTATTATATCTAGAGCAGATTGGGTTTCAAACTGAGTGTTACCGGGGGCTGGGAAAGGTGATCTGCATTGTACTTTGGGAAATGAGATTTTCTGCAGAAATGGTGTTATTGTGATTATCTATGTTATTCTTACTCCAGTATGAGAAAAGTAATGACACATTGCTTGAGGCTAAGTTCTGAAATTAGAAATTGAAGTCAGGACAGAACCCAGATGTTGGCTTAATAAACATCGTGCTGTGCTGCTTGCTCCCTGCTTCCCACCAGCCCTTTGTACTCCTGGGACAGCCAGGAGTTGTGGTTTGAAATGACAAAACCTCTAGTGCTTTTCAACAGTTTTGTGTATTAGGTGTTGCACTGAATTAGTGCTCTATGGTACTCCCAGTGGTTGTGATATCAAGCCCCTCAAGGTCTGAGACCTCAAGACTTGAATCAAAATTTGCAAATTTTTTTTTAGTTGTTAATCAGTAGTTATATCTAGGCAGAACTCATTAAGCAATTGCTTGGCTTATTCTTTGTTTTAGGAAATAGGGAAGTAAATCCCAAGATGAATGGGCTGTCTGGATGAGAGTCACCAGGAATGAAGAGAGCAGAACTGAGCAGTAACTGGGGAAAAGATAATTATGGCAGTGGGAGATTGTGGTGACTGACTGGCCGACCACCTGCTAAAAATGGGCCCCTGACTCAAGTGGAGGAAAGAATTGCCTGTGAGGACTAATTAACCTTAGAACCAAGAGATACAATAAGCAAATAGGGGTCTGAGTATTAATTAATGAAAAAGGTTATGTAATCTGTAAACAATGAATGCTGATGCCTCTGTTTGTTGAGGCGGGTCAAGTTTTGATGAGTTAGTGTAAGGTTTTGTGGGTTACCAACTTCCTCCCTCCTTTGTGCAAACTAGATTAAGAAGTAGAAATACCTTGGTGTGTATTGATGCTTAGTAATGGGTAATGAGCCTGTATTTAGACCAGTTGGATTGGTAAGGAACTGTTGATAGAGTTTGTCAGAAATCCCTGTCCTTTCTTCTGCCTGGTTCCTACCTCATGGCATTTGTTAATCCTCAAGAAAATAGGAATTATCACCACTTTTCCAGTGGTTTTGAAAAGTGGATGTAGAAATACACTTGATTGAAAGTGCTTAAGTGCCATGGATTGTAGGAGACAAGAAAAGTCTTATAGAATAAAGGGCCTTTGTTCACTTTGGTTCACTTCTGTTCACAGAAAGCACTTTGGGAAATGTAAAGCTGATATGAAGACTAAAACCAAGTTATTTAACCTATGGGTGGACACTGCATGATCAGAGTGTTGACTGGTCAAGAGGATGAGTGGACAGCAACACAGGAGGTGGTATGCTGCCAGTGTGTGTTTGTTTCAGTTCACAAGGATGTTAACAAGTATAATTTTAGCCAGGGTATTTTTAGCACAGTATAAAAGCCTTACCTAGTTGTACAGTATATATATAAGGCCTTGATTGATGGCAATAAACTTGATTCTCTTTGGAAGAAGCAAGAGTCTGTGGCATCATTCACAACATTGGGTTGATTACTATCACATAACTTTCGTTCTTATCATCAGCAAGATTTTTCCAACAGAGTTGATTTCCCTTTGAGAAACCTTACATATGCATAGAGGGATGGGGTGACATCAGGTTGGTGTCTGGTAGGATTAAAGGGCTCTATCCTCCCCCCTGTGCCCTTCAACAGCTTCTAACAACTGGATGCAAGACTTGAAGGTAAATTTGCTGAAAACACTAAATTGTGAGGAGCTGTCACCTTCCTCAAGTGCAGAGAGGCCCTGTAGAGAGACCTTGATAAATTAGAGGGCTGGGCAATCACCAAACAGATCAAGTACTGGAGAGTGGATTTTTCATTCCCTTTGTTCACTATTGAACCCTTCTTACAATCTACTGTAATAGTCTTCAAATTACATCTTGAAAAAGGAAAAGATGTTCAGATGACTCAGATTCATTGTTGGGGGCTCTAAACAACCTGATCTAGATGTTCCTGCTTGTGATTGGGAGGTTGGACTAGATAGCCTTTAAGAGTGCTGTTGATACAAACTATTCTATGATTCTTTGATAAATGTGTTTGTCCACCTCTAGAAGGGTTCAGGTTTGTGTGAACTGGGTTCCTGGAAGTGGAATGGAATTGTCTGGTTAAGACATGTTACTTGTTTAAATCACTCTGCACAGGACTCCTAAATATAACCTAAAGGGAAGCTCTTGGAACACATGTGACAACACAGAATAGAGAATACTTTTATGTCTCTTTATGTTCTTCAAATGTTTTGCCTTCTCGTTCTGTGTTTGTTGACTTTATGAAATTGTAATGACTCTTATTGGCATTTTGACCAGAGAGCTAATGCTCCTACATTAGCTCTTAAGTTAATTTTCTGCAATTTTAGAGGCAAATCTCAAAGAACCAGGAAATTTGAGGTTACTCAGATTTGGGCCTGTGTTTCCACTTTTGCACAGTTAAGTAATTTTTTTTTCAAATCCCAGGTCTGAAAAAGTCCCAGGTCTGAAATCTGCCCCAAATTAAGGAAAAATGTGTGTCTTGATCTGGCTGTGTTTCATTTCTCTGAATTACAGTAGGGCAAAATCCATTAAAGAGATGTGAGTCAAGAAGACCTCAGGGACACTGTGAAGTTTAGTTAATTGTAAAGCAAAAAACCTCTCTTACTTATGTGCTAAAGTCACACCACTGCTCAGGAAATCACATTAAAATGAACTTAAATTTAAGCTTATGCATAAATCTCACTAAACATGTGCTAAACAGGCTTCCTGAAGACAAAGGCTTTTTTGAACAGAAGCTATAATTAACATGTTGCATTATTCTGGAATAAAAACTGCTACAGAAACAAAAATCAGTTGTAATCATAATACCATACTCAATACATTGAAATAATCCTATTTTCTATTATTTTAACTTCAATATTCAACTTTTAAACAAAAATTACAAATGGTCAAATTTAAATATGAAAGAACTTTTTAATTGTAATTATATTTCATGAAGCATGAGTCCTAAATAAAACAAAATAATTGCAAATGTGTTGCCAGACTATGTAGAAATTCAAATAACTTCCTTGAAGAATGTCCTTAATAGCTACACAAGTAATTTTGCTTATACATTTTAATAGTTGTAAGAACAAAACTGCAATCCCAAACACCATACTGTTCTCAAATCTTTTACAGTAAGCAAAGAACAGAAGAAATGTCATGTATATATATATATTTCAATAATCATTTAAATCCTAATTCTAGCTTGACTCTGTAAGTTGATTGCTCCTATATAATTTATTTTACATATGTGATATGTTTTTTCCTTTTGAGCTTTTAATTGCCCCTTCTTTTTATTGACTTAAATTCCTTAGTTAGGCGAGGGGTATTTAGTGAGTATTAAGAATGTTTGTGATTTGCATGCACAAACAGTATATATAGGTTTCATTGATGCTTTTTCTGGATTTACATCAGTGAGTAAACATCACCTTATTGCTATGAATATAAAAAGCTTTGATGGGCTATATTTAAGGTAAGGTAGTAGTTAAACAAAACATCAGTTCAGAACTTTGCTGGCAGGATCTCTGTGTGCTTCGAGGAAAGAGTATGGAAAACATATGCTGACCTCATTAAGCTTGGCTGAATGCAAGAATTTTTTGTGTCTGTTTTTTCCTTCAAAAGAAAGAATTTCCCCCTTTCTCTACAAACCCCAAATGATTATAATTCAGTTACTTTCCACTTACAGAATTTCCTGCTTATTTGTTATACAGTGTCCAGTATTTTTCCTGGACAAGTCAGACAGTACTGAAACACAGCATATTTAGTACCAGTGAAGTGAACAAGTCCAGGAACATATTTGGGTACAAACCCTCAACTGTCTCTGTTTCTCAGAAGGTCTTTGTCATTGTTTTGGGTCAGGCCAGCTACTCCACTGCTGGTTTGGTTTAATGGTTAGCTTGTGGTAAGGATCTTTTCTTGTAGGGTACTCTTGGAAACAAATCTCTTGGTTGTGGATGCCAAAATTCTTGTTGGAGTAATGGGACCTGACAAAGTAGATAAATGAACATCTGGAGGGTCATTCAAAATTGGTTGAAATACTAAATAAAGGTTGGACAGTTAGAAAAGTCAGTAGGTTTGGGTAGCACAGCCATTTATTTGTGTGATTCATCCCCCGGCTGTCACAGACTGCAGAAATCTGGAAGTTCATAGGAGGTTTGTTGGAAGCTAAAGGCTTTCCAAAGAAGTTGCTTGGATTCACATTCTAATGGTATTTTCTTGGTATGCATATCTGTCTCTTAAGCATTAAAGACAGTGTTTTCTGCCTGAAAAGGAATTTTTTTTCTCCTTTGTGGATTCTTTGCATCTGCAGGTGGTGCATGAGACCCTGTGAGAACTGTGTCAGGGAATTGGGAATGTACATCTGTAACTAATTTTTAGTAGAAAATATTATGTGGTAATAGTGTGGTACTGAAACACTGTTGCTTTTCAGCCACTGAATAGTCATTAACACTGGAATTGTAGTGTTCATACTCTGAGGAGAGGCTCTATTCTTTTCCTGTTCAGAGGTCAAAAATTACTATGATGATCTGCATACCTGACTAGCCTAACAAAATTTTCCTGTGCCTCTGTGTAATTGCAATATTTACTTGCTTCTTCCTCTGCCTGTTTGTTCCCTCCATTATTTGATAATTTTAAATAGGGTGGGAAAATTCTTCTGCAAAGTTTGTGCAGACCCTGGTACAACACAAGCCACTTCTGGGCTCACATATAATACTACCATCACAGTGAATTTTTGAATTATCTTACTCTCCTTTTTTTACTTTTGCAATTGGCTGCCTTTGTCTTGTGTTTTACACTCTTCTCAGGTGTGTCTTACTGTTCCTACTGCTCTGGATTGGATACAATAACTGTACAAGTCAATAATATTTGTTAGAAGAGGTTAACTTTTTGAACCACTCTAGAGGTGATGCACTGAAATTATTCTATTTGTATTAGCCTTTTGTTTATCTTTTGTTTAAAATTATCATCAGTCATCTGAACAACTTCAGTCTAAGATAATTCTGTAGTTTAAACCAGGTAGGAAGCTAAGCCCCACACAAGCACTCACTCTCTTTCCCTCACAGCAGGATGTTGGAGAAGATGGGAAAGGCAAAAGGGAGGAAAGAAGCAGAAAAAGGCAATCTTGGCAGTACTGCTCAGAAATGGCTAAAAAAAATCCCTGTGTTATCAGTGGTTTTTTGGTCACAAATCCAACACAGAGCACTGGAAGCTACTATGAAGAAATTCAGTCCTATCCCAGCAAAAACCAGTAAAGATGATTCTCCCTGGGGAACTGCCTACCCGATTTGTGTGCTTGAACCAGTGCCTTGCTCTCACCATTTGCAGATGATATTTTCTTTGGAGTAAATTTTAGTTTGGGCAACTCATAAAAACTCCAGTGGTGTTGCAGTTTACTTCTTTGTCTATCATGTTCCAAGCTGACCCTTTGGTTATGATTGCTGTGCTTTTCTACCCTAGACAAGAATGTACATAGCTAGTAAAAGCTCTTTATTCTCTTGTTCTATGTAAAAGTTTTGTCTTAGTAGCTTCTGTGGAGATGCTGTCTTCTCTCTTCAAGCTCACAAGTGTCATTCCAAGGATATAATCTTATAATCTTGCTAAGACAATCAAGACTATGAACAGGCAGTACCAGGCAGATTCTCTGTAATTATATTATTTGCAAATTTTCAAGGCCCACTTTTTTCTTTTTTTTTTTTTAATTTAATAATTCCTCCTTTCCATTATTTGAAATTCTCATTCTTTGCTGATTGAGTTACATTTTAGCCGATCTGAAAATAATTTGCAGAATTTATGTTTCAGGAGGATGAATACTTACTGCAAGGTAGTCTTTCAGGAAGGCACTTATATCTCGATATTTGACTCAGAATAGGATTCAAGCAAATTCTCCCTATCAAGATTTATTCTTTTGTTTAGCTGTAATAATGTTGTGCCTTGAATCGTACTGTCTTTAGGTCATACAAAAAGGAAAGGAATAGACATTAATACTCAATATTAAACCCCTGCATTTATTCAGTGAATATAAGAGATTTCTTACTTTTTTTAAAAAATGCTGCAATTTCACAATAGATTGAGGTTTGGTAGTAATGAGAAATGTGCACCTTATTTAATCCATTTTTCCTAAATTTTCTGAAACCTCCATGTATTAGGAAAAGAAGAGCTTCCACTACCTTTTATTCCCTAAACCTCTGTAATTTTCACAGTTGAACACAGCATTGAAGGATCTGTGATGTGAATTTTTTGGGTCTTGTGTATGCACAATGGTAAAAACGATGTTTTAAATTTCTTGAAATAGTTGAACTTAAAAGTACTGTGTGAGCAGATTCATAAATACAAATGTTTCCACAGAAGAAAAGCATGAACTCACTTTCCTTTTCTCTTACAACTATTTCATCTTTTGAAATGCAATTTTCATCAATTCTAACAATTCCTCTTTTGCGTGAACTCAATTTTGATCTTATCATGCATTTGTGGTCTCCTGGGTATTCTGTATTTCCCAAGATTTAATTAAGATATTTTTCTAAAGTTATACCACAATATTTGGCATCTTCTTTCAAGAAGGCAAACAGTTGAGGCCTCTTAGAAGTTGGGCTATATCCTGTAGTTATATCATGCAGAGACTGGATAATGGTTTCTGTGTTATAACTCCTGTATAAACACTGTGGAGCTGAGCTTCTCTAGAATCAAGGGTGAGACCAATTAGGTCAGCCAAATTCTCCTGAGGAATTACCTGCTGGGGAAGAAAGTATTGTGGTGAATGTATTTAAGTAAATCCTTTTGAAAGCAACACCTTTCAAATTCAGAGAAACTTGGGACATTTTCCTGCTTTGGAGAATGGGTTTGCTTACCTATGCAGGAGATGAATTACAAGAATTGATTATACATAGCAAAAGACCTCTAAAATTTATATGAATGAAACCCAAAAAAGGAACAATAAATCCTTTCTTTGATGCTTATAGAATACCAGTACTGGATTAAAGCTAGTTCTCCAAGTGATTTACTTGGATGGTGAATGATGGTTACCTTGCACCCATTCCATATCCAAATGCTAAGCACATGGTCCTCCTTGGAATACTCTCATATGTCCTACGTTGCATAAGAAAAATATGTATAAAGAATACAAAAAGTCCTTCCTACTGTCCCTCCAGTTTTTCAGTCATCTTGAAAACATCCCTCCAATGTTTCAGTGATCTCCAAGATATTCAATAATCTTTTTCTTCAGGTACAAAATACAGACATTTAGTACTGCTCTCACACTTCTGTACAGCTTTAATGAATTTGTTTGACAATACCTATTGTAAATAGAAAAGTCCTCATACCCCATTCATGCATAACCAGCTTATAAACACACCAGAAAGTAAATATTATTTTCCTCCTGGGCAAAGCTGCTTACAAGGTGAAGATTTTAATTTTCAATTTTAATAGCAAGTCAAAGCCTTTGGAATCTTCACCACAGGCAGTATTTTCTCACCAGACCTTGTACTTCTAATCTTTAAAATGCAGTTAAAGCCTAAATAAGGACCTTGAGATTGTTACCCTTATGTCACTGCCTTTGGTGCAGGTATATAGCCAGAAAGCCAAGGCTGTAAAGGAGAACTGAGGAAAAGAGGCAGCCAGAAAGCTTTTCAGTTTACAACTAATGTTTTTCAAGCATAACATTTCCCTAAAAAATGGGTATTTTGCAAACAAAGACTGCACCAAATTTGAGACAGGGAGGAATTTTTTTTACAAAAAGATGTTCAGTAAGTGATGCAATGGAGACTATGGAGAACCAAGAAACCCTTTTTTCTTCATAGTCATAAATTCTCCCTTCAGCTACAAAAGAAGCATGTCTTCAAGATTTGTTCGTGAAGAATTGTTACCACAATAGCAGGTTTCTTTTCTTGGGTGTGTTTGTGTGTGTTGGTTTGTTGGGTGTTACCCCACGCCCTTAGAGGGGCAACACGTTGTGACGTGGGAGCGGACCTTCACAGAGGACAGCAGGCAGCAGCAGGGTCAAACACGGAAGGCTCTTTATTATCTGACTCAAATAGCTTATATAAATTTTGTACAGAGGGCCAAGATTGGCCCAAAGAGGTTACAACCTCCTGACTCCATTGATCAGTATGACCATCAGTCAAGTTCTCTCTCAGAGAACAAGAATACAAAACATACTGATAAGTTCTAAGAATACACATTGTTTACATGCAGCAGCCTGAGAATCAGGCTGCTAAGACTCAAACACTTGAAGCCAAGAAATGCAGGGATGACAGTTGGGTTTTTGGGCAGTTCATGTCTTGATTCACAGGTGTAAATCAAAGACAGTACAGACATAAATGACCATAAGATCATTCCTTGCTAAGAAATGGCTGAAATTGGAATCTTTCTATCTAGCTCTTGCTCAGTCATGTAAATATATGCAAACAAATATAGTTACAGTGATCCTGCAGTCTGCAATAGAGGAAAGTAACTGAAATGTGAGATTGCTGTTAAAGTTTACCCATTTGGTGTATTTTTTTCACTCTGTAGAGCTGCTGTACAAATGGTCTTTAGGCCTATTCTCTATTTTTCTTTTATTTTCTTTTGATGATCAGATGACTGGGGCACCTCTCCTGTGAAAACAGGCTCTGGGGAGACCTGATAACGCCTTCCAGTACCTAATGGGGCTTCAAGACATCAGGAGAGGGACTGTTTACAAGGGCATGTAGTGACTGGAAAAGCGGGAATGGCTTCAAACTGAAGAGGGGAGGTTAAGATTGGCTAGTAGGAAGAAATTCTTCCCCGTGAGGGTGGTGAGGCACTGGCACAGGTTGTTCAGAGAAGCTGTGGTTGCCCCATCCCTTGGAGTGTTTGAGGCCAGGTTGGATGGGGCTTTGAGCAACCTAGTCTAAGTGGAAAATGTCCCTGCCCACAGCAGGGGGGTCTTATCCAACCCAAAACACTCTGTGATTCTATCGTTGTAGCAAATGCTGAAAACAACCTATCCTCAATCCCAAACTATAGCACCTTATTTAATCAACAGCATAATCTACCATTTGCTCATAAACTCCTTTTATTTAGGTATGCAATGAAGGTACTTGTGGACTGAGATGTGAATTCATGTGGGTAAAAATGCAAGTCTTTAATTTCCATTGCAATAGTACTTTGAAACAGAACAGCCTTTGTTGACAAGGTTTCCTTTTACAGAGGTACTCTGTGCTTCTTGGACTTGAACTCATTTTTTGTTCTAACCACTGTAAGACTTGGAAATCCACTTGTGTCTCAAAGCAAGAAAATGTTTTGGTTTTATTCAAGAAAGCTTTTCAACAATGAAGCATCAACAGAGATGTTTATTCTTTTAATGATAGATTTGTGCTTTGCTTCAGTATCTCTGCTCATTGAGTTTAAAATGTAAAGCTGCTTATTATGCAAGTCATGGGATTCTTTAGAATTTAAAAGAAGGGAAACATATCAAATAGCAATGCAACACTTCCCGAGTGCTTATCTGGCAGACTAGAGAACCATGATATTCCACTTGAATCAACTGTTTAATGACAGTCATTATTTGTGTAAGATTTGCTCATGTAGCAACTTGAGTACTTACACAAAGAATAGAAGCTTGATGAAATAGAGTTAAGAAGTGCATGCCAAACCATCTTGTTTCCACATTTTTTTACATTAGAAGATGTACTCTTTTTCCATAAATGGAGAAGTTTCTGTCCCTTAATAAGAAAAGTTAAAAAGTGCTCCTTTGAAGTCTAATTAAGTTTATTTATCTCTAGGAAAAATCTGAAGTCGTTTTCCTGTTGAACATGTTGCAAAAATGTATTTTTCTCTGGCGTGCAAGTTTCTATTTGTGGGCAAGCAGAACCAGTGAGATGATCCAAGGAATGTGTTTGTACTTGCTGAAGGATAGTAGTGGGGCTTTCACAGTCACAAGTTTTGTTACTAATATGGGTTAAGAATCATCTTATCCACATTGCCTGCAATTTGTGTGCTTACATTTAATGATGTAAATCATCTGACTTGCTTTGTGTGCACCTCACTTTAGGTGAGGTATGTAGTCCATTGTAATGTTAGTGCCTGAAATCAAAAGACGAAACTTTCAGCAGTGTTAAAGTGGTAAAATAAAAAGCAACTCTTTAATGAAAGCTTTCAGATGCACAAATATGGCTCTGTGCATGTGTGATAAAATTTATTTACAATTTTTATAAGGTTAATTAATGACTAGATCTAGCAGGTGCATCCAATAGGAGATCAGTTATCCTGGTAACCCATCCTTGGGCCAGCCCCTTGGAGTTGGTCCAAGGGCTTCTTTCCCCTATTTCTTGTTATGTCTCTTAAGTCATGGTGGAAAATAAGATGTCCTTGTCAGCAAGTCTCTTCTTAAGAATAAGACTAAACAGAATTTCAAGAATATGTTAGTAAGTGTTAGCTTATTGTGAGAAAGGTCAGGAGAAGTCCTAGAAACCATACCACTATATATATAAAAAAAATCTACAGGGCTACAAATATATGAAAAAAATGTAATAAACTAAAAAAATCTTTAGCTATCAATGCCCCTCATCTCCATGGTGAGATTCTAGTGAAAGCATCTCAGACCCAGACTTTGAGAGTGTAGATGTCTATTTTTGTTCTGGCAAATCCTCCCATGTGGGCCCTATTAATTGGGAAAAACATTCTATGAATTTAATGCACTTTTAGTCTAAGAGTTTCCTATGGATATAATTTTCAGCTATACATATACATAGCTTGTGTGTTTGTAGGAATTTAGTCCTTGTTAAAGGCATAATTTTTTCCAGTTCATGTGTTCTTTGAAATTATTACATGAGGGTAGATGGAAAGATTAGACACCAAGTGACTCTTGCAAAAAGTCTTGCCCTTCTGTTTTATCCCAAAGAGTGATTCTGGACCAGGCAATTTGTGGAATCACATTCTTTTATTTAAAGATATTGCTGGAGTCTCTCTACTATCATTAAGGGTGACAGTATGTGAGTACTCTCACAGTCATTTTATATATGTGTTCTGATACATTTGCCCAGAAAAATGCTTGAATAACCGCTGAATTGCTTATGTAAAATAGAGACAGAATTTATGGTATGTGGTCTGTACATAATTTTAGACTGTAGAATCTGAGTTCTGTGAAATGAAATGCTTAAAAATGTATTATAAGCCAAGAATTATATACTAACATTTTTTCAACAGTAATTTTTAATATGAAATAAATTTAATGATGAGTATGGCACATTCACGGGCAACTGAAGAATTAAATTGAACAAATTGCTTTCCATAAAGTGTTTCCCTACTCCAGCTATAAACAACACAAATATTGAAATATCTTTTTCAGAATACAAATAGGCATTTACATTAAAATTACCAGTGTAATCAGAAAGAGAGTGCAGGTCATATGGTAAATTATTCTTAATGTTAGAATTCTATGTTTTTACAAGTCTTGGCTTTTATAGGCAGCACCATTTGAACACAGAATATTAAATTTCTGAGGTGCATACTATATATTCAGTAGATAAAAGTAAAAAATAAATAAATATACCAGCTTAGGCTAAAGCTGATTTAAGTCTTTTTACTGAAATGATCACCTAATTCAAGACATTTCTACTAGTAAAAAAATATGAAAAATGAAGTGCAGTGAGCAGAACAGTATATTCTAAAAGTAATGGTATTATCTGTCTGACAAAAACCCGTTTAAATTCTCTTGAAATATTAAAGGACCATCTAAGGATATTCTCTGATGGCTTCAGTAGTGGCTGATCTCTTCGAACTCCTAGTAAGTTGGAGGACTTGAGAAGCTGAATCCATAGAATTAGTTTTTCTGGAAAAGGAGCAAGAAATATAGAACAATCAAAGTTCATTTAAGTTAAAAGATAGTTTTGTTTTCTGGATTCTGCTAGAGCTCAAAAGGAGTTTCTGAGCTTCGAAATCCTGAAGAGCTTTGACAGCTTAGTATGCAATAAGCTAAATTTGTTGTAAAAATTATTTATTTTGGCAGTAACACTGATCTATGAATATTAATGGTTCAACTTAGCATACATTAGAATTCTATGGAAGGCATCCACAAGGAACTCTGTAGATGCTCTTTTTTCACCTGTCCATCCATGAAATATAATTTTTTTTAAGGGAGGAAAAACATAACAAAGGATTCCCTTTTACTTGTCAAGGAATCACTTGACTCATGATTGACTTTCACCTGTATGATATTCCTTCTGACCTGTTGCGAGCTGAGCCTCTTCTGTGGGATTCCCAGAGCTGGAATTTGCAATCAATAGACAAATATTGCATATAAATAGGCTTGATATGTGTTGCTGTTGTGTCTTCTTGAGTGGACACAAGAGAACAAACACTTGTGATCTCTATATTCTTGATATTCACAAGGAAGGAGTCTCTGCTGATAATATATGCAAGGGCATATTATCTTCTCTGTTAAACTTTTAGTTGAAAAGAGCCAGGAATAAAACTAAAGTTCTGGATATGCTCCAAAACATATGATAATCTTAATTCTTCCCAAGGATGAGCAGTGAGTGGACACAAAGCAAGTGAGAGGTTCTCAAAAAGAACTTGTTTGGCAGTAGGATTGTCCAGAATGCCATTGCTGCTGGCAATGGTAATGCAGAGCTCTCTGTGGTCAGGATCCTGGACAGATCTGAGGACCAGCTGCTACTGAAACTTTTTTTTTTTTTTTGTCAGAAACCTGTGATATAGTGTGGGGTATCAATGGCAGCTGGCAGCTCCAAAAGGCAAGTGAGCTGTGTATGCTGAGTGTGTCCTCTGGCCATTATGGCATTAACAAAGGGCCTGGAATTGAATCAGCACCCTGAAAATACTCAGAGACAGTGACTTGGATCAGCCTTGGACCAGCAATTGCCCAGCAAATTCATGGTCCTGGGGCATGATCCAGAAAGTCAAGTCAATGCACAAAGGTGAGGATAAGGAGGTATTGAGACCTGGCAGTGGCAGGGATGAAGGGCAAGATATTTAGCTTGCAAACTTCTCTGAAGGGAAAGGCAGGGGATCCTGTATTGAGCTCCTCCTTCACTCTGGCTCTTGGCAACCAGAGGTCTCTGAGAGTTGGAAGATAAACTCCCAGAGCCAATAGAGCTTGGAATTAGAATCACAGGATAGTTTGGGTTGCAAGAGACCTTTACAGGTCAGCTAGTCCAACCCTCCTGCAATAAGCAGGAAGACCTCTGATTAGATCAGGTTGCTCTCAGCCCTGTCCAGCCTGATCTTGAACACTTCCAGGGGCAGGACACCTACTGCCTCTCTGGGCAGCCTGTTCCAGTTTTTCACTGCCTTCATCATAAAAAATTTCTTCCTTATGTCTAGCCTGAACCTACCATCTTGTAGTTTAAAGCCATTAGACCTTGTCTAATCACTGCAGGCTCCATTTTTGTTATAAGCCCTTTTTAAGTATTGAAAGGTCACAATATCACCTCCCTGGTGACTTCTCTTCCCTAGGTTTAACACTCCCTAATTTCTCAGTCTTTTCCCACAAGAGAGGTGCTCCAATCCTCTGATATTTTTTTCTGGCCCTCTTCTGGACCTGTTTCATCTTTCCTCTGCTTAGGATCCCAGAGCTGGATGCAGCACTGCAGGTAGGGTCAGAGAAGACCAGTGGGGCAGACTGTTATAGACATTAGTTTGAATGCCTAAGAAATGGGTGCATAGGTTGTGCTTACTTGTTGGTACACGAAAAGATAGTCTTTACCTCAGCTGGCTACACAACAGGTGTACGGATACATATATAAATGCACATTTTTCTGGTTTGCATTTATTAAATTTTCATTTAAATTCAATCAGCATGAGAAGGGTTGCACAAGGAATAATCTAAATGAGAGTAAAATAGGTACAAGATTGGCAATGTAGGAAAAAGGAATGCAACACCCTCCCATAAAAAAATCTAATGGTGCAGTGCAGATGGTCACAGCAATGTTTGCTGTAAATCATAGCAGGCTGATTATGCTTTCCAGTTTCCTATGTAGACAGATGTCATTCTAAGCCTCTTCTCACCCTGAAATTTGCCTCTCTATCTGATCTAAATCAATAGCCAGTCATGAGTCATATGTATTAGTCATGTAGCTATGTGTAAAATGTGGTTATCATGTACAAATATGCTGTGTGAAATACAAAGATTAATTTATGGCAAGGCAGGACTTTTATGTTGGAGGCATTTCTTTGCAAAGGGGACATTGTTACCCTGAAATGAGTTACCAGCCTTTTAAAGGCTTAGGCAGTTCTAGGAACAGTCATTAACAATCTGTCCAGGCAAGGAGTCAGTTTGGAGGAGGCACAGGAAATACTGGCATATCCTAAACAATGGATAGTGCTGGGTTGCTTGAGAAAAGGAAGGCTTCAGCCCTTCCTAACTTCATTATGCTCTTCTGGAGAGAAAGTGGGAACACCCGGTTTACACCTAAGGATTCTCAAAGGGGTATAGGGTTAATAAAAGACAAAGGGTCTGCCAAAATCTCAGCCTCTCTCTGCGAAGGTTTTATGATGAGGCTGAGAATTGCATGCCAGCTTATTAGAGTTAATTGATCTGCCATGTATGCAGAGGTGACTGTTTTATCTGCTCTGAAAACTCAAAGGATAGAAAAGTAATTTTTTGGAGGACAGGGACTGGGACCAGGGATGAGTTGAAAGAGACCCAGGAGATAACTACACTCTAATTGCAGAGCTGGTTTAAGAACTGGCAATGAAGGAATCTGGAAAGGTAAAACTGGCTTCCCCTAGTGCATGAAGTGAGGTATGTAGCAGTGCACTCCAACCTTGCATGAAGTGAGGTATGTAGCAGTGCACTCCAACCTCAGGAATCCAGAGAGTCTGGGACAGCAATGCTAGAGAGGAAAAAGCAATTTAAAATAAGTAAGATTTTTATATTTGTCTGGTTTCATAGTGGTTTTGCTCTGTCAGTCTCAGTTATAAAGTCAAGGACTAAAGAGGGCATTTGAGCTGAGAACATCCTGTTATGAAATTTAATAAGTACTGCTAGTACTATTTCATCCAGAAATGCTTCCACTTGCTGTGAAGCAATTACATTCTCTGCTCTCCCTCTCTCTCTGCATCTTTCTCTTTCCATTTCCAATAAACATCAGAGTAGTCTGCCCACATTTTTCTTAACTTAATGTGTGAGCTACAGTGGGGAATTGGACTTTAATATGATTTTAATTTGTGTTAATGTAACTGAAAGGTTTTATCAACCCTCAGCACCTGAGCATCATGGGAATAAAAGGAGGATACTATGGGATTATTGCAACACCTCTCTTTTTTTTTACATTTCTTTTAATTTCCTGTTTTCTTTAGTAATATCCCAAGCTCTCATAAAAGTCTGAATATAACAACTATTTGGATGCTAAGAAAAAAAATATCCATTTTTTATCACAAGGGTATAAAGCATAACGTTTTAATTGCAGGCAAGAAAGCATAGCTGGAAACACCAGCCAGCATAGACCTGTCAGAACTCTTTCTCTCTTAATTGTTGGCTTTGAGCATACCACCAAAGATGGCAAAACTCAGGAATCATTTTAGGAAGCTGCTGATGCTGAAAGTAAGATACCAAACATCTGTTTCTGGCTCGTTAACTTACAAGCTACCTTGATGTGGGGGGAAAGATGTTTACTTGTTATATTTTTTCCTACAGCTTTAGCATGAGGTTTTACTGAGTGTCCTCTTTCTTCTTTTTTTTTTTTTTTTTTTTTTTTTTTTTTTTAAGCCCGGTACCTACTCATACACACAGCTGTCTTGCAAATCTGATGTCTTCTATCTAGATCTGCCAAACTGAAAGTATTATCTGATGCCTAAGTGATGCTTTCACACTCACTCACTACCCTTCCATCAAAGAGGACACTCCTCCAATACTCCTTTTCTCTTTCCTGCAAATTTATAGTCTGAAAGATTGCTAAGTCAGCCTATTGCAGGACACAGGACCTTGATATATGTCCTCCAAAGTAGCAGTAACACATGCTGGCTGGAACAGATTGTCCTTGAGGGGTGTCTCAGTGAAGACACTCAACCTCTGTTGGGGCTATGAGCTCTGAGGGTGCCCCCAGACCTCTTGAGGGATATCTGGGCTGCACATCAGTTTTCCATGCAGAAATGTAAGGGACATGACTCTCAGGGCTTTATCCATCATGAGTGGTCCAGCTGTGGGAGCCAAAATACCTGATGACATTTGGAATTTCTGTGTCCTTTTGGCACCAAAAGGCACCTTCTCTATTCAGTGTTTCATTGTATGATGAAAGTGTGGCATTCTCATGTTTCCCAATTTTTTTTTCCCCCATCCCATTTAGCTGAGTCCCACTGCCTTTCTGATTCTCCTCTACCTTCTCTCAGCATGTTTAAGGGATGACTCTTCTCTCATTAGAGGTCTGTCCTCCTGAAAGTTGTATGTGGTAGGAAGGCTTCCTTACTCAACTACAGAGAGAGAAAAACTGGAGTCTCCTTGTCAGAGATTTGGGTGCTTTCTATTAGACTAGATCTCCTAAACATCCTTGCACAAACTACTGAATATCTAACACAGGTCCATGTCCTTAAGCTCTAAATGTGGCTCACAGTATTAGACAAATCTTCATTTGCTTACTGCTGAAGTAGTAAACCTTTGTTGTTTTTTTTTTTTGCTGTGATCAGAATAAAGAAAATCGTGTTCCCAAAATGCAAATCTTGCTTTTTCTTTTCTTCGTGGGACAACTTTACCAGGCTTATGCCTGTTTGAGTGCCTGTAGCTTGTTTGAAGGAACAAGTAACATCTGCCCTCCACTAATAATATGAAGTCTTATGTAAGGGTACGTTTTTCAGCATACTTCAAAGGATATCCACTGAATTTGTGGAGGTTGCTTATTTTCTGTGGGGGACAATATTGTCCCTTAATTAGGCTTTTCAAATGTAAATTCCCAGCAATGAAACATTTTAAGGATAAAAGCATTTGTTTGTGGCATAATGCCTCCGAGTGTCAAGAAATCTGAGTCTGTAATCTCCATATGTTTTGATTACTTGCTATCAGAAGCAGCTACTTGCAAAGTAAAACTTTTTTCTTTGTTTTTTTTTTTTCCTTCTTTCCCCACCCCCCCCCCTTTTAACACTCCAGCCACATCTACTCTGAACTTCCACCTGGTGCCTGTCCTGTCTCTTGCCACCGACATATGACTGTTTGAGTGGGAACAAAACCACTTTGACAGATGGGCATAAATTCAGGGATGCCAAACAACCAGTTCCTGCACTAACTTTGAATGCTAACATGCCATTCACACCCTGTAGTGTCAGAACAACAGCCTATTCACAGCCCCAGGTCATTAGGAGAGAAGGGAGAGAGCAGAACATGTGGTCACGTTAATAAACCTGAAGATTATGTAGTTAGGTTTGATCCTGTAAAAATAGGTAAGATATTAGAATAAATTGCCTAGCATCTGAATTAGAGAACCAGTAGAAGGAATAGAAGGAAATAATGTGTTTTCAGTGCAAGCAGCTCTGTGTATGTCCAACTGCTGAGGAACTTTGAAAGAAATCCAAAATAAATTCCTTGTCTGGGATTTTACAAATGGCTCGTTTAGCTGCAGACAGTGAGATTTTGTAGTTTATGGAGTCACCTTCAAAAGCCATCCTTAATACTGGCCCACTCCTAGTGATCAGCCATTTGCATGAGCAGATCCTGACAGTTGTAGAAGAGACAGACTGTCCAGTCCTCCTCAGCTGCTTTCCAGAGTGTAGAGAGCCAGGTATGCAGCAGCAGTGTTCTGTAGCTGCTGTCTTAGTTCCACATCATTTTTCAAAGAAAGATTTAGAAGTGAAAGAAGTTACATGGAAGATAAGCTATGTGAAAAGAAACAGTTCAGCTGGCTCATGTCCATGAACTCCTCATCATGCAGTTCTTCAGGGGATATGGGGTTGTAACTTGTGAATTCACAGTACCCCCTGCTCCAGTGAACTGTATGCTGCTGGCGTTTGTGCGCTGTACTCTGCAAGGATTTGTTTCCTTTGTTTTGCAAGGAAAGCCTGAGACCCTGAGGGATGACAGCGTCCGTCCTCTCCTTTCTTAGTGATGCCTTTTCATGCAGAGAAATTGAACTTCTTGGCAGGGGATTGGAGTTAAGGTAGTTTTAACTCAGAGGAAAAACATTTGGAAGGGAAAAGCCCTTTATCATCTAGGACTTATTAGCATGGCCAGAATTGCACATGAGCCTTTGTTCTTGGTATTTTCTCTTGGCTATTGTCAGGATTTCAAAAACATTTAGCAAAAAGGAAACTAGGCTCAGGGGCTGAGATGGAATTTAGGACAACTGAATAGTACTCAGACTTAACAAATTAAGCTGGCTTTTATCTGGACGAAGGTTGTTGACTCTTTTGGGGCATCATTGTTTGGGATTGGATTTGCAGTTTTAGCTACATTTTATTTAACTGTGTTTTATTTAACTTTCATTCTGGGTATGTGTTGAAATTTGTTTGTGACAGAGATTTTTCCAAGTCTAGGTTTGTTACCAGGGCTTAAGGAGTGAGTGACACTTCCTGGCCTTCTTCAGCTTTAAACTTAGAATTTTTTACTGATGGCCTCCTGTTGTGGCTCTTTCATCCAAGTTTCCTGTTACAATTTTTCCATGCACATGTTTTTTCAATTTGGAAGAAGGGTATACTTCAGATTAAGAAATGGAGCAGAAAAAGAAATTCCCTTTCTGAAAGAAGGCCTTTTTGAAATAATCCATGTATGGTGTTTTTGGCCACAGACTTGACATGTGGAGGCAACACTTGATTTAAAAGTTGCTATGGAAAACTAAAATGTGACTACTCTATTTTAAAAGGTATTTATAATTCATTTCCAAGCTAGCAGCATAGATCATTAGACCCTTCTTTTTCAGAACACAGTGGTAGTTCTGGTCATAGTCACAAGAGATTTAACCAGCTTGAGTGTATGGAGACTTTGGCTCCTTTGGAAACTGGAGAGCTCGCATTATTTTCTGTTAAAAGAGGGACACTTCCTCAGAAATTCTTCTCTACATTATAAAATCATTGGCATCTGAGAAATACATACATATAGAAATATGTAAATTCCTGTGAGAATAGATAAACCTAGCCCTTTTTTTGTAGCTCTTGATCTGATAAATACTTATTTTATGCATCTAAATACATAATACTTTCAGGAGAAAAACCAGCACAGCCTAGAGGAGTGTTGCAAGCATGATGAGCTATGAACCACACCACACACATCTTTTATTGCAAAATAGCTCTTTGCAGTCCTTTTCTGCTACTCTCTCACAGGGGAAAGGCAGGAAACACAGGCACCAGAGTGCTGTGGAGAAGCAGCAGGGTGAGCCCCATTCCAGCCCTGCTCCTTGTGTTGAGGCAGGAGGCAGGATGTGTTTGTGGTCAGAGCACCTTTCAGCTGTACTTAACACACATTTTGACCCTGAGAATTGCAGATGGACTTTAAGGTTAGGTTGTATCATGAATATAACCTGATCAACTGAGGACAACAGTTCCTTAATTTCTAGTCTGTCAGGTTTAAATCCACCCTTGAGGCAGATGATAACTACATTTGAGACAGCTGCATGGTGTGCTAAGACCCAGCACTGTGGCTAGCTTGCTTTTGAGGGTTCTTTTTTGTATGTATGTGTGTGCTTTTTAAAAGCTATTCATTTTCAAAAAATCAATGTTTTGAAAGACAGAGGAAATCCTGTTAAATATTGACTTTCTCTTTAAATGCCAGATGTTGTGAGCTTTCCATCTGCTGATCACTTCCTAGACAGATGCCTGAAATAAGATTTTAGCCCTTCCTACCTCTAAAAGAGTTCTGCACCTTTCCTCCTTCAGCCTTTCTTCCCATTCCTCACACCAAACTCTGAATTTCTGTACTCCTACAGACCTATAGAAATTTCTGTACTCTTACAGGCATACTGAAATATATGATTTATTTCTACTCTTTCTATTGTTTTAGTCTTGCATTTTATTTAGTACTTACCAGTCTTCTCAGGCATAGAGATGATATGTTTTGGACATTAGCAGAGATAAACTACTCACCACAAAAGAGCTAATAGATATGGAAGAACCTTTGAAACTGTGGATAAGGCATCACTTTTTTTTTACTCTGATCTATTATTTTTACTGATTTCATTATGATCTCTGAACTTCTGGAATTCAGCTGCAAACTGGATGTTTGTGCAGTACTGACAGCAGCTTTTCAGGAGCCTACAGAACCTCAGAAATGTAAGGAAGTATGGATTTCAGGTATGGATCTTCATCTCCACACTCTTGGCTGCTCTTGGTGCTGATCTGTCCCAGGGAGGGAAGTCTAAGGGGTTTTCCCTTACACAGTTAGGAACAAAAAGGAAAACCTTGGGGTCACAACAAAGGACCTGATTGTTCTCTGCAGTCACATCAGGGCTGGTGTAGAGTGAGGTGTTTTCCAAGATGTTTCAGTCTCACCTTTGTCCATCTGGTGGCTCAGGAGGAGAAGCACCCATGGGACTGAGTGAGTGATTATGATTGCAATGCTCTAAATCACTTAAGTCTCATTTTAGACTGACCTGGCAGATGGCAGTGGCCTGGTTCAGGTAATTTTGTTCTCCCTCAGCACTGTGTCAAGGCAGACCTAGTTGGGAAGGTGTGCAGACCTATTAATAATGTCTGAGCATGAAAGTCACCCAAAGAGAAAGGGAGAGGGAATGGAGCTACTACCTTGTCTGGAGTGACTCAGGTACCAGGCCACTTGTGGCCATTAGCTTGGAGGTTTCTAAAGCACTTCTGTTGAAATGGTTACTCTTTCATATGAACAATTAAATATTTGGTGGATTAAGGACAGGACACTAAATAGATCATATGTACTCAAAAGAGAAGAGTAATCTGAAGGATCTGATTTTCCTACCAACTGAATATGCACTTTCTCTGCAGTGCACATCAAGAGCCTTTGTGCTGTTAAGCAGTGAAGTTTAATGAACTCCTTTTTCAGCCTCTTTTTTTTTTCTTAATATTTCCATCATAATTTTAAAGGTATTTTCAAATGGGTGTTTTCTAGCTTAGTTTCCTCCCTGAAACCCAATCCTAACTGCAATCTCTGAGCACTAAATAAGTGCAATGTTGGCTATGTGGCTGTAGAGTTAAAATGAGAAACATGTTTAGCTCATAATTTCTGATTGCAGATCTAGTTCTGAGTCAATCAGGTCTATATTTTAAAGGCAATTAGAAGTTTTAAAGGATTTTAGGCACTTAAATACCATTTCAAACTGGGGTTTTGGATTTCTTGAAAATGTTAGCATGCAGATAGATTGGGAGAGAAAATAGTATTTGCAAAACATTAGCATTCAAAAAGACCAAATAGCCTGGAAACAAAACACATATGTACTATAAGTTGAATACCAAGTTCATATTTTTTCTGCCCAAAATATTGCAATGTGTTTAAATTTTGTGTTGGGTTTTCGGCCCAAGTAGAGGCCGTTTCCAGCAGGTCCTACTGGGAATGTGCTGTGGCTGGGTCTAGAGACAAGAATGCTGTGAGCTTTCAAAACAAGGCAGCTGTGTGAAGGAGTTGCAGCACAGCCCACAGTGACCCAGTTAGAAAAGGGTTAATGTCTGCTGGCCCAGGCCAGGCTGCAGAGGCTGGCCAGAGTCACAGCTTACTGTAGCTGCATACATGGAGTTCAACACTGAGCTCTGAATGAAGTCAGACAACATCTGTGATGTAACCTGGCCTGATGGCTCCATTTCAGTTGTTGGTGAATAAAAATCCTGCTTAATATGGAACACGAGGGATGTTTGGACTCGGAGAAGTGGCAGGTGGAACAAGATTATTCTGTTTCATGGAGGATAGCCTTAGATCTCACATTGCTCTGCTCCAAAATGAAGAGCACACCTTTGAAAATTCCCCCTGAAAGAGTGTGGGCTGCACTTTGAAGCACACTGCCTGGCCAGTTGCTGGATACACACTCCAGCCTCTGACTCAGGTGCCAGGCAGAGAGCTGTAAGGAATTTTGCCCCCAGGAAACTTTGTTGAAATTAGAAACCACCAGCAAAACCCATCAGAAAACTGGTTAGGGATGTGAACGTTTTTGTGACCACATGCTTTTAGGAATGAGCTGCAGCCATTTCCAAAATTCATACATTTAGCTCTGTTGATTAGGTTGAGCCTACCTTTTTAAAAAACTGCATGAAAATATTAAGTGCACCGTCCCTTTATATCCACCTGTTATAAACATACTCATAGGGATATAGCTCATACATGCCCCAGTAACTAGTGATATTCCTAATGTTTATTTAAATGCTTATTAATTCTGTTGCTTGATTTTGATTTATTGATAAGAATGCCCTACAGTGTGCACAGTTTTGAAAGCTGTTTGGGATGCTGTGGAGATACGGATGGATTCCATAAGGGGGGGTGCAGTATCCATCTGGAATTCCACAGGAGTGATCTTCAGCTGCTGGCACTTTGGGAGGGTGAATTAGCCTGAGCTAATTTTGCACAGCCCAGGCTGGGTTTCTCCTACTGTCTCGTAATCCTGACTGCTGTGAAGAAATACCCAGATCCAACCCTTGTGATCTTTCTGTTGCAAAGAAACTGAACAGCAAAAGCTCTGGTGTTTTATAATCCAGGAAACTTTGGTGAGGAAAGGCTTCTGAGGCAGGACTGAACTGTATGTCTTTGGCTCAGTTTTGGCAGAATTAACATAAGGAAAGGTAAAACAGGTCTAGCTATTGTATCTAACCCCCACTCCCATAGGTCCCTGCATTGTTTCAGATGAGAATGTGAATTATTTTTCTAATTATCTCCAGGGCTAACATAATCTGAAAGGTTAACCAGTAAGATGTTGATAGAATAGAACAGAATCCAGGTCTCCTATCTGTGTCTTAGCTTCCAAATCACCCTTTTAAGGAAAATTCCCAAGACCAGTCACCGTCATTTCTAAGCATTAAATTCACGGGTATTTTAATTTTTAAACTTTCATACAGCTGAAAAATGTTTTTCTTAGGCTCCCTAGATGCTCACAGGCAAATTAATTTTTTTTTTCCAACCTAAGCCTTCCTTTAACTGGGGGGAAAAACTCACAAGAGAGGCTTTATGCTACTTTCCTGTTTTTCAGCATGACAGATGCATTAGAAAGTGTAATGCACTCTAACAAACAAGGAAACTTTGCATATTGAATATAGCACATGAAATAATAAAAGACGAACAGCTGCTGAGAGACAGAAAGGGGAAAAAAAATAGAGATAAAAGTTAACTTGAGTTGTGTTTCATATGAGGAGCTTTGAATTCAGTCGGATTTAAAATTCAACGCCAAGTACATTTACAGACATCTGGGAAATCAGGGCACATGCTCTTTGTCAGGGCTGCTACTGCTCCTATAAACCACAGCACACAAAATGTGAGCCTGTCACAAGGAAAACCTTTTTCTTCCATAAAATGACAATTTAACAATTACATTCATACAGTGATAAGTGTGACCAGTGATGACCAGAAGCAGGATAAAACCAGAAAGGGGCTCTAATGGGGTGCCAGCTTTTCCAGAGTTTAAGTTCTCTGCATGTTCAGAGAGTAACATTTGTGCCAAATCTATATTTGTTACATGAATGCTAAAGAAACCTTGTGCATCAGGAAATTAACATAGCACTGATGGCATTAGGAGAGCACATATGTATTGCTGCAGAATAGATAACTATTAATAATGAAGTGACTTTGTGGGATTTTCCTCTGTTCTTGCCACTGATCTCAACTGTCAACATATAGCCAGCCAGGAGTATGTATACAGCAAGTTGTCTTAGCTTCCCAGGTGTCTGCTGTATGTGCACTGTGTTGAATGTTAGAATTAGATCACACTGACCTAAGCCAGTGAAGCATCCATTCCCAAAGCTTCTGGGGGTGAGTTCACAGTGGTTTTGCTCTCTTTTATTGGCTAAAGGCTGCAGAACAAAGCAAAGAGTCTCAGGGAAAGGGGGTGAAGATGCAGAATGTGACCCTGATGCTGAATGACCTTTAGTAGTTGTGTCTGCTTACCAGGAAATGTCTATCCCCAGTAGGTTAATGGATAGGAGTTTGATCAAAATGGTGCCTGCAGTGTCCTAAGCATGAAAACACAGGGAATGGTTGTAGCAGTAGTACTTGCACTTGCTCTACTCATGAGAAATACGAAGAAGATAAAAATAGCACAGTATAGATTATGCCTTTATATTGCATTTTGGTTTTGCATCAACCACTCCTGTAGATATCTTCAGTTATAAGTCCTCATACATGTTTTAAGTTCTAAAATTGGGTGTCTGTCCCCCTCTTTTCCACAAAGGAAGGCTGGGAGAATTTGGCTTGGATTTGAAATCTGCCTAATTTCAGTCCTATGAGATAGTGGACCATGAGATGTGTCAAAGTCTAGGCTGAACTTTCAGAAACAAATGTAGTGCTCAGCAGAGCCTACTCCCCAGTAACACTTTAAATTAAGGTGAAAAATAAGGCACACTGGTCATTCCTCCTGCATTGCTTTATTTGCTTGAAGCATACAACAAACTTAATAAACCCCAAAGAAGGTATCTGTTAAAACCCAAGCATTCCTTTAGGCTCTGGATGCTCCTTGTGTGCTAATAAGCAGTTCCTTCCCGACATATTCCATTAATCCTTTCAGTCTCTCACTAATTCTGTTGAACAGGCCCAGCAGGTCTTTCTTTCACACCCAGCACTGTAAATGTCAGAGCACAGGTTGCACAAATTTCAGCAGATGTGCTCAGAGCCCGACATCAGCAGTTGGACCAAGCCACTAGTGGGCACCATATGTTGTGCAGCATTTTGGGATTTGTTGGGAAGCTAAAATATATCATCTTGTTGGCTGGAAGGGAAAGCAAAAAATACATGTGCATTTCCTGCCTCAGTCTCCCTGCAGCACCAGTTTGAAGAAGATATAAAACCTGATGGCCGAGGGTCAGCAATGCAATCCTTAAAATAATTTATTTTCTTTCTGTAGTTGGCTGAGAAGTGGGTATGAGCAAGTGGGGCTGCTCCTGAGGGTGACAGCTTGGGCCTTCTTGTAGGTCTTCTGAGCAGAGTTAATCCAAGCAACCTTTGTTGCCAGGTGACATGGGCAAGTGGCATTTATACTGATGGATAAGGAGTGTAATGGTGCACTCTTAACAGCTGCGGTGTGAAACCAGAAGCCTTCTGTGGGGAGGTAGCAGTAACCAATTCGGGGGCTGGTATGGTTAGAAGCTGTGACACTTGAGTCAAGGTGCATTTTCAAGGCATTACTGGACTTCTCCAATAAATTCTTCTTAGTAGGAATCTCATCATATCCATCTTTAAGGGATTTACCCATTGCCCAAGAAATTAGACTGCTCCTGGTTCCAGTGTTAGCCCTTTAAAGTGGGAAGATCTGTGCTCTCCAGCTGGTCCCAGGAAAATTCAGGAGGAATTTGTAGTTTCAGAGAGAGATGCTCACCTGCTTGCATAAACTATCTTCTCCTGCCCTGCTGCAGTTGCATAAAGAGGGTTGTATGGAAATGAGAATCTGCCTTTCCCTCTTTGATCAAGAATGAGTGACCTCTCTCTGACAACTACATTTAATGTGATGATGGTAGGAAGGTGCTCTCAAAGCTGTTAGAGAAATCTAGCCTGATACCATTCCAGCAGCCACAGCACCTGAAATCCTTTATTCATTTGCAGTATGTGGTGTCTCAATCTCTCTGCTTTTTTCTTCCTCTACTCATCTGCAGTAAGATCTTACAGTCCCTCAAACAAAAGCTTTGGAGATGTTATTTGGGATCGTATTGGATATGTCAGTTTGTATAATCTGATCAAACAAGCCATTATTTTAAAAAAGGCATCATATTTCTTTTGGAGGGGAGTGGAGAGGAGGAGGGAAAAAAGTAAGGAAAGATGAAGAAATCTTATCTAAGCCACCTGTATTTTAAGTGTTGAATTTCCCATCACATTTTCTTGATGAAGATGAAAAACCTTAAAAGAAAACAAGACTTTGCAATTAGACGATGATGCATGAAAGGATGTGTCTGGATAATGTGACAGATGATCCTAACCTTCATTAATGTGCTTTAATTGGATTAAGCACTCTGAAAAGCCTTTTCTTCTCTTTCAAAACCTTCAGGGCTCTTGCTTGCATGACTTTAATGTACAGAACATCCTGCAAAAGGGCACTCATCCAGCTTCATAGAGGTATGCTATACATCCTGAGTTAACATAAACTGCTTATCTCCAGTGACATGGCCCCTGGGATGCCAAAGGGGTGTGGCCATCAAGTGATAATGGGGCAGTTACAAGATTTATTGCAGCATTTGGAGCACTAAATCCCTTTACAGACTGAGCAGGTTGCTGTGCCGGGGCTAGAAACTGTCAGCACAAATATCAGCTATTTTTAATAAAAGCACAGATTGTAGGTGATTGACACAGGGGCAGCCTCGCTGCTGCTTTTAATCCTGAGAATGCAATTCCCTGCCTTGTCTTGCAGTTTTCAATAGGACTACCTGGGGAGCAAGGTGTTCCTGAGTGTAAGCCAAAGTGGCAGCCATGCTCATGGAATGATGGAAAGGAGCAGAAGAAATGTGTTATGCCTTGCCAGGCTGAGAACATATTCTGAATAATTTCAGACTCTTTTTTTTTTTTTTTTTTTTTTTTTTTTTTTTTTTTTTTTTTTTTGTGAATGAAGTTTAGCCACACAGCTTTTTTTCTTTTTTCTGGCCTCTGTCTCCATACTTACTAATTTTGTCTTTTTTTAAAGACTCAGCACTGGCAAATTCTTCACAAACATTCACTATAGTGGATATATGGGCAGTTAGTGGGTCTGGGGAAGATTAGAGAGAAATAACTAAAACCAGGCTTAGAAGTAGGGGTAGGTTGGGAGATGGGAGCTCTGTGCTGGAAGAAAAAGGGAGGAGAGAATCTTTCTAAAACAAGAAATATGTTTCACATCTCATAAAAGACAGTGTCTTGTGTTAGCCCATTTTGCTGATCATGGAATCTTTCTCTTAAATGGACTTAACCCAACCCAGTAAATTACATGGTTGAACATAAGTTGTTGCTGGAAGTGGCAGTGGTACATCTAAGTTGGAGTTGTCATTGTGCACTTCTGAACATCTGGTCTTTTAAAGGTCAAAATAGCAAGGGCAGCTGGTTTTGAGTACTCTTTCAGTATAAAGTCTTTTTGTTCTTGAAAGACTTTTTTTTCTTTTAAATTTGTTTAACATACTTTATTTACAGTAATCCTGGAACTATAAATTCATGGGAAGCTATCAACTATATTGCAGCTACAATACTTTGTGCAAAGAATGTTCCCACAGTATGTCTCTTTAGGGATGTGTCTGGGAGAGAGCCAAAAGTTTTTAAATACTTCATATTGATTCATGGCTCTCCAAATGTTATTTTAGTCTTCAAGATCACAGAATGTGGCACACTCAAGATTTATTTATTTTTTCCATATTTTAGCAATGGTTTGTCAGAGGTCTTTGTCTTACTTTTAAGATGACTTTTGCAGCTTCCTTTTTGTTGCTTTTATTTACACACGTGGTTCTGGAATAGTTGATTTTTACTTTGAGAATATTTTGACTCTCAGTCTTCCCCTTAGTATTAGCAAGAGAAAAAGGATTACAGTTTTTCTGCTGCTTTCAAAAAGCTTAGATTTGGGGTTTATTTGCTGCTTGGAGGCATAAGTGTGGACAGTAGTAAAACCAAGTTAGAAACAGGTTTGTTCATCTCCATTCTCATTCTTTGATGTGAATAAGTCTGTTCCTTGCTGCTTTTCAGCCTGTGGAATTCTGTCTTTTCACTGAAGGAGAAATAAATAGTGGTTTAAGGTAACAATCTGTTGGCCTAAATGACTTCCTGATGGGCAGGATTTTGTTACAGCCTGGTATCACCCTTCAGCTCCACTGAAGGTGATGTTGGGCAGAAAGGCTGATCCTCGTTCAAGAAAAAGTGCACAGAGCAAAGTTACAGACACAAAGACAACTCAAAGTTGAATATTTTACATTTACTATGAACCCCCTTCAAATAATCATATTCTCTATTTTTTTTTAATGAAAAGACTGTGTTCTCTTGCCACTGACATTTGCTAAACCAGTGACTTTGTAAAACCTCAACAATTCTGTGTAGCCTGCATGTTATTACAACTTTAGGACTGGAACTTACTCTTAGTCATCACGAAACAAAAATAGAACAGCAAGCTGTCAACTCTGAGATCCAGACACCTGTTAGACAAATTATATAAATTGCTTAAAACTGTTTAGGTGGACATGTTTATGTAGAAAACATTCTGGCCACTCCCATCTTATACCTAGATGTCTATTTTGAGCAATTGCACAAGAAAAACACCCATTAAAAAATAGAAAAAAAAACTTTCACAAAGTCCTATGTTTGCCATAACAAAGCCATAAAGAAACAAATCCCATGTATTTTTCTCTTCCTTTCTAGGTCACCTTTAGCTAACTTCATGTTGCTTTACTTGCTGACCTCAGTGACAGTCTGCTTCAGGCTAAAACTGTTTTCTTCTGCAAGCTGCAATGTTTTTCATTAATAAATCCTCTAAGGTCAGATGTTAGTAACAAAAATACATACTTGATTGTAGCAACCAGTAGTGCCATGGCAGTGCTTTAGGAAAGCACTGCTTATCAGCATATTGGAGTGGTGGCAGCCTGTGTCACCATGTGGAGTGGTGGCACATGGAACTACAGCCTCACAAAGAGAGCAGGAGGTGAGTATTGGCTTAGAATTGACATCTCTTGTATGCCTCTAATTGAGGTTAGCATTCCTCCCTGGGATCATGACCTGACCTGGGTGTCAGTGGCTCATTTGAGGGCATTGATGTTGTTCCAAGGCAGCCCAAGCTCAGGCTGTCTACAAATTCCACCTTCCTTCACAGTAGAAGGTGGAACCTTGTAACCTGTAATTGATGTTCTCTTCTTATCCTTCTTCAGCTCATCTCTGGACAAGTAAGATGTTTTTTTTCCTGTCTGTTTAGGCCTGTGTTCACCCAATGTGGGAGAAGAGGTGGAATGCAAAATAATGTAGAGCCAAAGGAAAAAAATCTTAACTAGCATTTGTAGTGGTGGCAGATCAATTTGTTTTTTGGTTTATATAATAGAATAGCTCTTGTGGTACGGGCATAAAATTGGCAACTTAACAAGATCTTAAATTTATGTAGCTTAAGTTTTTTTGTTGTTGGAGGCTCCCTTGACTGCCTCCAACATCTGAAATGGGGTGAACTTGAGGTGTGAAGACATTCCCCTCAACACAGAATCACAAACTCAAAGGAATAGTTGGTTGGTTGGAAAAGAGTCCCAAGATCATAGATTCCAACCTTTGACCAAACACCACCATGTCATCTAAACCACGGCACTGAGTCTTTTCTTAAACACCTCCAGGGATGGTGACTCCACCACCTCCCTGGGTAGCCCATTTCCATGTTTAATCACCCTCTCTGTGAAGAAATTCCTCTTGATGTCCAACCTGAACTTCCCCTGGCGCCACTTGAGGCCTTTTCCTTTTATCCTGTCACTTGTTGTCTGTGACCCGTGCCTGGCTACAGCCTCCTTTCAGGGACTTTGGTAGAGCAATAAGGTTTCCCCTGAGCCTCCTCTTCTCCAGCCTAAACAACCCCAACTCCCTCAGCCATTCCTCATAGGACTAACCCTCCAAACCCTTAAAACCCTTAATGATCATTGTCATTCTTCAGCATCTCAATGTCCTTCCTGAACTGAGGCTCCCAGAACTGGACACAGGACTTGAGGTGTGCCTGCATCACTGCTGAATACTCAAACCAGTTGAGTCTGAGTGCAAATGTTTAACCTGGGTCTTGCAGTTGTTTCTGAGATGTCTGATTCTAATTTTTTTTTTAAATAACATTAATCACTTTTCAGAACTGCAGAGATTTGCTGGGTCTAAACTAGATCACAGGGTCAGAGAACCACAGAACAATTTGCATTGGAAAGGACATTAGTGGTTGTCTAGTTCCAACACCTTGCCATGGGCAGGGAAACCTTCCACTTAGACCAGGTTGCTCAAAGCGCTATCCAGCCTGGCCTTGAACACTTCTGTGGGTGGGGCATCACCAGCTTCTCTGGGCAACCTGAGAAGCTGAAGTGAAGTGCTGAAATGAAGGGTCTCTGAAGTGGACTCCATTATGTGCTGTAAATCCATGGGATATATGTACACAATTTGGAAGTGCCTTCCCTCAAATTTTCATTAACTGAGCAGGCTAAAAGCCTTCATGTATTAAAACAAATGGGAGCAAATTCAGAGTGGCAATATATCCAAAGCCACCATAGAACAAAGGCCCTTTTTGGAAACCAAATCTTTAAGAGTGTTTAAGAGGAAGACTCCTGTCGCTAGTTCTCTGAATGCTTTGGAAAGGAATGGCAGAGAACATAGTTGATGCTTGTAAGCTTCAAAGCTCCCTGTCTTTGTTGAGAGGGAACAAAATCACCTGAATTCTCTGCATCGTTCTGGCCTCTCTGCTCCCCAATCTGGAGCCAAACATATGGAGATGGGCTGTGGTCTACGTCCTCCAAGTTGGCGGGACAAGAATGCTGTCTGCCAGTTCATCTACCCCGTTTTTTCTGCAGCTTTCAGGGAGTGCCTGTGATATTGTCCTTGTGCTGATATTTGAGTAGGCTCAGACTTTTTTTTATAGCTCCAACCAGGAAAGCCATTGGAGTGCTCCAAGCAGCTGTGAACCTGAGCCAACTGCAAACAAATTATGAGTGAAAGAAGAAGAGTTATATCTGCCAGGTCAAGCTGGGTGCAAATAGGCTTTGGAGCTGCTGAAATGGAAGAGGAATTCCACCATGTCGAACTTCTCATGAGAAAACAGCCCTCTCTTCTGTGTCCTTCTCCCGAGGCCTGTGTGAGTCAGCCCAAGTGGTATGTGGTTTACAGTACTGAGGAAAAAAATAATAAGAATCCCAAGGAGATAAAGATGCTTATTATAGAGCCCTTGTACTGCTAAGCTGTGTTTTTTTTCCCTAGGGCAAAATGTTCACAAGTGGCAGCGGTCAGCATGAATAGCAATTTAAAAGTATTATTCTCTTATCTGAAGAAAGACGTTCAAAAACTGACTTCATCAAAAATCCATTTCTTTTCAAGTATTTTACTACTACATTATTGATAGTGTTTCTTTGCTAGACTATTGTTTACACATAAATATAATCTTTCCCTTTTCTTCTTAATTAGTCTGTGCCAGCTCAGGGACTCTCCTGAGTTCTGATATGATCTGTGGAAAGAGCTGGGCATGGAGCTGGGTGTTTTTTACAGGAAAAAATCAGAATGTGTACTTCAACTTGATGCATGCTTTATGTGTGTGCTGGATTTGCTCTGCTCCCTCTGGCAGCATGCCAGTGACTTAGAACTTATCATCTTATGTTGGACTTGTACTGGTAAGGGTTCATTTAAATACAGATATTGCTCTGAGGAAAGCTGAGAGATCATTTGATAGTTACTGCTGAAGGGACAGTCACCAACCAGCCACATGTCATGCACTTGGTGCCCTAACTGGTAAGGCAGTGATGGGGTGCCCAGTAGCCCTGTAACTCCTCTGTTAACCACTCAAGCTGGGTAGCATGGACTCACTAAAATGCATCTTTTTATTTCTGAGGGCTACCATTGCTCAAGGCTGAGGAAAAGGGAGAATCAGTGCATCAAAGCCATAAAATCAGATTGACTGCCTCCCCTTTTGTGTGGCCTGTTTTGCTTCCCATGTGTCCTACATTTCTGCTAATACAAAGCTGGAAGCCAGATGCAAAATGGGATGCTATTTTTGCTGCTCCCCTGGGATAGTAATAATAGTAATAGTAATAACAATTCTATAGAGTAAATGGCAAGAACTTTTGCCCTTGCTATTGTGGGAGTAGGACTGAACTGTGTGTTCCATTGTGAACATCCATGTAGGATCTTCTGTTCCTTTCTCAGTTTTTCTGAGTACTTTGAGTACTTTGCATCTGGTTTCCCTTCTAATGCCACACCAGCTACTGATAGGATTTTATAAAACATATAGTTCTGTTAAAATCTTCTAAGAAGTCTGAAATGAATTTCTCTTTCCCTAAACAATCCCAGAGAAGCAAAAGGAAGCCATGTGATGGGTGTAAGAGTCAGTAGGATCAGGAATGCCAAGACTATGTAGAGATCAAATTTAACTCTAGATATATGTCAAGATCCCGTTACTAAGGTTCTTAGAAATGCCTCTGCCCAAATTAAGGTGCAAATGAGACCATATGCCAGTGACAATTGTATGGGATTTATTTGATCGTAAATATGGGAGAGAGAGAGAGAAAAAGAAAGAAATAGAAAATAGGTGGTGGGGACAGAAAGAGTAACAGGGACAGAATAAGGAAAATATTACCACTCTGTGAATCCAAACAGTGCTCCTTTGATCCTTTCCAGCTGGTCTTCTTGGTGGTGAAGTTCCCCCCAAAAAGCATAGAATCTATGAACTATTTCAGTCTCTGACAATATAAAAGACCATAATGTCAAAAGTCTCTTTGGAAGATGTAGAGAGAAGTGCCTGCAAAGGTGAATTAGTCCAAATATTTTTGGCATCATCATAACTCCATTTAATGTATTTCTTCTAAACATATGTAATGCAATACACATTTTTCTGGTCAAAAATACAACCTTCATATAATTAATGTAAGTACAGTCATATGAGGCTCTTTCGATGAAGCAAAACAACCTGAGTTAAAAGCATTCTTCTTAAACATGCTATTTCTGGAGCTGACCACAATTTTATAAGTGGAAGTTTGGAAGTTTATCCTTGCTAGAAACATAAACTGAGCTCCCATAACTAGGATACAAGATAGCTGAAGGCACCTTAACTTCAGAGTTAACTGAATCTTGTCCACCAACAGAAACACTTACATTAGATTCTTCTCTTGACAAAGATCATGTTTTTCTCCTGGAAATTACAGCAATTATGTTAGTAGAGTTGAAACTATCTTCCAAGCAACTCCTAAAAAGTTGGTCTCAAAGCTATTTTATCTCAAGTTATATAAAGTAACCATTTCATGGATATGAGATTCCTAATAAGGAGCATGTAGAAGGTTAAGTGGGGGACAAAAGGTGTGGGATATGGGATGGGGTGAGGCAGGGGGGGTCTGACCCAGAATTGTCCAGCTCTCTCGACAAAAAGAGATATATGATTTTAAAGTAATTTGAACTTACATCCAGATGCTTTTGGTAGGAAGTCTCCTGCAGATTTTTCTGATTTTTGTCTGAGGATGTGCTTCAGCCTTAAAAATTTGAAGGCCAAATTACTTTCTTTTTTTTAGCTGTGGTACACCTGTGGATCTACCTTCAGACTAGTTCTCAGGCTCCAGTAGTGGCTCATTGAACGCACTACAGCCAAACACAGATCACAGCAGTAGTAGGAATATTTCTATTTGTGAGGATGGTATCGAAGGGGTCAGTGAAGAAAACAACTCTTATAAGTAAACATAAATAAAGGTTTGTTTTTATATGCATATTATTTAATAGGTGGAAGGATCCTTTAATACCATGTACAAAACTTCTGAAGAGCTTCTAAAATGAGTCACTGTGGGCTACATCAGGAACTGATCTCTGGACACTACAAATGACCCAAGAAGTTAGCAATAGGTTGCAGTAGAGACATAGGCTGTATCCTGTTTCCTGCTTTCTTTCTTCTCTACCAATAGCAGGATTTTGCTCTAAGTTGGCTGTGCTGTCCCACCCATGACATCCCATGTATAATCACAGCCCACCTGCCTCTCTTCCTCTATCCTTTAGCCACTATTACAAGGGAAAACTGACCACTTTACATTGTTATCTCTCCTTTTTGCCACAGTTTGCTCTAAGGACAGGATTGGGATAGAAGAGGGAGTCTGGATTAATTTACTTACATTTTTTAAGTCACAATAGGCACTGGATACAGTCCTGTCTCCCAATCAATATTTCTCCTATGGCAACTTGTGTAAGCAAAACTCTTCGTAAGTTGCTCTTGAGATGAGTTTTGAAGGGAAGGATGTGCAATTCTAGGCAGTTCTAGAAAGAAATGATTTTCATACAGGATTTTCTTCCGTAGACAATAAAGTCAACTCTTTCTTTGCCCATGTAATTGATTCAAAGTGGCCTGTCTGGGTAAACACTGAAGGGGGAGCAATTAGAAATAGTTGTTTGAATGTGTGTAGTTTACATGTTGAAAATGCAAATCTGAGCATAAGCTTGAATATAGAGCTTTCACAGGCAGAATGATGACAAACTATTTGAAGCACAGCACTGAAAATTATTGAGGCTTTCAGTACATGCTTCAGCATCTTCCTTGTGTCTGTCCTGCCATGCAATGTTACGTTCTTCCAGAAAAAAAGAAGAGTGTTACAGCTGGGCCCAATTATCTTAACTACAGGGTGACTATACCCATAAATGCTGCCCATTTCCATCCAGTTAAGTGAGTTATTTAAAAAGCAAACAAACAAAAAGAGCCATGCTGTCTGTGCTCTGCCTCACCATTTGTTTCTGCTCACTCACATCAGTGGAGCTCAGTTCACATGATCCACCCCAATCAGAGGCCAGTAATATTTGATCAGAGAAGAGAGCTTTGCAGAAATAAAAGGTGCAATAGAAAAGATTCTGCTGGATAAAGGAATAAGATATTCCTCCTAGAACTAAATTACTTTAAAAATTATATTTTATTAATTTTAAATAATACTAAAAATGAGGAAAACCATACTAAGAAGAATGCCCTTTTTTCTTTCAGATAAGGGTAACAGAAAATAATTCAACATTTTGGACCTGAGTAACCTTTATCAAAGTCAAAGGCTTCTGGCTACAGTGAGTTATCAAGGCAAAACCTGTATGCTCTGTGCTGTCCTTGATAAAGGTCACGTGAGACTAAATGTCAACCCATTTTCATCTCTTTACCTTGAGTAAAAACCACTATTTTATCTACTAAGCTGTCTTGATTCATTTATTGTTTTAAGGAATTATTTGGTCCAGCATGCCCAGGGGAATTTTTTTGTTAGTTTATAACAAATGAGATGCTGAATTTGGAACAGGCAGCACCCTGGAGCACCTGCTTTGTGTATTAAAGAGTAAAGTCAGGCTGGTTGTCTGCCCCTGTTCAGGACTCACCTTGCTCTTTTAGAAGTCAGGTGAGAACAAAGAAGAAAGCTTCAGGACAAAGTCAAGCCCTTATGAACTGCAGGGAGTAGCATGGCATTAATATACAGCCAGTCTTTTTTTTTTTTTTTTTTTTTTTTTTTTTTTGGGGGGGGGGGGGGGGGGGGGGGCTGTTGTCTATAAATAGTTTTCACCAGAGGCCAGTTTTCTCTCATATATGATTCTCCTCCTGTGCAGGTACAATTCCTCTTGCCAGGTGTGGCCTCCTCTATCAGTTGCCCTCAACTACAGGCTTCTTTGCACCTGAACAGACACTGCTCAATTTTCCAGTCTCTGTTTATCAGTAGCTGGGTTGGAGCTTCTTCTTTGGGATAATATTTTTCTAAAGAATTTCTGGTTTTTCAGGTAGGAGGAATGTACATTATTTAGTATTTTCAGTGGCTCTGGACAGAGCAGCTCAGTACCTGAGGAAGGACTACAAGGGAGCTGGAGAGGCACTTTTGTCAAGGGCAGGTAGTCACAGAATCGCAGAATGTTCTGAGATAGAAGGGAGCCAGAGAGATCATAGAAAAGATGATATCCAAAGCTGGCAAGCTAGGCTGTAACAGGTCATGACTGGCCCCATTTGACTCATTTATTGAACCATTTATTTCCTTGGACTGTCACTCCTTACCTGGGAGAAGGGGCTGTCCCTCACCTTTTGGGTAGCTGTAGAGAGCGAAGAGGTCTCCCTGTGTCTCATTTCCTCAGGCTAAACACTTCCAGGTCCCTCAGCCACTCATCCTCAGACTTGTGCTCCAGAGCCTTCTCCAGGTCTACTGCCCTTCCTGGACATGCTCCCTCACCTCAGGCCAACAGTGACATGCACAGCAGGGTCCATAGTGCTGACCATTGGCTTGAACCCCAAAGTAGAGAATTCTTTAAGCTGAAAGAAGGCAGGTTTATATTAAATATTAGGAAGAAATTCTTCTCTGTGAGGGTGGTGAAGTACTGAAACAGCTTGTCCACAGAAATTGTCCCATCCCTGGATATTTCAAGGCTAGGTTAGAGGGGTATCTGAGCAATCTGGTATAGTGGAAGATGCCTCTGCTCCTGGCAGGGGGTTGGAACCTGAAAAATTCAATGATTCTAGGATAAAGATGGAGAGGTCATAACCTCAGAAACTGCCAAGATCTGGGTGTTTCCTGGGGTGGACAGTGGAGATGGAACCTTGTTAGTAGTGGTTGGAGATTTTATAGTTACGAAAAGCTAAGAAAAGATTTTGGGGTATCTCTCTGATGAATGGGTCCTTGGACCACAACAGGACCCTGAGAAGCACCTGAGAAAAAACTGAGACTGTGGTTTCCTACATCAGATAAAACATTCAGCTTCAGATGAATGAGAGGGCAGGAAAACTTCAACTGCAGACAGAGCAGGAAAGGATAAGTTCTTGCCTAGTTCTTCCTTGTAAACTTCCTGTAGCATTTTACAGTCAGTGTGGGGAAAAAGGTTTTGCTTTGCTTTGGCCAGGCAAGTTCCTGGTATCAGCTGTATTCATGCCAAAGAAAGATTAGTTTTTCCTGATGGCTTCTCCAGTCAGCCATCCTTCCCTCCCTTTTCCTCTTTTCCCACTGATTACCTGACTAACTTTGTCCTCAGTTCTGTTCAGGCTTGACTGGGGATATAAGTTTAATGTGGTAATTATTTTGATCAAATTAGCATACTTAATCTGGATTTGCAAAATGTCAGGGTGTCTGTTCTATGCCCTTCGTTTCATCCAAACCTGAATTTATGCTTATATGCCACTTTAGGAATGTACTTGGCAGTTCTCTTATGTGAAGTGAGTCCTCAGTTAAAATATATAACATAATTGTGGAATATCCATTAATAAAATCTTTAGGTGGGGTAAACTGTTCCTGAAAGGAACACAGCAAGGTATTCCAGGAAAATCAGAATGAATTTTCAGTGTTGTTAGGAACTTCCTTTGAGAAATCACTTATTCTCTTAATCATGATTCACATAGTTTTCCATTTCATTTGCAATCTTTCTCTTTCTATGGTTCTTGATTTCTGCTGAGCTCAAAAATTAAAATCAGTACCTACATGACAATTCAGTTATAAGATACTTAATGCTGAAGCCAGAATTATCAAAGTTGGTTGTCACTACTCTAATTCAGTTTTGATTTAATCAATGCTACTGGCTGGTTTTAGCTCTAGTTGGGTTAGCACTGGACTAGTACAAAGCTGCATTTGAAAATATTGTCCTGAAAGATCAGTTGTACTAGTTTGAAAGCAAACCAGTAAGTGACTCCAAGTCAGAAATACAATTTAATAGGAAAATTAAAATAAATGCATTAGTACAAAACCTCTGTCACAGTCAGGATACAACCTGATGCCCTGTTGGTCAGGGTGGTGGTAGCAGTCTGATTAAATGATGGCTGCAGTCCTCTTGGAGTGATGGATGTGGTTCTGTTAGAGCAGTGTTCTTGTAAAGGGTTTGGTCTTCCTTTTAAGGTCCAGTGGTGGTTCTGTAGCTCTTGTCCTCTGGGAATTCAGTGGATAAGGCTGCTTGTGGTGTTCCAAACCTCATGTCATATCCAGGTAGGAATGCTTGGTTCCTCCTCCTGGGTGGAGCACCTCCCAATGGGATGGTGTAATTTTATCAGTCATGCAGTCAGACTTTGATGGCCTATTTGCAGAAGATGTTCCCTGGAGTTATCTGGGATGAGTTGTGGAAGAGATAAAGAACACTGCCCCAAATGTATTCTATCACTATCTTCATAAGCTGTTAAAACCAGTGTTTTAACAGCTTATGAAGATAGTGATAGAATACATTTAGCTACGTCTTACATTGTAACCTAAGACAACAGTATATGGATTTATTGTGGAGAACAAGTAGAATTCCTACTTATAGAAAAGAAAGGTACCATTGCAGTGCAAGATGCAAGTCACTCCATCTCTTCTGTTGCTAAATAAGACAAGTACAGCTAACAGTACACTCATGTTCTTATATTTAGTTTGCATTCACCTACCTTTGAAATAATGGCATATAGAATTATTTAAAGTCACATATCTGATAAATCTCATAACTGTACAAAAGTGGAAGAAAGAAGGTTTACAAGAACCTGTAGTAGCATAGTCTAGTATGTTGAGACAAGACAAATATAAGGACAGATAAATGGAGTGCTGTTTAAACAATATTTGTGCTTTCAGAACATTTTGCTGCTTCTTTTGTAGTAACTACTGCTCTGTCTACATCTAGTTTGGTTATATCAGCTAAGATAAGAGGTCTGGACTCATTTGTACTATCTTAGCAGATATCTAAGCAATCTCATTTGTACTATCTAAGCAGAAGTTAGATGATGGGAGGCTTTTTTGCTATGAAAAATAACATACTGTACAAGCTTCCTTTTCCCTCTTGGAACAGGATGTGACCTCCTCCTTTCACTCTCCATTAAAGACAGCCTGTCTGAATAAAGCAGTGAGCCTGGAAAGTTTCTGGGGTAGGAATCTTGTTTGGGTAATGGGGAGATTGTCTAACCCCGAGGCACGGGCTACCCGAACCACTGCAAAAAACACGTGTTGGGCTTGGTGAATGTAAAAGGGGATTTTTGTTACATAAAACAGGTCCAGGGCTGTGTTTTGCATGATGTCAAAGGAAGTTACTATATGACAATTAACTTGCTCAAAAAAAAAAGGAGAAAAGGTTATACAAAAGACCTTTGTGTGTGTCTCCCAGGGCAGCACTGTGTCAGGATGCTTCTACAACTGAAAGTTTTTCTGTAATAACCCAAGAGAAAGAACTTTAATTCTCCTTTAACTCTCTGGCTGCAAATGATTTTAAGGTAATTAAAATTTGCCTGGGATTCTACCACTTGCTTGCACTAGTTCTGGCTGGTTGTCTAAAGTTCACAGGAATGTCTCAAATAGAAATGTGTAATAATCTCGGCTGTCTCTTCCTTATTTCAATAATAAAGCAGCAATTACAGAATTGCAAATAGCACAATCAGATTTCACTCCATCCTTCCTACTTTGTAAATAGATCACTGATGTAGAGATATATTTTCAGTTTACTGCTTGTAGATACGATATCAAAGATAGCTCTTCATGGTCATCACGAAGCATATTCACAGAAAAATTGCATTAAATAACAACAAGAAAGGAATTTTTTTCCAGGTGTGTGGTCTGCATTTTAAGGCAAAGTGTCAAAATTAATTGCATTTCTGACATCTAAGGATGAATTTTTTGGAAGACCTGAGTGATAACAGCTTGATTTTTACTAGAGACAGTAAGTTTTTGTTATTGATAAGTGAGCATGATCAAGTAGTGCTAAATGCTTTTGGGAATTCTGCCTATCCTAAGGTATAGTCTAGTGTTACTTAAATTATATATTCATTTACTGTGTCCTACTTTCACCATGGGCTAATTTAGTGACTGTTTTTTCACACCTATGCAAATTTGAGTGTTTTTATTTTCGTAAGTATCAACAATAGCTTGAAAACTGTCTCTTATTGTCTTTGTCCCATTCAAAAAATAGGACTTTTTTCCTATATCACTTGGGTATTTAATGAATCAACATTTCCCTCCCCTCACTTTTCCCTGTTTAAAGAATGCAATCTATTTGCTGAATCCATTTTGGATCTAACAATTCCCATTTTTCAGAAATGTTTTATTTTGAGCCTCAGTTTTTCACATAAATAAAATTTAATGACCAAATACTTCAAATGTTAAACATGACAGGACAAGCCATATTCTTACCATCTTGAAGTATAACAGAATGGTTCATTAGCACCTGGAACCTCAGTCACAAATTAATTTCTGAAGGTAATGCCTTATTCAGCAAGACTTTAACATTGTCTGGCTGGTGTTTTTATGCTGCAATCCAAAGTGCACTCAGCCCCCTGGAGAGGCTCCTGAATCCATCAGCAGGGTTTGGATAATGACCAAAGAACAATGTGTGGTTAGGTAGGACCCTCTGCCAGAGTGGAACAAGGCTGTAGTCTCCACAACAGGATGAATTGGCAGTCAAGTCTATAGAGAATTCTTTAATAATATTACTTTTGGCTGAGTCCCTGTGACCTCCCCCCTTTTTTTTTTTCATTTTCTATAGTACTCATTTTGGCAGAGGTCAGTAAATTCTTGGTTCCCACAAATTTTCTTAAAGTGTCACATTTAAAAAAAAGTTTTGAAAGTATGAGCTGCCCCAGAAAGGATTTAGATCCTTCATTTTTCTTCAGACACATATTCAAACTCTGAGAAAATTAAATATGGTTGGAGGAAGAGAGTAAATATTAGTGTCAATAACATGGAAAAGTATCTTCAGATAATATGTGATCCTGTTTAAAGGATGCCTGGTATGATTTCTGTCTTAAAGGTAATTTATTTCAATGTGATTTAATTTATACCTCTTCATCTATTAAATAATATTTTGAAAGAAGTATTCATCAAGAAGGTTAAAGTGTCAGATTCTGTAATTTAAAGCAAACCCTGTTGGTAAAATACCTACAGCTGTAATAGCATATATAAAAAAAGAAAAATTATATTTTAGATGCAGTTTAATATACAGGGAAAAAGTGATAGTTTACAGGAAAAAAATATTGGTGAAAGTATAGATCATATTAGATTTTTACTGTTCTATGGTGTGTAGAAAACTTTCACTCATGTATGTAACATGAGTTACATACATGAGTGGAATATGGTAGATAAAGAAATTAAGTCTTCAAAAATAGTGTTTTGGTTTTTTTTCTCTTGAAAATCATTTAAAAAAATCTTGAAACGTTAAGAGTATAATTTGTCAAAGGAGTAGCACATAGGTGGACTCTACACCTGGGCTCAGATTCGGTGTTTTTAAGCATTAATTACACACATCAAGAGCTTCTTCTAGACTTGTTAACGTCGCTCACATAGTAACACCTTACATGGCCTTAAGTGCTTGGCTATTGCAAGGTAAAAACATTCATTCACATTTAATGATTTTTGGGAAGTCTCTCTCCTTTTTTAAACTTCACAGAATCTTTAGACTTCAAAGATTAAGACTGTTAAGAGCTGGTTCTCATTAATGACTAATCAAATGCCTGTTCCTGAATGTGTTATCTGCTGTTGGTATAAGGCACAGCAGTAATAGTCCTGTTGGTGTTTTCAGACAGTATCTGAACTGCAAAAATGTACTAAAAATAATCTGACATTCAAAAATATTCATTATTAACTGCCCACTTTAATCTTGGTCTGTGGGACAGACATTGATTTTTATAAAAATGTACCTGTTACTTAAATGTATGGTCCACTTATGACTAGACCTGGAAATACTAATGGGCTTTAAAAATGTATTATTCTGCCATACATTTCAAATGGACCCTCCCATTTTAAATATTCCCTAAAGAGCTACTCATTTTCATGTGTGCAAGAAAGTAATTAAAATTCAAAGCAATAGATAAATCAGATTTAATGTGTTTGCATCAGTTTTAAATTGTCCAGAATGCTAAGAACCACAAAACTGTATCCTAGAAGTGTCAATTCAACTAATTAATTTTTTTCTGGGCTACAGGTGCATGTGAAAATATATATCTTAAGATTACAGGCAATGCAGAAAATTTTGTTTGGTTTCTTAAAAACTGGGACTCTTATCACCCTGTGGAGATATAAGTTTCATAAATATTATTTTTCTTAGGCACTCTAATAAACTGGCTAAGATCTTCCTTTTTTTACTGTGTGTCTAGTACTATCCAGCTGTTGCTTCACAGCTTAGCAATAATTGCATTCAAGGGTGTCCAAATATTGCTCTACAGAATCAAAATTGCTTGATAAACATTGCTTTGTGATTTGTTTGGATGATTATTTGGATGATTTTCCTAATAAAATGGGAAATACAAATGCTTTATTTTGCTTTATAGCCTCAAATTAGAATTAATAAATACTAAATCAGGGGAAAAATAGGCAGTAGTAGGTGCTTGTAAGTAAAAACTCTGTGTTTGTCTACTGTAGCAGTATGGACTATAAAATTTGATTAGAAATTCATTTGGAGAAGTAACTCTATGTTTCTTTATTTGCAAGGTAATTTGTCCTAAGAACTGTCTTCCCTGTTGATATAGGGATGATGCTATCAGAACAGAGTATCACACTCTTCTGCACTGCAATATTTACTTCTTTCCTAATGTTACTTGCATTAGTGGCCAGTAAAGAGCAATTTTGTTCTTGTACTAATAGAACGCCATACAATAAGTATCTCTCGATGATGTTACCTGCATAGGGAATTTCCTGAAGACAAACAGTTATTGCTGAGCGTAGAACCCATGAATAAAATAGATAAGATTTTTTATTTAACATTCATTAGTTTCACCACCCAAATTATGCTAAAGCTATGATTTTTGTTAGATGAGGAAGCCATCTTATTGACAAAAATCTCTTGTTTCTATGACTTCTTCAACATGCCCCATCACTAGAAGTGTTCAGGGGGAGGCTGAAAGGTGCTTTACTGAAAGTGTTCCTGCATGGGGATTGGATTTAGATGGTGATTGAGGTCCCTTCCAACCCCGACCATTCTGCAATTCCATGTTTTGTTACAAGAAACATAAAGCATTGCACTCAGGGAAACAACAATATTTCTTACATGACATAGACATTTCCTGATTTTGGTTAAAATGTCTTTCTTGAGTCAGTGAACTACATTTCGCTCTGTAGCTTCCCTGGATTGATGGCTTGTTAATAGACATCATGTATTTGTGTTAATTCTCACTGAAAAATTCACTGTATGAATGAGGAACTGTGACTAGCCTCTAACTGTATGAACTTATGATGTTCTCTACAGCATTTTATCCATTTTTTTAATAAATTCACATCTCAAGTTGATCCCTTTGCCTTGCTCCTTCTTGAATTTACAGTACATTTTGTATTGGCATCAGCAGGAAATCTGTCAACATACTTTGCTTTTTCTGTCAAGATGCTTAATGATTGTTCACAAGAGTGATCCTTCAAGAACCACATCAGAAATGCCCCCTAGCCCCAGTTTCTGACAGAACCTTTGCCTCCACTTCATCCAGATCCTTACCCACCTTACAATGTTCCTACCTGTCCTGCATATTACCTATGTTTCCTAAATTAATATTTTCCTATGTGCCATAGTGCTTAAATCTGCATGGAGATCCAATTTTCCCCCTTTTTCCCCCCTAAATCTATTCCTTTTTCTTAGAGAATAGGTTTTACAAGAACTTAGCCTGGCCAGGCATTTTATTCTACACCCACTTTTGTTCATTGTCAGAATATTTGCATGTTTTTGTAGTTGCATAATGAAATTATATGGGGATGAATCGACCAAGAAGAGTCAATTGAAGTTCTTCTGGCCAGAAAGCTAGGACAATAATTCCTGAAAACTGTGCTGAAGGATTTCATTCTCTCCAGAGTTATGTGCTGAATATAGATTACTTTAAGGATGAAAAGAAACTTGTATAGCATGGGCTGCAATTCAAAATCTGTGTTTTGGTATTTTACAGAGATGAAAAAAAAGGCTCCTAAACTAGTTAGTTGCTACCCAATGAAGTCAGCAAAATTCAGAGTGTGTCCTTTCCTTAATTTTTCTTTCTGTGGAATGTTTCTGCAGTGCAAGGAATTTGGCATTGTAGAAGATCACAGAGAAAGTTATCATCACATCCTTCAGGGTAACAAATCATTTCCTCTCTTCACAGTCTCTTTCTGATCTACTAAAGCTTCCTCAAAATCTGTATAAAAACGCTACCTGATCTGAAGGGGTTGAACTAGGCACCAAGAAAAATACTGCAGGAAGGGCAAGGAAAAGAAGGGCCTTTCTTTCATAAATCCATGTTGGCTGGGCTTGATCCCATGGTTGTCCTGTATGTGCTGTATGATGGAAGTCAGGATGATCTCTTCCATAACCTTGCCCAGGACCAAGGTTAGGCTGAGAAGACTGTTGTTATTCCTTGGATCATCCTTCTGACCCTCCTTGTATATGGACATTACATTTGCTGATTTCCAGCCAGCTGGAACTTCTCCTGTTAACTTCTCCTTGCAAGTTCTTTTACCAGTCCCCTCATTATTTTGGGGTGGATCCCATTAGGGTCCATAGACACGTGGGTACTTTATTGGCACAGCAGGTTCCTAACCCCTTTTGCTTGAGCAGATGTGTGGGACTGGAGGACCTCATCGAGTCTTATCGAACTTCAGTGATTCTGTGACACATCATTGGTAACCAGTAAAAACGACCTTTCTTGCAAGATAAGGACCTCATAACCTCTTTATCTAGCCAATATCTAAGCTCTTATATCAGTGACTGTTGATTTCCAAAGCCTAAATCCAATTCTGAGCTCAGTATTTTAGTTAGCTCCTGTTGTATAGTTGATACTTTAAAAACATTGCCATGTCTGATATTCCACAACATCAGACAATAATATACTATTTTATGAGCCACCAAAGGCTCGTTGGCTTGAAACACAAAGGTGAGGAGTCAAAAAAGACCAATTTTGGATGTATGGGTCAGCAGATCCAAGGATTGCTCTGCTTTCGGCTTGGTTAGGGATATGCTGTAGCCTGAAAAAGTCTGGAAAGGTCATTCAACTCCCCTGAGAAAACTAAAAATAGAAAAGAAGATTTGGGGTCTACCTGAAGCTGTGCCTAGTAAACATCACAGCTTTGTGTTTCTGAGTGGTGGACCTGGGGATTGCAGAGAATTTGTTTGGTTTGCAGGAATAGTGAGTGATGAGGAAAAAATGAAAAGGTGTCTAATATTTATCAATAACTAGGGAAAAAAAACCCCAAATAAAAATGAAACAGAAAAAACGACCCACAACCCTCCCCAGAACAAAACTTTCTTAAGCTTGGTTTTGTTTGGTGTTTTTTTTTTTTTTCCTTTCATTGTTCTTGTTTCAGTACTCTGTTGAGAGCACTTTATTCAGAATCATGCTGTTAGAACATCAGTATTTCTTTTTCTACTTAGCCTGTAACTCCTTTTGCTCTAGCTACTTATTTTCTCCATGGCATTAGCAATCTCTTGGCACACAAGTGCTGTGTGTTGAGTACTATCTGTCTCGACCTTACTCAGAAAAAGTGGAACTTGATCTGAAGAGTGAAGAGGGTTTTGAAACCAAGTCTTTTGGACTCGATCTCTTAAGGGATTTTGAATCCCAGCAAGACTTCCTGAAATGAACTTCCACTGATTTCAACAGGAGTTTTCATTTCATACATGCCTTATGAAATTCAAATCTGGCAAATTAACTTCAGCCATATACTATTGTCTGACATGATAGGAAGCACTCAAATATAATATATTCTTTTACACAAATTTATCAAATGTTTAATTTGGTTAAGGAAGCAAGAGGATCATTGGGCTTTTTGATATACAATTTAATTTCCTGGAGTGATTCCTGCATTTCTAAATCACCTTCCAAAGAGAGGCAGAAATATGTTGAAGGGAGGAAGAGTGCAGCAGGTAGGGCTTCAGCTTGGTGTGCAATTTCAGTTCCAGTTGTCCTGAGGACCCTAAGGGTTAACACAATTTGCAGAAATCACAAAAATGCATGTGGTATATATATATATTTACATTTGGGACACTGAGCCTACTGTATAGTTCAAGGAAATCAGTTCACAGCTTTCAATAAAGTGTCAATGTACCTGACAGGACTGTGAGTAAATTATTGCATATAAGGGGTCATCCTCTCTGTCTCACAGTTAATTGCTTACCAGGGCCTCTGCTAGTGCTGGCATCAGGCTTCATTAGTGTACATTGTTTAAGCATTTTACATTTGCAGCAGATAAAAATTTTTGGAGTTCTTTAATTTTCTGGCAAGAGGATTTCTAATTAAGGGCACGAGAAAGTGATGACCATATAGATTGCAAGTTCAAAACTCATCTGTTTTTCCTTTGGCAGAAACTGTAGCACAACTCTGTAAACTACCTCATTGTAAACACAAGTAGAAAGCAGGGCACTTCCCAAATAACAAGCCACAGCTCAGCTTTTCTCCAATTTCCCTGTGCCCAGCCTGTACTTTGACAGACAACTAACTGTGACAAGTACACTCCTGCTGTGTGGAAGTCTGAGAGTTTGTGAAGGATTATGGTTCCCCATCTAAGTGTTCAAGTCATTAGGGTAGGAAAAGTGGTTTTTTGTTATAATTTCAGTTTTCCTTTAATTAGTTCTTATGGGCTGGCAATGCTTACATCATGTTGTGTTGAGGAACATCTCTCACCACCTGCATGGGGCTCACAAACTTCTCATTTTAAAGGACCTTCAGACTTAATTTTCCCACTTCTCCCAGAGTTTGGCTTGTTCTGTGACTAAGTGTCCCTTGACAGCAAGGTATAGTTTACAGTAGTTCTCCTCTGGAGGGTTTGAGGTTACAATATGAGAGGGTGAAAGCTGCTAGACATACAGAAAATCAAGAAATAATGTCGGCTTTTGAGAAAAAGCAAAGTGTGTAAGAGAAAAACCACAAGCAGGGACTCAAAGTACCCCACTATCTATGGTGCAGAGTTTACCTCAACTTCCAGAAAAAAAATCTGACATCTGATCATGAGCTGCACAAATTTACACAGGGTGCAGATTAATTCTGAGCAAGTGAGCTGCAGAATCAGGGAGCAGAATGAAATTTGTGTCCTGTTAATAATGAGCAAGCTGAGAAAAGCAGCTATGGCAGCACAGGAAGATGGCTTTTTTGCCCCTGATATCATGGCTCCAGCTTTTCTACCTATGATACACGTCTTTCTCCTTAGGCTAGAGCTGAGTCACCATATTGATGTGTAAGAAACCTTGCCTGGCTGTGATAGATTCACAGAAAAACACGTATTTTGTCTTTGTCCTGGGCCAATACATTTCCATAAGCAGGTTTAGCAGGCATCTGGCATCCACAGGAGTACTGTTCTTTGAAACTGGACCATTGTCAGCAGACAAACTTACGTGCCAGAGGATGTTGGTTTGAATCTAAATTATCTGTTTAATTAATAATTTAACTACTAGCAGACACAAATATCAGGACCTTCTTCATCACTTGAAATACTTTACAGATCAGGCCCTTCCTTATCCCTGGAGTAGAAATAATCTATTCTGCTTGCAGTTCTTCTGAGACTTCTCCGCAGGAAATTTTTGCATCAGGTTTCTTTGAGGAAGCCTTGTTAATAGACCTAACTAAGAATGCAATTCTCTTTACAATGCTTCAAGCCTCTGAAAAGGCCTTTCAGACTCTCAAGAACTGTTTCAATTGCAAGTCTGTATATGCTTCTCTTCAATGAGGAATTCACATTTCAAACATATTTCTGAGAAGGAAATAGGGTCTGTCTTATTCCAGGAGGTCAATGGACAGAAGTATCTATCTAGACCCAATTGCTTCTAAAGCTCACTTGATGACAGGGAAGGAATGCCTTTCTATTGAAAGGCTTTGAATATCTTCACAACTGTCTCTTCAGTAACCAGTCAGAACTGATGACTCTTTGAGACATCTGACATCCTGGGAAAATGTCAGTGTCTGAAATAAAATACAGTACTTAGCCCTCAGCCCTGTTCCTTCAGAAGCAGAATACTGTATTTCCATTTCTTTAGCAAGGAAGAATTTGACATTTGCTATATGGGTCTGAAGACCCTTGCTCACTTGTATATGAATGTCTAAGGAGTGCAAAAACTCAAGAAATGGCCCAGCATGGAATCGAATTCAGAAATTGTCAGGATGGATTTAGGTTTTCTTTCATGCAATACATCCCAATTATGCATGTCTTATTTGCTGCTGATAATCAAGGAAAAGCAAGAAACAAAGAAAAGGAAGGAAGTTTCAGAAAGGAACTGTTTTACAAAGACAGGACAACATTTCCCCATGGCTGGACACCTCATGTAATGAACCTTACCTACTTTCAAGCTTATTTTCATAATTATATTTGGGATGGAGGAATCAGATTTTGTAATTTTCTTGTCAGGTACTTTTATAACTCATTTTGTGCTCTCAGAGGCTTTGACTTCCTTAAACTTGAAAGACCTCCCATTTATTTTTACAGTTTTCTTTCTTTTTCTTTTCTCTTATGCCTTATGCATCTCTTCTTTTCTTCCCTCACTTTACTTCTCAACTTTAGCTGCAATTCTGATTTTTTTCTTTCTTTTTCTTCTCTGTTCTTAATTGCTGCTTTTGTAAAGCTGAAGTGAAAAAGGGGCTTAAAAATTCTTTCCATAGCAATAGCAGGCAGCAACTGCAAAATCTCTGAACACCTACCAAGGGCTTATGGAGAGAAGTTTTGGGGTTTTTTCCCCCTTTTCTTTTACTTTTAACTGTTCCTTAAACAATATAAGAGTGCATCATTTGTTCCTGGGCAAAATGTCTTGAATTAAATTTCGTCAGTGCTGCTAGAAGGCACTGCTAGGACTATGTAATGCAATAACACATAAACAATTAGCAAATCTCAATGTCTACTATTGGAAAAAAAGGTCAATTAGATGAATATTATAAGTTTATTTATAAAACTTCCATAGTACTAAAGGATTTTAACTATATATCTTATATTTTAAGTGCTTAAAGTAATATGTCAATAGTATCAGAGAGCTAAAAGGTGCTCTTTAGCTAAATAATAATTTAATAATAATAATTTAATAATAATAGTTTAATAATAATTTAGCTTTTTAGCTAAATAATAAATATTATTATTTAAATGTTGTCTTAGCTTGATTTTTTAATTAGAAGTAGAAAATAGGTAAATTTAGATTACACTGATTCTGTAGGATGAATAATACTTTCTGCCACTGAATGCTTGGATGATTTCCACGGCAGGCAGTCCTGTTCTTGCAGGACTGACCACTAAATGAGAACTTCTTTGGGCTAGTTCACTTTATATTGGGCTCTCACGAGAAGTAACATGCTTTGCTTGAGGAGAAAGAGAAATGAGCTTGTTTGGATAAATTTTGCTATTTCACACCAACTGTACTCCTTTCATGCTTCCCCTCCTTCCACTACTTTACATGCTGTCTGCACATATATTGGCACATTTAGGCTGAGAAGAAATGTTCAGGCATGTTGGGAAAATCTGTATATTGAAATGCATCTGTCCTGTCTTCTCCAGCACACGTTTTCTCCAGCTGATTGTTCCATTTCATCTGAAGTCATGATCCCAACATTCCTGACATTGGATGGAGCAGTTTCACGAGGAACCTGAGGGAATGGCAAATTTCTGTGGAAGAATAATTAAAACCTTATGGAATGACAAAACCCCTCAGTCATCTGTACCCTGACTACATAACATTGCTATGCTGTCTATCCAGAGAGGATAAGAACAGCTATTCAGAGAGAAGGGGAAAAGATGAAGCTGCACATTTTTGCTGCAAATCTTCATGTCATGATCTTGATTCAGCAGTGCAGTAATTCAGCAGTAAGTTGAGAATTATGACAGGTTTTCTGGGACAGACTAAAACCTGAAGAACTAACAGATGCTACCATATTAAAATTTCAGGACACAAAGCATATCAGGAATTAGTGGAGAGAAAATGGCATCTTTATCTGCTGATGAAATTTTAACCTGCAAATTAAGTATGAAATAAGATGATTAAATTATGTGTCTTCACTGTGGAGCATGGGACATTAGCATTTGGAAGCCTGTTAAATCTTTTATGGAAACTTGGCCAGTGGTGGATTATCTGAGCCCCTAAAAATGGATGGATAAAGTTGAATATGAGCAAAGACAAGCAGAGGAAAAGAGAAAAACATCAGAAAGTTCAGACAAATTTGGATAATCTTTTTAATAGCATCAGAATTGTGGAGCCTTGTCTGAATCAAATTGTTAGTTTGTCTGCCTTTTCCCTTATTACTTTACCCCTTGATCTGGGAGTTATCCCTACATATAGCTTCTCTGCTGGCACATATCAGTATTTAATTTTTTGCTTTAAACAATGTAGGAATTATTTGACATCCTTTCCATGTGTTCCTCATTAGTATCTTGAAAGCTGAGGGACTGACCTCCCAGCATTTCCTGCTCAGAAAGCTTTCAGTTCAAATGTTTAGGCAATATCTAAAAATAATTGTTTATAAACACATTTTAGAACCCAGCTGCATATTTGGAGCCAAGCTAGATGTGAAGAATATTTAGAGTTGCCCATGTAGACAGAGCTAGAATATAACTTGTTTATTACAGAGTTGTTTATTAAGAAACAGCCAAATAAAAAGGGAATGGTAAGTTTGATAAGGTTCTGTTTAGTCAAGGATCTAAATAAATTCCTGGAAGTTTTCTCTTGCTCTCAGTTACTTGATGCCTTTTGATCACGTACAGATGTCACATGTGGGACTGTGATGAGATCCAAGAGAAACCTTCTGCAGACTTCCAAGCCCCTTCTACACCTTACTGCAGCCCAGGTTATCCAAACAATAAGCAATAAACCAAACACTTCAACACCTTCCGCCACCATTTTGCAGAATAGGACCTCATCCTTCAGGACCAGTGTCTCAGGAGCTCATCTGGAAACAGAGAAATAGGTGCAATCTATGTGCTGTCATTGCTCTGAAGATTAATAAATTCAGAGTTAAGTTTGCTTGATACCTTGGCCTATTTTGAATCACAGAGCTACTATGCTTTAAAATCCCCCATCTAGTAGACTGAGCTGCAATTCTCTATATAGTTTTCAATGCCACCAAGAAGGCAAAGAAAGACAATTTTTTTTTTTCTTTTTAAAATGATATTTCAATTGAGACAGAAAAAAGGTGATAGTTAAGTAGTTGAAATTTTAAAACTGGTGCATGTACTTTAAAGACAAATTTTCAGAATGTCAGTTTTGGGGTTCTGTATTGGGCATTTCTACCCATACAGAAACTGGACTGCAGAGATTTTTATACTACACTCTTGGTATAATGTAGTTTCTTTGTTATTATAAATACAAAGTCACTTGTTGGTGGGCTTGCTTGGAATCAGACTTGCTTTTTCAGAGAAGAAAAGATTATTTTCCTTTCATGTGAAACACATCAGTATAACTACGTTGTTTGAATTTTTGCCTCCATAAAGACAAATTTGAATCTGATTAGAACAGGGAAAAAAAAAAACAACCAGAATTTCAATTATTCTAATGTGTATGTTTTTTAATATTACAACATCATCACAACAGCTACAAGAAAAACCCAGCTACATTATGAGGAAAAATGTCAGTATACTTTGCTTTGAAGGATCTTTCTGTGTCTTTTCTCCAGGAAAGGCTTTTTCTCATTCCAGACAACTCTTTCTGGCCAATAAGAACATTCACATTGTCATAAGGAACTGCCTTGACTTACCTGTTCCACTTTACTTTTTTGGTTGTAAAATGTGCTGTCACTTTTCTCAATTTTTCTGCTTTATTTCAGTGGTTGCATCCTAAAAATTTTCTTCTTTTCATCTGTTTAAAGAACTGCTGTGATGTTTTATCAGATAAGTTACAAAGCTGCACAATACCTAATCTTTGGTGGTTTTTTTTTTTTTAATTTTTTAATTTTTTTTTTTTTTTTTTTTATTATTTAGAAATTAGATGATCTGAAATATCTTCACCTGCAGGATTTTAGTTCTATCTTATGTGGACATCCTAATATTCAACAGACAGTTGCTACCAAAACATCCATAATAAGTTATTTTATACAGCTTGGCAAAAACATAGCTGAGCATCAAAGGAATATTAACATTTCAGTTTGCCAAGAGTGGCAGATCAGATTCAAATCTGGCAAAGAAGACTGACAATAATGGCCTCTTAAAGAAAGGTGACAGATTTTTATGCTGTGTTTCATGTGCAGTTTAAAAGCATGCTGGAAGGCCTAGCTAAAACTCTAAAGAGGAAAATACATCTTATGGGAATATTCAGCTAACAAAAAGGCAGGGAGAGAGATGCATACAAACCCCAGGGCATTCCTTTAGTCCAGACACACAGGTTGAGATAATAATTAATAGGGATTTTTGCCTCTCTTTTGGCTCACAAATGGCTTGCATGCCCATTGTGGGGTTGGGCAATATATCCATGCTTGCTGAATAAACTCTGTGAATAATTTGCAGTGTCTTGCTTGTTCAGAAGCGTTTCACCAGTCATGAGGGTTTGCTGTGCAAACTGTTTCCTTTGGAGGTGCAGGTCATAGAGCATGTCTGCTCCTTTGCTGGAGCAAAAAATTTCTGACGACGAATTTAATATTTTTTATTTTTTTCCATTTGAAGAGACTTGTATTTCCCTACAGAACATGGTTCTGCTGAAGTTTTTTCTGATCAGTTCTAATGCTAAATCTCTGAAAAAATAATTAGCTAAAGGAAAATGCAAACCATATGTCTGTACCTTTCTCTATAAAATGACATGCATATACAAATATCCAGGAAGTCCTGTAGATCATTGGGGTCCTATTTAGACTAAATTAAACATGTTTTGGATCTCACCACTTTTGGAAAGCAGTGTACTTGTCTAATCCACTAGTCCAGACTATTAATGGAAAATATTTTTTTCCAGTGTGCATGCCAAAAACCACACTTAGTGGAGCTGTAGAGAGGAAACTCGAGAGTGGGTGATGCATGCTATTTCCTATCTCGAGTCTGCCTGTCTGCTCTTGCATGTCCAATAAATCTGAGCAGCAAAACTCTACTGCTGTAATAAACTCCTTAGACTGGTTTTACAGGGGGATGAGGTAACTTGAGCAGGACCTTTGCAGTTCAAAAAGGAGTAAATGCATCTCCTTGGTAATGGGAATTAGTTTCCTGGCTCCAACTGGGAGGCACTGAGAGCATTTCAGTGGACACAGGCATTTCACTTCACTTCACTGCTTCCTGGGACTGATGCAATTTGTAACCTCCCCTTTTAAGTCCACTGCCAACTTCTTGCCCCGTTTCAGCTTTTCAAACCCAAAATGGGTGAATTTCCTTGAGAAATGTGAAGGGGGGTTTGCACATCATTACCAGGCTGCCGTGGTTGGTGTAATTCTCAGTGTCATTCAACGCACATTCACTGATGAGTGAATTTGCATAATAATTTCTAACGGCTGGCTTTGATCAAAGCCCATCACCCTGTGGGCGAGATGCTGAAAAAGTATGACTGGAGCAGATGAGATGCAAGTGGGGATGTGGTGGGTATTAACAGCCATATGTTGAAAAGGTGTTAGCTATGTGACCTCTATAAAGAAAAATCCACATCTCTGGAAATGTAGGTTGGTGCTAAGGAGAGTGCTAAACCTTTCTTGTGCTTCCTCCTTGTCTTGAGTTGCTATATGTAACCAAAAATGTGTATCTGTATCTGCATGTAACCAAAAATCTGTTGAAACTGGTTGGGGAGGTGTTTTTCTTTATCTCTTATATAACCCATTCCTCATAACTCCAGGGGGGAGGGGGGCAGGTGTCTTCTGTGAATGGGCAGCTGTTAAAACCAGGTGGGGCAGTGTTATTAATCTCTTCCATGACTCATCTTCCCTCCAGGAGGATATCTGCTGTTAATGGGCCATTAAGGTTCACCACATGACTGATGAAATTACATCATCCCATTTTGAGATGCTCCACCCAGTGGGAGGAGCCAAGCATTCTTAACTGGATAAAAACTGCAATTCAGAATGCCAGGACAGCCTGTTTTCCACTGGATTTCCCAGAGGTAGGCTGGACCCATGTCACCACCACTGGAATCCTTCTACAGGATCATCTCTACTCCAACAGAACCACATCTGTCCCTCCAGGAGGATTTATTTGGACTGCTTCCAGCACCCTGACCAACAAGGTATAAGGTTGTATTCTGACTCTGTCAGGGTTTTCTAGGATTTTTGTTTGTTTGCTTGCTTGGTTTTCTTCTAGTACTATATTTGTGTTTTTAATATTTCTGGTAAAGAACTGTCATTCCTATTCCCATATCTTTGCCTGAAAGCTGCTAATTGCCAAATCATAATAATTTGGAGGGAGGGGGTTTACATTCTCTGTTCCAAGGGAAGCTCCATCTTTCCCTGGCAGACCCCTGTCTTTCCAAACCAAGACGCTCCTCCCTGTGGTTTGTGTAATCAACCAACTAGTGTGGTTCCTTGGGAAACAATGTCCACGGGTGAGAGCTGGTGGCCTTGCAGGCTGCTCACCACGGTGGTCTTGGGCTACCAAGAGAAGCTACAAACCCTCTCTCTGCAGCACAGCTGAGCTTCCATCAGTTACACGGCTGTTCCCAGCCAGAGCCTTGCCCAAGGCAAAGGCGTCAGCCTAGATAACAGGAACCTCAGCCTGGCAGGGAGAAGATAAAGACAGCATGGCTCAGAGAGCATGGCTGGCAGTGGGCAGTGGGTACTGAACTGCAGGCAGTGGAATTTCAAATTTTAATTAAGAAAGAACAAATTGGATTTTCAAATACACTTGTTTTTAGCAAGGTGAGAAGGGCCACGTCTTTCATTTATTGAAACTGCAGTACTGGGGAATTTTTAAAGCAATTTTGTATTGAAGTGGTTATTACAATACCTAATCCTTTCAAAAGTGTGTTTTGTGAGCATTTTTAAGGTCACATAATAGCTAATAATGAAAACATTTGAAAGAAGAAACATATTTTCCTTGCAATGCTTTCTCTTTATGAAAACTACCCCATTTTCAAATCACTATGAACAAAACAAGACATGGAAAAATGAAAGAAATTACACAGCCAGCTTTACTTGGGAAGAGGATCATCTGTTCACAAGGCAAGACAAATCCCTGGATGTAATAGTTTTCCATGTGAATGAAAATCTGGTATAGGCAAAACTATTTAAATTTATTAATATCTGAGAACTATGTTGATATGTTTTTAAGTAGCTTATTCCATATAAATTGAGGAATTTTTTTCCTAACTCAGAAATATCTGGGAAAGAACTGACAAAAATGTTCTCACATCTGTCTGGACTTGCTGATGATGGTTTCCCAGTGTGACAGAGACACAAGACCTCTTTGCAGCTCTTTTAAGCTTCTGCTTTCTTGTTCCAAGCTTAAACTGAGTTCAAACAAGTGACTGAAATGTTTCCAGCTGGCAGAGAGGAAGCTCTAACAGCTAACCTGTGATGAGCTATGTGCCATTCCCCTTTGAGGTGCAGGAAGAAGAACTGACAATATATTTTTAAGGTTAAGTTTATTGAAAGGCAAGTACTCAGGGAGCTCCACAGTGTGGGGAAGAAAATTCAGACAGGGCACTGAGAGCACCAGCTTTGTGATTTATTGCATATATGAGGTCCCTAAGAAAAAGGTTATGGTGATTTATGATGAGGGAATAGTTTTATCCTTTGTAACTGACAAATAACTCTTCTTTATCCTTTGCAGGAGAGACTGGATTCATTATTTTGTCAAGATTTTTCTTCATTAATGTAGGAATTGCTTAGGAGAAAAGTCTTTACAAAAAGTCTTTTCCATGTATCTGAAACGATGAAGAACGATACTTTCCAGGAAATATAAATCCTTGAGATGTAGACAGGAGCTTTATCTTTTTCTATTTATAACGTAGCATTCAGTGCAATAGCATGAGTTTAACAAGCAAGTTTTGGTTTTGCAAAAAATATTTGGGTTCATCATTTGGGTTAAAACCATCAAGTGCCTAACCTGCTGCAGATCCCAGATGAGGTGCAGACCTGGTAGTTGTGAAAACCATATTCTAACTTACAGAGAGCTGCTTTGCAGTTTATTATATTTAGACATCGGCAGGTTTCAGGGACCCTAAAGTACTTTATTTCTATATAGGATTCACACCTAGCAAATATCCAGGTATTTCAAGGTGATAGATTGTTCTGTTGTCTATTCATTTGGCAAGACAAGGGCTATGATGATGCACTCTCTTCCACTTCCCATCCTCCTTACATGATGTTTCTCCTCTCCCTTTTTCTTCCTGTCCTGTGCTCCAGGGTTGTGATGTAGGAGGAAACGATTTTCAATGATCTTGAGTAAAATCAGAGGGATTTTGTTGAGTAAAATCAGTGGGAGCCCTTCAGTCACCTATGTAAAGCCACACAGTACTTAACAGGATTATTTCTCAGTCTGTAATGGCACTAAACCCAAGTGATTTGAGTGTAGGTGTCTGTGAGATTTAGACTTGCACAATAGGCCAGGTCATGAGCTAAATGAATTTTGCAGATTAAACTGGTATGTGCTCTTGAGTCAAATTATATGTAATGGGAGTTAGGTGGGCATTTCAGAGCTCTCAGGAGCAGCAGCTTGCCTGGAAAATGAATGCCTTTCTGCGTGCTGTTTTAAGAGACTGCTGGAGAATGAGGGTTGCCATAGCAATAGAGAAAAATTTTAAACAGTTAATACTTCATGCATGGCTGAATAGAGTGGGCTGAGTAGCAGAATCTGCAATCATCATCTTTAGCACAAGTAGGTTCATTTTAAATGCATTTATTAAATGTTTTCTTGTGTCGCACTGGGTGCTCTGCAGAACCTCAAAGTGCTGTGCAGTGTAGGAGATCATTTGGAGCAGCAGCACTCAGGGGCAGGCACATTCTAGGGGAGTGATGACAGCTGAGTACCACAACACAAGATGACTCAAACCTTGGTGAGGGACCAAGTGTGACAGTAAGAAAACTGCCAAGTGATGTGTCCATTTGAAAGAGATAAGGGCCTTGATTTTGACAGTCCCTTCTACAGCCAGACTCCACTGTGAACTGCATATCATAGAAGGCTGAAAAAAAAAAATCTTTTGAGGAATTGCCACTTTCCCCTAATGCACCAACTATATGATTCTCATTTTTCCCCCTTGATTCATCCTGTACGACTGTTAACAAAATTGAGTCTTTCAGAAGCTATAAAGCAGCAGGGAGATGGTTCTCCCTTCTCTGGCACACCTGTCCAGGAATTAACTCACCAGGCTCATTGTGTAGTTGATGAGTTTATGAGCTCTTATGTGTTTTAAGGGTGTTGCTTCAGTGTCTGTTTTCATCATCTAGCTGTTTATAATTAAGAGTCTCTCTTACAGCTCACTTTTAGATTGACCACCTTGAGCAGTTTTGTACTATCATCAAGCTTTTTTTTCCTCATAATCTGAATTTTCCGACAGTTTATGACTCTGTTGAACACTCTGGGTCTCAGAACAGGCCCATGTAGGATTTGTGACAGAAAAAAACCATTTCATCACTTCTGAAAAACGAACATTTAACCTGTTCCCTATCTTTTAATAATGATTAATTCACAAGAAAATGCTTTTATTTTTCCTTTCACATGGAGTAGCATGAATATGAGATCTTTTCTAAGGGATATAAAAGACAAAACTTTCAAAAATTTCTCTCAGTACCAAATCCAGCATTGCTTCACAGGGAACTTGGACTTTTCCATACCATAATTTTCCAGCTTGGGGAAATAAAGTTGCTTATTTGCTGAAGATAATATTTTCCTTCCATGATTAAGAACTGTCACAAGTAGCCTACATCCAGATTTCTTCTAAAAGCACATCCAAAACAGTCCCAGTTCTTAGGTCCAGCTTTTCTTGGTGCCATGTTCAGCTGTGGAGACACTATTCCAGGCACAGCAGACACAGGAAGCTCAAAAGCCTCACAACAAACACATTGTCCTGAACTAAGTTTGTTATGAAACCACACTGTCATCAATGCTGACAGAGGCTATTTTATTTTTTTTTTTCTGAATACTGTGCAAAGCAATGAATCCAGCTATGGACTTGCAAAGTTCCATTATACAGTCACCCAAGGGGCTTCTCCTTGTCCTTGCTGTGCATTCAGAAATGTGCAGTCTAGCAAGTAACTTGTATGTGACTGCATATTTTATTTTTCCTCTAAACACTGTGCTGTCAAAGCCTATCTGTCCTGTCACGTAGAGGACCTGTGTGTCAAGATAAGCTAAATACCATTGAATAGGTTAATGATGAATAAAAATTCTGTCCTTTTTGAGCTTCCATTTTTTTGTTTTTGTTTTCCTTTTTTTTTCTAAATTGATTGCGTTTGGTAGCACATGATGTCTTAGAGGTGCTGCCCACAACTTTAAGCACAGGCAGACTCATGGTCAGCTGTATGCTTTCATTATCTGTGGTGGCTGGGTTCATTTTTAAGCTGAAATGCTCATACATCTTTTTTCAAGAGAAACCCAGCTGTTTTTATAAACCACAGCTTTTGCAAAATTATCTATAAGCTATGGTATTCTTTTCCATATCAATAATCACAATAGATTTGTATTCTTTGGGGTGTCATCTCTGTTTAATGTCACTGTCTTGAAAGGATTTCTAGTTTTTTAATTGTGATCTTCCTTTGAGATAGTTTCATGACTGACACATTACAGAAGCTGCATTTTTCTGTATACGAGCATCTCTGTCTTGACAATCCCCTGAATAGTGGTATACAGAGAGTGAAGAGGAAGGAAACAAGCTGTCAGAAGATGTGAAACTTTATATCCCTCAGTTCTCTGTCCTTTTTATATCTTTGGATTGTCAGGAGAGAGTACTACAAAATTACTATAATGAGTTACACAGAGATAAAAGAGATGGGTGAAGAAGGAAATACACATCTGTCTCCACTGCTGATTTGAACCAATAGTCTCAAGGTGATTAGCTCTTGCTCCTCATCTTTAGCATTCTGATTCCCTTTCAGCTACATTTTCTAAATAATTAAAAGAGTGCTTCTGGACCCTCTAATTTTCAGAGATTTAGTATAATTGGTGATATTGTCTCAGAAGATTAGGCAGCCAAAGTGCTTTGACTTTTGAAAAGTTAGAAATCCTTAGGGATATACACAGTACAGTATTATCAGACTCCTCTTTTTTCTTGTCTTCCCAAATTCCCACCAATACACAAAGGTACATGTCAACAACAAATAACAGTATTTTCAGGTCTGACTAGCTTGCCTTAGTTCTGCTCCTGTTTGTGCTTTCTCCCATTGGGATACTGAGAAATGTTGAAAAAGCAAGTGTTAATAATCCCATAGTCAGTTCCCACAAATCCCTCCTTCCCTGCTATGTCCCCACAAGGATAGCTTGGGGACTAACCAGAGAGCAGCTGAGCTTTGCAACATGCAGGAGATATCCTCAGAAATTCAGTGACATACCCTCTGGAGTGCAACAGCAGAACACAGAACCGTGAAGATGGCTTTAGAAAGTGTCTGTGAATGTCTCCAACCCAGATGCCTGGGCCCCAGGGGCAATTATTCCAGTTTATGCTGTAGTCCCAGCATGTCACACACCCCATTTGAACAGGGACCTTCAGCTCCTAACTGATGTCTGAGCAATAGTAGCTTTCTGAGCTCAGCCTGCTTGTTTTTGCCCAAATCTGGAAGAATTGCTGCAGTTGGATGAATGATGAAACACTGGTTTAGGCAGGGAAAGTAACAATATCATTGTATTGCTTCTAATGTATGTGTTCTGTTTGAAAATTGTTCTAAAATAAGGGAGCTAGGAACACTTTTTTCTCATGTCATTTCTTATAAATCTCCTATTTCAGAAAAGGTGGACAGCAAATGCTGCTACTTTCAAACACACCGAATTAGAAAGTTAAGTGGAAGTTACAAATACTTTATAAATCTCTGGTTGTTGTACCCCCCTGAATTAAGGGAGGTAATAGAATTTTTCCTCCTTATGTATGAATCTTCCTGTGAGAACTCAAATAGCAGAGTTACCTTCTAACAACAAATTTGGCCACATTTCTAAGGAAATGGATACCAGAAAAGCCTCACTAAGAATTCAAATATTCTCTCTCCCCCAAAGCCCTGCCACAATGGACAAAATCAGGGAGAAAAGAGGGAAAGAATGAAACAGCATGAAATGTCTCCAAATGTCAGAGAGGAATTGGTCAGGGGCAAGTATTTCTCATTTATTCATTTGGTTATTTAATCCAATGTACACTAACACATACATTTGGCAGTGAAAATATTGTCTGTATTTTCTGGTTGCTTCTTGGGACAATTTAAATGACTCTTTTTTTTCCCTGTACAAACATAAAATCAGCATCCAGTTAAAGCTTCACACAGCACAGGCTGGTACAGAAAGAATATGGGTTAATGACCATTGTGTTTTGATCACCTCTAATGTAGTAATTATGAATTCGCCAGAAAACAATACTTGCAAGAATGTGGCACATGTTATAATACACACAAAAGAATTTATTTTCTCAGTGAAAATAAGCAAATCATGTTAGGAATGTAAACACTTTTTGATCTTTGAAGTGCCATGTTGGGAATACTATTTCTCAGATGGTATTTTAACACTATGGCTTTGCCATGGAGCAAAATGGGAACTTTGGGATAGATTTTCCCTTTTGTTATTATGTGGGTGTGAAAGTAGACTTCCTCAATTTGGGGAGGTGAAGGAGTTACCTCACAGCTCATTTTCTTTCTTAAAATACTATCTTTGAGTAACTGAATACCCTCATCTGTTTTCTGTTAGGCCCTCCAAGTTACTGAGGAAGGAGCCTTGGGAGCTGGTGTGTGATGTGAAGCACAGGAATTTGTGCAGTTTCCCCATTATTTATATAATGAAAAAGCCAGGATCACTGAAATAAACTAAAAAGATTGTCACTCAGACCACATGCTTCTGGCCAGCAAATTGGCACTGAGCCCCAAAAGAAAAACTGTGATGAAGCAAAGCAGAATCATGTCTCCTTTTTAATGCTACCTGGAAAAAGCATATCTTGTCCATTTTCCCTTGTCTTTATTTTTTCTGGTTCAATTTTCAACCTAAAGAACGTGGCAATATATCTGAATTTCTTGTCATGGGCAGTTTACAGTTCTTGAAATTTATTTTTCATGTATTTGAGAACGCATATCAGGCCAGAGGTTTCTAAAATAGCCTTCTGCCTTCCCACCAATACGCAAGTTATTATACTACCCTTAGTACATTGGATAAGCCATAGTGATAAATATATAATTTAGCAGGGATTTTTCTGAAAGGTTTTTCCTATGTGACCTTTCCTTAAACTCAGTTTCTCTTCTTTTCATCCCTTCTGAAAAACAAACATGAAGTGTTGAGAAAGAATTTGGTACAAAGTAGTTTAATAACATTATCATCCAGAGTACTGGCTATTTTTAAGACCTGTTATTTTGTATTTTGCTGTCCTCCATCACTTTCCTCTACAAGTCAGTTCTGGTTGTGTCTGAAAATCACACACTGGAAATATTATCCATCTAGAAAACAAACAAAAAAGGGAAGGGGAAGCTATAGAAAACTAAACAAATCCACCTTGCTGTTTTCTACAAAGGCCTTTTTTGGGGGGGTCATGTGGAAAACAAGGCATCTAAATTCATATTATGGAGAAATGGGATTTGTGTCCTTGTATGAATATTTACATCTCTTCTTGCCTGAAGGAAACGAGCTGCATCATGGTACAGTTGTTCCCAGCCATGCCATGGGATCACTCCCTTTTTCCAAGAGGGTTGATCAGGCTCACAGGTCTGTCCTCATTCCTTCCCCTTCCAAATAACAGCCTTGCTGCTCAGAAGTTTCCCTTGCACAGAGATTTAAAAAAAAAAACCAAAATGAAAACAGATGCTGAAGAGTTTCTATTTTCCATGCAGTATTGGTTTTGTTGAGCATCAGCATTAATGTCATATGCAATAGTGTATTTCCATTGCTGACATGTCGACAGGGTGTGATGTTGGCATTTGCTGTTTTACACTGAGAATCAGTGCTTTTCAATACCATTTTTAGTGTGTAGCTGTACCTAAAAGACTCAAGGCAGACAAATTGCTGTCTCTGGGGCTCCCAATGCCAGTTATGCCCTCAGTTAATGCAGTTGCTTTTGGGCTTTGTTTTTCCAACAAAATGGTCTCTGAGGGTTTAGGATTAATAAGGAAAGGAGGAAGGGGGGAATAAGAGAAGACAAGGGTGGCAATATGTTCTCTCTGAAAAATGTGTCAAGAGGCAGGACAGTTCTGCAGGTTTGGCATACTGAGGGTTTATATCATGGGAGAGCAGCTCTTCTTTATAAATTACTGTGATGATAACAAAACCACATATCCTGCTCCTCTATCCGAGGAATAATAGCTTACATTTGTTTTTGTTCCATAATTATCTTCCCAGATACACATTCTCTGGCTATGTAATGGCTTGAAATGTACCCCAACTAGTCTCCATGTTCAAACATTTCAAACTCTTTGCATCTGAATTAAGAAAACAGTAACAGAGACAGAAATAATTCTTATTTAGACGTTAAAAAGGGATGAGAACCAAAATAAATGCAGAAGGCAGAGTAGTCATTATTCCCCATTGCTAGGGTAGGTGATGCTTTCAAGACCAGGCTCTTTGAGAACCACCATTGTGGAGACATTGGAAAAGAGGAGGAAGTGTTCTGGAGACTCATTATCACAAAGCAAGCCCAAGTATGAGGCTTCTCTACTTTATTTCAATTCCTTTGCTTCTGTCAAGTCCATATATTTTATTGTGATTACACTTTTTAGAAATGAAAATTTAAATAATGAGCCCACATACCTAGAACATCAGAAAGACTCTTGAAGGCAGCAAAAAAGAAACTACCACATACTTATAACTTCTGAGGCTCCCCATACCACCCTTTTCTAAGATGCCATTTTTTTCCCCTCTTGGGTATAAATTTTTCACCCATCTAACCTCTTCTAGTCCTTTAGCCCTCTGATATGAAGCAAACCCACATGGTGCTCTTAAATCACAGACGACTTGACTTGGGAGGCTGGAATTCAGCACAGTGCTGAGGGGTTGTTATGATACTGTCCTGTCAGGTTATACCACTAGTTCCTGCTTTAACTCCCCAAATCATTCGCAGGATAGTATTTTGCAATGATATAAATTTGAAGCCACAAAAGCATGCTGAGGCCAGATCCTCCAGTGAGAAAAGTTCACAAGCATTTTGGCTTCTTCTGCCTCAAAGTGTCTCCGAGGTAAATTGGGTTGCTATTCTCTTGGATTCACAGAGGTATGAGTAATTTTTTTTTCCCTTTTCTTTTTCTTCTTTTTTTTTTTTTTTTTTTTTTTTTTTTTTTTTTTTTTTTTTTTTCTTCCTTAAGAGATCAGGCATTCAGAGGTAAATGCTCTCCTTCTGGTTCTGTGAAGAGCTTTTACATTTCAGTGGTCATACCATTGTAATGAGTGAAACCAAGAGACCATCTGGTCCCCTATTTGATCTCTGGTAATGGCCAGTACCAGATGCTTCGGAGGACAGAACCGCAATCCGCAGCGGAATAACCAGACAACAAGGGAAAGGGTTTTGTTTTTTTTTTTTAAACTCCTGTCAATTAAGGGCTCATTTATGCCTTATAAAGTGAGCATTTTTTTATTTCTCATTCTTTTTCTTACCTAATAATTTTAATCTTTAAATTGTGCAGCACTATTTCAGTCTTGGATTCTAGAAATACCAATGATAGAAATACATTTCTTATCCTGTGTTACCTTTTTCAAGGATTTATTTCACCTTTGTATTTGACAATAGTCACAGGATTCTATGTTTTATGATATGAAAGCATTAGCCATTGCAGATAAGCTATCAGAAATAAAATAAATTCATTATTTTTTCCAGTGACCATCCTGTACTTCAGCTTGGACTTTGTGTTTCACTCTAGTTCAGTGGGAATTTAGTTTTGTACTGATTAGAGTAGAAACTAGAAAATAATCTTAATAAATACTAAAGCTGAATTTACAAGAAGTTACTGTTTGAGTGGGCCCTGATTTGATGCAGGCCAGATATAACAGTGAATCCAAACTTATAATTCAGAATTATTGAGTCTAATTAGTACCTCAGATCCCAAAGGCTTTTTTGATTTCACTTGAGTCTCACTGCATGTTTCTACAGCCTTTGCCATAGCAAAGTGCCACCTTCATTAGTACCTCTTGGAGGTATTGCTGTACCAACTGCTTAGTAATAATTTCTAGTTTGCAGGGTTTTGTATTAAGCACAAACCAGATTTATTTCAGGCTCCTATTTCCAAATAATGCATTACAATGTGTTGCTGTTGGCAAAAGAGTGGGGTGTTCTTAGTCAGCAATGGTTTGTATACTTTATGCTGTTATTTTTAGTTTTTAATCATATCCCTTGTTTTCCCTTTCATGCCAGAATGGTGAACATTTTTTTATCTTGTAAGATGAAATTTGATGCACTGATTGTCTCAGATCCGAAAGACTGAACAACAACTCAAGAGCTGAGTCTCTGGGTTGCAGCCAGGTGATGCAGAGTCAGAGCTGTGCAGCCCAACAAACCAAAGGGGTATTCCATGCCCTGTGACATCATGCTCAGCAATAAAAGCTGGGAGGAAGAAGGAAAGGGGATGTTTAGAGTTATGGAGTCTGTCTTCCCAAGTAATCTTTATGGGTAATGAACTTGGCTGAACACCTGCCTCCTGCTGGAAAGTACTGAATTAATTCCTTATTTTGCTTTGATGTTATGTAGAGCTGTTATTTTCTCTGCTGAACATTTTTTATCTGAACCCAGGATTTTCTTCCCTTTGCCTATCCCATTCCTCTCCCCCATCCCACCACAGGGGAGCAAGTGAGTGATTGTGTGGGGCTTAGCTTCCTGCTGGGGTCACTCCCCAACAAATACTGAAAAACTCGAGTATCCTTCCCAAACAGATACTGACCTCTTGGATTACCTTTTAAAAACTATTCAGACTCCCAAATTCCAGAGGTCTTTCAGACCATTTCTCAGATGTTTACGTCTCCTTTTTTCTACCTTTGCTGGGCTTTATAATTTTCTCTTTTCATTTTGCTTTCACAAAAAGATCTAACAGTGAAAATGATGGTTTTGGTTTTTTTTGTTAAAAGATTATCAGATGAAGAAAGGTTCACAAATCAGATCTGCCATCTAGCCAGAAAAGGATGGTGAAGAATTAATTAATATATGGGAAGACCATGCAATAGAACATGATGTCTCTTCAAAGTGCACAAAGAACCACACATTCATGACAGATTTCCTTTCCAGCTACTTCAGGGAACACAATATAAAAAACAATCTGATGCAGATTGAGAAATACTGCAAAAGGCATTGAAAGTTAGCTGCAACACTGTGAGGTGTCATTTTGTCCAGTCTGTAGAAAGCTTATTGATGTCAAACAGCTGTGAAGTCTCTGCTGCTCCTTGGCAGAGTCACAATTGATTTGGCTTCATATAGAACCACGTGTATACATAGATGAAAAATTCATGCATGCCCAAAAAATCATCATCAGTCTTTTGGGCAGGTTTAATGTGTAATCTGCTGAATTGGTATGGATGCAAATTTGGCCAGTTTGAGAGGCCTGTGGTGTACAAGTGTAGATGCAGATTGGTTCCTGGATAATTAAACATGCAAATGCTGCCTCAGCTCAATTAGAAGGTGGTGTCTAGGTGCAGTTGGTCCAAGACCTGCATAACATGGACATTTCAGAATATGTTATCTGTTAGAAGTCATCCAGATTGCACAGAAATGCTAAAGATGTTAGCTGTTTTACTAAAGACAAAGTTAGCAGTGTTTTCAGCTTATCTTGGGGAAAATGTATCAGCAATTTTTACAAATCACTTCAAGAAGTAGAGGGGAGGGGAAGAAATGAGTAAAAAAATAATCTTTCCAGCGTGAACATTTACTGTGGCATAAAAAGACATTGATTCTCACTGTGGTTAACTTCAAGGAATCCTTTGACAGTAAAAAAGCCAATGACAAATTGGCACAGGGAAGGGATGAATGAAAGGAATAGGTTTTCAATATACACATAACCTAAAGCATGGCCTCAAGTCACCAGATGGCTCAAGGGATTAGCAATGCTATGCAGTCTTTTCACCTTCTCCTGTCCCCTCCCCTTCGAGAAACAGGTTCAAATGTTCAAGCAAGCAGCATAAGCATCCAGACAGACACAACTTAAATTATCTTTATCTACAACAGGCAGTGTAGTAAAAGTGGTCACTGCCAAGTAGCATTACCTCTGTGAAAATAATTATATGCTGGGGATGTGTGAGTGTTTCTTTGTTTTCATTGGGGTTAAATTGAAATCTTCCCTCTGAAATGTTTCAGTTTATTTTCAGGCCCTTTCAAAAACTTCATTACGTTTACGATCATTTTGTAAATTTTGAAAAGAAGCACCATGCAGAAAAAAAAGCAGTGCAGTTTAAAACCTGTTACAAATCACACAATTGTTTGCTTCAGTTAGGAAAAATCAGATGTGAACTATAAATCTGTGAACACACAGAAGGGATAGGATTCTGATTCTTAATTTTCAGTGTACAATTTCTGTTCTGCCAGAGACATTTTGATGAATTTTGCTTCCAGTCAAATTGTTTTCTTAGGGGAACACATGCACATACCATAAAAGTATGATCATGACTGTTAGTAAATGAAAATCCTCTAGGAAATCTTAGTAAACTACACACTACTTTAGACAGCCTTTTATTTAAGGCATCATATGAGAAATTGTGGGGTAAAAGCTGTCGAGGAGTTATCTTTTCCTCTGTGTTTGCAGTGCATGTTTAGTAGATAAATAAAGTACTTTAATTCTTGTAATGAGAACAAGAAGCTATGTTTCAACAGCAGGAAAATCAATAACCAAAATCACTGAGCATATTCTACACTTAACAGAAATGATTAAAGTGAAAAACAAAAAAGGCCATAACAAAAACCAAACAACTAACAATGGAAAAAAAGGTAAGGCAAAAAGCCACTGAGGTTTTTGTATAAATGTAGCCCTGGATATTGCACCATTTATTTATTCTCACGTGACTCTCCTTTAATTTAAAAAATGTGTGTCTAACTTAATTTTTAGGCTGTTCATATTCTGCTAGCATTTAGTAACAGAACTTAATTACTTTCTTTTCTTCAATAGAAAAAACAGTTTGCTCTCCAAGACAATGCAGAAGAAGAAGAAGAAAAACAGGTAGTTGAATTTAATGACCTGATTTTGTGCTGCAGATTTTATAAAACTCTGCTTTTCTCCCTTTGCTCAGTTACTTGCCTTCTGATGCCTGTTTTTGCAGCTAACTGCAGTACAGTGTATGATTTATACTTCGGCTTCTAAAACATTTATTTTCTTAAACATTCAGGCAAGTCCTTTGTGTTATATCAACGTTTATTTTGTAAATCTTGACCTTTCAAGATGATATACTGGTCCCACTGACATCACTGGCAAGGCTGTTTTGGACTTGAAAAGAGGGCAGGTTACTCTCAAGGACACTGTTTTGGTAAGGCTGCAGGGCTCCCAGGGAGCTCCTATATTCAAATTAGATCCATATTGCCAGGGATTACACTCTGTATGCTTTTTTTTTCCTAGTACATGCTAATGGTACCTCTCAGTACCTGTTCATCAGCTGTGCTGTGATATTTGGGCACACCAGTACAGGTAAAGGACAAAGTTTGAGCTGTAGATCCTTATTGACTCTATTAAGTCATAACCCAATACTGTTCAATTTATGACTCAGTGCAATTCACTGCTCTCCTTCCTTTCCACCAAGGGGTGTGATTGCAGATTATGGGGCAGACAAACACTAGTTTGAGATGGGCACAGACTGGCAAATCTCCTAAATTGTGGGAGGCTTTGACAGTCCCTCCCTACTTTAACCACTCCACACATTCTTTAGAGTCAAGGTCCTTCTCTTGTACTATGTAAGAACATGGAGAACAAGGAAGAGAGATTCTCTTTCCTTTGCTAACTTTATATTTAGGCTGTCCCATTTATATTAAGCAAAACCAGAGAAGACAAGAATGCTCAACTTGAACAACAGTCCCTGATTCTGCTAGGACCTTTCAATAAATAATTGCTTTGTGCATAAAGAAATCATTAGATTAAATGTCTTCATGGAAGAGAAGTTCAAAACAATATGACAGCCATCACTGAGCAAGCTCAATACTGAATAAGCAATTTTTTTGCTCAGATTCTCTTTACTTATATGGTCTTGCCATTATCATGATAACTAATGAACCTAGAAGAAAAGCAGCAGGAAAATAAATAAAGTAATGTAAGCTAATCTTGAATACAGTTTGGCTTCTGGAAGCAGGAATTTCAGGCTGAACTGAATGTTCAACAAGGTCTGCACAGCAAATCACTGAGCACTGCACAAGTTTGCAGCAATTCACTTGAGAATAAGGGTTTACATCCCAATAATCCTCTTCTGAGACTCTTTTCCAGGTTGTTCAGATTTTGCCTTTATCTCATTTTCTACTATTTAATTCTTTATAAGTAGCAGACTATCATTTTTTTTCTTCTAGAACTTTGCTTTGCAATCTTCCTTGGAATTTGCTGGATGTTTTTCTCTATTGTACATCCAGTGTATTGTGATACCTTTGTGCCACTTCCAGCATGAATTTCAGTGCACTTGCAAACTTTACAGTTTTACAGTGCAATTACTGTGATGTATTTGGCAGACATATGAGCCTGCATTTCTTATTTGGGCAAAACTTCTATGAAGTTCATGAGTTAATCAGCAGAGACAAATCATGCTGACATTGATTGCATAAAGTTTGTTTTGTGTTTATGTATTGCTTTATAAAACTTGAACACACGCCAGTACACTGAGAGTGGTCAGCCTTAGGCTTCAGGAGCTTTTAGCATCTGCTGCTTTCTCTGGTTATCATGGGCTTCTTCTGGCCCTCTGAAATATATGCATCATTTCATACCAGCTAAAGTTTCAATTCAGATAAAGAAGAGGGGGTTGGTCTGTTTGTCTTCAATCATTTTAGCCAAGTATGTTTGTTCCTGTGAAGTATGTCCTGCATAAAGTGATGAAAAAAGTTGCACAACTGGTATCAAACCAGAAATTTACTGTAGTCACAGTATTTCTCCTTAAACTGTTTATTGAAATGCAGAATGCATAGCTGCAAACTCTAACCATGAACAACAAAATGTAAGACATAAAAGCTTTTTGCTAAAATACACTTTTTAGCCTTCTCTGAATGCTGTCAGTATTGTTTAAGAATATTTGAGGCACAAAATTTGTCTTAGAGGAAAAACTCCATAAAAATATAACTGAAAAACTGTAAAGTTTGGACCCCAAGTTCAGTGTCAATATCCTCTGTGCTAGACTTATTTTTAAAATGGGGAGTTTTAGGACAATTTTACAGTTGTTCTCAGATTACAACAAAATACAAACCAGACTCTGGAAATGTGCACATGTTATTGTTAGCCTGTGTCAGCTCTGTCAGCTCTGGCCCCATAAGATAAATTCCAAACTGCAGCTTTCCAGCAGAAAAGCCCCTCAGACTGTTCAGGGCCGTGTGAGATGAGATGGAGGTGGGAGGAACACCCTTTTCAGAGGTGGGCACAGGCCATGTAAACAGATGTGGCTGGGCTGAATGGGGAGCCTGAATGGGCGCATTGTTCCCTCCTTCCCTGCCTCCCTCCCAGCAGGGACCCGGCACAAGCCCCGCTCCCAAAATGAGAGCTTAAACTTGCCTGCTGCAATTCAACAAACCCCGAGTGCACTCAAGTTTTAAGTCTGTCTAATACCACGCTCGCTCACCTCCCCAGAGTCATTCCAGAGGCATTCCTGAGCACTTTATAGGAGGGTTGTTTTTTTTTTTTTTTTTTTTTTTTTTTTTTTTTTTTTTTTCCACAACAGCATGGTAGAATTAATTTTAAACAGACACTTTCAAGGTTTTTTTTTTTTTTTTTTTTTCCAGTGGGACTTTTACCTTTCATAATTCATTGCAGTTTATTTCTGAAAGTTGTCTGTGACATGTGATGAACATATAAACAGTATCTTTAATATATACACACATATATAATGCTGTTCAATAGCTTTACATTAAGTGCATTCCAAGAAGGAAGACTCGGGAGATCCTTTAAACATCTTGTGCAATTACACATGATAAAGTAAAATCTTCTAGACTAAACTTCTGAGCTGATTGTGGGGACACAACTCAACAGTGTTGATAGGAGTTCATCTTCTAACCTACATGCCTCTGCTGAGCTTCTACATACATGTTCATGGATTTGTTTCACTGGGAGCTGTTATTGTGGAATACTTGTAAAGGTCACATATACGAGTGTTTGGAAGCTTGCCCAGGTTGCTTTAAGTAACCCCAGGGACAGAAAGTTGTGTGATTTCTGAGGCCTTTGTAGGGAAGAGGCAGAAACAGTAACTTAATTCTAGTTTAACAGTTCAGCTAGGCTTCGTTTCATGGAGATAAAACAGCACAGTTGTCCCCTGTTACATTCAGAAAGTGAAGCCATAAATGAAATAAATGAAACTTTTAAACTGAAGTTATTTGTGAGATATTTAAGTTCAGAGAGTTGTTTTTCATTAAATACACGCTGTTGCATTTTGCTGCACAGGAGTGGTGGTTTTTCCTCCCCCCATGTAGTGATAAAAGTTTGTAATCTGTGCACTTCAGATTTGTAAATTCTATCATTGTGCCAACTGTGTGCGTGAAGGTCGTGAATGTACTTTATAGGCATTTCTGTGAAATGAAGCATGCCAAACATCACCAGGACGGAAAATGAGAAAGTGAAACAGAAGAAAGAGAGGGTGAAGGAATGTGTGTTTCCTAAGTGCCGGTTTGCATTTCTTTCATACTCAAAAATTAGATGTAGTTCCTCTGTAACAGCTCAAAGGACACACATAGGTCTAGTTAATTTTCTGACCCCAGAGTAATTTTTTTGTACCAGCAGCGGCTTGAGGAAGCAAAATGAACCAGCATGCTTTAAACAGTATTTCAGGGTCACCCTGCCAGCGTTCAATTTGCAGTTCTGCTGTAAATCTGCCACCATAGGCAATGTACAGGAGTGTGCTCAATCCCTTTTTTGGCGGGGATAGGACTAGCTTGTTTATTTTTTGGCACACTATTAAAGTCTAGTTTGCTGTGGCTATTTTTTTTTTTTCTTTCAGTACTATGATTTTGTCTCAAAAATAGTGATAGGGAGTAAATAAGGTGGCCTGATTTAATTTCTTGTTCTGCCACACACCCTGACTCCGTGTCTCGTGTCATTAATAGATCTAATAGGATTTTGGCATGAAACCAAGGAAGGGGAGGGAGGAAGGGATGAGCTGCAGAGAGAGCTGGTGCCTCTCTCAACCCAAAAGCAATGTCAGGCCCATCAGCCTTCCCTTTAGTCCTCCCTGACAGAGCTGGAGGCATTTCTCTATACATGAGTGTGTCTCATGCATTCATGAGGCTTTTTGACACCGCAGCCCCTTTTGTTATGAGATAGATCACAGCTCTGCCCTTCTCCCAGCTACCATATGGTGCAGTGGAAAAGGGGCTTTCAAAGGGAGAGCAGGGCTGAGGAGCTGAGGCAGGGAGAAGAAAGCGATCGAACGGCGGCAGATGAGATTGATTTATTTTCACAGTGAAGGAGGCAAGTTACTGTGACTGGTGGAGAGAGGGGGGGCTGCCTTGGAATAGAAAACTGTCTCCAGAGCAGGCGAGCAGGCTGTTGGGATGATAGCCATGTTGTGCTTGTTCTCTAGGCACAGAGCTTGAAAATTAGCAAACGCGTTTTTGTTATCTTAATAATGCTGGCTGAGAAAAGCTGAGAAAGTCTTATAGCCCTTCATAGCCTCAGCACAGGATCTCAGCTGCCTCAGCCCAGCTTAGATTTTACATTTCTCTGAGACCAAAATCTCTCTGCCCTGCCATGTGTGCATAACTGTCAAGCTTTAGTCTGACAATGTTAGAAGATTCCAAAAAATATCTGTCTTCATAATGGTGTTTGGAGAACAACTTTTTAAAGGAAAACACCAGCTGATAAATTCTCTCTTGTTCAGTGAGTGCAAATGCACTAAAATCAACTGAGTTTTTTGGACTTACAAGTCATTACTTTATTTTACCAACGTGACTTACTCTATTTAGAAACAATTATTAACCGACTCAGATTTACTATGTGCTATTTTTCCTGTCTTTTACTTTATTTAGCTTCAAAAGGAAGTGTGTTTCACACCTGCCTTCAGCCACTTTGACTTCCATATTTGGTGACCATATATCTCAACTTAAAAAAGAAAACCAAAAATTATACCTGTGTGTCCTATCAAAAGAATTTCTTATTGAGATTTCTTAAATTGTGTGGCAAATTGGACTTTGATTTTGATGTCAGTATAGATCAGAAAAATACATGTAAGGACACAATTCTCAAAATTTAGGAAAAATTCTGACAAAACTGATTGGAATTGCAGTTTTTATTCCCAGAAGAATTATTAAATCTGTGTAATTATTTTAATATCCCTGTGGGACTGAACTAAATTATGCAGAATGCACAGGAAGGGAATCAACTATATTACTTGGAAATTTTGAAATGTTTTGTTCTAAATACATTTAAGGTAATTTTGTGTCTCCTGAACTGCTTCAAGAGAGTTATGGAAATTACAATTCAAGGGACATGTGAAAGGACTGGGAAGATCAAAGATAGAGACCATTTCCACAGGAAGGGAGGATACATGGATGGAAGAGGCAATGAGAGGGATGTGGTACAAGTTTAAAAAATGGTGCTTGGCACAGTAGTTAGGGAACCATTATTCACTATTTCTCAAGTAAATGACTGGAAGACACCCAACACCAATTTAAAATAAAAGTCTTGAAATGAATCAAGTAAAATCTTTCATCTCACTGTACACGATTAAATTGAAGCTTTCATTGCTACTGTAAATTCTGAAGGCCCAAAGTATATCTGGGTTTTAACAGATTAATTTCAAGAAGAATAAAGTTGATGTTACAGTACATTAGATGCAAACTGTAGCTCAGGAAGTCCTAGAAATGGTCCTTTTTGGGGAATTGGGACATGTCAGTAGAAGCAATTAATTTCTATTTTTCTTCTATTTTCTATTTCTATATTTCTATTCTTCTATTTCTATTTTCTTCTATTGTTACCTCTTCTACTGACCACTGCAAATGACCAAATGTATATGAACCAAACATTTTATCTGCCCTAGCATAATTTCTCTTTTGTTCTTATAAAATATTTATCAGTTCCAGTAAGCTGGGCTCTCTTGTTACTCCCTTTATCCAGTTGGGTACCATTCAGATGTTTAATTCTGTAGTTCACTTTTGAGGTTTAACTAGAGGGAAGATATTGAAGCATTTGGGAGATATATCAGACAAGGAAAGTTGTCTCTAAATGGAACACTCCAGTCCACATTCCATGAGACAATAAGGGAAGCTCAAGTGATCCCTGAAAGTGACTCTAAACAAAATACTAGTTTTCTAAAAAATGAACTACTTGACTTGGATTTGACATAAGATTATATTTAAAACTGACAAATTTTTAAATAAAAAAAATTAAATTCCAGCTTTTATTGCAGATAAATATCTTATATAAAGGTTGGTGTTTCCATTTCCCAAATTAAGTTGGTTTATTGACTATTGCAGATGGCAACAGAGCTGTTGGGACAGACCACACGGGTCCAGTGAAACACTGTAATACTTGGTGTAGAGAAACAGGGTTGTCCTCTCACACTATTCCCTGGTCAGAGGAGGTGGAGAAATGCCAGTCTGAATTCCACTGGCTTGGATTCAGCAATGCCTTTGAGTAAGAGTCAGCAAAGCTTGTTTTAAGTTAATGATGGTGCTACACACAGCCCTCATGGAGAACATGTGCACATGCCAGCCCTTGAGAAAAGAGAATGAGATGAATAAAACCACTTCACCAAGATTATTTCTGAGAATTTTTGAATGAGTCATTCAAGTCTCATGTCTTTCATAATTTAAATTATCTATATAATTGTGCTTTTCCTCCTGCAAATAAAAACATATGCAAATGAATGAAGGAAAGGAAAATAATATTTTTGTCAGCAAGTGGTGGTCACAAAAGAACTATTGTGCTACTCGTTATTACAGCTTTTTCTGTCAAGTGAAAAGACCCTGCCATTGCTAATCATCTTAAAAAACACTTTTTGAAAAATGAAAAGCAGCATTTGAGCTGAATTCTAAGACTGCATGGTAAATCAGTGTTCGTCACAAGCATATTTATTCAGTATTCATCTTCTGTAGCTAATTTTACAATAGGAAGAGAAAGACAAATTTATACAAAAGAACAGAGAGGTAAGTAATTTTTTTCTACTTTTATTGCTATTATTGTAATTGTCTTGATTATTGTTTTACTTAGGAAATGAAGAAATGCTCTGCTGGGTGAGATTGGTGACCTAGCTTCCAGGAGTGCTATAGGGATGACACATGAACCTTTGTACTTCCAAAATTCCAGTCCCCTCAGCCTCTGAACATCCAGAATTGTGGTACAATCTGGGTTAGGAGTAGGCAGGCATGTACCCCTTTTAAATCTAATTGATGATCTTTTGGCTATGAGTTTATCTAATCCTTAACCTGCTGATACGTCTAGACAGGAAATTGGAAATATCAATAACTAATGTGAAAGAGTGCGTTCTTATAATGTTTAAATCAATGTTTCACAATGCAAAGGAAATTGTTTATTAAAACATACCATTTAATATGTTTTATGGGATCAAAGAATTTGACCAAAGAGCTCTTGGTTTCCACATAAGATTTTAACCAACTATTCAAATAGACAGACTCACAATTTTTTAAAGACAAGACATATATAGCTATGAGTTTAATTGTCTCAAGAATGTCAAGTACAATAAATCAAACCAAAAAATGAAGTGTTCATAAGTTTAATTGAAGAGAGTTGAAGTATTTAGCCCCTTGCTATATTCTAAGTAAACTGCTTATGCACTCTCATGTGGTCATGACACACAAGTGAAGTGAAATGTTCTTGACAAGGTCAAGCAAATGAGTGTGATTTTCATAAGGACTCGGTCTCAGGTACAGATTAGAAGAATGAATACAAGTTGCAATTCCTTTAGACAGATGTCTTTGTTCCTAAAATTAGTCTCTATTTATTACATTTGGGCTACCTTCCTTATTCTTACAGGCAGAGAAGGAGCTGGAATCTTGGTGCTTCAAGGGTAGGTAAAGCATGTTAATTCATGGAATGTTTCAGCAGCCTCATATTATTCCCAGTGTGCCTTGCTTGTGAATCTGTATTGCAAACCAACAGTAATTGTATTGCAGGGGGTAGTTTTGCCCAGCTTTTTAAAAAAGGGATGCTAAAGCATCAAAGATACCTTGCCTCAGGTACCACAGCTACAGAGAATCCTAAGGCCATTTGATCTGGACTAATATTTATCCCTGCATAAGGATAAAACATCTCTCTTGATTTTCACTGCATACAGAGTTTTAGAAAATCATTTGACAGGACATTAGACAAGAATTGCTCTACTCAGGCATCCCAGTGCATGATCCTGAGTAACACAGAAGTGTCAAACCACATTTGATTTCAGCTGCTGCTATTCACGTATGCTTTTGACAATGAAGGCATTATTATATCCGATTTATTCAAGTACCATAATTAGGCATCTTGTCACTTTACAAAAAATTACGTCTTGTCAACAACAGCAATGACAGCAAGAAGTATGGGATATCTGTAGAAAGAGATGCATATTTTATATTTGAACATAATGTGGTATACTTAGAGCCTGTGGTACATATTGCTTTGCTTTTTTTTCAGAGAAGTTAACTGAGTGCACTCATTTTATCTTGAGAGCCTTGCAGCCTCCAGGTAGGTCATTGCTACAGTTTGGAACTGGAATTGTTCTTGAGTCTTGCCTGGCATAAAAGGATTTTGGGAGAAAGGTTTCTCATTGATGGTACTCAGAGGAAACAAGTGCTCAGAAAGGAGTAGGCAGCTTCTATTTTATCAGAGAAACCTTTAAAACCACGACTAACAGTACTGAAAAACTTACATTTGGAAATGCAAACACAACAAAGGTGTAGGTTGCTTTTACACTGAAAGGAAGATTTTTTTGGAACACTTAATGTATCACCTATGGCTACAAGTCCTTCTCATTTTAGCAGCATTAATTCAGCAAGACTGAAGTAAATAGCTCAGATACTGCATAAGTAAAGTAATTCAGTAAATTCCTGGGACAGCAGTGTCCCACAGCTCGACACTAGCTAATCCTATGCTTTTGAGGGAAACATTCTTTTCATTTTGTACCCAAAATTTCCAATAACAAGATGAATCCAGCTTACAGGTATAGAAAACAATGCCTAAACTAGCACTGTTAAGAAATGCTTGTATAGGATGAGTAGAACTCTGCTCTCCAGTTAAAACAAATTGTTTTAATTTAAAAATAATAATTTTTGATAGCAATGAAATAGATCAATAGAATCTCGAGCGGAATGCTTAAAAGAATCTTAGGGATTCTTTAAGTCTATGTGGGAAATAAAACATTCTTATGTAAAAATTGTTATTCCTGAATTAAGGCATTACCAAGACTGAGTAATATAGGTTATCCTTGCTACTGAAGCAGAAGAAATTGGTGGAAATTATGGTGCTTGAAAATGGTTTAATGTTGAGTCACTCTTATAAATATTTTTTTTTAAGACATTATATAGAACCAGCCAATTCCTTTCACTTGAACCTCCTGGGTTCTCAGCAGTTTCTGTTGAAAACATGACTTTACTAACTTCAGTTACAAAATTTTGCTATGTACAGACTTTCATAAGCACTGTAGTGTTGCAGTTAATTAAAAAAAAAAAAAGTAAAAAGACTATTCCTCACATCTGAAAGTCTCCAGTGCTTTTACCCCCAAAGTATCTTCAAAGAAAATGATACTGGTTTTGTCCATGGCATTGCACATGCTGAGATCTGTGGTATCCTGAACTATGTGAGCTGGGAAGGAAAAAAATATGGAAGGACTACCTTTCATGCTTAATGCCCAATAATTAATGCACTAGCATTAAATAATTATTTTGTGTCCAGTTTCATTACTCATTCTGCTCTCTGCATCATATTTAATTGATCCCTTATAAGCTGGAAGGGTACTTCAGTTTGCTATTGAGGTTTAAACTTTCTGCCAGATGTTTTCTGCTGCATTCTGGAAAAAACACCCAATGTTAAACATAAGCCTTGTCATTTTGTCCTCAAGTTGAGCACAGGTCAGTGGCATACATTTCTACAGCCTTGAAAGATGCTGTAGGTAATTCCTAAAGCAAAACCAAACATAAGCAGAGGCCATATTTCATAGGGAGCTGTAAACTCAAACAAATAAGCCCCCATTTCATTACCGAATACAGTGCAGTAAGTACGTTCAGCCTCTGAACAGAAACACATTTCTTCTGCTATTTCAACCCTACAATATATTGAAGAATCCCTGTGGCCAAATAAAAAGTAAGATGAAAAAATCCCCTCTAATGAGAAGCAGGATACCATCCTGTTCATCTCTTTTATGGTGTCAGATGCCTTCTGATGCTAAAGCTGGATCATACAGCTCTGTCGTCACACAATAAGTAAGTAAACACTGAATCTCCCCTCTTCCTGTCCCTGCTCCTTCCTCTCTGACCCTCAGAGGATCTGTGTGAAGAGCAAAAGAAAGGGAAAAAAGATGACTTACATGTGCTAGGATTTAGCTTCTGGCAAGAGACATTACAAGGAATTCATTTCCTGGCACACAGTTTACATGTCCAGCCCTCCCTCCCACTCCTTTTCTCTCTCCCACCCTTCCCCCCTGCTCCCCTTCCAAGCTGTCTTCTCACTCTGCAGTGCTTGCTGCGACTTCCTGCCGTATGTTTGCTTTCTATTTTCATATCCATGGGAAAGGAATCTGCTCTAGCACAAGGCTGCTGTCCTGCCTGTGCCCATGCTGCTCCTCACTGCCACTTCTAGCTTAGGCCACAGGTATTCGGGCTCCATTAAGTGATGGTGAAACCATCCAGCAAATGACAGTCATTAATTTTTAGCCGAGTCAGCTGGAGAAATTTCCTCTTCTCTTTGAAGTTTTTTGCTTTCTGCCAGCAAGCTCCAGACAAAATAAAATAATTTTGCAATTTTAAATATTTAATCTAAATCCTGGTTTAGGGTTTTATTTTTGGGGAAAAGAGTTATGTCCCTCTTGCTCATTAAAGGGCTCTCTGTTGTGTATCTTTGATGCTGCTTTGGGCTCTGCTCTGCTACTTTGATCCTCTTAGAAACAGGCTCATTACAACATCCACCTCACAGTGTAACACTTCAAAGCTTTGCAAAGGACAAAGGGAGGAATTTAGAAACAGAGCCAAGTGGCTCTCAAGTATCTTGACTAAATTAACTTTGTATTAAGTGTTACTGGCCCAGTTGCAATTTTGAGAGGAGGAAACAAAGCAGTAACTCCATGTGCTCCTTTCATGCATTTTATATCAAACTAATAAATATGCTTGAAATCTTCCAGGACTCTCTGCCACAGTGTCTGCTAAACAAAGCAGACACCACACTTGTATCAAAGTTAGCAGTTGCTCTGAAGATGCTAAAAAGCCAGATTGAGGCTGTCAATTGACTTGATTGATATTCTTCAGAATGATAGAGGTAATATTAATCAAGCAGTGAGATTAACAGAGGAAATAAGCAGTTTTCAGAATCATTATCTCCAGAACCAGCAGTAACCACATTCATCTACAACAATTTCAGATGTCCTTCCTGTAATGACTAGCATTATGGGTCATTCTCCAGCCTAAATTTACTACTTCTGACATGTTTGACTTAGTACTTCAGTCAGGAAGTCATTACTGTTACAAGATACTATTTTTACTATGTGTTTTCAGTACAAATTGCTGTGCTATTAACACGAGCTTCTTAAGCAGTCTTGTCCCAGTGAAGGTACAATGACAATTAGAGAGCTCAGCCAGACCCTGAGTATCACAGTCATGCTCCCTAGCAGTGGTCGGGAAATCAGTGTAGCCCTCATGGGTGACTGTGAGTTTACACTGCCATCTTATATTGCCATAATCCTGCCATGAGAAGGGTTTTGACTTTGGAAATATCAGGTGACTCTGGTTTAGGTGGTGATGATTCCTAACATAAACCTTTGCGTGAGGTGCTGTAAGTCAAACACAGGTGCCATTCATTACAGACTTTGAAAACATCTATGCTGGTCTCTCTCAAAGACAGCAGAAAGACCTTTGCTTGAAAGTTGTGATTTTATTATTTATTCTATTTATTCTGCCTTTTGAATCTTTTACCAGAAGATTTTTCTGAACAAATCAGAAATTTGTACTATTTTCTGAGATCCCACTAAAATAATCTAATCCTGTCAATACTTTGCTAGGCTTGAGACATCATTAATTTACAAAATTCTCCTTTAACTAACAGGTGTTTCACAGTACTAAGTGTTACAATGCAAGTTGTGCTTCTGCTTTGAAAGAGTGTAATAAACAGAAAAAAAAAAAAAAATCACTGGGAAGCCTGCACCTCTCGGGTTCCAGGATGGAGGGTGCAGATGGCTGCCATTTATCAGGGCTAGACCATGTTCATTATATGCTTTATTGCTCCAGAAGAACTGTCAGAGTACCTTGCTCACACATATTTCTACTCCATCTTCCTAGCAATCCTTAAAATGTACTTATGTGCCTTCCTGAACCATTAATTTCCTTCTAGAAAAGAGTTATCAGTAAATGTAATCAATGAACTATGATTTTTCTAGGGAAAAAAAAGAGAGTGCTTTATAAACTTTGTATAACATACAAAATTTCTTTGAAAACAAAGAAAATCATATTTTATACACATTTGGTCTGCCCACATGTATTCCTTCCTGAGGTATGAATTCAGTGCTAATATAATTTCAAGCTCTTTGTCTTGATTCAACAGGACTCTCAGGAGTCTTCTGGGAAAACGGGAAAAAAAACCCCATAACTCGAATAGATCTCTAACATGGGTGAATTTTAGGTAGATCATTTGAGGACCAACAATGAAGTTGGTAATTGACTTATTCATTCCACTTAATGAGGAATCTACTTCCCAGCCATTTCAGTCCATATCAACCTACGCAAATGAATGACACAGTGACCACCTACTTCAATTTTTTGTGAATGATGTGTTCTCTGCTGTTAAATTGTTAAATTGTAGATTAAGTATCACTTTCATTTCCCTGTAAATATGTCCTGAAGCTGAAGCATTTTCCTGGAGGTTACTGTGGGCTAGAGATAGAGAGTTGCTGCTGTTTTGGAGCCTGGAGAGTTACATGCTGTCCTGGACATGGAGCCTCAGCATGATACTTTATTCTTCTTCTCTATTTTTCTCTTTAATGTAAACCACATTTAAGCCAGCCTAATTTCTGATTGATCAAAGCCTCCATCCAGAAGGCCACTTAACTTTTGTACTTCAGTGACAAGTCTGGAGAATCCACTTGGCACAGGCAGAACCCATGCTTGAGGTTAGGAGTGTAAGAGTGCAGACACCTGCAGTATGTCTTCATATATGTGTAATTTATGACCCAGAATGCTGGGTAAAAGAAATCCTGGATTTGTCCATGTCAGGTTTGCTTTGAACATTGATATCTGCTCTGTCTGGAACATAAGGCATCTGTATAAAGAGACTGTATATGTTTTACCATATAGCAGAAATGTGTACTGCATGATGCATGGACTCTGGGATCGAATCTTCCTTTTGGGAAGTGGTCTTTAGGTAGAGTAGGACTTTACTGTTTCTACTGAACCTGATCTCTGAAGCAATTTCCCAAAGCAAATATCAGGTTATAATGCAGTTTCCTAAAATTTTCCCACTTTTATTCCCTCACTAGCCACAGAGCTTTTGGCCACTGTCAGCAAATCCCAACAGCAATATTTTCTACACCAGCATGTCAGTGACAGAGTCAAATGGTGACAAATAGAGTCCTTTCATAAATGCAGTTATTCCTCACTATTTCATTCATATGTCTGAATGTGGATGCTGTCAACATTGTGATTTTGAAATAGCAGGGCACTAACACAGTGGTTGTTATGCTCTTCCTCTATGTAGAGAGGTATTTATTTCCCTGACTGTGCTCACCAAAGCAGGAAGTCTTGAGATATTCTAAGATATTCTTCTGCTTGTGAACCAACCTTTGCCATTTCTGTCTCTAAACTTGTGGTGTATCTATCACCAAGAAATTCAGAAGTATTTGAACAGAATACTTGCTGACTGACAATTTGCCTTGAGGAAATAAACTTCTGTAACTAAGCTCCTGGAAAAAGCTCTTTTAGGGCGATTGGAGGTTTACTGTCCTGATGTTGAGCATTCTCTCCTGAGGGTGATTCTTTCAAAGTTATATCCTGCTCTAAATTTCTCACCGTTTTTAACACAGTTGATCTTTAGGCAATGAAATATTGGTTTCTATTCACATCTGAGTTCTTCTCAGTTCTTTCCCCCAAAGTCAATCCTAATCCATAATTCAGTTTCTTTTTAATATCTGCTTCAGGCATATCTTCGTGGAGAAATAGACTGAATTTTACACAGTTGTTAGCATACCCAATGGGACATCCATGCTCAGTATATGAGGAAACCCAAATTTTACTGGTAATTTTAGTTGGCTCATAATGTTTAACAGCTCTCTGCCATGTTCAAACAAATAAGATTTTCCTTGGAAATACTAGGGCTTGTATTTCACTATTTATTCCATTCTCCTACTTCTCTATTTTACTGTTGGCTGAAGAAGGTCCTAAGAGAAAAAATCATATTGTGCTTTAAAACCTGCTTACTAGAAATCCCAGTTTAGTTTTTGCACAATTTATTCTATTCTATTTTGAGCTATATATCAGCCTCTGTAACAGATACAAAACCAGCCAGTAGTGGCTCATGTTGCATTATTCAAAAATCCCTTCATTTGCTTGGAATCTAGATCACATGTGACTTTTTAAAAACTATTCTATGAGCAATTTTCCCTCCCCTTTATTCTCTCTTCTAAGGATGTAACTGCTTTACTTGTGAAGCACCCTTACCAGCACTATGAGCACATCTAATTCATCATGCAGTGTCCTGGAATGTCATCCCTCTACAACTTATAAATATACTTCTATTTTTAAAGCAACTTAATACTTCCTTATAAGGGAAAATCAAATCCTGACACACTTCTCAAAATTGTGACAAGTCTCTGGGAGACTGTTGCCTAACTGCACTCTTCAGCTCATAGTAAGTTTCCCTCTCAAAACCTTAGGTTTATCAGCTTATGCAATTTTCAAAAGCTAAAAGGAATACATAGTGATAGGAATATATTAATGAACTTGGGCTGCTTTCTCATGGGAATCTTGTTTATCTATTTGTTTACTTTCTGAGTTAAAAAACCAAAAACAACACTTGTTTTTTATCAGGGAAGCTAAAAAATCAGAGGAAGCTGTAAAAGAATGGAAAGGACTGACAAAATAGGACTGGAGGGAAAGGAAAGCTAGGCCTTTTTTCTGCTTTTAGTTGCAGCTAGTCCTAATTTTACCTACAAAGTCGTGGAGAGCTCCATTCCCTTGTTCCTTTATGGGAGAAATAAAACCCAATGACCTGAGCTCTTTTCCAAGAAAAAGATTAAACGGTACTTTTTTTCTTTAATTTGATAAAATGCCATTTTAAAGGCCTCTAGACAAACAGATATTCTAAGCAACCTCACATTTCTTGCATTGTGTGAAGGTTAGTGTCTAGGTAATTTCATCTGAACTGCTCTATTCTAAAATATCTTGAGAGTTGACACTATACAACAGTCTCTAGGTGCTTGTGACTACAGACATCTGTAGCAGTAGTAGATGCATTCATTTCCCACCCATACCTTTTATAATTTTCCATAGCAGAAATGATTCTTTCTCCTCCTAATCACACATGCTGAAGAAAAAAAGGCTCTATTTTAAACACAACTTGTTGTTTTGGGAAAAAAACCCCAAAAACATATCTTAACGCTTATTAGTTTAAAAAGGAGCATATTTAAATATCTATTTTTACTGACAATAGTAGAAATTAATTCCTTGGCAGGTTCCATTTCCCAATGAATTCTGAGATATATGTATGGATTTTTCTAAGGTATTTACTGAAATGATGAATCATATTCCCTAATTTATGGATCATTGGAAAATCTAAGGCAAATGAACGCAGACAGATCCATAATAATGGAATTTCAAAATTATATCTGCATCATGGGCTTATCAAAATTATGTACACAGACCAAATGCATTATTTTAGCTAGCTATTTTCTAAATGTAACAACAGATAAGCACCTCAAGGCTGATAAAAATGGTGTGTATAAATACAGAATTCTCTAAGAATTATAAATTAATTTTCATTTACTAATTCATAATATTCTCCTATGTGCATGCATTTTGGGATAGACAGTGAGCTGTTAATCTGCTAAGGTATGTGAAAATGGGATCTCTTACATCATCTGGGATTAACATGCCATTTACATGGTTGTTAAGCAATGGATGAGATAGTGGAGGCTGGGGACAGGGGACCCTCAGTGCCTGGTCCTGATGCTGCTCGTGAGACCTCTGAGTTCCTCTGACAGCTGTAGGGTCAGCAGAGCAAAAAAAATACAAAACCCCAAAAAGTCTGCCAGCTTCTTTCTGCAAGATGAAAAATGAGATGATAGGGTTCAAAGAGTTTAATGTGACCAAACTGAGACACTAAACTGACCAGGCATAATTCACAAACTAGCATTACTCCAGGTAACATGACAAAGTGCTCTGGCCCAGGGAGACCTAGTTTTGATGTACTGGCACCTGAATGAGAGAAATAGAATTAAGAGTCACATAATTTGTTTCCCACTCTGACCCCTCTTAAGATATTGGATAGGAGAGCACAGAGGTTTAATGCCAAGGGTGATGAAAACTGACCCATTTCAGTTTACACGGGACTGGCAAGATGGATTTTAGAGAAACTGTGGCAGAAAAGCCACATGTTTCAACTGATGAATTGATCTAAAATTGAATCTGTTGAAGACAGCAGATGGGAAACAGAGCAAAGCTTTTATTATATGGTGGAACAAATAGGGACATTTCCAAACCAAATAAATAAAAAGATGAAAGCATAACAAAGGGCACCTTTATAAATGTGGGTAACAAAGGGCTATGGACTCAGCCACTACAACAAACCTTTCTTGTTCTATCTTTTTGCAATCCCCAGCACTGCTATGAGCCATTAGCCAACAGCACCTCACTGAATGACTGATTTACACATTGACTGCAAGGGCAGTGGTGGAATGAGACATAAGGCGTTTTTATCAATTTAATGAAAGTATGAGGAAAATATACACTGGGTTTGACGTACTGATAGATCTCTCTTTCTAAAATTATATGGAAACTGAATTGGTCTCATCAGTACTGAAAGTGTGATTTAGAGTTGCCTCTAAAGGTGAGGTGCATGGATTTTATAAGCTTCAGCCTCAAAACTATACAATTATTAATGCTGAAGGCTGGTCACAAGCTTATATGCTCTGCCTACAATTTCTGGACGGAAACTGTTGCTGAGATAACAGATATATATCTTTTTCTATCTATATAAATCTGAAGCAAAGTAATTAAATAGAGGTTTATGTCAGATTAGCTAAATTGGATCACAATTTAAATCAATGCAAGATGTTAGAAGTGGTCCTAGGTTCCAGATACAAAGGTTTCTTACAGTGCTCAGACCTCTCTAGGTATGGAAGGCCACTAAACTTCAAAATTACTGTTGTGAATTAAATGTAGTGAAACTGCTCAAAAATGCTGTCTGTAATTTGCTAAGTCTCATTATAGAAAGATAATAATATTTTTTTGGAACTGCTTTGGAAGTGATACCCTGCTGCTTTTATTATCTTTGTTTTATTTTTCTCTTTTCTTTTTTTCCCCCCTTTCCTCCTAAATAGCAGGATTTTAATTACAGTTTCTCTCTGGAATTACTTGTAGAAATTTAATTTAGTAAATTAGCTTTAGACAAAGCGGTATTTTCTTTCTCTCCTTAGCAGGTACAGCTACAAAACACTGAACTGAAATGTCTTCCGGACAAGATCACAGCATATGGATGGTATGAGCTGGCCATTTGCAGGTAGATACTAGCTGGCAATACCTGATATTTTATGAGTCAGGTGTGAAACAATTTGCAGGCTAACAACTTCCTGGTATACATAAATGTCTCACAGATATTTTCTTTCTTTCAGAGCTATATTTCTCCCTGTCATGTGTAGCTGGATTTGCAAGATGCCATGTAAAGCTCCCTTCCTCTCCAGTTTGAGCTTGGGCTCAGCCCTGCACCAACCATGGCCACAGAGCTCCCAGGCAGCTCCCAGGCAGGCTGAACTCTGGCTCTTTTAGAGCCCAGTCTGACAGCACTCACACGGGCCTGCAAAACTCTCTAAAGAGCTTAACCCTCATTATGTCAAAGGGGCCTCTGAATATTCATTGCTTTTCAGAAATAATGGCTCTGAAAATTCCCAGCATTGGCTATGTGGTAGCATTTTGCTCTCAGTTGTCTCCCCTATAAAGTTGAAGATCAGGATTGAGTGGATGAGTTGATTGTAGCACAACATAACATCTACTGGTCTATTTTTACCCTTAGAAGGAGGTAGAACCCTCTATCCACATTTTATATTCATTTATGCCTATTTGCTAAGTAATTATTTTCTTCTTCATCTTTCTATACCCTGGCACCTTGATCTTGCAGACATCTTACTATTGTTAATGAGAAATTGCTCCCTGTCTTTAGGATGCTCACTTTCCATCTCTTAGCACTGAGGCATCAGATGATAGTTCACTTTGCAAGACTTGAAAGCCTTGTGTTGTACTGCTCTTTTGAAGAATACATTTATATTAACAGAGCTGAAAACAGGAGCACTAATGACAGCCTTACAAACATGATTACTAGCTGAGACACAAGTACAGTCACTCTCTTGAATACATCACACAGGAATTATTTTCAGCTCCAGAAAGCAATTTCCATATTCTACAGACAAAAACATGACACCTATCTCTAGAAGAAGCAGAAACAATCTAATATCTGTGGAAATACAATGCATCTTCTAAATGACAGTTTCAGGGATATCTATAAACTCTCTGTCTGGAGGATATTTCATTAATTCCAGTTCCTATAAAGTCCATCATCTACCTAAGACATGGAAAAGCTTTTAACGGGCAAGTTCTCTGGCTCTCAAGAGACAAGGTGTTCCAAGAAAACAAACAATTCAACTCTGTCAAGCTAGTGCTCAAGACCTAGTGCACTAAACTTTGAAGGGAAAAACAAAGCCAACTCAAACCAGCAAGAGGTTGAATTTGTTTTTAGTATATCTTTAAAAAAAAATCTGAATAAGAAAATCCAGGTGACTAAATAAAACATAAACTATCTATTATGCTAGTAATGTGACAGAAAGAATTAGTAGTGGGCAGGTTGCACTCACAGCACTCTGAGAAAAAGCAACAGTGCAGGTCTTGCTTTCTCTCAGTATGCTGAACTTGTGACAGGAGTATGAGGACAGTTACTGAGCCACTGCTGAGCTGAAAAGATACTACCTGTACACCAGGTACACCTTGTCTTTTCATGCCAGGTTAACTGCTCTGTGGCTGAAATAGAGAGTGCATTTTTAAAAGAAACACCAGCTCTATGTGGAAAAAAGGAACTACTATTTTTATTTGAGCAGGGAAGGCTGATGTTAGTGTGCCTTATGCAACAAAGATCATCTGTTTTTTCCAGATAAGAATCATTCCCAGTGTTATCTGTTCTAGGATAATATCCAGGTTGGGAACTCAGCAACCTCTCCATGCATACCATTTTTTAAGTCCTGTTGGAGTTTTGACTGTGGTGTGCTGTCTTGGTTTGAAAGACAGGTGTTGTTGTAAGCCCATGGCCAAGGAAGGTGGGAAGCCCCTTCTCTCTGAATCATTATAACTTTGGAATTAAGGGGCTTTCAGGCAAAGATATGAGAAAAGAAATAACAGTTCTTTTAAGAATACATATATATATATATGTATAGCAAGGCAAACAAACAACAGCTGCAGAAGCACAACAAACAGAGGAGGAGCAGAAACCCAAGTGTGGGCTCCTTCTTTTGTCCCTCTTAAATACTGGTTGTTACTATTTCTCAGCAAGAAAATGGAAGAAAATTCCCTTAGAGAAGGAAAACAAAATAGAAAAATCCCAACTTTCAACATATGCCAAATTTGCATCTTTGTAATACCAACACCTATGGCAAACAGTAAATCTGTCCAGAGTCAGGCTCTGCACCAGTGACACAACTCCTTGATCTCCTCTGATCCCACAGCCTGCCAAAAGTAAGCTAGACCAGTCAAAATTGCTTTAGAGGCTGCTTCTCAGGTTTGGTTGGAAAGGCTAATATTCTAATTCATTCTTTTTCAGAGATCAATGGGAAGGGCTTTCCTTGTGATGGCTGTTCTGAAAAATTTTTTCTGAATCTAATAAATTTATTTCACTGTCTCTTCTCTGTCAGTGTTACGGTGTTGACAAACTTTTCCTGGCACACTGATTTTGGCCATAGTACAATCAGATTGTCTGGAAATACACACTGTAATTAGAAGTTTTATCGCCTAAAAAAATTAGTTGTCTGCTAACAATTTGGCAATCCCTTCTAATTTTAGCATGTTAGCTCTGCTATTCTAACAACTCTATGCAATGTTACATTTATCTGCAAGTTGAGGAGGAGAGATGATGGTGATGGACCTCCAGCCTGGGCCTGATAATACAGGTGTTAGATGAGTTAAGATGGAAAAATAGAAAATTCAGACTAAAATGCTGATTAGCAAAAGGCATAAAAGCTATTCTGCTGTCTGATGGTCTGAGCTGAGGCTTCTGCAATGATTTCCTCTGTGCAACTGTCCTAGTTCAAAGCAACAATATATTTTATGTGCCTGTATCTATCTATTCCCTGTTGAGTTTCTCAATGTTCTTGAGAAACAAAACAATTAATTAAATTAATTAAAAATTATCTTTGATAATGAACGAACCTCTACCTGATCAATTTCTCCAAACACAGTTTCTGAGCTGGCATACCTTCATTTCTTCCTCAGCAATGGTACTTTTGAAGATCAAAAGTACCTGCTTTTAATACTTTTTTTTTTCTCTCTGTGTGCTTGTGTGTTTGTTTCTTCCAGGTTATTTGGATTATGAGTCATAAAGTGTCCTGATACAATGGGAACTACACCAGATGTAGTAGGAGCTCTGCTAGACCACAGCAAGAAGTTCTTCAAGTACTGAAATTCATTGCAGAAATCCAGTGCTTACTTTAAAGCTGGACAGTGTATCACAGTGACTACTGCATGTCAATCCAGAGCTCATCACTGGTAAAACTCGTTTAATTCATTTATGTTTGCTTGTACAAATTCAGATAACTTTAGTGGCTCTGTAATATATGTAAAGTTAAAGTCTTTAGTCAGGATGAAGAGCTAGCTAAATTGCTGGTGTAATGGTGTGGCTGACTTCAAAACAAATACCCATTGATTATTTCATTCATTTAGCAAGAGACAACCCCAAACCTGGCCTAGAACACAGTGATTTGTGACCCTTAAATTTGAGGAGAAGCTCTATCATAGATTAGAACTAAATCAAAGCCTCCACAGGATTCTCTTTTGCATATATCACCTCAGTTCTTCCCTCTGGCCACAATGCATGTTAGTGAAGGAAAAATTTATTTCCTGAAGCCATGCTGTCTTTAGCAATTTCACATAGCTCTAAACGATGTGTAAATATCTCATTTCTTAATGATGTTAATGTTGCTGAGTGCATAGGTCTGCAGTACTCAGAGTTTTATGAATAAATATCAGCTTTAAATTACCCTGTTTGAGTAGTAATCACTCAGACTCCCAAGCAAGCAGAAAAAATTATTATGTTCTTTTCTCCTCAATTTACTTGAAATTCTAAAGCCTTGCAAACTTCACATACTTTTAGTGGCCTGTCTGCTTCAGCATTATCATAAAACTTTTAACACTTCACCTCTGCATTCTTCAGGATGTGACCTTAAGCTTTCTCTGGAATTATTAAGACAAGAATTAATTCTGCCTCTCCAACAATATCAAGTTTTCCTGTCACCAGCATCCTACTTGTGTTCTGTAATGGCCCAATTAATGTCCTTCTTGATAATTTGTTTATCTCCATACATTCAGTTTATAATTTCCTTTCTATATTACAACCTGGTATAAAAAAAATCCTTAAATGCATACATTTCTCAAGCTCTCCTTGATCCCTTGTTCATTGTTTACACATCAATTTTTCAAAAAGATAATGCATGACCAGGTTATTATGAAATAAATATTAAAAAAACACCAAAAAACCCCAAGAACAAAAAACTATACAAAAGTAGTCTTGAAGAAAATACTTAAAATGAACTCCTCAGAACTTTTTCCTTATGCCACTTATCCCTTTTCTTCTCACCAGAATCATCCTTTTATACTACTTTTACATTATCCTGAAATAAAAGCTTCACAAGTTGCTGTAATATGGGAAAGTGTCAGCTCTAATAGCAACCTGCTTGGGATACAGTACCCTTTCTTCTTCTTCAGAGGAAAGTAATTTAGTCTTTTATTAATCATACAAGTTGTCTCCAGAAGGAGATGATGAGGAGACCTGAACTTCTCTGTTTTGAATTCACTTTGTTAAAAAAAAGGTAAATTCCAAGATTGTGTATGTCATCCAAATACTCAAAATCTCCATTTCTCTACTTCTCTACAACATCATCTACAGCTGGATTTGCCTCTCCTCATCTTATATAAATTTTATGGATTTTATTAATGCATTATTCCTATGGCATGGACTGTAGTTTTTGCTGTAATACACAGCAAAATTTGCATGAAATCTTGAAGAGTCATAGGGTTTTTCAGTTACTGAATGACAGATGAGCTGTCAGGAATAGATTTATTATTTTTAAGGCATTAAGTGTCTAAATATTTAGCTGGGCTAGTATTTCAATTGTGCTTAGGTGACTAACCATCCATTTTACTGTTCCTTCAAAGGTTCCTGCAGCAATTATTCAGATTATTGGACATTAAATATTTTTCCAAACTCTTGCCTTTGCAAGCTGGAATTTCAGAGTTTGCTAGAACATTTCTGAAATTTCTACTAACTCTGTAGTTTAGCCAAAGGAATATTATGGATATTATGGACTGATACATCAATATGAAAATTAATTACAGAAGTTTGTAAAAAATATTATCCACCTTACTTTTAAAGTCTTCTTCAGGTTTATGCACTGCTGTTTATTAGGTCTCAGATATTTTCCTTGCTCCTTTTCATATCACCTTTACCCCTATACTGACTGAGGTCTATACAGTGCTGATTTACATAGATGCTCCTTACCTGGCATTGCAATGGAGAGATCAGACTGAAACAGGATTTTGAAAGCTACTCTTTATGACCTGGAAACTGCATTCTGTTTGGTTTTCTTCATAAATTCCCATTTCTGAAAGCTTTTTGAGGACTGCAATTTGACTTCATTTGGTAAGCAAGTGAAATAAAAGCAAAACTTTTCAAATGTGTTGAGAAAAAGATTAGAACAGAAGCAGATACCTCTTCTGTGGTCAAAAATTTACTAGATGATCTTACTCTTTAGACAAGTTCTCATTTAAAGTTTTGTTGAGAGAAACAGGTTCTAGTTAAATATCTTAATTTAGGTGAAGCTGCATATCTTGCTAAAGCTATGATTAGTTGAAAACATCCCGGACTGTTTCAGCAGGAACACAGAAATTATGCCATGTTGTTAGGCTGGTTTGCAGTCTGCTGACTGCAGAATGCTTTTATATTGTTTAAGCATCTGCACAAGAAATGTGCTGTTGCTTCGAGCTCAAATCATCAGAAAAGCAAAGGAAGGAGCTGCAGCTTCTCATCAGGTCTTTTCTTCCCCAGTTCTGCCAGGTGAACTGTCTCTGTTCTGCTGCTTCCAGGAGTTTCTCTCTTTCCTGTACTGCTGGCTACTAATTGATCTCCCTGAAGCATTTTTCCCAGCTTCTGTTCCACTCTGTTCCTTGGTCTTCAACATGGACCCTGGGATCCCTTTCTGCTTGTCGCTTGAAGGATCCAGACAGCCCCAGTCCAGGGAGTGCTGCATATTTCTTCTGCTCCCCTCACCCCAGGACTCTTTTCTTTCATGGAGGATTTTTGGAGATGCCCCACAGCTCAGGAAAGGCTCTATTCTTTTCCACATTTTCTTTTGTTTTGAGCTCAGTCACTGCCAATCCCCAGGGTGGCACCCAGCATTTCTCTCCAGCTGGCAAGGAATTTTTCTCTCCCTTCATCTTTTCCTATTCCATTTCCCACAAGACACAGCTGGGGTTTGAGAGTGATAATTCAATCCACATGTCCAACCAAGTAAGGTAAACTAATAGCCAGTGCTCCTCAATCTGTTTTTGAAAACCACAGCACTTAGGGCTTTGAGTACCCTGCATACAGGCAGAGTTTATCCCAGAAGATTGCAGGAACCTGCTATTGGATGACCCAGTGGGACCAAGGTATAGTTTCTTCCCAAAGCTGCAGAAACAAAATGTAGCACTTTCAACTACAATGCCTAATTGTGAACATTAAATATTTTGACAGCTGGAGGAGAAAACACGTCCTGGAAATGTCCAGGATTGTTATTCATAAAGTGATGCAATGGGTAGAAAATCTAGCCACTTTAGTATATAAAACAGTGAAATCTTGCATTTCTGACAGAACCTAAATAAAATTTTCCCTTTGAAAGAAAAAACCAAAAGTGAAAGAAATCCTTACTAGGTGGTGATTTTGTAATGATGTACTCTGATAATCTCTCACTTAAGCTGATCTGAATAACACTCAAGCCAGAAAAGACCCTGATTTTAAATATCTTTGAATGTAGGTCTTAACCATATAGAAATGATAGGTTAAAATTTGCATGAAAAATATTGCCCACTCTTTTATGCTATTCCAATCTTATGGAATATCCCTTACACAGATACACAGACACAGACAGACAGACAGACACACATCAGTTTTTGGTGGCACTGCCTGTTGACATAAAGAGCTTGGTCTGTACAAGGTCCTGCTTCCTCCTCCCCATTCTAAAAAAAAAGACAAATGAACAGAAGCATAAGCTAGTTTTTTTCCAGAAACAATAATGGGAAAAGGGAGTTGTGCATCTGAGATATCTAGAAATAAATTTACTACATTCAACTAAGTAAAACACAGCCTCACAAGAGAGAAGGTGTTTAAACTTTGAGCATCTGATGCCATCCCTTGACTTACTTAACTGTGCTGCTTTGCTGAGTGGAAAATCTAGTTACTTGAATGTATAAGGAAAATGAAGACTTATATTTCATGACAGAATCTAAATAACATCTTATCTGTCCAAGTGAAAATCATGTCCATTACACTAGAATGGTTATGTACATCATCCTTCTAGTTTACATTGTTAGGGTGCTTTTACATCAAAGATGTCATTTTACCTTCCATCAGACATCCACGGATTTCTCGTGCAGCCTCTCTCTCCCCCTGCTCTGCCCTGGCTGCTCTTTGTTTTACTACCAGGTACCATGAAATTGTAGCTATATTTTTTGAGCTGTTTTTCACAGGTTGGAGTAAAATATATTTATAACGAGAGTAAATTTTTCATTGTAAGAGGTATTTCATCATTCAGAAAAGTGTCTGAACTTAGAACGGCAAGTGTATTGTTAGAGGCAAGGTTTCACTATAAAAGCTTTAAATGATGTCTTAAAGCCTTTTAAATGCAGTGTGCTGGCTCTGGTGCTCTGTAAATCACTATCCTGTTGGAGGTCAAAAGATTATCCTTTAGAGAAAGGCTTCATTCTCTATGAAGCAAACTGATGAACCAAAGTTATTTATATAAGATGTCTGCCCTGAGACTTAGGTGGAAAAATACATCTTTGCTGTCAAGCAAAGCAGAGATGCTGGTGTGAAGATGGGGTCTATTGTTTTCCTGAAATGCTCATGGATAATAGCTTTTTGCTTACCCTGGCAAATTGAGGCTAGGGGATAATAGATATCCTCAGTGTTCCTGACTCTTTATCCAAAAAAACCCCATGAGTTATTGGCATACTACCTACTCCCAGTGGTGAGGTATATACAAGAAGGAAGAATTTCTCAGAGCCAATAAACACCACTCTATTCATTCGAAATATCCTTGGCTTTTATGTTTGACCTTGGGATAAGTACCTCATCCCAATAATGGGATTAGAATAGTATTATCTTTCTATTTCTTATTCAAGTCTCCAATTGATCATAAGTTTATAGCGAAATTGCCAGTGTCCCTGCAGAAACGTGTGTATGTATACACAGATTTCAAGGAACTTGGTTGTGAAATACGACTCCCAAGGTATTTAGTATTATCAATATGCTTCTATGATATCCTCTAATAAAATGCTAATAAATTAACCTCAAGCATGAAGCTTGGATCCTCGACTGTACAACAGCTTTGCCAGTCAGCAACACTGTGATTAGGATTTAAGGATATGGAAACATTAAGTATCTGCAGTTTGTAACGAAGAATTCCAGAGGCCTGTAAAAGTCCCTTTAAAACCCCAGAACAGGGATAAATGTAAATGCCTGACTCCTATGAGCACAAGCACATGCGTAGAAGGAACCCTTTCCTAAGCAAAACATTCAGCATTAATTTATATTTTCAGTCTTTTTTTCATCTGCTGGCGGCTTAATGCTGAAAGAAAGTTTTCCTTATCTGAGTTGATAGCTAACAGTCAAAGTTGTTCTCTTGTCTCTGTATCTTTCAGAGGCAGGGAAACTGATTTATAACAATACATGGATGCACTGAATTAGAAAAGACAGTTTCAGAGCAGTGACATGTTTTTCTTCCTACAGTGCACTCTCCGCTGAGATCTGTCAAACAGGCTGTAGGAGAGATGTGTGTACTTGGAAAGGTTCTCCTGCACCCCCTCTCCTCTTCCTTCCCTTTCCCACTTGTCCTTTTGCTCCTCTCATTGTGAACAGAGAGCTGCTCTGCCAATCAGAGGGTGAAGGAGAAGGGGTGAAGGTCTTGCTTCATGGTTAAAAAGGACATAGGAGCTGGTGAGGTGAAATCCCAGCTCCTGAATAGAACTGAGCCCATCACTTTGGTGGCACAGACGGCTTCCATTGCTTTGCAGCTTACCAGTTGAAGATCTTATCCAAATTTCACCCCAAAGCTGCTGTAAAAGGCTGTGAAGATTTTAATTAGACACAAACTTGCTTTTACTTCTGAATTTCTAGGGAAGATTGGGTGATTTTTCTCTGATACTTAGGCATCCTAAACTGCTGCTTCAAGAGAGTGTTTCCTTAACAAAATGGCCACGTGCATTGATAAATCTCACACCAGTTTTCCAGACTAAGAGACACTCCCTTGAAAACTAGACTTTATGAATAAATTTTAATTATTTTATTTAATATTTCAGAAATGTTAGTTAAGCACCCTAAACTGTGTATTCAATTTGATTTGCAAATCTAGGACAATATCTCTTTCTTACCCAGTTTTTAGGAAAGAGACAGTTGTACCTATATAGAAACTATGCATGCATCTATATAGAATAAGCACACCCTCTGTGGTTTTGGATATTAAACATATTCCTACCACTGAAACAATTTTCCCAGCTCTTCCTCTGTGTCCAGAATGCAAAAGGAAGTTTCTTCCATCCTTTCATAAACTTTCAAATCCCATGAGCAGTGCACACCTTGGCAGCCTTGACTTTTTTTTGTTTTTGCTAAACAGAAGTAACAAGGAAAATTTTCCCATAAGATGTCCCAATATGCATGTATCTGTAAAAAGTTGAATCCAAACTGAATATAAACTAGCTGCTTCCTCCAGAAAGGCCTTATGGAATATAGTTCAGTGTGCAGAAAAAGCACATTTGCAATGGTGTACATACATATATATATACACATACATATGCAGAAGTTTTGACAGAGACAAAATTTTTACATTCAGGATAGATTTTGTCACAGACATTCAACTGACTGGATGAATAAACTCAACCTGTCCACCTACAGATACAGGCACAAAAACATCAGGGAAAATAGCCCTTGAATCGGATCTGCCATTGAGTTCACATCCTTCCATAATTGTTTTGGAACCCTGTGCTGCTGCTGGGGACTGCTAGAAGACAGTGATGAGTTTTCTGGGGGAAAATTTGGGCATAAGCATTTGAAAGCAAAGATGTCAACTGCTGTTTTCCAAAGATAAAATTTGACTTTCTTTTTAAAAAAAGAAAAATAGCTTTCAAAACAATTGTAACTTCATTAGTTTCATTGTAACTTACAAATGTAACTACTAACAAAATTAATTTAAGTACAATGCTGATTATATATGTGTATTAATACACTCATATTTACAAATTTACCAAAAGGGTAAAAAAGAAGGATTATCTTCTTTTTAGCCAATCCTTAAAATTTCAAAAGCAAAAAATTAGTGCAATTTAGGTGACAAAGAGTGTGCAGTGCTCAGAAATAACAGATAAGTACCTATATCAGGATTTTGCATTAATAAAATTAAAATTATTTTAAATTATTATTATTACCTCCTTGATATAATGGTTCTTATACAATGAAACAAGTGTTGTTGCTGTCTTTGTTAGTATTATTATTATTATTATTATTGATATTTGGGTTTGTTTTCCACAAAAAAAATATAATACAACATGAAATTTCACTGAGAAATTGTGTCATAACACAAAACAAAGACTTAAGATCATACTTACTGATTTATTGGAGAAACTACAACTTAATGCAACAACTTCAATCAGTTCAATCAATGCAATCAGTTCCAGCAATGTATTTTAGGTCCTACATTTTGTTAATATCTATTATATTTTTAAATTTTTTTTTAATAAATGATCTTTTTTTTCCCTAGAATGTAAAAGAAAGATCTTCAAATCCAGGAGTTCTCTACTCCCTGTATATTTTTCTCTGAGGAAACGGTTGCTTTTTAATCTGCCATTCATCTCATCCACATAGGAGCAAAGTGGATTTTCAGGTCAGACTTTCGGATCAATAAGGAGTCATTGGGAAGGTGAGTTTGAAAATTATAGTCAAAATGTGTGTATGTGACTCCTGTGTAAATGAGTCCTTAAATATGTATGATATAGAGAGTGGAATCCATCTTCACCACCAGAGCCCAAGTGGGTTCTTGGCTGGGCTGTGCAAGTGAAGTTGCATTTTGTCAAGGAGATGTGGCAGAGTGTTTTTATTTCAGGTAACTTATTCCTTGAGGTTAAATACATGCCTGTACAAAGAAAAAAAACGGGTCATGTTCTATTAGGTTTTGCAAAAATAAAGGTAGGCAAAAAGTAGACTTTGTAAAAGGCCATGGAAGTGCCACTGTGTGTCCCTGGGCAGCACAAACTGTCGTGGGAGTTATTTTTGAATAATAATGATCATGTTTCTTGGAACTGGCCTGGAGTATAAATGATAGATCTTTACAAAACTAAAGCCTTATAAATGAAAGACGAGAATCTCTCTTTAAATTTTAGACAGAATCAATTATTATAACAGAGGTACAAAGACTGAGCTGGTATTTAAATAACAAGGTTTTCTCCAATGGGTCACTCCAAAGACAAACATCAGGCTGGCCAGGAAGGCTTTGGGCTGTTTGAAGTTTTTTTTTTTTTTTTTTTCTCTAAGCAGTATAAGCTTTATAAAACAACTGTCCATTGCCAGGTTTAACCATTATGTGGACTAAAGAAATGGGAACTGGCTACTGCTGCCAAGTATCAAATGTCTCCCATTTCTCCTGATCATTTGTACTTTTTTGGTTCAGTCAGACTTGGAGTAGTCTTGGCATTAAGGTTATTTCCACACTGTGGCATTTGTTCCCATTTGAATCTTAACTTGCTCTAATTAAACCTCATGTCTGGATTTTCTATTGCTCTTAAATCCAGAGATTCAGAACTATTTTAATAATATATACTTTTTAAAAAGAGTGACTTATCAAGTCTGAGTGGGTTTTTTTGTCAATATGTTTGTTCTAACATTATCTGAACAAAATTAACTCCTTACAAAACATTTAAGCAACTGTATTTCTATCAATATATTAACCTTATGACTTTACTCATCCTTTATAAGCACCTGAAATGTGTCCCACTAGAAAGACAGATTTTATTCATATATATATACACATATGTATATATATATTCACATACAGACATGTAAGATGAACCTTGATGCATTCTACAGGTAATTTATACGCCATAGGCAGGCCCTTGTATACAAGGAATATGACATTGTTCATATGTTCTATTGGATTGCACCTTCAAGTCATGTGGATTTTTCAGTCTTTTGAAGAATTTCATACTGTTGACAAAGTACATTTAGACTGGATAAACTTTCTTTCCCCTTCACCTTCCTTTTCCTTTTCCTTTACCTTTTCCTTTTCCCTTGCCTTTCCCATAAAGCAAAGCTTTCAAACAAAATATTTTCTTGACCTGTGGGCTCTTCACTGCTCAAATCTTGGTCTTTCTGCCTAACACCTTTGTAACTTGGATGGGAGCTAATGAATCCCACCTATCCTGGGTGTCAGCATTTGGGCCTTGGCATCAGCAGAACTGCCCTGCTCCTGTATCCATGAAACTAGATATCCCTTCTCAGTACCTTTGTTACATTTTGTGTGTTCTGTTTTGTTCTATTCCTACTCTGTGGATGATATTTGCCTGTCAACTGGCCCTGGAGAAGGAACTGAATTCAGAACATGGCAAATTCCCTGTGTACCTACACAGACACAACAGCACTGCAGTTGTCCATTCTCTCCTCACTTCCCATGAAATGTGGTGACAAAATCAAAGTTTTAGACTTGATGAAGTACTACATGGAATCACCTATTTCAACAAAGGATCTACTCTTTCTACTAAAAAAATTTAAAGGGAGAAAGTCCCAAGTGTGGCACCTATTTTGAATGAATGTAGTTCTGTTGGCAGTCAAGAATGTACTTAATTTTAGAAAGATGTATGTGTGTGCATAAATATGTATATCTACACATAAACTACTTTTCTGGCTCAGAAAACATGTCACAATGAGCAGTAGAGAAGCAGCAAAAGCAATTCCCCTGGTAAAACAAAAAATACCATAAGGCGTCTAGATCAAATACAGTGATAATCATGGGAAAAGGAAATATTTTTTTCCTCAAATCTCAAAGAAAAGACTGATGTATGTATTTTTCCTAGGCATTTTCCATTCAAGGTAGATGTTGATACCTAGCTTTGTAGGTATTCTCCGTTACTGCTCATAGCATTTGTATACCATAACAACCCTGTAAGTCACATAATAGGCTGTCATTCACTGAAGTGATTTAGCAAAAGAGATTGTTTAAAGGAATGGTCTGAATTTTTTGTACTTAAATGCATATGGGAAAATTCAGACTGAATGGAAAGAGAAGCCTAATTAATTGTGAAAGACGTTCCTTCTTAGGGCCTCCTGAACCAGAACAAACAAATAAATAAAACAAATCAATTTAGTCCTATTTCTATATCAGTTTGATTAATTACAGAAACAGGTGTTTAAGGATATTTTTCTGTGATTGATGGTAACTAATTGCATCAGGCACCTCAGTATTAAGTTGATAAAGTTGAAAGAAATGACTCAACTATCAATTCTGGGAGCTATCTCAGATCATATCTACTTGCATTTATAGCAGACAGCATTCAGAAGCCAGGCCCCATCTAAGAACAGAATTTAATACTGAAGGAAGATTTTAGGGCTGCATGTTCTCAGGCTTTGATTTTTTTTGTTGGTTCCTTACTACTGTAATAAGTGGTAAGAATCCTGAGAGAGCAATTTTGCATAATAACACACAGTCAGCCATGTAGTAAGGTAGGTGTACCAACTGGGAGCCTGAGAACTGAAAACTGCTATAAAGCAGTAGTTTCTTCAGTTTTCAACAAAAAGCAACTGATTAGGGGAAAATTTGTTGGGAAGAATGGGAAGATAATATGACTTATCTGTTAACAAAGCCAGGCTGGCTTTATTGGACTCATATGTAAATTTATATTTATGCATTTATTTATGTCTTTAGTTCAAAATAGTTTGTTTGTTTTTTTTTTTTTTGTTTTTTTTTTTTTTTTCTTCTTGGAGTAGTCATGATTCTTGTTTTAAATATGCAGTGTGGGCATTTGATTTGAAGCACACCAGGTTTTCATGATAAAAATGGCGATAAAAGGGAAATGTCTCTGAAGTGCCCTTCTCAGTTCATCAACATGAATCAGCAGACTGTGGCTCTCCCGCAGCTGAGAACAGAGATCTATCTGACTGTGATCTCTTTTCCATGGTAGTGCCTACATAGGTTCAGGGTTTCTTTCCTTTTTTATTTCCATAAGAAGTTATATTCTTTCAAGTGTGTTATTGCTGCTTCAGTGCCAACATTTCTTTTGTCTTTCAAGCAAATTAATGTATAAGAAATGGATATCTGTTCAGTTAAACTTTTTTATGGAAAAAGACAAATTGAGTGTGGCTCACATCAGTACTCACACAGTTGAAGAGATTTTATCTCCTTCTTTTAATCTTGTCAAAAGGAGAGACCTTGCCTGCACCCTGGTAGAACTTGGCCCAGTAGTGGATATTTGGGGAGGTGGACTTTAGAGACATTCAAGTATTCAGGTATTTAGATATTCTGTTAATATATACAATCCAGGCAAACCAGAAACACAGTAGCTCCTTCTGCAGCCTCCAGGTATTTTATTTTACTCCAGGTAACTAAAAAGAGATGGCCCTTTACATCCAATGTCAGACCAAAGTCAGAGAATGGGACTCACCTCCAGTGAGGTCCCTAATGGCACAAGGAAGTCAAATCATCCCAAGCCATCAGGCACTAATGAAGTGCAATGATGTCTAAGGAATACCTCTGAGAATAATGTCTTCCCAAGGACTACGTAGGGATCATAACCTTGCTGGATAACCACCAGATCAACTGTTTTTGTGCTTGAATGCTGCTTGGCCTGGGAGGATATCAAAACAAAACTTAGTTAGGAGTAATAACGTAGTATTAACTTTCAAAACTATACTCTTCAAATGGTATTGTCTGCAGGTATGAGCCATCAATGTGATCTAGGAACCACCTTCAAATTTCATCAGGATTCAGCAATATGCACCTTGGCTGAAATTATAATTCATGGGTGCATGTAGATACCTGAGCCAACAGATTCCATCCTTCTCGTGCTCAGATCAACAAAGACTTAGGACTTTATCTTCATTAGTTGTAAATGAAAGCTGGTGTTAGAGCCATTTTAGGATGAGGTTCTTTGACATCTCTAAATGAGCCGAGATGATCCCTAATGAAAAATAATAACTGTTTAAGATAAAGGTTTGCACTGCTGAAAAGGAAAGCACCCAGATTTACTTTTCAAACAGGCCTGAGGAAATACATGCTGATGGCTTATATAGCATGCATGGCAGGTTGCATATTACTTAACTGGTTTAAAATCAGTGCAAATGTTTTGTCTAAAGTGATCATAAACCAAAGTTAATAACAAACCCCATCAAACTTGTCAAAACCACTGAGGTTTCCTTCATATATGCTTGTACAATTATCACTTGGTTTTAGAGCTTTTAGAATTCAAGTGACAAATTTTGAGGGATTTTTATGGTTAGCTATTGAACCATTTCTTTATTAAGGAACTAAAAAAATGGTATTTGAACTATGTTATAGAAGATATAAAAAAATATTTAATAAAATCAGTGCTAAAACAACACAGTTGGGCTGAAGTTGCTGGATTGCTACTAGCAACAATACTAATCTTTGTAGTGGAGCTTAACTTGTGTAACACTTAATCCTGATAGTAATACAGCAAATCCACTTAGACTCTATAATTTATTTTACCAATTTTCCTTTTTTATCTATTTATTGAACTTCTTTAATGGAAATTGTCCATATGTGATACTGGGTGTGCTTCATTTATTCTGGATTTCCTTTGCAGCTTCATCTTGTGATAGAAGTCTACAAGAAGTCTAAAAGCACAAAACAGGAGACCAGTATCTTAAAAACATGGATCCTTTTCCTAAAGAAAACCACCCATGAACAACTATAAATACTTGAAAACTGTAACGGCAGGTTATCAAGATACATTTCTAGATATTTTTATTATTTCTCTAAAGATTTTATATATACAGAAATACGAATATATATATACAAATAATATATATGTAACATATATATATATGTGTGTGTGTGTGTGTTATATATATATAACAATTTATTTCAAAGAAAAGTCCACACAGCTATATTTGAAAAGCAAATATTTCAGTTGATGCTTAGTCCCAGTCACCACAGTATTACTGTTTATTGGTGTAGTTTATGAAAAAGAAATGCCAGCTGCCTCATTACATCATATTGAAGTGTTCCAAGATCTGACACAGATGTTTTGGACCATAGAATTGAGGGAAAAAATTGGGTGTACCCGTATTTATGCAGCCTGGTGAGAGAATGCATTCCAGTAAGTTAAGGTTATTTTGGAAAAGTCTTACATGTTTATTTCAATTGATGTTCAGTTGAAACAAAAATATTTCTGATGGAGGAAAACTTTATTCCAATGGTTCCAGAAAAGCACAGCCCATACTTTCGCTATGTTTTCTATACACTTTATATCTTTTTGCTGGCCATACATATGTTCAACTTTATAGTGCAAAAGGAATAGAGGTCTTTCATTCGAACTAATGGGCTTCTAATGAATTCTGTGAATGCTAATATGTCCACAATGCATTTCATACAGCTGATACATAATGCTCTACTTCTAAAATGGGTCTGTGTAAATTAACTTTGAAGGGTGTACATGCCGGTCTTTCACCCAGTAATTGCATGATGTGAACCCCCACAGCAGCTGATTTCAGAGTTCACCCTGGCAGATCCTTGATGGTGGAAATTTGCCACGAGGTTACATCACCTTCCAACAAACCACATGTGCATGACAACAGTCAGCAAACAATTACTTAAAACCCTATAATATAATTCGTAATTTGACATAATAGGCTTTTCTTTCAGGGTTCACATTTCCATGACAAAGCCTGGGGAATTGGGGCATTTCTGCAAACAAGCACAGGCTCTGGACATCATCAGTAGGGGAGATGGCCTTGTCCCTTCTCTCCTCAGTGCTCCAGGCTTGCACAATTTCTCTACTGCCTGGAACTTGGGACTCAAACTGTGCCAGTCATCATTTTGGAAAACTCATTAAAATGCTCCTATTTATTTCTTTTTAGCCCTGAGCGAAGCCAATGCCCATCTTATGTTTTCTCTAACAAGTCAGCAAGGGGGGAGGAAAATAAACCTCCAGTCATGATTTATGGAAACAATAACACTTCCCTGAGTTTTAAAAACACCTGAAAGCAAATGTCATGCCCGTGCCTCCTCTCCAGCTCTCTGTGATATTTTCCATTCTCCTGTGTTACAAAGACTAGCAAAGGCTGAGTCTCAGGAAAGACGTGTTGTGGTAAAAGTATTTCTGCTTTAATCTAATATTCTCCAGCAAGGTCACAAATCACTAGCTATGCAACATTTGAAAACTACAAAATTTTCGCAGATTCAGGCCTTGAAGGCCTTCTGTTTTCATTGTTCACAGGCAGAAATCCTTGACATATATACAGAAGATAGATCAGTTTAAATTCTCTCTCTCTTCCTCCTTTCCCTCCTCACTGCTTTTAGACAAGTGATTTATTTGAAAAATGTGTGACTTTTCTAATCATCCGTTTATGGGGCGAGTGTTTTCTGTAGCAATAAAAGGACTTAAGGCCAGCAAGGAGAAATTATGCAGCTTCTATTGTAAAGGAAATGTAAAATAATTGCAGTTTTATGTGGGGTGAGGACACTTAGAGGAATGTGAAGTCTTTATCTGCAGATGTGAGTTAATGTATTGTTTAGACTGCGGCTGCCAGAGGAAGATGTGAATAAACAGAAGGTCCTACTTTCCATAAGGAGCAAAAATTTTACTTTTTAGTCTTGTTTTCAAATTAACTCAAAGGTGGGAAATGGACTTTTTCTGCATATCTTTTTTTTTAAAAGAAGGAGAAAAAAACGTTTTTCAGAACTTAGCAAGTTGGGAATATAGAAGGGCAATAGTGACGTTGTTACACACAATACTGCTGAATCACAGAAAAAGGTTATAGGCTACTTACAGACAGCACACATTAGCACAGAGCCACAGAATGTGGTTTTCAGGAATGAAGTAACTTACACAGAAGGGAAAAGAGCAACTACCATGAACAGTGAAAGTGTATCACCAGAGCTGTCTGCAAGGCTGTTGATTTTAGGCTGTAGCTATTACCTTAATTTGCTCTTCCTTCCCTGAGTGTTCCTCTGTGCGGTTTGTTTTCACAGCCCCCTGCCCAGACTCAGGGGCAGAGGAGCCCATAGGTTCAAATGAATGATAATGAGCATTGTCAGAGAGGCAAGAAAATTGAGTCCTTGCTCTGGCTGCCTGGCCAAGAGCTGCAGGAGCTAATTGTGTCAATGGTAATGAGACCGAGCAGGCAGCAGATGCTCACGTGCCTTTACAATCCAAATCCCACCAACAAATTCCTCCCACAGAAACTTTGAAGGATGTCTTGGCACCCTGGAGATGGTGATAGACCCGGTCTCAGCCACATGCCACCTGCTAGAGCCATTGTTAAAAAAAAAAGGAGGAGAGAAAAAAGTGCCTATTAGGATAACAAAGTTGTTTGCTGTCTCTGGCAATGACTTTATGGCACTAGTTTTACCATACTGCAGCTATTGAACAAAAAAAAAAAAAAAAAAAAAAAAAAAAGGAACATCTGATTCTTTATACTGAAACATTTTCACTGAGCACTGTTAACCACTTACTTGGGAAGCCAGATGTTCAGTTTATGTTACATATTCTGCTGAAGAAACGTGCCTGCCTTTTTCCCATTACAGCTCCCACTGTGTCTGCTTCCTCCAGCAGGTTTAAATTTTCACGTGTTTTCCCACTACACTGGAGCTGGGAGCATGTTTTCCTCTTTTTTCCCCAGAAAAATCATGAAGAAAAAAGTGCAGATACCCATGTGGAGTACTGTATAAATATTTACATATTTATTTAAAATAAAATAGACAACATACTTGTCCCTTATTCACAAAGCAGGCTGGGTGGTGGATTGTGCCTGAGGTTTTGAAGAGAGAAAGGCCATTATGGGTTCCCTAAAGACAATACTTTTTAATGCAAGCTTGCTAAATTCTGCAGTAGAGAGAGGTTTAGATCCTTCCAGGAAATATTTGCCCAATAGCAGCTTTTTCTGGAGAAATCTGACGAAATGTCCTTTCTTGCCACAAAACTTTGTGTCCAGCTTTGCAGTCCTGTGGGGCTCACTCTCTTCAAGACATTTGTAACTGACTCTGAAGCTGTTAAAAATCTTTCTGAGCATTGGGCTGGTTCCCTGTCAGCCTCAGCATCAAAATCATAAAATCATTAATGTTGGAAAGGGCCTCTAAGACCATGAAGTCCAACCACCAACCTGAAGCTGGCAGATCCATCAGCACCACTTCTACAAAGAAGGCAAAAGCATCTTAAAAACTCTGCAGTTACCTCTGGCTCCACCATGGCTGGACATGGCTGAACTCTGGCTGTGCTGAAGATGATAGACCCATTTCCTTCTTGAGAGACTCTGACATCCTTGGAACATTTTAGTCACTAGCAGCTGCTGGAAGTAGGTACATGAGTGGATCTGGATCATTTGGCTTAGGCTGCCAGTGGAAGACTGAACATGTGCTTTTTCTGGTAAAAAGACACTTGAAACACCAATTATGCTCCTTTTTTAAAATTCCCAGGGGTAATGGAGGATGTTATAGCTCCATGAAAAGCTTGGCTTGAGCCAGTAATTTGACAGACTATGTACTGCAGCCCTGACTAAATTCACATCTACACCAAACTTCAAACCTTTTATGTCACAGAAACCTCACTCCTTCAAAGAAAAATATCTCAAATGCAGCTGCTTCTTTCTGCTCTTTATAAAGAGTGGCCTTGAAAGCATCATCACATCCTAGATAGTGTGTTGCAGGGTAGAAGAGCAACACATTTGTCAAAGCAGAGTAGCAGCAGTTTAAGACACAGAAAGCCTTTCAAATTTACTCATGTGAAGTATTTCAAATTCCAGTGCATGTGGTGTATGAGTTAGCTAACATCTGGAATAAAAGCAGATGTTGGAAATCCAATGTCTTTGTAGGACCGATTACTGTACCTCAGGCTGAGAGCATAGATGTTTCTGGTGCTTTCCCTGTGGAGAAAAAAAGAGGTCTGGGTTTTTTGTCTACAGTAGTGACCAGATCAACCCATAGTGGCTGCACCACTAGAGCACAGGAGGTGAACAAGCACCTTTGTTCCTTGAGTTCCACTCTGCATGAACCAAAGGTTGTGGCCACTGTCCTCTGCAGGCTTTGGCTCCCTGCATTTCATGTATTTCAGTTGCAGGGATGATAAGAAAGAAAAAAATGGTGCCTTAGGAAAAGGGTGGTTCTATCTGTTCTACACAACAGGACCTACAGCTTGCTTTGGGTGGCTTGGTAAGAGAGGGGAATAGAGGAGTGGGAAAGAAATGTGTTGCAGTCCTGACTGGTGCCTTTTCTCCCAAATATCCATAATGCTCAAACCCTCTTTTGGCTCTAGTGTATGTGTTGCTCCTAAAGGCAGTTTTGGGTAAACAGCTATCAATTAGAGACATTTTACTTCATGCTTTAAAAGGCAACAACTAAACAAAATGACAAATGCATTAAAATGATCAAACAATGGAATTTCCATTGTATACTCTGCCATATTAACTAACCCTCAAAAGAATTCAAAAGCATCTGCTGATATATTGCAAGTATTTGTTTATAACAGAGATCCAGTAAACTGTAAGGCTTATGCATATTTCTCTTCTTCACTTGGTAAATCTTTGAGAGATAAAAGTTTTATTGGTGCAGAAAGAGACTGAATTTCTAGGTACTTACCATGCATGGGACATATATGGGTTTATTCACATTTTATACACACAGTGCTGCATTGCAAAACTGCCTTGGAAATTTACTCATGTAGCAGAAAACACGATCCCCTGCCCTTTGCTACGATGATTGATGATAATGTAAAACCTAATTTTAAACTCACATTTCAAAAACTTTCTCTGCCATCAGCAGGTGTATAGAATTTGGTGGTTTGATGTATTTTAATGATCAGATCTTTTTTTAAGCAAGTAGAAAAAAATGACAATTATAGGTCAGGGCTCTGAACCAAATTTCATTATTTACTCCTTCTGAGGCTTGGACTTTTGTTCCAGGGCTTTGACTGGCTGTTTGCTAGGGCAGGAAAATACTTTTTCCTGGTACAGCTATTATTACCTTTACCAAAAGTCTTTTGGATGTCTCTGAGGTGACAGAATGGCCTTTGAAACAGCTCGTGGAGACACTGCACAGTAGGGGCAGTATTCTGATGAGAACAGATACTGTTAAAACAGATTATCTTCAGCAGGAAGTACTGTAAGGCTTAGGTATACATGTATATAGTCAAGATATGGACTTTGTGGAGGTCAGGATTGATAACATTACGTGGACTTTTGGCTTTTCTGATTTTTCTGCCAGAATCTCTGACCCCATTTTTGACTGCCTTTTGTGGTGAACTAGGTAACTGATGTCTGAGAGACATTGTTTAATATTCCACAGATCAAAATACGTGCTCTGCCTGAGATATTTGGTCTCAGCTAAGAAGTCTGTGATGCAGAGGCCGTATTTTTGACAGGCAAATGGTCTTTTCTGCCTTTAATATGTCTTCAAGTAAGTCAACCTCTGATGTCCCTGATGTTCTGAGAAGAACATCAGGTATAAGCATGACTGATGAGATAGCAGATTGAACAAATATAACATTAATCTGTGATGAGCTCTGTTATATGGTTATCTATTAAAAAAATAATAAATGGACTGAAATGTCAGCTTTCTTATACCCACTCCAAAGAACAGCATCATATTTACCTTTGATCAGCTTTCTGGGACCAAGAGTGAATATAAAATGGCAACACACATTTGGCTACAAGAATGCCCCTCACTCAGTCTGGACTCATGCTGCAGCAGATGGAAGTATTAGTTTTACTTTGGGGAACAGGCTTGTAGAAGAGGAAAGGAGGAAGAGAGAGGGAGAGAGGAAGAGAGAAGCAAAGGGAGACAAGTAAGAGGGAGAGATGAAGCTCCTCGGTTTTGTCATTCATTGTGACTAAAATGTTCTTTTAAAATACACTACTGACTTAGGAAGACTTGTCTTTCACATTCATTGCACAGGTGTCAAATAAAATTTTATCTTGCAATGTCTTGTGCAGTGGAGCATAGCTCTTGTGACATTTTGTAACATAATGCAACGTAAGGTAATAAATCATACAGAAGTGAATAAAACCTCATTTTTGTGTATGTGTCTTGAGGAGGGGAATGAACCCAATGGCACAGTGCTAATTTTACTGCGCTTCTGTCATTGTTAAGATTTTTTTTTCTCTCCCATCCTTATTGAGGGACTATTTATCAAAATAGTTCTTCAAAGTAAAATTCTTTTTCACCTAATTTTTGCATATATATTGTGCATCTAGGAGATCATAAACTTTTAGAAGAAAATACAAGCTTGAGAGCTCAGTAGAACTCCTCAGAATAACAAGACAGACTTTAAAGTGTATTGTCCACAGAAATAAACCTCCTTTCAGCTAAAGTGAAAAATAATTAATCTGTTGTGCAGCTGTGATTTCTGAAGCAGCACTGTAGGCAAATGAAAGTGCAATTTAGAGTCAGTTTGTTTTTCCTTCGGTACATCAGTGAAGAGTTGGAGTGCAACTTTTGGGAAGAGTCTTGTGGGGACTGGGTGTGTTTTAGGTGGGAATAACTGAGATTAGCCCTCAGGAGGCCAGCAGCACTCCTGTCATGAGCCCAAGAGCTCACAATACCGCGCTCACTAAGAAGCATCTGCTGCCTGCACGTGGGACTCCCTCTTTTCTTTGTGAGGGAAGTCTGTCATGTCAAAGGTGGACTGGAGTTTAAGAGACTTTCAGACAAAACTTTTTCACGGGATGTTGGAGGTACCAACCTTCGGAGTGCTGTGATTGCTCCTAAGCATCTTAGAGAAGCATCATTTCTAGAAATGCTACATGCTTAAATATTGCTCCACCTAAGCAAACAAACTGAAGATTATCCTCCTTCTCACTTGCAGCTTATCAAATGAAAAAATATATAAAAAAAAGGAAATTGAGGCTTTTTTCCTTACTTTAGTACAGAATTCAGGTTAAGGACTATTGTGCCAATGACATTTTATCATCATTATAAGTGCAAAAGGTCAGTTGCAAGACAGGGTGGACTTAAGTGATAATATGGCATGTAATATGACTAATAAAGTTGTAAAATAAATTGAAAAAGGGAAAAAAAGAAAAGAGGTGCAGTAATTCCTATTGGTAGGTATTCTGCTCTCTATTATTATACAGAGTGTGTCTCTGAGAAAGACCAATGTGACAGAGTGGAATTGCTACTTGGAAAGTGATAAAAATTGCATAAAGCAAGTTCTGCATATCTAAGTCTACTAAACAGCTCCTTGGAAGAACATGTAATCACTTAAAAGTATACATAATAGTTTTAAAGCAGTGGAATTATTTTTACTATGAATTATTCATCTCCTGTACTCATCATGTAAAGGGATGGTGACTTCTTTTATCAACAAAATACTTTTTATTGACACTAAGAACAGCATTTAATTGAACCTCTTTCCCCAATTATCGTCAGAAAAGAGTTTACACTGGTACTTTGGAAAAATGTTTTAGGAAGATTTATCAGAGCTGCAAAAAAAGCTGTCCATGAACTAATGGAATTATACTATCTTTGAATTCTCTCCACCAGAACTTAGAATGGTCACTAATTCCTTTCTTTGCTCTTTTGGTGTTTGCAAAGGGGTCCACTAAAGCCTGAATTGATATAATTATTGGGTTGGATTGTTAGAGATTTAGGCCAGATGGCTATGGGTTTCTAAAGTCCCAGTTGCTTGTGTTAGCTTTTCTAGTTTGCCTATAGGGTTTGGGGATCAGCAATTTGAAAGGGCTGCAAACTTGTAAAACAGTATTATTCATGGGGGCAGAATGTTCATCAGCGTGACCCAGTACTAAATACATTCATTATGGGCATTTCTATTCTGCACAATTTGCCACACGGTGCTAGTTTGTGGAAGAAAAAAAAAGAGACAATGGCTTATAAAATGCTTTTGAATGCTTAAAAAGAAGGAGAGTTCACACTGAGCCTCCTCTGCTTTCTTTTTCAGCAAAAACCTTCTTAGTGACTTTGGCTGAGCTCTGCTGAGAGTAAGTAAATTGGGCAAATAAGAGATTTACTCTTTACATTTTTGGATATGCCGTGGGGAGGAACATAAGAGAGGGAGAAGAGCAATAAAAGAGTGATGCTATCCTTATGGGCACTGCTAATAAACAAATGGACAAAGTTAGCAGAAAAACAAAGAGAAACACAGCAAGCCCGTGGATAAAATTATAAAAGCATGTGTAAAAAGGAAGTAGAAGTCACATAAATAGATACATTTAAAATGAGAAGCATGCAGCAGCTTCCATGTCCTGAATGCAGCCTGAAGCTCACACGTGGATCTGTAACATTTCTGGTGTGCACAAAACACATGCTCGACTCAGACACAAGATTATATTTTTGTGTGCAAATGTGTGGGAGTTTAAATAGTTTCCTGCAACATCAGAGAGGGGAAGAATTTTGTCATTTTCTAAACAATCTCTCTTGTGGCTTCTTTTCCTTTAAAATACTTGGCATGTAGAAGGTGTGCTTAGCACAGACTGTCACGGTGGAGCATGAAGTGCTATTTCAAATAGGATGAAAAAGATCATCTGAAGTAGCACTGGAGCAGCAAATAAAAAAGCTCAGAGACAATCGCGTACACGAGCACACAGAGGGACGGAGCTCGGGCAGAGGCAGCCGCGCTGAGAGCAGAGATGCTGCGAGAGGCAGCCGGGGAAGGACGGGAGAACGCAAAATGTTCCTGACTTGGGAAGAAAGAGGGCAGGTCTGGTGGAGCGGAGGAGCTCTCGCAGGGCTCCGGGCAGGAGCACACACACCGGGAACACGCAGGTCGTAGGGAAACGGGCAGCAAGAAGACGCTCTGGCGGCACGGACAGCGAGACGTCACCCCCGGCCCTTTTACTAAGCAAACCCACTTAAAAGCTCCCAGCCAGTTAAACAAGGGGTATAACCCAAAAGTATGTAAATAAAGGCGCTCAGTCGCATTTCTCGTGGCAGGAAGGGGGAGGAATTAAAATCACCAAACCCCGCTTGAAACTGCCACGAAAATTCGGGGGGTGGGGAGGAGAGACGTTGATTTAAAGTTGCCCATTAGTCATTTGCACCCCCCAGCCCCCAGCCCCCATTCTCGGCGGGGGCTGGCCCAGAGCCGCCAGCGCTCCCCGGGCCCCCTGCCCTCCCCTCCCCTCCCTCCCTCCTTTCCCTCTCTCCTCCCCGGCTGATTGGCTGCACCGGGCTCGGCACAGGCCGGGCAAAAGCTTTGTCTGAGCACTTGGGAGTGAAGTTGCGGAGGATTTTAGGCTGGAGGCGGCGAGGGAGGGCGTTCAGTCGGGCGGCGGGCGCGGAGAAGGAGCGGGAGGACGGCTCCATCCCTGGATGCTGAGGGCGGGAGAGGAGCGCGCTGCCCCGGGGCGGCACAGCCCGGCAGAGGAGCGCCGAGGCCAATGAGAAAGAGTGGATTGCTTACGGATTGTACCTGGATGTCCCGGCACGGTGTGTATATATTAAAAAAAAAGAAGAAGCAGAAAGTTTTCTGAACTGTAAGTAATTGATACTTGGCTGGTTAGAGAAAGGCGTTTTCAAGCTGGGAAGAAGGACCAGATGTGCTTTGGATTTAAGGTACCGGAGGAAGGCAAAATAATTGCTTTTTAACTTATTGGGAGAAATTAATTGCAAAAAAACTTACAAATGTATCGAATCGGCGGTAAAATGCACTTTTTGCTCGTTTTTGCACTGATCATAATATCTTGCAATGATGCTGTGCTGGGCAGGAATTTGAAATACAGGATTTACGAGGAGCAGAGGGTTGGATCAGTAATTGCCAGACTATCGGAGGATGTTGCTGATGTTTTGTTGAAAATGCCTAACCCTTCCTCAGTTCGGTTTCGAGCCATGCAGAGGGGAAACTCTCCCTTGCTCGTAGTCCGTGAGGATAATGGAGAAATCAGCATAGGAGCTAAAATTGATCGGGAACAACTGTGCCAGAAAAACTTAAACTGCTCCATAGAGTTTGATGTGATCACTCTGCCCACTGAACATCTGCAGCTTTTCCATGTTGAAGTTGAAGTGCTGGATATTAATGACAACTCTCCGCAGTTTTCCCGAGCTCTAATCCCTATTGAGATATCAGAGAGTGCAGCTGTAGGAACTCGGATCCCTTTGGACAGTGCTTTTGATCCAGATGTGGGGGACAACTCTCTTCACACTTACTCCCTTTCTGCAAACGATTTTTTTAGCATTGATGTGAGAACCAGGACTGATGGCGCTAAGTATGCAGAGCTGGTTGTGGTCAGAGAGCTGGATCGTGAGTTGAAGTCCAGTTACGAACTCCAGCTCACCGCCTCTGACAAAGGGGTGCCTCAGAGAACTGGGTCATCCCTCCTGAAAATCAGCATTTCTGATTCCAATGACAACAGCCCCGTGTTTGAGCAGCAGTCGTATATTATTCAGCTCTTGGAAAACTCTCCTATTGGGACTTTGCTCATAGACCTCAATGCTACCGATCCAGATGAGGGCGCCAATGGGAAGGTCGTGTACTCCTTTAGCACTCATGTGTCTGCCAAGATCATGGAAACTTTTAGGATAGACCCAGAAAAAGGTCACCTGACCCTGCTGAAGCAAGTGGACTATGAAGTAACCAAATCCTATGAAATTGACGCCCAGGCTCAGGATATGGGGCCAAATTCTATTCCAGCTCACTGCAAAATTATAATTAAAGTTGTGGATGTGAATGACAACAAGCCAGAAATCAACCTAAATCTGATGTCCCCAGAGAGAGAAGAGGTAGCTTACATTTCTGAGGGGTCACCCCTGGACACCTTTGTTGCCCTGGTCAGAGTGCAGGATAAGGACTCTGGTGTGAATGGAGAGATCGTTTGTAAGCTCCATGGGCATGGCCACTTTAAACTTCAAAAGACTTATGAAAATAACTATTTAATCTTGACTAATGCCACTCTAGATAGGGAAAAGAGGTCTGAATACATCTTGACTGTAATAGCAGAGGACAAGGGAACGCCAAGTCTCTCCACAGTGAAACACTTTACTGTCCAAATCAGTGATGAAAATGACAACCCACCCCGCTTCCAGACAAACAGATATGAAGTTGTTATCTTGGAAAATAACTCTCCTGGAGCATATATCACATCAGTCACAGCCACAGACCCAGATCTGGGCGACAACGGGCAGGTGACATACACCATTTTGGAGAACTCTGTTTTGGGAAGTTCTATAACCACCTATGTAACCATCGATCCCTCCAATGGGGCCATCTATGCCCTGAGAACCTTTGACCATGAAGAAGTAAATCAAATTGTCTTCGTGGTCCAAGCTAGGGATGGAGGGAGCCAGCAGCTCACTAGCAACACCACAGTCGTACTCACCATCATTGATGAAAATGACAACGCTCCCGTCATCGTGGGGCCAGCGCTGCGCAACAGCACGGCAGAAATCTCCATCCCTAAAGATGCTGAGACTGGCTTTCTTGTCACCAGGATAAGGGCTACAGACAGAGACTCTGGTATGAACTCTGAACTCAGCTGCTCCATAGCAGCTGACAAGGAAAACAGCATCTTTGTGATGGATCCCCAGACTTGTGACATCTCTATCAATGTGAGTGTTGAATCAGTTCCAGCAAAACAATGGGAGTTTTTGGTGATAGTCCAGGATAAAGGCAGCCCTCAGCTTAGTACTAAAGCACTTCTAAGATGCACCATTTTGGAGCATGTTTATTCATTTTCAAGCACCGAGGCAACTTTGGTAAGCCAACCCTCCCTGGACATCTCCATGATAACAATTATATCCTTAGGATCGATATGCGCCGTGTTATTGGTTATTATGGTTATCTTTGCCACGAGGTGCAACCGAGAGAAAAAGGACACCAGGTCTTACAACTGTCGTGTGGCCGAATCAACCTACCAGCACCATCCCAAACGTCCCTCCAGGCAGATCCACAAAGGGGACATTACGCTGGTGCCCACGGTTAATGGCACTCTGCCCATCAGATCCCACCACAGAGCTTCTCCGTCGTCGTCCCCAGCCCTGGAGAGGGGCCAGATGAGCAGCAGGCAGAGCCACCACAGCCACCAATCACTGAACAGCCTGGTCACCATCTCCTCAAACCACGTGCCTGAAAATTTCTCCCTGGAACTCACCCATGCCACACCAGCTGTCGAGGTAAGGTCCAGAGCATGGTTTTGCACATCCATTTATGCAGACATACATTTGGAAGCATGCACGCCCGCCTGCGTGCAATCTGTGAGAGCAAGAGGCAGCCAGGCCTGTGCCTCATGGGAATGTGTCATGGATTTCTCCTCGATGGCACAGCTTTTCAGTTTTACTCCAGTGTCAACAGATTACCCTGAGGAACAGTGTTAAATCTATTGTTAAGAGCATTATTCTTTGGTTCTTCCCTGTAAGGTCAAAAAAACGGAGTGGAATGTAGTGTTTTGCACTGGTTAACTGTTCACTCTTTCTTCCTTGCCTTCCCTCTTCCTCCCCTCCGTACAGCTCCAACTGAGAGAGAGTGCCTGAGTATTTATATTCAGAAACAATCTTTATTAATGGGAGTGCAGAACTAAAACCCTCTGACACAGTTCGAGTACAGCTGCAATAATATATCATCACCATATCTCAAACTTTGAGACTCCCTGTCTCAGTTTTTACTGCAAATGCTGGGTCGTGGCTTAAATAAATGAGAGCTATGTCCTGGTAACCTTTTACATGTAAAGCAAGGCTGTTTTGTTCTGAGTTAGGATCCTGGAATGGTAAAGGCTTGATTGTAATATATTAAACCAAAACAAAACTCTATCTCTGTTTAATTGCTTGTTTTACTTGTTAAGGAATAAATTATTATGAATTCAGAGGCTAATAATGAACAGCAGTGAACTTCCTCATTTTTCAGATGTTTGCTGTGTCAGACACTACCAAATAATCTATTGTACTGCCTTATATATGTGCAGGAATTTGATTTAATTAAATCTTAAAGGAGAAAAAAATAAACCACAAACAAACCTGAGAAGCAAATTAGTGGTTTCATGGCTAGGAGCTTGAGCTTTCATTTCAAGGAATCAGTCTTTTCACCTTTTCTTTAGCAGGTTTCTCAGCTTCTCTCGATGCTTCACCAGGGCCAGTATCAACCAAGGCCAAGTTTTCGAGGAAACAAGTATTCCAGAAGCTACAGGTAAGAATCCAGCTTGTTCTGCTGCGCGTGAATGTACATGGACGAGAAAATACAGCATGTATTTTTAAACAAAAAGTGGACTATAGCATACTTGAGATAATGTAATTTTCCACAATTCTCTTTACAGATATGCCCTGCAAGATATGGATAAATTCAGCTTGAAAGACAGTGGCCGGGGTGATAGTGAAGCTGGAGACAGTGATTATGATTTGGGGAGAGAGTCTCCAATTGACAGACTTCTTGGGGAAGGATTCAGTGACCTTTTCCTTACAGATGGGAGAATTCCTGCAGGTAAGAGCACAATGGAAGCTGAGCAGTTTATTTACAGTTCTGCCTGGCTGTCACTTTGATAATACTACTACTGAGAAAGCAAAAATTCTTTAGCTTTCAAGTCCTTCCTTTTTAGCTTTGCTTCATGATACTAAGTTGAAGCCTTGATGTATCCACTAAAATGAAACCTCAGCTACAACTGCAAATCTACCCAGAGCAGTGCCTACTTTTTCTGTTACTCACATCATGAGCTGGCTCCAGATTCCTCCTAAAAGTATGATCTGCTCCAAGTCTTTAGACTTTTAATGACTGGGTGGATGTTTTTGCAAAGCCAGGCAGTTGTGGTTTGTTAAAAATACAGTGAACTATAATTTTGGAGATAGGTTTTCCACAGTGGATTTGATCCATATGATACAAACTTTTGCCATTTAGAAATTGAGTGTGAAAGTGAACTAGAAATATGGATGGAGAAGAAAGAAAAGTGTTCTTCCCACTGAAAGATGAGTAGCAAGGGAAGGTTTGAAATATTTCCCAGATTTTAAATCTTCCAACCCTAATTTCTGGCAGCAGGAGTTTAAGAGGTACAAATCAGGGGCACAGGGCAGAAAAGAAAGAAAAATTAGAAAAGAGTGAGTGGCAGTAGGATAAACACACATACACATATTCATGTGTATGAAGTATTGCTTTTAAAATTATGCCCAAATAAAGGTTGAATAAAAGGTCATGGGAATTCATGCTTAGTACAGATAGAAGAATTTTGTAATTACTTTAATAATTATACAGCCTCTGGTTGTACCCTAGATCTTGTTCTTACTTCAGATCATATTTAGTTTTCCCTGTATAACCAGAGGGCCTGATAATTTCAGTAGGGTTCACTGAACCAAGTTTATAAATTTAACAAGTTTAGTAAAGTAATTTTATAAATGGAGGCCTTTTGCTTTGGGGGGATGGTGCAGCACATGGCCTTCCTAAAGTGACCCCCATGTATTAAGCAGGGTTGTTATGCTGGACAAGACAGAACGCCAAAAGTTCAAATTGGTTTTCTTATACATTTTAACTTTAAAGTTTTCTTTGGATATTTTGCTCCAATCTGGGTCTTGTATCACGTACCCAACCATTCACCCACCTCCTTAAATGTGCTCAAAACCAGAGGTCTTGAAGAGTTACTCTGTTTTTTAGACTAACCTAAATCTGGACTTCTAATATATTTTTATCCTCACTCTCCCTAACTCCTACTACTTATTCCACTGCCAGCTAGCAAGAGGCATGTCTCATTCTCTCCTATGCTTTAGCAAGGGGGCAGGGAGGGATCTGCTGGAGCTCTCAGCTGACCTGGGGAACCTGAAGTGCAATGGTGTTTGCACTGGCATCCAGCCCTGCTGCTGCCAAGAAAGAGTGATCCCTTTACAGTGGGCAACTGCAGGCTGCCAGCAGACAGGAATGGTTGTCCTCTTAGCTGGCTGAAATGCCCGTGACCCATTTTCAGCTCTTACAATTCCCTCTCTAAACAGTAAGCCTAAGGACAGGGTTTCCAAAAATGCCAGGCTAATTAAATTCAAAGTAAGGGAAACTCCTCTCAGTGCAGACGGAACTGGGTTGGGCTATCAGGATTGATATTTAGTCTCACCCAGATCTCCATTTACTGCTATATGTGGCCTTAATCCTTCAGAGAAGGCTGTTAAACCTGTTCAGATGAAAGCTGAATTGATCTACAATCCCAATATGTGAACAGGAAAAGAAAACTTCCTGAAGGTTTCCTGTTCTCCATTCTGAAAGGTTTTTGTATTGTCAGTCTGGACACAGGCAAAAATGCTATGGGAAGGTCCTTTCAGTTTGTCTGTTTAAGGTGGAACAAGAAAAGAATAGAGCCAGTCCCTCAAAACTGTCCACAAATTACATGGTCAAAAAGTTCCATAACTGTTTTTGAAAGACTTGTTTCTTTTTCTTTTTAAATCTTAACCAGCAAGCTTTAAACTCTGGATAAAAAAGAAAAAAGAGAAAAAAAAAAAAGCTGTTGTGCATCTGGACATTTTTAAATTCATTGCTGATTTAAGGACAGATTGTGCTACCATTCAGTTACTTCAGACTATCTTTTGATCTTATGTTCAGGCATCAGAATTTATTATTTTAAACCAAAACCATTCCTGATAACAACGGCTGCAAAACTGAGGCTAAGACAAGCTTCATTACTCATTAAATGCTAGACCACTGAAAGCATCTAATGAATTTAAAGGAGTCTTAAAGGAGTCTTCTTAATTAGAAGTGCAATCCTCACCTTCTGGGATGACTTGAGAACTGGTCATGGATCACTTAGATGTCTTTTGACAGTTCTAACTCTTGGGCATTTTCTGTAAAATGCCATACAGGGGAACAAACACTTGCGGGCATTTCAGTCACTTGTATCAAAACTTCAGCCACTGATATATTCTAGTTTGCTGTGCTTGTTTGAAGCTTCCTGGATCAGCAATTATTTTGCAATAGATTTTGCAATATCCAGGCTGCAGTCTGAGCTTGTAATCTTGAAGAAATTCATACCATTGCATGCATGACATGGAGAAAGTTTATACTCATAGGAATGGAAAGGCCATTAGGAAAGCAAACAATATGATAGGCTGTATAAAGTGCAAAAAAAAATAGTGCTGACAGTATGAGAGTAGGACTTTATAAATCACTAGTACATCCTTAACTGAAATACTGTGTTCAGTTCTGCTTACACCACTACAAAATTATTTTTTGATAAACGGAATGGATCCACAGCCAGATGGGAAATGTGTTGAGGGAGCAAGGAAAACTTCCAGGGCATGACTGCAAACATTTCTTTATGCAGTCAGTATATACTGAGAAAGAGCAAGAAACTCTATTCTGTGTGGAGTAATCTAACCATTAAGTGATTGAGTTTCTTATGGTCAAAATAGAATAATGCAAAGAGTTTGTCATTTCTGAAAGCTGTCTTATGAAGTTGGTGACCCCAAACCCATTAGAGTCCCAGCAGCACCCAGATCTTCTGCAGCATATCTGGCAGGCACACATCTAGCCTGAAGCAAGGCTTTGTGTCCTATGATCAGTTCCCTTTGGAGTGGAAAATTTAGTGTCTTTCCTGGCACATCCCTCTCTGCAGGTCTGTCAGATTGGGCTTTTCCTGTCTCTGCTTCCAGGAGCCATTCCCAGACCTCTTGGAATGTTTGCAAAGGACTCTTGCCGTGCCCTTCATGAGCTGGTTTGGACCAGTGTAGCACTCAGGGTTGCAGTCATTTGCCCCATCTTGTTGCTTCTACCTGAGACATCAAGAAACCAAGAAGCTGAGAGAGCAGCTCTGTTGTCTCCTGCTCTTCAGCTCTCATGACTGACCTGGATTCCCATCCAGTGGGTTGGAGCCCTCCTTATGCCAAGGCCTGAGCCAGCACAAGGCAGTAACCTGAGCTACAGAGCTGCGAGTGCACCTGAGAGTATAAATCCAGTATAAACACCAGAGTCACACAGGCTGGGAATTAGGCCCTAGGTATTCTGATAGTGGATTAAAATTTAACTGATTTAGTTAAAAAAGGTAATATGTCAGTGGATCGCCTTGTCAGAACAAAGGAGTTGTTTAATGGAAAAGGAGATACCTTTGCATGTTATTATTCTTTGCTCTTTATTTCCTCTGTCCATTTATTCCCACTTGATTGCTCTGATATCCCTCACTAGTTGCATGTGGAAGACTTCTCTAAAACTCAAGTGAGCACTTGAAGGTAGAAATTTCTTCCTTTTGTTTTATATTTTTTAATGAGCTAGAACTGTACAAAGGGCTTTTGTGGCTTCAAGCCACAAGTGCTTGTTTTTCCACCTGGAGTTCACATGTTTATCTTCAGCCTTAGTTGAGGGATTGCATTACTGTCTTACATGAACTGCATTGGTTGTTTTTGTCGTTGGCCATGGAGGCATCAGACCATTTGTTTTTGCCACCTTCCTGCACACAGAAGGTGAAACCCAACACCAGATTTGGACACCTCTGGGGAAGTTCAGTCCTGATGGCAGGAATCCCTGTGAGAGCAGGTGCACTGTGCAGCAGGAGGGGACAGTGCTCACTCTCTTGGTGTCTCCTCTCTTGCAGCCATGCGCCTGTGCACGGAGGAGTGCAGGGTCCTGGGTCACTCTGACCAGTGCTGGATGCCCCCGCTGCCCTCTCCCTCCTCTGACTACAGGAGCAACATGTTCATCCCTGGGGAGGAATTTCAGGCACCCCAGCAGCACCTGCAGCAGCAGCAGCAGCACCATCAGGGCCTTGAGGAGGATGCCCAAGCAGCCGATGCCGGGGAGAAGAAGAAGAGCTTTTCAACCTTTGGGAAGGACTGCCAGGGCGAGGAGGAGTCTGGGGACAGCTGCACCTCCTCCCTGCTCTCCGAAATGAGCAGCGTCTTCCAGCGCCTGCTGCCTCCCTCGCTGGACGCCTACACGGAGTGCAGCGAGATGGATCGCTCCAACTCGCTGGAGCGCAGGAAGGGACATTTGCCAGCCAAGACTGTAAATTACCCGCCGGGGGTGGCAGCCTGGGCAGCCAGCACGCATTTCCAAAACCCTGCCAACAACGGGCCCGCCCTGGGGACTCACTCGGGCGCGCAGCCTTCGTCCAAATGGCTGCCGGCCATGGAGGAGATCCCGGAGAATTACGAGGAAGATGATTTTGACAATGTGCTCAACCACCTCAGCGATGGTAAACATGAACTCATGGATGCCAGCGAGCTGGTGGCAGAAATTAACAAGCTGCTGCAGGATGTCCGGCAGAACTAATTGTTTCGAAAGGCTATTTTTCCATATTTGTGGAAAACTGGAAGGGGGGAGGAAAAAACCCAACAAAAAATAGACTGAGGAGAACTGGCATTGCCAACTAGTTGCATTTATCATAAATGTGTCTGTGTATGTTGAATATTAAAATACTGTATTTTCATATGTACACAATGCAAGTGTGATTATCTTTATCTGTATTTTAAAAATACATTTGTACCTTATATTTATGTGTAATTTAACAAATAAATTTTATTTTTGTACACCCACAGCAAGCATGTTTTCCTAAATGTATATAGATGATACTACCCTTGTCAAACTTAGAGCATTCTTGCCACACAGGCATGTTAAAAAAAAAAAGAAAAAAAAAAAAAAAAAAGGATATTGTTTTCCCTTTATTATGTCTTTCAAATGTTTCAAATACAAATTCAAAGCACTGAAAAAGTTATGCAAATGTTAGTTCCAGTAAATGATCCAACACCTTTTTTTGCAATGTTTTATAATAAAGAATTGTAACTCCCATGAAACCTAAAATGTCCTTTTTTATTTTTATGCTTTTGGTCTATAGAATCATTTTCTCATTTATTTAATGGATTATTGCAGGCTGAGGTCTGTCTTTGGCACATAAGTGTTTTCCCCAGTGAACAAATCATGGAATTCAGTGATGGGTCTTCCACTGTGATCTTTGAAGAAAATGTAAATTTGTTGTGCTGTTGTTACACTGCAAAGCCAGTTGAAGTCAGCAGTGTATACTTGAAAGACAGCAATAAAATCAGCTTTTCTGACCTCAAGCTGAATTCTGAATTTATGTAAATACAAAAATTGCAATGAACTGCTTTATCTTTGTAAATGACACCAAAATAAAAGGAATGTTGCATCTTCCAGAAAAACAGTTTTATTTTGCCTTTGCACAGCAGCTACATTTTTACATTAGCTGTATCCTCTGTTGTAAGTGTGCCTGTCTTTTATTTGCAAAGCAGCACAGAAATGTGTGAGCTTCCTAGAAAAGTGCAAGCCTGCTGGTGCATTCTCTGTGTCTGCACGCCATCCTTCCATAGTGGGGCTTCTCTCTGTCCTGAAGCTCCATGAAAAGTCATTTATGTTATGGTGCCATTGCTACCGCAGGGGTGATGTGACTAATATTGCTCAGATAAAAGTCAATGTCGTCCTTTTGGTTCCTTTTTTCAAGAATATTTTTTGTTAGCTTGTCATGCACAAGGAGATCTTTGTAGGAATAAACAAATGGATTTTGCAGTTGAGAAATATGGGTGGGTTTTGAACCCCCAGTGCTCATTTCAGGAGTGTTAAGAGATGGCCATAAAACGCTGTATTTTTGGCATTTATGCAGGTGCATATTTTGTAGGATATATATTTTTTGCCAGAATTGTGAAAAACTGTTGGAATAATCCATGTCAACCTGGGCATAAAACTGATTACATTCGTTCCTGAGAATTGCACTTGTAAAGCATCTTATAAAATATATATATATTTAATTTTAGATACAAAAATTCCTGCTTAATGTTACCCCCCAAAAAGCAAGAATTTTGTTGTGTGCATAAGCTTCATTTGTTTTCTTTGTGTGCAAGGAAACTTTAATCTCCTTATTGGTTTCTCAGTGCTGTAGATGGGACATTTGAAGATGTGTAGGCATTTGCTGACACCTGAACAATGGAAAGAGTCTCAGCTTGTTTACACATCAGTAGCTCATGCTATGCTGCTTTACTGGTTAGAGATACCTCACTTTGGGACCTCTCTTTGGGAGGTTTGTTACAGCACCTTTGAATGCCAACAGGACTTGAGTCTCATAGAGCTGCCCTCTGTTATTGAGAGGAAGAAATTGTAACACCTCATTATAATTTGACACCTCTTTCCTGTTTTTACCTGTGATTCCCACTAATAGGCATTGTTGGTCCCACAAGCCTCACCTGGATCCCATTCTCCCACTCCCCCTCACTCCAGGGGCTCAGACTGGAGCAGGCGGCTGTTCTATGACTGTTTGTCCTCTGGCTCTCAGGCTTGACTCGGGGCAGACTTTATAGCTGTGCCTCCAACCCCTACCCAGCTACTGCTGACAGGAGTCCTTGGTTGTCAAACTCATCCTGGTTTGTCACCTTGGCATGCTGAGGGCTGCCAATGGATCCCTTTGCCAGCATCTCAGTAAACCCACTGTGTCCAAGTTTGCACTCTGTCAGTGTGGGTTCTGCTCGTGCTGGGATTGCTCTCAGCTCCTGGTCCTCTTGGTGCTTTGAAACAGCAAGATCAGGCTGACTCTGAAGCCAGGATGCAGTAACAGTCCTAAAGTTCACAAGGGCATAACTTCCTCCTCCTTAACAAGGTTTCTCCCTTCTTCAATGTCCATTTTTAGCCCTGTTCTCCAAGTTCCCTCACCCTCACCTCATGTTAACTCCTCTTGGCTCTCTCACTCCATTTCCGTTAAACTCTCACCCACATACTAATCCTGCACAGCCCATAGATGTTTACAGAGTATACAGAGTTTACACAGAGTATACATAGATGTTTACAGAGTATATGGTATCCTGATAATCCTGCCCATGACTGAATTTCTGTCTCTTTTGTTGGATCTGGCTAGCACATCCCTCAAATCCTCTCTTCCCCTAAGTTTTTGATATGTGATTGTAATTACAATGTAATTGTAAGCTCCCTTGGATTCCTGAATTCCCAGTGCCTTTTTTGGGTGCCTGTACAGCATGGAAAGGGCTGACTTGCTTGGCTAAACCTCCCCACTGCTGACTTTTCACAGAAGTGGGAGGGTCAGGAAAGCGATTTTGAAGACAAAGCTCATGCCTGCTCAGTTATTTGATTCCAGCCTGGGCACACAGTGTGTGAGGTGTACAGGGGAACTGGTGGTTATGTTAAAAATGTACAAGGTGGTAGTATGAATATAGTTATTAAACTTGTAGATTATTTTTCTGTTGACCTGGATAAAACATTGCTGTCTGTTACAAAATCATCAGCAGAATATGCAACTCCCCTCCAAGTGGTATGGATTCCTCCATAAATAAATGCAGATAGCTGTTTCTCCTCATTTCTAGAGGAGGAAATATTAGACATTCAGGCTCAGACTGCTTTCTGTCTACAAGCTTGCAGGGCAGCTTGATAAGCTTCATTTTCACAGTCATATCATCCACTAGGGATTACCAACCTGTTTTAAATTTAAAACCCTTAAATCAGTTTATGCCTGCTGGCCTATGTCACATGGATAGTCTCAATGATTTAAAGAGCCATTGTTTGCAGAGAGGACTTTCTAGAAAAAGTAGATTGCAGTGAATTTATCTGGTAGCAATAGGCATCCAAATATCATAAAACACATAAGGTTTTCCTAGAGGGAATTTCTGTACCAACACACAGTAATAGTATTTGGTATATGCATTGCTGCAAGAATTCTGTCATATAAAGAGACCAGTCTCCAGGAGCAAGAGTGTTTATTTAGATTATATCTGAAATGCATTGGACTTTGAGTTGTATTTATTATTGATAGGAAACTTATTAAAAGATCTGTAGTAATGGCAGTAAATGAGAGAAAAATCTGTCTTAATCCTCCTTTGTTTAAAGTTCCTCTTTTTCTCAGGCTTCCTTTATAAATGAGAGAAATTATATAATATTTATATAAGTGTATGTACACATATGTAAAAACCCTAGCAGCAAATCTCTTCTGCGTAAAGAACAGGGAAAACTGATAGTTTGCAGATCAAACAAAATATATAATTAGTCTGGATTTGCTGCATTTTGACAACTAATAGAGAGTTAAGGGTTGCTGGTGTGGTTTAAGCACCAAACATGAGGATGATCATCATGCCCAGAACACAAGTTCCTAGTACTTCTCTACAGGCTTTTTAGTTTTATTTTTCTTGGTGGTATAATGACAGAAAAAGTTGTGAAAATTGGCAAATGGTAAATATCAAAATATCGGTTATCCCTGTAAGCATTCAAGGCCTGGTTGGGTGGTGGGGCTTTGGGTTGAGTGATCTAGTGGAAGGTGTCCTTGATTATGGCAAGGGATTGGAACAAGATGATCTTTAAGGCCAAACCCAAACAATTCCATGGGCTAGGGGAAATATTGAGACTTTTGAGCAAATGCAGTTTATTCATTGATGCTCAGCAACTACTTTTCTCCATGCTCGTGTCAGTTTTTTATATTCGCTTCTGAAATGGTTACGTAAAAAAAATGTACTGAAATAACAATCAGAGTTGTTTGGCCACTTATTTAAGTTGTGTTTAAGCACATCTGTCACTGCCGAACAACACTTTGCTATTAAGTGCCCATTAGGATAAACACATTGAGAGGATGTGGCTGTCAATAATGTCTTTGCTGCATTCTTCACCCTGCTTGTGTTTATAGTTGCTATGTCGAAGAACAGCAATAGAAATCAAACAAAAGCCACCACAAAATATTTAACCCCTACAGTTTCTTTACCCTTTTTAATGCAATATTGGAATTCATAGAAAATGCCAAGAAGGTTATTTTCTTTCTCTGCAACCAGCAGAGGATTTCAGTTTCCCAAGATTAGAAAGCGTGGAAGCCTCAATTTTTTAACATTAGGTTAACATAACATCTGGCCTAGGAGACTACAGTATACATGTGTCATCTTTCAATAATGCAGGCTGTTAGATATTAAGGCACAATTACTCTCCTTTCTGTATCCAAGGGTCAAACTCTGCCTGCACAAAAAACTTGGCCTGCAACATCTTCTACAATGCCATTAATAATAATAATAATAATAATAATAATAATAATATAATTACTTCAATCAATAAAAATATTAATAAAAACAAATGTGCTGTGTTTTTCATCCTGTAAACCATAAATGACTGAGCACTTGTAAAAGCAGTGGGGAGGGAGTAGTGGAGGGGGGCAGTGGTCCAAGTGACCTTGAACACTTACAGGTTACAGTGACGATTCCAGGCACATAAAATGGTGATGGGATACAAGCCATCCACAACACAACTATTCAGTGCAAAAATAGTATTTTGAATTGCAATTTTATGGAGGAAATTAATCTCCTTCATAGCAACTGAGTGTCCTAAGGTCATCATGGAGATTTAAGCAGATACCACAGAACCACATAATCCCAGAATTTAATTTAAAATTTCTTTGGGATCATCCAGTCCAACCTATGACCTAAGACCACCTTGTCAACTGGACTGTGTCACTGAGTACCACACTTCCCTGCTCCTGCTGGCCACACTATTCCTGATACAGACCAGGATGCCATTGGACTTCTTGGCCACCTGGTCACACTGCTGGAGTTCTGGCTGCTGACTGAACAGGACTGCATGTGTTCAGTCATCCTTAAAAGGAGGTTTTCTTTCTCCTGTGTATGGAAAATGAAAGTATCTCAGTATACATATTATATTCTGGTTATAATAACTTGTCTTACCCCTTTAAAAGCAATGATTGTATTTAGATCTCAGGAGAATTCAGACTCCTCAGTTACTATTATGTACAGCTAAAACAGCTAAGACAAGGAAAATAAGCAAAGTCTAGATAAGAGAAGATTGTGTTTGTGTCTCCTTTCCACAGGCTTCAGCTGATTTTGAAATAAAATGGTTTCTCCCTCTACATATAAAACGCATTTGTGATGTGTAAAGGTGCATTGCTATGAAACACAGGTGAAATGGAGGCATGTCTGAACCTGGTGATAATTTTATATGGAAAGACTCTATTTATTCCTGGGTGGGGTAGCAAGAAAAGCTGTTGCCCTGGAAAAATTCTAATTGTAAGAGTCTTCTGGTCTAATGAGCTGAAGATGGTGCCTATGTGTGAGGGATGTGTGGAAAAAGTCCATATTCAAATTAGCATAGTACTGTGCAAGAGGAAAAGGAGAGGAACAGGTTAAAAAAAATGGAATTTTTTTGCTAATCAGGCCTGTGTTGCTACAAGTAATGCTCGTTATCCACACTACTGGCAAACTGGGAGGTAACCTGGTTGTCTTGTATAAAAATGATGACAAACCACCACCACAGCAGATTAGTGCACCTCTGGCAAAGAATGATGGACATTTTTTTATTCAAATATAACGGAAGCACAAGCTTAGCAAATTGGCAGGCTTGAGACCACTTGGGCTTGTTTTGACCCATCTGGTTTTCTTAAATTCTTGCAATAATTAGGTCACCAAACTAGAAAGGACATGCTGTTTTGTATCCAGGCTAGAAAAATGTTTGTGGTGAAATGATTTATTTATACTCTTTTCAAAATATCAGAGACTGATATTATAATCCTTATACATCTTCATGTTTGGAAATTTTTTTTGTGTTTGTGTCTGATCTGACTGTGGAAAATCTTATAATTTAAGCTTTTAAATACTTTTAGAAAGAGGGTATAATTTGGGCATCTGCAGTTGCAGTGGTGCAATATGTGAATGGGGTTTGCACTGGTTCAAGGAGCCAAGTCATGCTTTTACAATCATCCCTTGTGATCCTAAAAATCTGTGAAACAAAATCCCAAATGTAGATGTGTTTGTTGAAGGGCAACCAAAATTCAGGTCTCTCTGATGATTCTTGTCTCACTTGCCATAGCACTTAGTGCAGCACATACTGGAGTACATAACTTCATATGGAAATAGCAGAGATTTATCATTGAAAACCTCTGTAAACTGAAAACTCAGTGGCTTCCTTCCATTGTAGATGGACAGCAGTAACACATTCTTATGCCCTGTATTACTCAACACAGATTTCTTCAACACTGTTTACAGAAGTCTACAACCAAACACTCTCAGAGAATATGCAGCAGTTTGAATTAACTGTGCAGAGAGACGTTTTCTAGCTTGCGTAGTTCTGCACTTTTGCATATATTAAATCACCTCATTGCTTCATATCACAGTGAAACTGCTTTCTGGAAAAGGTGTGCACGTGTCATTAACTGCAGTCTTAAAGTGCGAGTTTTAGACAAAAGAAAGCATGTAATATAATATGTCAGCAAAAAGCCAACAGGATTATTTCACAATTAAACCAGAACGAAACTTCAAGAGTTTAAATATGAAGCATAACCACTGGTGTCATGAAAACTTTACTCAATTGAAAATCAGAAAAAAACCCCCCACGTTCTTACAAAGAATGTGCTACATGCTATGGGATTCTTAATTATGTAATTTCTGAGAAGTCTATAAATTCAAATATAAAATAAGACTATTATTTTTTACTATTTTATACACTACTCTTTTGCAAATAAATTTAGTGGGTTTTAGATTGAAACAGAGATGCTGAAAGAGAAAACATTTGTAAGTCTCTGCTTTATTAAAAGACTAAAGGTAAAATATTATGGCAAAATATCTGTAGGTTTTTAAGTGTGGTTATTTCAGCTACTTACAATCCATCTTTAGTATCATTGCCATGACTAAAAACTTTGGAAAGACTGGTGTTAAGAATAAGGTTTTAGTGGTAGTGCATCATTGAAAATGGAGCTGCAGTATAATGGCAAACCACGTATCATCAGTACCAACTTTAATTAGCATGTGGTGGAAGAGCTAGAATAGACACCATTTCCCTGAAACTCTACGGGAACCTCCCAAAAGGCACTGCTGTTTTTTTAACAACTTATTTTAAAACAGAGTGACCAAAAAAAAAAAGTCTTCTTCACTTCCTATTCGGCTTGTTATCCCAGACTTCCAAAGAAAAAGGAAGAGCAGGAAGAAGACCTGGCCAACTGTGCTCTTGCAGTTTAAGTACCTCACTGAAGGTATTGAGCCTGTTTGGACATGGAACATGGTTTTCTGGCTAAATCCTCTGGAGCCAGGTGCTGTGCTGGAATTGGGAGTGGAGACTGGTAAATCTTTTCCGGGGCCTGTCGCCTCCAGGGTCCAATTTGTCTGAAGCTGATGAGAACAGGGGTAGATTCTGTTACTGCAGGGATGAGTCAGTGAGCCCGGTGGTGCCAGCAGTGTCTGTTTACAGCTTGGCTGAGGCCTGAAATGGCTGGGTGTCCATCAGCACTAGACAAGAGGAATCCAAATAACTTTGGTGTTTCCAGCCAAGGGCTGTTGGCTGCATGGGTGGCAGCCAAACATATGGTGATGCTGTGGGCTGTTGGGACAGGAGCAGTTGGCTCTTGGGGACTTGTCACTGGAGGTTTGCACTCCCTCTCTCATTTTCTCTCTGCTGGTTGTACTGATGTCCAAAAATATTTGCATCCTCCTTGTACCCTGAGGCTCTTACTGAGCTGACCAGGTAGAAAAGAGATTCTGGAAAAAGCCCAGCTTGTAAATTGGGGAGGGAAGGGTGAGATCTGGCATCTTTTTTTTGACTGAGTGCATTGTCCTCAATAATGGTCTTTTTCACTGAAAGCAACAACACTATTATTATCCCTCCATGGAGTCAATAGGAAATAAATGAAAGCCCATCTGACTTTAGAAATGAAAATTGATTCCTTCAATTTGGAGACAGCTTGTGTCCTTTCCATTCCTCTTGGAACCTGAACACACAGAAGCTGTTGCCAAAATTAGGATGATGCTACAAGGGTATCGGAAATAGCTCTCAAAAACATCAACAGGAGGGGAAGCACAAACAAACATGGGTACAAAGGATAGTGTCTGTTTGGTGGTGCTGGGGCTAAATCTTGGACAAGAGAGAGGAATGTCACCCGGCTAGAGGGTGCATGGGAAACTATTTCAGCTCTAGTTTTTGTCTTGAGAGTTTTTCTGCAGCACATTCCCAGACAATTTACAGAAGAGTTACTTATATACATTACATGTTTGAAAGTGTTTTTGGGCAATTTAGTGAAATGTTGAGCTTGGGACTCATTGTACAAGACCAGTGAAATTAGCTAAGGTATGATAGAATGCTGCTATTGTTTTTTTAGGAGTAATATTATATGCTTAGCAGCATTACACAGTTCAGTGATATCTTCCCATGAAGCATAATTTAAAGGAATGATAACTTAAAACAGAAATACAGAGGAGATAGGAGTATCTCTCCAAGTATTTGTAAATGTGAGGGAGTTTGGAGACAACAAAACTATCCTTTCAGTTTTACTTCAGGCTTTAAAATACTTGTTTCAGAAGAGATTACTGATGGAGGAGGATTCCAGTTGCAACACAGTCATAATTGTTTTTCCAGTCTTATTCCAACCTACTTGGGGATGGTGGTCTGGTCATGGCTCTCTGGAAAGACTCCGTGCACCTCCCAGTGTTTAGTAAACTTGTTTATGGCCCATGAGGAGTTTTAATCACTGTGGAAAAGTCTCAGTAATTTAAGGATCTAGAAAAATTGCCTTTATCAGGTTATTTTAGCAAGCTCAGTTAGGCACAGTTTTCTGGGGTGTCCTGAAGCTCCAGGATAAGCTCCAGGATCAGTTAACATGCAAGTCACTCCTTGCCAGCACTGGAGTGCTGCTAGGTTGAATCACTCAATATTTATGCTTGTTTAATCTACTGGGCAAATAACCTAGAATATATATATTGCTAGGACTCGAATCTATTTTATAACACAACATGAAATTCAAGAAAATACTAATGTTCAATCCATTTAGGTAAGAGGACTATTCTCTCTGAATTATTTTTGATGTGCTTTTTCTTGGTATGGAACTGGAGGTTTTTGTTTGTGTTTTAAGAAGATTGATGCAGAGTATGTGAAACACAAAATAAAATCAGAGGAACTTATGTTCCAGGCAAATTGAATTGGCTGCAGGACAAACAAATTATGACTGAATACAAAAATGTTTAAAGTGGTTTTCATAAAATGAACATCAATACTTTGAGCTACTCTGGATGTTTTCTTAATTTTACAAAAAGGATTTTTTTTCCAAATGTGCTTACTTTAAGAAATTCGGTGAGGAAGTACACTGGTTATTTAAACATATGAGTGTGTGTAGAAGGAACGAAATCAGCCCCTGACAAAATCTGTTTTGCAACAAAAGCTACAGCCAGTTACATCAGAAAATACAATGGGTTCATTGTTTATGATGATGCTAACACCAGAAGATAAGCAGATTTCTTTCTTGCCCTTTCAGAATGGTGTGTGTATATATATACATACATATATATATATATATATGTATAGTTCAATCACTTCCAGTGACAGGTGGGAACATAACATCCCAACTGGAGATAAATAAGAATTTTTTTTAAATCCTGCATTTAACAAACAATTAATAAAATTCCCATATTGCGAGAGAGATTTTAAAGAAATAATCCAGTTTTTATGGGTAAGAACTGATATAGACATAGAGAAGTTCAAGTAACTGGAAACCATTCATGTATGAACAGGTAACTTTTTACTCCAAACCATACTTGAAACACGGTGAGAAGTGCTTTAAACAGAGTTGTCTAGGAGATTAAGTAGTTCTGCCATATTAATGGCAAAGACACAACAAAATTTAAGGCAGTTTAGGCTAAGCAGTGTCACTGGTAGTGGAAACTGCAGCATATTATCTCTTACAGCTTTTTGGGAAAAACACATTTTTCACTTAAACTTGTGTTGTTAATGAAGTAATTTGATATTTTTGGACTGGTATTTACCAGCAAAAGCTTGCCAAATGTAGCAATATCCCAGCACTTTAAACTCTAGTGTGAGCAAATATCTCCTTTTTAAAGAAAAAGTATTTTGTGAAATAGGGTAGAGTTTGCTGTTGCTTAAAGAAAATCACACATTGATATCTACAAGAGTATAGAGCTGTAAGACTCTGTCTTGGCTGGTTTGATGACAGAATATTTTATTTTTTCTGCTGGATATTGAAAGTGCTTAATAATTTTGAACAATGAGCATTTGCTTAATATAACTCTTCTCATACCTGGGTTTTAGTTCCCTTCTTTTCTCTTTTCTCTAATCAGGTGCAGTTTATAAAAAGCTTTGTGGTTCCCTGGCCCCAAACCCTCAAATGTCTTGTCTCCCATCAACAATAGTAAAAGCAAAGGTTGAGGGACAATGAGAGGGATGGAGGTATCCTAGGTCAAATTGAAGAACAACTTTAACAAGAAAATGGTACCTGCTTTACTGCAACCTGATCTCCAAATTATTACAAATGGAAAATCCACATCTTCATCTTGCTTCCAGGTGTGTGTTTTTAAACAAGTATGTTCCATGATGTGGAGCATGATTAAGAGAATATTGGAGTATCAGCAGCTGGTTGTGCAAGAGAAGTCCCTCAGGACCATTTTGACCAGTTAGAGAGCAGAGGACAACAGAGGACCAGCATCAGGGAACAGGATCACAGCTAAGAACCCTGGCAACAACCATGGATTACTTGGAACTTGTTAGGAGACAGGGGCAGCATTAGGAAGAATGTAGTACCCTCGTGGTCTGTTCTGTACAACTCAGATTGAAGGTAATTTTGTGTTCTCTGCGTGTGTTTGTTTAGCTGGAGGCAATTGGGAGCTGAAGTGATGAGTAACAGAGATGCGTGTTTAAATTTAAATGAAGGCTTCAGTTTTAATTAGGATTCCAGGATTTGCAAGAAAGTTCTGTAAGACTTAGAAACTTGGAGAAATTGCAAGGCTGCAGTTGGCAGTAAAATAAATGACAGAGTCACTAAAAAATAAGAAAAAAAATTAAAATAGCAGAAATGAAAGAGCAGAACACTGGTTTTTGTCCAGAAAGTGGCAAGGAGCTCTGAGTAAGCAGCTCATCCAGTTCCTGCAAAGCATAACGAGATGGAAATTATAGACAGAAAATACTTATTATGTTATGTTATGCAGGCCATTTTCCAGTGCTAGCAGAGAAGGGAAGAAGTGGAAAGTACATCTGGTGTCACTCTCATGTCCCCTCTGGCTATATTCGGAAACGGCATGAATAAACTCTGCAGGGAGCCGCACCCAGGCACTTCCAGCCAGAGGCACTTAAACAGTAAATGCTGGGAACCGGGAGGGAGAATCTCGGGAATGCTCACACAGGTGGGAAACCCCTTTACTTTGTGACTTGAAGTGCCTACATTGAATCTATCGGCATAGAAGAGAGCAAATGCTGGGATGGCAACCTGGTTTGCTGTAAGAGCTGTTCTCTCTTTGTGCCCATGCACCAAACCCTTCCCTTCTGCCTTCCTCCCTGGGGACTGCTCCCTTGCTGGGGCTGTGTCTCTTCATTATATTTTATACAACTTCATGTATTTATACAATTTCATCCAGGCCCTGGATAATTTCTGATGGCCAGAATATCCTCCAACAGGATACTCGTCAACGAACTGGAAATTTTGAAAATAAAATAAAATAAACCAAACCAAAACATCCCAAACTCATAAACCCCCAAACAAACAAGCAAACAAACAAATCATGCAACTTGAGCTCTTCTAACCTAGAAGTGAGAAAATTGTAAAAGAGATACAAAAGTTTCATTGAAAAGGGGGAAAGTCCCTTTGACTCACCTCAAGCAGCTGAGAGCTAAAAATAATAGAATTTTAAGCTAGATGAGATCTGCCTCTCTGTCCCACTTTATTTTGCCGTTCAGCTCTGCGCTCTTTTTTTATTCTGGTTTTGAAGTTAAGTTCCTGTGACCACTGCCACCAAAGCCAGGCCACATGTGTAGCAATTCAAGACTGAGTAATTTTGTGAGTCTTTTTCAATCACTCAACTATAGGCGTGACTACAGCTTCCAGAAAAGAAGTTGGTTGTTTTTTTTTTGTTTGTTTGTTTCCCTGTTGAATTTTGTTCAAGTTTTTAAATATGTTGGCAAATTACTCCAAAACCACCCGACTGGGCTTTTGATTTGTTTAATTTTTTGCAAGCAAAGTTATACTTACACTCCCCCTCTGTTTGCTGAAGGTGGTTCCTGATGTGACAATTTAAGATGCAGTCCCAAGCAGCCAGTTACTGTAAATGACATGGGCTATGCATGTTTGAGTAGGACAAAGAAACAGACATAAGAAATATTTAAAAATGTAAATTATTCATCCTAGCATGTGAAAGGTATGAAGTGAACCCTAATTATCAATTTTGAAAATTAAGGAATTTTTTTTTTTGATTGGTATTTATTTTTTAAAAGAAATACTCTGGCATCTTGCAATGTGAAGTGGTGGGTGTTAAGGAAGCCAAACTGTGCTGTAGTCTTCTTTTAATGGCAAAAATATTCTGCTCTTCTCCAAGACTCCGTCAGCAAATGTTTTTTAATTGTTTCCATACAATGTCTGTGAGATCTGAGAGCCACCAGTTTATGGGGAAGTATGGGTGTGATCTTTGTGGTGTCAAAATGTCTGTGCCCTTTGAAGTCATAATCACTGAGCAGATTTATATCAGCTGCAATATCTTGCCAAACTGATGAACTGATTATTGCTGTGGTTTGGAGAAGGCTGGCCTTTGATCTCAGGTATTTTAAATGAGAGGACAACTCAGTGCATCACTCAGAGTTTTATACTCTACCAGGGCTTTCTTATGTGAGGTGAGGGGAGCTGGAATGATGTGATCTTTCAGGTCCCTTCCAAGTCATCCTGTGATATCAGAGGAGGTTTGTACTGGTGCCTTGGTGTGAGCAGCTTGTTGCTCACACTGATGGAGATATTTATGGTTACCTCCTTGACCTCAGGAGATGAGTGGCTACCCTTAGCCTTTCCCTGATGAGCAGAGAGAAAGAACTGTATCCCTTTCCTCAGTTTGGGTCAGCTATTCTGGCTGTATCCCCTTTGGCTGAGGAGCTGAAAAGTCTTAGACTAAACACTGCTCAGCAAAACTAAAACATCAGTGTCTTATCAGCATGGTCCTCATCCAGAGTCTTAAACACAGCATTGTACCAGATACTAGGAAAAAGATTAACTACCCCAGCCAAAACCAGGACAGACTGTTCTCCCTCATGGGGATAAGAAACCCCCCAAAACGAAAACCCCAAACCAAAAGAAATCCCTACTCTAAATATAGATATGTAAAATTGTTATTAAAAGAAATTCCTATTTAATATTAAAGTGTTCTAAAAAAGAAAATTCATATTATATGTTAATTTTTCCTTACTTTTACTCTGATTCTTCCTGGGGCTAGTTTAGGACTCCTAATGAGGACAGGGGAGAAGATAGGGGAAAATAGGGGATGGGTGTAAATACTCTCACACTTACATGATGAAAGACCATTAAAATAACTGCTGATCAGTTATCACTTTTTTCTTTATATTACTTTATAATTATATCTTCCTTTATAATTTGGGAAATAAGGAGATTTTTTTTTTAACCTGTAAAATATGAATTAGAAGCTTTAACTATTAAATTAGAAATTAAACTACGTAACTATTGTGGTTTCAATCTAATTAAACTCTCTGTGAATATTCAACTCTAAGACACCAAGTTTGATTTAGTTATTTACTACCAGATTGTGACAAGTTTTTATACCCATTCATTTCTCTCCCAAAAGATTACCAATTGTTTTATTACACAGAGGTAGATAAAGGTCAAGCAAAATAAAAAACAAGATGGACTGTATGGCAGAGAAATGCAAAGATATGAATCAGACTAATCAGAATGGTGTTAGACTTACACTGCTAGAAAGACTGACACTCATCACATAAATTGGATAATATTTTAAGTAAATGCAATATTAACAGAAACTGGCAAATAAGCTGGGAAAAATATGAATGGTACAAAATTTTTATGCTGATTTCCATATTTAGTCACACAACATACCAGTTTCTCTTAGTGAGAATGTGTTCTGATAGAACAAAAAATAGAATGTGAGAGAGACAAGTAGTCCATATGCACATTTTTTGTCATTTAATGTTTGCCTGTGTTCCAAAGCATCTAAGTGTGCAATAAAATTCAGTGACATACAGAAGTATTTTTTCCAGTGAAAAAATTAATATTCACAATTTCAAAACACTGTGAATTACAAAAGCTGTTGAAATTGTGTTATATTCTCATTATTTTTTACAAGAAGAAAATTGCATTATTGACATTTTTCTGATAAAAAACCTGTCAATGTACATATAATTTTCATATTTTGAAACAAAATATGAAGTTAAAGCAAAATAGCCAAAGATTTTTATTTGATGACTTGTAATATATACCCAAAAACACCTTCTTTTTTTTCTGGAAAATAAACAACTTTTTTTTCATAATTAAATACATTATACTATGCCCTAGTCCATTATAATCTAAGTGAGGCTCCCATATATAATATTTTTTAAAACAAACTTTTTGTGTTGACTGTCTGTTATCTTCTTACTTTTCACAATAGCGGTTGGACTCAAAGATCTTAGAGCTTTTTTCCAAGCTAGGTAAATATTTCTAAAAATGTCCCTGTGCTTTCTTTCATAATGGCAGCATGTTTGTGACAGTGAGTCCATGTGCTTATTGCTTAAGAGAAATAATTTTATTAGTTTTCAGAGAGGCATAATAGCATTTGAAAGAAAGAAACCTACTTGACTTGCACTGTCTGTTTCAATTTTTTTTTTAATTGGAAGGTCAGAGTTCTCTACCAAGTGTGAATATAAATGAAAGGAAGTTTATATACAAATCGTTATTTTAATTGAATTATGGGCAATGATTGCTTTTAACTTTTGTTTGAGGAAACTATCTGGCTACCTGATGGGAAGAGGAGATAAAGTTCTGTCCATTTGAGGGTGTCAATGAGCTATTGACATTCTCCATGAGTCTTACATGCTCTTGCAAGCTTAATCCTGTTCAAACTAAAGCCTAAACATAACCAAAGAACATCTGCAAACTCTCCACTATCCCTTGCATATTCATCAGCATGTAAACAGAACCCCTGAGCTGACAGTAGAGGAATGTGAACTATAATTAATCTGTCTTCACGAAGTCCATTTAAAAATTATTGTTGCTAATCCTCCCTCTATTTTTAGACAGGGAAGGAAAAGCTGGCCTTACAACATATCTAGACATTCAACAGCTAGGAGGCCCCCACTGGGGAAAAAAAAAAAAAAAAAAAAAAAAAAGGAACAAAAAGCCAAGAGTTCTGAGAAACCTGAGGGAGATGCTACTCATCACTGTTTCCATTCTAGATCTTCACAAATTTGTGAAGCTAAATGCAGCAAGTTCAACATGGATATTAAACTGAAAGTCAAGATCAGAGCTTCTGGCCTTGTACACCTATACATGTGGCTTCTTGATTCCGTAATGAAGTGAAAACCAGAGTAATGTAGGTATAATCAGGTCTGGTTTTCATTAGAAGAAGGGAGATGATCATGGTCATGACAACTATATTCTGTGCTAATTATCAGTTGAGGCAGAGCCTCTTAATAGTAGGCTGCCTGTCCACTTAAATATGCTTAAATCAAACCCAGCATTTACAATCCTTTTAGAAACCAATGAACATTTAAATTGATCTATGAGTCTTAAAAAGATAAACAAAACCCAACACAACAACCACACATTATCACACAAACACAGAATATGCTGTGCTACAAGGGACCCAAATGATCACTGAGCCTCCCTTAGCCTGGCACAGCACCATCCCCAAGAGTCACACCATGTGGCCAAGAGTGTTGTCCAAATGCTTCTTGAACCCTCTCCTCCTCCTCCTCCTCCTCCTCCTCCTCCTCCTCCTCCTCCTCCTCCTCCTCTCTCCCTCTCTCCCAGACTGGCTCTTTTTTTTTTGGTTTTTGTTTTTTTTTTTTTTTCTCTGGTGTCACATGAGCTGTTCGGTATTTTCAATTTTTAATGATTCTGAGAAAATCTGGGGTCTAAATCTTTAACACTACTGTTAGTTGTTTTTTGTGTTTCAGCTGCGCCCAGATGCCCCAGCGTGAAATTAAAATCCCACTGCGAAACAGGCAATACAAACACATGATAAAAACAAACTCTTGCCACATCATGTTCCTGGAGAGGAAATAGGTGGAAACAGGCAATCCTTGGACCAAGGATGGTGTGGGCAAAAGATGGCTCTAGCTGATGAGGAAGGCTGTAACCTGTCTTTGCATATCTACAGAAGTCTTCAAGACTGAGTTATGCAGATTCAGACTGATGTATTCCCCAGTTTGTTTACAATTTTGCAATAAATTCACCTTCAGTAGTTCACCCCAGTAATGCCCATATTTTTTGCAGTATTTTTAGCTGATATGAGTCAGGTTTCATCTCTGCATTCTAGGTCATATTTGAATTTATTGGAGGTAAATGATGTAAAGATTTGCCATTTTGATGCATTTTGAGAATCTATCCATACCAGAATCACCCATGAGTAAGATGGAATTTTGACAAGAAACAGAAATCCAAGGCAGGCTAATTAGAAAAAAAAAAGATCTGAAATTTAAAATGAGAATGTTTGATACTACTATTGCAAGTGGTGTTCAGAGATAAGGCATTTGGTAACAGTGCACTTCAAAAGGTTTAGTGGTTTCAACTTTTTCTCAGGACAAAAAAATCTTCTCTACTCAGGACAATGCAAACACTTGTAGGTCGCTTTACAAACTGGATCTTGATCATGCACCTCATTAGGAAAATCATTGCAATGCTGTGAAAGATGAATGCAAATAAATACTGCTGTATTAATTATTAATTACTGTTTATTATATTATGCTTAGACTAACAGTCAGTGGACTCACAAGATTGTTAAGCAGGTGATCATGAATAGGGACTTGGCAAATTTGAACTAGACTTATGAATTTTTCTTGAACTTTTCTGAAGAGACTCTCAATCAAAATGCTGCAATCACCTTATGATCTAAACATCCAAAATATTATTGAAGGTAACAATTCTTCTGGAGAGAAAAACTAATGAATTTTCAGCCAACATCACCAAGAACCTAAATCTTTGCCATGATTAGTGACTTGTATCATCTTTCTTCAAGCAAACTACTGGCAGCTGTTTGTTTTCAAAGCTTGCATTAACTGTGGCCCTGAAATATTTGAGAAAATTAGAGTTTCAAGGCTCAATACCACAAGCACAGATGGAATTTTATTGGCATGGAATAACTTAATTGGCATGAGAAATTACACTGAAATGAAGTTTGGTAGGAAGGCAATGTGAATGTCAGTCCTAATGTGCAATACCTATAATTTAAGTAGAAAGCATGTATTTTATAAGTATAAAAATCTTACTGTTTTAGATGAAATTATTATAGGAGTAAAGATAATGTATGTTTGGAAAATCAAAATCTAAATTGCAAAAAGTCCACAAATACCATTTTTTGATGAAAGTCAGGTAACTTTTATGTGAGAGTTGAAATTCCTTTGGAATTCATGGAATAGTTTAGAGGGTCAAAACCCAAAGATGCATGAAATTTTATGGAGACTGAGGGCATCAGCTTACCTTTAAAATGGGGATGGGGATCTCATTTGCTATACAACTAAGTCATAAGACGCATCCATTAGGTTTTCATTTAAGAAAAGATGCCAAGTTTTCTGGCTAGAAGCAGCAGTATGGATGATGGCTATCAAGCCTAATGAATTTCTTAATTTACACGTAATCAATATAACATTTTTCAAAAGTTATCCTCAGTCAATCTGTCCTAAGGATGTACATCCTAAGATGGATGTTACTTTTATAAATACATTTTTTAATTTCTATGGAATGATAAGAGAATCAATTCTTTAGTAAAGCTGCTGAAATACTGTCATATGTGAGTGGTGAGGCATGAATAACTGTGTGAAACTACAGGAGGGAAGCATTTGCCTTTTTTTTTTTTTTTTCCTCTCTTGCCTGCTTTATGGTTTGTAAATGATAAATGAAATTTACTGGCAATACCCTGCAGTAATATTTCAAATTATGTTACAGGATACACTGTGAAAAGCATTGAGTTATAGCAGAACCAAAGAAAAAGGCCCTAATTTTTTCCTTTCTGGAAAAGTGTGCTGCATTACAACATTCGTCACCCAGTCTCGACATTACAGGATGCCACAATGCGTCAACTTCCATGGGCTGAAAATTTTTATTTAATTTAAATGACGTTAAAATTATGCCCACTATTAATGTGGAGACTTAGGAATTAAGTGAAGTTAAATGTCAGTTTTACAGTGCAGTGGTGGGTGCCCCATCAGTCCTGAAAGCAGGGCAGGAGAGAGGAGCTGCAGTGCTGCATCCCTGTGGCATTGCTGTGTAGACTTCTCTCCTAACAGCAACCCCCTCCCACGATAGAAAATTTTCATGGACACGTTTTTATGATGTTTCATTTGTTAATGCCATTGAAATGGTGAAAACCCAGATGAAAAAGACATTACCCTAAACCAGGGCCGTGGGTAGTGTCTACAGTGTCCTTTCAGCCCTTTGAAGCGGGATCCTTTTGTTGGCTCGGGTGAGTGGCGGCTCTTTAACATTCTGAACCTGCTGTGGCTGCCGGGGCACTTCATCACCAAAGAATAGAAAAGAGCCCCTGGCATATCAAATAAAAAAAAAAAAAAAAAGTGGGGGAGGAAAGGAGGACAGAGAAAGGCAAGTGTCCAGCACACAGACCGTGCATTGTGCGCGCAGGGTTTCAAGAGTCTGCCGTTAGGTATATTTCATAATGTGAAAAGACAGACCAATTTTGGCCCCCTCGCCTGGTGGGATCAGTGCTGTCACTGCCATTTATTTTCAATCCCCCATGATTTCTGTATTGCCAACAACCCTTTTTTGCATAAAAATGAACCATAAAGGCAGTCAAAACACCTGCTTTACTGACAGCCCCGATTAAAGCTTTGATTTATCCCTCAAAGTGTAAGCTGATCTGCTGTTCCTGGGGGCCTGGTGCTGGTGTGTAATTCATCGAGGGCTGAAGGTCTCCTTTCTGTCTCCCCAGCTTCAGCTGTGGGCGCCTTTTGTACCTGCTGGAGAGCTGGGCTAACTCCGAGAACACCCACCCCAGCTGGAGGCTGGGATTTTTCCATCCCTCCTTGGTCCATTTCATGGAGTGACAGTAAATTACGGGGCTAATTGGAGAGGCCCTGAGGAAGCAGCCCTGCTCCCACTGTGGGCTCTGGGGAGCAGCCATTCCAGATGGAGAAGGAACAGTCTCGGTTACTCCCACTTCAAGCTTTCCCATCACTGAAAAAGGATTATTGACATTTGACGTGGAAATTTTGGGAATCTCTTCTCTGTAGTCAAGTTTTATTCTGTGGTTTTTAAACCTTCGTTTTGGGGGCTGCAGTGGCAGCGCTGTGTGCAGTAAACTTCTCCCTGGGCTGAAAAACAGCACAGCAGGTGGGAGTGAACCTTTCAAGCTCTTTTGGGGCAAAAAGTTAAAAAGCTTTATCACTAGAAGTGTAAAAATATGTGTTTCTTAAAGCTACTGGAAGGCTAAATTGGGTCAGAGTTTTTTTAAAAAAGCTAGCTTGTATCCTGTATATGAATCCCTCCCTCCTCCCTCCTCAAAATCAAAGCAAACAAAAAAACAAACCTCAGCCTTTAAAATACTTACACAAAATTGCCTTGTGAGTATATTTGACTTATGCCCCATCATTGATCCATTAAACCACTAGGCTGTTATAGATGCAGAGTGTGGTATAAAAGAAGGCAGAACAAATCATCCCATGTGGATCAATGTGCAGAATTATCTCAAAGTGAGATTTCTTTTATTTGAAATGTACTTTTTCACTGAAATGAAAATGTTCCGAGGAAAAAATATCCGTGTATTATTATTTATAATCTAAACAGGAGCAAAGAGGATGATTTACATTCAACTCTTTGTTCTGAAACAAGACTCGGTTTTGAAACATTGATTAAGTCAACACATAATCTAACATAGTATATATGCAATATGGTGCTTTGCTAAGATCAAAACAATTTTTCATTTGACCAGGTGCACATTGGGAAAAAAAGCATCAGGAGAGACTGAAAACATCCTGTGAAATTAAGGCAAATACTAAATAATAATTCCCTGTTTAAAAAAAATCCACATTTTTATCGCTTCATTGCTGGGAACCGGAGCATTAATTTAAAAATAGCTTTACTACAAATTCTTGAAATGATAGAAATAAATGTAAAATTTACATTTGCAGTTGATATAGGACTTGGCATAAATCTAAATTGCAGATAGTTTTCCTATTTGGAATGTAATGTAATGGGATGGGATAGTTCAATCTGTGCTGTAAAGTTGAGTAGATCTGAGCCTTGGCACCACAAGGGCTGTGGTGGAGTTGCAGAAGTGCAGGGCACCAGGCACCTCTGTGTTCAGTTGTGAGATGGGCATGGGCTTGTCCTCACCTGGAGGATTTCCTTGCACAAGAGGGAGGTGTGGGCACAGGGCAGGCAGGATCCAACCAGCCTCAGCTGAATGTTGGCAGCATATGTGCTAAGAAGGTCTTGAGCCGCCTATTTAACCCTAAAAGTCTGGTTTGGGATCTCCAGGTGTTTGGAAGTACACTTAAGGTAATCCCAATGCATAAAAATTGAGAGCTTTGCAAAACCAGTCATGTCTTAGGTCTGCAAAAACATCTAGATGGGTGTGGGGCTGTACAGAGCCATCAGAGAACAAAGCTGCAGCAGTTTTTAATGTTAAAGAAACTTCATCTGGTGGCAGTGGGAAGGAAAGGCACTAAAACATCTGCTTATTCTCTGTCTATCACTGTCTTTCTCAATCTTCACTTGCTCACCCCACACCATGTCCCTGTCTAGGCTGGCATGTGTTTTACAGCCCTACATACAATAAAATGTAATTCTTGATTTTAAGGCTGGAAAATCTCTGGCATCTGGTATCCTTTTGAATAGAGCAAAACCTTTTTAAGAAAACCTGAAACAATTCATGACAAAAATTCTGAATAATTATGCTGTCATAAATACTACTTTTTGTTAGAAGAAAAAAAAAAAGTCAGAAATAGAAGACAGCCAAACTAATTTTTTTTGTTTGTACAAAGGAGACACTTTGCATGAAAATGGTCAGTCCTGATTTTTGCCTAGTGCCTGTGAGCTTATCAGTCTTGACATTAGTTTTAGTTCCTGCTGGAGGGAAAACTTTCAGTCAGCTATGACTAGCTAATGCAGATTTGAAGAAATGACACACATATTACGAAATGCTGACTTTTTTTCATTTATACAGAGCATATAAGAATTTTTTCATGCCTTCCTCATCCATACCTGTGCCTGTCTCATACAACCCTTCACAGTGACCATTCTTTGCTCCCTTCAACATATTTTGCTTCTGTAATTGAGAATTAAGTGCCTTTCCCCTGAACTTTCATTTCCATCTAGTTTCTCTCTTGTATTGAATGTATAAGGTATAAGTATACCACATAAATGTAGATGCATATACATTTTATTGTACAATACAGTTAAGATTTGACTCAAAACATGTCTCACAAGGCCTGTAAACCTCCAGTTTACACAGGAACAAGTCTCTCTTAAATTCAGAGATGTTTAAGATATTGTGTAACAATGCCCGTGAGAATGTCAGTTCCTCTTTTGTTCATTGTATATATCAAATTCAGTGATGCACCAGAAAAAATAACACTGAATCCTAGTTAAGTACTCCTAATGGAGATGAAGATTAACTATACAGGTTAAAACCTGGGTCCACCACTGCTATGTTGCTCTGGACTGGTGTTGACATATAATGGAATGTCCCGATGGAGATGTGAGGGAGCAGGAGAGATGAAATAGTACATGTTGTGAGGCAGAGAAAACACACTGGAAAAGGGCTCAGGCAGGAATTCTTACTCCACAGTCTCGGTTAAGACAGAAGTTAGATAATTTAAAGCAACTTTATCCACAGCCTAAATGATCTCTAACTTTTGAATTTTCAGCATCAGAGGTGCAAAAGCTTTAATTATCTTCTAAAGAGAAGGCATGAATGGCCCTTTGCTAATCAGCACATTACTGTCCTCTACATGTGTTTGTCGATGCACACATCCACTCATAACCTACTTCCTGCACCCTACTCATAATCTAAAATAACTTTTAAAAATGTCAGCCTTGGATTTAGATTTGTTGATTCTGCCTGGCCCTAATTACCATTTCCCCAGTGAATCCAGCCTCAACTCAGTCCTTATCTGGTATAGTTTCTGCAGTGAGGGCATGAACATTGCTCCCTGCTGTACTTAAGAGTTAGAAGGAGCCAATCAGCATCTGACTGTAGTTTAACTGCACAACATCTAAATGCTGTGTAACATAAGAGGTTCTCATTTACCTGACTGCCTTCTAAGGGATGTTGGAAAACTAGGCAAAATGCTCACCTGACTCCTAGTGCGTCAGAAGAAGGAAATATTTTGGAGGTACAGGACCAATCTTTTCCTTGCTATGCCTTATCAAGACATCTTTCACAATGTTTTAAAGGCTGCTTTCCTTACCCATGTGTTATACCTAGAAGGTTCTCACAATGGTGTTCTTTATAAAGAAATGGTAATGACTGTTATTAGCTAGATAGTAAAAAAAAAAATAAAATTGTAGGTCTTAGTAAACTTTGTAAAACAAAATGAAGGAAATCAGAGGTAAATTTCAGAGGTAAATATCCAAGCAGAGAGATTGGCAACCCTGAAAAAAGATTTGCAGGCAAATCTCTTTAGATTGAGGTAAGCACAGGAGAAGGTGCTCAGTGATATTCTGGCAAATATCCACAGCTGAGCTGTGATTGAAAAAAAAAAAAACAAACCACAAAAGAAAACAGAAAAGAAACCCATACCTGTTATTACGGATATGTAAATACAGATTTTATGATATTATAGATCAGTGTTAAGGTATTTTCCTGGCAAAATGCTTAGTTTTACTTTTTGGAGTAAGTAAGTTCTCCTTTACAAAACAAAATTGCTTTCTTATACAAGCTGGAGCAACTTTATGAATTTTAAATCACTCATAGCACATATAGCAAACTTTGCATGTTAGGCACAACTGGTTTGAATAAAAAATTTACTTCTCTTTTTTGTCTTTAAAATGTTACTTAGCCAAAAAGATATTTTAATAAATGCATAAAACATGTTCATCAAAATGTAAAATTAATAGATTGCATATTTCCTTGCAGATACTTTTGTAATTGGTTTTGCCAAGGGTAGTTTAGTTCAGATGCAATCCCTGTTTGTTAACTGAGGGCCTATTCATTATATTTTATACAATTTCATGTATTTTCTATACCATGTATTATTCATACCGTAAAATTTTAATTTTAGCCTTATTACAGAATGGTTTTATTTATTACTATATGCAATTGAGGCTCATATCAAAAAGGACAAGAGTAACTTGCAGTAACAAAAACCATGAACTTGACCTCACAGGGATGTATCATTTTCCAGCTGCTTGAGCTGGGCCAGAATACCCAGAAAACCCCCTTTGTATACAAATATTTTGTTGCTCATAAACATTCAGAACCAAATTCTGGGCACCACCCTGGGTTTTTGTTGTTCAAAGCTTTACTCTGGCTGGGTTTGTTCATACTTGCACAGTGTGCAGAACCTCAGCTCTGCAGTGGGACATAGGAGAGTCAGTGAGACTCCTCATAACACAACACACTGATGAGGAGCAATCTCTTCTGGGAATAGAATCCAAACCAATCTTGGCTAAATGTAGGCATTTAGGGATGCGGTACCAGTTCAGGAAGCCAGCTGGGAGTAGAGCATGCCAGAGAAATTTCATCAACATGTGGTGGTCTAGGAACAAGGAAAAAAAAGAGACTAGTATTGTACAGCACTAGAAGAATTATTGCCTTATCTAAAGTTAAAAAAAAAAAAAAAAAATTCTTAAGGAAGAAATAGCTAAAAAGACTAGAGGCGACTGTTTTCAAGTATAAGCAGAAAACTTTACAGCCTGGTAAGACTAATTATCTCTTTTCTTATTTGGAAAACTCTCACATTTCACAACTGCACCACATAATCTGTGCAACAATAACCCAGAGATCTGTTATAAAATGGTTCATATATATGGTCAGAGTAGACTATTTTCTTTCCAGGGATTCTGATAGCTGCCAGTCAAAGTTACCTCAGGCAATGCCTGGTTGGGCCCTGTGAGTTCCCAGCTTTCCTAGGATAAACATAACCAGAGAGAAAAATGTATTCAAACTGTGGGTATGGAACCCTCCTTTTACTGACAATTGGGCACCTATATTCAAATTATAAACTTAAAGAATGATGAATCATAGTATCATTAAGTTGGAAGGGGCCTTAAAAATAATTTATTTCCAACCCCTTGCTGTGGGTAATGACTGCCTATGTAGACCAGGTTGCGCAAAATCTGAAAGTCTCTAGGATCAGATGGAGCCTATAATTACAGAAGAACTGGTGAAAATTAAAGTACTGTAACGAAGCTCGAGTTTATAAGGGTTAACTGTTTAGCTTTGGTTAGCTTGAAATTATTTTCCTGCATAGACATAAGGAGACTCGCCTTTCATATTTTTGCTTTTAGAATCTTCCATTGATTTTACTGCTGAAAGTTGCAGCCAAAAGGAGGAAAAGAACATTATAACAGTTTCAGAGCAACATGCCATGATTTGAGTCTGCATGGCTCTAAATTTTAAAGCTTGAAGGAAATAGCAGGATATCAGTAAGTCCCGCTCTCTAATTAAACACTGATGACTCTGCCTAGAATTTTATTTTAAATCAAAATGTTTCCTTAATGTTTGCTGCAACAACAAGTTGACAGCAAGGAAATTGTGCTTGTTTCCCCAGTTGTTTCAGAACATGCCAATGGATTCAGTACAGGTTTATAAATTCTTTTGACGGTTTTGTTCATTGTCTTGAGAGACTTACTGCCAAAATCTGACTTTATATTCATATATCCTCAGTAAGCTGCATGTATCAAGGAACCAGGTACTGGGTGTTCTCTGCCTACAAATAGCTCATCTTCCTCTACACAGAACAGAAATGTAGCTTGAGGTAACTTTTTTAAGTCAAAGAATGTTTTGAAAGCCAAGTGCTCTTTAGGTTAGCTGTACTTACATTTTGACATTTTATCTTCCTTACTACACGAATCTGCTTTTAAATATATATAAATAAGGCACATATCAATGTTTCAGGCTAGTTCATCTATCGTATTCTATCTCATTGTCTGCAGTCATTCTACACTTTGCTGAGGACCAGTCCAGCCTCATAAACAACATCAGGCTTGTTCATCTTTTAGATAGGTGATGTTTAATGAATGGTTATAATTAATTAGACTGTTGATTACATGGGAGGGAATTGTCTGCCTCTTGTGAAGATTGGATTAAAGGGGAAGCAACTCCCAGTCCCTGCCAAAATACAAAATAAAATACAGGTCTGGGGGATCTGCTGTTACAGAAGTTGACCTTATGCAGAAATGTGACAGCTGGCTTGCTCTTACATCCAACTACAGCATTCTCTTACAGCTGTATTTGCATATTGGACATCCTTCTGTTGCCTTCAAGGATTAGAGATTGATTAACCTGATGGCACTGCAGCATTAAGGAAGGAAGAGGGTCCATGGGGACACCCAAGAATACAGCTTCTGGGAAGAACAACAGCTTAGTTACACTGTTGGTTTGGGGTAACATTAGAGGTAGATATCTAAGTAAGAAGATACTGATCAGAGACCACATAAAAATTATATTACAGTGGCAGAACAGAAGCTCTGGCATCACATAACAGAAGATCAAAATACCAATTAACTTCTTTGCACGTGTCCAGAAGTTATTTTGCCAATTAAACCCCAAACCAACAAGAATTTCTGTACCTCAAATTCAAAACAGGACCTTTGAAGGCAATGGAAAAGTGTAGCTTATCCCAGGGGGTTACTTATAAAGGGTAGAACTTCTTTAAGTATGTTTTTTCTGGCCATGTCAAAGAGGATAAAGAACTATTTGAGATACTTTCCCCTATTTCTTAAAGATAATTAGATTTTAAAAAAAGCAAAACAAAGCAAAATTAAACAAGCCCCAAAAAACCAAGAACCTCCCCCCATTCTTTATAACAAACATTTACTTAGAAATCAAAGAGTCTCTGGAGAGATGAATGCTTTTCTGTGACACTCTCTTCAATATTATCAAATCAAACTCAAGCAATTTTTCAGCACTCCTACTTAGCTTTGAATAACAACTACTCCTGCTTCTTATGTGAGAAAATCTGGTGTTTTTGAGAGTCTGTCTTTTGCTTTAAGTTTCTTAGTAGGCCAAAAATAGGTATCTTCTATATAATATTAAAGTTGCATTTACGAACAAGAAATACACTCTCCCCCTTGTAAGAATTTCTTATGACAATCTTTATTGCAATTTCCATGCAAATTTTTAAGGCCTAACATTAAATTTGTTTTTTTGCACTTGGCTGCATCTTGCAAACAGTTAATATAATCAATGTTACACAAAAAAAAAAATTGAGTGGCAAGGCACGTAGTTTTCTTGGCACAAGTTTTTTGCATATCAGAACACTTTGATGAGGTGCTCTTAAGAGACATCTAAAGCTTACCTGGAAGATGAGATAGGTGACATTAATTTGGTAGTGCCCCGTGCTATCCTGCACAAATTTCTTGTGTCATTTTGTGACACTGTGAAAAATGTATTTAAAATGTTGTTTTCCTGGAAAAAAAAAGTAGCAGTTGATTCAAGGAACAGAAAAACAAAATTTTTAAAAAATCACCTCCTGTGTGCTTTTTTTTTGTGCTGGTGTTATTAAAATCATGATGTACTTATGAAAATAAAAATTAATTCCTTCTTTTTTTTTTTTCTTAAAGAGCAGAATTTTTATTTGACATTGTCAACTTCTGTCTGTACGATGACATGTGGATATGTGCCAGCCCAGGGGATATTTCTCCAGTATTACAGTGTTCTGAATAAGTCATTCATGAACAGATGAGCAAGTTTCATTATCTTCCTGTTTGATTGAGAAAACAACTTCAACAACTTCCATTTTCCTTTAGCTTTGTATTCCAAACATTGCCAGACTAACCAGAGACTTCAATGAACTTTCTGTCTGAGGTAAATCCTAAACCAAATCTGATATGACTTAAATGTGTTTAGTGAACAAACACTTATTGAGGAAATGAACAAAAAGAGGAAAGAGAAGAAGAGATCATGCTGCATGTTTTGCAAGAAAATCCTGAGGCATTGGGACCACGTAATTTCTTTTTTTTCCTTTTCTATTTAGTAGGGCTGGCATTTCCTAAATTGCTTAAGAAATGCATTTCAAAGGATGAGGAAAGTAAAAGCATACGAGTGATTAGTAGGTAACTAGAAGGTAGCAAAGCCAGAGGATAGTGGAAAGCTGACTTAGAGTCCCACGGATGGGCATTCATATTCCTCAAACTCCCTCTGCTTCCACTCTTAAGTGCTGCTGTAATGATGGAATAACAAACTAATTAAATCCTCTTTATAAGCTTTCATAGCCAGCAGGTGAGTTCCATACGCCCACTTTGAGCAATATTTCTGGTCTTTTTTTCTGTCCACTAGTGATGTAAAATAAATTTCACTAGTGGAAGCCCTTCTATTTAATTTCAGGAGAAGGAATTTTGTTCCTTGGCACAGATGAGTTTACAGATCACCTTGAACTACAAATATATGTTCAGTTGTTTTTGTTTTCTTCTCTCTTTCTGTATTCATTATTTTAAACAGAATGAGACTCGATTTTAACATGCCTAAATAGAATAAAACTTCAACTTTCAAAAACTATTTGTTTTCCCCATCTCTTCCCCTGCACAGGAAATTCTTATTATGCGGCTTAATCAGAAACATATTTCTGGGATTGGAATGCACAAGGCATAATTTTAGCCAGCTGAGGAACAGAGACAGACTTCTTTGGAAATCTACTATCTGATGAAACAACAAAGGTTTGGGTATGAATTATTCAAGACCATAGTCAAACTATTCAGGAACCCTGATATGGGCCTTGAAGAAAACAAGCCTGGAATTCATTTAGTGAGTCTCTCCAGCTTGGGACTCTTGAGGCTTGAGGAGTTCCCCACAAGGGAGTAAGAGAGATGTACATTTTTGTGATCCTGGGAATGGGATGAGAGGTGATATTATCATTAATGATGTGCCAGCGTTTTCACCAATAATTCATATCCACAGGGAGGGTTGTATCACAGTTACATTGATTCTACATGGTGGCATCTACCATGAAAACTAAATTTGATTGATACACAGTCTATACTTCGAATCAAGCTTGTAAAAAGAGTAATGGTGCCTGGACATTCTTTTTGATAAAAAAAATACTCTTGTGGGAGTGTGTGTGCACATGTGCCCATCTATCAGATTTTTCAGTGCAAATTCCTAAGAGTTTCTAAGGAAAGCAAACAGTTTCTGTGCAAAACACTTTTTCCAAAAGTATTTTTTTAATGGTAAAGAAATGAGGAAATATCTCACTATAAAAATTAAACTATTAGATTTATAACTAATCCATGACACTGTAAACCTTTTAGAGTTCTGGGATCAGCAGCTGAACTCACTCTATTTCCACACAGAGCTACATTAAAGCATAAATCTTTGCATGATCTAGGTTAGAATGAACGGTCATAACTCAATTACAAATCTATAATTTGTATTAATACTTGTATTAATTATGTATTAATAACTGTTTCACAAAATAAATAGCCATTTAATGAAAATGTCAGGTAAAAAGTGTATTATCACAGGTTAGAAACTTGGTTATCAGTCATTTGAGCTGTAACTATGCCAATATGCCAGAAAGAGGAACAATTAAAGCCATTTTTGATTTAGTTACTACCTAAACTTTAAAGAGTCCTAAAGTCGAGATTACCACAATCCCCCCTGTAATAAGTAACTAAGTCTTCATCTCACAGTGAGTAACTTTGCTGCATACAAAGATATTGTCCATCTGCAGCAATATTACCAATTCAGAAACTATTTGCTAACAAATATTTTAGCCTTTCAAACAGTCCTGTTTTTTTAGGGTTTTTTTTGGCTTTTTTTTTTTCATTTTTACAGATATTCCAAGTCTCTACTTCTTCTATTAGACTGGGATTATGTGGCCAATAGCAAGAGAGAATCATCAGTACACAAAACTGGGACATGAAAACTTAAAACAGGACTAAGACCTGTCTAATCTGAAGAGAAGTATGTTTAAGCCAATTTAAATCACTTCAGGCAAAACAGGTAAAAGCAATATTACCTCATGATCTAACACTGAGTTTCTTATTTTTTTCTGTCCTGCTAAGATACAAAGATAAAATTATTGATAAAATAACTATTTAAGAATGTTAGCAGTCAAATAATTTGGGGTCATGATGAGCTCAGAAGTGGCCGAAAGAGTCAATTGTGGCCATAATTCTCTGGATGGACTCAACCTCTGTGTCCTTTGAATGGTCTCAATAGCATTGCTGGAACTCCTGCCTTACCCTCATGGTACTGCTTGCACAGGTCCATATTTGGTTTGATCTCAGATCTTCTCTTGAGCTTCTTATGTGTGTAAAAACTTTGATACCCTGTAATGTAATTTTTTACAATAATATATGATATTTACTAGCATTAAGTGTCAAGAAGAATGATCAGACCACTTATAAATGTGTTGTTTCAACATGTGGATGAGTCTAATCTAAACCTCAGTGGTGTACAGTAACTTCGCCAAGAAACAAGGATGTACTGCAGATTTTGATATTTCATTCTGTTTTGTATGACAAATCAGCTGTTATTGGCAACAATTCCTGGGTGACTTAACAGTGATTGTCCTCCAGAAAGTCAGTATGATTTGACCTCTTCTGTCTCTTCTGAAAATTAAACATAGTTTTCCAAGACACTCAGGCACTGCAGAAAGTATTCTATGCCTACTAATTTTACAGACAGTTTCATGGAAATGATAATTATATAGTGAAAAATTAATTACAACAACTATGCTTTCATGTTACAAAAAGAAAGACACCGTATTAAGACCGTTACTGGAAAATAGTACAGAATTTCATGAAAATATTTTGGCTTTGAATTAAAGGAGAGGATTAACAATGCAGCTATTATTACATATAGCAGCATTTACATTTGAATACTTGATTGTGTCAAAGTTGTAACTGTTGTACAGAGAGCAGAGCAAAAAAATTTCTGTTTTACAATTTGTAACCCAATTTTCGTTTTTAAAACCAATATTATAAACATGGACTGGACCCATGTTCCTGTGTTCTAGGGTGACTTTATGATGCTTGTCTCCCCAGTCATCTGCTCTGTTTATTCTGGATATTAAGCTCTGCACTTTTAAGACTGGTTCCGAGAGCGAAGGGGGATAAAAGAAACGCACAGTTTGTTTGAAGAAACTGCACTCACTCCTCCACGTTCCTTCTCCGCAGCACAGACAGAGGGAGAGAGCTCTCCTTTTTTTTTTTGGTTTGCTGAGGCCAGAAATTTTTTTGGGACAGCTGTCTTTCAGTTTAGGAACACCAGGATTACCATCCGGGAGCTCTCTAAGCTGCACTGCAGCCGGGAAACCGGATCCGAGCCCCAGAGAGACTGAGAGAAACCTGAGGCCACAACCACGAAAAGGATTTCCTCTCAGATCCAGAGAAAGGCTTTCTGAATTTTCCATCACCCCTGAACAGTGTTCCATTGTTTAATATTGTTCATTTTATTCACGTTTGCGAGTATTTTGCTTGTTAAATAAACAGTTTTTTCCACTGTTCTCCAAAGAAATCTTTTCCGAATCTATAGGGGGAGGGTCCACTTGAGTTCTCTTTCTAGAGGGACCTCATTAGGACGTTTCCACCCAAATTTGCCATAAAACACGACACCCTGTTAGTTAAAACCTTTTGTTTTCCTGTTTCCCCAAGGGTGAATCACATCAACAAATTAAAAAAAAAAGTAGTTTGCTTACCTAAAGGAAAGTTTTGTTATGAAATGTATTTGAAATGTTTTCTCTTCTGTCTTTTTAACTTTAATTTTTCAAAGCTAAAAACATAATGAATTACCCATGCAGGTTTAGGTTTCTTTTTCTTTTTTTGGAGATTGTTTTGGGGCTTTGGTGTTCTTTTTTGTTAGATTTCTTTCTTTTTTTCCTTTTTTTTTTTTTTTTTTTTTTTGTCTGAAGATGAGGAAATGAGAATTTCTGCTTGTTTGCTATTCTGATTTTGAAACTCTAATAGTCATGATAGTTTCATAGCCTCTGGAAAATGTTAGTAGTTTTTCCATGAAATTTATGTTAGAACAGATTTAGCCTGAGGGAAATTTTGAATATTGTAGCTAGTTTAAGTACCTTGGGAACAGCTCCTTTATGGGATGTGTGCAAGACACGTATAGAGTTACAGAAATGAGTCATGGATCTTTGAGTAGGGAAGATCATATTATGAAAAATATCTGCCTTGAAAGATGGAAATGCAAAGGAAGAAATTCTCTGTGTAAGAGAAGTAAAATTTAAAAAAACAAACCTCAAGAGCCCAACTTAGCAAAGGTTCATTTTAAAAACAGAATCTTCAAAAATCATAGACTGAGAAGACAAAGTATGTTGGAATCCTCCTTTCCCTCCTTTTATTTTATCACAACTGTTCCAACGATCTGCCTCAAACTATGAAAACTCAAGTTCAAAATAAGCTTTCCAATTTGTACTGTACAAGGCCCCACTATTATAAAGCACAGTGTATTCACAGTGGCCACATTCATGAAGACTAAGTTTTGTGTCAAATCTTGAATGAAACCATGCCATGCCACAATACGTTTAAGGAGTATTTTTATTTACATCACAAGCTACAGCAATCACAGAATCATAGAAGGTTAAAAGTTAAAACGAACCTTAAATACATCTCCCAACAGACCAGATTGCTCAAAGCCCCATTCAAGCTGACCTTGAACACTCCCAGGGATAGGACAACCACAGTCTTTCTGGGAAACCTATTCCAGTATCTAACCATGTTCACAATAAAAAATTTCTTCCCAATATCCAGCCTAAAATTCCCCTTTCCCTTTTTACCCATTATTTTCCACCCTCCTGAGCAGGTCCTTGGAGAGGCAAAAGTCTGATCTGCTGAAGCTCAGGGCAGTGAGCTTGCTGTGTGCCCTCCCCAGCACCCTGGAGATCTCCAACTCCACCATCTCATGGTCCCTGCAGCCAAGGCTGCCTTGGAGCACTAATCCCCCACCTGCTCCTCCATGGTGGTGGGCACAAGAGAATGACAAGCACAACATTACAAGGGAATGGAGAACACAGTAAGAATGATATTAAAACTCCACATTTCTGACAACGGATGAATTTCTGCTTGTTTAATTTTTCTGTTGTCCTGAATAGACCCTCGGTGTAACTGTTCAAGGATTTTGTGCTTCAGAGCTGCCTTGGCTGTGAACACCTTCCATATATCTGCCAGTGCAAGCAAGTCACAAGGCTTACTGTGTACTAAACAAGGGTGTCAGGAAGCAGGAAAATCTGCCATCAGCTTTTCCCTACATATTATCCTTTAAGCCATCTTAAATGGCATCCCCCATCTTCTATAATTAGAGCCAAAGCAGCCTGAATCTTTTCATGTCCAGATGAAATTCAACTTTTCTGTATTGCATCAAGTGGTGGTTCACGCATCCTCCTTCCAAACTGGAGGTAGCCATAGGCCTTAGTGCTTTACCTTCTTGTTTCTTACCTAATCTGCATCACTTGCTGAGCAGTGAGTCCCAAGGACCTTGTTGAGTAATACAGTAAAAGGAAGGGTTACTCTTTATGGTTATGCTTTCCACGGCTTAAATACTACATGAGCTACAACCAAATGAGTTTTACTATCTTTATTTTAATTATGTGCAATTAAATGCTCTATCAGAATTCCCTGCAGTATTTCTTCAAATGATTCTCTCCAGTTAGTGTAATGATTTTACTGACTTTCTGGAGAGCAAAACTAAAAAATAAAGATCCTAAACAAAAGAACAAATAAATAAATAAGGCTAGTCTGAAATATAACCTTTTCATGATTCATATCAAGAAACAGGAGTAATTTTTAAAAATTATTAAAAATTATTGAATTTTAGTTCTTTTAGTGAAGAAATTATTGGTGTAGTCACCAGTGATAATCTCTACTCCATGTTGTTCCACTAAATGTAGAAATATTGCAACAAATAATGAAGGGAAGTTGCTCTATTGATAGTTTTTTGTTTGAAGTTGCACTTGTATGAATATCCTCAAGTTATCCTGACCTGATATAATAAGACTGAACTGAAGGAATTCCCTAAAACAGGATTTGAATATTAGTTTAACTAGGATCTCTGGAATTGACCAGAAAGTCATCACTTACTGCATGTCAGCAGAAGGAGAGATACAAAATGTGAGCTAACCTATAGGAAATACCTGTAATCCAAATGAAGAATAAGGTATCAGGTTTAAGCAAATGCTGTTTTTGTAACACAACAAGAGCAAAGGATCCCCAGCATGTGACACCTGCCCCTCTGTCCTTGACCGTGTAGAGAGAGACAGAAGGCAGGACTGTCAACTTTTCACCAAGGCACTTTACCTGGTTTCTCTGTACTCCAAATCAACACACCAAAATTTCCTTTTTGTCCAAGGAATAAAGCTCAAGCAGGGTGCTATGGCAGTGCTATCTCACCTCCTCCTTCCAAGCCATTTTATGTAAATCTGAGCCCAGGGTATTATAATTTAGCCTAAATTCTGAGGTTTTTTTTTTTTTTTTTTTTTTTTTTTTTTTCATGCTGAACCTGGTGGCATCTGGGAAAAATGCAGTGTCATATTCATCCACTGTGCATTGATAGAAACTGATAGGCATGCATTAGTCTTGACAGCAAGCTCTGAATAACTGAAAGCTGTGTACAAAAAAGTTGGATCCTTGCCATAGATTAAATAGATACTGTGCATAGATTGATAGGTACAGATTTTCCTTTTGAGGAACAAAAAAGAACAACAAAAAGGTGGCTTACCCAAGAACAGTATGTGGGATGAATTGGTGACAGATGCAGCTTAAAGTAAAAAAATAAAAGCCCAACACACACAACTTTGAAAGTTCCCATGTTTGTACATGCCAAATCCTGACATCTTTCCCTTGAAAGGTTGATTCCTTTTATAATACATCTCTTCACAATGTCTCTGCACTTTTAGGAATACTGATGAGGCGTCTGAGAGTTAAAACAAAAGCAGTGGGCCTGCAAATATTTTTCAGATTATTTTTACCTGTGAGAGGGATGGATGGATGGGATAATGCTGTTAAAAAAACTAACAACTAAATAAGGTATAGAAGCAAACTGCAATTTTGATTTTATAAAGACAAATTGTGACCTGGGTGAAATCAATAAATGAGGAAATGTGATGTTTTCGAAACATTGGCTTGCTCTCTGGGTACAGTGGAACCGACAGAGAGAGGGGACAGTCCTCCCCTGGCAGTGCTGAGCAACTGAGCAAATATTTGATCCTATTTGGCCATCTTCTTTTGAAGAGGGATGTGCAAGGCTTGCTACCCTCGAACTTGAAGGCTTCTTGTCTTCAAGAAAATGGCCAAAAACTGCTTTATCTCACTCCAGCTCTGTATGTTGACTTGACACAAGATTTTTCTCACTTTTCATGCATTTATGTTTGATTTGTCACAGACACCTTACTCCCACTACAAACCACTGCAAAGTCACACTGAGTTAAAACAGAGGCAACCACTAACTCCCTGTATTCTTTCATCTAGCTGATGGTGTAAGGGCACAAGCCAGCTGGGAGATGAAAAATGTACTCTTGGCAGTGTGTCCTCACAGGAAATGTGCCAAGTCAGCTTCTGTGCCAACTGATGCCCCCATAAGTGAAATAAAAACCCCTTACATGACAAGGGTGTAGGGAACAAGCACAGGAGACTCATATGAGGTTTATGTCTGTTTATGCTCTGGCTGCAGGGTGGTTCTCTCCCTGCATCCGTTGCATTTCCTATCTCTTGTATTCCAAGAGGGGATGGAGCAGCAAGTGCCAGAGCACACATGCCATGTTGGTGTTTGTGTTTGTGGCACAGTGAACATGCCCCACTGAAACAGCAGCCCTGAAAGCTCCCTGGGAACTCTGTGTGTGCTGAGGAATGCTGCAGCTCTGAGCTGTGGAGGGGCAGGAATGTACCCTCCAGTGACTGGTCTGCAAACCATCTGTGGGACATTCCCTCACGGTCCTCAAGGAGCTAATTGATTGCATGACATTACTTGCCTTTGTTCCTAACCAGGGGGAAATAAAAAGGAATGGGAAGAATAAATAATGTAAGGCATAAAAGTGGAGTGATGTCCAAAAAACATAAACACATGCGGCACTAAAACACTGGGAAACATCCTCATTAGATGCATTGCAATGTATTTTTATGCACTGTGGATTTGACCCATTATATTTATGATAGAGAGTGTGATAATTTTATTTCCCAGATATGGGATTGCCACAGCTGCTCTGACATCACTCCACTGTTAGGGTTCCCAAGTGTTTTAAATAGTGACTGCAGCTTTGAGGAGCACATGAATAAACCTTGTGGGCTAACACCAGCACAGGCCTGCAGCTTGCCTGCAGCAAAGCCATGTTCCCCTAAGGAAGCTGTGATTTTGGGAGGGACTCTTTTTCTCAGGACTCTTTCTTTCCCACGAAGACCTCCTGGGCTAGAAGTAATCTGGATTACTTCTATTAAGGATTTTGTCTCCCAGGTATAGCTGAGATGAAGTGTTAGTCATAGCTAAGCAAAGTCCATCAATAAGTTTGGGCTATGAGATGCACGGTTTTAATTTAATTGTACATTCTTATTTGAGTTTGTATTTGTAATTACAGCTCTAAATCTCAACAGACATATTTTTGGTAACAAACTATTCTCTTTCCTGAAGAACATTCTCTAGCACATGCAAAAATAAGCACCTTTATTGATTTGAAAATGAAGGATGGATAGTGAAAGCTAGTTAGTTTTTCTATTTCATTGTTATTATTTGTTCAATATTATATATCGAGATGTAATCTAACTCCCAAAGCTGCTACAGAACTTCATTTCTTTTATATATTTTGTTTGCATTCAATTAGATATGTATGACAGCCAAAGGATTTTTAAGCAAAGTATTTCTTTAAAACTAAATCCCTATTTTAATTCAAGTTTGAAGGAAATAAAAATTAATTCAAGACTCAGATGAATATTTTAATTTTATTATTGTTTTTAATTAAACCAGTGTAATCTTTTCTAGTTTTCTAAAGCTGAAGAGGTAAGTGTTTCATGACTTAAGACTCTTCATGAATACTATTTCTAATAAAGGTCTAGGATTTACAGATCTACCTAGCTTTGGAGCATGAAGTGCTGTTTGAAGTGTCTAAAATTGTGTTTGAACTCCATGGCATGTTGAATACACAAAAAATGTTAATTGCTGTCCTCATTAGAAGTAAGTTGTTAATCCAAAAATAATATCATACTGCCAAGATGAAACCTTGGCCTTAGTGACACATGTGAGAAAGCGAATTGGTACTGAAACCGCAGACTAGAGTGTTATGAATTGTGCTAAGATCTTTAAGTACATGGAAATAAAAGTTTAAAGACAGACTTACCCAAACTGAACCAGATTTAAGCATCTCTGACAGGTCTGTGTTTTTTAGGTGTCATTGTGACAAGAATTAGAGCTGAAACTGATCAGGATGAACTTGGCAACACAGTGATGACAGCAAAGTAGCTTTCAAATTTACAAATGGCCCATGTTTGTATTATGTCACCTAAGAAATTCCAATACTGCTATGACCATTCCTCATAATGTGAAAAAAGCTGGAAAAGGTTTTCCCTAAAAAAATACAGGAATTTATTTATCTAAGATTCATCTTGGGAAGTCATACTTATTTAAGATATTGTGGTACTGATTACCTTTTTGGTAGAAGAATAATTAATACATATTGTCTTAAGATATGATGTGATGGGAGGAGGTTATTTTTAATTTTTTTTTTTTCACTCAGTCTTCTGATTTGATACTTCTTTACTTTGGATTATGAACCTGGTGTTCCTGTAAAGATTGATTAGTAACTCTTCTGCTGCTTATTTCTGGTTAAAAAAAAACTACTGAAGCTGGTTGAGTTTGTCACTGTCCTATTTTCCCAGTGCCAGCATCTACAGGTGTCAAATGCATCCAAACCACTGGTATAAATGACAATGTAAAACTTGAGTCAAGGAGGACTAGAGTTACTTGTGAAACACCAAACTTAATGTGGGAGAATTGGGGAAAGCTTTTCTAGGTGACTGAAAAAACATCCCCTTAAGAAATTCAGTGATGAATGAACTTAGTGCAAGAATCTAACTTAAAAAAAAGGGAGAGGGAGGGGAAGGGACAAGTTTAAATTAGCTGTCTTGGAGAAAACCATACTTGTAGAAGTGAAATTAAACCCACTGGCAGGAGAAACAATGAACAGCCAGGGCTGGTGGAGAGTAACCACTTACACTTCCTTTCCGAGACAAGAACCAGAGCCTCACCAAGAGCCGTGGAACAAATCCTTTGTTCCCTGTCGCTGTGAGCAGCCTGTCTCCAGTGGTATTCCCAGCCCCAGCCGCTTCCTGCCAGGGGCTTGCAGTGGGAACCAAGTGCCTTTGATCCCACCAGCCCATGTGCTGGCCTCCCACCACAGCTCTGGTTCTCTGTATTCCCTGCTTCCCTACACCACCCACCAGGCCTGGGATTCCTCCCACTTCCTCACAAGCCTGATACTTTTAGCCTGTCATGGAATGTGCAGCACCCAACTACAATCACACAATTGCTTTACCCTTTCCCCACCCTACCTGTTTTATTTTCTTCCTTATTATCATTCAGCTCTTATTAGATGATAATTAAATAATCTTTCTTGCAATCCAAATGTCCAATGAAATGATAGCCAGCCACAGCTGACAGAAATTGGAAAAGGGATATCCTTCCTGAGTGGAGTGGCTGAAGAAAATCCTGGATTAATGTGAACAATCTTCTCTATCAAACCAACATCACGTCAGTTTGTTAAGAGCCCACAAATAGTTTATTTCTGCTGCTGTTGATAAATAGTTGATCAGGCCATGAAGCACAGCAGACAAGTTAAGTTTTCTGATCTGCAGAAACTGGAATAAAGAGTAAAAACCCCATCAACACAGCTTATGTTATTACAGCTGGGGAAACCCATGATGATCACTTCTTAATGACTTGTAGATCCTGGATGTTTGGGATGACATTTTATTTTTGGTGATGGCTTGTGACCCTTCATCCCTATGGCAATAATGTTGGATAGGGATATAATAAGAAATGCATATGGACCTCTTGCCCTTTATAAAAATAAAATACCATTTGCATATCAAGATAAAATTTTTATTGGCTATATTAAAATACTTGGGAAATAAATCATGCCTTCTAGATATTTTCACATTGGAGATCTCAGCTCTGCTCAGCTCTTGGTATGTGAAATAAAATATCCACACAATGTAATAATAATTCCACATTTCTATTTTCCCCCTTGGCATGCCTAACAATTAGTGTCTGATTTGACATTCTGTGTCTATAAAAGTGTTGATGTCAACTGAGCTTCATCTCTTCCAAGTACTGGTTTCTCTGTTTTTTGTTCCACTCTACATAAAACTCCAAAAAACATTCATTTGTTAAGCAGAATCCTTGCATTGTAAATATTTATTATTGAAAAACCCAAAGGACTGAAGGTGAATCTTTGTAATGAAAGAGATTTTTTTTTTTTTTTTTGTATCAGTTTTAGTATTGTACATGTCTTGATTATGCACCTGTAGCCATATGGCCATTCCCAAGCACTTTGGATTATAATTATTTTGACACTTTCTTTGGGTATTTTGTTATGTGGGAATTTTATTATAAATAGGATATCTTTTCTTCTGCACAGAAGGTGCATTTCTCCTTGGAATTGTGCTGGAGTATCACAGGAATCTCCAATATGAGCTAAATGAAAAAAGATGTATTTAAAGGGTATGAATTGTTCTTGTGGAAGAGATGCCAAATTTTTCTTGCTGTGTCTGTCTTTATAGTAATGGGAACACTAGTTTAGGACACTGTCTGTACACAAACAAAGCACTTGGGACAACTCCTAGCATAACATCCAAGAGGGATTCAGATTTCCATAACTTGCAATCTATCTCTCAAATTCACTGAGAAGAAAAAGATAAAAAGGAAGCTTTTTTGGGACAGTTATTAATTTATTCATCTCTTCCCCTGTTCACACTCTCCTTGCCCACCTGCTGAAGAGGGAATTTGACAGCAACCAGCAGGCTCTTCTGTTTGCTGCCTGTGGCACTGGTAGCCAGCCTTGCCTTGTGCTTTGGTCTTCCTGAGCAGCCAGTGGAGGAAGCCCTGCAAGCTTGAACTAATTCTGCTGAAGAATACACCTGATTCTCTGTGACAGCTCACAAGATACAGGGGTCAGGTACTCTGACTGTTCAGTGAGGGAGGGGAGTGGAAAGTAACTCCGTCCATCTGTCAGCCTCACTGGAACCATCTGAGAAACCTCGCTGATTGCTTCCCCTTTGTCCTTCTCTTACAGGGTTTCCCATGGGAAAAGTAAAATCTAGCCCAAAGTCCATGGATAACTTTTTTTCCATTAACTTTGCTGGTTTTCATTATCTGGTAATTGATAATAAACACCTAATAAAAGTTTTTCACATACTTTCACAATTTCTTTGCCAAAGCAGAAAAGAGCAGAAAACTTAATAGTGAAGGGATAGGACGTTGAAAGGAGATATTTTTTATATATATAAACAAAGACTTCTTCCATATAAGGATAAGAAGATTAAATTTCTTTAATAGCTGGGAAAAGGCTTGCTTGCTTTAAATAACTATAGAAACTTCCTTTGTGGTTCAGCATTCCAGAGTGAGGCCACATAATCTCTTGGTGCATGTAAATTGCTGTGTGAATTATGTTCCAGTTATGAATTTAGAACTTAACTGTGACTGACTCTAAAGGGAGGAAAAAAAATCTCACTTCACACAACTCTGGAAGAATTACCAGGACCTTTAGCACTGGGACTTGACAAGAGTATTGGCAATGTCAGATACTTGGATTGTTCTCAAAACAAAATGCAGGAGAAATGGAGTTTATTCCACTTTCTCATGTGTCAGGCCATGTACATGGAAATATGATGGATTCCAAAGAGTTGTACCCCAAAAAAAGCTTCTGATTTTCTCCTGCTGGTCCTTCCCAAACATGGTGGGAGTCTCAGGGGTGTGTGCGTGGTTGATTAAGTTGATGACTGCTGTGTCTCTTTTTCCCCCAGGACACTGTGCACATATCCCACATCCTTCCAAAGGCTAAGCCTGGAGGGATGGTTTATTACCTGGCAATTAGCAATTCATTAAAGTAGTATCATAACAACTGAGATAAATATTTTGATTAGTCACTTCATTTTACATTTTTCACCTTCCTTTCTCATCTGAGTGCTCAGAAGGTTTGATTTTGCTCTTGTTTCTTGAGTTAAGTGTATGTAACCAATTAATGTAGCTTTAGTGTGATACATCCCTCAGCAGTGTGGAGTTTGTCTATGAAACTACAGTTGCTGCAACTTTGAACACACAGTTTCTAATGAAACTTCAGAAAAGAACTAAATTTAGAAATATGGAACCTAGTACTTTAAATTCAGCAGAAAATAGTTTTGAAGACAATACCTCATTCAAATGTATATCAAAAGCACATCTGTGTTTTATTATACATTGAAAATAATCATTCATTGCTGGTGATGGGAAGAAATCTACTGTCTTCCTGTTCAGAAGCAGTGTGGTCTAAACCATCTGCTCTGTGCTCTATGCAGATCTAGGAAACACCTGGAAAATGGAAATATTGGAAAAATTGGACATGGGCAAAAAAAATCAGTAAGATTTTCAGCTAAAGCTGAAAAATGTAAAATCTTATTTGAACTGTGACCTAAAATGAAAAAAAAAAAAAAAAAATTACTGTGACTCATTAAATCTCTGTTACAGTGAGATTTATGACCTTACTATTTATGATAGTCAATTTTCTCATTTTAATATCTAAAAATATTATCTGTTATATCATTAAAGCTAGTTTAACCCCTCTCAGTCCACTTTGCAGTGGCTGGCAGGAAGATTTTTATACCCATTTTTGGTGTCATTACAAGATCCATTTGGACACCCATATGCGTGCATATGAGCATTTTTGTAAGATTTACTTTAAGTGGGTTTTACTGTGTGCATGTTGTAGGAGGGAATGTATTGTGATTTCACATAATTTAAGCTATAAAGAGGGAAAAAATGTGTATCATTAAGATTGCAACCACTTTGTAACTCAGTCTTTCTCCCTGCCAATGGGATATAATCCTTTTCATTAACTGTAACTCATACAGTTTCTGTGCTCTATAAAATCTTAGCTGAATTCTGACTGTAAATTCCAGCTATCAATGGGATGGAGTGCTATTCTACAATTCTTTATCTGTGCCAAATGTTTGCCTCAAGTATAATTTCTCCCTAGAGTTTCTCTGTGTGTCTGGCTGCATACCATAAGCATTTTTACTGGACGTTCTTGAGACCTGTCCTGCTGAGTCAATCAAAGTTCTGCTTTGTCTTCAATGGAAGAAGGAACTAGTCCTAAATGAAAAGGCTTTCCCCTGTTTGGAGACTTTTGCAGGACTGTATTCTCATTTTGTTCAGCTGAGCTCTGGCATATGCAGGTCACTTCAGGATATTTTCATGCTTGGGACCAGATGGAAAATGTCTTTTGCAATCAACAAAAAAGACTCCATTGTTGACATTTCAAATTTTTTTTCCACAACTGTAACTGATTTGCTTTCTACAAAATTTAACAGTGTCCAGAAATGATTACAAATACTTTGCAATAAGATTACTTTCATGGCTCAGAGAGTACGCAGTGTCATAGAAATTCACTTCATTTTGGTATGTTTAGATTCAGCTTGAGCAGAATCTGTTGCTTGGCTAGCTTAACTGATACATTATGCGACTTCCATGTGCGATAACTTTATGGTTGTTCAGTCCACTAATGAATCCATCTGAAAAACCTAATCATATCCTGGTAATTGGATTTCTCTCACAAACTCTTCCCTTCTTCACAAAATAATTAAGTTATGTGACAAAAGGCTCTCATCCATGCAGGAAAAGAACAGAGGAGGAAAGGGTGGGGGAGCCATCCTGCCAAGCTCTTGGCAGATGGATGAGCACCTTGATCTGGCTCTTCTTGAGGCTGTGCCAGGAGGGTGGTTGTCCCCACAGCCCGGGGCCAAGATCCATCCCCTTGGTTCCAAGGAAAGGCCTCCCCAGACCACTTTTGGGTGCTGCCTAAGAAGGGTAGTGACTGGGATGGAAGGGAAAACATCAAGGAGAGATCGTGAGGCACAAGTGTCTTGTTGTGGTGGGTGGAGGTAGAAAGGTGCCACGACCTTCTGGAAGTGTCCCCAAGTGGAGAGCTGCCAGGAGTCACAGTGTTGGCAGGCTCACACCACTCACACCAGAGAGCTGGGATAAATCCTTTGGCAGAAAGGAAAGGATCTTCGTACAGAGTTCCACAGAGAGGTTTTTATTCCATCTTCACCTGTAGGGGTCCAGGGACGAAAGCATGGGCATGAGTGAGCGACTGGGGTTTATATATGAGGTGGCAGGGTGGAGTTGGGAACAGAAGCCAATGGGTGAGGGAGAAAGGGGTGCAGAGGTGGGGCAACATACAAAGAGAGCCAATGGGAGAACAGGGGCGGAACATGGGCGGGGCATTGCACCAAACCAGGGCCAATGGGGCCTCAGGGAAGGGACAACGTTCTAGGGAAGGACATATAAGGGAGAAAGGGGCGGGAAGGCCAATGGGCCAACCAGGAGAGCAGGACTGGGGGACATTTGAATAACAACCAAAGAACTCTGGGAGGAGGCGGCTGCTTCTCCTCCTAACATGAAGGGACTTGTCCTGATTAAGGGACATTCCTCCAAGGGAGCCTCAGGTGCTCTGGTTTAGGAGGTGCACTGCCCTCCACACTGTCTGGTGCCAGCACCTGGAGCAGCTGAGGAGAGGCTGCATGCCAATGTGATCCTCCAATTTACAGGAGCTCCAATCCATACTTATGGAAAGAAAAATCCATCACAATCCCAAGGAAAATAGCTGGATGCTTTGCTGGACATCTCACCATATACTTGAATAGATATTAGGCTAAGAAACATGGGCCCATGTAACAGAATCGATTAATGAATTTATTTAAAAAAAAAAAAGATGTGGGGGCAGAATTACAAATTACAGAATTACAGAATTACAGAGGGAATTACAAACTTACACAGTGTTTTAAGGTTGGCACATGGGAATCTTCCTGCATCGACAACTTCCAAGTCTTGAAAAACACAGAGATTCTTGTAAAGAGATATATTTTGGAAATCTTCTTCCAGAAACAGGAAAAACAGTTGTTTTGACTCTGCTATTTTTTTTCCTGACTGAGGCAGGAAAGTACCACTGCCTGCACTATTCTGCAACATATGCCCAAATTGTCTCATTTCCAGAGTGAAACAAATGTCTCCTGTTTATCAGAATTGGTTGTCTTCAGTTTCTAAAAAATTGCTAGTGTTTAGGTCAAAAATCAACAACAGCTAAAGATCCTTATTAATCAAAATATGGATGTAAAGATAGACACTGCGTCAGGATTTTCTCTACTTTAAAAAGCAGATAAAAATTTGAAGCAGAAACTCTCACTTGAGAGGTCGGGATATTAGTTTACATGTAAGAGATCCTCCTGTTTTCTAACTCAGGTATGTATGTTTGAGTTTTTTCAAGGTAGATCCCATGCCTTCCACTGTCAGTGGTAGAGAAGAAATGAATACAGAACCTCCTTGCATTCTTCTGCTTTTCAGAAGACAAATGAATGCAACAGGACAAAGCCATCTTTGTGCTCAATGTACATAATTCATCCATCCATAATTAATCTAAACTCTGTAGTAGTGGCATAATGTTTACTGAAGCTAAAATAAAACCCACCAAGCCCCCCCTCCAAAACCCTCTATAGTTTTGTTTTTAGAAGCCAGCTTTTGAAAATGCAGCACTTTGAAGAGTTTCAAGAAGCAGATTGCAGTTACTGCTGCAGAGGTAATTTTGCCTTACAGCACTAAGTGAGGCTCAAATGTTCCTCGAAAGTGTTTTTCCCCACATGAAAAAGATCTCACTAAAACATTGTCTAATGATTTGAAAGCAACTGGAAATTGGGGCATAAAATTGCTGTAGTACATTACTACATAAAAGGGTTTAAACAATTTTTTGTTATTGCTCAAGTTTCCAAGAGTTTATGTGAGAATCTTTCACAGCTACGCGCCTCAGATATAAGATATTTCACAACAGGCTTCAAGTGAGGGATGATTCTTCTCTGAAAGAGGGTCAAGAGAGGGTGAGGAACACAGAGCTGGTTTTTGGAAAAACATGGTGTGCTTTTGCCAAGTCATTCCAGAAAACAGTGTATTTGGAGCTTAATAAAGGATTGCTAATTTTGTTCTTTCTGGAGAGAAAGTGTCAGGGTTTCTTTGGTGATTGCTGGCTTGAAATTTGGTTCTTGACTTGCTCTTGGAGCGTTGTGGTACTTCTCTTTGAAATTGGGCAGGTGATATTGGCACAGCAGTTCTGTGACTTGTCACTTGTAATTCAGCTTGTTATGAAGGGATAAATATATCTACTTATATGTATATGGCCTGAGACATTTTTATGTTGCCTTTTAAAGTTTGATTGCTCTTGAGTTTTATTTATATTTACAACAAAGCAAATGTCTGAGTGTTACATATTCAGTTGTGTTATTTTCCTGCTTATAGTCTAAGATGAAAGAGCCAAGGAAGTTGGGAGTTTGATTGTAATGTCAGTGAGATGTTTGCTCTGAATCAGTGAGTTACACACCTGTAGTAATGTATTTAGTGTTGATCCTTGGTATGTATTTCAGATTATATTCCTGAGATTACTTTTGGTCAGGAAAAACAACTGTGGTTGAAAATATAATTTTATAATTTACATTCATTTTTTTTTTCAAAGTGTGTTTATCCCTAAGGCTTTTCATTCAGGTGACCCTCACATATGACTGAGCACAAGGCTGGCAACAGACTGTGGCCTACAGCCACGGAGGTAATAATGCTGCCTCTTTTTTGTTGTTGTTGTGTGAGTTTTGATCCACTCAGAGGAGAGTGCCTTAAGTTATGGAGGATTTGGAATCCCTAATGAAGGAAAAAATCTGTTTTAGCTGTCCTCAGAAATTTACTTTAGAAGACAAAAGGAGAAGCAGAGGCTTAATTTGTAGTCAGGATTATTTTATGCCTCCCTAGATAAACTGTAAAATATTTATACAGCAGATTTCTTCTTTCTGTGGCAATAAGTTTTCCATAAATATATGAATGTGTACAGTTGTACACCACCTTGTCAGTAGCTATCCCCAAGCTAGGACTAACCTGAGCTGGCACATCCAGGGGACACAGTGCTATGCCAAGAAGATATGAGCCTAATTTCTCAAAGCTGTGTAAAGCCTGAAGTAGAAATTGCAGATTTTGAATAGCAATAAGCAGCTTGGGTGTTGTACAGCTCTGTGTCAGTGTGCCCAGGTTCTGGTCTGAGGGGTAAAACATCAGTTTTTTTAGAACATATCATCATGTATAATGGCCTAGAGCTGGTATGTCATCTTCTCTGATTGTCTGCTGCAAACTAATGTCAGAGATGAAAAGCAGTCAACAGAACAGACGGGGATGCAACTTAAAAAGTTTCACATTAAGCTGAAAAATAAGAAAACCCAAATTTTCCCATCAAGGGAGGGAAATAGTTTTAATGCACAAATACCTTTTTGATTTTTTTTTTTTTTTTAATTTGAAAATTTTTATGACTCAGTGTATTTGTATTTATTTTCTCCCCCATTCCTCTCCAAGATATGCCTCTCTTCTGGAAGCTTTCATTCCCTTCCAGTCCTCTAAGAAGTAGAAAAAATGTCAACAACTTAAGTATCATAATCTGTTGCTCGAGGCAGGTGAAAAATAGAGCCAAGGGTTTGCCATCCACTCTCTGCAACATATTAACACCAAATTGTAGCATAAAGATACTTAAAGTTCTTTACATGTATCTTGGTTAAAATGACACAGATCTCTAATTCTATCAAATTGATTTTTTTTTTTTAAATCTCAAACAAGAATATTTTTGTAAAGAATAGAAAAGTGTATATTGTAAATTTATATGGAGCATGTAAGCAGCATAACACTTTCCATTACTAACCATTACCACTTAGATTTGCATGTTTGGCAATGAGAATTTAATTAACAAATGTATATGTAGTACTGGATTTGCAATATTTTCCTTAAATACTTTTCTTTGTTTTGACCCAAATATGAGTCACGGAATAAAAGATTACTTAATGTGTAGTCTTTTTCAGACACTCTTGCAGTAACTTTTTATAACTTTCATTTAGGTAAGCACTTACACTCTACTGTGTAATAATATTGAAATTTCCGAGTTTAAAAATGAGATTTTGTTCTTCCCTACGGAAAAAAAATAAGGGCTAAGAATTTGGACAAAATGTAATTAAAACCCTTACTTTTTTTTTTTTCTTTTTTTTTTTTTTTTCTTTTTTTCTTTTTTTTTTTTTTTTTTTTTAATCTAGGTAAGGGTTTTTCTTAACTCTGAAACAATAACATATAGATCTATGTGTATGTTTTGGGATGGTAAAGCTCTCTCTGTAATGAATTACTGGGAGACATTTCAATTCTGTGCTTTCCACCAACTGATTCTGGGTGCACTCATTCCAGCTAGGGTATGATTGCTAGATGAGCTGGACAGGGCTTGAGCCATCGTGGCTGTCAGATGAACTGCTTGAGGAAAAAAGGGCTGGAAGTGTGGAAGCAGAAGCACTGCCATCACTCTGCAGCCTGCCTCCATGTTTTGACGTTGCTTTCAAATAGTGTTGGATCACTTCCAGCAGCAAAACAGTACAACAGCTGGTCCCAATTACTCTAACTACAGTGTGCCTACAAGCACAAATGGCCAGTTTTCTAATTTGGCTCTCTGGTTTAATGAATTAGTTATTTAATAATTTGACAGGAATCCTAGTGTTGTGTTTAGCTGCTTGCTTCTGTTTAATCTTCTCGTAGTAGCTGTGTTCATACAGTCCTGCTGCAATCACTGGCTGCTATTGTAAGTTATGTAGATGAGAAAGCAAAATACATTGGCAACACACAGCAAGCAGTTGTTATTTTAGCTCAAAAGGCCTACAAGCTGAAAATCTATTTCTTGATAAGTTTTTTACTGACCAGAGTTATCACTTAATACAGATAAGGATGCAGAATTTTGGCCATCTTTTTTTGTCCTTCAGAAATTTTATATGAAAAATTTACATTTGAAAGACCCACATTCTACTTACTTTTACACATTCCTCTACTTCCTTTACTTCTGTATTTTCAGAAGCTTCTAGAGAGTTGCAGAAAAATGTACCTGTATGAGCACAAATAGGAGCTTTCTCATGGAAGTGGTGTAGAATGATGCACAGCTGTCACAGTGGGATAAGGAAGCATCAGTATCTCTACAGATGAGAAAAGGTGCACATGCTATGAGCACACAACATAAATCTGCAGAGAAATGGTCCCAAATATATTGAATATTAGACTATTCACCTACTTTCTCTCAACACTTTGCTTCTAATAAATCACCAAGTAGTGATTATTTAGAAATAAATAATCACCTCTTGGTGATATATTGGAAGAGGTTATAGTTACCAAGCAACCAAAACCTGTTAATTCATAGTGCAAGATTATGAATTCCTGCTGACTGGTAAGGGGGAGTAGGAATTGAAGGATGCAGCTTGATGAGAGTGAGAGAGAAAAACTGTTTTGAAATGAGAAATTCTTTTCCAATGTCACAGTGGTATCAAAGGAAGCAGCCAATTCACATTCCTTTTGCATTGTATTGCAAGGAAAACATACTCATGTTCAGGAAGGCCCCAGAGACCCTCTGACTACAAAAAGCCGTGAGGGAATTGAAAGTGGAGTGGGGAGGGGTGTTTCTCTGTACTTAATATCTTCTGCAGCTTGGGACTCTGGGTGGGTTCCTGTCCCTCCAGTACCATAAAGTGAGAAAAACAGGGCAGGGAAGGTGGGAGTCCTGCTGTGGCTGAACAAGACTTACTGGGCTAAGCTGGTTTGACACCATTTACTGACTGGAGACTTTGCCTGTAAGATTACCAAAATTCACTTGAACCTTAGGGATTTGCAGATGAAAGATTGAAGTATGTAGCTAATATGACATCATGGCTTCATGACATGTAGTTCTTGTGTTGAAGTTCACAAAATGTCATTTGAATGATGAAGCTTGAATTTAGTGTCTCTTCATGTTAGAGATAACAGGAAAGATGTTGTGCAGTGTGAAAGTCAGATTTGGTGCAAACTATGAGTTTGGTTCTAATCCAAAAACAACTGAGAACTGGGTGCAACAAGGAAGAAAATTATTTCATCAGCAACAAGCTTTTTCTCTAAAGAAAATATATAAATATAGTCTCTCTAAATATGCCACAATACTACTACTACTTCTACTACTACTACTACCAGTAATAATAATAATAATAAACACTTAGTCATCAGTAAAAATGAGCAATTATTTCCTTAATAGAATTGGGACATTTTTTCCCCTTTATTTCCAATCTTCTAAAAAGAGGGGCAGATAACTTCAAACTCCTTTCAACTTTCTCTAGTGCTCAGTGGAGAGCAAATATTGACCACTTACCTTGAAATAACTATAGATTATGGAGGTATTCAAGGCCAGGCTGGATTGGGGCCATGAGCAAAGTGGTCTGTGGAAGGTGTCCCTGCTGTCAGGGACTGAAATGTTTCTTGCCTTAAACATTGTTATGAAGGAGTTCTGACCAATATAGCAAAAACTGTATAAAGACATTTATCCATTGGATTCTGTGTGTTTTGGGGGGACCCTCACCACCAAGAGGATCAGCTGGAGAGGATCAATGGAGCATCACTGGGATCCATGGAGTAGTGATATTTTCTTCAATCTGTCTCTGTCACTCTCTTTCTGCCCCCCACCCCCAATTCTTTTCTATTTTTTTTTTTTTTTTTTTTTTTTTTTTTTTTTTTTTTTTTCTCTCTCTCTCTCTCCCTCTAATATTTATTATCAGATAAAACCCACACTATAAACTTTGGCATATGGTCTCATTTGCACCTTAATTCAGGCAGAGGCATTTCTAGTAAGTTTAAATACTGGACCATAACACCTGCCCATGGCAGGGAGTTAGAAACAGATGATCTTTAACATCACTTCTCACTTAGAACATTCTGTGATTTATCTGTGAGTTGTGTTGGTTTTGAGTCCTAACTCATGTTTTACCTGGAGTTTTTCAATAATTTAGACCTATATTTTTAAATGGTTTGAGAGTCCTTGCAGCAAGCTTGGCAGTGGGCAAGGCTTGATAAAAGAAATAGCAGAACATGCTAAGTGAAAACTTCACCTCTTGTCTGTCAAAGAGTTTCCATGGCAGCAGGAGCATGGCAGGGTTAAAAAGAGAATATGGCATGCTATGCATTTCTCCTGAGCTGTAATAATGTTATCACCAAAGATTTGTATAGAAAATATCTGACTCATAGCAATATCCATAAAAATAAGATTTATCAGAGCCCTGAAACTAATATTGGAACTGATGCTTTTATTGACCATCTCTTTCTGTGTAAACATTGAAAGAATTTAAAGACTTTTTAAAAAGAGGTAAAATGATATAATTTCAGACTAACTGGCCTTAGGAACAAGACATAAAATACAATCTAAAGAATTCTATTGGTGAGGCTCTATATTCCTTTTAGAGTAAAAGAAAACCCCATATGGAAGTTGGGGTTTCCTATTTCTAGAGCAATTTAAATAACGAATTAGAGCTACATGCTGAGGAGCTGGAAATATTTGTCTAGGAACAAACTGTTTTTTTCCCCCCCAAGGTAAATACATTGTTCCAGCAAGTGTTTTCTTTTAGAATGGAACAAAAAATTATTTTGAACGTGTGGACTTTATTGTGGAAAAGTTAATTTTTACACAATGGTAATTGGGCCTCTTGTCACTGACTTCAAAGCAGGCTTTGCTGACCACAGTGTGATCCAAAATGTGTTCAGATAATCTACATTTTTATTTGACTAGGACACAAAAGCATTTTTTCTTGTAGCTTTAGCATAAAGTTGTCTTACATAAAGTGCCCTCTTTCATTTTTACTAGCTCTTGCTTAAATGCATATTAAATAGAGCTGACTGTAAGAAAAAAAATGATGAAACAGCATATCATCCAGCCATCAACACAAACATCTAACCATGATTATCCAGATAAGCAGTTTAAATTCACTTGTTATTACTATAATTGAATCCTACATTGGCAATTCCTTGGGAAGAATTCAATTTAGGCTACAAGGGAAAAGAAAGTTATCTGAATTTTAAAGACTTGTAACAATTTGTAATTATTACCCATAATCGCAAAATATTTGTAATTACAGGAAAATTTTCAGTGGAGAGTTGTTTATGTTGATTTTTAAAGTTATGGATTTTATGGAGCTGCACATAGATAGTATGACATAAAACTATCAAAAGAAGTCATAGGTTAAAAACTGAATTCTTTCTTTCCTATTAGAAGGAATTCTTGTGGGATTTAGTACTTCAAAGTAATAATTTGTAAGTTCCTAGTAGAAGATGCTTATTCTGTCAAAAGCAAACAAAACACCTTTCATGAAGCCTAATATTGCATCTGTGAAAAGTCAAGGGGAAATTTAATGAAAAATTAAGACTGCATTATACTGCACAAGATTTAGGGAAATAGTTTCTGAGCCACCATCCTTAGATATGGCTATCAATATTTCACTGGGCAAATTATAGAATTTAAGTTTCCCAATGACATCAAAAAGCAAAAGTTTGTTTTGTTTTGTGGGCTTTTTTTTAAAAAAAAGAAAATCCCAAACAATTGCTTAAGTATTGATTTGTACTTTACTAAGAATTAGGCTTTTAATTGAAATTAAATATTTAAAGAATCCAAATTTTAAAACAACATAGGTGAAATTCAATTCTCAATAAAAAACCAGAAGCACTTCAATATATGTTGATGTTGTGTATCCATGTATAACAGCCTAAGCTCTTGCTATGTCTACAATGATATTCAACTAATAATTGACAAAAAGTATACATGTGATTCAAAATTAACAACTCATAGTGGCATGTCTTCATTGATCTCAAATGAAGCATGAAAAATCTTGATTTTTTTTTTTTTTTTGTGTAGTCAAATCTGAAATAAAAGCACTTTAAGGTTTTCATTCAAATCTGAAAAGTAGAGACTAGGAAAAATGGCTTTGCCTTATATGTATACATAATGGATGCATCTCCTGATATGACTTTAAATTCTGGGTTTATAGGTGGTTTACAATGGTTTACATTCTGTGCTGTTGGCCTTTCAGTAATGATTCTTTCTTTATTCTCTAAGACAGGTTACCTCCCTTGTTTATAAAAATAACAGTGCAACACCAAAACACACTGCAGCTTCTAAACAGAACATTAATTGGCTAATCTGTCGCTAGCTTCAGATACTCATGAAATCCATTGTTTGCAGCCTTGGAAATACTGTCAATATTGGTGCTTTGAAGGATCCTAAATTTCTACTACCTTATTCTTCTTACTTCTAAATTTTTTTCTCTGTAGCTCTTCTGGACCTTTCCTGGTGCTTTTTGGTTTTTTTCTTAATAAGACAGACAGAACCAGACAGTAATTTTTCTTGGAAAAGATCTTTGAGATCAGAGAGGTGACCAACCTATGTCAAATCACCAACTTGTCAACCCAGGCAATGGCACTCAGTGCCACATCCAGTCTTTTCTTAAACACTTCCAAGGATGGTGATTCCACCATTTCCCTGGGCAGCCCATTCCAATCTTTAATCACCTTTTCTCTGTGAAGAAATTACTCCTGATGTTGAACCTGAACCTCCCCTGGCACAGCTTGGGGCCATTTCTTCTTGTCCTGTCACTTGTTACTGGGAGAACAGGCCACTCCCCAGCTGGTTACAGACTCCTTTTAGGGAGTCCTGGAGAGTGATGAGGTCCCTCCTGAGCCTCCTTTTGCCCAGGATAAACACCTCCAGCTCTCTCAGCTGCTTCTTGTTCTCTCTCAGACCCTTCCCAGCTCCGTTGCCCTTATCTGGACACACTCCCACACTCTTGTAGTCAGGGGCCCAGAACTGGACACAACACTCAAGGTGTGGCCTCACCAGTGCTGAGTGCAGGGGGACAATCCCTGCCCTGCTCCTGCTGGCCATACTATTGCTGGTGCAAAAGATCTGTCCCTACTTCTCTGAAATAAATTAATACCCTGAAACACAAAGGATTAGCAAAACAGTTAATGTGCTTTGAGGATAAATTACTTAAGATGCAACACCTTACTACATTTACTTGTACCTTTCCCTCCATTGTTCCAGGTACTAAGTGATCATTCAGAGATTGACTGAATTGGCCTGGGTTATTCAGAGAAATATAATTTCTGCTAGTACTATGGTATTGCTTAAAAAGCCAGTCATTTGCAAGTTTTAAATTAACTGTATTTTGCTGGAGGCTTTTTTGGCAGGACCACTGAAGAAAAATTAGTGCAAAACAATACAGAAGGAGCAATACCTCCTGACACTGCTGTCATAAATATTTAAGTTTGTAGATATAGGTTTCTAGTGCCATTTTAGATGTCTCAGGGTATTCCACCTCGAGGCTAGATGTTGTTCCAGGTATAATGAGTGTCATGATTCTCTATCATGCTTTCCTCTATGTTGAGATCTAGAAGAAGCTAGAACATCTCAACTAGCACAAAACACCTGTATTTAAGGAGGTAAGTTGGTCCTATGTATATTAATGTCTTGCTTTTTAACAGATAGATAGATACCTTATTGCATAGCAAAGTCTATTGTCACAGTCTCTTAACTCCCCTGTAAAAAACATAAGCAGCTTTGACCTCCAGTGATCTTAGCTGAAGATAGTCCCTAAATTGGTAGAGGCAAACTGTGACAAAAGAGATCATCTGTTGCTCTTCCAAGTGAAAAGACAAGGCTGGAAGAATCAGACTGTTGCTCTTATCATGAGCTTAAACACCTCAGATCATTGTCTCTCACCACAGTTTGGTCTTCTGCCAAAAGTAATTTTATTTCCAAGCAAGAAGGTCAGTAAGATCTAGAGGTATAACATATCCCCAAATCTGAACTTTCATCCCCTGAATGGTGTTTTCTGGTTTCTTTCAAAGTCATTCCCACAACAATCTCACTTGGGAACAATGAATAAAAACAACTAGATTTTAGTACTTTATCCAAATTGCCAAAGCCAAAGACATTGGTATTTGGAGTCCTGCTTTGTAGTTCATTGTGTTAACTTTGAGTTACCACCTACTTTTGAAAGGAATTGTTTCCTGAAGATCATATGGTGAGGGTCTCCAGAGCTCATTAAATATAACTATAATAAATAAAACCTTAATAATTGCTAATAAGGAGGTAACATTAATTATCTCTTCACAGGACTGTCTTGTAAGATCAGACTTACCTGATATATCCTTTAGATTTTATCAGAATACCTGTTTTCAATACTGTTGCAACAAGATTGCCACCCGTTCCATTATCTCCTGCCCAAATATCAGGAAAGAACAAGCCTCTTCATGTAATATTCAGATTTGTGAGAAGAGAAAGAAATTAAATCCTGTCGCTGTGCTAGTGGCATCTTGGCTTCTAAAGAGATGATGAGTATGCCACATTTGGAAATGTCATGTGTATATTTATGGGTGGTTAGTGATACCTGTGTCAGCACTGCTGCAGGAAAATTGGCCAAAAAACCACTGCACATCATTTTTCTTCATAAATTCTACTAAACATGCAAGTCAGACCATTTCCTGCTTATCTCCAAAATGTATGTACTTTTCCCAAAACATAGCTTTGGAAGAGCAGCTAAATATCTTTTATCTTTATAAAACTCTCCTACTTACCTACTCTTCAATGTAGCTATGAAAATTTGCCAATAATGTGCTTTTTTTGTGTGTGTATGCATACCTTTATATCAATATATTTACTGTCATGTACTGCACATCTAACAGTGTTCAAGACTTACCAGGCTGCTTGGTGCTGCTTGTTTGTTTATTTATTAGGATAAAATTTAAATATGCTACTTCTAATACTTTTTCTCTGCTGCATCCTCTGGAACTTATTAGTTTTGTATTTCTGAGGTATTTCCTGAAGAAAAGAGTTAGAGCAACAACATTGCAGAAAAGTCCTGTGCTTTCTTTCTATCTAAATTCATACTATTTGTGAATAATTGGGACAGTATGGCAGAGACCACTTTGTAACTCTGGCTTGAGAAAATAAGAGCTATGTATAAGAGAAGTTCTCAGGGTTTCAGTGGCACTTTAGGATATGTGTCAGTGGTGGTGGTGTGTTCATGGATGGTATTTTTTGAACTGACTTGTCTGGAAAGTATGTTAATTTGCAATAATGGCTCAGAGAAACAGTCTCTGGTTTCAGCTTTGGCTGCAACCATTTCACAATTAATTTGTTATTGACTTCCTTCTGTTTCTTTTCGTCATCGTGTCCACTATCTGAACACGTGAATGTCCAGAGAAGGTTTTACAGGCAATTCTGCTCAGTGAATCTCAGGCTTATTAGCTAAATGTTCCCACTACATTGTTACATGAAATGCAATATTGTTTACAACAGCTCTTCCTCAGAACCCATGAGCAGAAGGAAAAAGATTGATCAGGGCAAGGATCCATTATAGTCAGGGCAGTGCATCCATAGGCAGCTGTTTGCAATCAGGGAAGATTAAATTCTGCACATAATACAGGTTCAGAATTTGTACCTATGAATTTTTGCCTGACAGCAAGTTCCTTACAGCTCAGAATTGAAATTCTTCATGTTCATTAAGATGTATTACTGCTCTAGAGCTGCTGCCTGAGAACACAGATTGAGACCCCAAATTACTCCAACTTCTTATTCTAATTCTTACTCCTATAATCAAAGGAAAAGAACATTTCACATAGCCTACATGAACAGTCACATTTAAAAAAGCAAGCTGAAATATTAAACATTTGAATGTCAGATGCTCACAACAAATGCTTGTTTTCAGTCCAAAGCTTAAAAAACATAAAAGGCCATGCCAAATTCAAGTAACTTAAAAAATATTTTAAAACATTCCACAAACAGAATGAGGCATTTGGTTTTAATTTTATGCATAACCACATGTGTATTGAGCAAGCCTGAATCCACCTAAATATAAAAAAAACCAAAAAAGCAGCATTAGGGATTTTGAGACAAAATTATGGAGCCCATGTAAATTTTTCTTTCAGTTCTGTATGCATAACATTTCAAGTCTATCTGTACAATTTATAGTATATACCCTGGTTTTAATTTATCCAAACACAAGGTTTGTTTCATAAACATCAAAGATAATGAAAATGCCTTTTTAATTAATCTGTTGGAATCTACATGTTTATTCCACATTCACTTCCTTTATTTGTCAACCTCACACATGAGAAATGACCCCTCCTGTGCTGTCTCTGCTTAATGTCAAAGCTGTAGGAAATAATGTTTATAACATTAGCTGCATTCTCTCACTGATGTCTGGCAATTAATGCTGCATCTGGAATCAGAAAACTTCAAAATGTCTTTCATTACTACCTGTCTGGGTGGCAGGGAGGAAATGAAAAGAGGTTTTTTTTATTCTTGTCACATCTAGTTGCAGGATTTACTAGCAGCACACCTTGTTCCAGTTACATGGAGTAAGATTATACCAAAGCTGCTGGTCTGTTTTCAGAGGAATTGTTACAATTCCTGAGAGAAATAGCTGGGAGTAATAGAATTTTAGTAGAAATGAATCTGTTAACAGCTAGGAAAAATTTGCTACACCCAGATAGACCTGTGGGGTCAATCTTAAAATTTCATGCATGGAAGATAAAATGATGACTAAGAGGAGAGGAAATATATTTAAATAAACTTCTTCTAATTCAAAACTTACCTCCCTATGATTTTCCCCATCTTATGCTTTTGCTGATAGCTCCCATCCTGTGGCTGTCAGACCAGGGAATGAACCTCTCCTTTAAGTCACTTTATGCTCAAGCCTCAGTGTATCTTAGCTAATCCATGCAATGAGGGAGGAGGTAGAAGATTTCACACTTCCCTGCTTGGCAGAAAGAATTTTACCCATTGGGATCAAATCTGAAGACTTGAGGCATTGAGAAAAGCTAAAAAAGAAGAAAAGAGGGTGCTTTAATGTCACTTGGATGAAGCACTTGAGTTCGGTGCTATCCAGATTTTCAAGGAAATGTTGACTCTGATTTCCTTGTCATTTACGTCTTTGGGTTTACACAAGTAGCCCTGGTGTTTGAGGGGTTTAAACAATACCTCTAATCCAAAAGAGATGTTGCTGTGCTGGTGAAAGGTAATCTAGCGTGCCTTTGGTAGGTCAAGAGATTGTCTACTTCTCCAGCTAAATATTTTCAGTTTTAACTAGTACTTGTTTAAAAAATGGAAAAAAAAACCCCAAACCCAAAGATTACATTTGTCCTCATAAAATCTTTAAACACAAAAAACACACTACAATTATGTTGTTTTGGTAAAAGGAAAGGGAAGTAACAGTTATCCCTTGTGCTCTTGAAAAATGGACATTGACATTTCCCAAAATACCTAGTTTAGCTTCATATGGAGCACAGCACACAATGAAGGAAGGTATGGGCTAAATCCCAAACCACAGGTGAGTTCACTGGGATGAGTACAGAAATTTCTGTTTAGCAGACAGTGTGAATGTGCTGCTGTGCCCACAGAGATGTAAACATATAAAACCAGGAATGCTGCCTCAAACCTTGGGCCAAAATGGATGTGCTGCCACAGCCTGGGCACACCAGCCATGGAATTATATCCACAAACGTGGAAGACCTGAGTTTCTGATACCACTGATGATCAATCTTTACATCAAAGGAGTCTAGATAGATAGGTATAGGTACAAATTAGATATATATCTATATCCATATCCATATCTATATCTCTATTTATATTTATATCTATGTCTATATCTATATATCTATATCATCTCTCTATATATCTATATCTATCTATCTATCTAGAAATAGATATGGATTAGATGTGTATAATATGGACAAGGAAATGGGTGCTAATTTTCAAAGAGATACTTGAATTTTGGTGGAATGCAAGAGGAAAACAATAATGTATGGCTGATATATACAAGAGCACTGATGATTCTAGAGCCCAAAGCTACTTTCATCTTTAAAAATGCAGGGATTGATGGTGCTTCCAATTAAAATATTAAATACCTTCATATCCAAGATTCTGGGTTTGCTTTATCTTGTATTTGAAATGGTGCTTAGATTTGCCATAACATGATTAAAAAAAAAAAAATAGAAATTTTGCAAGACCCATAGTTAAATGCAATACAAATGTTAAAGTGGAAAAAAAAAGTCAAAAAAACAGATGACAGATTTCTGGATCCTTAAGCAGGCCCAACTGCTGTTGTGCTGATAAAATATCCACACCCTGCTGAGTGGACATGAGCTACGTAAACAGATGTTCTTAAAGAGAAAAGGAAATGTTGAATGGCTGACTTATTTTGTTGCAGTTCTGCTCTGACTGACTGTTAGGGGTTTAAAGGGTGGTTGCCATGACCAGAAAATCCAGCCAGGCTTTAAGTGTAGCTAAATCCAATAGAAACTCTCAACTTTACTCTTTTGCCCTCGAGATGGCTACAGGTCAATAGTTATTTTCTGAGTTATTTGGGGATAATCAGAAAAGCATGTGCAGATGTTGAAAGATTGAATTTATATCTCTAGAACTGATTCAGGTGCTTTAAAAAATATATTCCCTTTTTTTTAAAAAATATTATTTAAATGGCACCAAAACTTTGGCAAAACTTTCTGACTTCTGAATGAAATTTAACTCTTTGTTGACTTTCAGTGGACTAAACAAAAGTATCCTGAGGCACAAGGTAAAACCAGGATATTCATTATTTAGTCAATCAATACTGCTGTACTTTTCTACAGCTTTGTTGTAATAAAATGCAGTGTTGCCTTATAAATATAACAGACACTGCCTTGCTTGCTTGCCAAAGCTGGGATTTACTTCAGTTTGAAACAAGATTCCTTTTTTTTTTTTTTTCTTATAGAAATGCCTGCTTTTAGAGAAGGCAAATCAAATTACAAACTTGTTCTGTCTAAATAATTCAGAAATACAGCAAACCTTATCACAGGCAGCCCTTAAACCTACTCCAGGAGGAGGAAACCCGGATTGAAATGCCATATCTCTCTGACCCTTACAGTAGAATTTGGTCATGCATTTTTTTTTTTTTTTTTTTTTTTTTTTTTTTTTTTTTTTTTTTTCCCCTTTTTTTTTGTTTAACTAGGGGAGCCCTAAGTGGTTGCAGCAGTACAGAGTGTATTCATTCTGGCACACAAAGCCACTCAGGAGTGCATTTAGCCAGCCTAAAGTCTTGGGGAGGGCGAGGGGCAGACAAAGCCCAAGCTGCGCTTTGAATACAAATGCTGAAAAACTTTGTCAGCGTTTTAAAATTAAGTTTCAACCATTCATATGTTAAGACTTTGGGAGAGATGAATTAGGACAGCTGAGAAACTGATTACAGGCTCACGCTGCATTTTTTCACTTTGCTGTTCACATAGCCGAGCTGACACGGCCCCTGCTGAAACGCTTCTATCTCGTGATACATGTATCAAAAACGAATAGATAGGATGGTTGATTTTGTGTCTTTCTTGTTCTGCCACATGCTTTTACTTTGAACCACATGTCATTAATAGAGCTAATGGGATTTTGGCATGGAACCAAAGGGGTGGGAGGGGAGAGGGGGTTGGAGGGAGACGGATGGGAGCGAGATGAACTACTGAGAGCAGCACTGCTGCCTTTCTCTGCCCTAAAGCAACGTCAGGTTTATTAGGCTTCCCTTTAGTCCTTCCTGACAGCACTGGAGGCACTTCTCTATACTTGTATGTCTCATGCATTCATGAGCCTCTTTGACACTATTGCATCTTTTGTTAGAGCTGAAAATGCAGATCATTGCTCTACCCTTCCTTCAGCTGCCATATGGCATTGTGGAAAGGAGCCCACAAAGGAAAGAGAGGAAAATGGAAAAAAAAAAAAAAAAAAAAAAAAAAAAAAAAAAAAAAAAGGAGGAGGGGGAAGAAGAAATGAAACTACAAGCAGATGAAATTGATTTATTTTCACCATTAGGGAGCAGGGGGATGGAAGCCTTTTGGAATATGAAACCTTCTCTCAGAGCAGGCAGGCTGCCTGCATGGCAGCTCTGGTACACGTTAAAAAATAACATGGCTCGAAAATAGAAGCACCATTGTTTTGCTTAACTACTGTAACAAATTTAAATGAAATGGAATGCATCATCTAGAGGTAAACTGCCAAAGTTGCAGGCTTCTATTTTTCTGTCTGCAAGAGGTAAAATCCATGTAAACCCAAATACTTCATAGGTGTAACAGTCTGGCATCACTGTTGTGTTTTTCTAAAAGCTCTCAAAATATCTTTGGTCTAGACTGCATCTTGTGGTACCAAACCCTTCCTAAGGTAAGTAACAATTAGAGCACTCTGTATAATTGCTTTAAAAACAAACCAAAAATGTATTGGAGAGAAAGAAGCTTCGTATTTCAATTCTTTGGTTAGTTTCCTGTGGGGTCCTTGCTTTATGAAACACCAAATAAAACGTTTAAAAGAAATGCAATGCAGCATGTGCTGTGTGTTGGCTGAACTTGATATTCCTCCTCACTCCACCAGGAGTATATATTCCCTCCTCATATAAAAAAGCACAACTCAGGCTGGATAGAAGCAAATCATGTTTTTCTAAATAGGTTTTACAAAATTAAAAACTTAAAATGTTACTTAGATTAATCTAACCATATTAATGAACTTGCTTCCTCAGTCTCCTTGATCTTTTTAATTTTAAAGTGGATGTCAATTAAGAGGTGGCTTTAAAAATTTCCATTGTGTCAGAAAAATTTGTCTCTATTTTCTGAGGTTTGCTCACCAGGTCCTGTTCAAGAAGTTATACAGTATCAACTTAAATTTATGGAATTAAGTTTGCTCCTTTGCTTTCAGTAATCTTAAAACCAGGTAAGTGATCAAGAATCTTTCTTAATCAAGAATTAGATGCACAGATTCTACAGTTAGTTCACTCATATTTGGAACATTGTTTTTGTATAGTTGTTTAGAAGGTCCCTTTTGATGCAAAAGTTTACTTCTGTACTGAGTTCTATTCCTCTGGATGTGTGATATGGGCTGCTCTTTGGGTGAATATTTTTGTGTGTGTGTGTGTGTGTATGAATATATTCCTGATGGAAATAATACACTGTTCAATTTGTTCCACTCACAAATATCTAACCACAGACCTTTCAAGGAAACAAAACCTGTGACATATATTGGCTGCTGTACATGTTGTATTCCTGCAGAAATTAGGCATTTAAGATTATTTGAAAGAATGAGGTTGTAAAGGCTGTGCTGAAAGTGCTAGTTTTTCTAGTCTCTGCTTGGAAAATGGAATTTTTCCACTCCTCCTTTCCTGAATGTATAAAGTACTCAGCCCTGCCAATGACAGGAAAAAAGACATAGCCAAGCATCTGCCTTGCAGTTGTATACTGTGGTTTTTACCAGGCCTCTGTTCTCTTCCATTGAAATATCTGTCCAAGAACCACTGCACTTCCAGCTCACAGAATTTCTATGGGTCTTCTTCACTATATCCTGAGATTATTTCTAGTAATGTCAGGATATAGTGAAGAAGTGGGGAGACATTGGTCATGAGTGACTCAGTTCCTGGATATGTTGACTGGTGAATGGTCTTGGAGCTCCTGAGCAGGTGCAAGCCTTGTCTTTACATCTTATACTGTGATTAGGGGACAGGTCTTTCAGGAAGGCTTCCACTTTAACTCATTACTGCTTGTTAGTTAATGAGAATGGATCTTACTGATGCCTTAGAAGTGTGATGAGGAATAGACTGTCTTTTGGTTTGGCTAAGGAAAGTCACAGAATCACCTGGGCTGACACTGATTCCAAATCCTTCTTACTATAATAATGTTTACACTGTAGAATTGACCAGAATGTTGGTCCCAAATTTGATTGCCTTGAAGCTTGGAGCTGTTTTATTAATAACTCACACACACTCTGTCAGCTGCAAAGTATTCATGAATATTTTCTCATATAGGTGGATTTTATTCCAAACTTCTACAATTTCAGACAGGAACTGGGTTATTCATCACATTCTTATTGAATAATACTTTTGTCATTTGGTAGAACAAGGGATATATTGTGACTATCAGGGAATAATCCATACCTTGATAATTATGCATGGTAAGTACTCATCAGCTTTTGTTACTGATCTAAAAGCATCTCACATAAAATCAGAGTTCGTTCATGAATGAGAGAACAAACTCTATGGCAAATTTTAGTCATAAAAATAATTTGCTATTACATTTAAAAGTCTTTGTGCATCATCAATAAACAAAGTTTAGAAAATATTTTGTTAATAGTCCTCATCCATTCAAAGTTTTATTTGATGTTCCTATGGCTTAAGGAGCAGGACTGACAGAGGAGACAGTGTGAACAAGGATGAACATATGCTTATAATATTCTGTATGGGAAGACTGGGCATGGCCCCAACCCTAAACAACTGCTTTTGATTTTGTTAAAACTTTCTTTTGTGTCAGTTTTCCTCAGAAACAATGAAGCTGCCAGCTTCAAGGGTAAAGCACAAGACACTAGGAGATAATATTTTGAGCAACTTCCTCCAGACTAGAGAATTCCCTTCTAAATGTGTGACAAGTGTGGTTACACATTTCACTCTTTTCAAAACAGAGCATAAAGCTTATGTCACTGGTTTAATCTTCTGTTTAATGTCTCAGTAAAAAACCCTCACAGTTAAAAAGAAAGAGCATGAAGGTCCCCGCAATAATTTTAGAGAAAGATGGGACTACACCAAATCCTACCTGTATGTCTCTGGTATGAAAATGCTCCTTTGCAGTATATGCAGGTGCTGCTTGCATGGGTAATTCCAAACATCAGTTCTCAAAATGCATCTCAGGATGAAGATGTTGTGCCCATATGAAGACCACACACTGACTAAAATCAAACATCCAGTTAATGGGGGAGAAATTTAAATCTCATTGTCCCTACATGGGAGAAAATTCTCACGAATTAATTTTATACTAAGAAAAATGATGAGTAGTCATAACTTTTCTGTTGGGAACATACAGTGAACACTTTGGACTGGCAGCAAACATAGCTTGATCCTGACTCTCTGTTAAAGCTCACCAGACACGAGAAAGGGGGAGAGAGTAAGGATTTTTGAATACCACTCTCCTGTTTTTTACATTAATCACTGGAAGAAACACAAAACCTGCACTGAGGAGAAAGGAGAATGTATGACCTGTTCTCAGTTTCCTAAACATTCATGCTCCAGTTAACTATTTCTCTTATGCAAAATGAGACAGACACAACAGGAGAAATATTCACCTCCTCACACCAATTATAGATATTCCTCACAGCAATTATAGATATTCCTTGGAGGTATGGGTTTGCAGGGTGAAGAGAACATTATATACAGGGTTCTTGAACCCCTTGGAATGATTTAACAAATGAATAAAATATAAATATTTTAAAGAAACCAGCTCCTCTAATTTTAACGAGTGGTGAAAAAAAAAAAATAAAAAAAATTGAGGCATTGCCCTTCTAGTGACATATCAGACCACATAAATTTTCTGTCATCTATACCTTTTTAGTTCATCTAATATCAATAAATTTGGAGTTCATTTTATAATTTTACTGAAGTACTAGCAAAAAGAATTAAAGTGTAGATTATGTTGCTGATAAAGATTTATGCTCCTGTCTACATAAAGAGAGATAACAATCCAACTCCTCTTGTGTGCCTTTATATCTCACTGAGGTGTCATAATTTTTTATACCTATTTCAGTGAGTTGAAGGACTGAATTGCAAATTCAAGATGTTATCTTGAAAAACTGGAGTTCTGAGTAAAGATATGTTCTGAATAGGTAAAATTTACAGATTATGTAGAACTAGTTAGGTTTAATCAAACCAAATGAAACTAAAGCATTTCAGAAGATATTAACAAAGCAAGGTCTAAGAAAAGCTTATCATTTTTTCTCATAAATGTTTGGCAGTATGGATGTACAGGGTTAATTTGAAATCCTATTACATCTGAATGGGATGTAGAAAAATGGATCCAGGAATTATTGTCTGGTTTCTTGTAAATCTCTGTCTAGTGTGCACAGGAAGGGAGAAAAGTGTGTGTGTGGAGGGGAAATAAGACTAAATGAGGATTGGATCAATAAGCTTTGGATTGGTCCTGTAGGTAAATATAGCATGGGTTGAATGACTATAGATGATACCAACAAACATCCTGGGTAGAGACTTCTGCTTTTATTTATCTCTCTATTTTTAATGCCTATTGTACCCCTTGTATCCCTCTACATGTAAGTTTATTTACTCAGAGTGCAACTCTCATCTTCTTTTTTCACTTCTGCTAGTTGTTTGCTTTTTAAAATCTTAGTATACTAAGCCACCACAGAAAGCACTTTGGAAGTGGAAGATCTGGTGGACCACAGGTTTATTTTTCACGAGACATTTTTTACTTCTGTTTAGCCACTACACTGTTTTCACTGGATGTTAATAGGAAATCTATTGCTGTGTGCCTGACAAAGGGACAAAATGGTCTCAGTGTCACTTAAGTAAATGGCCCTCAACAATCCAAAGCTCCCCCCATTCTAGCAGATGTTGTAGGGATACCATGTTCCAGACTACTGCAAAGTCCCTGAAAAACCTTAGAAAATGTAAAGATCAAGAATGTTATGATAGGCTAGCTCTGAAGAAGCATATCTGTTCAAATACATATTAAAGGACAGGTGAAATAGTGAATTTTGCCCTTTGAATAACTTATTTTCCTTGGCTTGAATGAGAAGATAAAACTTCCCTGAGCTTCTCCTCCCACAGTGAGAGGATGGGATGTGTGCAGGAAGGTGGCAAGTCTGGCCCACCAGCAGACAACCAGCCAGTATCAGCGAGCAGGATTTGACCTTTGCTTCTGATGCAACTGTTACATCAAAAGATTAAACAGAAAAAAAAAAAAAAATCACCATTCAAGGCAGGTTTCTGACTTAGCTTCAAGTTTATCCCCTTTTTTTCCTGTGCTGACTGAAGGATTTGTGGTCATAACTGAAGCCTGCTTTAAAAGTCTTGTCGTTTTAATCTTTTCAGAGTTCTGACACTGAATAGACCTGGAAAGTTTAGAAAGAGGATGAGAATACGTCCTGTACCAGCTAAACCTCTGGAAGATATTAAATCATAAAGCAGTAGGAGAAATGTTTTTTAAAAAAAGAATTCACATCTTTTATGATCTATACATGCCCTAGAGTGGAGAGTGTTGAAAATAAGAGGGAGACAGATATGGTGGGATAAAAGGAATCAATGCTTGAAAAAATGTAGAGGTTTTTATTATGATAAATGAAAATGCCACACAACAAAACCAATTAACTTCCCATCTTAAAACTGGCCAAAAGAGTTCATCACTGAAATAACATTTTGTTGCTTACAATCAGTAGGTTCCATGTAATTTTTTTTCTGTCTCCACTGGGCTATTAACTAGGAAAAGTCACCCAGGCTGAACCAGTGTGTTGCATAAGGAATCTACAACATGAATAATGTCCTTACACCATTTATTTGTGTACCCCAATTATGAAATTTTTGCCTTCATGCCAGTGACTCAAGACAGTAAGTGTGAAATTATTGGTATGTCCTTTTCTTCTTCTCATAGAATGTCTCTTTTTGAGATCATGCCACATACCTGTGTTTGCATATTTTCCTCATAAGTGCTATTGTCAAAAATATTGCCAGTAGTGTTGTAGATTAGAACAGCAAATACACAATGCAGTCATGTAGGTGCTCATAGATTTGAAAATCAAACCCCCTTGATTAAACTGTTTAGGAAAAAATCATGAAAGTCTGTCAAGTGTTTTTAGGAAATATACGCCTACAACTCAAATTTAGGAAGTCCACAGACTTTAAATCCTTAGAAATGGAGATCCCATCCTAAGGGAACATCATTCTATTGTTGATAAGCATCTGCTCCTGACCACTGCCAGAGACATGGCACTGAGTCAAACACATCCACGTGCAGACTGAGCTTTGGGTAACTTATAATTGTGAGGAGCTACTTTAAATATTTGTGGTGGTGCTTTATTGTTGACTTTTTTTTTTTTTTTTTCCCCTGAGGTTTTCATAACCCATGGTACCAGTCCATAACTCATAATACTGGTATATAACTAAAGTGAACTCATGCACCAGCCCATTCAAAATTTTTCTACCAGCAAAAGATGCAGAAAAAGACATTTTATGCATGGGGAAGTCACATTCACTGTCAAAAGAGCTTTTCATTTGAGAACGCTGTTGAAATACAAAGCGTCCACCAAGATACTGCAAATGTCAAAAATTATATTTAAAAAAGTTCCTGGCAGAGTTTTCTAGGCCTACATCAGTGGTAGGAATATCTGTGTTTTTAAAGAGCGATATAATTTTTTGTACATAATTAAAATACGCAAGGATGATTTTAAAAGTTTCAGATTTTTTTATTAAGGATAATTAAAACTTTAGCTACATCACTTGAACAAAAAACCTTATCAACCATTTGTGACAGGATTCCTGACAAAACCAAAGAAATAAAATACATTTAATACATCTTAAGAAAAAAAAAACTTTCTAAAAATTATCTTTCTTTTTTTCTTTCTTTCATGAATATCCCCCTCTTTTCACTGCTACTGGTTCAAAATGATTTGCCATTGAATATTAGCCCCTATATACTCTGTATTTGATCTCAGGTCCCTTCCTTATGCTGAAACAAAGGCCTTTAGATTTAGCTTTGAGCATGCATACATCTGTGGAATAAAGATGCTTTTGTACCTGAAAAAGAGAGCAAAATGGGAGATTCAATCATTATAAATTTATGCTTTATACCACCCAGGGAAAGAAAGTACTTCAAAGAATAACACTTTTGGAACTAATTTTGCTTTATGTACATACCAGTGGTGGAATTATTGTGATCCTGCTGTAATGTCTTGTGAGAAAACATGTGGGATAATGCAACAACCATGAAATTAAAATGGACTACTTCTGTAGAGTGGACCATTATTACGTGGTGTCTTATTTCTCAGAGGGTCCATTATCTCTTCATCACCAGGAAAATCAGGCTCTGCAATGGAGGGCCACAGGCTGAGCAGGAGAGGAGGCAAAGCAGCAGAGGAAAGGCCATGGGAGAACAGAATGTGCCACTGTCACATCTCACCAGCCTTTATTTAGCGATCTGAATTTTGAAATTCAGCAGTTTTTTAAAAAATGTGTCATTTATAAGTGCCAGCTGCTGAAAAAGATAAAGGAAGAAGGTAACCTGTTTAAAACTGAAAAAAAAAATAAAAATCCCAGCCACCAAACCTCTGTACCTGAAAGTACTTTAGTTTATCTTCAAGCACAGCCTTGGAATTTTAATGAAACAATTGGGGAAACCTGTAAATGAAAATGGAAATGCCGCTTTCTGAGAAGCTGGCACCTCATGTGAATTATTTAGAGACAACTTATATTGTTTCTGCTTTTAAAGAGCTAAGAAAATGTTCGTGTGTTGGGTTTTTTTATTTTTTATTTTTTTTTTTTTAAATGTTTTTTGGGTTTTTTTGTTTCCTTAGTCTTAATTGATTTTATTTCCTCATCACTTAATTCCAAATTCTTAATTCCTAAATCTCTTCAAAACACAACAGGTATGCCACATAGTAATTAAATAAAAGTACCAAACATAATAGTATTAATGAATTTTTACCTGCTCATCTACAACTAAGGAGAGGAAAGTTAAACTTCTTGGTAACTCTGATTGCATCACAGAGATGGGAAAGGACCCAGATTACAATGTGTCAGTTCTAAAATCTTGCCTCAAGTACCTGAAATGCCTCAAAACACAAAATGTGCAAAACTAAAGAACTATTAGTTCAAGATGTGAAGTCTGTAACTGCATCAGTATCTAGATTTTTTTTAAAAATTACCTAATTTATGATTTGCTTATGCTTATTGGACTTTAGGCCAAATTCCACATGGCTTCATCAATGATGTTTTAATATTTATGTAGAAAAAACCCTACATTATCTGGGATATTTCCCAATTTTTAAAATTTCTATTGGTTTGGAAACAGGCTTTACCTCTTGTTTCTTTTTCAGACATTTAAAATAAATCTAATCCTAAAACAAGTAGGGTTTCTCTTATTTTTACTAATATTTCAATTAAATTTATTTCTTTATTTATTTATTCTATTTTATTTACATTTTAATTAATATTTTGGTGGAATATGTATGTCTATATGTATGCATATACGTATACCATACATGAATGGAATTTCTTTAAATGTTGAAGGTAATTAAAGATTATGTTATGACCAGGAGGCTGGATTCCAAAATGATACTTGACATTTGAAGTATTTTGCAAAAAATGAATGTGTTATAAGTAAAATCAGGGACATCACAAACCTATGTGTACCTTATACATGCCCTATTGGTAAAAAATATTGGAGAATGGTCTCAAATATATTTAAATTACAGAATTTCAGAATCTTTAAGTTGGAAAAAACCCCTTGAGATCATTTGGTCCACCTTTGACCGTGTCAACAAGACCATGGCCATGCCCAGTGGTTTCTTGAGCACATTCAGGGATGGTGACTCCAGCATCTCCCTGTGCAGCCCATTCCCAATGCTTAGCAACCCTTTCCATGGAGAAATTCCTCATGCTCTCCAGCCTGAACCTTTCCTGGTGCAGCTTAAGGCTCTCTCCTTTTGTCCTGTCAGTGGTTACCTGGGAGCAGGAACTGAGCCCCTCCTGGCCACAAATATTCTCTGTATTGCCTCTGTCAGTCTCATGAAGAAGTCTTAGGTGCTGCTTGGCTCTAAGGTTTAGGCAAACAGGGTGAGTCCTCAAAGTAAATAGGTAAAGCTGTTTTGGCTTATGTAACTTCTCTCTGAAGTGCAGCTTTCAAAGCAATCACACTTGCAGAATCCTCGAGTGGCCTCGTAATTGGAGCTGTGGGTAGTTCTTCAGTGAGAGGTGGGGCTGGAGAAATGCTGTATATAGCCCCGAGTTTATAGATTCCCCCAGGTTCCTGCAAGCACTGGGTTGTATCCTGTCATTTTTAGTAGCTATAAAATTATAGCAAAAGTGTCTATTTATTTTTTAGCAATTGAGCATAGAACTGTTTGGTTTAAGTGCTTTTTTGTTTTTCTGCTTGTATAAGAATTATAGCAAGGCAAGACAGAGACATAAATGTCCATTTTTTAGAATATATACAATAAGAAAAACTAAAGGTGCACTGATTTGGGATTTTATTTAATAAGGTTTTCTGGTAGAATGAAATTCTAATGATGTTTTTAACTGAAGATTGAAAGCCTAATGTTTTACACTTCAGTAAAATTATGCCCTGATAAGATTATTTCTCACACATATTGAAAGATCAGTCTCTCGTTTTAGTGAGTAAATTGCCTTATACCACCTGCACACCCCACAGCTTTCTCCTTCATCTTTCCTTTCTATTTTCATATCTATGGGAATGGAATCTGCTTTTATATTCAGCAAATATGCCTCCTGCTGCTGCCTCTGCTGCCTTAGATTTAGGCCTGAGTTACCATGTCTTTTGCAATGATGCTGAACCATCCAAGAGTGTTTTTTTGCAGTCTGGAGATTCTGGCACAATCCTCCCTAAAACGGGTCGTCTCAGTCTCTTCTTTCCAACTCTTTTCTCATTGGATTTTTGGCTTCATATAAACCCATTTAAATGTATTTATGATAGAATACATCAGGATAACCAGAGAAGTTTAGATTCATACAGAGATGATCAGAATAGCAGGAATACATGAGCTAATGCCACATTGGGAAGATTTTTTTTTTTCCCTATGTTTGACAAGGCTGCTCTACTTCTATGACATTTCTAACTAATTATTCCTGTTATAATGCAGATAACATTCCTTGTTCTTTTCAGTTTTTATAGGTCAGAGATGTTTATCTTCAGCACCCTGTGACAATGCATGCAGAGTAACTGTCTGTTTGATTTTTAATGCACTCAGTAGTTACAGTGTCACTAAGGACTTAAACCTACATTCAGAGGATCAGAACAAAGTCTGAGTTTTCAGTGAATCAGAGTTATGCTTCTCTAATGTCAAGGAAGTGAAATGATTGCTCTGTTTTAGATATACTAAAGGAAGATGATAGTTTCAGAATTGCTGTCTCCAGCTGTCTCCTGTTTATAGTCTGTTTTGTTCTTTATCATCTGTATGTTCTGAATGTTTTGCTCCCTTGCTTTCAATTTAAGCATGGTGCAGACAGCTTACAGAGTATTGTTGGATGTGAGGCTTTAAACTGACAAATTTTCTCTTTTCATATCCTCTCCAACCCGTTCATTGGGTTTCATGCTTTACCTTTGCAAATATTTGTGAAGATCATAAAGAGATCAGGGAGAGAAATGTTCCAGACAAATGAGACCAATGAATTTTTCAGTGTGTGATTTGTTCTTGGTGTAGTCACCATCTCTTTCACATAAAATAAGGAAGTCTGGGCACTATGAAGCTGACACAGAAACCAAGATATATAATATAAGAAAACTTGGTACTGGGTGAAATTACCAAACAATGGATGTGATGAAAAGTGAGCACTGGGGAAACAATCAGTGGATGATAGAGGGCAGGAAATTAAAACCATTGGTGCCTCAATTGCTACTACGTTCAGTATGACACTGTAAAAGAGGACTGATGTGATAACACAAGGAAACCACTGTGATAATTTTATTTGAATCTGAACCTTTCTCTGCATCTTGCACCACATTTTACTAAACATTTTCTTTCCTGAAATGTTTTAAAGAAAGATGATGGTTAATCCAATAGTCTACATGTCTATTTTCCTTATAAAAGTTACAAACACAGAGCTAATATAACAAAAGTTTATTTTATCAGAAAATGGATGTATTGGGAACTGTAGAAAATAGGATATGTAGGCTGGATTCTCAAGTTCAACAAATTCATTTCACACATGATTTTCTATAACATGGAACCAAAGCAGCCAGAGTGCAGCACTTCAAAATTCCCAGTGGATGGAGGAATGATCACAAAGCTGGTAAAGGTGACTGCGTCAGAAGCTCTTGTATCTCAGGGATAAAAAGAGATCACAAAAGGAAAAAAAAAAAAAAAAAAATGCTGAGAAGCACAGTGCTGCATGGAAGATCCAGGGATGTACAGCAAGAGATGGCCTCAGAAAACCAAGCGCATAAGAGTTACAGATTCAAATTCATACTTACTTTCTTTTCCTTATTCTTGTATTAAGGAAGGCAAAATGATCTCTATGTTCCACAAAAAAATTCAATTATTGCCTATTTTGGGGGATTTCTTTTCAGATGAAACTTTTTAAATGTTCAAAATTATTGAAAAAAATGTATTTTGTACATTAAAATAATGTAATAATCCCAACTGCGAATTGTAAATGTATGTCTCTGAAAATTAAAAAGGCCACCAAGAGAGGTAAGTTAGAATGGGGATACAGGTAAGATTTCTATATTCTATAGTAAATGATTAAGGGGATAAGCAGAAAATAAGCTGCTACAGAGGGAAATACAAATAAACTTAGGTTTAAAAACTTTGGGCTTTTAAAAGTGTTCTTGAACACTTCTTTACATGAATAATGATTGTGGGGAGAAAGTAAGACCTATCCTTAGAACTTAGACATGGCTTATCACAGAATTTCAGAAACACATACCATTTTTGCAGTTTAAATGAAGTGATAATTCACCAAAGACAACAAGGGGAAAAGCAGTTCAACTGCCTTCTTGATAACTGTAAGAAAGTGGCAGCTAAAACGAGAAAACCCGTTTAACATCATTTAACAGTAAATCAATCATGGTCTGTCACCTTGCAAGATGCCTTTGGCCCATGACTTATGTGGCCACCTCAAGGTATGTGCTGCCATGTACTGACCAACAGTGGGCTTACATGGGGTGTTATTACACTGGGAAACCCAGAAATGGAACCTGCAAGGATGGTCTCAGATCACTCCCTCTTAGCAGAAATGAGAAAACAATACAAGGTCTAAAACTAAAGCCCTGTGTCCCTTTGCTTAGGGACAAAGGAACTTCAAAAGGAACTTTGAACCTTAAAAATAACACCAAACTCCAATCCACAAAGAAACCAGAGACAATTCTAGAAAAACAAAACAAAAAGAGGATGGATCGAAGTTAAGTTTTTTGTATTCCTTTATGTTCCATGCACAAATTTCATGGGACTGCTAGTCTTGTAGTTCCTTACAGCACAAATTTCCACAGCTATTAAGAACATTTTCAGTGTTTAAACCCAATGATTACAGTACTCACTCCTAAGTTTAAACCTGTTTAGTCACAAGTAGACAGCAGCTCATTCCTTCCAAGAAAATACAGTTATGTGGAAAAGTTACCAAAGTCATGCTGCTACATGCTTATGCTGTGTTTGCACATATATGCGTGAATGTTTTGAAGAATCTGATATTTTATTATTTTAAGAAAGACCACCTTTGGAACAAGAACTACATGAGCCTATTTCATAAACTGTTTAACAATTTGTGGTGAAAGTACAGTGGGGTTTTTTTCCTTCTCCTGTGTAAGTGTGGCTTTTAGGGGACCATGACTCTAATCAGACACTCTGAATATCTGTGGGCAGAAAATAGGACCAGCTGGTGCCTTTGCCTGGTACTTTTACATTTTCTTTAAGGTGCTGGTTGGGAGGAGGGGTGGCAGAGAACTGCACACAGAAGACAAGAAACAGAAGTTGTGACTGGAAAAAGACCCAGAATTGGCTACAGCAGCTCTCCACCAGCTGTCATTACAATGTGCATTGTGTACATTTGCACGGTGTAGAATCTAATTCAGTTTTACAGTTGGGAAAGAATGGCAGGCAATCACCAAGCATCCATCACCAAACAGCATGATAAATAAGCCGTTATTTGGATCATGTATTCAACCCAGTCAAGAGATTTGGACTGGAAGAAAAGCAAACAGAAAAGACAGGATCAAAAAACCCCCTCCCATAAATAAAACAGAAAAAGAAAGAAGCATCTTCCCTACTTCTTTTGGCCTTGAACACTGGCAACTATAGAGAAGTAAATATATGATTATGAGCTTAATCTGAGACTTGCAACTGTACTTGTGTGAAGTAAAAGAAAAAAATAAAAACAACACTTGTGAGGGTTCTTTTGACAACTTTCCTGGAGAATTCTTAATGTTTAGAATAGTGAAGTATTTCCTTATTGACAATACTTATTGAAAATCATCTGGCATTTAAGTAAAGATAGAAAGGAATAGAAATATCTAGAGAAAAGAAGTCTGTATTTCAAAGTAACCTCTGCACTTCTGGCCAATTTTTAGTGATATTTAGCTCTTGAGACATTCAGAGAGGTTGCTGGTTAAGTGTTTCAAAACCATCTATCAAGCTAAGTCCTAAAGGATATTGGGTGCTTAGGCATTTTATATTTGCTTTGTGCTATCCCTTTGTTTGCAGACACTTAAACAAAGCTTTACTAATCCAGTTCTGTGCATGCATAGAGTGGCCAGTCTAACTTTTAAAATGGCTAAACATTGCACCCTTTCAATACACCCTCACGGAATTTTCAAATAATCTGTTTACCCCGAAAGGCTCCAATGCATTTTAATATCTTGCACTTGACAGCCTAGCTGAGGGTTCAGTCCCAAATCCAATTAAATAAATAAAAAAAAAACCACTAGATTTGACTTTAGACATATCACTTATGCATACCTTTATCATATCGCAAATTTTAAGTAAGAAACATTAACCTCTTTCATTCTCATTGAAATTGAAATATATAATAGTCTTGTGCTTTGAGCTCCTTAAAAAAGCATATGATACATCACAAACAACAAAATCTGTTGCAGAATATCAGAGGCCTGAGGGTGCTGATGGGATTTGCAGTCCCTGTCTGGCCTCACGTGGGATGCTCTGCTCATGAGCCCAGGAGTCCCATTTAAGCTCAGCCTATGATATCTAGTCCTGTCTTTTAGAGGGTCTCTGGACCTGTTCTGCATTAGGTTTCCTCCTGTGTGAGTCTCCCAGGCAGAAAATATCTTGTCTCTGGCTCCTTCCCCTTCCCGTCCTGCATACTTGCTCCATTCCTTGCTGTCCTGTTCCTGCTGTGTCCTCACAGATGGTTTGTTAGAGGTCACTTGCTGTCTCTGCAGCCAAATACACAAATTATTTTTGGAGCAGACGTGGGGATCCTAAATAACTTCAGAACTTGAAAAAGCTTGTTTGTTTCTTCTTTGTTTTGGTGTTGATATAAGGATGAGAAGGCTGGTGGGCAGAGGTGAAAGATGGAGAGATGCATTAAACTATTCCCAGGGCTAATGGATTTGCTTCTGACTGTTTTCTCTTTCTATATATTTGCAAATTCTGGTGTTTTTAGTTCAGTAGCCAGAATGAAAAATCACAAACATTTTTGAAGGGTAGTGGGAAGCTTTCTGACCCAAAGTAATTTCTCTACTCTGAAGTTTTTAATAACTGTCTTAGAAAAAGTTATATTTTTAAAAAATAGTGCAGCTAAAAATTGAAAGGATCACTCTGAGGGAAAAAAATACTTCAGCTGTCAAAATAGAAATATTCTTGGGTTTGCATGGAAGTAATAGTTCTCCAATTGAAATTTAACAGAGATTTTCTTCTTCTGAAGCTGCACTCTTGCAATATTTACTGTCACTTTGAGCTGTTGTGCTTTGTTGGATATGATTAGAATGCACTCTGTTCACTTTTAAAAGAAGCCACAAAATACTGTGGGTTCTCCATTATTGCCAGCCTGAGACAAAGGGAATACATCAGGTGCTTCAAGGACTGTGTTTTTCATTATAAGCCCTTAGAACAAGATCATGCTGATGGCAGTTGTGGCTGTGAGGCTTACAACAGAGGTTGTGTAGCATAATTCACACTTCAGAGTAAGTTATTTGGGTACAGTATTTCAGGACTATATGAACTTAAGTCCAGCTACTCCATTGCAGATTCTTTTACACAGAGGCTTTATATAAAGCTAAAATAATCACTTAGATTCTAATATTAAAAAACAAGAAGAAGGCACTGAGGTAGTGAAGATACAAACCCATCTCTTGGCCTCACACCATTTGTGCCTCAAATCCCAATCCTTTCCTTGTTCTGGGCCCTAAACACCCCAGCATTTCCTGTCCTACCTGTCCTCCATTAGGCCTTTTTCCTCCTCCTCATTCCAGCACCTTCCCACATAAATTTTCCCATCTCAGACTTCCTTCTCACCAGCCCTCTTGGGAGCTCATAAAGCTCCTCTCACTCTCCAGCACTTCCTTCCCATATTTTTGTCCCATATTTCCTCCCACGCTGATCACATCCTTTCTCAGTTTACAGTTTCCAAGCCCGCTCATGTTTCGTGCGTCCCCCTGCTCTTGGGGGCTCCGTGCAGATGTTGTTCCTTCAGATTTTGCTAACAACACTCTCTGCATGGCCACTTCTTCCCATGGCCTTTGTGGCCAGCCAAATTCCCCCTGTTTCCAGGATCCCAGAAGGCACAATCATTTGCTCTCCTGGGTTTTCAGAAATCCAGGTGTATTCCATATGCAAAACTCAAGACAGAACTCCGAGGGTAGTGACAGGTAAAATTTTTTGTCAGAAGTGGATCTACAAAGGCTATAAAGCAAGTGGATCTTTAAATTATTTATTTCATAGCGTTTGAGAATGATTTGGGCTTTGTATTTTAACAATAATTTGGAAACAAGATAAAAGAGAGCTGTTACTAATAAATTACTTTTAATTAAAAGCCCACTGCTTTTTGTAGCTAGTTTGCCATTTTAATGAGTACTGCTGCTGCCAAAAATGTTTGATAGAATAGATTGATTAAGAAAAAAAAAAAGTTTTATGGAAATGTGAAAGCCCCATCCTAGTTAGTCACATCATTTACTAGCTCAATGGTTAGAACTACATTGAGAAATACTACAGAATACTTACTTCAAAAAGCTGTCTCAGCCATGCTGCTTGATGCTTTTTCTAGGGCATAACTATTGCAGAACATACTCAGCAAAAAAAAACCCTATTAATATGCCCTATGGGGGAGTAAAAATTCCACCTTATTTCCCCAGAATTTCTGCTATGACATAGAGTGTTTTGAAAGCACTCAGGAAAGCTTGAATTGTACGAAATCACATTATATTTCCGTATATTTCTAGCCTTACAGAGATGAAGTGTGCGGTGTCTGTGCCCCGTCTCCCCTCTTCACATCACAATCCTTATGGACATGGATGTGTAGCTGCATCCCGGAGCCTGGAATCTTAGAGCTCATCTAGGGGAGACACCTGCTGGTGCACGGCCGGATGGCACCTCACTGGGATCCCTGGAAAGCAAGGAGAAAGATAGGGAACACAAACTAGCCTGTAAAATGGGCTTTACCACCTTTTTACCACAAAAACCATGAGGAGGTGTTTTTTTGTTTTTTTTTTTTTTTTTTTTTTTTTTTTTTTTTTTTTTTTTTTTTTTTTCAGTAGGCTGGGTGCTGAGAAAAAATTTGCTATTTTTGTTTTGGGCTGACAACCTCTCTGGCAGTTGATATAATCAAATCACAAAATTAACTTGATTATATGATGGAGGAAGAAGTAATTAGACTGAAATTAGGTGTGCATTCAGTGAAATCCGAGGTATGTATATTTTAAAGGCAAGTGTTTGCTCTAAGTTCAGCCCAGGCAGCCACTAACTCCCCCACAAGAAGGACGAGGGAGAAAATCAGAGGGACAAAGGCAAGAAAAAAAAAGAAATCTCATGGGTTGAGATAAAAACAGTTTACTAGGGAAAGTAAAAGCAAGAAAGGTTACAAGAAAAGCAAAACAAAGCATTGATTCTCTGCTCTCCCTGGGCAGGCAGGTGTTCAGCCTGTAGAATTGGGCCCCATCATGCTCAGCGGTGATATGGGAAGACAAAACCATCACTCCAAATGTCCCTTACTTCTGGTTCTCCACTCTTTATATTCTGAGCATGATGTCAGATGGTCTGGAATGTCCCTTTGGTCAGTTGGAATCACCTGTCCTGGCTGCGTCCTCTCCCATCCTCCCAGGTACCCCCAACTTGCTCACCACCATGGCTGGTACTAAAACCAGAAAAGGCCTTGGCTCTGTGTGATCCCTGCTCAGCAATAACAAAAACATCTCTGTGCTATCAGCCCTGTGTTCAGCACAAACCCAAAACACAGCCCCACACCAGCCACTGGGAAGAAAATTAACTCTACCCCAACCAAAACCAGCAAACAGTGTTAAGAAAGAACGTAATGCAGAGGCTCACACATGAGGCATCCTAAACTTGTATCTTAGGAGCAGTTAATAAGAGAATTCAGAAGTGGCAAAACATTTCTTGCTTAAACCCTGAATGAAGATATGCTAATGAAAATCTTAAGTGTGACTGCACAGTATTCAAATTTAATATTTTTGCCAAAGAAAAAATGTCTATCTAGTAATGATTCTAACTAAATGTGTGAACTGCATCAAAATTAGGGGTATTTTAAAAGAAAATTAGAGGATTGGCTAAAGCAGTTAATTTTTTCAGGTGTCATGCAGACTGTCCAGGGGAAGACAAGAGAATCACTGCAGAGACATTCTGTACAAACCAAAAGGAGGGAGCTAAATTGTCTTTGGCAAAGAATGCTACAGTCACCAAAATATAAATGGATTCAAATGGTACCTAGTCAAAATTAATGGAAAAACATGCTAATCAAGGGCTGTTAAACAGTCATATGTGTAACAAAAAATAAACATTCAGGATTCCTATTTCTCAGCAGTACTGGTAGCACAGGAGAAATGGATAAAACATAGTTACCAATGGCTAGACCTCGGTTCATACAGAGGTTCTACAGCTGATGATATACCCCAAAGAAAGTACTCTTTTTCTTCCTCCTTAGCACAAGGCCATCTTTCATTACCAAGCTGTTTGTTTAGCAATGTCTGTGGTTAAAGGGTATTTAGGTCCAAATCTGCCTCCTGTAGACCTCTTGAATATGCCTGGATTCAGCTCTTTTTTTTCTACCTTAGCATCTGCCAGCAAGGTGCTTATTCTGTTGTCATCACCATCACTTCTGCACTCACTCAATCAGTAAAATGATCCCTTTGTAGAATAATCAACAGAAAATGGGCACTGCTTTTATCAGACTAGACTGAAAGTTTTGAAACAGATCCTCAATATTCTATATCTGTTCTTGCATTCAGTCCTAAGAATAAGATTTAGAGGTACATGAAGCTTCTTTTATGAAACCATTTTGCACATTAGCATTTCTCAAAATTGCTTTGTTATACCTCCACAAAGGATTCTAAACAATCTAAGAATCTTTCAACAATTCTTAAATATTTTTGTTACCGAATATTTGGTTTAACGTGTCATGAAAATTACAGAGTGAATGCTTATGATTGATAATAGAGCCTTTATAATTTACTGAAACACATTTTTGACCTGAAAATAAGATAAAGAAAATCCAAGCTAATAACAGGTGAGCTCTCCTTTCCCCCAGCCAGGATTTTATGTAGTGCTCAGTTAATTAACACATGCTCTTTCTTTTTATCTTGAGGTGCAAGTTAGTGCACCTTATTAAAAAAAAAGCCTACAGCAGTAGCTGAGAAAGCCAAGAAGAAGCTAGGCTTCTGGAAGCCCAAACAAAATTGACTATGAAATGAAAAAAAAAAAATCTCTTTACTTTTCCAGGTGGTGGCAGAAACTTTATAGGTTATTTTGCTTTGCAGAGCAACACTGTCCCCTCAAATTATATTTATTCACAGGAAAGGTTGTTTCTCAGACTTGAAAATAGGTCTGCCATTCCCTTCCTAAAAGCCCACTCAGAATATAAAACAGAGCACACATTATGATAAAAGCTGTGTTAAATTCCTTGGCTTACTATAAATTTTGACTTATGCTATTTTTGAAGAATTGTAATAATTTAGATTAATTAAAGGAAGTAGATTGTGAATAGCTTGAAATGGAGGAGGGAAAGAATAGGGAAAAAGAGGAGAATTCCTTTATGTGTTAAGGGATTAATTTATCAATAAATGCTTTGTCCTTTTATGGTAGTACATGAGTAACTTTGTGGCAAAATTGCTTCAAGGATGGATTCATAAATCAGTTTCAAGATAACCTTGTCTCATTAAAATTTTTCAATTTTTCAAAATTTTCAAGTTTTAAAGGCAAGACTTTATAAATTATGCAATGTACACACAACATACAAACAAGGTTTTGCTGATGGAAGATATTTGAAAAGACTTCAGGAGGCACACAGGTCTGCACCAGCTCCTATTGACTTCTCACACAATTTAAATGCATTAAATCTCTAAAAAAAGCAAAAACTTTTAAGATTATTAATACAGATACTTCATAAATTTGTTCACATTTGTGAGCTTTGTTATGTTTTGAGACAGCTGAAAGGATTTTGCATAATTTCCAGAGCTCTTCTTCTTAGCAGTGCTGTATGGCACCTAATATCAATATTGGAAATTCCTCTTTTCTAAGGAAAATCTATTTTTTTTAGGCACTAAAATAAATAATACAATACTATCCATATTATTCTTCTCTGCATGGAAAGCTCTTTTTATTTTCTTTTTTACTATAAACTCTTTATTTTTGATGCATATTTCCTGCTGTGTAAGTGTAAATTCTGGTTTGGGGGGCAAATAGTTCAAGGAGCAGGAGCTGAACTTTAATCATCTCTCCATTTTCAGTCTGCCACAGTCTGTGACTGTTAGCTATTTCAGCATTATTTAAGATAATGTACTGGGAAGAATATGCTTGATGTTTGAGCTAGTTTCAAATAACTGTGACAAAAGGAATTCATCAGACTTGGCCAATGAACATACAATGCTTTAGATTTGTTTTCTCCAGGAATTAATTTAAGAAAGAAAACTGCCCTAAACAAAACAAAACCACAAAAAACGTCCCCAAACCTAAACAAACTCCTCCCTCCAAGCAAACACTCTATTTCCTTCCTTTCCTTCTTCCTTTCAGATTTTCACTGTGACTCTTACATCATTTAAAGAAAGAGTGCTCTTCAATTATAACCTTTATTGTGCTACCAGAAGTGGTGCTGACAGCTGGATAGCTTCGCACTAGTATCACAAATAAGTAATGGGCTATGAAAATAAATTGTATTCATCTTGCAAAATGACCAGGCACCAGTGAAGACTTCAGTCCATGTACTGTAGATATTTTACTTCAGTCCATGTACTGTAGATATTTTACTTATTTATTTTAGATATTATACCATAGAAGAACAAGAAATAATACAGAAGGGGTAGCTGTGGGGGTATTTAGGAGAACTTCACAGGAACAAGCAAAAAATAACATCCAATCATTCTTAATAGGCATAAGCAGCTTTTTATTAGAGTCAGGGAAGAAGAAATGTAATTAATTAAAATTCAAATCTAAGCAGATATTAAAGTCTATTTACTATATCAATAAGGAGAAAGGGGATATTTAAGTATGGAAATTATCTTTCTTATTTTTCTAATACATCCAGCTGCAAATTATATTTTTCATGTGGCATTTCCTGTATATTGATTTGAAGTTAATCTGTATTCTGTTTTCTAATAATACAGAGACTGTGGTAACAGTGAAAAATTTTAATAACATCATTTCTACCCTGACAGTTATCTTGTGATCCTTATCACCTTTGAAGCAAATTCTACCCCAAAAGGCACATTTGAAAAGTAACCTGCACAATTGCAGGAAGTAAATTTTGTTGTCCTTCCTTTTTTCTTGATTGCAAAAATGCCAGAACTGGCTAAGAGAGAACCCATTAGTGTGAATAGGAACAGGAAATGAGAAAGGTTTATTTTTCTAGAAACATTATATTTTTCTGTAGCTCCTTTTATTGTAAAAATTGCATGAGTACTTTTTTGTTCTGAAATGAGAGAAATTCTATTCTGAGTAAATAAAACTTATATCTCTCTGCTGTTACTCATTTGTGCAGAAAGTTTCTAGTTACAGAAATGATAAACTTTAAACCCATTTTTAATCTAATCAGAAAGCTTATACTCACTTTAACCTTATCTTATTATGCCACCCAATAAAGGAAGTTTTTCCTATGATATACTAAGAATTAGGTCACTTTATAGGAAACATCAGTAAGTTCAAGATCTGAAGCCTTGAATCAGTCTATAAGCCCTTTGTAATAATCTGGTCAGATTCAGAAATAAAATATCAACAGCATTTGTATTCATGCCTGGGAGAGTTATTAGAAAAAAAATCCAAATATTCAGATTCTACAAGAATACCTCTTTTTGTGTACAGTGGAATTGAACATACCACCACTGTTACCTACCTCGACTAAGGACATCTGTATATTGGACTGGAAACAGCATATATTACCTTTTACAGTATCTACTGTTTCCAAAAATGGTCATTTTTCCTCATATAAAAACTGCAGGAATATGACATTTTGTTGCTTTTGCATGAAATGAAGAATGTGATAGAAGCATTAATAGCATTTTTTTTGTCTGAAAAGGAAAGAAAAAAAGTCAGCATCTGGATTCAACAATATAATCAAGGAACTCTATCCTCAACCCACATAAACTGGTATCATACTGATAGAGTGATCTTAGGATCATCTTCACCAGAAGACCATACTGGAAATTATAACTAGAATTTATTAGCTTCTGAAGGGTGAGGAACTAAAAACAGATATTTAAAAATCAAACCATTGCTGTGGCAGTTGTACAAAGTAGGAAACTTCATGTAGAAATTACAGAAGTCAAATCCAACTACAAAAAATTTGGAATGTATCTTTTATATGCAGAGTGGTTTGAATATAGTTAGCAAATTACAGAAGACTTTTACTCTCAGCAGTGCAGCTAACTTTAAAATCAAGAAAGATTTTGGCTATAAGAAGAGCAAATATCATGCGTGTTCCAGGAAAACAATTAACCAGCCTGTTCTTTGAGTGGTTTGTAATGGATCCATCATAATAAAGTATCTGCAATATGTGCTTGCACATGTGGGTATTTAATAGAGTCTGCCCAAGTTCGAAACTGTCTTACAAATTCAAATGTGGACTGGACATGCCTTTGGCTTTGGGTAAGACACATCATGAGCAGGAAGCAACTGAAATGTCAGAATGAGTGTAGTCTTGAGCTTTTAAAGCATTTAGAGGGCAAGATGGCACCCTTGGAGGGTTTTTTGTTTCTTTTGTGTGTTTGAGGTACACTGTGGTTCAGCCATACATTGCAGACTATGTGCTCTAAACTAAGGTATCTCCCCAAGGGCTAATTCTTGCAAATGCTGCACTGGGAATCAAGAACGACCTCAGCAAGTGTGTTCTTTGTACCATTCCACGGCAAGAACACACACCATACAAATAGTTCTCAGATTTGGTAAGTTACTTTTAAAGTTACTTTTAAAACCCAAGAAATACAAGCATGACTAAAGATTTTTTGTGATGTATTTTGCAAGACTTTTGGGATTTTTTTTTTGCCAGATTAATAGTATTAGGCATGGCAAATAGGAATAATTGATTTCAACAGAAGCAGCGAACAGTACACTATACATATTCTCTATATCACATATTACTATATTGACAGCAGATGCAGAGGTAGAGCAGGTACATATGACAAGCATACAGAACACTTATTCTGGGATTTATTCCCTTCCCTCACATTTTCTCATTTCTAACATAAGATGTTAAAGATATGAAACTGTCACACGTATGATTAATGGCACAGTATTTGTCTTCCACAGAGACATTATTCAAAAAATATATATAGAACAAAGAACCATATATCTTCACCAATGTTAGAAAAATCTCCTTCAGGTAACGAACACTTTGAGAGACATTTAGGAAAAAAAGCATTAGAACCTTGCTCAGTCATCAAAATTGGATATTTTTATAACATTGAAGTACTGGCCAAAGCTGGGCAGAGTTACATAACAATGTGCTCATGAAGGGTTTTCTGGCTTCATGCCTGACCATCTCTTCAGGCTGTTTGCCTAAATCTCTCTGACTTTTTAAAGAAAACCCTTTCAATGTAGTTTTCTCTTACAACATGATTTATGGAGCAACCACTCAGAATAAGAACATTAGGGAATCTGGAGCCTCAGGATCCATGATATTAGGAAAACTTACAAGACAAGGCTGGATGTTCAGATTTGCTTCATGAAAAATGTTTTTAGTCTTAGGGCAAATGTTTGAAAGCTCCAGTGGTTCTCTGACTTATAACCTGAACTGAATAAAAACAAAGGCTCCAATATAAAAATTGTGTGAGAATTTTTACATGAGTTTCACAACACTGTACATGGTAATGAAAGGAAAAACCTCAGTAACTGGAATATTCCGCATGAGTGAACCTTTTGTTATAGATAAGTATTGTATTCCTTTACATGTAAGTATTTCTTTATTTTATATATGGTCCAATTAATTAATTTTTTCCCGTAGACTTTTCCATTTTTTTGGTAAACTATAAACAGAGAGAGAAGTAGGATTCATATGTTTGAGTAAAAACTAGGATGTTTAAGGAGAGTTTCTTCAGATGTTTACATGCACAGAATAATGTACCTAAAATGTATGTCTAGTTGATCCAAACCAAAATATAAGGTTGGTCTCTGCATGTGGCCACCATGTTTCTTGGTCTGGACTGCTAAAAATTAATGGAAATTAGGTATCTGCCTCTGGCCACCATGCTGAACAGAGGATTCTCGAAGGTTTTAATCTATACCAGCTATGTCTCTCATGAGACAAACAGGATGTCCTTTGACAATTTTTTACTTCAGAAAGACTATTGTAATAATTTTCCTAAAATTTCTGTGTTGTTGCACTCATCTGCTTTGGGACAGTATAAACAGTACCTGGATTTTCCTTTGTGACAGGTCAAAACCAGTAAAGGGAACTGTGTATGAAAGCTTTTTTTTTTTTTCTTAATTTCATACAGCAAGCAAATAAGCAAAGATGATTTCTCTGTGAAAGCTTTTCTTCCAAAAATGTTTTTAAAAGAAGGTAATTTCTTCCAGCTATAGGCTGGGTACTAGGCCAAGTTTGATCTGTCATAAAAGCAAATAAACAGAGGATTACTAGTTCCTAAAGAGAGATTTCTCTGCCTCTCTGGATTCTTCAAAATTAGTGACATCTTTCCTCCTCAAATGCCAGGTCTCTGGGCAGCGTTTGCAGCTGTCCTGGAAACAGAATTTCCCAGCCCATAATATGACTTCACCTACAATATCCTGGAGATGAGAATCTCTGGGCTTAGTCCCTAACCCAGAGCAACTGGTTTTCATAACCCTCCAAAACAGAAGCTGTTACAGTGAAGGTGATGTGGTTTGGTTATTTTAACAGAATTAGGCATCCTACAATTATGGCAGGCTGTCCTCTACATCACTGGAGATGGTTCACGTTGAAGTCACACTGCAGTGACACATGGCATCTCAAGCATCAAGCATTGCCATTTATCTTTTTATCTTGCCACACTTTTTATCTTCTTCAAAAAGCTCTTTAAATGGAACATTTCTGGACCCTGCTCTTTAAAGAGGGCATGTTTTTGGGACATGTGCTGAAGATTTATTTCAGGTTTTCAATCTGCTCTGGATTTAACAACTTTTAATAGTGGAATTACAGAACAGATAACAAATAGTAGGAAGATTAAATTTCAGGAGTCAAAGTTGGTATCGTGCAGGTATCAAAGAGTTGTGGACTGGGCAAGCATGTGATATATTTGTCTACTTGTGCTCCACATTTCAAAGCTCTTTGTTGTCTGGGGAGTGAAAAATGGGGTGTTCATAGACTTAAAAAATTACAGTCCCCCTCAGCTTCTGCTTTGAGAGCCCAAGGCTGTACACAGGAATATTTTGATATTTCATTTGCTTTTTTAACATTTTTTTCACCACACATCTTATCAGAATCTCTCTAATAGCAATGGCTGATTATTGGGAAACTTCTCTGTTCTAATTCACCAGTGGTAAAGAACAGGTGTGTATTTATTGGGAAGTACTGAGTTTCAATGGTCCCCAAGAAAAGCAGTGCACAAAGGTTAAGAGGACATTAATTCTTCCTTTAATTTAATTTAATTCCTCCAATGCTTTTCATGTTTCTGACTTAAAACTGTCATTGCTTTAATAGCAACAGAAAAAAAAAGGAATATAATTCTATAAAACCAAAAGATATGTTTAAAGTAGGGAACATAAAAAGTTTCAAATTGCTAGCACATTATATGGCTTTATTGTGCATGATTTTATAAGTCATTTAAGTACTATGGTGTCTGATAGTAACATAAAACTCAATTTAAAAGATATTTTGTACTCTAGATAAATTTGGATTAAATGTTTTGGTTTAGATCTCAATTTTCTTTGAAACAGTGACCAAGAAATAACAATGTAAATTTTTAAATCCAATTTAAATATTTAATCTTAAAAATAGAAATTTTTTTCAGGAAATCGTATTACATTATTTGAGTTTATAACTTATAATATGCCATCAAAAATTTGCATTATTTTATAGCAAAATTATCTTTCTTTGTCTTTAAAAGGAGCATTTATTTAAGAGATACTGTCAAACTCCCTGCTTCTGGTGAAAGAGAAATTGAGCTCCTGGCTCTGTCTGCTGGGCCAGGAGCTGCAGGAGTTAACTCTGCTGATGGTAATGAGATTGAGCAGGCAGCAGATGCTCGTGTGCCTTTACAATCCAAGTCTACCAAAAAATTCATCTCACAGAAAATTTAAGGAATGTCTGGCACCCTGGAGATAGTGACAGACTCGGTATTAGCCATATGCCACCTGCTAGAGTCACTGTTAAACAAACCATGGCATTTTAAAGCAGTGTAAGAAGTTACTTACTCACAATAAGATTGTTCTGTTCCAGGTAATGTAATCTCCCCTTACAACAACTTTTAAACCACCAGCCTTGCTAAGCTCTGAAAATAATTAATTTGTAGAAAAATATTAATTAATTTGAGAATATTCTGTAAGATGTTCTATTTATAATCACCCATGTATAGGAACATAGTGTTCATTATATGAGGTTATTATTCCCGTAAAATCTCAAATACTTTACACCTCCTCATCCACATTTACAATTTTAACATCTGTTTCCTTAAAGATTTTGTGAAGGTCTGTTACCATTTTCACACATCAGCACATTTGATATCATTCTGAGATAAAAATATATTCTGTAAAATATGCAAATGCCTTCATTTACAAAATCTGTGAAAGAATGATACCTCACTGCAAAGAGGAACTTCTGAGAACTGTAGGATGTATCATGCATATCTGTGATCCCTTGCATGGTTAATAAAAGTGTGTTTTTCCTCTAGTCAGCAATTCTGGAATGAGTAGATAAAGTACAAAAAAAGAAGTATCTTCAGTTGTGACCTTGGAAACTCACATCTCATAGACCAAACCAGTGGCAATGTGGCCAAAAATGCTCTTGGACAGTTGGTACATATTGCTGGGCTTAAGTGTGAGTGTTTGTTTCGAAAATACCACAGGAGCAAAAATTAAGTTTAGGAAATAAATGCGTTTCATATAGAGACAAAAATGTCTCATCATGCATGGCTTCAGATGTTTCAATTGATCTGCCTCTCAATTTGATTGAGAGGTAGAAAGGGTTTGAACCTGAGAATTATGCAGCAGAGTCTCATTGGAAAAGCAGGAGAAAACATAAACATTTACAATTACTGTGGGAGTCTGAGACAGTGAAGTTTTGGGAACTTCTGGGAAGTTTTTCTCCTATTCCAAATGACTGATAGTTCCTAATATCCAAAGATGTTGAATATTCCTGTCTCTTAGAAGCTGAATTTGGCCCTGCATCTTTGGCTAGTCTTTATTTTACTGCCTGTAAGCATGTTACTTACTTGTAATAGTAAGAATTGTGTTTCAGGAAAACAAACCAAACCAAAATTAAAAACAATGATGCTCGATTGTAGTTGAAGTTAACAATGTCTCTGATTTACATACTGGGAGGGACGTTGGGACTAAGATTTAGTGCCATGGGCAGTTCAGATTCAGTTGGTCTTTTGAAGGAGTAAACTACATGTAGCTGTTTATTTTAAATTTAAAGCATCGGCCACTTCTGAGTTAACTAAAAGAAGAAACAAAATATTTTGTGATGCAACCCATGTAATTCTTGACTTAAAGAGGCATGAAACTCAGGTGTAGCACGTGCTAAATACAGACTTTAATTTCTCTTCATTTCCCTTACTTAGTTTGCTGTAATTATCTCCCTTTCTATATTTGAGATGCTGAAGATTGTTGGAATAAATTTTGAAGGATTTTTTTTTGCCCTGGAGTAACTTATTCAGATTCCAGCTCAGATTCATTTCAGTAGGAAAAAGATTGAGGCTTAGGTATTTTAGAGTTTTAGCTCCAGCATGAAAAACAACCTGTTTGTTTTATAGATATGTTCCAACCTGAGAGAATTTTTTTCGTGGGAGCAGAGAGAAAATTGGAATGGATGACAATTGGAGGGGAAAAAGTACTTATTTATCTCTGGATTCATTCTCATTTTTAATACTCTGTCACCTTACTATACAAACAGCCTCAGAAGCTACAGCCTTTGCAAGGGTTCATTTGCATTATTTCTCTGTAAAAGTTTTTTTGTGAATAAAAATGATTGCAATTCTTCTGTCAGAGATGTAGAATGCATAAGTAGGAAAAAATAATTATTCTTTGTATTGGCTCTGTTTCTCAAACATTTATTCATGACTTACCACCTTCATCTCCAGCTGCACACTTCAGCAAAATAGCTAAGAAGAGAGACTGTCTCATTGTAAATCTACCACAGCACTTACACCAGGGAATCACAATGTTGTCAGAACTAGGTGTGGGTATTTTTTTGAACATATTTAGGCTGGCAATTAGAAGATACTATAATAATGTTCTTAACCATCAATGCAATCAGGTGTAATGCAGTCTTTCAGGAGAGTTGTTAGGGTAGAAACTCTTATTAATTGTAAGATAAAGTTGATGTGTGTTTGAACAGGTTTACACAAATGCATTTACCTGAGATAATAAGGGGCTGTTCATTAGACAGAAAGCCCCTGCTAATCCTGTTTTTCTAAATACACTTGTATTTCTTTGTACTCCTTCTCTGATTATGCTAAATAGCATCTACAAAGAACACATTTTGTCTTTTGAGTATTGAGCTGGATGCTGCTCCAGAGCATGTCATATTCATTGCAGAACATGCACAGTGATATCCACAGCACAGAGCTGCTTGTCCTATATCTGCCTCATTTGGAAAGCAGGGAAAGCTTCTGTCATTAGAAAATCTTGGGAGGCCTGTTTTCTAAGGTTTTCTCAGCTGCAAGACAGCCAGAGAGGTGCTGACACCAGCTCTAGTTTTACTCTAATAGAGGTGTTCCACTCTGCAAAGCACCATTATTGCTTCCATTATATTCTCTGCACCTTATGCCTACTGTGCAGAATGATGGATTCAGGAAAATAGAACAGCTCCATAAACAGGGGAATTTTTCACTTGTTGCCTTCACATCTGCTCATGTACTATGATACCAACAGAAGAGGATGTAAAGTTAAGATTACAACTTATCTTCAGGGTTCAATACTGACCTGTGTTGGTATTTTGTTCATTTATTATTCATATCCATTTCAATATGCAGAAAACTATTTCTGACCTCCTTTCACAAAGACTCTGCACATTGATTCTTGTCTTATGGACTGTAACAGGCCATGTCAGTTCCTTCACAGAGAAAAGAAAGCCTTGGTCAGCACAGTGGCCTCATAAATGTCTTTTCTCCCATTTTCTTTGTTCCCTCACATGTTCAAAAGGTCTTTTCACACTGCTGATGTTCCAATGCTTTCCCTGTTTCCCAAACACCATATCTAGAGCCTTTGCTTCTGAAACCACAAGCAATTCTTGTTTACTGGTGGTCCCCATGGGACTAACTAAGATAATTAAATGGGGAAAATGACACACACAAAAATATTTTCTTACTCCTGACATTTTTATATGTGGTCTTTTTAATAGAGATGCCAAGCAATTTTTTGAATCAGGCTGTAAAACATCTAGACAGTGAATGTTCATTTGCCTATGATGAGTCTTATCACCTTCCTTCTGGAGTAGATAAATTGTGATAAAATATTGAATATTGAATGTTGTATTTACTTACAGTAGTTTAAAATATCTCAAAAAAGTAAAAGAGAAAAATATTAATAAAATGTCTCTTTTTGTTATGGCTTCAGTAATTTCCCCTTAGTTTATATCTATCATATCTATTTATGGTTTCATTCTAAATTATACAGACCTTCAGAATCTGACAATTAAATTAGTACCAATAACTTTTTTTCTTTCAGTTGAAACTATGACAATATAAAAACTTCTTTAAATCAATTGTGCTTTTTTTTTTTCTTCTTTTTCTTCCATTTGCAATTACAACAGTGACAAGCTTAGGCTTTTTTAGGCAGAGTTCTGGTAAGAGGATACTTACCACAGCTTTAAGAAAAGCTCTGAGGGCTAGAATTGAAACATCTCCTCATGTGGCTACTAACTTTTTATTTTCTTGATCATGGCAAAGTTTCACTGTGAGTACTGAATTGTTGACATTGTATCAGTTTGTTAAGAAAGTGAAAATTGATAGCTGTAGGCTTTTAAAGCCCTGTTTTTCCTGGCAGCTTTTCTTGTTTATGTATTGAATTTCAGGATCAGGAACTGAAGAGTACCAGGAAAAAATAATATTTTGCTTGGATATTTTTGTACCAGGCAACTTTTTGACTGTCTAGGGAGCTTTGCTATCTTACAGAATTATCCATATTTTTGCCTTGTAAATGGATTCTGGTTCGGTCTAAGAAAAAGAATGTTTATATATATATATTATTTCTTTTGAAGAAGATAATGAATTAATATCTATGTCATACTTGCTACAATAGCACTTAAGATCTTGAAAGTTTAAGGTTTAGGAGTGGGCAGATGAGTCCAGCTCAATGTCATAACAGAACCCACTAGTGACAGACACATTGTTGTCTAGAAATGAAGGGCAAACTTTACAAACAATATTAAAGGTGGTAGCATAAAGAGCGGTCCTTTAATGAAAGCTTTGAGGTACACAAGATCTGGAGATGTGAACATGCAGCATCAGATTCTTACAAATTTTGTAAGTTTATTAATTAGAATATCTAGGAAGTGCATCCAATAGGAGACCAGTTGCCCTGATGTCCCACCCTTGGGGATGCCTCTTGGAGTCTCCAGGGGATTTTAGCCTGAGGTTTTGTTATGTCTCCCAAGTAATGCTGCAGAACAGGGTGTCCCCAATAGAAATTATTTTCTTGAAAATAAGACTGAACAGAATTTCAAGAAAGTAGCCTGAAAGTAGTGTGAGAAAGGGTGATCTACTATTATAAAGTGTGAGAAAGTCTTTAAAATTATACAACTGTATATTAGAAATCTACAAAGCTACAAATGGATGAAGAATATATAAAAACCTAAAAATTCTTAGGCATCGACATCACATAAGTTCTCTTGTGCTTTTGGCAGATTGGTTCAGCCAGTTCAGAGGGATGCAGTGTATCCAGAGAACATCCTGACTAGTCACTTCCACTGCACGTGTAGGCTTCCACAGAATTTGCAGTAAAAGCATATTAATGGATGCCCATTTTCAAGGACAATGAATTCTTACCAGTGCAGAAATGCTATTTTGAGTACAAGAAGTTTTTAGTGATATAGAAGCCAGAAGATTCATTTTGCATTTTTAAATCTACTTATGATCTTTATTTCAGACATATAGTCTAATTTTGTTTCTCAGTAGGATAAACCCAAAAGAAGAACTACAGTGCTATGAGGAAGATTTACAGGAAAAAATGCATCAGTCCTACAGATCACATATACCTAATATTTGAGGGGAATAAAAAGAGAATTGCAAGAAGAACAAAAAAAAATATTAAGGAAATGTGACTTCTCTACAATTGCAAAAAATTAATTTGCATTTCAATTTTTTTTTGTTTGTTCAGAATCACTTAAAGTAGATGAGTAGACTATTAGAAAAGTTAGCAAAGAAAATTGCTGTTCACCTTCAGGCAGAGCTAGATGTAGGTAATTTTGGTTTGAGGTTTGAAGATAAAACAAAATTGGAAGTTCTTGCTAGTGCATGAATTCAAAGGCACAAAAGGATTTCATACATTATGCTTTCACAGAAGTGATGACAACCAGCTTGATTTTACAAGTTTCCAACATCATTACAGCACCCTTCTGCTAATAAATGAATGGTATTTGTCTTCAGAAATGCATTCCTCAAGGATAAACTGGAACAGAACAATGAGGCTAAGGTCTTTGAAGTTAATTCTAGCTACAGAGAGCTAAAAATTCTAATGTCAGGAAGTATTCTGTGATTCCTCTTACTATGGAAGAATATCTCAAAAGAGTATTTCCAATAAAACACTATTATTTAGAAAATGAGAGTTCTAGCCAAAAACATACTTTAACTTGATTTTAAAGATGCTCAGATGTAGCAAGGACTACAGTGCCCTTCTCCTTTGCCTTTTTATTGCACACAGAAACATAAAATCCTATCTAAAGAAACTTCAGTGCTGTTCAAAATAAACAGAGATCTACAATTGGGTAGACAAACAGCTTTTCCTGTCACAAGGGCATATTTCTGGCTTGTTTTCACTTGATACATCAGCCTTTGGATTAAATACTTATTCATTCCTTGTTCTGGCTGATATGGTCCTGCATAAAATACAGACAGGACAAAGATAGCTCAGGTGACTGAGCAGATCTGCGAGCATTTACTGTACAGGGAAGCACTGAAACAAAGAAAAAGGTTTGCAGAGGCAATTTATAAAGTCTTTACAGAGATGGCAGAATAGTTTGCCAGTAGTAGTAAATCTTTACAGACATGGTAGAATATAGTTTGGCAAAGAACTAGTAAAACTTTCAGAGAATGCTACTAACAAGTAAACAAGATGTGAATCTTGCATTTAGTCTTTTTCTGCTAACCCAAAGAGAGCATTATGCAGCACTGCATGAAATCAGTCCTAAAACCAATATTTGGATTTCCTCTCCTGTCCATTGTTGCCATATAAAACATAATCTATAACACCATAAAAGACAGGTCTAAACTTCACAAACAGAATCAAACACAGAAGTTGGCTTGAAGTACCAAGGGGAGGTTGTAAGTTTGAGTAGGTGGCTGACTTCTGATTCATGCCACCATCACCAGCAAAAGCCAAAATATAAGTTGGATTGTAAAATGAGAAACTGGGAAGTTAGGAGAATACAGATTTAATTTAAAGACTTCTATCACTGCATGCATACTTTATTTTGTTTGCTACTTTATTTTGTTTTCTTGCTGAAAATCATGAACAACAAAAGAAAGAGGAAAGATTTTTATCTCAGGAGGAGCTGGTCATAAAAGGTGATTTGGTAGCCCAAAGACATTCCTGGCCTACTTGCTACCAATAACAGTGTTCTTAAAGCTTTTTTGTGGAACAGGGTAATCTCACAAGCAGGCACATGTCATCAAGGCATTGCATCCCAGATTCCTGATATGTTTTGTAATATTTGGCAGTTGAATGATAAATTGCAGTTGTTACAAAAGAAGTATCAATATTAAGAGGACATTGTTTCAGACTTGGAGGCCTGGGTTAAAACTGTTTTATTAGATATCAAATTTGGTGTCTAATTTTTGTCAGTTATTGCATAAGTATCACACATCACCATCAGTACCTTAATGAATATCTGAAAGCCTTTGTTTTAGAGTGATTTAACAGCAGTATTCTTGATAAAATGTACACAACTTTTATTTATCGAACAAAAGGGAAATGATATTGCACTACAGAGAACTGTCTTGTTATGTGTCATAGAATTCATTTCAGAGGAGTTTGTGTATTATAATAACACATAGCAAAAGCTCAGAATTTTGACACTCAAGGTAAAACATACCACAGTGGATTATTAACCCTTCTTGTAGAAAATGAACTAGTTGTGAATTTGAAATTAGAAAAGAGCTAAAGAGGAGTAGTAAAACTTATTTCTTTACATTGGGAAATAACTGTTTCTGTGGAGAAAAGGCTTTACCCAATAAAGACATTACCAAAAAAAAAGCAAACCTGCTTTTCCATTTATTGTTATGGACTCAGTTACCCAGTGTTCCTCTGCTCATGTCCCTTATTTGTGTGTCTGGACAAGCACATACCTTATATGGTTCACAGCTATGAAAATATTGACTTGGTAGTCAGTGCAAGCATGCAGAAATGAAATGTAAGACTACTTTAGAATGCTTTTTCCATTTATCTGCCAAAAAAAAAAAAAGATTTTACATTTAATGAACATGCATTCTGCTGTTCTGTAAGTAAAAGGGCTGAGTTGCTGACTTGTGTTCTGTCTTTTCTTTTTTAACATTTCCTTTTCTTAAGGTCTAGAATAAAATTCACAATATTTTCAGATCACTTTGATTGCAGATTGTCAGTGAGACCTGTGAATGATGAGAGGCTTTAACAAGGCCTCTTTAGCTAGTATTGACACTTTTAATTTACCTTGAGTTTGAAAGACCAACAATTCCATTGCAATTCCATTGCAATTCTGTTGAGGACAGCCCAAGGAAGAGCAAGAGAAAGTAATTCACTATATCATCAAGTTATAGTACACACTCCAACTTTCTTATGTTTTCATATGTTTTCATAATCAAGCCTATTGTTACTATCTCTCCTGCAGCTGGAGATTTGAAACTGTGGAAAGAGATATCAATTGCCATTTAAAAGAAATAAATCATGCTTTTAGCTAAGGGAACTTTTTTTCCTTTTCTGTGGTAGTCTTGAGTAGTCTGTGTTTTTAACAGCTTCATGACTTGACTGCTTCATTTTCTGATTGAGCAACATGTGTTGTTTTCCATTTTTTCAAAATGGCTTGTTGTGAGTAGCAACCTGTTAGTGAGATTGAGTATTTTGTTAATTCACAGTGTTGCTGTTTAGAGGCATTTTTTATGGCTCGGTTTTCATTCAAGTAGATTGACTTTATGGTTTAAGCTTTTGATTCTGTTATTTAAAGGAACTAGGATATTTCAATAGGCAAATTTTCAGAGTCTTCTTTTTGACAATATCACATACTTAACTGATTAAGAGATTAGTCTGAAGTATTTGACTGGTGCAATTTTACATATTAGTTAAGCTGAAGACCTAGGCATTTCTATCGTTGAGCAGCTAGGAAAGAAGGAATCAAGACTGAAGTGTTTCTTAAGTGAAACCTCTTTTGTGTAAAGATTATGGGTTGTATTACATGTTCAGAAAATGCAGTGGTACAGTTTAATAGCACATTAAAATACAAATAAGACTGTAAGAGTAGATTTTATAAATTGACTTTCTTATAATGATAAAATTCTAGAAATAGTCAGAAGAGAGGCTGTGTGACAAAAGACTGGTAATAGACTTCTAGTTGTTCCCGGAGAGGCAGATAAAAATTCATTGCATTGAAGCATATTGTCCAAACCTGGGGCTAGAACAAATAAGTATAAAAACCAGTTTTCTCTAAAGGTCTCCTCTAAACAGCTACATACGGTGAAGTTTTTTGTTTCTTTTGACCTGTTTAATTAATATAATTTTATTTATTTGACTTCCTGATATCTCTAATATCCAACTCATTTGCATCTCACCGACTTGAATACAGAGATGGTATGGAAGACAGTGGCAAAGGTCTCCATGTTGACATAGTAAAAAATATGTCTGTTGCATCCCCCATATCCATAAACTCATTTGTCTCATCACTGGAGTCAAGCAACATCTGAAGCTGATAATTGTACTGGCTATTCTGAAACATCGTTTTGTACTATATATACTTAGAAATTACTTTCAGATTTGCCTTGTAAATATCCAGGGGATTAAGTGGAGGCTAATCCACCTGTAGTTCTAGGAATCCTGTTTCTTGCCCTTCTCCAAGATAGGTATAATGTTTTTCCTGTCCCCATCACAGTGGTGTTTCAAAAATTATGGAGAAAGGTATGACAATAATATTGACCAGCTCTCTTAACACAAATGCATTCAGATTCATCCCATCTGGTCCCTTGGGCTCATGTATTTTACATTACCGGTGATGCTCACTATCCTGGTAGGATACAGCATCCCTACTCTACACAATTATTGTGCCCCAAGGGTCTGGATTTTCATGAGGTTGCAGACTCCCTTCAGGCCTAATGGGGTGATAGCATTTCTTGAGCCCTTCTGTTTTTATTAGTGCGTGGTAGTTTTGTATTAGATACGTATCATTGGATGCTGGCATGTAATGTGATTAGTATTGTGATTGAATTTGGATGGAATTTATCAATGTAGGGTACATCATGATTTCATTTTTCTTCTTTTCTTGACAATGAACTGGCAGTAGATCTAGATGCAGTAACAAATGGGGCATTACAGAAGTACAGGCTATGCCACGGAAATGGATTTTCAATTCTTTGTCTTTTCATTGTTACTTATGGAAATTGCTATGACTCAATTTTAAATAGATTCTTATTTTCTATGAATGTTTAAAGACCTATATATTAATTCTTTTCACATTTGGTTATATAATTCTGTAGAGATGCAGAGCACTCTTGGGATCAACAATTCTTTCAGGAGTTATGTGGTGATGGTAATAGGGAGATACATGGGCTACAGTGAGAAAAGTATTGACTATGAGAATGAGAAAAAAACTTACCGAAAACAGTTTTTATGAAAAGTTCAACTGAAAACCATAAAGTAAGACAGAGCCTTGGATATGGTGTGCTACAAGCAAATCAACCACTGGAAGAGAACTACTGTCCATGCACAGAATGTGCAGAAAGATCAACAGTCAAGAGATTGGTTTGATATAAGCTTGATTCCCAACTACTTAGTTTGATACCTTTTCACTTGAAAATTCTTGGGATTTTAGAAGCTTAAATATTTTTGATTTTGCCATTCTGGAATGCCTTAAGTACCATGACAAAATGCTCTATCTTAATGCTGTCAAATCTTTATAAAGGAATTATAAACCTGAATTTTTTTCTTATGGTTTATACAATAATAGCTACAGTGCAACTATGTAAACCACAGGAAATTCCTGAGAAAAGCTCTAAAAAGTACCTCACAAATTAGGCTTATGTTGGTGCAGTTAGCCTTTTTGATTAGAGAAGTTACAGAGTTGAAGGATGTAGAGTTCTGATGCTTCTTTAAAAAACAGAACTTTTACAAACACTGTAAATTACATTTTACTTTATATTATTGAGATTTTTTTGCTGATACCAGACACTGCTTTGACAGTAGTGTGCATTTATTTTATCTGCTTTGATATCAAATCTGCACAATGCATACATGAATTATTTATTCAGGGAAGAATTCAGATTTATTTTAGTAGGATGTTTCAGCATGTCAGAGAAGGACTTAGGGGACTGATACACAGAAACTGCTTTTTAATGTAATGAGCCAGGATATGTCGAGATAGGGCAAATAAATATTGGAATAGTTGTACAGTGACAAGGGGCATATTGCAAATGGGAAATATGGCATTCAACTGGCCTGAATAATTTGAGTGCACAGTGAATGATAGTATCATCTCATATCTTGATAGTAATGATGCAGTAATTCAGCACTGGCTGCACTGTGCTTACTGATAACATTTCAAATCAGATGCTGTGTGGCATTTGCTATTTACTGGCAGGGATTTTCCATCAAGGAATGAAGGCAAGCAGAAAAAAAAAATCTATATAAATCTTGTGCTGATATAATGGAACTATTTACTACAAGAGTTCTATAGATTTCTTCTATAAAAAGCATTTATATTCTATTTTCCCCCCTGCATCTGTATTTTAAATGTTCACATGAGTTGTTTTCAAAATAAACCAAGAGTTTAAATACCTGAAACACTTTAGTGTATACTACTAGAAGAAAGCTGGACTTTTCTGTATGCAGCCCCTTCTAATCATCATTGAGATTGCGAAAGAGAAAATATTTAATGATTTCAATGCAACTGTGGTTGCACCTCTTCAGATGCTACACGTCTGCCTGGATTCCTATTACATGTAGATAAAGGTGTTTAGTATAAATGCACCACAGTTTCCAGTCAATTAAATATTTAGTAGATGTGAAGACAACATTGCAATATTTTATGTCTTGGATACCAGGATCCTTACCAAAGTAAAGTAAAAAGAAAGGAGCCTGGGTGTTGGCATATTAGTGCCAGATGGGGTGGTCTGTAATCACTGTTAAATCTCAGCAAATTTTCTGAAGCCTCTGGCTTTTGAAAGATGTTTGTCATAATGTCACAGATCAGATTCACTTGTCAACAACATCAATATTATTGTTGTCAAGTCAACATCGTTGCTAATTTGATATGTCCAATATTATAGAAATCTAAAACGTGAAAAATATGTTTTATCACAAGAACAATCTATCTGTACTTCAGACTTACAGATTTTTAAACACTGTGTTCTCCTTTAGGCAAATGATTTATCTTGTCTCATTCATTTAACGTGAGTTTAAAGGAAAGCTCAGGTATTAATTATTTAAACCACATTGAGTCCAGGCTGGGGTATCAACAAGGTCTGTGCAAAACATATAAGTGAAGTGACCTGAGGGTGGGAATCAAGATGAAATGGAGATCTGAGGAAAGGAAATTGAAGAGAATTAGAGGGAGATGGGAAAAAAAAAAAAAAAAAAAGGCAGAATCTGTATTTTTATTCATGCAAATGCATCTCCCTTTTAGGTATATGGAAGTCTCTGGCCTATTTTGCTAGAATTATTTCTTCACCTTCCATCTTAAAGAGATGTATAACAGTGTAGAGGAAATGTAGACTTTGGAGTTACTCTTCTTGTTAGAGAATTCTTTGTCAGGGAGGACAAGTGTTTTTGCTGAAAGCCTTTAGTCTACAGAGTTCTTGGCATGAAGTTATGTTATATTTGATCTACATTTAGAAGAAAGGATCTGCATGAGAAGAAATCTGTAACTGAATTTCTTAGCCTTTAACTGTGCTGGAATCACTATCTACAAGACTTGGTTCTTCTGAGTGTTCTCCTTTGTTAACAGTGTGAGAAGAAGGAAGAAAAAACAGAGAACCGCATAAAAAAGAAGTTATATATGTTGTATATTTTGGTTGGTTGATTGGTTTGGTTTTGTTTTTTGGGGGGAGGTTGGCTTTTTTTTTTATTTTTTTGGATTTTCTACTTTTTCAAACATATTTCTATTTTTTCAAACTGAATTGAGAGTGTGGAAATCAGAAAGGGGCAGAAGGGAAGATCTGATATATATTGAGATTTTGTTATATTTTTTAAGGTTTCAGCCCAAAGAAAAATCCTGTTGGCAGGTTAGTTCAGTACTGAAGTATGACTTTCTCAAACAAAATGTTTTTATCAGTCCATTTACTGCATCTATTATTTTTGTGCATGCTTGTGCCTGAGGCTTATCTCCTTTTTATGTCATCCCAGATAAAACTGTTCATAAGTTTCCTAAAAACACATGAAAATTGACTTCTCCACTCCATCACTGATACTTTTCAATACTTAAGAATTTTCTCTTTTCTCTGTCACAAGCACTGAGTCTTCATGGCAGTTTCTAAAAAACCTGACTTGAGCACACCAAACTTGTAAGGTAGGAGAGAGAGTGCCACCATTCATTCAACATTTTTTAGCTCATTGTCAGAGGCCCTCTGTGTAAACTGAGGAGCTTAGATTTCCATCATCCAATATAATTCCCTCCAGCTCAATTCTCCTTATGTCCAGCTGCAAAGCATGATGGAAAGTGAGGCTGATTCTCTGTCCCTTTGTGTTCCACCAAACTCTGGCTTTAACCAGCTGCTTGGTTTTCCAGCAATGTTGCAGTGTGGAAGAATTCTTCCTGTGTAGCTTTTTGGAATTGCAAATGGGGGAAGTTCTCAGCCTCCTCTCACCCTTTCCCCCGTGCCCCCTCATCCTGGTGCAGAAGATGCATTAAGTGTTTTCCCATTTCTCTATTCATGTTCTCAGCCTGTTCCACTACCACAGAATCCAGAAATCTCAGCCAGTTAATACTATAATAGCTTCTAATGGAACCTCTCTAGGGTTTTTTCTGCTAACACTTATGTTACAGAGGAGATTCTTATGCTCCATGGAAAATAACAGTGACATACATTTGGAAAAGGGGGGAGAAGGTATCAGGCACTGTCAGCAGTGACAACTGAGAGGCACTTGGAGCTTTTTGGATAAATGTAAGATTGCAGCATTTTTCTTTAGCTGCATTAGAGAATTCTTACAAGCACACCAGCATGAATCTTTCAAAAGCAAAATTATTTTATGGAAAGAAAATGAGCAGTGTAGTAACAGACTATTTTGCTCAGGGCTACAAAGTACAACTGCATTACATGTTATATCTATATTTGGTATTAAAAAGAAATCAAAGATCCCCCTTAAAGCATTTTTTTCTGACAAGATTTTCATTAAAACCCAGCTCTTGTTATTAAGCACATTATAACATAATTAAAATTAAATAAGTCTTGTGGGAAAGTAATAATATGACAAAGAACTACTCTTAATTAAATTTCTTTTTCTTTTTTTTGCTTTGAATGGTTCATTCAAAAGAGATTCAGTCTGAGAAACAATATTATTAGTTAAGCGTGTTTTAATTATCTTACTTTTTAAAATTTATATACTCAGAGGTACCACTTTGATATAGTAGTTTGAAAAACCTTTGAATTATTAAAGAAATAATTTGCCAAAAGCTTTTATGCCTCCATGTAACCACAGTGTGTTGTCATGTAATATTGAAGAAATAGATTATAGCAATTGGTTGTTGGCTTGCTAACTTTGCCCTCCTTGAAAGTTGTATTGACTTTTTAAAAAATAGCAGACATTACAATTTAATTACCATTGTTAAAACGTCTTCAAATACCACACACTATTAGAAAACCAGGTACATTTGACATCAAAGATTTTTCTTTGATACACACAGGTCCAAAATGTTAGACTTGAGAAGGCAAGGCAAAAATCAACTGAATATAGACTATTTTAGGGTGTTGGACTGTTGGAGACTGAAGTGTTGTAATTTATGGCTTAAACATCTTCATGAAGGACTTTTACCTGTTATATAGCAAGATTGTATTACAAAAGCTTCATGGAAGAGCACCACACCCTGAAATGGATTCTGACTGAGATTCTGGACTGCAAATTGGTGAGGATAAGATAAAGTCATTCAAGTCTGGGCTGGGGAAGAAGAATACATTCACAGGAGAGTTAAACCTCACACCTTTGGGGTGAAGACCACAGCCCCAGGTTTATTTACTGTGAACCTTGCACAGATCCTCACACCAAAGGGACTAGGAGGAGAGGTTTTGGGTGTGTGGTGAAAAAGCCTCTGCTCTGAGGCAGTGAACACCCATCCTCTGCTGTGCAGACTGGTTCAGCTGTGGGGTCCCTTCACTCAGGAGAAAGCCACATCCATGTGAAGGACAGCACCCTTCCCTTCCCTTCCCTTCCCTTCCCTTCCCTTCCCTTCCCTTCCCTTCCCTTCCCTTCCCTTCCCTTCCCTTCCCTTCCCTTCCCTTCCCTTCCCTTCCCTTCCCTTCCCTTCCCTTCCCTTCCCTTCCCTTCCCTTCCCTTCCCTTCCCTTCCCTTCCCTTCCCTTCCCTTCCCTTCCCTTCCCTTCCCTTCCCTTCCCTTCCCTTCCCTTCCCTTCCCTTCCCTTCCCTTCCCTTCCCTTCCCTTCCCTTCCCTTCCCTTCCCTTCCCTTCCCTTCCCTTCCCTTCCCTTCCCTTCCCTTCCCTTCCCTTCCCTTCCCTTCCCTTCCCTTCCCTTCCCTTCCCTTCCCTTCCCTTCCCTATTTTAGTCATCATTCCATCCGTGAAATCATGGTTATCCTTGAAATTTTACAGAATAATTCAAGTTTATAAGGTGCATCCTTTCTAAGGTATTCAAAAGACCTCTCAGCCATGTATCAGGCTATTTGAAGTATGGTAATATAATAAAAAAACATACAACACTTTATAAATCAAGTTACTTACGTCACTTTTTTATTGGGAAATCTTTGCAAGATTAAATGTATATACAGAGCCCTCTTTATTGAGATTAGGTAGGTTTTTTTATTTGTTTTCCATGTAGTTGGTCGGCAGCTTTTTTTTTAGTCTTAGTTATGTTTTTTTTTAAGTCTTTCCTCTTACATGTCTTGAAATCATGGCGATACTTTTTGTGAAGTGAAATAAAAAATTCACAGTCTGAATTAGTTTAGGCATTGTTAATGTAACCCTTTTTGGGAAGAGGTTATAAAAATTATTGTAAACTTTTGAAAAATGAGATGAATATGTAGTCCTGATTTTCCTCCAACTCAACTTTACTAGTTATCTCACCAAAGAAAACATGACTTATGCTCCATACGGGATAAATAACCATTATAATTTATTAGTGCTCTGCTGCACTGTTCTGTTCCACTGTGTGGAATTGTGGACCTTTGTTATAGAAAACTCTGGTGCCAGATAATAACACTGGTCTATGGTAGATCACTCAAATAAATTTGAATGTCCATTTGTACTTTTGTTTGCTTGTTAACCTTGATTCAAAGATTTCTTAGAGCCAAAAAACCTGAGAATCACAGTAGGTGTAGCTCAAGTTATCAAGATCCCCAGGGAAGAGACCGGAGCACAAAGCCTGCAAGAGTTCAAGAAGCACTTGGATAACGCTCCAAGGAATTTGCTGTAATTCTTGGAATGGTCCTGTGCAGAGCCAGGAGTTCAGTTCCTTGTGGATTCTTTCCAACTCAGGATGCTCTATGATGCTATCTGAGAAATTCAGATTAGTCCTTGAGTGTGGCCATCAACCCCCTGGGAGAAATGTTTTGTCCTTTTTCTTTACATATGTGGTGGGCAATTTTTTAGCCTTGAAAAACTGGTTTGTAATACTGCACTAAGCTTCACTCAAAAAGTTTCTGAACAGGAAATGTTTCTGCTCCAAAAACCTCAAAAAGATCTTGGTCTTTATCCTCAAAGACTTGTAAAATTCTTTCAGAGTGTCTTGTAGGAGTTTCTTAAATGCCATCTAAAAAAATCAGCAGACAGGAGACCAGAAAAGTTGAGTTGCTGGAATATATAATTCTAACGTATTGAAAGAAAGTTAAATTGCTTTTGCACACATCATCTGATGGCTTTCCTACTGTGAGTATGGTCAAGCAGAGCAGCAGGCCACCCAGAGGGATTGTACAGTCCCTATGCTGTGGGATTTGCAACACACAATACAAAGACAAGAAAGAGCACTGAGCAACCTGGTCTGACCTCAAAGATGTCCTTGCCGTGAACAGGAGTCTGGATTAGACACCTCTCAAGGTTCCTTCCAGTTGGAATTATCCTATGATAATGATCATGGGATGGTATCCTATGATATCCTATGATATGATATCCTATGATACCAAGAATTTTCTTAAATATGTTGGGTTGAAGGCTAAGAATAGGACACAAGAAAATTTTACAGTCCTAAACTTCCTTTGCTAAATCTTCCTATTTAGGCTACTTCTTTAAAACTGGACACTTTGAAAGAGAGAGACCTGATGAAAAGCAGAGACAGTATTATAAACAGTCTGGTATGTGGTGGTAGTTTGCATATTGCCTGTCTCAAAGCACATGGAGGACAGTGACAGTATTCTCACAGATGGTGTCTATGAGAAGACACACAAATACTTTGCTGGCAAGTTAAGCAGAGAGAGAAACAGTTTATCTTCTTGGAATATGCTGAACAGAAAGAAGGAACAAGTCCATTTCATGCCATTGAACCTGGAATGCTGCAAAGTAATAGTCACTCCTGGTTTGAGTGACACTTTCTGCTATAGACAGCGTGGTTAATCCTGGGAACACCAATATTTGCAACCAGAATTGTCAGCTGTTACTCCTTTTACTGAATAGAAACCCCCTTCAAAAGAAATAAAAGGTCAAGATTAATTAAATAAGTGTATGGTTTGTGTTGCTCTGATTTTCTGATACAGCCAACACAGAACTTCAGCTGATCAATACAATAGCAAGGAGAAAAGGACTCCTTTAAGAACAGAGGGAATTTGACTGAGACAGAGTAATTTGAGACTGTTTAATGTTGTAATCTTTGCTTGGTGATGTGGAAGTAGACTAAAAATTATCATATTTTCTTTTTTTCTTGGTCTTTTATGTGTTGGTTGGATGTAATTAAACCTGTAGTCTGAGACAGAAAAATGGAAACATTTCTAAAAGTTGGAAATAGGCACTGTGGGTCCTCAATTGATCTTATTTGCTGCAGAACCTAGTGAGAACTTAGTATTTTATTTGACAGTATAGCCAATACTGTTATATTTTGTTCCCATATCACTGGGTAACCATAAAAACCCTAAAATCTTTATTGATATACCATTCTGGTGTACAAATAAATTATATTTTAAAAAACCCAAATATAATACATTTTTCTATATCACTTTTTTCTTTTTTATACTCTCTCTAAATATACAACTAAGTAAGATGTTGAAGAAGAATGTTGTTTTAATTCAAACATTTAAAGACTAATTAATATTTAGCACATGGTTTTTATGTATGTCTCTAGAAAAAGGAAGTATATATTGCAGCTTTATAAAATAAATTTATTGCTTATTATTAAGATATTAAACAGCAAATGCAGCTTGTTCTATGCTTAAAGCATTCTCTTTAATACTTCAAAAGAAGCGTAGCTACACTGCATCATAAGGAATAGGCCATTATTTTTTAGAGTTTGTCTTAATTAAGAAAAGGGGACAGCGATGAATCTTTTCAGTGTAAAATTCAACTACTGTAATGCTGAAAAAGTCATTTACAAACCACAGACTTATGAGAGAATTTCTGAACAAGTGCTTGTGTCTCCCTCCAATGGTAGGAGGCTACTATTGCTGGGGCCATGCCAGAGGAAAACCTGGAACATCCTGGAGCACCAAGAACTCCAGGAAAGTCTCGATTGTTTTCTTTATTACACTCTAAAAGAAAAAAAAAAAAAAAAAATTGTGGGATTTTTTACTTGAACAATACAAAAAATTCATGACCAGGGAAATCTCTTTCTATTGTAAGTTAAGTCTATTTGAGTGTAACGATAATTACATGAATGAGATGTATTTCTCCATTCATTAAATGTATTTTTCCACCATTAGAGATGAAGAATTTAGAGAATATTTGGATGATGAAGTTTCTACAGTAGGTCAGTACTAAAAAGATTGTTTTAAATTATTTTTTATTAATCATTTAAGATAGAACAGTTAATTGCTCTCTATGAGACAAACTTCAAAAGCCATGTATCAAATAACTTTATTAAATACTAAACATGGTGTATAAACTCTAAAATTCTTGTCTACTGTTCAGAATTTTGCCAATGCCATTCACACTACATAAGATGGAGGATTTTCCTTATCTTTAAATATTGCCTCTGGTTAAAGACAGAAACTTAATGCCAATGTAAAATACAAGAAGCAAATGCTATTTTATTATTTTCAAAGAGACACTTTTTTGCTGGTAATAGGGGACAGCATTTTATGACACCAAATGTAACTATTCCAGAAAAAAACCAAAATAAACAAAGCCAAAAAACCCCCAGGTAAAATAAGAACAATAGGAACTCCATTAGTAACTCAAACAAATAAAAATTCAGTTTTTGAAAATACAATTTTATCTTTCTTCAGGAGAGCCTCACACTAATTACAATGCATTATTCTCCTTCAAAACTAAATATATTCTAAGTAACTTACCAACTCCTGAAAAGTATTATGACAGGAATTCTTGGTGAGTAGCTAAGATGTGCAGTTCTTTATTAACATGAATTCTACGGAACAAAAGACTACAGAACTTGGATTATATCTGATTTCTAGTTATCAATGTGTGTAAACAGTCATAAAATCTACTTCTTAACCCAAAGGGCTTTACAAACATTTTTTTCCCTTAAACAATATTTTCTTACAGTAATATGAGTGCTAATATTTCACTGATGCAAATGGACCATGGAAAATCCCTACAGGAAATATCTTTTTCACCTGGCATTGGAAAAGACATGAGATTGATAGTCTTGGACCTCTTGAATTACTCCTTCAGCCAAATAATTAAACTCATAATCTAAATATGCCTGCTGACCTATGTATAGCATTTTCAAATTTACTCCATATTTTTATACTTTCAATAATACTTACAATTATACTGTACATTTTACAAAGTATTTCTGAATGTAAAGGAAAAACAAGCGCCCAGCCAAAAATCCCTATATCAACAAATCACTCATGAAGACTGAACACTTCTGTGATTACTGAAGGATTCCTACAAGAGGAAGTATAAAGCTGTTTCTACTGTGTGTAAATTTCCAAAGGTTTATACTATTAATCCTTCTGCAGCCATATAGTGACAGACAATCCTTGCACAAAAAATTAATATAGCAGCAGTACAGAGATGGATAATATCTCTTTAAACATATCAGATGTCCTGATCTCTTCAAGAAAATGGGTATACACACATAGGTGGTGCAGTTGACACACCTAAAAGATGGGGTGCAATCAGAGAGATCTGAACAAGCTTGAGAAATTTAACAAAACCAAGTGCAAAATGCTGCACCTGGGTCAGGGAAATCCCTGGTGTCAGTCCAGGGGTTTGAGGATGAACAGATGGAGAGCAGCCCTGGCCAGAAGGACTTGGGGATGCTGGTGGAGGAGAGGTTGAATATTAGCTGGCCATGTGCACTTGCAGCCCAGAAAGCCAAATGTGTCCTTGGCTGCATCCAGAGCAGTGTGGGCAGCAGGGCAAAGCTGGGGATTCTGCCTCTCTCCTCTGCTCTCATAACTCACCCTTGGAGTTCTGCATCCACACGGGTTCCAAGGAAAGGCATGGAGCTGTTGGATGATTAGAGGGATGGAGAAATAAAATAATAAGGAAACAAATGTTAGTCATAGTTTTTACAGAGCAAACCAAGACTTGCCTTTTTTTATATTACTTGAAGAGAGAAGCACATTAGTAATTCTCAGAGTTAAGAATTTTTATGTGTCATTCAACTACAGCTACTAAAAAGTATGCCTTTCTCTCTTCTGTAATCCATTATTGTACCTCTCTTTTACTTCCCTGCACAGAAGGAGAATCTAAGAGAACAGGAATGCATGGTTTACTGGGAAAATTTAATCTTCTGCACATAGCTCAATAAAGAGTAAAACTAGGGTACAAACAGCAATACAGAGTTCAAAAGACACCTAAAACAACTACTGCTACTGTAACATAAATATATTATTTATAAGTCTATTAACATTTTTAAGCTACATTAGAACAGTAGGCTCATCTAATTTTTCCTTCTCTTTCTAATGGTTGTGGTACATGAAAAATAATGAAATCAAGTGTCAGCTTCTCATCTTTGCAGAAGCTGTATCTTCAACAAAGCTGGTTTTGCTGTTTGAATTTGGCTGCCTTAGGAAGCATCTGCTCTGCCAAGTTACCTGTGTGATAATGTGAGTGGTTATGAAGGCCAAAATGCCTTAAAAAGTTCTCAAAGAAAACAAATGTCCTTGAGCATGCTCATATCTCATCTTACCTTATATACTTATTTATGTATTTGGTTTAATCAGTCCATAGCCAAGACTGGGTCCTGAATCTGAAGTTGGTGTGAGGTATTGAGGAGACACTAAGCTCATAGAATCACAGAATGGCCTGGGTTTGAAGCACCTTAATTATCATTTATTTCCAACCTCCTACCATGGGCAGGGACACCTTTCTGGTACAAGAAGCAGATGATTTCTTTGACTTTCCTTAGATTTAATGTCTTATTACTGTTTCTGGAATCTCTTCTGCATATACATATACATATACATATACATATACATATACATATACATATACGACATTTTTAATATGTTCAATATATTCTAAATATAAATTATAATACAGGGTCAATCATGAGTGTTGTACTCAGCAGCCAGGAAGCAGATGCCTATAAAAGAGTTGTAAGCAACATACAGGTGGGAGATATGACCTATCCAAAACCTGCATCAACGTCCAAATTACTGTAAACCAATTCTTCCATAGTTAGCTAAATCGTAATAATTTAAGTAAGAAATATTCTTTTTGAATAAAAAAATCATCAACCATGAAGGCAGGAAGAAAAAAAAAAAAAAAAAAAAAAAAAAAAAAAAAAAAAAGGAAACCAATAGAGGTGTGACTGAGGTCAGAGTAAAAAAGTTAATGTATCTGGCGGCAGGGCTTAGCAGCCATCCTTTACCACGACCAGATTGCACTGTTTCTAGGTGATTGCTGAGAGCTATCATTATCTGAATTCTAAGGACAAAATGTTCCTGCTTGTGCAATGCTGGTGTCAGCTATTGCTGCAGTATAAATCTCCCTCCCTCCCTCCCTCCCTCCCTCCCGTCTCTATAAATTCCTGGGAGAAGTAAATTCTCAGGACAGCGCTGTCAGAGGGGGACATGCTTCCTGCAGCCCTTTCCAGCCTCTCCCTCAAAACGCGTTTCCAGCGGAGCTGTCGGGGAGCTAAAGCGCGATATGCAGAGACCTCTGGAGACTGGAAAAGAGAATTGCATCCAGGATAGTGCAGGGATTGCTCCATGGTGCGTGGTGAAATCACCCGGAGAGCTTGAAAGCAGGCTTGAGAGTCTGATTCAGACTCTCCTAAGTCATGTTCTTGAAAGTGATAGAGTACCTTATTTTCTTCGAAGCTGGGAAAAAATGAGGTAAAATATATCTCACTTTCATGATGTAAAAGAAAACCCCACACCCCAAACATATTAGATGCTTTCCTTATCTAAAAATACAGTGTTAAATAACAGATTCTTCAAACCCCCCACTGAGCTCAGTTCCCATGCTGCAAACTCCTGGAATTTGGAATCCATTTATGAACCCATTGCTATGTAAGTCTGCTTGTTTTATTCCTTGCCTGAAGTCTATTTAGTGGCTGCTTCTCTTAACATTGTCTGAGAGATGCCACAAGGTTCTGGTTGAGTTCAGAGCTAATTACAGCTCTGAAAGAGACCTCTGTAGGATTGTCATTAGCTGTGCTTGGGATTGAGACTGAGGTGTTACCTCATTTATTTTCCCGGTCAGCATCTCTTGATATGTTTGACTACAGAAAAAATTGTGCTCACCTTGAAGGACACTGAAGTTTGCAACTACAGCTCCAGCTGACCCTTTGTGTTGCTGATTCTGTACTTTTTTGTGCAATTCAGTGTTTCCAAGACTTCCAGCTATGTGTTAGTTATGTCATTACCTCAGTGGGTCCTCTTGTGTGTTGGAGCACAGGGAATTTGACTTGGAACCAAGGAAGCACTTTGCCCTGAAATGGTCCTTCACACAATTGTTACAATGCATCCTCTGTTATGTCGTCCTAGGCCTTGATGGTGGCTGTACAGGTAACACTGATTATTTGGCGTTTCAAAGTTCTGATTTTGTAGATTAAGCACAGAGAAAATTGCATGTTGGAAGTTGATGAAAAACCGCCACGCAGATCCAAAATCTGATCCCAATTATTCCAACAAAAAGTGTTTCTGCATTCAATTTCTTGAAGTCCTTCCCCAAAAGTGGACTTGACTAAGCCAAATTACCAGTTCTCTGTAAAGCACGCAGGAAAGCAGAGTTAATTTTTGAATTAAATTATAGTAAAATGCAAGCAGGCAACTGTGTCTGAAATTTTCAGGTCTGAAATACTGGTAAGCTTATGCTTTGCTAATGGTACTTTTGGAGCTATCCTTGTCTCAAGCCATTTTGATTGCCAGCATGGAAAACTGCATCAAAGGAAACAAAGATAACTCTTTGCAGTATGAAAGCAGACGAAGTAGCAGAAACCTAAATTCCAAATCCTTGAATTATTTTTGACTTGGGATCTGCAATATTTTCCATATCAAAGCTTTTTTTGCCATTTTCATTATATTATATTATATTTGCCATTTCAATCATATTTTTCATATGTTAAAACTATCATGTGCACATTTAATGTCTCCAATGTCTGTGACTGATTACAGGATAAACTTAAAGTTTATTTTTTGGATCTCTTTATGAAGACATAGGTTTTTAAGCAAAGGATTCAACATTAACTCAATAAAAATATCCAATGAATGTTCAAGAGAACTTGAGGAAATTAAGTTCTTGCTCCTGAAATTATCCAACAAAAGCAGAATTTCACTTTTTGATATGTAGCACTCCGTGAATTAGACTTTCTTTTTTTTGTCTAGATTTTTGTCTAGAAAATATAAGAAGCAGGCCTATTAGTCTTTTCTTAAATTCCCTTATGAACAGCATTTCTAAAACTTTCAAATGAACCTGCCAGATGAATGTTGACAATAAAGCACAGCCTGTAGGAGAGAAATGAATCTGCTGGGCTACATTTGAAATTATTCACTAGAGCTCAGTGGACCTTTTTTGTCCCAGAAGATTTAAGCCTTGCTGAAGGCAGGCTGGAAGGTATTTTGTGGAGGCAGCCTGCCTTGAGGTGAGTGTACACAGACACTGAAAGTGTAGACATAATTTTCATGGGCTATCAAAATGCGTTTCAAGAAATCTTGTGTGCACTGACATCCAGACTTTCAGGATCACTTCCCTGAGAACACTCATTTCATTCCACCCTTCTCCATGAACAACAGCACTGTGCTTCAAGAGAGAAACTAGTTCACTACATGAAATGCTTGAAACTGGTGTTTAATACGTGCCTGCAGTGATAAATTGTAAGGTGCATTGACTTTAGCTTTGCTTTGAGCATCCAGCCAGAGGCACTGAAAAACATACTCATTATTTCATACATTTTCATTTGAGTGCTGCTCTGAAAGTTGGTGCACTGCTCCCTGTCAGTTCTTGTGCTCATCTACAGTTTCACCTGTAATGAACTTTAATCAGATGCACTGGGGCTTAAAGATTTTTTTTTTTTTTTTAATGTCCTAGCCCTCTGTTTTTTAATTTTCCCATAAAGTTAGACAAAAGATGCACTTGAGGACCTGATTCCACCCTCACTTCTGACCCACCACCAAACCATCTTTTTTGGCGTTTTCAATTCTTTAAGTTAAAAAAAAAAAAAGTGAGAATTCAGATTTCTGTGCACGAAAGGAAGATCTGCTGAATTGGTATTCTTCTGTCCTGGAGTGATCTTTTATGGAATCTGAAGATCTATGGTATAAACAGAAATAAGGAATAAAACAAATCTAAAGTATGGTTATTAAAAGACTTCTTAAAGCAAAAAAAAAAACCCCAAAAAACCTATTAGAGTGTGGAATTGTTTTCTTGCTTATTTTAGTGGCTTCTTCAGACTTATTAATTGTCAGATATAGACACTGAGTTAAAAAAAAAAACAAAAAAACCAAAAAACTAGACAAGATTAAAACCATTATCTAGTGAAAAAGTTAAACATCTAAATGCTCCAATGCACACCCTCAAAAAATTTTAAAAAATTATATAAATTAATTCCATGAATTTTTGACAGATTTCAGTTCAGAATGTTGCTGCTTATGCCAAGTTTTTTACAATAGTCACAGTGAGGATGTCTGGCTGGGTGCTCTAAACATCTTATCTGGCAGATGACAATGTCCTAAGCAGAAAAAATTTGCAACTGAAAATAATTAAAAAAAAAAGAAAGAAATAGAGCTCATCTGTCCCATTTTCTTTAGATTTCCAGGTCACTGTTTGAAAGCGTTTTAAGACAATGCCTTTTATTTTGCCTTCCTGAAAACACGGTATTGAAGTTGAAAGCCCTAATTGCACCACATGACTAAAGGGACTAAAGTATCTACTACACTTCTGATTGTTTGACAAGTCCTAAAAATTGTCAACTCTTTAGGCTGTTGGCACATCTGGGGTGGAAACCATAAATGCTGAGTTGGGGTAGAAGATGTTCTTATCCATCTCAAATATGTTTATCATACAGAGATTTGGGAAAAAATCTGGCTGTTACGATATTATGGAAGCCCATTGTAGCAGCAGCCCAATGGTTCTGAACTAGGTTTATATAAATCTTTTATTTCTGAAAAGCTCAGGAAGAGGAAAATAAATAAAAATCTCCTCTGCCTCATATAACCATTATTCCCATCTAGTATCTTTAAGAGGTCTCACTCCTCAGTTCAGAAAAAAGCCATCTTTTCAAGACAGAGATGCTTTATTACACCTTTTCTGTCTTGCACAAGACCTATTGCTGTTGTAGTTTATTCAGATAGAGATAAACTGATTTTTGTGGCTGAATAAGGTCTAAAAAAAACAAAATCAAAGAATATAAGTATTTACAGGAAAATTTCAGGGAAATATCTTAAATTTTTGACTTGACTATATTGCAAATGTGCCTGAAGCAAACAAAATGGCACTGCTGGTAGAAAAACATAGCTGGGGATTCAAGTCTTCAACTTTGTTCTACTAGCAATTCTTCCAAGAAATTCATCCTAACCATGAAAACAGCTGGTAAAAACATGGATTGTAGTCTTCTTACTGCTGGAAGGTCAGGAACATTTTAACACCAGCAATTTTCAGCAGTTCCAAAACTCCAAGATAAAAGTCATTAAGTATGGAGTGGTCCTCCAAGAGTTATATTGGCTTATTTTGTTCCAAAAGAATAATTTAAGCATAGAGAAATCTATTATTCCCATGGCAGTTAGATTTGATGCCATTTGAAAAACAAGAAAACAAATCATAGAAATTACACATAATTGTTTGTGCTGGAGTTGCCCACATAATATTGCATAAGTGTGGACTTATACTGTGTTTTGCAAATCAGTTCCTCATGAAAAAAAAGCCAGAGTTGATGAGAATTATTCAGTCATATGTATGACTAGGGAAAAGCAGATGCTACTAAGGCTGTGCACTTCTGTGCATGGTTCTTCAATGTTCTGCAGCAGTGATCCAAAAGTACTAATAGTCATAAGGGAGAAATAAACTGAAGTGGAGAAAACACTGATTGGCACATTAATATTAAGGTTTTAGGGAACTGGGTGAATTTGACATAGCAACTGGTTATGTTGAACAGGGAGAGTATCAGGCTGCGGGAATCTTAGCGGAATAAATCTTAAGTCATTTAATTAGTTATCTTGGCACACCAGAAGAAGGATGATGTAAGTGAAATTTACTGATGACACGAAGCTGGAAGGCCTTGCCTTGGTAGAAGAGAATGAAAATGTCAAATATGAAACCTTCAGGAACTGAGTGAGAGAAGTGGGCTGAAGATAAATACTATAAATATAGATTGCATTTGTATTAGAGGCAAACATCATTCATTCTGACATGAGCGTGACCATCTTAATTTGATTGGATGAAATAAAACATGAAAAATCTCAAACCCCAAATGTTTCATAAGACAAATGTCTAACATTAATTCTCTTTCGAGGCACTCACTTTCCTGGAATTCCTTGCAAGTGCTTTTCTACACCCCCAGGAGATGGTTTTTTAAGGGCAAAGAGATGTTCTGTTGGGTGTCTGCTGTGTGGCTGTGGAGATGTTTGTAGCCTTTAAAGAGTAGTGGTGGTGGATAAAATCTGTAAATCTTTCTGCCTGTGCAAACAAATCTGGTTTTCCATTACTGTGTCATCCCATCCATCCCCCCATCTGTTCAGTGTTTTCCAGTAGTTACCCTGAAGCATTTAGCAGTCAGTCACAGATAGACCAAACCTCTGTTTGGTACACTATCAGGCTTAAATCCTACAAGAATTGCCCTTCCCCTTTATTTTTAAAGATGACAAGGCCATAGGATCACAGCTAGATGTGAATGAACAACCCCTGTGCACCCCTCCACAGCCCAGACAACTTCTGGCAGAACCAATGTAGGTTAATTAATTGAATTGCAGGCTAATTAACTGAACAAGAAAGCACTGATAAACACCTATATTTTAAGGTGCTGAAGAATGGGATGAATTTTTTCCTTGGGAAGTCTTACTGCAAAGGTTCTAAAGTTAACATGGAATTGCCAAAATATTTATTTCCCCTAAAAACAGGCTTTCATCAAAATTAAGGGTATGGCAAAACAGACTTATAGTTTAAGTATGTATTTTACCTTAAAGATCTTTGATTCCTTATTATTAATGTACAAAAAATTTAGTGTGTCCATATAAAAACATATAGACACTAGAATCAAGGTTTTCAAAACGTGAAAGTAAGACATTTCAGAAATTATTTGGAAAATATCTCTTGGACAGGAAAAGTTCATGTAATTTCTTGGTAGAAATTTCTTCCTCCCAATCTCCGTTTTATAATAATTTAAAATAGTACTTTGTAATTAAGTAAATATACTTTAATGATATTTCCCTTCATTATATGTTCAATTTACATGGAATATGAAGTACAGATGTTGGGGGTTGCTAAATAGTTTAATTTATAATTCTCAAATATTCATGAAGTGTTTCATTTCACTTGAATAAAAAAAGAACTAAAAATATTTAATGCTAAGAGTTGATAAGGAGTTTAAAGGAGCAGGACATTTACAGTACTGTAAGTATGTCAAAAGTAAGTAGGTAATACAAAGTATAACAATCATGTTTACTGAAAAGGAATGCAGAATATGTAGTAAAGAAAGAGATAGCAGCAGTATATAGAAATCAAGGGCATTAAGAATGAACCTGTCTTTTTCTAGTACAAAACCTTTTAGTTTCAATCCTCAGAACCTATTATTAGATGTGTTTCATGAATACCAAAACCCTACCTCCACTCACATTTGATTCTCACTTTCAAATTTATATACTTCAGAGGAATTGATTTCCTTCTTAATGAGTCAATTGCAATCAATACTTGCAGTGAATTACAGCCATGTTCTTTAACATGTGCCCTGCTCCACAGGGAGATCCTCAGCCCAAAAACAGTCTACTGAGCACCCACATTGTTTGCAGTAGGATTAAGGAGTGCTGTGAATTTTTTTCCTGTTGGCTTGTGCTGGTTTTGCCTGGGTTAATTTTCTTCCCAGTGGCTGGTATGGGGCTGTGTTTTGGGTTTGTGCTGAACACAGGGTTGATAACACAGAGATGTTTTTGTTATTGCTGAGCAGGGATCACACAGAGCCAAGGCCTTGCCTGCTTTTAGTAGCAGCCATGCTGGTGAGGAATTTTGGGGGTGCCTGGGAGGGTGGAAGGGGACACAGTCAGGACAGGTGACTCCAACTGACCAAAGGGACATTCCAGACCATGTGGCACCATGCTTAGGATATAAAGTGAGGGGAATAAGGAAAGGGGGCACATTTGGAGTGATGGCATTTGTCTTCTCGAGTTATATGTGATGGAGCCCGGCTCTCCTGGAGATGGCTGGACAGCTGCCTGCCCGTGGGAAGCAGGGAATTTATTCCTCATTTTCCTCTGCTGGTGTGTGTGGCTTTTGTTTTCCCTATTAAACCCTTTTGATCTCAACTCATGAGTTTTTTACCCTTTACCCTTCCCATTCTGTCCCCAGTCCCACTGGTGGGGCAGTGAGTTGTTATGTGGGGTTGGTGGGTGGCTGGTGTGAAGCCATGACAGAGTTTAAGGTCAAACAGTTACAAACTTCATGCTTCATTCTGACTGAGGATTGGAAAATGACTTTTAGACAAGAACTTATAGCACAAGCCCACTGTTGTAAGTGAGGCATTGGCAGTAGTTTTCAGGTTGGAGAGTTAACTGTAAAGTTGCAGAGTCCAGAGTCCTTAGCCAGCAAGTTTTAAGTCCTCTGTCGATTATCAGGGCTTTGGTGCCCAAACAACACACCTCCATCACCAAAAACAAGATCTGTACTGATATTAAGGCCATTCACTACCTGTATGGTAATGGCCTGTAAGGCCATTCATGCTCTTGGATCATGTTTTTCATTACTGTAAAGTACTGTGTTCTCCACTGTTTATTTACCTGTATTGTCAGGTAACTGGAAAAATTCTATTGGAATGGAAATAATGAGACCCTTTTGTACTTGCTAGTGAAAATCACCTTTTTCATATTATATTTTCATTTCAGCTTTCTTAGCAACAATTACCTTTGCATCTTCCCATTATGGCCTTCCCTTATTTGTCATTTGACTTTTCAGAAGACTTCTAAGAGATGAAAGAATGCCATTGAAATAAGTATCAAAATATCTCACTTTTAGGAGCATTCTTCCTTATCAGATAAATTCAAAATATCATACCTATTAACTATTGCACAAAGAGGCACTAAGACTCCAGGTTTATTTCAGCAAATTGATACAGAAATAATTGGTGTTGCACAATTAAATCTCATCATTAATTTATCCTAGAACTGGATCTGGTAAGTAGAAAATGTATGCTAGTGACTGGCTATTATTTGCAAAACTGTCAGTTTGACTCCAGATTGCAGATAGTATTTTAGAAGCAGGATATCCCAGTCTTTTCCTGCATAAAACCTATCATGAGGCATCTTAAAATCTTAAAATTCAAAATACTGTGTTTTTCATGATAAAATGTTTTGGATGAAAATAGATGAGAACAGGAAAGAACATGAAGAGCACATGCTGAGATTTTGAGTTCTCCAAAACAAGTAGGAGCAGCCAGTTGTTTGCTGCTGAGTTTCATGGAACTCAGGGAAGAGTGGAAATGTCTGTGAATGCAGTCACTGTTTGAAGGTCTAGACTGGTATTTCTTATTTTGAAATAAGGAATCAGTGACTTCTGTGGAACTGCCATTAAACACTCTGTTTTTCTTCATCTCTTGTTCCTTTGGAAAGAAACATTCCAACTAATTTCCTTCTCTGACGCAGGACTCTTCAAAAGATTGTCAAGAATTTAGAAACATTTTGGCTTAGGTAGGGTTGACTTGACTCCACAAATGTCCCAGATGAGCCCTCCAACTGCTAGATATATTGTAATAACAGTATCTTAACATTTTGTTGCATAATCTGGAAAATTCCATAGACCTACAAAATGCAAATAAGATTCCTGCTTTAGAAAAAAACTGAGGGTACACTTGGCCTTTTGGAGAATGATAAGCATTTATCTCCAAAATATTTCCTTTTCCTTAAATAGCTATTACTCTTATCTTTCCAATATGCCATGGTATTCTACCTCTCTTCCCCTTCATACAGTCAATTTCTAAAACTCATAGCACATCAGCAGTCAGGGCTGTCAATATCCGTGGAGTTTTTGTATTTTTCTGGAGACCTTAATCTACATCCATCTTAATTGTTCTACCTTCATAACAGACATATAAATATAAACAAACATACAAGTAAAAAAATCCCAGTGACATATATTATTCATATAATGGTTGTAGGCTTTCATTAGAAACAGTTTGGGTTCTTTCCTTAGTGTTTTGATTTTAATTATTAATGACAGCACTTATGGAAATAACTATCTATCTAATAGATATATTAGAACATTATCTAATATTGATTTGTTTCTATAGTCTGCCAAACTTAAGTTTGAACTCTGATACTCTATGAATTGGGATCTAGTAATAATCCTAACTTTCTTCACCATCAATATTTATACTAAAATATGTAACGGTAACACTTTCTCATATTTGAACAAATGCAAATACCCTTAATTGTGTCAATATCCTGTGAAGCCATGTTGGAGCCCATACCAAGAGACCTGTATAGATATCTCCAATCATACTAAACACGAGCCATAGTAAGTATGATTATTCAGAATATAATATTTTATGCCATCATCAAACAGCTGGAAGGAAACAATCATAAGTGTCTAAAACACGTGTAGTTTTGACATGGAATTTTGGGGCATATAAATCATGTTAGCAGACTTCCTTCCTTCCTTCCTTCCTTCCTTCCTTCCTTCCTTCCTTCCTTCCTTCCTTCCTTCCTTCCTTCCTTCCTTCCTTCCTTCCTTCCTTCCTTCCTTCCTTCCTTCCTTCCTTCCTTCCTTCCTTCCTTCCTTCCTGAACTATTTCACTATTTCTCACAGACAACAAATCTTATGCATGTAACCCATCAAACTCCATTTTATCCTTTTCCTTTTCATTAAATGTGGGCAAAAACTACAACCAGTTTGAAGCTGAGCTTAGTTCTTGATTGAATCCAAGACAATTTAACTTTACAGTTATTCCACATTTTTGTGCTGGCTATGAAGTGAAAAGGAGGATCAGAAATCATAATTTCCAGCTTACCTTTCCTAAGGTAAGCATCATCAAGGAAGGTATGTGTATTCCAAACTGTAAATCCAGGAAGAGATGTCTAGATTTTATAGGAAATAATTATTTCATATGAAAGGTTCTACCTCCTCTAAAGAACATCAATTACACCAGGTTACTAATTTTGGAGAAGAGTTATTCCCAGCTTTTATTGAATTTATAGGTATGAAATTCAAATTGTTGGTAGTTAAAGATTTAGATCATGTTTAACTTGACTTTCTATTTGGGAAGCAGGGTTTATTATAATTGTTAATACAAAAAAAAATCAAGTTATTTTGTAATATCTTGAAATACATGATTAGTTTTGCTGACAATTTTTCAACAGCAAAATTACACACTTCATAATATTTCTCATCTGAAATTATAGAGCAACATACATAGAATATGATGTAGAATTTATGCTTCATGGAGGATTAAGCTGTAAAAGTTTAATATTTAATCATAGTTCCATAAATCAAAGTAACACCATATGTTCATTACATATATTTATACATGGTCATAAAATACATTACTCTTAATGTTGTCAGACTGCTCATAACTTACATGCAACCCTTAAATGACTAAGAAACGAGAAAGTATCCTATGAAACTAATCAGCAGAAAAAAATTGAGGTTGCTGTAACATTCTGTTCTGCTATCATAACAGCTCCATAAAGGTAACTTACCACCTTCTTAAGAAGAATGAGCCCAGACAATGAGCTCATATCCATGCATCCTGTGCTTTTACCAGCACCCAGCACCACTTCAGCTGTGCTGGCAGAGCCAATTTAAGGTTGATCAAGATATTCAGCAAAACATTGAAATCATATAAGAGTCTCACAAGCAAAAAACTTTTTATCCTTATTTCTCTATGTTCATGTCAGCTATTTCATATCTATATCTATATCTATCTATCTATCTGAAAATATAATATATTATATATATTCATATATATTCATATATATACATATACTCGTATGTATTTCAGATATATCATGAGCTCAGCTACGCAACCATCAGTGTTACAAAATTTAAGGATAAGAAAGCAAATGCTACACCAGAACCAGAGAATTTCAAAGCTCGCTTTGTATTTCGCACTGGTAACAAATAGATAGATGAGATATTAACTATTGCTAGTGGGAGACAGGAGTCTTTCTGTGCATTCCCTGAGTAAATTTTAAAAGGAAATATATACATTAAGGAGATATAAAGGTGTGTGTTGAGAGTTGTGTTGGAATATCTCTGAGTTATGATACAGTAGAAACCAGATATTGTCTGCTGCAACTGAAGTACGTGGAAAAACAAACACAGCAAATTGACAATCACATATTTCTCAACATGTGAATGATTTAGTTAAAAAACCAAACCAAACCAAACCACACACACACACACACACATATACACACACAAAAAAAAAAAAAAGCAAAAAACTTCACAAAAACAAACAAACAAAAAACCCCAAAAAAACTCTCCAAAAAAACCCCTACCCACCAAAAAAAAAAACCCTAAAAAAACCACCACCACCAAAACCCCAACACAATTAAAATCCCAAGGAAGAAACAAAATACCCCCCAAACAACAACAGCAACAAAAACAAACGTACAGAACCCAATCAAAACAAAAACCCCAACCAAACAACAACATAAAAAAGAAAATTTACCTGGGCAACTGTTCCAATTTCCACCTCCAAATCCTATCACAAAAAAATCTATTTTATTAAATGCCGTTAATTATATTTTATTTAAAACTATTATTTTGTTTAAATCACCTTTAAAGTACGGGAAAGAGTGATTACGGAAGTCTGTTTACTTCAGATTGACCATGTTTGTTATAAAAAAATATGATATGGCAGGAGATACATATAACATTTTGCAGCATTCTAAAGGTAGAACAATTATTACTTTTCCAAGGTATTCAAACATGTTACTGGTTATTACTAGAGTTGTAAAGTCAATATTACTTTTGAATGAGTGAAGTGCAGGCATATACCTCCTATTGCAAATGGTTTAAATTTTAATTATCCCTCAAGCAGAACTAGGGTAAAAATAGGTTTGAAAAAGGACTTTCAACTATAACTTTGAAGACTTTCATATTACTTTCACAATGATCAAAATATCTTTTTTAATTTTGTCCCTCTGAGACAATCAGGGTCTATAAAATTCTTCTCTTAATTTTCATTAACTTTAAACTTGAACTTGTTATGGAAGGTAAGTGTGGGAAAAAAAGTGTAATGCAAGTATCACAGTACATTATGAGAAGAGAAATAGAGCTTATGGAAATACCATGTCACTGTGCAGGCACTATCTTCCAGCATTTTTGAGGCTGACACAAAAATACACATTCGACTAGCAAGAGAGAAAGGCAACTGATATTAGTGGTGTGTCTTGCACAGATAATTCTGCATTGCTCACTGCAAATAACTCCCATCACACTTTTGCATGGCTCTTGCACCAAAAGGTCTGTCTTACTGCTCAAGATGCAGAGGTAGCTGGGATATGCAGATGTAGATGCAGGTAGACATCATCTTGCTCCTGTTGTTCCCCAATATAGTCTTCCTGTCATTTAAGTATTATTATATCCTACACTACTTAGCTAATAGAAGGGGAAATTGTGCACAGCAGGCATTCAGAAACCCTACACTTTGACAATCAGTATTTCCTTTTTGTTGAGGAGGATAAAAAAAAGGGGAGAATTACAATGATTCGTGTGAAAATGATACCTAGTTCCTGCTAAAACGTGACCTGTTTATTTGATAACAACTTGCCATCTGATAATAACTCAGCATGGAAGTGAACTAAGCAGCATATTCCTCAGCACAAGGGATTCCCAACCAAGTGATTATCTGCTTTCCAAATCTTAAGCTGAAGGCAGACTGCTGAGAATCTCTGCAGTAGTTATCATTACTTTCAGTCTATGTGGGCAGCAATCCCTGTGCACTGTGAATATTTATTGTCATAATGGAGAGACCAAGTCAGCTGACAGTCTTGGGTCTCGTCCTAGATTACCAGCATGAAATAACAACCTGTAGAATCATTATCCTTTTCTCCCCTTGCTGTCTTTTGTTGTTCAGGGTTGGGGGGGTTTTGTTTTTAATTCATGAATCTGATCTAAATAATTCAGACGCAGCAGTACAATCCATTTTATGTGGTTGAGCCAACTCCTATTTGATCGTGTTCTGTTCTATTTGTATTGTGTTTAAATAGAACCCATGCAGCTAGACAGGAGCCATGTGACAGACAGTGCACCCTTGCAAAGGGTTGCATGCTGTTAGGAAAGCTGAAATTCTAATTTCTCAGAAAAATAATTTTATAAATTTTAATGTGGCAACAGACAACAAATTCAAACTATGATTGTGTTACTGAACTTGGTAAAATGATAATGGCATTATATCAGAGATAATCAATCTTCTCCATAAAGCTCAGACTGCAAACTATAGGGCTGATCCTGCAGAGACCACCACCTACATGTGAAATTTAAACAAATCTCTCCACCAGCATCACTGTTGATGAAATCTACAGAAGTGTGCTGGAATTCATAATTATGGATAGTAAAATAAACCAAACAGCTTTAGAAACAATGAAGTATTCCAAACTGAAGAAAAATACGTAGATGTGAAAAATTATTCAAGAGTAGCTCAGGTCACAAACACTCAGACGAGACACAGGACACACACAGGCCACCAAGAGCGCAGGAGAAATGGTTATGAATCTGTGATATAAAATCTTTATACCAACCAAAATTATTTGGATTTTCCTCTGCACTCAGTTTTTCCCCTCAATATTTATTTTCAATGGATAACAAGTGAAGTGGTCAGAAGTTAGTCTGATGTGTCCAGACAGCCATACAATGGCTGAACTGAATTCCTCATTGGTCCACTTTCTCCTTTTTCACTTTAAAATTAAATAATAGTAAATAAATTTTTCACTCACTGAATTGATTTGCAAATAATTTATCTTTTTCTCTTCCCATACAAGATGGTTAGTTGGCTTCAAGGATAAGTGATAAGCATATAAGGATGCAATAATAATATAATAATAAGTATGTAATAAACGTATCATAGATCTGATAAGTAATAAGCATATAAGTAATTTGTTTTGCATCAAAACCACACCCATTACTTTAAAAAGTTAAAAACAATCTAAGATGAAACAAAACTCTTTCCATGAAGAAGCTGATGGTAAGAAAGGAAGCTGGGTTTTCTGAAGTGGAGTTTATTATTTTCTTCTGAATTTAAAAATGAGACTGAATGTATTTTCTGTCTACACTAATATTTATCTTTCAATTCAGCAGGAGGACACCATAATATTTTATTTCTTAGTAATTAAGTAATTTATCTCTGATTGTCCTAAGAAAATCAGTCCTTTGAACTGTACAATAAATAAGTGGCAGCCCTTCCTTGTGTGCTGCACTCTGGACTGGCAGATTTTGGCTGTGCTTGCACTAGGCTTGGATTTGACAAAGTTATAAGTTCAATTAACTTGAGTAAACTTGTTACACAAAAGTTTGAAACTGATTGATTAAACGAATAAATAATCCGTGTTGTTTTCATTACTATCACATTCTCCTTGCATACTAAATTGGGAAAGATAAACTCAGGAGCACTCTAATGAATTGCTAGGAATTTGTGGTAGTTATCTAATGTTACCTTTCTTTTGGAATGTAATTTATCTTCTTCAGTTTAATTGACTTGTTTAGTCAAATATCACAGTACCATGCTGAGCTTTTGAAAAAAAAAATTCATCAGTTTGCTAAATAATGAACTCATACATATCAAATGAGGTTGCAAAGCAAAGCTGAGTACACACATGTGGAAAAGGAAGAACTGTCCCAAAGAGAAGAACTTGTTAGCCAAATGTAGAAGAGACTCTTCTGTTTTGAAGTTTTCTTTTTATTCAGCAATCCTTATCAGCCTTTGAAAATAAGATAAAAAGGTTAGAAGAGCTGGAAAGTTATTTCTTTATCATAGAGAAAATAAAACACTTTCTGTTCTCAGATATTTTTTCTAATAAAATAAGATTTATTTTCTCTAATTTTAAAAGTAAAAAGAGGAATGTCTCTATTTATTATTTTCTCATGCTCATGAATAAAAACATCTTGATTATCAAGGAAAACTTTATGTTCATGATATAGCAAATGTTTTTTCTTATCAGAAGAGAAAATATTTCAAAATGACTGAATGAAATGTTACTTAGACTACACAACATTCGTTGGACTTCATTTTGATTAACTCCATGAATTTCAGTTCCTGAGTGCTTTTCTGAAAAAGTTCATCTTTCTTGTTAACTCTAGTGACAAAACCCTTAAATCTCAAGACGATAGGTTGTACGTTTTCAAGCAAATCTAAGAAATACTTAATTTGACTTTCCTGGGACAGATATGACAAGTTGTTGATTGTGCAACTAAATTTTTAGAAGATGGGTTTTGCTTGATGTCTCACAATTGGGTTACTCCCTATAGTTAATAAGAGACAAGGTGTGTTTGGTGAAGTATTCTTAATGTCTCTCTAGTTTTAATAATATCCATTTCATTTCCTAAGTGACTGAGGGTGCCAGTGCTGATTCTGATCTGAGCTTTTATTGAAGTCAAGTGTTCTCAGATTCACGATTCAGATTGTAACACAAAATTTCATAAACACCCCCACACACTTCTAATAAGGCAAAACCCATTATTTACCATCTATGTTACATTAAGCTACTAAAAGAAAAGGACGTGCAACAAGGTTAAAACAGTAAAACAAGTTCCATATACTCTTTTCCTTGTACTGATTAATATTTTTGTCATGTATCCTCAACTATGAAATTAAAGGAAATGTAGTGATGTGATTTGGTGGAAATCAGATCAAGTGGAGATAATGATGCAAAAATTGCTAGAATTCTTGTTTTTTCCTTTTGTATCTAATACACAAAATACTGAGTGCCAAAAGAAGTGTATCTTTCACAACCAGCAATATTCATGCTCTGTTTATGAAATTTTCCTGTAATTCTCGTTTTTTTATTATAAAATTAGGAATTATTTTGGTTGAGTTTATGAGGAGTACTAAGGTTATTGCCAGAAGAGAACAGAACATTTAGCTGTACAACTTTCTGTTTTGTTGATACTGCAGTAACACTTTTGACTATTAAATACAATGTAAGTACTTGGTGCTATTGCCTTTAATGGAAATTTTCTCATTAATCTCTTTGTGTTCCAAGGAGTCCAGGCACAAATTTCGGTAGAAATGTATCTGAAAAGTTATTTCATAGATTTCTTGATATAAATTTTACTTTGACATAAGCAAATGGCATTGCGATACCTGATATGAGAGTTTATTCCATAAAGTTCTGTTCTCCTTTGAGGTCTCTTAATGATTTACTTTCTGTCACTCCTGAATCTTCCCTAATGCATTATTCTGCATGGCTGCTGTTGCAGATGTATTACGTCACCCTTTATAAGACTTGAGCTTTATGTTGGCATCGTCAGTCTTGCACAATCCATTTAGCTGCCGTGTCTCAGCTCCTAAGCTTTTGATGAATTTGGAATCATGACTTAAATATTTACCATTTTCTGTTGAAATGCTTTAGAAGAATGAGATTATGCATGCAGGAAGTGTATAGGGAGTTCGAAGATAACAAATGGTACATCAAACACAGCTTAATGTGGTTTTACTGGAGTAGAAACAGGGGTAATAAATCACCTGCCAATGTTGATAATAAAATACTGCACTGGCCTTCATCAGCCACGAGAGAAAGGTTAAATGTTATTTCTCACAATAACCATGTGGTCTTCATTCCTGACATCCTGACTAAATTCTATCATTATTTTCTGTAGAAACTCTGATCTTTATGAAAAAATATTCCATTAAGAATAAAAGCCAATGCTTGCTAACCTATAATATCCCTGGACAACCTTCATTCATTTTGTGGTTATTGTACCACAAATAAATTGTCTTCCATTTGGGGGTAAATACAGACTGCTCTGCAAAAGTCGGAAGGTAAAGCCTGGAATTCATCATGACCAGCTTTGGTTATTTCTGACAATTTCTTCATAATCAGTGGAACTGGTCTGAGCATTCTTAGCCTTTATGATGTAATTTGCTTATTTTTGTATTTATTTGTGAGTTGACTTGTTTGATGATATTCTGCACTGGGGTGACAGAGAGAGTAGTGGTGCAGGGTTCTTTCTGAATCTCAGTGGGAGAGGCACAAAACCATAATGCTTGATAAAATAACTGATTTGGTAAGACAGAATAGGAAGAGTAATATAGACAATTAGTGAACTTTCTGTCCCTTCAGATGCTGGGCACCCTATGTTCATGCATCTTTGGATGGAGCCTGGATGGTTTCTCCCATGGTGTGTTGCTCAGATCAGAGCAGATCTAAACGAGAGAAGCTCCCCCATTTTGGTCCTTAGAGATAATATGTAATTTCTTCATAAGAAAGTAACTCTATTCTTTAAGGTTGTTCTCATGGGAACTTCCTGTCATGTTACCCCCAAACCTGAAAAACAATTAAGAGCAGGATAAATGTGAGAGAAGTTAATCCATCTGTCCTTTACTGTAACATTGTCTTCCAGGCTTGTGTCTGTCCAACCCACCTTCACAAGGTACAACATACAAAACATTATCCAGCCACAATAAGTTTTTCCTTTGGCAAAGAACTTTCTTGAAAACACAGCAGCATTTTCCATTAATATCCAAATATCATTGGTGATCCTGGAAAAAAAATTTCCTTGTCCTTTTCACTGTCATCGCTATGGAATAAGGTTCTGTCTGCTGATGCTATGAGCTGCATTAGTAAACTGAATTTATTTTTCAATCTTATCTCTTGCAAAGTTCCTGGAACTGACATCTGCAGAAAACTATCCCTCTTCCAAATAAGACCTGTGGAGTCAATCTTCCTTCATAGTTAATTTCCCATTTTGCACTCTGTTGATTGGTAAAGCTACTTCTCTATTCATTACTTAGCTAACTTAAGATGCTTTTATATCCTAATCAGTGTATGAATGAGAGAATATTTTTGTTAGATACATCTGGGAAATAAGATTGAACAATGAAAAGGAGAAAGATGAGTAGAATAGGATAGAATAAAGAGGCAGAAACATTTTTTTTGCAGGGTAAAAGAAAGAATATAAAAGAAAAGAAAGAGAATTTTGAACATAGTGCAGGCTGAAAATAGTTTTGCTTTCACCAGAAATTCAATTGAAGAGATTGGGTTTACAGAGTAAATTAGCACAGCAAATGGACCAAATCTGTATATTATCTTAGAAATATAATGCAATTCTCCTGAAAGATTCTCACAGCCCCTGAAAAGGAAAGAACATTTTTAGTTTTCCTCTTCCTATAAGTTTTTATTGTGGATTATATTAGAATTTTCCTTCTGAAATATATAAAAGGATATGTTACTCTATATTGCCTATGCTACTGGAAGTGTCTGGCTTTGTAATGTTGGAGTTTGATTTTTCCAGATCTAGTTTCAGCTGCTTAAACACCAATTTATTATATTAGAATTTTCCTTCTGAAATATATAAAAGGATATGTTACTCTATATTGCCTATGCTACTGGAAGTGTCTGGCTTTGTAATGTTGGAGTTTGATTTTTCCAGATCTAGTTTCAGCTGCTTAAACACCAATTTATTATGGAAAAAAACCAACCAACCAACCAACCAAAAACCCCCAAAACAAAGCAAAAAAACCCTCAAAATAAAAAAGACAATAAAAATCAGAAAACTGCAACCTATAGAATGAAGCAGAAATTAACATTCAAAATTTGTGCTGTATCTGCAATAACTAGAACATTTAGTTGTCTATATTATAATAGCAGAATAAAAACATGCATCCAGTTTTATGTATTAAAACTTGAGTCAAAATATTTTAGTGTCTTTTTCCTTTCATAGAAATATCTGCTTAGGTTTTAGTGAAAAGATTACATGCCATAGATTCTGTGTAATGGATACAGTTTCTTCATTTAGATTACTGGGTGTATGTACAGAGGATGTTTAAGATAATAAAAACCACAGCTCTTTAAAGAATTAGTTCTCTAGTGTACCCCTATATATTCATTTTAGTTTGCAAGCCTTCATGGCTTCCTAATTATGCTTCTCTGTAAGATTCCTAACCTCAGTGGCAAGATTTTAGAGAAAGGAAGTAGAGAAGTTGAGGATTATCAGGGAGTGTGAGAGGGAAATAGACTGGTGGAATCACACCCTTCCATCCCTGAGAGAAATGCAGAGAATGGGAGCTGGGTAAAGGTCAGAGGAGTCCTCACCTTTTCACCATCAGGAAGGAGGGCATCTAAAAGATGAGGAGGAATGAAAACAGGTTCCTTCTCAGAGAGGTAGGAGTAAGTATCCCCTCCTGGCATACCTCCCCTTCCTGAGTGCCATTACAGAATAGGTATGGGGCTATGGGACTCGATACTATCACTGGTCCTTAGAGCCTGCCACATGGAGGGTGTGGAGCTGGGGTTGTGAGACAAAGAGAAGGAAATAGAGGAAGGAGAAAGAGTGAGAAGAAAGAGAACCAGAGAAAGAAAGAGAGGGAGGGGCCTGATCCCTTTAATAAATAAATTGCTGCGCAGCTCTTACCCAGATTATACATTTTACACGTTTTTTTCTCACAGCCAGCCTTTCTCCAGGAAGTGAGAGGGAAAGGAGATTGAGCACGAGTCTCAGGCAGAGCAAGAAATTGGCTCAGAACAGTGCTGGTCCATCTCTGCAGGACTGTCCCCACTCACCACCTTTCCTGTGGCAATACTATGAATGTTTGAGACAGAACATGCTTAGACCTGGTCCTCTACATCCACCTGCAAGGCTGCATCCACCTCTGGGGTTCCCAGCACAGAAAGGACATCTGCATGTTGGAGGAGGCCATGAAGATCATTATGGGATCTAATTTCCTTGTGGCACCTCTCCTACAATGGAAGGCTGAGGGAATTTATTTTGTTCAGTCTGAGAGCAATTTGGCTTTGGTGTCACTTAATGTCAGCCTTCCAGTACCTGAAGGGATCCTGAAAAAAAGATGGAGAGGATTTTTTTACAAGGGCATGGAGTGACAGGACAAGGGCAAGTGGCTTCAACCTGACAGAGAGCAGGTTTAGATCGGATATTAAGAAGAACTTTACTGTGATGGTGGTGAGGAAGTGGAACACTTTCCTGGAAAAGTTGTGGATGCTCCATGCCTGGAGGTGTTCTTATCCAGGCTGGATGGGCCTCTGAACAACCCGGTCTGGGGAAAGGTGTGCCTCACCATTGCACTTCGGTTGGGATGAGATGAGCTCTAACATCCTTTCCAACCAGAGCCATTCTATGATTTTTCCCTCACAAAAACCTCCCAGTCTAACAGGTTGCTCACTTAGAAAGCTTGGCCTTTATTTTGTCTGCCAAAGGTAAAATAAGTTTCACCTATTCACCAGGGTTTCACAACATGTATCAAAAAACTGGTTTCTGGGTTATCTGTGAAACTCAGATGTAAGAAAGTATATTGCCAGAAATTACAGAGTAAGAGAAAGATCTCCTTATAGTCCTCATTAAGGAAAAATTAAAAGACTAAGCTATTTTTCTTTTAGAAAGTTGCTTAAAGTGTTCTGTCACTGATCATTCCAAATGCAAGCACCTTAACGATGCTATATATTCATCTCTGTGTGCGGGCAAAAAATGATTATTCTAATTTGATGATTCTGAAGTCTTGGAAAATTGAGTTTGTTGGATTGCTTTTCTTTCCCATTCGTCACAAAGGATGGGAGTATAAGACTCCATAACTGAGAATTATATTGAAAGGGTTATAGTTTTCAAGTGATTATTTCTGCTTCCCTTTCTAATGGCACATTTCACCATCTGGAAAATCTCATCTAACTCCTTTTTACTTGTTATTTTATTATATGTAGAGTTCTCTAACATTATGTCAGTCCTACCCTGATTTATTAGTCTTCACATCTTTCTTGCGTGAAAAACGCTCAAATGGCTTCACCACCCTGAAATATCATTGGAAGAGATCGTTTGTTAGATCTGCTGCAGATGGGAGGAAGATGCCATGATCAGAGAATCACAGGATGGTTTGGGTGGGAAGGGATCTTTGAAGACTGTCTAGTCTGACCCCCCTGCCCTAGGCTGTGACATCTTTCAATAGATCAGGTTGCTCACAGCCCCATCCAACCTGACTCTCAACAGTTCTGGGAAGGAAGCATCCCCAACTTCTCTGGGCAATGTATTGAACTACCATGCTGAGAAGTCCCATGTTCAGATCTCATTCTTCAGGAAATGGTCCCTGTTTATTTTAGTGGAACTGATGTATAAACAATGCAAAATGCACAAATAATTCTCACTTTGCTCCATTATGGTCTTTTTTATCTTCAGTAAATCCAGACTATTACTTTATAAATTATAATTTCCTCACCAGTTCATACCCCTCCTTGAGAACTTAAGTGTTCAATATTAGCTTTACTGTACTTATTTAATTCTATATCACTTGTAGGAATTGGTTCACCAGCCAATTGTTCAGTTTTTTGGGGTTTATGTCCTAGTTTTCTCACTTGGGATGTTTGTGACCACCCTTCCACCTCACTGTCATTGTTGCTCAAGGCTCTGATAAGTGTTTGAATCTGTTAAAAAGGATGACATGCAATCATGTTGCTGTAGAATAATACGTGAAAGTAGTGAAGTGTAAAGCAGATGGAGGTCTCAAACCCTTGCATTGTATCCTGAGGCAGCAGGTTATGACATGAGATGCAGAAGTTTCATTAGAAATGCACTGGGGGTGAGGAATGGAAAACTTAAAAGAGAAGAGAGAGGGCAGGATAGGGGTGTGGATGATGTGGTGCATTCACAGGATTTTGTTGTATTTAATTATTTTCAGCCTGTTAGACAAAATATGTTTTACTTATGTTATGCAGATAACATTTGTGCCAGAGGTAATTAGTCTATCAGAGTCTGTTGCCAGTTTTAATCAGGTTGTCAGAATCTAAATTCTCTAGAGCCATAATGTAAACAATTCACAAGCTAACAAGTACTGTGTGAAACATTGAAACATCTCCAGACATCTGTGAAGCCTTCAGTTGCAAAGCTTTCTGATTTTTTTTTTTTTTTTTTAATATTCTTCTTTTTTTAGGTTTGGAACTCAACTGCTTCTGCAAAATTTGATTGAAGGCTCAAACATTTTGAATTAATGTCAGTCTGTTTCCAGGATCTTGACAAGTTCCTGGAAAGAGCTTATGTTTCACATTAAACTCCTGCAAAATGTGATGTTTTTGTGTAAGGTTTATTCACAGTTTTAGAGACAGACTCTAACAGGACAGACTTTTAATGCAGCCTTTTAATAGAATGTGAGATTTATTTTACAACTACAGAGTGGAATGCCCAAGATTCAATATTGTAATTTCTGAATCCATAAACCTGCACCAAACTCTTTATAGTTGACATTATTTACATCCTCTCTTCCTGAAAAAAGAAGTATTAGATTTTAGTTTTGTTTCAGGAAGTTGGCCAGTCTTGTTTCATTTACTGCCATTATTTATGAACAGAGCCTTCCAGCATCCACTGACTGGTGAGTTACCCACTTTAAATGTAAAATTCAGAACTCTGGATATTCTGCTAAACCTGTAAAGATGTTTTTATATTCCTTATAGAAGAAAGTTTATGCAGTTTTCTTCAACGCATGCTTCTAAGCAAACCCACTAAATTTTTCACTAAATAGTTTCATCCCTGATAGCACTATTTGGCCCTATTTTATCCTTTAACACTTATGTGTGGCTACCTATTGGATCAATAATTTATCTGTGGAGATCTTCAGCTTATTTTCAGTCAATTCATACATGGAAAAGTAAATGTAGTTTACTTAATAGACGGTTCCCTGCTAGATCCAGAGAATATCAATGACCCCTTACAATGAAGCTATAGCAGATATTTTTTCTCTGAAGGAAGAAAAATTGGAGACTTGCCATTGGCATGTAAAGCTGCCTGTGTTAGGGCTGCTTCCAACTGAGATGCAAAAGGCCAGAATCGGTGTTGGAATAAATTGGCATGATGTCATTAAATAGAAGTGGAGTTGTGCCCACTTATATCAGAAGTCAACTTGAGAACATGTCCATACACCTTCTACATTTATTTATAATGGAGAGCCTTGAAAGCCAGTAAACCACAAATGACAGGGATTAATTTAAGCACATAATTTTTATTTCCCTGATCTGAATAAAGTAGATCTTTCTTCACATATAGGAATGAAAAATATTCAACATCTTTAGCAATGGCTCTCCAGATTACCTGTTGAGATATTAGCTGGATTAATTCCTTTTGAATTCCTTTTGGAAGGGAAGAGTTTAGACACACTTTGCTTGTAACTGTGCTCTAAAGGCAGGTATTACATTTCAGACTTTGCTCATTTTCAAGTTGCAGTGTTTATTTTCCAATGTGTTTGTTTGTAAGAGAAAATAAAGGACTTTTAACAACTCAGGGTACTCTAGACACTACTCGAGGAATACTCTAGTACTAGGGTACTCTAGTGGTGACTCTCAATTTTCAATGTTTAGTTTAATTCCCAAGGTGATACTGTTTCCTAATTGTATCATGCTTCCTAAATATTATGGACTTAGTTAAGTTTATCAGACTTTGCTGTGTCAAATGAGCAAAGATGTGACCTTGCTTAGGAACCTATTAATGTTAAAGGATTGGTGGATGCTTAATAAAATATTCCCAGTCCAGCATTGGCTTCCAGACTGCAGGAACTAGAATTACAGTTGGCATAGGTTGGCAGTTACCTGTTTTCTCAAGAAACAGGGCAACTGACAAAGTAGATTGAACTATCTTTTTTCCCCTAGAGTTTTCCTGACAGGTAAGTTTGAGATTTGTAGAAATGTTGGGAACAGCATGTTAGCCAGAGATCACTTATGTCACTTATGGCTAAAAAGGCTATTGTATGTCAATCTCATTTTTTATGCAGACAGAAAATTTTTTCCAGGACTTGTTTATGTTTTGTTCCTAGCAAGAGACAAGAGTATTGATGGAGATCTATGAAGAAATATTGGAAGGCACTTTCTGTGGCCTTCCTTTTGAGTAAAAAACCCACTCGTGGCAAACCTTGTGTCTCAGGAGGTGAATTTTGTTCTACTCCTCTCAACCATGATGCCAAGTAAGTTGTGATCTTATGACAGTGCATTCTTACTCAGTTCTATATTTAAATAAATAAACAAGCATAAATTATGTAATCATGGGGGTTTTTGGGGCTGAAAAATTAATTCCTTTTTAGTCTTTTTTTCCTTCACAAATCTGTGCCCTTTCTAAATGATGTTAAGTTTAAGGCTTTAATTCAAACTTCATTGTAAAAGGTCCATATTAGTTAACATCAAAGTCACTTTCCAATGTCATTGTAGAGAAGCATATTTCAAATAACCATGCATACAAGGATAAACAAAGTCACATGCAGTATCTTTCCAGAAATATTTTTGTGTACATTGGAAACAATTCCCAAAGTAAAAATATTTTGTTTGAGATTAAATTGTTTGAAGGAACTGGACGTCTTAGGCTCTGCCATGGAAAAACCTGGGGCTGAGCTGGTGATGAACAACTGGCCCAACTGTGTGGAGTGTGGGGATGTGATAGTTTCTGCATGGGGCCAGTGTTTTTAGCCCCATGAAGGTACATCACATTCTGGGGGTTGCCAGCAGATGGCGTGATCAGAGGTGATTAAAAAAAGGTTTTAATTACAGTGAAAAAACCTATACAAACAAAAGAGTAAAAGCCGTGCACAGTGTAGGCAGGCCCCTTGCACCTGCAAGGACACTTGCATTTTCTTGAGTTCACTGGGGTTTTGTGAGAGTAGATCACGTAAATATTGTTCATGCTTGTACTAATTGAACGGGGCATCAGTTTTGACTTCAGTTGATGATGGCAACAGGGAATTTTTCCATCAGAAAATCACCAGTGTTCCCTGGGCGGAAAAAAAAAAAACCACCCAAAAAACCAAAAACAAAAACAAAAACAAACAAACAAAAAAAAACACCACACCAAAAAAACCCCCAAAAAACCCCAAAAAAACCACAACCCCCCCAAAAAACACAACAAAACAACAAAACAAACAAAAAAAAAACAACAACAAAAAAAACAAACCAAAAAAACCAACCAAACAAACAAAAAAACACCAAACCAAAACAAAAAAACCAACAAAAAAACCCAAGAATTTTGTACAGCTCAAAAAACAAAACCCAAGAATTTTGAACAACTCAAAACACAAGGACAGTGAAAGTAGGAATAAAAGAATAAGGAGTGTACTTGGTGAAGCCCTCTGTCAGAAGGTCTTGTTGCAAACCCAGAAATTGTCTAAGTTTTTCAAGGACTTCTAGAGATACCCTCAGCTAGAGACTTAAATCTTGTAAGAACCAGGGAATATTGTTTCCAAAGTGGAGTAAACTCTGTGGTCCCTATTTGTTTATAAATATCTGCTCTGTTGATTTTTAAATTATTTTACTTAACAGTTCCAATATGCAGATCTTGGCAGAGGTCATTTCAATTCTTCATTCTGCTTTATTGGAAAAGAAAATAGAACCAAGACTTTCACCCTTCCATAATGCTATCTCATTTATTTATGTATACAGAATATTATTGTGATTCTCTGTCTTTCCTGAAGAAACAGTTTCACTTCAATGAATATTCATTAAGATGGAGAAAATAACTTTTTAGCCATTTTTGAGACACCTGTGCAAGAGGTGAAAACCTGAGGTGTCCTTTACATTTACTTAGTAATAAAAGACTTTTTGCAGTACATAGCTCATGCAGAATACCTAATACAGCTCATTAGCACTCAGCAATAAAGTGGCAGACCTCAATTTCTGTTGTGAAGCAACTAAGCAGACAAACATGAACTTAGGTTTCCTTCTGTAAGTTAACTTTTCTCCGGAAGTGTGTTATTTCACATTTCTCTGTGATTTGAAGATTTTTAAATCCCTCTGCTCATTTTCAGTTAAAATTCTGCAAATAAAGTGTTTAACTCCCAATCCTTTTAAGGTGAGAAATTCTGCGAGATGTTACTTTCATGTGAAGTCAACATTAATTTTTAGAATCTTGTTTAGTCAAAGATAAAATAAGGAAATACCAAGATATTGCATAATCTGTTGCTGCCATCCAAAGGAAGAAGAGTCATCTTGTAACCCAGAGTGAGGGTTTTTTGCGCAAGGAGACTGAGCAAATTGCATGGAAGAGGGGACAGAGAGCAGCTGCCATTTCAGATGTATGTACTGCTTAAAAGCTGTCCAATATCTTATTAAGGATCTGAATTTGATAGTTGTATTTGATTATCTAATGCACAGGTATTTTATGTAATAAATAATAGGGCTGCTGTATATGACTATAAATTTACAGAAGTGAAGGTTTTTGACTAAAGACAAAGCATGTGTTTGCTTGTGAATCTTACATAACATGGTTGAGAACATTTTCCAAGCCTTAGAAGATGAAGTTTTGGCTAAGGTCAAGATTAAGGGGAAAAACCAAAACTTTACAGAAAGTTCCTCTCCTTTAGCCAAGGATCTGATGGAAAACTCCCTCAGAGGTCATATTCTAGGAGGCCTAATTGAAATTTGGTTCTATGTTGCATTTTGGAGATGTGTACACACTATTCAGAGGAAAGGTTTCTTTTTCCCAAGTAGGTAGACATTTCTCCTATCAATTAAGATGAATGATGTGCTCTAGTCTCTGTGTTTGGGATCCTCAAAATTCCAAGGATTGCCACTGAAATGGCCAGAACTTTAATATTCAAAATGGAGCTTTTGCAGGATTTTGAAAATAAAGATGGGTTCCTGAGTTGAAAACAATATTGCTCTGTAACATGACACATAAATATAATGTGCTGAACAGTATAAACAGGGGGGAAATATTCCTCTATTCCTTTGCTTAAAAGAAATGGAATACTGGTTATTTGCAACCTGCTTTTTTTCTCATTATTTTTGACTGTTGCTCTGCCTAATTTGGAGTTTTCTAGTTGATGTATTTTGTTGGGGATCACCGAAGGAGACAGGGTAATTGAGTTACTTTCTTGAGGGAGAGATTTTCTTTGGCTAGGAATTAGATTTATGTCTTAGCAGAATATGGTAGCTTTTGATGTATGTTTGTGGTATTCGTATAGAGATGAAACTGTGTAATTTCCTTTAATCCTGCATAAAATATTAATTTTGTGCCCATCTTTCATCTTTGTAGTATGCTGGATTTATGATGAAAATGTGAGTGAAAAAATTCAGATGCTATGCTTGTTAAAGTACTACCTGAATCCAAGGTAAATCTGTTTCTGTTGTGACACCATTGATTGATTGCGTCTAATTAACTGTAAACCTCTGTTTTAATGTTAATGTCAAAATGTGGAGGAATTAACTGAAGCAGAAAAGAAGAAGGAAGGAAGGAAGGAAGGAAGGAAGGAAGGAAGGAAGGAAGGAAGGAAGGAAGGAAGGAAGGAAGGAAGGAAGGAAGGAAGGAAGGAATATCTGTTTCTGTGATGGGATAATGTCCATAGAGAGAGATGTTCCAAATTTTACCTGACAAAAGAATACAGCTATCAATAAACTAGGGAATTAATAACAGTAATTTAATTTTTTTTTTTGTGAAGCTCCTTTCTCAGTCCTTAATGTGTACAGACTTACAACTGTAAGTATTCAACTCAAGGTTAAATTCATGACACTGTTTGCAGCTGGTGGGATGTCAATTTTCCCAGAAGAGTTCTGAAAGTACACTCTGCCCTGTGTTGATGTCACTTAACAAACATTTAAAAGAAAAATAATCTTTCCAGTCTTCTCCAGAGGAACTAAATCTTTTTTCTCCATTCCTTAAAAATATTTTTTTTGCATTCTAATTTAATTAAAACAGAGAGTTTACTTAAAGAGTGACTTTCAAAATTATTTCAATAAAAAATAAACCAAGATCATTGTTTATTTTATTACTTTGACTGCCATTGATTATCACTGCATTTTTCTTATGACAGTCAAGTATTAGTAGCAATCTTCTCTTGACACTGAAGATGATGTTTAAAATCCCTGGAGTATTTAAAACAAGAGAGAGCTCCCAGCATATCCTGGTGCCATGGAAACCAATATTTATTCTGATATATCAAGAATAATTTGACATATGGATTTGTCAGTGGTTTTGCATTTTGTATAAGGACACATACAGTCATCATAGCATGACACTGCACCAAAATATAAACTGAATTGAATCAAAGAAAATCGCACATTATTAGATAGAAACAATGAAGACTTGTTGCTAAATTTGCAGTACATAATACTTAGAAGTGATGTTTGGTACACGATATTAAGAAGAGTTGTGAATTTGCTGCTATAGGGTGAATCCCTACACTCAGAATCTTAGTAGAGTGTGCTGCTTCAGGGACTAACAAATTAACTCTCTTTTATGATCCTTCCTTCTAAAAACACTGTGGGGGGTGACAAGTGCTCAGAACTGGAGAGAGGAGCAGGATGTTTGGATTTCTGCACGCCTGAGGAAATATGTGCTATTCTAACTTGGTTGCTGAAGGTTTACACCTGTGGCTACCTCACTGCCATTCTGATTAATCTACTGCAAAGGTGGAATTAACAGCTCAATGTGAGACTGAATGAGTTCAGCTTAGAGGAAGAAGGAACTGGCACTTGTCCCTCTGGAAAAAGTTTCAGTATAGATTATTTTTACTGGGGTTTCAATTCAGCTTCATCTGGTATAAATAGTACTAAGAAATGTAGCTACACTTCAAGCATCTTCTTAAAAGATCGGGAGTACAAATTCCTTTCAATTAAACCCAAAATTTGAAAATGGTCCCTTTTTCTTTGGGTAGTTTGATGAAGTTTTCACTAGAAAGCCATTCTGACTAGGAACAGATTAAATCACAACCACTTTGGCATCCTTGGCCAATTCATTCTAGGTTTCTACAACAAATTATATGTGTAGGTGGTAACAAATATTTAAATAATTGCCCCAATTTTGCATTTCAATTTATATTTGAAACAAAAAAAGTGATAGCTTTTTTTTTGGTTGTGCATTTGTTTCTTTTCCATTGCTTGAATATACCTGGTCAGTTTAAGATAGTGACTGAAGCACAAAATAGGTCAATGGTGGTTACCACATTTTCTGTTAATGAAATATGACCTACTTAAATGGCTGTTCAAAAAATTTTCCACAACAAAAAAATCAATTGCTCCCAGTATCTTCAATATAGATTCAAACCAGCAAGACAGAGTTCAGGCTCAAAGTGGCTAAATTATTCTCAGCCCCAGGTGCTGGTAAAAAAGAAAGGTCTTGCATTTCTCTATAAGATGTGCACAGTATGACTATTGAATGGACAAGGGATGAAAAGTTTACCTCAAATATTTTCCTCTATGAAATATTCTGACAATTAAGTCACCTTACAACAAAATGATGAACAGCTTCTTGTTAGCTCCTTCCTGATAGCCAACTATACCAGAACCATGGCCATTTAAAACTCAGGATAAAGGAAATACAGTTTGGGTGTTAAGACATGGGGATGTTGAGCAGTGCTGTAAAGAATTTTCCCACTCTTGCCTGACTGTGTAAGATAGGAAAGTTCTTGTTGTATGGTGACAGGTAAGTTGGTTTGTAGTTTCTCAATCTGACAACTGAATTGTTAGTGTTGGAAATGGGGATTTTGCCCAAAATCGCAATAAATTGCATGGTCCCAAATTTTAATGAGAGGTTCTTCATACTTTTTAATAGTAAAACATTGTAATAATGTTATCACTGAATGATAATGTATTAGAAAACCCTTATTTTTATGGGTATCTAAAATTTTGGTGAAATAAATCCATAAATTTTTTGCTAAGCTTCAGTCAACACTTCAGTTCTCTCTGCCCCTTATTGATTTCTAGTATCTGTTTTTCATTGCAGATTTGCTTTTAGATTCTCAAAATGAAACTTCTCATTCATGAAACAAGGGATGGTATCTGTGATTAAAAATGTTTCTTGGCACCTTCCCCATGCAGTTAGAATTTTTCCTATCTTGTTTCTTAGTGAATTAACTCTGTGGCAACCATTTAAATCAATGGATTAGTAGTTGGCCAAAAAACCCCACTTTTTTTCAGAGAAAGTTTTTTCTATATGAGCTGCTATATGTGAGTATGTGCATGTTGCATACAGAAAAATGTTTATAAAACAAAGGCTTTATAAAATTAGGCTTTGCTCAGCTGAATCAACAGCTAACCTGTTAATTCTTATGAGAAAGAATCTAAGAATGAAAATCAATTTGCACAACAATCTGTTCCTGGGAGAAAAATAGGATGCACCTGTGAAAAATAAAAAGCCTGTCCCATGAGAATCCACAAAGAAAAAATGTAAACACCTGTGGAAAGAGAGAGTCGGCATGTACACACAACAAGCACCTTCTAACCAATGGATTGAGTGCCAAGAAAGCTACTAACCAAATGGAGTTAAACAAGATGTCTTTGAAAACAGTGTAAAAATGTGCTGTAACATTAAAGATGGGCTTTTCCTGCTTGAAGAAACTGGAGTCCCATCTCTTTCTACTGCGACATGTGCATGTTTCTGACTCCTCTCTTAAGAAGAATACTTTTGATGAACAAAGAGGGAAATGATGGTCCTTGTGCAGTCAGAAACATCCACCTTGGAATCTGATTCCTTCAGTGATAGCCAGTACAAAAAGGAATAAATATAACATGTAGTATCCTGCACTGTCATAGAGAACAATTCTGTCTAGGTATTTCATTCCTTTAGACATCAGCTCTGAAAAAAGACTAAAATACACCTAAACCACTAAAATACAGCATTCTGAGGGAAAATATGCGAAAATCAATAGCATTACACTACTGGAATAGATCTGGAATAAATGGCATAAAAGGGTTTTAACAACAGTGAGAGATGTCAATTTAAATTACTGAGGAGAACCAAACTAAAAAACCTATAATCAAAACCAAACCAGATCATTTGTGTGTTCAAAGATATTTGTTAAAATTTAAGTCATAAAGATGTGCTATTCCAAGTCAGGTAAGTTAATCTATTTCTTTTGGCACTATCTTCAACACTTAGTCAAATAAAAAAACTAACCAAATAAATAAAAGCTAACCAAAAATAGAGTTGGTTCATTCGATCTTTGCAATGGATACTTTAAACAAAAACTTGCTACGAATGCATTTGTTCAGGAGGCTGGATGGATTTGTTCAGCGAGTATATTGGAATGATCAAACAATTTTTGTCCTTCCTGTAATTCCATAAAAAGTAACAAGATAAAGTTAAAGTAATGAGTTCTGGGCCTTGAAAGATTGGTGTTTTTTCAGGATCTAGAAACTCATCAGGAAAACCTTTATTTCTTAGTGCAGAGGATACTATTTTAAATTCATAACATACTTTCTAGCCTCTCTCACCCAAGTTTTTTAACTAAGTTGCTTGATGAGCTGAGGAGATGTAAGGAGCTAGATTTTGCAATACTGGTAACTGCAAATAACTTGTCTAGATTCTCCAGATGTATTGGAAATATTTAGGAATCTGTGGAGGCTTGAAAGTCGACAGAGCACAATTTCTGTTCTTGTGAGATTTATAGCACAGGTCTATAGATGCTGTAATATAATTGAGGGAAGAAAAATGGTCCCATATTACTGAGGCAGATATTTTGTGTTACATTTCCTAGTATTGCACAGGTAATCTCTTTTTTAAGAGCAGTAAACTTGTTTTAAATTTTTTTTCTGTGTGAGAGTCTTGCAATATAACGACACTTACACAGAAAATATTCTTTTTTAGCTGTGTGGTTTTATTACTCTAGGCAAGGGGGGAAAAATTGAGATGGATTTGAAACATTTTTCTTATGGTAAGTGTCACAATGGCCTATGAAAAATGTCACAAAGAATTTCACAAAGTAGAAGGGGAAAGGTAACAGTTCTAATAATAGTTCTTGTTTGGTGAGAATTAAAGTGACTTAATAAATTCCTAATTGCATTTATTTATTTAAAAGTAAATTTTCCTGACACGACTTAGTGATGCAAATGCCTCTGACTTGCAGAAAAAAAATTCTCAGACCTCAAGGATGAGAAGCTAAGGCTGATGTCTAAATCAGGGTTCCTACTTAGCAGCCTAATTCTTGCAAGTAAATATTGAGTTAAGTTTGTAAAGAACTGTTTTTCTACCATCTACTGCAATTAAAATACTTTTAACAGAAGCTAAATAGTTTGGTTTAGAATAAAAGATATAGAAGAGACATAGCTGGATGAGCAAGCATTTTTTCAATGTACACATGTGGATAAGAAGCATATTTGCTTTGTTGTTTTTTCTTTTTTTCATAGTCTACAGGTCTTCTAAAGTTTTAGTTCAAAAAACTGTAATTTAAATTTGCCATCTTTCACATGTTTGTCCTTTCCCTCTAATTCTCCTTGCAGAGTGCATTGAGTTTTGTGTATAGAAATTCTCTCAAACTCTGTAACAATCACTGATTTCAAGAAATTTGATTTGATGTGATGTCCAACATCTTTAATCGTTTCTAAAGGCTCCATCACTATCATGTCTATTACAGGATAAGGTCAGATAGTTTACAGGGAAAAATTCTGCAAGTGCAGAGAATCTTGGCATAGATTACATTTTACAGATGTCAATAATGTAGTCTGTAGTTTTGTATTTTTGGAGTATAATTATATATATTTCCAGATGAGTCCTTGCTGATGATCAGGTTTTGTACTCCATTTTTATTTTTAAACCAAATAAATAACATTTCCTTTTGATTTGAGCATTTTAGAAACTGGAAATGTGGAAAGGTAAGTGAAGTTTAAACTCTTCAGGTAATATTGAAGAAGCATATTTAGGTACTAGGATCAATAGATTTGGCCATTAATGACTAACATCGGTTTCTTTGCTGACAATCTTCAAAATTCCTACTTCCATGCTCAATTCCTACTTTACTTTAACTGAATTATGGAATTCCGTTTTGAACATGTATGTGTCTCTCTAGCTCATGACGACTCCATTAACAAACTTTCCTTTCTGCTGAATCCTAATATAAAATATTAATTAAATGTTGTTTCTTTAACCAGAAAAGAACTTAATATTGTCTGTTAATCATAGGAAATCAGATTTTCATAATTCTTTCTGTTAAGCACAACTCCACAACTCACTGGTAGTGTGACTGCCTATGGGTTCTGCCAGTTCCCAGTCAAAATTTAATAAGACAATACCTGCAAAAATTTGTAGAGTAGGTAGGACTTCTGTAGGCTCCCATTAGGGCAAGAAAATCCTTGAATATTCAAGAAGAAATGGTAATAAACTAAACATTAACTCTGATTAAGTTGTTTGCAACATTGTGCTTTTTGACTGACTCTAGAGTGTGTCAGTTTTGGATGAATTAGCTTTTCGAGCCATAAAAGGTAATGCTTTTAAGTCCCAAAAAGAACCAGCTCAATTTTTTCTTCTGCTATGTACAAGGTACTCAGAGATTCTCTCTGAGCTACTGGCTGATGCAGTGATTATTGATGCTACAACTTGGTATTTGCATTCTCCTGCTCTGTGTTATTTAAATTATAAATAAAAAAATAAACAAAAGGAATTATTTACTTCAGTACTTATTGTGCTTTAGAAAGCATGAAAACCACACAGTTTTTACTTCTTGAATTTAAGAGTTGTTGTAACATCTTAAATACTGTGTTATTTATTAACACTTTCTGGTTGTTTTGTTATTCTATAACTAAATAAAGAGCTCTATGTATGACTAAACAGAGAGCTTGATGTAATATATGAAAGTATAAACATCTATTTCACTAATTCATTATATGGTTATTAAACACATAACCATTTCCCTAGAGTTTTAATATCCATATTAAAAATAATTTTCCTCTGCTGTGTTCAGTACATTCACACTTATTTGTGGTTAATTCTTTCAGCATGCTGTTTAAAACATATTTTACAGAAAGTTTTTAGCTCTTCTCAATAGCCCCTATAGGTGGTACTTTTAGTAAAAAGAATATTGGTTTAGGGAGTCCCTGGATTTACTTTGTGTTTTATGTGATGGAAATGATGGCTTTAAAAGTCCTTCATAAAAGAAATGTCTTAATCAATTCCACCTCCCTACCCCCCCTCCAGTTGTGCCTATTTAACGTGTTCTAGTTTGGGCTGAGGTAGAATTAGTTTTCTTCCCCTTTCTTGGCTGGTGTGGGGCTGTGTTTTGCGTTTGTGCCCTACACAGGGTTGATAACACAGAGATGTTTTGTTATTGCTGAGCAGGGATCACACAGAGCCAAGGCCTTTCCTGCTCTTTGTGCTGCCACACTGGAGGAAATGGGGGTGCCTGGGAGGGGACACAGCCAGGACAGGTGACCCCAACTGACCAAAGGGACATTCCAGACCACATGAAGTCATGGTGTGGGCCAGAGCTCAGTAAGTGATTTTAGTGGGAACACTGTGTGATACAAGTAATATTCTATTATATTAAAACTGAACACTCTTGGCCATTGCTAAATTGTACGTGTTTCAGCTCACTTTAAAATTACCCATAAAGCATTCTTTTGAACTGTCTATAAAGGGTCTTGTCTCACTAAAACTAGTTATCCAGGAAAATCCCAAGCAAACTACAAATGATGCAACTTTATGTCTAGCATTCATGTTCAAATCTGGAAAAAAAAAAAAAGATTTCATTTATATTTGCATTTTGACGTTATATATAGAAATTATGTATTGAATTTTTGATTAAAACTGCGCTCAGCAGTTGTCCATATGTCTGCTATCCTTTTCCTTGCTGTTAAGAGGATAAATCTCCTTTTTCCCAAATATTAATTAAAACAGCACTTTTTTTTTTTTTTTTTTTTTTTTTTTTTTTTTTTTTTTTTTTTGTGAAGAGAATTTTTATATCACCCTCTTGTCCTCCAAGAGCACAGAGTTAATAAAGCCAGTCTTCTCTAGGAAACTGTTATGAAATTATGACACTGCTTCAAAATGATTTGTAAGTTTTGTCACAAAACCATATGCTGTTGTTATGGAACACTAGGATTAAAGGTATTCATTGCTTTCTGGTTTTTAATCTTACATGGGTTTTTGGTTATTTGGTGTTTTTTTCTTGTTATTTTTGTCCATGTCCATTTCCAGTGTGAAAACCTACTTCTGTAGAAAATAATAAATTGTCTGTATCAACCACTGATCCTTGAATGTCGGCTCATACTGCAGTGAATTTTATATCCTTGTTTAAATTGCTGGTAAACTTGGGTTTAGCTAAGGCTGGTTCATTCTTTACATGCTGTTAGAAAAATCCTAAACTTTGTAGGCCAGGCAAAATTGTTTCCTATCAAAACTTATTGTCTGTATTGTTTGTCAAACAACTCCTGTTGTCACTTGTGTAAAACTTCAGATGTGGAGAGGGATGAGAAAATGAAAATGTAAACCCTGAGTTTGCAAGAAAAGCAAAGCTTAGTAGGTACTAAGGTCTAGAGAAAAACTGACTTGCAGTCCTACATTTAAGTGGCTTTAATATCCAGCAAGCCACAACTATAACATACACTAAATTATTCTCATTAAAAAGAGGATTTTAATTTTTTAACATAGCAGATTTAGGACTACTCACTTTTATTGTGGTTTTCCTTACCTTGTAGATATTAAATAGGGGTTAATGGATCCTGTAGACTCCTTTTTTTGAGAAATATGACTCTTCTATAAATATTTTTAAAAGTAAGTCCTGCCTGTATTCTTCTGGGATGCCAAAAATTTCTTATATAAATTTATTTCTGGCGTAAGAAACTATAAATTTAGAAACAAAATAGCACTCTGACAAATTTTTGGCCTCCTTACTCAAGCCTTGACATATTTGCAATGTAGCAGAGTTTAGAGTGATTTCTCATTTCCCCCACTGAACAATTGGAATAAACTCTATGTATATTCCAGACTTTGTATTGGTGAGGAAGACACACAGTAGTTTTTCCTGAAATATAAATAACCTGTCATTATCAAATAACCATAAACTTTATGAAAAGCTGTGACATGAGAAGATAATGCTAATTAACCAATAGTATTAAGGAGGCTGACTAGATGAAGAAAATTGAATTAAAAAAAATAAAATTGTAACAGCATGATTCTTAACAAAAGCCCAAGCAAAATATTTCCATTTCGCTATCCACTCTTTGGTGGAAAGAAGATTAAATGATTCCATAGCATTTTAAGTCTGAAGTAGCCTCAAACTTCTGAGAGGTTTTACTTTAGAAGCATCATGTTTCTAGTGGTAGGTTTCCTCACGTTTGCGTTTCTTACATGTTTACATGTTTGCATTGAGGCTGCAATGGATGGATTTCTGCAGAATTCTTATATGTTGTTTCATCATCAAATCTCACTGGAGAAAGTAAAGATTGCAGTAATTCTTTGTTTAAAGCATTATTTCTGGTTAGAAAATATTGTGCTGTGATAGAATATGTTGCAGATGATTGTATGTTTTGCCTTATTTTGTTTGATATGAAATTCTTAGAAATTATCAATTTGAAAACCATAAATTATAAGTATAATAAGTTGTCCTGAATTTTAGCTGGATCAGGGGAAGGGATGGCAGTAGTGCTGCTGTGAGATTAGTAGTAATTTTGTTTCAAAATAAAAAATAAATGGTTCTGATTCTTATCCTTTTGTTGTAAAGGTAAATGGAAAATCTGGGTGGATGAGGGGTGTGTATCCGTGTATGACTGGTTTCACTATGTGAATAGATAGGATTATGGGATAGTAGAAGAATCTTTCTGTACAGCTGAGACTGAATTCCTGTGAGCTACATTTGTTAGACTGTTAATTTTGGGCTTTCTTATAGTCCTAAATACATTGCTGTAAAATTCTTCACTGGATTGACATTACTTTATTTTAAGATCACTTTTGCTCTGATCACACATTATTAGAAGGTTTTCTTGTTGAATTTTAGTCCTAGACCTTGGTCTAGCCTGGCAATTCATTATCTTCTAGCCCTTGCATGTTCTGTTTGTCTCTATACCTTTCTTTGCAGCCCTATTTGGAGGAATAATAATGTATGAATATATAGTTTTATAAAATACTAAGTGGTCTTGATGAAAGACTTCTTCATTTACTTATTATTCTTATCTTTCTTCTCAAACAGTCTGTGTCAAACTTGGTCAGTTTCTTAGAAAATTAAAGATGTCAATGATGTTTGAGATAATATTTTTCTTTATCCTTCCTTTTGCAGCTGGACATAAATTTGTGGTTTCCAAGGTATCAGTCTAGATGAGAACACAATTTGTCATTTTTTTTCTCTTTCCATATGCATTTTTCATGTATTGTGGATTGTTTTTGCCTTGATGTCATGAAGATCATTGTGATCTGCTGTAAGGTAGTTTTACAGTCTATTATACAATTAATTTCTGCATAGGCACATACATAAAGGAATTATTAGTTTTCTGTCTCAATACTCCCAGTCAATATACTTTTGTAGGTCAATCAAATGACTGCTCAAGCACAAACACAGTAACTTACTGAGCACGTACATAAATAGTGTTTGTGGCTCTGCTGGTGTTTCACTGCACCACACAATTATAATGGACTCTAAACATAATGTCTAAAAACATGCATTTATATGTATGTATTATTATTAATTTCAATTGCAACATTATTGCTTTTACTGCAGCTGCTATTTCAGCTCATCAATATTGAAAGAGCACTGACCACCAACAAAATCTGTTTAAATTGTTCACTATAATTCTGATGTGCCCTTCTTACTGATACTGGCTTATTACTGATTGCACTTGAAAATGATGCCAGGAATTTTAAAACAGCTGAGTCTAATTTAGTCTTTCTTTCTTTGAAACATCTTAGTTATGTTCTTTTTGTTTGTCTTTGAGATAAGTGTAATTTGATACAATACCCTCTGAATGTGGAGCATTGCGAGATTGTCTCAGGGTGACTTATAGCTGGAATGAGAGTTCTAGCACCAGATGTAGAACTCAGAGAATTTGGCATGATGGACAAAAGAATTCATGTCTACATCTAGTTAAAACTGAATGAAAATGTTGAATGGGTGGGTGAAAACTGGGAAAATAAATCTCTGGAAAGAAGTCATAACAGATAACATGGATAACACTTACATTTTTCCTAGCAATACTTCTCTAAACTACTTTTATGCACTACACATAAAATGTGCAGTCTAGGTTTTTAAAGGATGGAGGAGTACTGTGTTTTATCCTCAGAATAACAAACTAGTAGCATTGAATACTGAATGACTTGAAAATGCCCACTTGGGAATGCATCGTCCTTATGTTTGACTGGTGCAACTAGAAATACAGCAAGAGTAAGAATTCTTTTAGTTATTTGTGAACAATTTTCCCTAATAATACTTAAGTTGTTTCATTTTTTGTTTCTGGCATGTTTCTGTTTCTGAATTGGAACCAAGTCCCACTGAACTTGCCAAAAAACCAAGGACCACTAAGGGCCGCTTAACTGTCATGAAGACACATTACTAGTTATCCAAGTAGTTAACCTATTGAGATAAACTTTCAAAATCATCTTTGGTGTCTTCCCTACCCATACCCCCATCAGAATTTTACACCTTTTAGAATTTCAAGTCAGTGCAGACTGTCAATTTCTTAGATTTGTAGGACAAGAAGTTTTGATGGGTTGTTTGGGAAAGAAGTGATGAGAATATTTCATTGGAATGCTGAAAAAGCTGTAATTTCTTCTGTAGTAGAAAAGCAGAATTAAAATAACTACTTATCACTGTTCTAAAGAGCCTGTACAAAAAGAAATAAAGCAAAATTTCAACGTTGAGAACTATGGAGGATATTTCAGTTCCAAGTTAAGGTAATACCTTTTGAAGTTAGAGAATAGATGTGTGTTATAGCTGTTTGATAAATAACTAAATTTAGTGCTCAAACTCAAGATATTAATAGGAAGGTTTGGCAGACTGCTGTACTATATTTCAGTGCTGACCTGGAATAACCCACTTTTTGATTGCTGGTCTTTGGCGACAGGAAAGTGCCAGAGAAAAAACTATGTGAAATTAATAGGGTTTTGGCTAATACTTTGTTTAGTTTTTTTTTTTTTTTTTTTCCAGCTGAAAAATATCCACAGAGTACTGCTTTATAATAAGATGGAGCACTAACAGCCACAGATGCAAAATATGCACACATTCCTTGTTAGTCAGCCAGTGCCCTCTCTTGTGTTCTGCACTACCTGAATTAATTATCACTGCTAAGGTGCTCTCTTATTTCATTTTACAATGACTCCTTCTTAAGACTGGCCTCTAGACATAAATAGATTGGAAGATGCATTTCCTGTTGAATTCTCTGCCTTGTAGTCAAGTCTTTCAAGGTTTGAGATGCTCTATCTGCTTTGGCTAAATTTGAGTCACCACAGCTGTTTCTCTCATTTGTGTTTAAGCCTTTGCTAAACCTTTCATAATTTCAAGTTTTGCATTTGAGATTGAAGAGTGGCAGAACCTACCACTGACATTGTAGATACTCATATCTTTCTCAATGTCTGTGATGGTGTCTCCATCAGCATCTCAATATTTATTCTTCTCCATCTGTTAGACTTCCTGATATGGAGTACACCATGTATGAAGATGAGAATGAATGACTGAAACTCAGATTCTTTGCTATTTTTTTAGTACTCCTTGTTATTTCTTATCCAGCAATAAATCAGAACCAGGTAAATAGAAGGCCAGGGAATTTTCTTTCCCTCCTTTTCTTCCATTGAGCATGGGAAGAGACTCATTGTATGGCTACAGCATTTGTCTTCATGTTTTCATATAATTTCCAGTACTACATGAAACTAAAACCAGCTTACAAAACACCTCTACTTTCCAAAACTGCTTACAATACACATACTAAAAAGGCCATGTGTGACTGAACTAGCACTGAGAGAGTTCTACACAAATCGGCTTTCCAGAATATTCCCTGACTGTACAGTTTCCCAGCAGTTTATTATTTCAGTCAGGTCAGCCACAGCCTTTTCTACGTAGAAAATGCAAGGCTCTGCTATTACAACTTAATGATTGGATGCTGCTGGGTAGGAAAATTATCTAATAAAATGTTTTTGTGTCTATTGTGGCTTGACATCTATCAGAAATGCCTCTTTGTTTTGTACTTTCATGTAACTTATATCCATTACATGCTTTTTCTTTGCCTGAAAGTTGCTGTGAACTTCTGAGAATAATTTCACTTTGAGTTTTTTTTTCTTCTTTCTTAAACTGAATTGCTTAGAAATGGGTCTGAAATTTCAAAAGATGCCTGAGCATTCTGAATGCCTGATTTTCCATTAATTTCAAATCGTGTAAGTGGCTTTGAAAAAGATAGCACAAAGGCTAGGTTACCCTTGGGTGACATTTCAAATTTGCTGAGGTTGATGGTGAAATCTAAATTGATTTGAGCAAGACTAAGGAGTTTCCCTTACGTGGTGCTGAGTTAAGGCTCTAAACTAGTCAAAAATCTGTCCATTTGACAAAAACAATGAAGCAAGTATTTGATATTAAGGGAGATGATCTCTGTTCATTTGAATGAAGTTAACCTCGTGCTTATGTAGGTACTTTCATACTTTCACTGAGACACTGAGAAAAAGTCAAATTTTGGTCTCATTAGAATGGGAAAACTTGCCTAGATTGTCAAAAGGTACAGTGCTGAAATTGTGTGAAGCAGAGAGGACTTGACATTTCTCATTAAATCTGTTGTGGTTCGGCTTTATTTCTGTGAACATAATTTGTAAAAGGAAAGGTCAAATCATGTCAGAGGTAGGTGCCTGTCTTAAGCTGGGTAGGTAGTGGGTGTAGATAGCACAACCAGTTACACTGCAAGCTTTCAGAGAGAAAACCAATGAAAATTCAAGTGAGAATTCAATTTAATAGGGATTGCCTTTTCTGTTGGAAGTATTTTGCTTTACACAAATGTAGTCCTTTCCAAAAAGTTTAAGAGGCATAACTGAAGTCTCTTTTGACAGGAAGTAAACTATATGCATAAACTCAAATAAATGCTATATTTTATAGGCTCCAGCATGGCCAGTATTGTTGAATAGCAATTTCTGACAGGTATGCATATGCTTTATTAACTAGGCACTTTCATTAGACCTAAGGGCCAGAGAACTTCATCATCTTCTGAAGTGTTAAGTAGCAAAATCCCTTATTGGATTTTTCCTCTTATTAAGGAACATCTATTTATTTGCTGAGTTGAAAGAGACCCACAAGGATCATCATTTGTAACGTGCATATGTAATGATAGAGCTCTTTTTTTTTAATTAATTTTTTTATGCCACTTATGTATCTCAAGACCATTGAAAAGATGAATAGAAATAATGTTAGCCTGTCCTTAATGTTATAAGTTTTCTGGATCTGTTTTCTATGACTTGATAGTTTTAAGAAATAATAATGAAATGCATCTCCCTCCCTCTCCTAAGATAACACACATAAACACTCAAAAAAACTGGAGAAGCAAAAGGAAACCTTAGGTCATTAAGTTTATTGAGGCATAGAGAAGTGCTTGTAAATTGAAAGAGAAGAAAGGTAACAGTTAAACTATTCATTGCTGATGTGAGAAACAAATCCTAGAATGACAATGTGTGACTAATGAAAGTTCTAGTTGAAAAAGATCAGATTACTTTATTTGCATTCTGCCTTTTGTTTGCTCTGCAGATATTACAGAAACCTTTTAAAAACCAGCCCCACTGTGTTCTCTTTTTTTGATTCCTTATATATTAGGATATAATATTCACAGTATTTCAGTGTACCAACCTCTTTATATTTGTGACTTTTAGAGCTTGATTTCAATGCCACACTGTCTCGATAATTTATAAGAGTTCTACATCAAACAAGCAATCCTATTACTAAATAAAAGCATTCCTCTACCAGTTCTCTTGTTTTTAATGTTCATGTAATCAATAGTAGTGATTGGTGATATTTTTTTTCTGGTTTTGTATATTGTCCTAGTTAGAAATTTAAAAGGTGCATTGGGAGACCTGGTTCAGTTCAATTCAGAAGTAAATATAAACATCTATTAAAAAAATAAAATACAATTTTCTGTATTAAAGAAAACAATCTTCAAATCTTGTTTTTATTGAATTAGAAGGCTGATTAAAATGAGGAAATACTTCAAGTCCTACAGGCTTTACTATTTTTTTAAATTAAATCAATGATATCCAAGTGTGTTATCATGTTAACATGCTTTAATCATTTAGAGAGAAAAATGCTATAAGAAGCTATGAACAGTTTTTTTTATTATTTTTAAGAACATGCTAGAAAAGTTTTAGCTAAATTCTTTCAGTTAAGTCTGTCAATATCTATTTTATTTTAACTTGCAGCTCAAGTATGAATTTTTTGCTTGAAACTTTTTTTTTTCAGATAAACTTGAGACATCAAGACTGCATGAACAGTACATCAATTGTGGGAAACAACATTTAAAATAAACAAGTTTCACAAGTTTTCTGCCTTCATATGTTTTGGGTTTTTTTCTTCATCCTTTAAATTTTAGTTAAATTTTATGAACTATCAGTAAAATACAAGGGAATGTCTAATTTTAAAGTTAATTAGGTGAAGGTAGGAGCACTCCAGGCTACAGATTCTGGGTTCATCTGCTTCAGTTTTAGAGATGCCTTTTTCTACAACAAAATAGAAACCAGCTGTTTTAGAGCTCTGTGTAATTGCACCCAGAACATCAATCCTGCACAAAATCTTGCCTTCACAGGCATGATGTCCATATGGTGTCCATGGTGGCACCAATGATAGTGATTTTGGTACCTATATGTAAAATAGACTATTAGGGTTGGTGGTAATTTTTGCCCCCCCACCCCAAAACAAAAGGGTGCTCTGAATTAAGTCTTCAACTTATCACCCCCCTTACACTTGACTTTCTTTCTCTGTTTAGCCTGTGAATGAGGATGCTATGGGTGAATAAAAAGAATAAAAGCTTTACTTAAAAATGATGGCCTAATTTGTGTTGAGCAGTTATGAAATTGAATGCAGCCAGAAAACAATTGAAGTTCAGACAGCCAGCTGAAATTTGATGGATCAGGACTGAAGGAGAATGGATTTCTTCATGACACCAGCAAAGTCCTTGTTTTGTGTGCTAAAGATTACTCAAATTTCTTACTGCTTCAATAATTAAACTTGAAATGTAATAAAATAATTACAAATAAGTGTGTTTGGCAACTTCATCATCTTTGTATTTTAGGATTCAACAGAGTGTTTCATCTTATTGGATTTATTGCAAATTTTTTTTATGTGTGAATGCAATACTGAATCTTTGAACATGCTCCCTGCTGTGGCATTTAAGTGCAGTCAATATCTCATAATGAACCCACTGTCTAACAAAAAATACTTTAAAAATGCAATAACATCTTGAACTTCTTTATTAGAAAATTATGTGTGCATTTAAATCTTTTTGAAGTTACATATATGACCAAATAGAATGCTTGCATTTTTCACTCTGACTTAATTAAACACAGTCATTCTCATTCTACATGTCTTTTGCTCTCTATTTTAAACATTGAAAAATTATGTTGGCAGTGAGTTTGAACACTGTTGCTGAGGATACTAAGAACTGATCTCAAATTATGAAAATGGAAATCTAAGCCAAGGTCTGACAGCTTAAACTGGATTTTAACTCTGTCTTTAGATTAAGCAGTGCCTAGCTCTGCCCTCTTCCTGGCTTATGTCTTTTGTTTACCTGTAGTTTTGTGACAGAAACCTTAAAAGACAAAAAACTTCTTGCACAAGTAGGCAAATGTTAATCTCAGTTAACAGGAAAAATGTTGCACATACTCCATGCAATTATCCCAGCTCAAGGGTACAGTGAAGAAATGGAGAAATTAAAGCAATGGGCTACTCTTCCAGCTTATGGAATGTATTGTGTATCCTTATGGTAGTTCTACTACTTTGTTTAATCCTTTAGAAAGGAGCTGTGAACTTGAGATAGACACAGTGATTGACATCTCACCAGTAGTCTTCATTCTAAATGTAAATTCTACTTAAAAATTATCAACATTTACAGCTATTTGCCTAAGACTATAAGCTGTCTGGAGAAAAGACCTCATTTCTTCAAATATTTGTTGGTTCTTAAAAGGCAGTAGTTGTGATTTGGCAGTGTAACATCTCTTGAAGTAAGTGGGCTTATAGGGCAAGAATTTCTAGGTAACAAGTCTAGAGTTCTTCTGTTGTAGAAGCTGATGTTGAGTTAAAAGATTTACTTTCCCTACTTAGAGGTGTTTCCCCATGTGGCTGATTCTACAATTCTAAAGTTATCAACACCAAGCAGTAACCCAGAACTGCCATGTTCACCACTAAATTGTGTCCCCAAGTGCCACATCTACATGTCTTTTAAATACCTCCAGGGAAGGTGACCCCCCTACTTCCCTGGGCAGCCTGTTCCAATGCTTGAGAACCCTTTTGCTGAAGAAGTGTTGAGGATGCTTGAAGCTTCCACCATGTCCCTGCTGGCTCTGAAGGTGGACATGCTGCTGGCCAAGGCTGGGCCAATGAAACGTGATGGTAACACCTCCCTGATAACATATTTAAGAAGAAATCAAAAGGAAAGAAGTGGCACAGTTTTATTTCCAGCCAGAGAAGAGGAGGAGGTGAGAACATGTGAGAAAAAAACCATGGAGACACCAAGGTCAGTGCAGAAGGAGGGGCAGGAGCTGCTCCAGGCACCAGAGCTGAGATTCCTCTGCAGGCCATGGGGAAACCATGGTGAGGCAGCTGTGCCCTGCAGCCCCTGGGGATCCACAGGGATGCAGAGATCCACCCACAGCCCCTGGGGATCCACAGAGATGCAGAGATCCACCCACAGCCCCTGGGGATCCACAGGGATGCAGAGATCCACCCACAGCCCCTGGGGATCCATGGGGGATGCAGAGATCCACCCACAGCCCCTGGGGATCCACAGGGGATGCAGAGATCCACCCACAGCCCCTGGGGATCCATGGGGGATGCAGAGATCCACCCACAGCCCCTGGGGATCCACAGAGATGCAGAGATCCACCCACAGCCCCTGGGGATCCACAGGGAATGCAGAGATCCACTCACAGCCCCTGGGGATCCACAGGGATGCAGAGATCCACCCACAGCCCCTGGGGATCCACAGGGATGCAGAGATCCACCCACAGCCCCTGGGGATCCATGGGGGATGCAGAGATCCACCCACAGCCCCTGGGGATCCATGGGGGATGCAGAGATCCACCCACAGCCCCTGGGGATCCATGGGGGATGCAGAGATCCACCCACAGCCCCTGGGGGAGGTGCCCACACCAGACTGGGAGAGCCTGGAGGAGGCTGTGACCCAGTGGGAGACCCAGTGGAGGGAGGGGGCCCTGCTCCCAGGCTGGAGCAGCCTGTCCTTGGAGCACTGCACCACTGCACATGGGAAGAGAGATCCACATCACAGCACTTTTGGAAGGACTGGCTGCCCCTGCGAGGGACTAATTTCAGCAATTTTGGTAGGATTGCTGCTCGTGAGACTGGAACCACCTGGAGAAGTTCGCAGAGAACTGTCTCCCGTGGGAGGGACGTCACAGTGCAGCAAGGGAAGAATTCCTTTCCCTGAGCAGCAGAATAAAACCTCGGGTGATGAACTGAGCAAAACCCCCTACCCTGTCTATCTGTGCTGTCGGGGGGAAGGAGAGGGGGCTGGAGGAAGAAAAGGTGTTTTTAAGGGTTTATTTTACTTCTCATTATCTTTCTCTGATTTTATTATAAATCAGTAATAAATGCAAATAACTTTGTACCTCTAAATGGAGCCTGTTTTGCCCTTGGACTGTTTTCTCCTGGTTGTTATCTCAACTCATGAATCCTTCATTAAATTTCTCCCTCCTCTGCCCAGCTGTGGCAGGGGAAGGTGAGTGAGTGACTTTCATGTGTGCCTAGCATTTGGCCAGTGTCAAACCGCAACAACTGGCTAAAAACAGAACCCAGAAACTTATTGCTTTAGATGAGAGACCAACTTTTAAACAGTTTCCCCATGATCCATGATTGATACAGGTAACCTGTATTCCCTTTGTGCACCTATCATGATGATTCAATTATTATTTTTGCTAGTTTTTCTATAGTATGCGATTTTTGAAATTCGACTGGACTAATAATTCATTAGCCTTGCATTTCTGTGTCAGATACTGACTGGTTCACTCTTGCCTTTGAGAAGTGCTTCCTGCTCATTTTCTGCCATACATTTTTAGTTTTAGGTTATAGCAATTAACAGATTATTCTGTATGTAATGAGTACATGATGTGCCAAATACCAGCAGATTAAAGAATTTCCTATGCCAATTTCTTCATGTCCTGCTAAGAATCTGTTTAGATTGTGTTCATAGGGACAGACTTTTGTCTGTATCTGTACTAACTATAGCTAGATATTTTTGAGCCAGTAGGCCTATGTAGTGAAGGTGATGGTGACAGGATGGTGCAGGAATAAAAGAAGAAACAAGGAATTTTAAGTTACATGTAAACTATTGGATGGGTGGTGGCAGATGATAAAGATTTAGGAAGTAGATTTTCTAAATTTTCCTCCGTGCCAGCTCATGTGGGAGAAATGTGTAATACTGTGTTTAAATGCTGTTTTATTTTCTGGTAGTTTTTCTTCTTTCTTTCTGGAGGAAAATGTAGCCTAAAATGTAAGTAAATAGCCTAAAGTCCACTTTAAAAATACAAGAGTTAAAAATAGACCAAAAACAAACCATGAAAAAAAAAAAAAAAAAGAAAAAAAGAAAAAAAAGAAGGTACAAACCCTCACTTCTGTGATCTATAAATTACTCAGAATCTTCATGCAGGCTTTGGAACAAGAGTTGCATTTGATTGTTGGAAGTTGAGACAGAATTCAACTTATGCCATTCATCACATGTATTGAAGGTTATATTCCTCTACTGATGTGTGCAAGCAGCTTGCTCAATGCCAGTGATGTCCAGAACACTGTTGTTTTGGGGAGACTACCTTCTATTTAAAGGGAGAATATTTCTCATCTCTTTATCAAATATAGTTCAATGTAATATAGTTACATAGAAATAGAGTTCAATGTAATCAAAGCTTGCTATGGGGTTTGCCATTAAGCTCTTTGCCATACATAACTTGAAATTTATATAAACTCTTTATAAACAGTCATGGTAGCTTAGAGAATTTAAAATTAATCTCTTACTTTTTTGCTTTTTATACTTTATCTGGAAGTTTAAAAGTACTTTTGTAAACACCTGTAGTATTTCCCTTTTTTAAGCTTATTTTTTGTTCTGCAGAATGAATATGTTGTCCAGGGAAAGCAGTATTATAAACAGGAAAAAATATTGTAGGAATATCTCATTGCTATATCTTCACAGCATGGAAATACTTGGACAGGTTCATTTCCAGTTTGTCCCCTCTTTGTTGGAGGACTTTGACAACGAACTTCACTGCTCTGCAGAATGCTTAGCAACAGATGTTTTGGAATTCCATGGTGCTGCATTGGGCTGCTAAGTCAAAATATTTCTGCAGAAAGGCAGCAACAGTCAACATCTCTCATCACAACCATCTTCAACAGTGAACAGCTCTCATCACAACCTCATTGCTGCACAACATCCTAGGAGCCTGAAAACAAGCACGTGCATTTTGGTGAACCACGTAAACTTCAGAACCGACCTGCAGGAGCACTTTCCTTGCTGGCTGGTGCCACAAGTTAGTGGGTAATGCATGGTAAAAGGCGAAATTATTCACTGACATATGGCAGTCAAAATAATTTTGCCTGCTATTTCAATGCAATTGGGACGCATTTTCTTGTGTTGAAGCTTTAAAGATGCATTCTCTCATGTTATCTTGCTCCTTGTGCCATATGAACTGGGAGTTAGTTCCATGTGAGATGAGCAGTGGCTGCTGCTATTTTTCCAGAAGGTGGTAGCATTGCTCTGTGCTAGCTCAGAGCATCTTCCTCCTCTGTTACTTCCAGGCCTTTATTCACAAATGCCTTATTCATGCTCAGGAGCTATGCTTCTATAGTATTTTTTATATTTAAATAACTAGAAGATTATTTGTAAATTCAGGTTTGATGCCTGTTCAGTTTTTTTAATGCTTTAGAAGTGTTTTTTTTTTTTTTTTTTTTTTTTTTATTTTGCTGCTTTCTAAGTCAATCTGCAGGGATTTTCCTCTTCAGTACTGAAACAATGAATGCAACATGCACACAAAATTGTTCCAGAAAATGCAAAGCCACAGGTCCACAGCAGAAACAGTCTTCTTTGAATTTAGGCTCCAAAGAGTTATTACCCTGTTGTGCATGTGAAAAAGTGAACTGATTTTAAGATGCACTGCACAACACAGCTTCAGCCCTGGCAGCTGTGTGCGGGGGACTCCAGGACTGTGGAAAGCCTAGCAAGGCTGGAGTGAAGGGTCTTGGTCTGGCATGGAGGAAAACTGGTATCCTGTCCTTGTGGCTGTGACACTGAGAAAGCTGAGCCTATTGCTCAGCCCCTGAAATCCAGGATGATGAGGCTTCTTTCTGGTTTGACTCCTACTCTGTGATTTGTCAGTGGCAGAGGACTGTACCTGACTGTCAGTTCTGACAGCAGCATGCTTTTTAATAGTAGAAGGTTTTCCCAGTGGAGCAAGCTGCAGCAGAGAAAATACTTGTTTTCCTTCTGTGTTTCCTTAAACCTCAAAAACCTGATAATAAGCCTGATGTTTTCTTACATGGAAGGATTAAAAGAAAAAATATTTATTGGTTTTATGAGGAAATTCATAATAAATAAACAGTATGAATGGAAAGTAATATTTCAAAGGAAGAAAAAAAGAAATAAACTTTAGAACGGAAAAATCAGCACTCCCTCAATACAATCAACACTTACTATAGTATGAAGTAATCTCTATACTTAAGAATAAGAGAATGAAGTTCAAAGCCAGTTACTTTGATTGATGAGGATTATCTAAGGAAGAAGAGCTTGAATTGGCCTTTTGAAATGCTGAATTTAGAAACAGAACACCATGGAAGGCTCTCAGTTGTTACTATGAGCGCAATTTATAAATTAAATAACTGTTCTTTAGATTCTTCTGCACTCTATACTTGGGCAAATATTAACGTAAATGGTCCTTGTCCTTTAAAGGAGACCCTTAAAGGGCCTTAAGAAAGCCTTAAGGTTTCTCCAGGAGCAGGTGGGAAGTTCCCTGTAGGATGGTGAGAAGTGACAGACTGTAGGAATGGGTGGGAAAGCAGATCATTCTAGCTTGGAGCAGAAGCCACGTGCCTTGGATTTGGATTCAGTGCAGTTGAGTTGTGTGAAAGCAGCTGCAGGCCATTGCAGTGATGATGGAATACACTGGATTTGTAGAAATGGTTGTGGTGGGATAATAGTGGACTTCAGGGCACTGGGCTTCTGTTAAGAAGCTGTAGAGTGGCTTCTGCTTCCCTGCAAAACCCAGCCCTTCCTGCAATTTATCAGAGCACCTCATAGCAAAAAATCCCTATAGCTACACAGAAAGAGAGCAACTGTAGTGCAGCACTTAACTCGAGAATGAGTAATGCCAGTTCAGTTGCAAAATGGGGCTAATAATGTGTTAAACACAAGTTTCTCAATAGCCTGATTTGCAAGGATTTTTTAAATTGGTTTCTATTTAACACTGAGTTTCTGTATGTCTTGAAACTTAGCCCAGGTGCTTAATATATAAGGGATTGCTTCTGCATGTACACCTTACCCAAGAATTAATAAATGAAATAATTGATCCATCTGTAAATGTTGTCTTTTGGGCTGTGTGACTGCAATAGCGGCAAACATCACTTTCCCACCAACCTGTGCACTTAAAACTGAAAAATATGCCCAGTTTCTAACTTTTGAATACAATAAGAGCAACAGCCATGAGGATATGTATGCCTGGCACCTCTTTAAAATGTAAACCCACTTCTTTTCCCTGGGGTCTTTATTCTCTTAAAGTGTTAAGAAATCTATTGCACTAAACTTGATAAATGTTCTGTCAGTTGTCAAAGTATAAGCCAAATTTTCTCAGTTTTGACTATCTTTTCCACATTTTACTGTTTCCTTGCAGCATGAGTTCAGTGGAAGCAGAATCTTGCGTCTTCTATCTAATGGGACCGCCCACAAAAAAATTTGAAAGACCACAGTGGAGCCAGGCTGGGCTGCATTATTTTTCTACATCATGTTTTTACAAGGAAGTTTTAGATCCACTGCTGGCTGAATCAGTCTTGTCTTCCTAGCAGACCCCTACTACTTTCCAAAGTTTCATGGTCAAACAAATTCTCTCTAAACCACCTTTCTGTGCAGAAAGAGATGTAATAAATCATAAACACAGGAGGCAGGTGATACAGAAGCCTATTTGGCATTAGTAGTTGTTGCTTTTTTCTTACTAATGACTTTGTGACAAGCTTTTTGTTTGATGTTTCTGTTACGTGCTTAAGTTAGAATAGAAAATCAGACCAAGGCAAATTCCTGATGCATGCAGATCTATAGGTATCAATTAAGCTTCAAAATTTCCAAGGCAAAGTGTCTTCAAAGGAATTCAGGCTGCTTCTTGTCCTTGCCCAGTGAATTCCCCAGTGCTGCTGCATGCTCCTCTGAATGACTCCTGAATTTTTTTTTTCCAAAGCCTTGAAGCCAAATTTCCTCTAGATGGCAGGACCACTTTAGGCTTCATAGCAGTCACTGAGTTATTGCTGGCCCCTGGTCCCCAAGGTGGTTCTGCTAATTTAGTTGCTGGGAGAACTTTATATATGGTGAATACCTGGGGAGGGATATGTGAGAAACAGTGTTTGAACACTCTGCATGGAGCACTTCCATGTTGTTTACCAGAGAAGAATATACTATATATTGATATTGTATATCAATATATTAAGGTTTTCCCTTATATGGGAGAAGGGCACAATAGGCAAATTTCATGTGAAATAAAAATGAAATCTCCACAGCAATCTTTGTGCACTCCTTTGTTTGAAGAAGTACAGGCTACATCAAGGTGTTCTATCAGTCAGTGGTGCTTTTCTCACATGAGTGGAAGCAGCAATGGTTGTGTGTTGTTGGCATATCAAGTCACCTTTCCACTCTTTGCTTATGTTGTTTAACACTAGCAATTCCACACAAGCAGGATCACAAACATTGCTCTGACATCACCACTTTCTTTCTGTACAGTAATAAAGGCTTTCTTCTATCCTCTGTAGAAATAATTAATCTGCTGAAACAACCTAGAGGTTGGAAGTAGGATTTAAATATTTTGGCATTCAATACCAGTTAAAGGACATTAAATAAAAAAATATTGTTTATCTTTCCTTTCATGAAAGGTTATTCTCTCTATGTAAAACAGTGAAAAACATCTTCCTCTCTGAGATGTTCTTAGAGTTATAAAAATGTAGGAAGATGCAGCAAATTGGAGGCTTGGTTCAGGGTGATAAGTACTGCAGCATCCCCATTTTTATAACTGTAGGTGTCTCGGTTACTGTTGAAGGAGGTTTTTCAAACAGTGTAATAGTGTTACTTCAGGTTGTAACTAAAATGATTGCCATTATAGTTTATTTTGAACATCAGGATGAAATTAAGGATTCAATAAAGCAATCTGTGAAAGAGGCACAGGAGTGCCAAAGTGATTTTGTAATATGGTTTTAATAGGCATGAGATGCTCTGAGATGATTCCAAAGTTATCCAGGAGTTTGAAATCTGCTTTGATTTTGCTCATGTATTTGTATTATATTTGGACCAAATTACAAACTCATTTGTAGCTGATAATTTACTATCCTTACTAGGATGAAGTTAATGTTAATTCTCCTGATAACTGGGACAGGATTAATTATCTGCTTGCTTCAATTTAGCATGAGTTTGAAAAGGGGGTTGTGTGAAAGTAGATAACCTTTTTCATCATAGATAAATACTTGAAAAAAATTCAGTTTTCCCTTTTCTGACACTAAATACTCTATAAAGCTTAGTAATTCTTAGTTTGCATAACTTACAGCTCAGCATATTGCTAAAAGCTTTCTTGAAGCTTAAATTTATAGATCTTTCCTGACAATACGAATTGAAAACTATGATTCCAGTTTTAATCTAAAAACCCTCTTGGTATCTTAAACAACAACATCATGGCTTTATGAGGCTAATTTTTCCTGTCAACACAGAAAGAACCATCTGTTGCTTCCATAATATAAAACAGATAGAAGACTGTTGCAGTGGCTTCCAAGAGTGAGATCAGTAGATCAGTGGATCTAGGTGATCAGTAAAACATGTTATTGAATAACTTCATTAATAATGTTTGATTTTGTAAATTGATTAATATATGTATGATGGTGATGAATCTAATTCCATAGAAGAAGAAAATTACAGAACTATTATATCCATTTTATACCTGAGGTTGCATTAAGCAAGGTATTTCTGACATTCCTATTCTTTAAACTTTAAATGAATTATCTCAGAAACAGATAAATGTGATGCATTTCTCATAAAATATTTTAAAGTATTTTAAATGGTTATAAATAATGTCAGAGTTGATTTAAATGACACTACGTAAAATAACAATTATGTCAATAAAAATAAAAATGAAACTATGGTAAATTTTACAGTCTTGTGATGCATTTCATTTCAGAAGCCAATAAATATACTTTGTTAGACATCTGGAAACCTTGCATCAAACTCTAAATATGTTGCAGAAAGACAAATATGCTGTTTTCTCTGGGAAAAAACCCCCACCATATCTGAGCTTAGAAAACTTGCAGAAAATAAGGGCTTGTTTAAACCAATTTCAATTCCTATTACTCAAAACAAGGCATCTTTGAGAGTTTACTGAATACAGGAGTTAAGTACATAAAGACATTTTAAGCATTTCATGTGTGAGTGCAGTGGAATTGCTGTTTGCCATGAGCACTGCTCTGCTGGGTGGTCAAGGCTACTCCAATGGCTGGGCAAGGGGAGCAGATGAATCAGGCAAAATTACCAATTCCAGCAAGTTGTGTTCACCAGGAGATGCTGGTGTAGAGGAATACAATATTCTTGATTCTTTCACTTGCATATTATGGTTTAAAGATAGGAGCAAGACTAGAAAAGCCATAATGTAATTTTCATTTACCTATTGAATGGTGCAAAAAATATAATGGCATGCTGTAACTTTCAAATTTCTGATAAAGCTTACATGGAAATTTGCAGTTGTAACAGCAATAAACAAAATATGGTTTAGATTACAGTTGAGTGACTAAAGCTTTTTAATTTTTTTTAAAACTATATTTTCATTCAAGAATGGTCCTGGACTGGTTCTGTTTCTTTCCAGAAATGAAAGAAAGCTTCCATTATCTGTTAAAAAGAGCTGGACCAAACCAAATTTTTTTAAATCAATACAGCTGAGGGAGTGGGCAAGGAAGAAAGAAACTTCCCTGAGTTTTAACTCTTCTGTCTGAACAGGTACTTAATAAAAGGACATGGAAAGAAAAACAAAGGTAAAATAAGTTCATTGCTTCTTCCAGGTATTGGCCATTCTTGTGCTAGGTAATTGTTAATAAATGAGCTTTCATTTTGCAGACATTTTGTCTGCAAGAATGGTATTTTCAATCTGAACATTGGCAGGGTTTGTTTCCAGCTGATGTATTTAGAAATTACTTCTTGTAGACAGAGTACCGTATCGATGCTGTGTGCTATGAACGTGCAAAGAGCCTTGCAAGTGCAAAGCAGTGACAAAAGGTCTGCAAGTCACAGCTTCATATTACAAAATGTTGTAATTTTATTTTTTCAGATGATGACTTTGTAAAGGTCAGATGATTTTCCTTTGTACAGGAAAAGAGGTTTAAATTTGGAACTGAAATTTGGGTCTGAAACCTCCAGCTTTCTGTGCAGCTTGCCAAAGAGACTATCAGAAATGACAGAAAAGTGTATTTTCCAAAGTTTTAAGGAGGCTGTTACTTATTCAAAGCACCTGAGACTGTCCTGTCTTGCTTTGTTCGTGGCTAACATCTCATCACCAGGCTGGGGGTGACATTGAGGAGCTCTGTCCTGCTGACACCACTCTTCAGGGCACTTATGTCTCTGTTAAATGCCAGCTGAATGTCACTGCTGCTCAGCAGCCAAGAGCAGAATCAGGGAAATCCCCTGTCCCCGGGATGTAGCAGGGAGGGCAGACAGGCTCTCAGCCCTGAAGCACGGCGTGATTAACACCTTGTCACAAGTCGTGCTGTGTGTGCCTTTAGCACCAGGAGCTGCAGGATATTGTGCTGAGTTTACTCACTGCTGATAAACAAGGCTGCAGTTCAGTGAGGCTCATCAAACCTTGTGTAACTTTATGCACACCTGTGTGTTAAGGTCTTGTTCAGGCAGGACTTTGCTTCCCATTTATCCTCCACCCAGACCCCCATCTGTCACACTCTGCAAAGACTTCAAGCTGCTGTGTAGATTCAATTTCTTACATGGAGCCACAGGATTCATCATATGCTAGGGATGGCAGAGGTGTGTCCTGTCATTCTTCCAAGTTGAGGAGAGGGAAAATATCTGGGTCCTGGCATTGTTCCTGTGCTCAAAGTCTTTGCCAAAATAGGATAGTATCAGTAGGAGAGTTGAAACAACCTAAAAAGTTCACCTGTGCTCTTGGAGGAAAGTGGTGTGGAAGAGGGAGATAGGAAAGAGGTTGCTGTGGTGGGCTCATCTGGCAGAAACAAATGATCATTGAAACAAGAATCTTTTAATGACGGTGTATGTTTGCCAGCTGATCAGAAGCTGATCACTAAAATATCTTGTGTTCTACCAGTAAAATTGAATTAATTTTGGAGTTGGAAGTATATTGGAAACCTTTCTCCTAAGATCATGGTATTTCAACAAATTTGAGTAAAATTAAACCTAATTTAAAAAATGAAATCCTGCTTTCAGCTTGATATGGTAAGCTAACATTGTAAAGGTGATGACAAAAGAAGATTAATGTTATCTACTGCTAGCTTAAATACTTTTGTTCTTGTTCTTACCTTTCCTCTGAAAAAAGGCAGAAAAGAGTGATGCAAAATCCCCTTACCATGAGGTTCTCCAAACAGTTCTCTAAAGCCTCTGAAAATTAATTCAAAACTGTGCGCTAATGTGCCATGACGTGCAATGCCTTGTCTAATAATCTTACTGGAACAAAATCTGGGTCTTGCATTTCTACAACCCTCGGTGCCCAGTTGGTTTTGATGTCAGCTGAAGGCATTCCTGGTGATATATGGGAGTTGATTGGTGTTAGTCTTTTGCAGGACTGCTTCTTTTTAAACAGTGTTGGCAACTTTGGGAAAAGGAGGAATGCTCAGTTTTAATATGTCGGTTAAAAAGATGGAGGGAAAACATTTTCAGGGAAGTAGGAATGTAAATTCTAATCCATTCAAAAGGTTTATGGTCTTCTGAATTCTTGGGAAAAGTATTTCCTTGAAGGCAAGGTGAGAATTATATATTTTGAGAGGAAATAATTTCAAAGTTAATTTTTAAATCTGTCTTTAAATCCTGATGCTTTTGGCTGAGTGCATTTTCTTGTGTTATAAGGATATCATAAATATGAATATCATATAAATTATTCAGTATAATCCTGGATTTAAGAAGCCTCCAACTATTACTATAAGAGACTTTTAAGTATTTTGGATCCCAGAAAGTCAGTTGAGAGCAGATTCTTCAAATGGTCACCCACTTCGGTACGCCAAGTACAACTTTCCAAATGTTACTATATTCTGCATGCTAGAAAAGTTAAAAATAGTTGTATGGTAACCACAAATATACTTTGAAATCCTCTAATAAGGAAGCAAACATATGGGGCTCTAGATTAGATGTTGCCAGGTTCTTCCTGTCAGTACTAACTGTGTGCCAAGTTCTGCCAGAGGTGTGCAGTGAAAATCGAACTGAACTTTGCAATTTGCATTTCAGTTGCAGGGGAACTTGGAGCAGTCTCACTGGAAATTATCACTGCTCATATGGGTAACACCATGGTGAAGAATGTTGCCAATAGTACGAAAGTTGGCATCAAAAATGAGTAATTTGACTTCCTAATTACCTGCTAAAAATCTTGTTAAAAATGCATCATAACAGAAAGCTAACAATGACTGTGAGTGGGTGTGGAAGCTCTGAAGAAAAACTTCAAAAACCTTTAAAGTTATTTGTACTCTGTGTACTAGTTCTTCCTTTTAAATAGATTTCTCTCTCTTTTTTTTTTTTTTTTTTTCCTTGACAATATGGGAATTTTATGGTTTTCAGCATCTTTAGTCTTTTTTTTAATATCTCAGTTTTCTACACCTCTGTTTTGATTGTCTTTGCTCACCTGTTTTTAAAGTGGTGTATTTTTATATATATGGCACTGAGCTTTTCAGAGCGTAGGAGCTTATTTCTTCAGAGAAATCAGGTAATGGTTTAAGCTTATTATCAATCTTATCCATTTAACTTGTTGCTCTGAACAGTTCTAATGAAATGCCTTGAAGATATCTTTTTAGGAGGCTTTTGTTTTATGAATCCCTCAACTTTGGGTCTATATTCTATTTAAATAAAATAATGTATCTGCTCTCCAACACCATGTTATTGGCTTTTCTGAATCACTGGCAGTTGAAAAACTAGATTATTTTTTTAATACTATTGTGAATCCCTCTCATGGTGTGAAATTTGATTTGAGCTGTAATCTTACACTGCAAATTTCCTCAAAAATATTATTTCTAAGTGCCATGTGCATTTTTTTTTTTTTAAATTTTGCAAAGACAAGCTTTTGACAGAATGGCTCAAAATTAAGTTGTCTTCAATAAAATACATCTTATGAACATAATACAACTTTCTTTTAAATAAGTGGGCTATGAAATAAATGTCTAACGCAAAACTTACAGGAAAAATCTTTCATGATGAAACTTTTTTGGAGTACTAGTTATATCAGGGCTGAATTTTAGTATTCCTAGAATGCTGTATCCTTTCCTTTGAGTGCTAACACCCTTTATCTCTGGTGTGCACAATATTTCATTCAAACAGAAAAGCAAGTAGATTTTCATAAAGGAACGTGTTTTCACTGAAATTTTTGATTTACTAATATTGTTATGTAATATAGTACTAATATAATGGAATATATTTGGACGCTATAGTCTGTTTTGGCAGTGAGGAATTGTTTGTGGATGTAGACATCTGTATTGATCAAAGTTTCATGTTTTGTGGGAGCTTGGGGCAGGGTGAGTAGCACATGTACATATCACACTGACCTCTAAATGATGGTCCTTGATTGAATTTATTGAAGTGAAAATATGTTCTTCGCTATCTTGAATGTGTGACTAAATAATCTCATAAGAACTAAAGAGAAACCTAGACTTTGTACTAAAAAACTTGTCAATTCAACTTTCAAGGATTTCTTTATCAATAGGTGCGTCTCAAGGTGGTTAAAATCTCAAACTGAGGGTTACCTTTAAATGTAATCCAAGGTGCCAAATGACCAATGATGAAAATATTGGAACAGCAATGTGCTTTTCTTGAGACATTTTTCTCATCCGTTCTATTGCTGTGATTTCCTAATACGCTAAAAATAAATTATAATGAAATGTAAAATAGTTAAGCGATTAAATTAAATTAATCTGTATAAAAGCTGTGAAATAATCATATTAATATTTAAATATATGATCAAGCTATGACATTCTTGCTGAAAAAATTGAGCATTCTTACACCCTCAACCAGTTGATTGATTTAAGACATAACCCATAATCAGTAGTCCTGATTTTTCCAGAGGCACAAGAAGTAAATATAACTTGTTTGCTAAATTGTAGAACCTTTGACAGGGAAGTGCATAGGCAGTGTGAGCATGCTCAGAGTCCAACTGAAAATTCCCAGTTTAGCCAAGATGATAATTTAGCAGGAATATCTGTGGTCTTGGGATAAAATACTGAAGCAAATGTGACAAGAGGTTAGATGTACTTCTTGGGTGTTCTGCTGCTTCAGAGGTGATACACATAGGTGTAGATATGTGATCAGCAGATGTCAAGCATGGGAAAGTGGAGTGAAGACAATTTGCCTTGGAAATTTTGAAGTTTAGTTAATACCTATAGATCTGCCTGCATCAGAAATTTGCCTTGGTCTGATTTTCCATTCTAACTTTAGCAGATAACAGAAACATCAAACAAAAAGCTTGTCAGAAAGTCATTAGTTAAGAAAAAAGCAACAATTACTAATGCCAAATGGGTTTCTACATGAACTGCCTTCTGTGTTTATGATTTATTACATCTCTTTCTGCACAGAAAGGTGGTTTAGAGAGAATTTGTTTGACCATGAAACTCTGGAAAGTAGTAGGGGTCTGCTAGGAAGGCAAGACTGACTCAGCCAGCAGTGGATCTGAAACTTCCTTGTAAAAACATGATGTAGAAAAATAATACAGCCCAGCCTGGCTCTGCTGTGGTCATACAGATTCTGCTGGATGGTTTTTTCCTTGTTATATGTGTCTCCTTCATGCTAACTGCATTGCCTGAGTATATTCCATGAAATAAGGAGCAAAAAATTGATTATTAATGATAAATATTATTATTGGGCGGGTCTGACAAGCTTATCAAATGGAATTGTGAGTTCTGAGACTACAACACTGAAAAGATTCAGCTACTGAGACCCTCACCATTTCACTAACTCAAGTGTGGTAGTGGAAGTGTGGAAGTGTGTGGTAAGTGGAAGTTAATATTGCACAAGCTGCCAATTAAAATACAAATTGTCACAAAAATTCCCTTGCTTTGTCACTAGGATCTTGTTACTGATAAATTATGTTGGAAGCAAATAGTGCATTTAACAAATAAATCAGCTGTTATTGCTACTGGAAAGCTCCACCTGGTTTTAGGAGGATGTTCTTCAGTTGTGGCTATGAGTTGCAGTGTGAGTTGCAGCAAATCCATCAATCCAAATTATTCCATTGAACAAGGCTGCTCCATTTGAGGAAAGGACCAGGAAGTGAAGAGATTCCTATTTCTTGTCAGTGTGTCATCATTTAGCAATTTATCCAATTTGCCTTGTTGAAAGGCTCTGAAGCCTTCTGAGAACTCTTGGAAATTTGGTGAATACCTTATATCTTATTCTCTCATACTGATACAAGCTCTTACTATGAGAAATTGCTAGGGTCTAGAATAGCTTCTATGTCTTATATACATTTATAAAATCAGTTGGTAATTTTCCTGCTATGGCTGCACAGAGAACTTCCAGTATGAAGTTGTTCACAAGCCTATTGCTTTTCTTAAGTCTTGCTCATTTAAGCTTGTAACAGATTAAAATTAGAAGTCATTAGTCTTGCACATTAAAAATGAAACCAAAACTTCAGGTTGCCCTAAATAGCTTGCCTAGTTTAATATATTCTGATATTATAACTACATATATTAATAAGTGTTTTCTTCATATAGTGGAAAGTTGGATCCATTTCACATCTTTTATTTACTGATGCTCTTTCTCTGTATTTACTTTATACTTAGCCGTTAATCACAAGTTTTGATATCAGGGTACTTGAAAAATATAACCTGCAATATAACCTCCAAATTGTTATTATAGTAACATTCAGTAATTCCTAACAGTAATATGAGCATGTAACTTCAGTAATTTTCACTAGCATGTGACAGTGTTTGTCATTTTCTCTCAAAAGATAAGATGTTCTGGAACATGTCTTTTCTTTACAAAGGAGTAATAAAATTTTTCAAAATGGAAAATAATTTTAATAAATAAATTATGCAAGACATTTGAAAAGAGGGAATGAATAGGAAAGCACATTTGTTAATACATTTTTTAAGGAACATATGTGTTCTAAAGAAGTCATTCTTTGGTGTTGCAATTTGCTTTTGTCATCTGATGGGTAACATTAAAGCATTGAGAGGTATCTGCTGATTAGATAAGTTTATTTTGTTCTCAAATGATTATATTTGACTTTTAAAAAATATTTAAATGCATTCTTTTCTTGCTTTTCGTAGATAGGAATCTTCATTTATGTAAGTGAGATCTGCTCTAGCATACAGTTATTATGATCTTCATTGTTCAAATATAACCAGTATATAAAAGCTCATGTCCTAAACTTTGTTTGGGAATAATTAGAATTAGCTTATCTTTTTTATAAAAGAAAATATTGCAGATTTATAGTTTTTAATCATGTAATCACTTAGGCTGGATTTTTTGATTTATATTGTTCCTATTTTTATTTTCATTTTGTAAATATTCAGAGAATAGCTGTTGAAAATAACAATCCCCCTCCCCCTAGAAATCCTAAAATTTAGCAAAGGGAACATTTTCTTTGATATATTATGCAGTTTGCTTAGGGTTGTCACATCAAAGAGAACACAAAATTAATTTATGTTAGTTTAACTCTCTTCCAATGCCCAGAGAGTAGGAAAATCAGCACTATCTGTGCAAGAGGATACAGGAATAGGGCAAAGCAATGCATGGTGCTTTCTCCCCAGTGTCCTCCCAGTCCCCAGCTATTCACTGCCCAGGGTGGTTTTGACAGAATTCTGTCTTCAATTACCGCAGCTGCATTTTTTTGTTGTTTTTCCATAATTATGATTACATGAGGTTTGAGAGAGACTGACGTTTTGGCATGGGGAAGGCAAATTTCTCCTTAGTTTTGTTGTGGATCACACAAACTTTTTTTGGCGTTTCCTGATGGTTTGATCCAGTGCCTTACTTGTATGGGAAAGGAGAATAACTTACTCATGCCTGGTGAGTCTCTATGCTGCTTGTGATTTTATAGACATTATTATCTGCAATTGTTTCAAGTCTGTTACAATTTCAACATCATACTCTGTGATAACAGTCCTTTTTTTTTTTTCCCCCCATTTTTCAGTCTAACAAGCAAACACTGATAGACAAAGTTAGACACAGATGTGTGTGGGGGTATGGAAATCTCTTTAGGCTGCTGATGTGTGCAAACTATGTGGAAAAAAGTACATAACCTACTTTATTACTGTTTTTGTGGGAGTGTAATAGAGAATTCATGAATATTCAGCCGCTTACAGTTGTAATTTTGTGTATTTTTAGACTAACATTAATAGTTTTCTATAATTAAGAAAGGAAGGAAACATATTTGTGTGATGGTAATTCTGGGAATAAAATTAGCAGGATTTTAAATCAAGGATATTTGAGAAGCTTAAAGTCCAAAATACATGTATTTTTCAAGAATGTTTCATTTAAATGGTTGTCACCATCTTTTCAGCATGATCCAGTAATTCTGTTTAAGACTAATTATCTTAATGTCCTAAAATATGCTTAGCAGCAGCAATTTACCTCTCGAATTTTTCCTCCTCCTATTTTTTTTCTTGCCCCATGAGCAATTTGTGATAGTCGAGCAGTATTACACTTGACCTGAACTTGTGTTCATTTTGTGCATACCTCCACGCAGCAGCAAAGCAAACTTGACAGCTTAATTCTATGTTAGGGGAATGTTTGCAGGGATAATCCTATTCAAACTGCAGGATAAGGATGCTCTGCTAGTGGCTTTGGCCTATAAAACCATTAGCTTTAAATTGTGTGCTCACATTGTGATCTTCTTAGTGTGTAAACCAGCTTTTTATTTAGCAGTTTATTGGTGAGAGTGGGTAATTTTATGATACATTTTCCCAGCCAATGCTCACTTCCTTTTAAAATGTAGCTGCAAAAAGCAACAAAACCCTCATTTCACATGGATTATCTGATAGAAGACACATGATAGTGTGTTTTAAAGCTGTAAATGTTTTGGATTAAATTGTATTTAATGACAAAAAAACCATCTTGATGTAGAGGTCTAAAGATAATATTTTGCAGGCCTCTACAAGTGGAGGTAGAGAGAATTAGACAGAATATATATTAAGATATCTCCCTGCCTTTTCCTTAATTACTTACAATAGGCCAGTATTACTCCTGTATGCATAAAAATTCACTTCTAGGGGATAATTTTTGGTTTTACTTTCATTTCTCATCATGCTGTACTGAGACTTCTGATGGATCTTAAAAATAGCTAGCTTTTTTTTTGTATGTTTTGGTATACTGATCTTAATTAGACATTAGGAAAAATGTATTCTCTGGAATTTCTTTTTTGGGTGGTCAGGCATTGGAACAGGCTCCCCAGGAAAATGGTGATGTCACCATCCATGGAAGTGTTAAAGAAACCATCCAGACTTTGGGATATGGTTTAGTTTGTAAACATGGTGCTGGGCTGATGGTCGGACTTGATGATCTTAGAGGTCTTTTCCAATCTTAACAATTCTTGGATTAATACAAAGAAAATCAGTCTTAAGAATCAACAGAAGTGTGTCATTTATAGGTAGATGTACATAAAAATATATTGATATTGTATATTCAAATAGATTTATCCTTTTATTTCTTTAATATTTATATAATCTTTTTTGGAAAGGCAAATTTTAATATACTGTGTCCTTTATGTATTCAAACGCTGAAATACATTACTTCAAAAATACCAACAGCACACCTGGATATTTATTGTAATGTGTACCTTGTTAATATCTTGTATGCAATGTGGCTGCTCCTAATCATAACTAGAGGTGATTGTCCTAGTTTTGCAGATGTGGAAATAACAAGAAAATTGGACAGACCCTTCAGAGTGAAACAGCAGATAGGGAGTGATCCCCATGTCCATTTTTTAGTGTTGAAATGTGGAACAAAGATGGCACTAAAGGGCGGGTGCTTGCTCCACTTGGCCCCCTACGGCAGAGCTGAAAATCCTAAACCCAGGATTATGTTCAGCCAGAATTCTCAGCCTGGCCCCATGTGCACAGGTTTCTGACATAGAGGGAAGGTACCAGCTCAGCTTGAGTGTTTTATTCCCACTGTTCATGCCCTGTGTATTTTATTGTCCTTGGTAACCAATCTGCCCTGCACAGCTATGATCCTTGCATGGAGAGCCACCACAGTTCCTGGGTTTTTTGTGGTGTAGCTACAAATTATAATATTGAATTCAATCCAGTTCACTCCTACAAATCAATCTGAATTCCATTTAGATGCTGAGTAGAAAGTGCAAATTAAATCTTTGGCTTCTACCCTGCAACCTTCAGTGCTCTGAATCTCACAAGCTCAACAGGAGATTAAACCCTGTAAATTTTATGCACACACTTTGCATTAACAGTTAAGACTCACATGTCTACTGCATTTCCAAGTGCCTTCTGCATGTGAAGACTGAAGACTTTTTCCCAGAGCTATAACCAAGAGTTTGTCATGTTTGTTGTAGCTGAAGGTCTGCTGTGGCATCATGGTTTTGCAAGGTGAAAGCCTTGCTGGCATGTACTGAAATCTTGAAGAATGGATAATAAACCCAAGAAATAGTCAGTATTTCTTTAAGAGTTGGTAGAAAAACAGTGAACCATGATTAGAATCCCCTTAGAATTATTAATTCCTCAAAGTGTAGAAAGGTTGGGAAGTGGAATGCATGATAAGAATATTTTTGGATGTCCAGTACCTGACGTTCCTTTATTCCTTATTCACAAACAACTACTATTTTGGAAATTGAATTCTCTGCGCTATTAGCCCAGAAGTATATGAGAGAATAAAGAGTAATTTCACTAATAATGCAGTAAAAATTAGATTAAAAAACCAAATTGAGAGATGAGGAGGGGAAAATATATGGGTTCAGTACATGAAATTAAAAATTTAAATGAAAAAGCACCTTTCTGGAAAAAAAAAAGGGGTTACAATTTTTAAGGTCCCTGACAAGGGACTTAATTGCAGACTAACACTCACTGAGTTCGTTTTTCATGTGTGCAGTTATGTTCTTACTGTATTAGTTTTGGGATACTTGGCTTGTGCAAAACTAATGTAACCTTTTTCACTTTTTTTTTTTTTTTTTAATTTTTCAAAGTGTTATTCAAGATCATGAATGGAGACTCATTTCTTGCTTGAGACAACACAATATTTTTAAACTTTGTGGATTTATGTGGAATTTCCACTGTTCTGGATACTTTTCTCAAAGGGCTTATGGCAAATTTGTTGTTTGCTCTTTTTACAGAATAAAGAGTATCTGCCTCTTTATGGTGCTGGTACTGACAGTGTTAACTTTAGTCGTGTAGTCCAAATCCCAGATAACTTGGATTTCACGTGTGACCTGTTTCAGAATAAAGATTAGCACACAGATTTTTGTCATTTATCTTTACTTACAGTGCCCATTACAGTAGAAGCCAAACTACAAGCACAGTGCACAAACTTTCAGTGAAGACCTTGCATTTATCCAAATATTTCAAAATGTTAACTTGTACCCATCAGTGCAAATTGATTTTTGCAAGGCCACATAAAATTAATGACTTTATGCAAGCACTGCCAAGTAATACTATCCTAATAAGAAATGGAAGCACTCAGACAATTAGAGTTGGATATCAGAATATCATCACCATTATGCTACCTACAAGAGAATACCTGGAATAATCTGGATCTAGTGGCGTGATATGCCTTCTACTTTATGTTTTATAAAAATCCTTGTGAAAAGAAAGGGAAGAACCATGAAACATGCTTAAAGTACAGAAGTAATATTATAAAAATCTGAAAATAAGACAGGTTTTATTAAGGAAAGTTAGAAATAGCTGAGAGGAAATACGATCTTTCTTGCTAAAGATCCAGCCTTTCTTTGGACCTTGTGAACATTAAGAATACTCTATGGAGCCACTACTCTGTGTTCAAGGTCTACACCTGAATGAGGTAGTATAAGGAAAAGAATATTAGCAAAGATGATGCATTTTTTTTCCTCCATTTGTATGAATTCACACACCCGCTGCATGCAAGAAATTATTTTCCCTTGAGTAAATTGCCAAAGAGATTCAGAATCCTTTAAAATATAACTCCAGTTGTCATTGTTTCAAAGACAGAAACAAATGTCAATTAAGTGCTAACTGAGTGTAAATCAATACTGTGATGAGTGGTTTGCTGATAGGTGCTCAGTGCAATATGCTATCCATAATAGAGTCAGTAGAAGGCCCAGATAATCTATTTAAGTATCTCTGAAGTCAGCACAAAGCCCATAATGTCCCTTTTCTTAATTATTTGTTTGACAGAATGGCAGTGCCTAAGAAGTCACTAGAAATTGAGAACAAATTGTGAATGAATGTCAACCTATACTTGAGCCATCTGTAGCAGAAAGAGGCATGAACAGGGTAGGTTTTCAGGACCCAGGATTAAAAACATAAGTATTTGAAAACCTTGCAAACCAGAAAAAAAAAAGTTGAATATGAATATGGCTCCAAATGTTGCACAAATTTGCTGCCTAGCACAAAGATGAAGGAATACAGTGCATGCTGGATAATATGGATATTCCCATTTCATCCTCTTTTATTCTTTTTTGCTAAAGAGGTAGACTCAGCTGACAAGTTTTGTAATCTCAACTCCAATAAATCATTTGAATTTCTGCGGATTTTAGGGTACTTGTGTCCAATTTGTTTTGTATGGGAGGAACATTTGCAAAAAGCCCTCAATGGTATGAAGGTAGCTAATGATGTCCTTTGAAGAAATCTGAATTTTCTTTAGAAAACAGATTTTCCTTGTCCAGTATTACCAACTCCAAAGTTAAATGACTTATACAGCTGTGATGATCTCCTGTAGATGTAAAAGCTGCACCTATTTTTTCTTGTTTTGAAGACAATCTATGTCCACAGCTGCACTGCTACAGATTGTAATCCCTGAGGATGAGTTAGGCTCCTGTTGATACGCTGGTTTGCTTTCTAATTTGGCCGTGTGGTTTTACTGTTTACCCCACATCAGGTCTGGTGTTCAGTGGAGCTGTGTGAGCTGATTCAGCACACACTAACCAGGGAGTGCAGTGAAAGGCAAAAATGAGGTCTACTGCTCTCAGAAGTGACCTTAATCATTTGAGCAGTGAGTGTTACACTGCTCCCAAGGCAGAAAGAAAGGCTGTGAAAATGAAGAGAGCCAGGAGTGAGGTGCCCTGTGGCAGTGATCTCTTGATTATCTCAATGATCCTGGTGGACTTTGTCCAGAGATACTATTTTTTTTTCTGGCAGAGACTGCTGAACATCAATCTGACAACACCCCATGGCAGTACTCCTTTTCTTATCAGCATGGGTTACTCACCTTGCCTACAGAGAGCTAGTGCAGGGATGGAAAAAAATAGGGATGTAAGTGCCTGAAGTTACACTGAGTTCTGAGTTTCAGTGTTGTTGTGCATCTGCAGTAATTTGACAACTGAATTATGCAGTAGCAGCCAATGACTTGAGCAGTTTGGTGGGAGGTCAGAGTGCTGTCTCTGCAGTTCAGGAGAATGCCAGAGAAGCCTTAGCATGAAACAACTAAACAGAAAAAGACTGTACTGCTCCCATATATAAGTCATATTGCTGGATGAAAGAGGTCTTTTCATGTGTGTTTTAGCTTTAGTTTTAACTACAGGCCATATGGACAAAAATGTTAATACACATGCTTATAGCATGGGTAATGCTAATCACACATGCTTAGCACTTCCTTTGATCTGAGTCAAGCCACCCAGGCATCTGAGGCAGAATATAAACAACCTGAGGGTGACATATTTTCTGAACAGAAGCCATGTGGTGAATGGACTGACCAAGGTGTTCTTCCCTGTAGCAGCACTATATTTGTGACGTTAAAACCTAGTCATCAGATGCTGACTTAGATACTTGCTCCTTTAGCATACATCATTGGTAAAAAAAACCAGCAAAGCAGAAAACCCCCCCAAGAAGTGAAACTTCAAAATGAATGTGTTTTGACTTTTGCTGTCTAGCTCCTGCAAAAGGCTAGTTAAGACCTTTGGTGTGTTACCTCTCACTCCTCCATGAAGGACTCTGACTTCTCTTAGCACAAAATGTGAAAATGCCACAGTCTGCTACTGGCAACCAGGAACCAGCAGTTGTTTGTGACAATCTATTAAATAGATTACAGTTTAAAGCTTTTTATAGAGTTATAAAGTGGAATGATTGTATCACAATTTTTTTTTCTGTCAGAACTATTTACAATACAGGAGTGGGCCAGCAGTCAGTTTTGCTTGTTATTCTTAACCCAATGAAAATAGCCTAAGGTGTACAGACATCACTTATTGTAACTTGGATTGTGGGAAGGTTGTGGGCAGAATCTTCACAGCTACAAATCTAAAATCACAGTTGCTGAAGAAGTCAGCCACGTTTTATCAACCCAGTAGCTCCTAATTCCGGGATAGCTGACTGGCATGAAGAAAAAAGTACATGACATTTGCCAGAAGGTTATTCTTGATTGAAAGAAATACTGATTTTTATTTTGTCACTTTCTTCCCACAAACACTGAGGGGGAAAGGCTCATTTCCTGAAGTACTCCCTGTAGTATTGAAATGGAACGCTGTCAGGGAAAGTATGAGATGGCATCATTTGGTGAAGTTTTAGTCAGGCTTAACAGCCAAACTCCAGTTCAGTTCTGTGTGTGAGTTTGTCATTAACCCAGTGCTGGTCAGGACAGGTCACAGCACCGCTCCCTCTTGATCTTAACTGTGACACCTGCCCTTGCCAGGTCTCTTTGTAGTGGTGGGGAGCCTTAATCTACCCTTAATCTAAGGTGTGACTAAAACCACTTTGGTTCTAGCACTTTGGTGGTGGATGTTTTTGGTTGTGTATTTCTGTAGCATACTTTTGGGTTAATAACTCCAAAACAACCAAACAACAAGAGAATGAAAAAAGAAATGAATGAAGAAGAAATGAATGAAAAGAATGAATGAAGACAAAGCTCTGTCTTCATTCTCCATAAAATCCCAGCCCCCACATGGTTTAAACAGTACTTTTATTATATGGAGGTGGTAAATGCTCCTTACAAAAAAACCCCAGCTTTTTAATTACTGCTCTGGGCACTTGAATGAGTGCAAATGAATTTCCCAGTAAACATAAATGTATTGAAGGTGCGATCTGTGACAGGTTGGGGAATTTTTAAAGCATAACCATCATTAAAAGGATATTCATGCTATTTTTCACTTCTACTTCACATGGGCTAATTCTATTGCTTGTGAAACACCACTTGTTTTACAGCACAGCAATAATACTTAGTGATAATGTTTTTGAAGAATGTTTCTCCACTTGGTTATTTCTAGTGACTTGGTTTTTGCAACATGTATGTTCCTACATGCAGTTGTACCAGTGCCACCTGGGGCAGGTGTGCATGACCAAGGTAGGAATTGTCACTTTGTCACTGCCCAACAACAATAAAACTATTTCAAGAGTATTACACAGTCCTACAGTGTTATGTTGAAATAAATTTTAAATATTAGTTATAGAACAAATCTGAACGGAAATCTGAGCATGGAGGGAGACAGTAATGCTGCCAGGTTGGAAATGAGGTCACTTCAAAACATTCCAGAAAAGCTGTGAAACACAGTTCTGAGCTAAGCTCCTTAGCAGCTCCTGTGAGTACTCGTGTGGAGTGTCAAGCAAGATTATGCATTTTCCTACCAAAGACTGAAATCTGCAGATTTATTTATTAATGCCTATAATCAGACAGAATCAAGCAACTAGAAAAGAGAGGACTAAGATGGCTTAAGAGCCAGGGTGAAGATAAATAGGGTAAGGGAGTAAAAAATCTGTTCTTGTTTTCTTCAAGGTCTCTGCAATTTAGTTTTTTAAGGAAACATCTCATCATTATGCAATAGCATGTTTTTAGTTGCCCACATTTCTTTTTTGTTTTCCTTTTTTTTTTTTTTTTTTTAAGTTTGCTACAGCTGAATTTCTAAGATGGTAAAGAACGGTAAGGAGGGAAGGCTGGAAGGGAAAAAAGAGAATCACATTTCAGAGGAGTTTTGACACCTATAAGAACTGCTTTTTAATGATTAACACTAGTTATCAGATCTTTCCCTTTCTGAAACAGTATCACAAAGATCTCCTGGTGTTCCCAGCAGTGCCCCACTAATTCAGCTCACTAGCAAAATTAGCAGCAGGAATCAAACCTTTGAAAATTTTATCATTTAGGAATAGCATTGTTCATGTGATAAAGAATATGGGCTCCTGCTGTAATTGTTCCTGTGTTAAGAAGGCTGCACGTTATTTTCTCTCCATCAGTCTTTAAAAGAAAAAAGTCAATAGACATAAATACACATACAATTAAATAGTGGATTAAACAGCCAACTGAGTGACTAAAATTTCTTTCACTTTTGAACTCTTCTTAATTTTTTTTTCCCTTCTCTGAGGGAGAATATTGTATTGCCATTTCTTCACAAACACTCGATAATGCTAAAGTGCTTTGAAGTTGCCACTGGAGAAAATAGTACAACAGATGGAGCATGAATAAACTCACTATGCTGTCTCTTTAATCTGAACAAAGGCAATTTTTCTTGGCAAAAAATATTTAATATTTAATTCCATTTGCTTATAGAAGTTTGATCCCAGATGAGAACGCAAAAACTGAGGCAGAGCTGTATATACAACAGCTCACTGCATCTATATCCTGGCTTTTTATTGGAAAGATTAAAAACTTCATCTAGCATGTGTTATAATAGCTGTGACAGATCTTGTTCAATACTGATCTGAAGGCCACTGGACCCAAAGGAATCCATGGGTTAGAATCCCACTAAGATGCTTTTAAACTTTTTGCTTTCTACTGTGAAAATCCAGACCCTGGCCCTCACATTTCCTATGACTTTTCTCATGTGTAACTGCTATCAAAGGTTATAGGCAAAGTGGCCATTCTGGTATGAAAGGTAGTGTTTGAACTTCAGCTGTATTCCCACTACAAATAAAACATCTGTGTACTTTTACTACTAGTTCCTGAGACTGTTTTTCTGTTGGTATACAGCTAAAGGTGAGATTTTAAATCCTTCTTTTAGATGTATCATTCACCACAACAATGTTTCTAAAAGTCCTTAACAGAAAGATTAAAACAAGCTGGTTTTGATGTTTCTGTCAGTCATCTTGCAGTTAAAAGACTTCTGGACACCCATGTCCTCTTTTTCCTCCTTCAGTTTTCAAAAGGATATTATAGTTCTTTCAGCAGAAAAATATTGTGAAACAAATTTCTGTACCTTTTTAGATAGACATTTTACTTTTTTACATTTTGTAGACATTACAGAATTTTATGCTGAAGTGGCATTTTTGTTCTTTTGCTCTCATGCAACAACTGGTCTTTATTAAAACTCATAAGTAGCTTGTTTTCCTTATAAAGTTCTGTGCTGCTGTATTTTTACTGTGGATTTGGTTCCCCCTTCTGACTGAGGGCTTCATGACAGAGCTGTGCAATCTGATCCCTACCACTCTTAAGATGTGAGAAAGACCCATGGTGAGTCAAGTCTTACAAGTTCAGGCAGTATTTCTGCTTCTAAAACTTGGGTCATGGTTCAGAATTTGAAGGGTATGCTCAATCTGACTTCTTGAAACTTGTTAGAGGCAAGATGTTGGAAAGCAAACACTCAGAAGAGGTAAATCATGAGCACCCTGTGCACTCTAAATGACTTTGGATAAAAAAAGTCACAAAGTTTCACACCAGAAATACATCAGGGCAGCACAAATAAATGTAATTTCTACCTACACAGGGTTTGTTAGACATTCCTGTATAGAATCATAGGAACAAATGAATAAGATTGTAAGCCTGTAATAAGTCTCTCTATCAACATACTTTTGGAAGTGACACCAACAATTAGTCAAATTCTTCACTGATTCATAGGAACAAAGGAAAAGAAAATACATTTTCAAACAAGTTTTTTGAGAGAAAAGTAGCATGTGGTTGATGTGTTTTTGTGGGTTTTCTTCCTGAAGAAAATGTAGGAAAAGTGTGCTTAAAATGGATTTCTTTTTTTTTTTTTTTGCAAGCGATGCAGTTCAGACTAACTCCAAGTGAAGGACACAACTGGAATCATGCTGTGCTCTGTGTTTTTGCTATGCTGCTACAAAACTGATACCCAAGTCTTTTATAAGCAGTTATAGACCAGCATAGACAAAGAACCAGTTCTCTGCAATGAGAAACACCAAGTTTACACTTAGATGGGGCTACATTCTGCCTTAGCATAAGCCTTGAGGAACAGCTACAGTAGCACTTCCCACTTTGGATGTGGATTGTATTAATATTTTTTCTAGTTACTGAATTTTTTTTTTTTTTAATTTAACAATGTGTGAATTCGTTGCCTGCCTAAACCATCTTCTCATTTTTCGATACTTCTAGAGAGATTTGTTGATCTGTTATCAAAGAGATGTTACCACCATTTTTAAGTGGCCCATCCTTGACCAGTGGCACATCCCTCTTTGGAGCCACTGGGACACAGAGGATCCTTCCAGCAGTTTGTCACAAAAGTCCCCTCTGCAGCCCCCCTGCCATCAAAACTTTGCCAACAATGCAACTGTCCTATTGTGTTTCACTAATTTAACAGAAATTCAGTGCATGTTTATTTTTTGCACACACCAAGTTGGTAACTCTTCGGAATTCAATTAAGTGCTATGTACTCCTGCTGTGCCAAGATAAGAATATCAGAAATTTTAAGAACATAAAAATGTTATCTACATAGCAGGCCTCTTTTTTGCTGATCCCAACCCATTTTTCAGCTTTCTTACTATTCCTTCAGTCATTCCATCCAGAAATGCATCTAGATTACTCTTGATCTAATTTATATGCTTGACACCCACTGCCTTCCTCTATAATATGTCTCTGCAATAAACAGTTTTGTTCTCACCAAATATGTGACTTTCAGCTTTTCCACAAGCATTGCTACCAGATTAATGTCAGAGATTTCCTTCAAGGTTTAATCAACAATCTAACTTAATTTTGCTTTTTTTCACTGTCTCTTACACATCTAAAATGTATTGATTATTTCAAAATTTTTCTCGGCAAAGAGAATGTGTCTTTATCCTGGTGATAAAACTTAGAATATAAAGAGATCTTGTCAGATATTTGAAATGTGAACATAGACTTAGCTGTTGTCCCCCTGAAGGGAAACTAGACCTGTATCTGCATCGAAACAGCAGGGTGAAAATTAAACAAGCAAGTTAAGCAAGTTTGCATGCCTGAACTTGTTGACATTCCCTTTTTTGTTGTGTTTCTGAGTTGTTTATTTTGCTTTGCTTTGTTTTAGTAGCGTTAGCAGGTGCTTACAAGTGACCTCTACGTTAAACATAAAATCAAGCCAGAATTTTCAAGGAATATTTGTTCTGTATTGGACTCTTTTCTTGGTTTTGTTTATTTGGTATTTTTTATCCCCAGAGACCATTTTTCACCTTTAATTTTCTTTATCAAAGCTTATATCAAAATGAGAACATTCCCTGAATGAGAAGCTCCTACAGAAAGCCAGGGTATGATTTTAACAGTATCCTAAGTTGACTATTACAGAGATATTTATGATGTTCTCATCATGACTATAAAGCATGTTGAATGCTGCTTAATAATGTTTGTTTTTATCAAGGTAATTTTATGATGATCATAACTGTGGTGAAGTAAACTTCATCTCCCTGTAGGTTCTTTGAGAATCTCCCAATGTGAAGTGTCTTTCAAGAAAGGAAAAAGAAAACCTAATATTTTAACTCACCAGTGTTATCAAGCTCTTTCTAAAGATTTTGGAAAAATAGAAGTCAGAAATTAAGATGTTTAGGAGACTCAATTTTTTTAAAATGGAAATTTTAATGTTCTATGTGCCAAAACTCTATGTAAGGAAACTTCAAAATCCAATGTATTTTGAGTTACTTGAAGATTTTCTTTATGCCCAGTTTATGCTAATGCCTCCTTGAAGCTCACAGTGCTTTTGTTGTAAAACACTATAAAAATAAATTGATATTAAAAAGTACTAAGTTTGGGTTGTAGACTCAGTCCTTAGTGTCTTACAAAATGATAGTTATAATTTACTTTTTGTGGAATGGAATAAAATGGATAATTTTTATTCACGATACCACCTGCCCTATAGAGGGATTTTGTTTGGGTTTTTTCCAAGCGTGTTCAAACTGCTTAATTTTTGTCTCTAAACTGAGAGAAAAATTTCATCTTGAAATATTAATTTTTAATTATGTAATTTTCCAAAGTTTTCTTTGGAAGACAGTGGCTGCTAAGTATGTAGGTTTCCTCAACAGTAATCTAGACATATTTATGGAAGGCATTATTTTTATATTTTAAAAGATCAAGAAATGAAACATCTAAGTATTTAGTATTTCATTTAGTTTGTGAATGTTGTAAGGTGATTTTGGATCAAACTAAATGACAAAAGATCTTTGTTGTTGTGGAAGTATTTGTAAATAATGTACTAACCAAGCAATTTTTATAGAGCAAGAACTGAAAAGAAAGTTTCCCATTAGACGGTTTTTCATATTATTGATTCCAAAATGTTTGTGCTTTGACTGTTTCACATCGTGACTTTAAATTATGATCTTATGACTATATGCAGTTTACATCAATAAAATAGATTTTCTTCCCTCTTTGATTGTGAATGTTCCTTTGGGAAATACTTTTTTTTCTGTGCATTGGATTTTACCAAGTCTTCTGTGAATTAAGTATGGAACAGCACTCTGAAGTGTTTAAATTGTCAAAAGGCCTTGAAATGGCAAAACAAAAATCACGAAGCCAGAGATGGTGAATTCTGGAAATAATACTGGCAAATAAGAATGATTTGCATTAAAGTAATTAGTTTTACTCAGGTTAATTTGAATCACTGCTTTGAGGTTTTGGATTGCACTGCAATTTTCAAGAAGATTAAAACTAACATTAAATCTTTATTTTTAAGTTTTATAATTCAATTTTTTGGAGAGATTTTTTAGATTATTTAAGCACTTTACTATAGTGTGGTAAATGTTTTCCATTTCTGTGCTGCAATTACACACATGAGTATGAATTTGAAGAAAATAAACTGGTCTTTTGCTTTCACCTATTCTTGAAATATTCTCAAATAGAGACTTTTTTTTAGACCAGCATTTTCCATGGATTTTGAAACAGAAATTACAAGGGGACAAACAGAATACTATGTCAAGGTGTTCATAATAATAATGTTCTTGGCTTTGAGTATACTTACAGGAGAAAGGTTTTGAAGTTAGGAAACATTTGAGTTTCTCTTAATAGTCCTTAAAAGCCATTCATTTCTTCCTTTTCTCTTAACTCTGTGAATTGCTCTTTAAATAACTATTATTAAATTTAAGGTCTCCTTTATTATGAAACATTGCTCCATGCAACTTAAAAAAACACTGAGTTATTGAAAACATTTGTCTGAGTACATATGGGGGACCCACTAACAGGCAATTAGTTGCTAAAGGATTGTAATATCTGACTGTGCTTTTTGCAGTCATATTGAAAAAAAAAAGAAAAAGGAAAAAAGAAAAAAGAAAAAGGAAAAAGAATAAAGAATAAAGAGAAGAACTTGAGGTAAAAAGACTAACTCAACTATGGAAGATATACGAGGAAAGAAGGATTCTTTCCATTAAAAAAACCCAAAAAGCAACAACAAACCCCAAAAATCAAAACCAAAAAAAAAAGTGCAAACAAATGAAAAAAACCCAAACCCAAACAAAGAAATCTGAAAAAACCTCCAATCAAATGAAAATGAATCATCCCCAAAACACCCAAAATAAATCATCCCCAAAACATTACCAAAAATCAAACAAAAAAATCTGTGAAAGCAATGCCCCTCCTTATTTCCTTTTTTAATTTTTTCCTTGCTATTTGAAAAATTACAAAGTAGTAAATAATGCAAAAAAATATCTTGTGTCTTAAAATTCTGATCAGACGCCTCAAATTCTTAGGGGTCGTTTTCTGGTGAACTTCTGGTGATGAGTCATGGCTTTTTCTCGTGAGAAAGAAGAAAAGAAAACGAAAATCCAAAACACACAGCTATAATTCTTTGTAGAGAGAAATACTTTATTTTGAACTGCAGTTTTCATTAACCACAATCCTTTGATGGATAAGATGTCAGCATATTAAGAAAAGCATGGGGATTTGTTACAAAGTCGTATTCAAGATGAGAATATTTGATAAACACAGGGCACTCTTCTGTTTCAAATCTATTCTTCTTGCCCTTCTTTAGGGATAAATCACATGTTGAATAAACAACCCTTCTTGGCTTTATAATGGAAATATATCATGCCTCTTTCAATATGGAAGAATAATTATCCACTGAATTGACCATTTTAGCTGCCTTTCATGCTTAAGCTTAACTTTGAATATTAAATCATGATTTGAATGCAAAGTTCAGCTGTCAGTTTTAAGCATTTCTTGTAATGAATGACTGAAGAGGGTCAGAGGTTCCCAGATACTAATCCACAGAAACGAAGAGTAAATTAAGTTCTTGATGAGACCATGAAGTATGAATTATTTTTTCTGCCTTTTTTTTTTTTCAGTAGGTCATTGCAGTACTCTAAAATTCGATCGCATCTCATATTACCCTTGAGTTTACTTAAAAACAGATCTTGATGCTAAACAGAGCACAACTGCAGAAAATAATTTATGGAGGGATTTGCGTTTGTTTGTCTTCCTCCTACACTTTGTCCTAATTAAAGATGATTTTACTATTACTAAAAACCTTCACATAAACCTTATGTAACATTCTTGTAACCTATTTAGTACCTCAAACTCAGAGGGTTTTTTGCATTGATTTTTTATGTTTTTTATTTTTAAGGAACAGGTCTAGAATGAACAGATCAGGATATATGTATATCTCAGGTAATATTTTTGGTTTATCTTTTCATGTATACTATTATAAAAGACATTTGTCCAATAAATGGGCAACAAATTCATATATTTCAAATTTCAGTAACTCAATGAAAATTTATTTATATACCCATAAAGGGCTGTATGTTTCTTATTAATTTGATTTTTCAATGCTATTATTTGGATGTTAACTAGGAAAAGTATTTTAGGTTTTACTCTAAAAATAACCCCCCTAAAAAAAACTATGAACATGATTTAAAATCTCCATTTCATCTCTGCATGTAATTGCATAATAATCCCTTGTTTCTGTTTAAGCTATGAAAAGGGGCTTAAATTGTGAATGTTAAGGAAAAACATGCTGAAAACAGAGTGTGCATATTGGACTGAATTAAATATACTTTCACATCAATCACTTATCTGAAAAAGGATCTACTATTTTTCCAGTAATATGAACTATGTTTTTTTGTCAGAGACTGTTTAAAAATATGCTCCTTAGACAGAATCAGCACTTTTGCTGCACCATAAATTCCACCAATATGATTCTACAAGTAGTGTTGGAAATGCTACTTTTTGATTTCTTCATTTCCCCAGCTGCAGTCAACAAATATTTACAGAGTGGTATCACCATTAAATACAGTCGCATTGTCATGTCACTGGGATGTTTGCTTAGGAAAATCTTGTGTACTTTGGATCCATCACTCTTTATTTGTTTTTCACATAAGAGCAAGCACTCTCATGCCTTGATGTAATTTTTTTTTTCAACTGTCATTTGCAAGTGACTTCTTAATTCTACATCTAAATATGCAATCAATTATGGTTTCATTTTTTTAGTGATAACTTTATGTCCAGAAGTTGGAATCAGCACATCTATGTAATAAATGTTATAAGTCATAGGAAAAAACCCTATGAATCTGGATATCAGTAATCAGATATCAGTAATATTGGATAAACTTTAAGCACATCCAATCTTTCTAAATTTGGTAACTCCTGAAATTATAAAAATTGATTAAAAAAAAAAAAAAGAATTCTGCATGAATGAAATCCACCTTTGAAGTGAAGGAGGAGAAAGTAGTAGAAGTAGCCACATTATCAGCTTTTGACTTCAAGCTAAAGGAGAACCCAAGAGCAGAAAAGAGAAGACCTAAGCATAAATGAGACAACCACAAGGCATTCAGAAGCCAAGAACTGGCTGAGTAGGCAAGCAAAAAGTCAATTTTTAAAAATTTTGATAGAAGCTTTAAGTACTTGTTTGCTTTTTCATCTTGTTCTTTGTTTTTCTTTCCAAACTTCTGTTTCTGTCCTATTGGAAGACTGCTGTTCTTATACCCTGGCACTGAAAGAGAAGACATAAGATTATTATAGAATATTACATAGCTTTAAGGCTATGGGTTGAGTGACTCAAGACTAGAACTCCAATTGCAATTTTTCAAAGTCAAACACTGTTCCAACATGGATTTAAAAATAAATTTAAAATATATTAGTTCTTCTTGTACAAAAAACCCCCACCTCGATAGGTATTTTGCAGAACTTTAGACTCCTCCATAATCACTTACTAATAACATAAAATTTCTCTCCAAGTCAAATGAACTTGCTATCAATAGCATCAAATTACACAGGAAAAAAAATGCTTGTCACTTTCAATTGTTACAGGTAAAACACAGGATGATACAGTAGCTCTCACTGACTAAAAGATGACTTTTCTTCTACTTTTTAAAAAATTTTAGTAGTAGAGATACAGCTCATTATTTACATACTCCTGTTTTTTTAGTTATATGTGTTGAAATAGCCTTACAAACACAGGCCATGATGTAAAATTTGAACTTGTCTAATAAGCATTTTAGAGTCTAAATTAAAAGTTTATAACAGGAAACACTCTTTACTCCTCCACCTGCCCATAAATTGCTTGTTTATGTCAGTTCAACACATTTTGGCATGAATACTTGCTAACAATTTTTAAAACTGTTTAAAAGTAGTCGTTCTCACACTGCACAAAAACAAGGAGTGACAGAGGGAAAAAACAAGCCTTCTTGAATTTCTTCCATGAGCAAAAGCCCCTTGTAATGCATCACTGAATAAATGGAAGTAATATTTCAAACATTGCCTTCTTACTTTCTAGTATGTACTCACAAATTACTTTCTTCAAAAGACAAGATGGATGATAAAACAATTGCCTGTGTAGCAATGGCACAGATGACAAATGCCTGGCAAATGTGGAATATTTAATTCAACTTTTTCGTTATGTTTGATTTAGACACATCAGATTGTTTTTTGAATTTATCTTGTAATGTCTGACTAATTTTTGAATTTTATAATTTAATTTAATTTAATTTAATTTTAGTGTCCTCTAAGAACTGTTAAGGATGAACAGACATATTGTGCTATGGACATTCAAAAGATCACAAAATCTAGTCAGCTGTTTCCACTGTCAATCACTTATAATTGAAACACAGAGTTTCATAAAAGTCAGAATTTATGGCCATTCTTTTAAAGGAGGAAAAATAATGCTATGAAACCTTCTTAGATTAACAATAAAAATATGGAAATGTAGAGAAGGTAAAGAATTCAGGTCTAGCAAGCACCACAAAGTATTTGGCTGGTGCAGTAAACATCCTGAAATGATGTTAGTTACAGTCTACACAAATTACCTCATTTCTATTTTCATGCCTCTAATGGAAATTCAAGTGTAGAAATGTATTCCTATGTTGAGGTTGTTCAAGAGAAAATGACATAAGATCTGTATTCTGTCCTGTTGAAGAGACTGAAGAGGTCAAAGCTGTTAATTATTGTTGATAAACATTATTCTTGTATATCTCTTTTTTTTTTTTTTTTTTTTTTTTTTTTGGTTAAACTGGAGCTGCAATCACTAGACTATTGTCTATAAAAATGTCCACAATTCTTTCTACTTCAATTTTTAATGTTATTGCAGAATGTCTTAGGAGGACTAGGAATGAAATGAATAATAATTCTCTTATTAACAAGGGAGTTGAAAGTTTGTTTACAATTTGGAAAATGTCACCTTGCATAAAAAAATAAGATTCAATGCAGTACAAAACCCTTACAACCCAAGAAAAACCCCTCCGAAGAGGCAAACAAAATCAAATTAAAACAATGCAATATGCCATGTGCTTTTCATGTCTGTTATGCATTTCTAGACATAAGAAAGATTGGGTTTTCCCTTCCAGCAGTTTTTTAATTAGCCTTAGAAAATTCTGTAAAATCAAGTGGAAAATATAGCATATATACATTTTCTCTGAAATAATCCTAATCACTAATTTGCAAAACATAATTGTATCCCAAAAGACCTAAAACTTTCTATGTCCTCCCACATAATGGAACATTGTTGGCTTTAATTAAAAATGTTTTTTCTTGTCTTGATGAGAAATTATGAGAACGATGCAAAAGGATTGTTAATGATGGATTTTATTTTAGTTCTCTACAGCAATTTCTTTGAGTAGTTTTGCCTCAAGATTTTTGCATGAAATCCAATTTGCTCATCTATTAAGGTCCCATGTATGGAGTCAAGGTTGAGCACGTAAATTGTCAATTCTTTTAGATCTGTTTAGAAATTAAATATTTTACATTTCACCTGCATAAACTATTGACCAACAGTATAAAATAACAATCATTTCACCCACAGAACAACACAAAGTGTAGCAGAAGTATTTTGTTTGCAAATTTATGAGAGTTACTGAAGAAACCTATTAGAAGACTTTAGTTTCTTAAGATGGCTGTTTGTAGCTTTTGTGATTTTTTTTTAATTCACCTGAACCTCTGAATCTGCAATTTTTCCCTCTTTATTTATATCTGGCAATATAATTAGGTGCTCAAGACAAACAAGATACAACTACACTTGCTTTTTCAGACTATTTAAAAACACATAAACTGTCTCATTGAGTCAACTCCCCTTGCTGCAATCCCCTTAGTTAAAAAGTTCCAAATTTGGCATTAAAGTGACAGGTTAAGCAGTGCCATTTTTAGATTTCACTATTTTCTAATGCTTTATGTGACATATTAGGAACTTACTGGGAAAGAAGAAATTATATCAGGCTGCCTTGAAATCCTTTCTTTTAATGATACTTAAAGGTCCTACTGTTTCAGATGAAACACTTGTCAAGGAAGTTTGCTGCCGTTAGCAATGTTTCAGAACTCTTTTCCTGCTGTCATTGATAGAAGCATGGTTCTACAAAGCCCAGGTAATAAACATTTTAAAATATTTAAAATATCAATGCTTCCTGTTTATGTTAGCAATCATAGATGGATTATACTTGAGAAGTAACAGTTCAAGATTTTACACAAAAAATGGGGTTTATCCTTGGTAGCAGTGATGAGGCTTTCAGGCTTTCTAATCTGTAATTAAAAAAAAGTTTTTAAAAGCACAGCCCTCAAAAACTGCAGCCTGTATGTATGCATAAGGGAAGAAAGCTAGCTGTCCTGGGTTTCAGTGCAGGATGTGCACAAAGTATTTATTCTATCATCATCTTCATGAGCTGTTGGAACCAGGTGGGGCAGTGTCTTCCCAGGCCCCCTTCCTTTGGGGTGTCTTCTGCTAATGGCCCATTAACACCTGGTCCATGACTCACAGGTAGTTATCTCTATAACTCCTCCAGGAGTTATCTCTGTTTAATGGGCCATCAAGGACCCACTTCACGACTCATCATCCCATCTTGAGATGCTCTGCCCAGGGGGAGGAGCCAAGCATTCTCACCTGGATATAAGCTGGGATTTGGGACAATACAAGCAGACCTTACCCACTGGATTCCCAGAAGACCAGAGCTACCAGACCTTTCTACAGGATCACTGCTTCAGGAAGAGCACCTCACCTGGACTGCTTCCACCATCCTGCTCAGGTTGTATTCTGACTCTGTCAGTGGTCCTTTGTGTTATTGCATTTATTTTATTTTACTTTTTTTTTTTTTTCTTTCTTCCAATTAAATTGTATTTCTGACTTGGAGTCTCTCACTGGTTTTGCCTTCAAACCACTACACTGGGTCACTGCCTTTAATGGGAGGCTTTTAGTTTTAAACTGGTTCACAGCACATTATGTTTTAATAAAATGGTTTATTTCCATTTTATTTTGTATAATGAAGTGTTACCTGCACTTTGAAAAGTAGCTTCATAATGCTGAGTAATTTTCTTCTTAGAAAGTGAAATTGCAACATGAGGGCTCCTTTATTTGTTGTGAAAATAAATGGTGTTCTTAAAATGTAGAAATTGTCAGTTTAAATGCCAGTGTAATGTTTTTATGCCAAATATTGAAGGTGTTTTTATCTTGGGATATAAAAGTTTCTATGTGCATATTTTTAGTGGTGTTTTTGCCTTTTTTTTTTTAATTTTTCCTCTTATTTTGTGTTTTACAATCTCTTCTCTATGTAAATGTCTTTGCCTTTATTCTTTAGAAGACCTTTTAGATCAAAGAGCTAATGACTTTTGCTCACAAGGCTTTAAGTCTGTATTATTTTGCTATGCAGCACTTTGATGTCAGCTTCTCTCTTACCATTCCACATCAATGACAGGTATAGACGAGGATGTATTTTTCACTCGCCCAAAACATGTTGTGAGATACAAAAATTGGCTTTTCCCCTTAAAACTTCCAGTTAAGCTCTCAAAGAATGAACTGCTTTGCTCAGTCAGGAATAAGTAATGTCTCTGATTGATAGTAAAAGCTCCCTTAGTGACTTTTGGGAAAGGCCATAAGAACTGATATTTAGAGACTACTTGCTTGGACTTGAAGATAAACTGTTTGCTGTGCCACATTAAAGCCTCAACCAGCTGGAATAAGCACAATTTATTCTTCTAAGCTCAAATAACAGTTGTAATGGTAGTATTTTAGAGACGGGACTACTGCTTGCCAACATATGGATCTTTGAAATTATTTTTTTTTAGGTAAGATGGGTGGTATTTCTTTTAATTTTACAGTATGCTAAACTTAAGAAAAAACCTTAGCAAAACCAAAACAAAATCACTCCCCCCAACCTACCAAACAACCCAAATATCTTAAACGACCAATAAATTAGTCTTCTGTATGAGAGGTGCTAATTTAAGGAAGATTTTATACATTACAGTAGCCTGCTAAAACTATCTTCGCTTGAAAGTAGTACTAACAATACCTCTTAAGTTTAATTAAAATATTTCTTCAATATAGCATAGTTGTAACTCAATTTCCATGACTGTGAAATGTTTGGGCGTTTTTTTCTGCAAGTTGTGGCATTTCTATTGAAGTTTATTGTGTAGAATCAGCTCATAGCAAGAAGGGAGAAGAGATAGCTGCAATAATACTTGTAAACCTTATTCCCAGGAGTCTGCAGTGAACAGAATGCTTCCACAACTACTTCAGTGTTCTTTACTCATTGACGAAACCACAGAATTCAATACATTAATTTTCAGAACCTGTATTGAGCTTGGTATATGCCTATAGAACTATCAGTGGGCGAAGGGCAGAAAAAGAAAACACTAGACTGGAAAACTTACAATGTTGGTTAATCTTTTAGATTTCTTGCTCTATTTTGGAGTGGTGAGAGTTAGGGAAGAAATATTTGTCAGATTTGAAGGAGTAATGTGCCTATAATAAGAGCTATAATTTGATATAAATTTAATTATAGCCTACATTTTGGAAAGGAACAAATCTGAATAGTAGGTTGAGTTGTTGGGTATTTCACAAATATTGCACTTCCCCAGTCACAGAAATATGAACATCTCTGCATGTTTTATACAGCAGTTCAATCACTGAAAATAATGTTGTGCTTTCCTTGTACACCCTTTAGGTGTAGTCAAAACTTAAAACCGTTGAGGTCTGTAGGAAAAGGAATGCCACTATTGGAAATGAATGAAGAATTAAAAACAAAAAACTCAAAGATAAATTCACCTGTGGCATACTATTTCTAGTACAAGTGCATAAATCTTACAGTATGGTTATTAATTACATGATAGAGTGTTATAATGCTACACTGATATAAATGTAGATTTCTTATGTTTGAAAATAATAAATCAAAGGCCTCCATTTGTATAAAAAACAAATACAAAAATTCATTTGTACAAAAAACTATTCGGCCTAGAGTCAAAGCAGTTGAAAAGATCTATTATTACTTCCATATACTTTTTCTGTTATTCGCTGTGTCCCATTGAATTTGATTTCAGGCAGCTCAGCAGCTTTCAAAATCAGTCTCGCAAAACAATTCTAAGTGTAGCAATAACCATGATGCTACCTTTGAGTCCACGATTATTTCCTCTAGAATCCACGAAAATCTCTGCTTCTTTACTTTGCAAGTCTTCTCATATATAATAACCTGACTATTAAAAAACTTGAGAAATTTATACTCTAAATGTGAGTTTAATCTCCTAGAAATCAGTGGAGTCACTCCCATTACAGATGGTTGCTAATAGTCACCCTGCAAGACTGACTTTGGACATGAAAAAAGTTCAGAAATTTCAGCTCTGTTACAAAAATCTAGGCTTTTTCTGCAACTTGAACAAATGTTTTTGAAACAGAAGTGAAAGCATGTAGTGACAGGAGAAAAAGGAATATATTTAAACTGAAAGTGAGTATGTTTAGTTCAGATATCAGGAGGAAATGTACTCTGAGGGTGGTGAGACGCAGGCTGCCCATAGCAGCTGTGGATGCCTCATCCCTGAATATGTTCAAGATTGGGTTGGATGAAACTTTAAGCAACCCGGTCTATGGCAGGAGGGTTGGAACCCTTAAGGATTTTTCAGGTCCCTTCTAACCCAAACCATTCCATTATTTTATGATTCTATAATAAATTGTTGAAACATGATTTGCATCTGACTTTGTGGATTAAAGAAAATGGTCTTAACATTAGTGGTAGTGCACAGAGAAACAAGAAATATGGTTACCTTTTATATTAAATGTGAGTTTTATATCAAATGTGACACTCTTATTTGGGATAATTTCCCATGTGTAGATATTGATTGTGCCAACAGTAAAATTTCTTCAGATATTATGAATCACTTTCGACACTTTTAAACAGGCATAAAATTGTGTTACATTTCTCAAATGTTAAACATCAATTAGTTCCATGTACTCAATCCCCCTGAAGTAATTATACCTGTATATAAAAAAACCAACCCTTGCACAACAATCAAGGGCTGTGCATATTCTACAGTCCAAAGAATAATTGTTTTGCATGGCAGTGATAGGAAATGTTAAGTGATTCTGAGTTCACTATCCTTGCTGTTGTCATTCTTTTTTCCTTTATTTTTTTTTTTAAGTACTTATATGGAGGGCAAGAAAATAACCAAGTGATATACACAGAGACAAAAAGAACGTTGACAGTTTTGGTCTCAGTAGTTAAAAATAAATCAATAAATGCGGTTTTCTATGAATATTATTCTGGGACACTCAGGTTTACTGTGTTGGGTTTGCATGGTAATTTTTGGGTAGCAGAGGGGGGCTACATGGGGGCTTTTGTGAGAAGCTGCCAGAAGCTTCCATTAAGTCTGCAGGAGCCAGTGCTGTACAGCTCCAATATGGATCCAACTCTGTTAGTGTTTATCTGTCTCATATATCTGGGATTTGTATGTCTATCTGTGACTTATCAGTTGTTCCATGCCTTGCCTCTGGTTTCTATACTCATAACTGAGATATTGTCCTCCTGATACATGTGCACCTTTACATTCCCCACAGTCCTTACAGTTAAAATATACAGATATTTTAGTGGTCAGAAGTGGAAAATCCACAGTGAGGTAATGAAGTAAAATATAATAGGAGTTGCAAAAAAAAAAAAAAAAAAAAGAATTAAGCCTGGGTTGCTTGAATAGTGTTCCCACTTCTAAGCCATCCTTAATGATGTTATTCCCTTCCCAGTGGTGCTAATTGAAGATGAAACTGTGTAACTTTTGTGGGTTGTAGTCTCAATTTCCATATCTCAACAGTCTCAGAAAGCTCAAGGATTAACTTTTTGTATGACAATTCATGAAACCAATTAAATGATACGCTAATGGTTTTTACCTTCCCTGACCCTTAACTCTGTATTAACAGTACCTATTTATTTCCCTATCTTACCTACTTCAGGGATCCATCTAACAATTTATTAGAAAGGCACTTCCTTCAGATGTCATAATACCGCTTGTGGTAACTGCTGTGCCAGTATTTCATTACAGATTATAATGTTGTACTTCAACATTGAATGCCTTGGAATTTCCAGCATTTTAATGAGGATAATTGGACAGTCTAGTAGTCTTATCTTTTAGCATCTTAGGAAAAGTAATAAGCTCCAAAAGAAAGCTGGGGGAACTCAGGTGCAACGTAGTGGTGTTCTAGTACATTAATTATAGTATACCTCCAGAAGACCTTCAACTAGCTCACTATTACTGGCACTGTAGCTTTTTAACAGCAGATCCATCTATTTATTTGAATAACAAGAGCTTAGAGTTATAATAAACCAAATTTATAAAGAAATAAAAAATATAAAAAAATAAACAATAAACCAAAATTATAAAGAAAACAATATATATGGAATTTTAGAAGGAATAAAATTATTTTCTTCCAGGGCACAAACCAGCATCTATTGAAAGCTGGAATAAAACTTTCCCTGGGGAGAAGTTATCTCATAACTGCCTATTGCTTTTCTTCACCTGATATTGCTGCATACTTCTAAAGTGGTGAGCCCAGGATACCTGATGTATGCTAATATCCCCAGATTGTTGCCCAAGGCAGCCTTTAGACTCTTCCACATTATTGCTTTGTCGCAAAAGACAGGCAGTGATCAGGCTAGTTTATGATTATGGAAATGACCATTCCAATAAGTAGAAGTTAAGTGCAAAATAGGCTTTTTTTTTTTTTTTTTTTTTTTTTTTTAAGAAGGAATTATGAGAATGACTATAGGGAAAAGAACTAATGAAGGTCTAGATCTGCCGCAGAAGTCAAAACACTGCCTAAGGAGACCGTCAACTGTTTTCTTTCTTTTTTATTCCTTTTGCAAATGTGGGGGGAACCCTGTTCATCTTTGTTACAAAGAGTGTTTAGAGCATTTTCTTTAGATGCACATCACCCTTAAGATTATTTTTCATAAGCTCCTTGTCCTATCAGATGCAATAAACTAGTCTTATGTTTCCTCTCATTGTTTTGTAGCATTAAGCCTCTAGTTTTTGTATGTAGTTAATCCTCTGCAAATTGGGTTTTTTGATCATTGCTCCCAGTATGGAGTTTCTTGCCTAGTGGGGAATTGTGTGTGGGCAGGTAAGTACACTGAAAAAGAGCCTTTTTGTCATTGAGTGGCTTTTCATCACTAATTTTTCCTTGTATAATGATATGCTTCTCTATGATTTTAATTTGAATACTCTCAAAGGCAGAAAGTCTCTTTACTGAATATCACTTCATGGTGTTTTGTGTAAGAAATAGTAATTAAAAATTATCTGCTGTCAAATTTTGGTACAAATTGAATACTAATAGAAACCCCATTTTCCTTTGTGATTTTTTTCTTCATTTTCCTTATTCACACTTCTTTCATCCTCTATGGGTCTTGAATAAAACTCTGAGTACTTATTGCCTTAGCAGACCACAATTCACCAAATAAAAAGATTTAAAAAATATTTCTGGAAACAAATGAAAAGACTCTTTCTTTAATACCACAGTATTTTAAGAATCTGAAATGAAGAATGATATGTTATTCTATTTTTTTTAAAGGAAACATTACAGAAGCATAAAACACTGGCCAAACACCAGGTGCCCATGAGAGTCACTCACTCACCCTCCCCTGCCACAGCTGAGCAGACGAGAGGGGAAAAAAATAAGAGTGATTTCTGAGTAAAGAAGTTATCTGCAGTTGCTGTAGTTCATTGAAATTATTGCATCAATAAAAGTCCGTTCACTGTCTTTCAGTGTCACGACTTGGGTATTTATGCTTTTGACAGCAGAGGAACACAAACCTGTTTCAAGTATTATCATTAGTGGTAGAACACTGAAAATTTTCTGGGATTCAGTAACAAAGTTAATCTATGAGAAGTCCCACAGGCATCAAAAAGTGAAATAGACTGTTATTTCAAGGATAAAAACTGATATTGTGCTGAACAGGGTGCTGGCAACTGTGAGCAAACAAGGAAGAAAAGGAAGGAAATGGGAAAGGGGATGAAAACTATTCAGTTTGTAGTGTTGAAAAAGGAAAAGTATGTGAGAACAAAGCTGTGAACTGGAATTTGACAACATGTGGCTTGAAAAATGTAGATTTGTTTCAGAAATGGTGATACATTATTAATGACAGAATAAGTGTCAGAATAGGAGAATAGATGTAAAAAAATACTGTGAATCTGGAAAGTAGGGACTGGGCTAATCCAAAGAAAGATGTTCAATAGAGAACACCATGAAAGAATAAAACCCCCCTATCTTTACTGAAATACCTGCAGATATAGTTCATAAAAATTCGGAGGTAACTAAATGCATATAGCTCCATCAGTTTTTGATTTGAATGAAATGTCAGGAAACTGAAAGATGTTTATATGGAGTAGCTGGGAAGAGGAATGTTGTGCCCTTCCTGCTTTTTTATTGCTGTCAGGGCACACCTTTCAGTTTCAGGTTTCTGGCAGTCTACTGTTAACAAGCCCCCTTCAAGTTTGTCTTCCTCATGGATTCCATAAACTCAAAAGATTTTCCTGAATGGCCTAACCCTGTCAAACTAAATTTTTTTTGGCTTAACTAACAGATAGTATGCTGATAGTGTGGGAAAAAAACCAACCAACCAAACAAACAAAAAACCTGCAGCAGACCAAACCACAAGATTAAATGTTATTTACATTTTAGCTTACATCACACTTTCCAGCAAACTAAGAATTTACACATTTTTAGACTCAGTAATTCTTTTGACTGTGCTTATCTGGACCTCCAAGTGCCTTTTGTATTGGACGTCAAAGGCTGTCTGCCAGAGCCTATCAAACATAGCTTTTCCTCTTTCTCTTGTTTTGGGAATTCTGTTTCATGAGAATACATTTATTTTCTAATGGCAAACATTTATGTACTCCTTTCAATATGACAAGATAAAACAAAGAGAAGGTATAGAGTTTGTTAGCACTAGAACTGTGCATATTTACTTTCCATATTGCAAATTTGTGCAAGAGTAGGGTACTGTAGCCTCTGCTGCTCTGTTGGAGCTGAATCAATGTGTGGCACTTCACACCTTTTAGACATAGTTTATTTACACAGTGGAGGTAACTAATTTAAAAGTCTCAGATCCCTTCCAATGAAAGGAAAAAATCTGTGTACTGCATTAATTAAAGGGAAATAGCACTACAGTGCTTTAGTTACAGTCGAGGAGTTGGTCGTAACCTGTTGGTTTAAATTTCAACGGACTTTGTTGTAAATTATGGAGTGTTTTTTACTCATTTTTTTTAAATGTCTCAAAACCAGCCAAAAACTTCCTGTTCTGCCCTGAGTACAGCAGAGAGTGTGTCTCCACTTCCCATGGGAGGAGTAAAAGACAGCAGATTAATGTAATGTGCTTAATGTAATGTGCTTTATCACAGTGATGTAGGGAAGCAGTGAGAACTTTTTTTGTATCTGTGTGTGCAGCTCTTCCTCATTATAGCAAACTTGAAAAAATTTCTTCTGTCTACTTTCGATTTTCCCTTTTTCACTCTTGTGTTGCTTTTCATTCTTACATCCCACTCACCTTTAAAACAAATACAAATGAAAGAAAGGAGAGGGAAATGTGCAAAAATGGCAACTGTCATGTTTTAATTCAGAGGCGGTGACAGCTCCATGCAATATTCTTCTTGTGTAAACAATTTCTGTTTGTGATAATGTCCTTGCTGACAACAACTCAGGAGGAATTTTTTGTTATTTATTTTGTTTTGCTTTAAAGTGTTCTTTGAAGTCCTGTCTATGATGGATGTTCTGGGAAGGTGGCTGTACTGTAGTTTTTTATCAATATCAATTTAAATAAAATTATGAAATTATAACAATGTTGATATTTATGCAGATTGAGTATCTTTGTTTTGTTATTTTTGAAAGTGATGTAGCACAATAAATCAGAACTTCAGTAGCAGTATAGGAGGCTTGTTTCCTTCTATGTCAGAATTAAAATAATAATCTATTTCATTGGAAGAAAAACTGTTATGGGTAAGGATTGTATCCTGCTAAGGAAAGTTTATTAAGTATTCTAAGGCTGATTTTCCTGAACAGAGTTTGTGTAATCTCTCTTAACATAGATGGAAATCTTTGCCATCTGTATTAATGGAAGACCTTATTCCTAAAGCAGGTAATTTATGTGCACTTTTTGATTCCTTTTCTTCTTCTGTTACATTTAGAGGCAAATCAGCCTGAACCATAATTTTAAAAATTGTTTGATAGAATTCCCCGCAGTAATGCTAGAGAAAGAAAAGTACAGAGTAGATTTTTATCTTTAAGCAATTTAAATAATCATAGGATTGTAGAAAATTAAGGGCTGGAAGGAATTTTAAAGATCATCAGCCCTCACCCCCCTGCCATTTCCCTCTAGACTGTGTTGCTCGAGACCTTATCCATCCTGGCTTTGAACACTGCCAGGGATAGGCCATCCACATCTTCCTGGGCAAGCTTTTCCAGGGTCTCACCACCCTCACAGGACTGTTTTTCCTAACAATCAGCCTAAATTTCCCTTCTGTAGAAAATTTTTATTCATTGTTCCTTGTCTGGTCACTACATTTCCTGATTGAGGGTCCCTCTCTGGCTTCCCAGATACTGGAGGTGTGTCAAACAGTCTCCATGTCACCTTCCCTTCTCCAGGATGAACAGCCCCAAATTTTTCAGCCTGTCCTCTTATCAGCTGGTGCTCCAGTCTCCTTATCAACTTTTTGGCCTCCTCTGGACTTGTTCCAACAGCTCCATGCCCTTATGTTGAGGACAGCAGAACTGTAGGCAGCACTCCAGGTGGCATCTCAGCCACATTTTTATCCACTGAGTTATCCATCCATTAAATCCATGTGTCTCCAATTTAGAGACACTAACATTCAACTTTGGATGTATTCTACTTTAGTAAAACCATTGCTTTATGACTTTTGCTCATTATTTTAATAAATGTTAGCTTCATACTTGGAAAAATAATAAAAGAAAATTGTTCAGCATTGACTTCGTACAGGTCCAAAACTCTGCTATTATTCTGTGGAAGACTTAGGAAAATGGAATACAAGAATAATAGGGAAAGAAAAAAAAAAAAGAGGAGAAAATCCTAGCAGGAGTGAGGCTGGTGGAGAATGAGACTGGTGTTCAGATAGTGTGAACAAACTTGATGATAATACACTTCTCAAAGATAAAAGATTGTTTTGTTGAGGTGACTTGCTGTAGAATTTTTGCAATTATTTTTTGCCACCCTCCTCAAAATGAACGATGCTTGTGGATTTTAAAGCCAGCGGACTTCAAGTTGAACTCTTCTCAGAATACACATTCTATGATACAGTGGCCATAGGTCATGAAAATATCTTTAAAAATTCATGGTGAGCCTAAAAGAAAGTATTCCTTTCAAAAAGGAATGATAGACCTCAAAGACATTTAAAGAAGATGGGGTGTTAAAGAGTTGGCAGGAGAGGAGACATGGTAGAATTGTGAATAGAAGCTGAAAATCAATGCAGTTAAAAACAAATATGGTGATTATATTCAGTGATTATATTCAGTGATTTACTTGAAATCAGTGTATGTTTAGGGAGAACACGGTTTTGTCTTCCTATCTTGTGCATGTAGCAGTTTTTTGTGAATTTGTAGAAAACTAATATAGCTCAGGATGAGTAAGAAAACTGCCTAAAAGAATCCTACTTAGTCATTCTAGGCTGGATTTCAAATCAGGTCCAAAGCTGAATTCTTGGAAATACTGATATATGCAACACATCCCATTTTGCTAAGACATTAAACCAGCTCTCCTAGGCACCTGATATTTTAAAACATCATAACAGGCCTTTCCTTCTTATGGACCAGGTAATTTTAGTCTCTTCTCATTCCTTTTCAGTGCTATTTTTACCCTAGTGAAAATCTCTGGCTCCTAAGAAAACCAATACCAACTGGAGGCAGAGTACATTAGAATGAATCCCGTTAAATATAACCTCGGGTTGTGCACTTAAAAGGGATGGATTTTCCAACCCATCATTAAGGCACACTGTGACTTAGATCAACATAATAAGTAGCAGTGCCTGAGGCTGTGTCTACCCTAATACAACAGCCTTGGTCTAAACTTCCTCCAAGTGTACTCATTGAATCTGGCAACTAAAGGAGTATATGTATCAATATTCACTTTTTTTTTTTTTTTTTTTTTTTTTTTTTTTTTTTTTTCTTTCTTTTTTTGTTTAATGCAAACTAAAGCTAGGTAGGTGATGATTCAAATTAAATCACTATGTATGTATCTGAGAAAAAGTGAATAACTGCTTGCCTGTGCAAATGTGCTTTCTAATGCTGGCAGGTGTTCATTTTGGGGTTCATCATGGTGCATTATTAAAATTATTTGGTGTCTCATTATATAAAACCAGCTTGTATTAAATAGGTGTATATATGCCCACGTGCTTGTACATGCACATAATCATTCTGAAAGTGCTGGAAAAATAATGTGGGATTTGATGCAGAGCTAGTTTAACTCAGTCCAGCTCAGAGCTTACACTGTCTGGAATAAATGAAGAATAAATAATTCCAGTATAACGTTTCTGGTAAGATAGTTAAGTGCAATTAAAATAAGAAAACTGGTGGTATTTAAACTATTTGTTAAATCAGTATAATAAAATAGTTCCATTAATTACCAGCAGAGGTAAAATGTGAGGTATGACTATGGACTGCAAGAGGCACACAGTCTGTCTAAATTAGTATTTATTTCTGTTTCTCATAGAGCAATGTAAAGTGAGTTGTCCCTTTGCTGAATTGAGGAAGTGAATAAAAACTCAAAAATTCCACTATCCTGACTTTCTGTAAATGTTAACATCATTTTTGTCAAATCTATTGCATTTATATTTGTTCATTCAGGGTGAAATTTGCCGGCCTTGTAACCTTTGCTTTTGAAGACTTTAAGGAAAAAGCCTTCTAAGCTTTTCAACGGATGTGTTCTGTTATTGTCTGGTCTGTTCAGATGTTGCCATCCCTTGAATTGTTTACTTCAGTAAACAATTACATCTCCTGAAGCTATATTGCTCTGAAGATCTGACTTCCCCAGGTCTTAATGGCAGCCCTAATCACAGAAAATAGGTATTCAGATTCTTAAAGCCACTTATTTGCTTGAATAGTTAATTGCCTTTCATATAAATAGAAGTATAAATAATTCTTTTGTGTTTTTTGCAATTGTATCAATTAAATCAATTTCCAGTACAATAATTTAGAAGTAAAATAAGTAGGCCATTAAAATGTGAAGAGTTTATTATTATATGACAGATTTATGTCTACATATTTATTCAATCAATTATGATTCTCATAATATTAATTCTATATCTCATTTATCCAAGAGATTTCTGAAGTGTGTCTGTAAACATATGTACACGCTTATATGTGCACACATTACATGCCACCAGAAGGGACTGCGTGAGGTATAGTTTGAGTTAGGATATGTAGGAAATATTTTAAGAAAGGACCATTTAATTTTGTTTATCAAGGAAGCAAAACCATGCAGAGCACCCAGAAAGTGAAACTGTATCTTTTTTTGGATTGAGTTTTATTGACTCTATTCACTTAACTGAAAGAAAATGTGGTCAAGCATTTTATAGTATGAGAAGAAACAAAACTTTTGTAAGACTCTCACAGAGATGTAATAAGAGCTGACAGATTGCATTAATGTGTATTTCCACACTGAGAATACTCTTTTAATTAGCATATAAAGAAATTAGGATAGTGCCAAAATTGGTATGATGCATGGTGAAGAATTAAGTTATTAAAGATAAGTACTGTTTATCTGATATCAAATAATTCAACTGAGATATGAACTTATCCTCACAAAATGAGATATATAGGGGGAATGAAAAATGGCCTAAGTTGCAAAGAAATATATTAATGAGGATTTATCCAAACTGTGCCAATTCTTTGATAAAGTTATGGATAAAGAAAAGCCTAGTATGGCATTTACCTTGACAAAATGTGTTGCCAAGATTTGATAAGAAAATATGTTGGCTTTATTTAAGCCTGGTAAAATGGTCAGCAATACAGGCTGTCAGAAAGTTTCCAGGTACCCTCACACCTTTGTATTTCCTATGTCTTTTTGCTTGTTGCCTTTAACTGTTCAGCAGAGATCACATCTGATGCAATACTGATGTGATGAACAGTTAAATTGCTGATTTGATTTAATATGCATTTATCATGACTTTTACTGTTCTTAGTTAGGTAAACTATTTCTACTCCTTGACCAAGGACCTGCTCCTGCAGTTGAATCTTCTTAGAAACTCTGGTAAATATTTTTTTTCTCCTCTTTTACACTGTCTGTGTAAAATAAACTTTATATTCTTTATTTCTTAGAGTTTATACCAGATTAAGAAAGGATGCATTAACAAAACTCTTAGATCCCTTAGGGATAAATAGAAGTAGCAATCTTGTGGCAAAACATCTGGCAGAACTTCCATTGCCTTTCCCTGAGCTGCAGCACTTCTTCATATTCTGTTCATCAACAGCTGTTCAAGCCATGTATGTACTCAGTTTTATGTAAATGTAGCAAAATAGCCACTTTAAAAATTTTATCCAATTCTTTAAGTTTGTTTCTGTAAATTATTGGAATTCCACACTTTCTGTCTGGGAAACCAAATGAGTCTTTTTCTTACATTTCCATAGAGAGGGTACTTCTAATTTAGTTGATTTTTTTATTTGCACGTTGAGCCCTGTCATAAATTCCAAATGTCTTATTTAAATAATAAGTAGGTAAAATTTTTCAGGAATGCGGAAAAGGAACATAAGTTTGATCAGTCTTCTGCATTTCAAGTAGTAACTCCTGCTATCCACACTTCTGTGAACACATTTTCTTTTCAGTAAGCCTTACCCAACATTTTTTTCACTTCAGATTTTTTGAGAACAAGTGTCACCTTGGTAGGATATGTGCTTAGTTTTTGTCTTGTAGATGTGCTACTAAAGGAATGGAACCAAATTTCTGTTGAAAGAAAAGCTTTTTCTTTTGTGGCTTTATGATAGCATTTTAAATGTATTTGTCAAGTATTTTAAGGCTTTAAGGTTGTTCAGCTGATATGCCCATAAGTGCTTTAATAGAAAAGTTTTCTGATCAATCTTGCTCGTGCTTTGTTCTCTTAAACTGCAATGTTGAGCCACACACAATTGCCATAAAATCCCAAGGATTGTATTTTCTTCTCTTTTCCTGGTTTGCTCTTGTCTTATCAGCCTCATACAAATGTTGAAAGCAGACAAATACCATCTTTCTCTCAGGCATCAAAAAGTCCTTAATTTTACATGGAAGGCCCTAAATAACCTAGGAGAGGACTTTTGGCAGAGAAAAAAAATGTTTTGAAGTTCTGAAATTCCTTTCTTCAGAAGTTTAGACATTACTTTTTTGTAGTTTGAACAAGACTTGGAAAAAATTTGGCTAAAAATCCCAGGAAAGTTTCCAGTTGTTTTATAAGTTCTACTGTAGATTTTTTTTTTTTTTTTTTTTTTTTTTTTTGGTAATAACTTGCACTCTTGATGCATTTGTCACTATGTTGTCTCTAGTGATTACACTGTCAATATAGTCTATCTTAATTTTCAGCTAGTTTATGGAATTATAAAGATTTAATCTGTCATTTCTAAGTATCTGTCAGATTTTCAGTGGTAGTATCACCTATTAGGTCAGTAATGTAATCTCTCAATACTTAGTCTCTCTATATATTGTACTGTAATTGTGCATTGTGTGACTTAAATTCTTTTTGTGGTTCTCCTCATCTTGCTTCTTGCACCACAAAATGTGTTTTGGCTGTGTTCTGTCCTTGAGTTCCTTTCCTCAAACTATTGCTGTTGTAATCCTTCCTATTGTTGCACTTGCAAGTGCAAAATGTTTTCCTGAGGAATCATTTACCATAGATTTTCTCTATTTTTCACAGTAGGTCAGACCTCTCAGATTCTGAACACCTTAATAGGTGATGCAGGATCTTATTGCTGGGTCACATCCCTAAAGTGTGCAAAATAAAAACCAGTTTTATAGAGATAAATGTAGAGTTTTATTGAGATAAATAAGCAATGAGAATAAAAGTCACATGCTTAAAATAAAAGAAGTTACTAATGTCAGTAATATTGGTGGTGGTTTTCATAGAAACTAATCTGGAGCAGAGACTTCATTGCTAATGACAAGCCCATGACTGCTACAGGTGAAAACACAATTACTTCTACAAGTAGCCTTCAATTTAACTTACAATGTAAACAAAGTAAACTATTGGGAACAGGGAATGAAAGAGTAATTTAGAATTGATCTTGCAATGTAGCTTCAAAGTATATTTGTTAAAATTTTTTAGCGTGTAAGTACTTAATCTCAGCCACAAAAACAATTGACATGAAAAATTTTCCTTCTGGGATTCTTGTCAGTCATGAAATGTTTATTTTGCAGTGTTCAGAAAAGCTTTTTGCAGTACATGAGTGTTTTTTTCCATCTGTAGCGAGTCATGATTTGGCAGAAACAGGAGTCTCTTCAATTTCAAAGTAATAATAAAAACAGAAATTCAAATAGCATCTTCCAGGAGCTCTCTTCTTGCATTCCTTCGAAAGTGACTTTTCTCCCAGTATCTATTCAGTACTCTAAAGCTTTAAGGGAATTATTTTGTGCTCTAATCCAGCAAACAGTTTATTAATTGATCATGAGACTAATTTACTGGTATTTATAACTCTGCTCTGGTAAATGTCATACACTAAGCAAACAATTTGAGGAAGGCGAATAGCCTGATGTTTTGTACCTTTTTCCTGGTATTTCCTGTGGTTCCTGATACTTTCAGTGATATGCTTTGTTTAATAAGCCTTTCTGTCCATATTTACTCTTAGATGCAATATTTTGCTCAGTAGCAGGTCTTTAGTTTAATTTGTAAAGTTAAATTTTTGACATGAAAGAAATAAAATTTTATGCTAAATTCAGTACTATATATTATTAGCACTGGGGCATCAACTTCGAACAGTCTTCTAATTACAATATATGGTATACAGATGACAACATATTCCTATCCTTGTTCCAATCCATTATTCATTTTAACTTGACATTTAATGTTAGCTGCCTATCTTACCACCAATAACCCACCTGAACCTCTACTCATGGATCCAATTACTGAAAAGATTGGAGCTCTTGCCTGAATCTCCTTCTTTTTAAGGAAAGTAGACACATGTCACTTTCACAGGATACATCAGAAATACCAAAGCCTTTCAGAAACTCACATACCTGCATATACTCTAAATGTGTTTCCTTGCAGTACGGCCTTGGGGGCAAAAACCAGGTAATTAACCTCACTTTTTTTAGTAGGAAAAATGGTGAATAAGTAAAAAACGCATTTAAATTTAAAATCATAATTCTCTTTTTATTAACTGAAGTACACGTAGGGCCACTGTAGGTAATCTGCTACTGGGACTGTCAAAGTAGAGTTTTGGATATACTTGTGTTTATTTACTAGAAGTCATCAGGATTGTCTGTTTTTCATCCTCCATGTGCTTTCTAAATGTTATTGGAAAATTGCTTCCTTACATTGCATATAATAAAATGAGTAATTGTATTATTGTCTGATTGTCCAATTATTGTCTAATTAATTAATTTGTTAATAAGTAAGTAAATGTGTTCTTTATTAATTAATAATTTTATTGTGTAATTAATAATTAAATTATCTATAATTAAAATCCCATTTTTTCTGAGCCAGTACTCTCAGTCCTTCAGATACCTGAATGCCTGAATGAGGAAATGAAGTGACTTCATTCCGCAACAGATCTGAACAATTGTTCCAATCTGATGGAATTCCACATCATGTTTTTTTTTTTTCCCCTACCCTGACCGTAAGTGTCTGGTCACTGTTATATCTCTGTGGATATGCAGTAGACTATTTTTCACTGCTTTTCCTAGTCAAGACTTTTCCTCAGCATCATCAAATGACTGGCTCACTTGAAAAACTATCAGTAGAAGCAGCAGGATACACTAAATATTTTAGATTTTTTTTTTTTTTTTTCATTTTGGCTGATTTTCCGTTAGTTAATTGTAGTCTTTTTCTCTTACAAATAAATGATATTTTCATAAAAAAAAGTTTCTGTGCTATAATATGACTAAGATTTGACCTGCAGGATCTACTTCTCTCAAGAAAACTTAGCTCTTAAAGTGTTTCATTCTGAAAATATTTTCTCTAGAGTTGAAAAATTCTGAATGGAAATAAAAAAAAAAAAAGCAAATGATGCTAAGGAGGAAACTCCATTTTGCACGGGTGTGTATGAAAAAACATAATTGAGAAATCTTTTAAAAGATAAAGTTTTAAATGAAGAAGGATAGAGCAATTTTTTTTTCTCTCTCTCCTGTTTGGGAAAAGTTTGTAAATTATTAGAACAGTATTTTACTTGTTTCTCCAACTTTGTGTAGGTTTTATCAGGAATCTTGTTTCTGGTGTACAAACTTCAGGTGATTCAGAAGTAAAACTGAGTTTTGAGTGACTGCTCACAAAAATTTGTTTGTGACAGGTAGGTGGGTATCCTTATTTAAAGAACTGTAGTTGGACTTTGAATTAAAGAAACTTACCCACCAATGTGCTTTTGAGATGCTGAATTTCACAGTGCATTTTTCCTCCTTATGCTCCTGGGATCCCTATTAAGGATGACTCCAGGCATGTAACAGAGCACAGGATGCAAGTTTGAAAAGATGCCGAATTCTTTATGTTGATTGAATTGTTATTTAGTGTATTGCAGGACTGGTTGGCCATCACTAGAATTCCGCAGCAGTTACTCGACAAGCTCTTTTGTTGACTACTGAATCAGTAAATTTCTTTCAGGACAGATATACCATGTTCTTTGTCTTTGAGTTTACCAGCTCTGAAATGTTGAGGAATAACGACCTATAAAGTGACATACAGACATACAGTGCTATAAGGAAGCCCTAATGTAGGAAGAGGATGTTTCTTGTTAGCTTTTATTCTCTAAATTTCATTACATCTTGAGTGCTTAAAATCATGAGATGTGGGTCAGTACCATATCTTACTTTGCATATCTAAAGATGTTTAAGATAAAAAAAGTTCATAATTTTTATCCATGAAATTACAAAAATAAACTTCAATCAGTTTTCAAAGTTCGTTATTATGACTGTAGAACATTAAAAAAAAACAAACCTGAAAACATACATCTATGTTAATTTATTTTATACTATAAAAATTCAAATTGATTTGTAATCTGAGGGATCTCAACATGTATAAACCCAGCAAAGCTGATGGGATGAAAGTGCCTCTCAAAGATAATGTATGAAAAGAGTGGGTAAAATCTTGACTTACATTTCTTCTGGGAGACAAGTGTCACTTTTCTGTGTGCTAAAATTGCATCTGTAAAAACTCTTCCACCTAACACAGCCTTATAGATTGGAAGAAAAGAACAAAAGTATAACTGCCTGGTGGAGATGTTTTTGTTACAGCTCTTAAAAAATGAAAAACACAAAAACCAAACCCATATAACAAACGAATATCTCATTCTTTTCGTATGTGCTAAGTATTTGGAATATTGAAGCAGACTGAGTCATAAAAGTAAGGGTAGAAAAGAATCAAAAAAGGTTCCAGAGAACTGCTTTCCTTTCCCATTACTACATGGTTTTTTTTATACTTACAAGAGTTTCTGGCTTTATTGGCCCTTGAGCACTTGGCTTCTCCTTGGAGCTGGCCTGATCAATGATAGGGAAGTGTCACTTATAGATTATCTACATCTTGGATGCTGAGGACAGCCAGACATATCCAGCCAGGGCCCTCTCTGTCTGGGTCATCTTGTCCAGAGAGGCTTCTTGTGGGTAGGTACTGAGTGAGTTTTTTAGTTGCTTTTTGGCTTAGAGACCTAAGTGAGTGCAGAACATAAATGGTTTCTCAAGCCCTGCTTTAGTGAGATGTTAGATTGTTATCCAAGTTTTTTCATCCTGCCAACTACTCCTCACCAAGGAGGTTTCAGCTGAGATGCTTCTGGGCTTCTGCTACGTCTCTGTTGCCATGTTCGTATTTCTAGAGTTTCTGTCAGAAGGTAAGACTATATGGTCAGGCAAAGAAGTAAAATGAATTATAGAAGATTCCAGGTGTTCTTCTGGTGGCAATGGTGGTTATTCTCTTCTTAGCTTCAAGTTTGGGTGTCTGTCCAGGTGGCAACTAAGTCCAAGAGAAGTTTTCCTGCTTGTAGGACGTAAAGTGAATTTAACTTTTCAAGAGGAAAGTCAATGTTTGATGCTAAAAAGAAAAGGAAGAAAAAACCCCTGGACAACCGAAGGCATCCATAGAGAAAGTCAAGAAGAATCAATCAGCATGAGTGAACAATACTCAGGGACTCATGTAATTAAGTAATTAAGTGGGTTGGAGAAAAGCTTGGACATGTATGCAAAGAGGATTCCAGAATTATTACTATATCTTACAATTTCAGCCAGGTCCTGCAAAATATGAACCCTGGACTAAGACCAAGAAATAGGTTGAGTTTTAATTTGGGACTGAATTTCCAGGAAGCAAAGTTAAGCTAACTAAGGTTCAGTCTTGATTCAGAGAATTAGTAAGAGGGTCCAAACTTGAAAACAAGGATTATTTTATAGCTAGATTTAGAATGTGAGTTTTAGTCATTGTAAGATTTGACACTACTTGTACTCTCCTAAGAACATCTGGGAGAAGCAGTAGGTCACCATGCTGAAGCTGTGTTCTGGGTCAGTGTTCATGTCCTCATCCAGGAGAGGATATACTATGGCAAAAGAAGCAAAATTCAGTCCTAGGCATGGAAGGAATCTTTTGCATTGTGATTAAAATGTTTAATCAGTTGGCATCACTTTGCTCATTTCTGTGTCCAACTCTATCCTAACTGAAGTGCTGAGGAAGAACTTATTTGGGTGCTGCTGTTATTTCCAGTAGGAGCTGCTGCTGAATTTAGTGATGAGACTGACTGCAGACTTCCATCTTCCATGGCTGAATCATCTTTCTGATTTAATATCCATTATGAATGTGAAAAGTTTTGTCAGACAGGAAAATGTTAAGCTTTCTTTTTTTTTTCCTTTAGGTTGAGATAAGGAAATGAATTAAAAATATTTTTGCTTTCTACAATATGAATAGGGCAAGGTTTCCAGCCTTTCAAAAATTAAAAAAATAGTTGTAACACAAATTTCCCTGCCAGTAACTTAACTGACATATTCCAAACTGCAATTTTTTGATGATTTTTTTTTATTATAAAAATAAATTAGTCTCTCTGGATGTCAATGTCTTTCAAATTCAACTTTTTAACAGGCTTAAAATATGCAAGAAGTATTTCTTTAAAGACTTTCTTTGCATAATTCATATTCATTATTCTACAGCAAATGTTTCTTTCCAGAAAAAAAAGATGAAGGGTATGTTTAGAAATTATGACTAAGTTTAACAAATTTAAATATAGATGTGGCCAAATGTGCTCTCAAACTTCAGGAGCTTCTGAATGTGAAATGGATTAAATTCCTGGCACATTTTCATACCCATTGAATTACTACATAACTGTTTAAATCTTGGATTTCTTTTTTCTCAAGAAGAAAGAAAAAGCTCTTGTAGTGAAAGATTGGTTTGTAACTTCAAGTGGAGCCTGAAAATGAAATTTCTTGCTCTGTGCAGAAAAGCCCATATTTTGTCTGAATTGTTTTACCTTCCCTTCATAATATTTCTGTTCTTTAAATCTCCTTTTCTCAGTACTTCCATCCAGTATTTTTATAACATATTAGAAATACACTCTTTTTCCATATATTTCCACATCTCTGGTTCTATAGAGAAGACTACCATCATAGTTCTACAGAGAAACCCTTTAATTCTATACCATTTTCTTAAAGCCTTCAGCTTTTTAAGGTCTTTTAATGAAACCTTGTACTGCTGGAGAGTCCAATGTGGAACAGCAGCTAGCAAATTCCTGGCCTGGCCTGTAAGAAATTTTACTTTATTTACTAAAGCTTCCACTTCTGAGAATACAAAACAGTTAATGAATAGATTTTACTAAATCATATTTTCAAAGCAACAACAATAATAAAAATACTCTTAAAATGTTAAAATGCTTATTTCTTCACTTTACTGATTTCTTTTTTTGAGGCATTGTTTTAGATGAACCAATGTATTATGAAATGGAACCATGATGTTACATTAGAAACACAAAAATTTTGCTCCACTTTTGAAAGCTAGAAGAGAACAGAAGGAGCTGAGAAAGGTGAAATTCCAGGTAGACCTTTCTAAATAACATGGAGCATCCCCACTATCAGAGTTCATCTGTACCTAGAATCTTTATAGAGATAAAAAAATAAATTAGCAATTCAACTCTGTCCAAGTACCAGTGAATATATAATTTTTTTTTATATACCTCTTAGCATGCTCTTAATTTTCATTTATATCTGGTTTGGCCACATAGACCTTGGAAGCCACTAATTTAATAATAGGTAATGATGTAGTAATGCTCCTGAGACTGATACAAAGGCAAGGTAGCTGGTTATAATTAGAGTTTATGTGGGAAAACTTTTGTAGTATGATCTAGGACAGATGGTCAGTGCACCTGTTGGCTCTGACAATAAAAATAAAAAGTCACAATTATCTTGCTTGTTTATGTTTTTCATTTCTTGTCCCTCAGTGCAACATATCACATCAGTAATAGGTTAATATAGAGGCAAAGGTTTTTTCTAACTACTTCTCAAGTCAAAATGAATAATTAATTTAAATGGAAGTTTGATAATCATAAGAAAAAAAATATTTAGTGTTATTATGTTTAGTGCCATATGTTTTCCTGTATATTACTCTTATCCTACACTAAAGACTTTAATTATTTATCAGATGTGATTTTTAATAGATAAGCTACATTAACGTAAATGTAATTCAATACTATTTTTCTATGTTGGGTCATTGAACTTAAGAACACTTTTTCAAAACTTAAGAGCATTTTCTTCATTTACTCATTCTTTTTCCTAAATAGATGCTGTCCCACTCCAGTCTACTCCATTTTTTGGTGTGAATTTCGTCTTGCGCTATCAGAGAAGAAAAATCTGAAAATATCTTGAATCCATGGGCTGTTGAAAAAAGCTTCTTTTTCTATTTACAGTTTGTCCTCATCAAAGGTCTTTTTCCACAGAATCACATGCCTTTGTCGTTCGCAGTCCATTCATGTTCATTTTGATCTTGTCACCTGTGAAAACAGTCTGGTATTGGCCTGGGAATATCAGAATTTTATTGGATACTAGAAAGGGAAGAGATTTTATAGTGGTATCCTGATATGCATGTCTGCACATATGTGAGAGATATAAAAAATGTGTTATTAAGTAGGTGTTTAACACTGACTCATGGCAGTTAGATTTTAGCAAATGTTAATTCTGTTTATTTTCATAATGACAGGATAAATCTTTTTAAAGGTCTTTGAGGATTGTAAAATAGGAAATAGAATGCTTCCAAAAATGAGAATTTCAATAATGGCTGCCTGACAGACAAGCAAAAGCATTCCAGTTTTAATTTTGCAATTGTTCATTAGTTTTATTTCTTGCTTTTTGGTAGGTTTTTTTCACTAAAAGTCCATTCAAGTTTGAAGTGCCAAGTTGGTTTTTTTTCCAAGAAATTTTAACAAAATAGCAAAGAATAGGATTGTAGAAAGAAGTGGAGGAGTTTGGTTGTTTGGGTTTTTTTGTTTGCTTTTGTTTTGGTTTGGTTTTTTGGTTTATTTTTTATTTTCTATTATAAATTGTGGAGCTACTTTTATAGCCAAAGAAACCAAATGTTGAGGTATTAGGAATGTCAATTTTGAGGCCAGGCAATAAAAGAATAAATCAGTGCAGGACACTTGCCTCTTGCTCTACTACTAGCAGCAGATGTCTCTACTTGGATTTATGAATTTGAATTAACTATGAATTTGCATATGGATTTTTTTTTATTTTTTTTTTTAATGCTGAAAGAAAAAAAAACCACATTAAGTAATTTTTACAGCCTCTGACAGAAAAAATGAAGACATCAGAGCTTTCAGAGGTATCATGTGGACATATGGAACAAGCAAGTAGTTCATAATGCAAACAAAGATAACAGTGTGGTTTTGTGGTGCTCAGCTATAGGCAACGTATATCATCTGCATTTATTACAGTTCAGGGCATCTGTAGCTATTTGAAAATAAAATGTAATTTTCTGGATAAAATGTATTTTGGAAGGGAATACCCCCAAAAAAGGAACATTAGAAAAGTCTTCTAGTTGCTCTGCCTTGTCCACCCTTCCAGATAAGGGATGTTTGTCTAGGTTAATTTTAATGTTTCCTTTCAGCTTTTTCTGGTGCTTGCTCACACTTTCATCTGGTATCCTGGGGGTTGGAGACTTACAATTGTTGCTCTCCATTTTCCTGACAGATGTCCTTTTATTTAAGCTTAGATCTCTAGTTTAATACATTTTTGTTGTTGTTGACCTCAGTCAAATTTTGAGTATTTTGCATGAATTTATTGACAACAGCATTTTGTGTGGTCATTATTTACACAGATTCCTATCTCATGGAAATGATGGGCAGGAGAGGAAGTGTGCATGACTATCTTTTGTGGAAACACCTAAGATAAGAGTAAGAATTTGCTTATTTGTTCTCCTATCAGTGATTTGGTATTTTTCATTGCATTTCATAATACAGCAAAGTATTTGCATACTTGGCTGAGATAATGCCAACAGAATTTCTGCTCCATAGTTACTCCCAATAAATGTGTGTATCTAACAATGTTTTTATCAAGAAAGAGCACTTTGGTCACTGTGAGGTGAAGCGGGATACCTTATTATAAAGTTGATTTTGACCTGCACAGCCAGGATGACTTTGTCTTTGTTTGCCTATGCTCAGTGACTCATTGTATGAGTGAGGTGACCACAGGCTCCAGGCTATGTGACCCCTTTGGAATCTACAAGGTCAGTGAATTCATTAGGTTCCACTGGTTTTGGTCACTCAAATTAAATTTTGTCCAATTACCAGCCAGACAAATGATTTTTGTAGACTTATTTTTGTAGACTTGTTCTGGTAATTATTAAAATTCTCTCCATCTTTACAAAAATTATTTTCATCAAATAGTAATGCCCTTATTCTTTTAATTAGTGCCTGCACTGCTATGTCAAATATAGGCCTTTACTAAACAAAACCTTCCAAATCTTTAATGCATGATTCAGACGTCATTACTACAATAAAATATCCCTGACTTACAAAATAATGTGGGCAGCCTAGAGATGAAAATTCTTGCAAAATTGAGAGAAGCCCTCTGTAGCAAGGTGTCACTGACTTTTGTTTGGTGAAGACTGCTGATTATGTGGAATGTCACACAGGAAAACAACCCTTCTGATCTATATTTGTGGTCCAAAGCCACTTGTACAGAGAGTAAATGTAAAGTTCATCCCAGTAGCACTCAAAAACAAGAGAGAGATCAGCGAAGGAGCAACTCTCATACAAAGAAAGGCTGAGAGAGCTGGGGCTGCTTAGCTCAGAGGAGAAAATTCTCCAGGAATCTCATCAGTTTGTACAAATACCTGAAAGGTGCAAAGCAGACAGAATTAAGCTTTTTCTAGTGGTGCCCAGTTACAGTGAGAGATAACAGGCACAAACTGAGATGTGGCATCAAACATCAGAAAAATGAACCAAGATTTGACACAGAGATAGTGTGTAAAGCTCTTTCCTTGGAGATATTCAAAATCCATCTGGATGTGGTCCTGGACAACCATGTTCTGGGGTGATCCCATTTGAGAAGAAAGGGGTTTGGACCAGATGACCTCCAAAAATCCCTACCAAATTAAACTCTGTGATCCTGTATGAATGTCCTAAAATGACCAGCCTTGGTCCTGTCCTCAAGGCAAAAGTCAGATTTATTTTTTCTTTGGATTACTTAGGGTCAGCTGCTGCCACTTCACATTACACTGTGTTGTATGTGATGTCATTTAAGATCATACAAGTAACCCAGAGTGAAAGCAGGAAATTTAAGGATTTTTTTTTTCACTCTCTACTGTATTTTAAATTGCAAATTTCTGGCTTATTTTTGTATTGGTTTAATTTGCTAAGAGAAGCTGTGAAATCACTTTGATTTGCAGTGCTAGTTTTCCTATCCATCTAGTTTTAGTGTATTACGTCTATTGATAACTCTTTTCCTGATGAAAGCACTAAGTCTGAAAGGTATTATATTTATTCATGTTTTATTGTTTTACAGGAATATAAGCCTATGCAAGGTACAAAATGACCCAAAAATACATTCTTGGAAGCTTTGTGGTTAGGGGTTTAGATATTTTAAATCCATCTTTTTTATCCTTTACAAATGTCACAGAAACTTTACACTAAAGTGTTTGATAAAAGAGTTAATTTGCCTATATTGGGGTGATCGTAATTCATGCAGATGTTTGTTTTGATGTGAAAATTAGAGTTGTTAAAATTGAACTGGGGATTACAGACCCCTCCAATAATTGCAGAAAATGATATATTGCACCCCTCAAAGGCACAACAGTTTTCAAAGTTCAGGCTATTTTGCAATGACATGATGCAGGAAAATTTATTTTTACTAAACATTCCCGAAAAATGAGTTACATATTATAAACCATGCATCTATAAGAGCTTAATTGTAAGGAGGAGCCAGCTCAATATGCAAAGTCTAATTCCATCTTACGGTAATTGTAAAATTTGAAAACAAATGATAAATTTAAAAAAAAAGCAAATTGGTTGAAAATACTTTTTATTTTTTTAACATCTGTTAAATGATGTGGTATCTCTCATGCAAATATATGGAAAATCTTCAGAGGACCATTTTTGAACCTAGTTGCAAAGAACAGAGGATTAACTTTTCTTAACCTGATTTGTTATTTAATGATGCTTTTAGGCAATGAGGATCTTTGTTCCCTTCCTTGGGTGTACATTACTTTGGGAAGGCTTCTTTCTGTCCCAATTCCTCTAAATTTGGCCTACTGTTTTTTTGTTTATAAGAATTATAAAGCTCAGTGAGGAAATACCTGTTTGCAACTGAAAGAACTCCAATTGTCTGGAATACACTGTCTCCGACATCTCTTTTCAGATTTGTTTTTACAGGATATCTGTCATCTAATAGACTACAATTAGTGAAGATAGAGCTGCTTTTTTTTAGCTACAATGAGAAAGTTGAAGGACCTAGATAAACTCACAGCCAATCTGTTTTAGATGTAAAACTTTCTGGTTTTCTGAACCATCAAAAGCAGAAAGCTGAGTGAAGAGTGCTAAAAGACTTTGTGCCTGTGTTGGCTGATTTACCTGCAACACCACAAAAGGAGCATACAAGGAAGACAGAGCAAAACTCAAAAAACCTCGTCTCACTTTCAAGAGTAACCTGAGTTGTGACACCACAGTTTTGGAATGCCATTGCTGACTGAGGACCAGCTGGGCAAGGTTTCTGTTAGAATATAAGAAACCATAAGGGTTTTGATTGGCAGCCCTTCCTGTATTAGTTAATTTGAATTCCCAGAGTTCATGATGATTTAGCAGTAAATTGCAAGCAGAAACTACCAATTATTTCTGAGAATTTTTGCTGTGAAATCACACACAAATAAGAAGGCAGAAAGTATTATTTATATAAAAATGGGATGTTTCTTTTCTACTTCATACCTTATTTTTAGGGTGGGGATGAGCCATTTGGTTAATGCAAGACACTAGTCTTGATGTCACAGTGTCATATATAGAGAGTTAATAAACAACTAGGTTTTTATTTTTACAGAGTGTCATTTGTAGTTAGCTTGACATGCTCATTGTTCAGAATAATCCCAAGCCATGGGATCACAACAGCATTGTTGAGTGGGGTAATAATCTGTCCTATGAAACAGGGCCATGACAATGCTGGCACAGCTCCCTTTCCAGTATCTGTCAGGGTGGCTCATGTCCTTAAGCTGTGAGTAAAGAAAGGAAAAAATTCTTCAGATTTCAAGTACACAAGAGAGAAAATGGTGGTGGAACAAAAGGATGAAATGAGTGACAAGGTAGTTAAAGAGGAGAGCAAAGATGCTTATAGAAGCTGCTTTTAGAAGAATAGGAATACAATATACCACATACAGAAAGAGCTGGAAAGCCAGACTAAAGTTAAAATCAGGGAGTTGTGCTCTCTGGACCTCTCTGGCCCCCAAGCATTGAGAGATGATTTTTCAAGACAGAGGACTTCACCAAGGGGGCTTTCCTGGTTATGAATGCTTTGATGTTGAAACTCTGTGCAGGGGACAAACAAGTATCCTATTGCTGAAGCTGAAACTCTGGTGGGCTCATAACTGGCAGTGCTAATTTAGCTGAAGAGAAAGAAGAAATGAAATTAGCAACCTGATAGTCTTTCATACTTTTTTTCCATGTTTGCAGAGCCTCTAGTCTCTGGGGATTCCTGAGAACTTATGAAAGAAGTTTTTGTATGTAAACTACTAGGTATTTTTAATATGAATCAGTGATTTTATACCTTATTTTGTGTCTGTAAGATCATAGAAAATTTCCTTTCTGTCATTACCATTTAAAAATTGTACAAATGCCCTTAAACAGAAACTTTTCTCAAGGTTGCACTCTACATGGAAATACCTCATTTCTTCATCTATCAGGTTGCTCTCTCTTTATTTCTTATATCAAGTGAGCATTGCAATTTGGATGGAGTATCGTATTTTGTCAATATTTGTAGAGTGTTTAAATCCACTGAAGATCTTCCCATATGAAAAGTAATCCTAAATTTACATTGATCCTTGACCCATTTATGGCTCTAATCAGCTTATTTTTTTAGATCTCTGCTCTGAAATTACTGAAGTAGAGGACTCAGCTAATATATAAAAGAATATTGTGTGGTTATGTTTTCTAGTGCTTATTAAAATGTTCTTCTTTACCCTGGTGGATATTTAAAGTACAGAAAATTTGTTACTATTTCACAGCAAGGAAATAATGTACAAGCAGCATTAAAGATAATATATCTATGCGTAAGTGTATGGTTTTCAAGTACAGAAGAATATGACTGTTCTTTAGCATTTCAGAATTAATCTGTGGTTCATCTGCATTAATCTTGTTTTCTTTGACTTCGAAGTTCATGATATTTCTGCTAAATGTTTTTATTCACATAATTCCTTATTTCTGAGTAAATAATTTTTTTTGGAATAGAGTGTAAACTGAATGAAAAAAATCATTAATCACAATCCCATTTTTTAAAAAAGACATACAGTTCATAGCAGGTATCCTTTCTTCTTGTAATACACAGGCTTCTTTTTTTAAAAAAAGGTGAAACTGTTCATTTTCAAGTAATCTTCAAGGGTAAGCATCCATCACATTTGTATCCCAGCATTTATTATGGCTGATATAAGTGTGTTCTTTAAAAGAAAAAAAAATTAAAGAAGTTATTGCTTTATAAAACAAGAAATTTAGCACAGGTGATTCAAGGTAAGAATAAATTGCTGTGCAAGAGAAGAGTGAATTTAAACACTGATTTCTGAAGTCCTCTGAAGATTTTGTATTTAGTTTAAAATATAAAATTCACAGAATATTTGATTAAAGTTTCTTGTAAGCTCAACTGGCTCAGGTATAACATTCCTCCAAACAGAACCTAAGTAATTTTTTAAAGCTGGAAAATTCTTGACTGAAAATCACTTAAATTGTTTCTGTTGGCAGCATATTTAATACAACAATAATTTTTCTGATTTCTGTTTAAAATTAGTATCAATTACATATATTAATATCCATTTGAATATTTTATAAATATATTTTATCAGCTCACCTTAACTTTCCAAAGCGATTTATTATGTTTTATCAAATATCTCAACAAGTTCTTCAGAAACATTTTAATAATGTACCAGCAATGAGAAACTTCAATATGGTTCTCTAGTGCATTCAGAGAATGATAGAGTATTTAATCTTAAATTGGTAAAAAGATATGGAATGATAGACAGAGCTTTGATCCTTTAATATTGCTCAGATATGCACTTTAGAGGAAACCCTGGAAATCTTTTCTGGGCTCTGATTTTACTGTACTTATATGCCCACAGCTAACTCTAAGCTTTCAGTGTGTCCCTTCCCCACCATTTCAGTCAGAAGGATCTGAGATTTAAAATTAAAATTAGAAAAAAAAAGTTGGTAATTTGATTTGAGGCAGTTGACTGACAAAACTAATTAACAAGTCAAAGACAATCTTCAAGGAGGAAGGTTGTGAAACTTGAGAGAAAGAAAAAAATAAGAGTTCCTCTGAATCCTAGCACTGTCACTGGAGCGCTAATATGTCAGGCATAAATTCTGAATAATATTTTCTGTTTAAAATTGTATTCCTATCAGAATTTAATTGTGAAAGCAATATATGTAAATAGCCTTTTATAAAAAGTAATATTTAGAACACACAAAGCTTTAATGAGTTGCCTGTCTCCTAAGATCTAATTAACAACTTGACAAAATGCACTCTCTAAATCCATTAAGAAAAGAGAAGTTTGTTTTGCTTGCTCTCATCCCATCAATGACTAATAGAATTAATATTTTACCATTTCTTGAAGATATCTTCATGTTTCTATAGAACATCCTTTAAATCTGTTTCTGCGTGGAAGAAGATATTTAACTTATTCTATATCTGTGAAATTATTTCTGACAAAATATGGAGGTTTGTGGTCCTGCAAGTGAGACCAAGGCCATACTACAAAACGGAATCAGACTGACTGGCTGTGGTTAGTATTATTTTTTTCTTCCAGGTACTGTTTCTGTAATTCATATTTCTAGACTATTATAAAATAATAATTTTGCAAGAAGAAAAACACGTATTCAGCCAGTGATCTGGCAAAACCAGGCATACAATGTCAATCTCCTGTCTCAGGTATCCTTGCTGCGATTGTCTCCTAAGTTAGCAGCCAAGGAAATAATATATTTGAGGATGTGTAGGTGAACATCCACAAAATCAAAAATATGAAGGTCATAAACAGAGGTGCATCCTCACCAGTAGCTTGAAAAAATATTTTTTGCTGTCCACTGACATAACTGGACACATACAGACCAAGGACATATTTTAGCTGCAGAATTCTTAATAATACATTTCTTTACATATTTCCCTTCAAACTCAGAGGTAATTTTTTTCCCCCTCTCTTATACGTACCCTGGTTCTAGTAGAAGCAATTACGATAGTGTATTACAAAAAAAGAGTTTAGTTTAAAATTATTTCTTTGAAATAATGATTAGCTGGACATCAGAATAAGGCTAGTGCAAAATATGTCTATTTAAATGAATCCCCAGACTAAGAAAAAGGAAAACAAAAGCTCCATTGGCAACTTATTTAGAGCCATATTTCAGAATCTCAAGATCTGTCAGAAACTTCCTACCTATCCATGAATAAATGCATCCCAGGGAGCTTTTAATTGGTTCGCGAAAAGATTTTAGATTTAAAAATGTTTGAATTCTTGGATCTTAAGAGTACTTTCCAACATAAGTGAATCTATGCAAAGACTTATACAATTAAAGAACATGCATTTAACTCAACAAAAAGTCTGTCACAAGGGTAACCATTCTTAAGACTACTGTAAAATGATCTGTTTAACAATATTGTGTGTATCTTGTGCTGAGTGGTAAAACAGATGTTTAGATTAGGAGTGCTGCTCTCACTCTAGAAAACAATAAACAGCAAAGTGCACATTCCCATCCACATTGTTTCAGTTTTATGACACTACCACTGGATGCTCAAACTATGGAGGAACAGAAAATGTGACAGACAACAAAGGAATGAGGAATTTAGTTTTGAAATGAAGTTATTAATATATACGAAATGAAAATAAAATTTGAATGAAATAACTGTATTTATCCATTCATTATGTGTCAAAAATTGAGGAGCAGTAAAAACATTTTTTCTTAAAAAGATAACAAAATGAAGTAATGGACACATTAAATACATTTTTATTTACTTAACTATAATAAATAACAAAATTCAGGGTATCCAAGGCAACAAAGTGATTAATAAATTGCAATAATTTTAGTATAGAGTATTCCCTTTACTGCTTATTTTTAGCAATATTAAATAACATCAACTGTGTAACACAAAAGCTCACACATTCTACTAGTCTAATTTATTTACACTATAAAATAAAGACAGAATTTGGGGGATGGAATCATTAATAGTTGCATTTACAACTACTGTGAACTTTTTTCATAAATGAAAATTGCTAATACTGCTCTTGCTCACCCATTTATTTTATGTTATGTTGCTTCCTGAGGAGAGACAGCTTATTTCGAACCTGGTGGAATACAAGGGGAAAACAGGGGCAGGGAAATATGGAAAAATAACATAAGTTATGAATCCTCTTTAATTGCTCAGCATGATTTTATGATGCTATTTTTAAGTAACCCTCTGAAAGCATTAGAAGAAAACTGATGTTAAAGGACAGAGAATTGATGATATTAACAGCTGTAGAGATTTGCAACTTAGAAAAGAGCCATCTTAAATTTAAAGACTTAGGAGTAATAATAGAAAGACACTGTCTACGTTAATGCTACTGGGGTTGTTTAGGCAGCTTTTATCAATTAAAAAAGTGTTCAAAGGTTGCAAAATGACTGAGTTTGCTAGTTTGGGAATTACTCCTTTCAGAGTGATTTTCTTGCGTCCTTTCTAGCAACTGCCTTGAAGGGATTCCTCTGGGCTTAGTGGAAACCTTTGGGCAGATCTCTGTGCCTCTGCAGCTATTTTAAAGTGTTGACAACAAATTTTTTTTTTTTTTTTTTTTTTTTTTTTTTTTTTTTTTTGCAATAGCAAATTGGCAAAGAGATTTACTTGGAATTCATAGCCACTTAAAAGGTTTGTTTTCTGTTTCCCCATTCTTCTCCGTGCAGATTGCCCATCAGCTTCAATGTATACAAGAAAAAGGATTTCTGAATTTAGAAAAGCTGACTGCATTACACATTTTGTAATAAGATTTGTATTAGCCTATCATAAAAAGTGCCTTTCACAGTGAAATTTAACAAAATTTATTCAACATACACCTATTGATATCTTGTCTGAACAGAAAGGATCAAGCAATTCTTTAGGGTTTTGTTCTTTGCTCCTAACAAACCTGGATAATATGTAACATGAAGGATTCCACCATTTTCTAGACTAGTTTAGGCTTCTGGAGAAAACGTTTAAGTAATGCCAAGCATCTAGAGAGGAGGTGATTTCATTTTCAGTAAAAATACTGCATTGTCCATGAGTCATGCACATCAACATTCAGATAAAATATTTTATAATACTGATTAACTTTATGAGATGTCCAAATGACCAGCAACTTAGAATAGTGGTTTCCCCTCATAGGAAAGAGAAAACTAATAAAGGCACTGAGGCAAAAAGGATGATTTAACAGTCCTGGGGGATTAAGAAACTAAGCTTAACGTAGAGATGTAGGAGGGCTGAAAATCCAAAGATGCCTTTGCTGAAAACATGTGCTTAAGGACTTAGGCAAATGTTCTCTAACTCCGAATCTAAAAGCCCTAAAGCAATGTCTGCATTTTCAGCTGTACCCTTCATTGTTTCACTATTAAGTTATATGACATATTGATGAGATAAATTTCTCTGTATTTAGATGTTTGGAGTTTTTTTCCTGCATTGTATTTTCACATAAAACTGTGATACAAAAGTAGGGTCTCCTGTGGCCACTGTGCCCTTGATACAGATCTCGAATTTACTCCATGTCAAGAGTAATTATTCACTAATACATAGTTGGTTTTCTAAGAGAAGAGCCCTTGATAAACATGGGAGTGGGGAATGATTAAATAAATAAACAGAGAAAAAGCCCCTCATGGTTATAAATAGGATCAAGGAATGTTAAGGAGTTGGAAGGGACTAATCCAGTAATTCAAGAGGTAAAAATAAAAAGCATTTGGTCCACCTCTGGGTTTGTCATCAGAGCTGATTGTCCCAGTTCAGGAACAAGAGAAAAGGTTACTATTGAAATAGCAGAGCTGTCTAGGGCTGTATAACCTTAGGTTGGTACTGTGGATGTAAGAAATGCTGTGGTAATACTGAGGCCTAATAATCTTGGTATTGGATCAATCTAAGTTTACTAGATAGTTATGCATTGGTATATCACCTGTCAATAAGTCACATCTTCTTGTCTCTTAATATTCCTGTTAATGCAGTGAAATTATAAACACAAGCACTTGTTTATAATACATTATCTATTTCTAGTATATATTTTCATTTTAATGGGAGAAATCCTAAAATTACTAAGGCGTCCAAAACTTGCCAATTTAATAAGTATTTTTTAAATCTTAGCTAGATGAAGGGTTTTTTTGTATTTTATATTGACTAAATTGTTTGCATCCTCATAGGGAGCAATATGTTAAGTAAGTTCTATGAAATGTTTTTCAATGAAAAAGTAAAATTTTCTTTCTCATTGAGATTACTGCTTTCCTTCTGCAGCTGACCCAATTAAATTGCGGCAGACTCATACTTCAAATCAGCAAAGATTATCTGTCTCTCCCAGGTTCACCTGGGAGAAAATGTGAAAAACTTTGAGGTTCATGTGTACAAAATACATATATTTGGGGAAATGAAAATAATTGCAAGCCATAATAATCCTGTTGAAAACAGATCCTTATTTATGCTCTTATTTCAAAAACAAATCAAAGGAGAGTTTAACAAATCGATATTTTCTTTGTCTCTGGAGCTTGCTTTAACAATAAGACCTACCATTCCTTAGTTTCCCACATAATACATGAACCCAACAGGTATTTAATATCTATGTAATTTAGTTTGGCATTTTTGCATTTTAGGCATGTATTTCTGAGTATTCTTGTTGGCTTCTACTTTATTTCTTGTATTCATTCAGTATTTTTATATGTATCAGTAAGTACCAATTTTTAAAAAGAATCATTGCACTTATTTGAGAACTCTTACCTGTTAAGAAAATCATCCTTCCAGCTGAAGAAGATTATTTTAAAGTGAAGAGTAGAATCTTATTTTGTTATGGAAATAAAGATGCTTGAGCCTTTCTTGGGATGCTTGAGCCTTTCTACCTAGAAAGTCAAAGATCATTCTTATAGATCCATAACTTAGTACATTTTATTTTGAAATGGGCATTTTACTGTCATTTCTAGCAATGTAAAGCATTTTTTCTGTAATTACTCTGACCTAAGCCATTATTTTGACAGCTTTCTATTTTTTCATTTTTTTGTTCATCCTCTGGTTCTTATGTTAGCACCCACAAGTACAGAAAAGAATCTCAATTTTCCCTGGATTTCTGGGATGTATCATGGTTTTACCACTTGAAATATACTTTTTTCATTGTATTTCCAAATTTTATCATAGTTTACTTTTCTCACATTTCAATATAATCATAGAACAGTTTCCATTGGAAGGGATCTTAAAAATGATCTGGTTTGAACCCTCCTGTTATTGGCATTTTCTGGCTCTATAAAACAGCAACTTACCTAGTAGTGAAAACTAAATAGGGGATAATTAGACCTATACTGAAGAACACTGGAAGACCACATTGAGAGAATATTTGCAAGGGCAATGTCACAGCCTTGAGAATTCAGAGGACAAAACTCATGGTTGACTTATGGGGAAAAGTGAATCGACACAGGTCTCCAAGAACTTTGATTATCAGAACAGGGAATCCAGACTTCCAGAGTATTCTTTGCTCTTCTTTCCACATCAGGGCTATACTTTTGGTTAGCAGTGTCTGCCACCCTAGAGATCTGATTTGGATGGATTTTCATGTTCAGTGTTGTCAGTTAGCAAGTTAAAAAAGAGGAGCAAAGAGGACAGCTAAGATCAGGAGGTAGAGAGGGACTTCAGTGGCAGCGCAAATCAGGATTAGAGAGAACCCACCTTCCAGTAATGTATGGACACAATGGAACTAGTTCCATTGTGTCCATAGGTTCCATAGGTGAAAGGAGAGCAGAATGGGTCTACTAGGCTCTTGTAACTTTTATGAACAGGGGAACATAAACACAAATTTATACTACTACTACTTTTACCAATGGACACAAGAGATAAAAGGAAAAAGAGATGGATATCTCCCATTTTTTCCTAAGATCTTAATGAAAGAATTAATTAGCAGCAGCAGCATTGTTGTACAATAAATCAATTAATCTCTCCTGCCCTTTCCCTTGTGAACCTTTTAAAAACTCACAATTAATTAATTGAAATCTTTTGTCACTTAATCATTGCCCTTCAACCCTGAATTATCATGTGATGCAATAGAATAAAATGCCATATTTTTGATGCACATGGGATGACCCTTCTAGCTTTAATTAATTTACAGTGGGTTTACAGAATAATTTATGCCAGATGCTGCTGCTTTGTTTGAAATTTGAAGGGACTGTCTCTAGTATACTGATATGCTTGTTGATGAGGAAGATATATCTACATATGAATACATCTAATTTATACATGTACCATGGTCGTAAATATGTAGTCACATAATGAGAATTGTAATATATAACATGCAATACAGTTTCTTCATCTTGCAGTACACGTCCTTCATACCTCAGTCCTGCAAATCAGATCACAGAGGGAGAAACATCTGTACTGGAAGTGCTTCTGTGAAGGAGACAACACTCACTTGTGGCAATTCCTTGACTTTGAAATATAAGAAGAGCTTAGCCATATTTTACCTCCTATTTCTCACATATCAGAAATCTTGTGTTTGAGGTGGGGTAAAAGTGGAAGATTTGTCTTAATGCTATATATTCAGAAGATAAACTGATTGAAGAATGAAGCAGGGAATATAGGGATGAGTATTTCATTCTGGTCTACCAGAGGGTCCCAGGTGTCCTTGAGCTCAGTCCTCGCTTGTTCACTCGATTACTACATCTCTAAAAATAGGTCAATAAATCATGAAAGTTAATTAGGGTGTGTTGGATATCTGCAGAGAGAATGAGGTGTTATTAATAGCTATCTTTTTATATCCTGCCTTTATTCTTATTTATGGGTTAACATGCTAAACATGTAATTCCATGTAATACTCAAGGTGATTTCCACAATTACCATAGCCGCCTTTGAAACCCTGATGTGAGAGAACCTCAGCCAGATGCTTCCCAAAGGTCAGCAGATGTTTGAATTACTTTTCTGTCATTAAGGTGACAATGACTATACTCTCTCTGCTGCTTCATGCTTCTGTTGGTAGGGTTAAATATATTGAAATATAAAACAAAAATTCAGGAATGAGTAATACATATTTATAAGAAATTCATATTGTTGGCAAAGTTTGTTTTGCTGACACTGTTTATAAAAGCACAGGTGTGTGATAAAAGATTTCAGCTTGAAATAAATATGCTCCTTAGCTTTAATTGGGCTTTTTTTTTTTTTTCTTCTGCCTTTTAGGAAGCACATTCCATCTTTAACAAATTATCTACTAAAAATAATCAAGAAGTTCTAAAGTATTTGAGTTGCCAAAAGCAGTTCAAAGAACTTTCTGCTCGTCTTAGTTTTGGTTGTTGTCTTAAAAGTGCAGACCAAATTTTCACTTCACTGTAGTAAATGCACTTTGATTAATACTGTATGCTTCATTTTTATATGGAGATTCCAGACTGTGCTCTGAAATCTGCAGTGAGAAGATGCTGTGTGAAGGTCTTGGAGAAGGAAAAAAAAATAAATTACGTTTTGCTAGCAGAGAATTAACCCAACAGGTGCCATATTGATGCAAGCAAGCACCTGAGCTTTCCTGTGCCAGTTCCAAAACACATCCTTTTTCATCAGGGTGCTTTTCCTCTGCTGTAACAGAGAACAGGGGAAAATCTCTTTGGCAAAGGTAATTTGACCAACATTACAAAGGCCCTTCCTTCAGGTGCTTGTCTGATCTGCAGTCACATCATCGCCACAAGGATTTGTGCTTTCCTTTGCCCAGACTGCCTCTTCTGAGCTAATGAAAACTTGGAAATGAATTTCCTTAGAAAGAGTTCCTAGAAAGAGAAATGCTGAAAGGGTCTAGCTAAATGTTCATGAAGTAATTGGATGAAGGAACTCCAGCAGTTCTGTTGCTGTGGCTGGCAGATATAGTGTCTCAGCTTTCATGTGAAAGACAAGCTTTAAACTGAGTTCATCAGGCTGTAAGAAACCTGTTTCCTCCCGGTTTTCAGTCAGTCAGGATGATGCAGAGCATCTGCAGCTATTCCTAGGATTGCTAAGCTAGAATTTACTTGCAAGAGTATGTGCTAAAGCATAATTTTGTCAATCAAAATATGCACAAGTTTTTTCTATAGTATATGATAAAAATTGTAACCATTTTGATAAATTTCATCTGTTTGGCAGGTGGCTTTCTCCCTTAAAAACAGGATGCAAAAATATAGAGGACTTCTTCAGCTTCACATACTTATTACAGCACTTCATAATTATATGGGAATTTCTCCATGACGAGGACAAGGCAGTAAAAATGAAAGCAAATAATTCTAAAATAAAATGGCTTTCAGACTAATTGATTGACTTAAAAGCAGTGCCTTAATAAAAATGCAAAATAACTGTTCAATTATTGAGAAATGATATATATGTAATTATGTACTAATAGAGATTTGTTTCAGAAAGGTGACAGTAGTTTTTGATTTAAATATTAGGGTTTTTTTTCCCACAAGAAAGCACTGTTAGAATATTAAATATGGAAATGCAGGCTACCACATTTAGGACAATGATTTTAAGGCAATAAATTAAAGTTTCATAATGTTCTTTTCTGGAAAGCTCACAGCATCCTGCCGGGCATTGTCATGGTCTAAGTAAACGGAAATTCAAAGGATTATTATAGGGATAACCAAGTCAGAGCAATCTGGAATATCCTTGAGAACTGAGAATGAATATGAGGCAGCTGAACAATTAAGAAATAGGCATTAACCAGCATAGGGGGCTTTGTTTGTTTTACTGCCTAACAGCAAGGTTGTGAGCGTGCTGTTCTTTGTGGGTTTTTCTTTGAATTAGCCCTGTTACAACCATTAAAGACACTGAAATTAAAACGTTGCTTAAGCAGATGTTGCACAAGAAAATGGGTCCAGTTCATTAAATGTATTTGTTTCATTTAAATGATTTGCTATAATTTTCAAAAAGAAGTTTTTTTAGAAAAACCCATGACTGGTAAAGACGTGAGTTAAGTCCGCCTAAAACCAAATATTTCACTTACTAAAATTTGAAGCTGAGATACTACAGTTGATAAATGGGGTACTGGTTTGTTTTTGTTATCTTGTCATCTGTCTCATCTTGTCCTTCAATCTTGAACATCTTAATCAGCATCTAGCCTTGAAATTAACCCACTGGCCGTATTTCTATGTGGTTTTTGTTGGACCATAGGCACCATACATGGCAGCTGATCTAAAAGTCAACCACAAGTGGATATTAATGACTTATATTAAGACCTATAAATAACTGAATAGGTCGTAGAATAACCATTGATGACGAAGTTTACAGAAAGTAACAGAGACCAATTATTTTATGTTTTCTTCTCATTATAAAGGTATTGGTTCTTGGGAGGAGCAGAGGTAAATTTAAAAGAGGATGGCTGGTTCAGCCAGTCTTTCCAAGTGTTGCTGTCATCAAATCCATTTTGAGAATGTGCTTGTATTTAAAAAAAATGTGCCATGCCCTAAAAAACAAAATAAACCCAGAGTAACCTGCTTTCACTCTATTTTGAAAACCCTAGTGGTCTTCATTATAGGCAGATACATACAGATTTTGTATGAAAGGATAGGACAGCTGTGGTTTCTTCCTCTGTTTAGAATTATGCAGGTACTTGGGGAAAAAGTCAAGAAGTATATCATTATATATTCTTCAATTATGCAGTAGTAGGATACTCAGAGGTAAACTATTCCTTTCCTCAATTGTTATTATATTTGGGGTGGAAAGTGGCTCAGTAAAAAGCAGGGAAAGTTTCTGTACATGTAATAGTCTAGAGCTATCTCTCAGATCCCAGGCTTCTTGCACTAAATCTGTCTTGCCCCAAACAGTGAATAAGTGTCTCACTTTTCCCTGAGCCCTGTATGTAATGTAATGTACGTAACAAAATGTATGCAGGTTTTTAGAAAAGTTACTTTTGAACTGGTTGCACTTGTGCTTAATTGTGCAAGACAAATAAGAGTTATTACTGAAGGGAGTGGCATTCACTTCAGCTGCTATGGTTTGGTTTGACAGGAATCAGGAATCAAAGCCATAAGATGTCAGACTGGTTTATTAAGAAATATCAATTGCAATTTACATTAGTTGATGGGAGCAACTGAAGTGGTCAAATTGTCCCTTTTTTATAGCATGTATTTCTGCCTCCAAACTTTTAAATCCTGCCTAGCTTACATTGCTAGAGTTTGTAAGGGCTGGTCTAATCTGCTGTTCCCAAGGGCAGAAAATAAATTAATTTTTAATAATAGCAGTAAGAATAATAGAAAATGAGTCTCAAGCTACCATGGGACACATGACATTGTTCAGAATACTTTTCAAAGAAAGCTGTCTCTGTGAAATCTGTAGGGAAGGAGATTACTAGTGGGAACTAAAAAGTTGATCATTAATCTAACTTTTCTAATAATAAGAACAGCTGAACCTTGGATGATAGTGGTTATAATGGGCATAAAATGGCCACTTTTATATTAAATGCCATTTAAACCACCCCAACTTACAGTTTACAGTAGGATGATGAACACAGCTAAGAGAGGCAATAGTTTCTGTGTGTGCATTCAACTTTTAAAATATGAAAGCTAGATTATTTGACAAAAAATTTCATTTAGTTTTCACTGCTTTGCAATATCCCACCTTGACTACATTTGTTTTAGGTTTTTTAACAATATTTTTATGCAGAAATATTCCTTGCTGTGATGCTGAATTGATTTTTTTTCTTTTATATATTCCGTGTATTCTTTACACATCCATTTGTACCTCTGTGTCCCAGCAAGTTTTCCTAGTACTTTTCCCTGCCCTGATGTGGTAGAAAGACAAAACATATTCCAGAGCTCCAAGCTGGGGCTACAAGGTCCTTATCCTATATTGGAAGCTGAACCCTGGGAACCAAGGTCAAAACCAGCTCTTTGAGACACTTTTACACCAAGAATGTGAAATCCCTAAAAGGTGATGGCAGGATTCAGAGTGGGATTTTTTACTGTGGGAAATTGCCTCAACCACTTCCGTCTCTAATTGGTGAATCTAATAAAGTATGTTTATTTGTTAAACTTATACAACTGTATTCACCCTGTGGTGGGGTGTCCATTTTTCGGACATTTTCCATATCTTCCCCTGGAGGCCTCCAGTAAAGACCATCCTTTATATCACCTCCCATACTAATATTATTTCGGAATTGTGTTTCATTTCTAGGCTCTTTAAGGCATCCTTTAATTAACTATTTGTGGGGACAAGACTTATCTCAATGCTCAACCATCCAATCCAGTCATAATGACAGAGAGATTAGACACCATGGCCACACTTTAGCAACTCATCTTGATTCTATCAATTTTTGTCATCACTGGAAGGAGATGAAAAGGATACCAATAGTGTTAATTTAACACTGAATATTTTTAACTGTTTTTATTGAAAACTCTCCCAGCTCTAAGCAAGCTACATTAATATGAGATTGCTTAGACTATTAGCCAAATAAATTTATCTTAAATAAAACATTTATGCATTTCATTGTTGGATTTGTTTGAGATGCAGGGTAATAATTAGAAGCAGTCTTTCTCCTTTTTATAGCCCCTAGGTATTGTTGAAAATCTATTATTTATACACATATATATACATTTTAGATTTTGTCTAGTTTAGATATCTCAAACACTTCTTTTTTCAAGTTTTTCAAGGTCTGTTTTGAAATCTGGAATTATTTTCCATGTGCAATAAATAATCATACACTCATAAACATAAGCAATATTAGCATTCATTTGTATTAAAGCAAATAAAAATATAAAAAGTAAGTATATTCCTTATGAAAAAAATCACTATATTTTGGTGTCAATTTGTCACTGGATCCTCATTTTGGACAGAATAATTTTGATGTGTCTGGAAACAAAGCAACCAACCAAAACCCCCAATTATATTATTACTATTGTTTTTGCTGTAAACAGTTGATTCACATTACCTTTTAATTTTATAAATTACCTCTCTACATTTGCCCTGGATGAAATTTGTCATAGTTCTTTCTTGGATAAATTCTTTAAGCTGGATTTCTGTTCAAATTTCATTTAACAGTCTTTGCATTTGCCTTAGAGGGTTTTCCATACTCTTCTTCCATTCCAAGTAGAGATCTTATTTGTTTTATATATTTGCTTTGGTTCAGCTGATTCTCAAGCATTTCTTGTTCATAATTATTTGGTCTGTATCCACCTACAGCTTCCAATATAAAGCCTTAAAATCTAATTTATAGAAAAAATTTCTGCTGCCTGCCTAAGTAACAGTGAGTCAATCTTTTTGTAAATATTTTACATTTTAGTCTGTAACTAACATCACATATGTATTTTTTTGACTAGCTTATTCAGTACTTCATATTATTTCTATAAATATTATAACTTTATGAAATGCATTAATTCATCTTTTGTATAGTCTGGCTTTTTTTTTTTTTTTTTTTTTTTTTTTTTTATGTGTGTGTTAATCTCAATTTGATGTTTTTCTGCACGCAGTAATCTATTATGAGAATAATTGCTTTAGCCAAATTTGAGCATCCAGAAGAATTGGACAACATGTATGAATGGAGTAAATGTCAGTCATTCACATTTTAATTATGAAATATTAGTGCTCAAACCCGATGTTGAATTGTGTGTCTTCTGAACGTAATTGCATCATGTAGTTAATATTGATTGCACTCTCGTTAGTGATATCAGAACACAGCCATTAGTTACCAAGTCGATTCTTTTTTTGCTTCAGGGATGCTTGATGCCATAGCCATGATTAAACACAACTTCCATCTGTTCTAGTCTTAACCAAGTTATATCTGACCCAAACAGAGTGTGGAATGATTCCAGACTATCACTTTGCTTGGCTCAACATTTTTAGCTGTGGTAACTGTTTAATTTAATTTAAAAGTCTGGCAAGAAAAGTATCCCAGTTTTAAGAAGTTAAATAAGTCTTTCAAAAAACCTCATAAATGAAAGATACAGTTGTTCACTGTGAGCAGAGATCACCAAGCATTGTCTTCATCCCCACTGGATCATACCATGTTTTATGGTGTTATTTCACATACTCATTATGTAATTTAATCATAGAATACCTTGGGTTGGAAGAGACTTTTAAGATCATATTGTTCCAGCCCCTCCTGCCCCTGACAAGGACACTTTCCTCTAGATCAAGCTGCTCAAAGCCCCATCCAACCTGGCCTTGAACACTTCCAGGGATGGGGCATCCATAACTTCTCTGGGCAACCTGTGCCAATTACTCATCATCCTCACAGAAAAAAAAAAAATCTTCCTAATAGCTAATCTAAATCTTCCCTCTTCCAGTTTATAAGTGATCCTCAAATATTTCACCTGCTTTATTCAATTTATGTTTTTATATCTCTTAACATCTCTGAAGCACTTTTCCCCTCTTCTTTCCTGCACTATAATTAGCTGCTGCTGTAGAAAAAAACCTGACTCTGCAATTTCTTCTGCCTTGTTCCTATGTGGGATGGTAGCAATGTCAATGTTGATGTCTGAATTCATAAAGCCTCCTTAAAAGCTTCCCCCTCTTTCCTGCCCTCCCCCTAATAATGTTTGTTTATATGGCTTTTGATGGGCTAATAAAACTCCCTTTCTTTTTCAGCAAAATGAATATCTCAAAACACTTGAGATGGGTAGGTATAGGATGGTAATGATTCATGATGGGAATATTGGTCCTGTGATGCAAAATAAGCTGCTAGAGAAGACACTCTCTAGTTTTCACTGGTAGATGCAAATAATTGCAGTTATGAGGAAAATCTGCATCCTTTTACTCCTTGCTATTTGATTGAGTCTGCCATCTCACAACTAAAAGTAAAACTTTCACGTTTTTAAAGGAAATGAGCAAAGTTCAGAATCCTTGTATTTTTACTGTTCTGGGTGTAACAAGATCTTGTGCTATCAGCAGGGGAAAATAATTACAAGCAAGGTGCTGTCACATTACATTGGTATTTTGGTTTGGTGTGGAAAGGGTACAAAGTTTTTAGTTTGATTTTTTGTTTTGGGTTGGTTGGTTGTTTGTTTTTTGCGGGCTATTTTTTGAACAGACAGAAGTGACATCATTCACAAGAGGAAAAGGTACTTTAAGAGCAGTCAATGCATGTACACCCATGAAAGTTGTTTAGAACTCTGCTACCTTTGGCCAGTTTTGCTCGTTCAAGTTACTAAACAAAACATAAAATCACATACAGGCACAAATGAAATTAGCCCACTCTGTGTTGAATCAGGGCAGGGTGATGTATATGTTCAGATCAGTGAAAATAGAGGGACAAAGCAGGACAAGAAACTTTAGTGGGAAGAAAAGGAAGTCAGATGCCAAATGTGAGGAATGAAAGGAGGGACTTCATGTTATTCCCAGAAAATTTCAATCTCCATATTAATTTAGTAATTTGTAGGGTTTTGTATATTAGATCAAATAAGTGAGCTAGTTTGCTTGGTTCCCTCCCTTTGAAAGTTTTCAGCTTAGATAACTCCTACACACAAGCATGGAAATTAAATCAATTAGGAGTTGATAGATGCACTGTCTTCACATCCCTTGATTATAAGTGTGCTTGCAGTTATGCATTTAGAGTTTACTTAAATATAATTCACACATTTATATGTGTGTGAATGCATATGTATGTGTGTGAAAGAGACTTAAGAGCAAACTCTTCACATAATCTTTATACTCTAATAAAATAGGCCAAAGTGGTTTGCAGGAGCACTCTTCTGGCCTCTTTTTATCTCACAGATTGCTAAAGCAGTGATCAACTGTAAATCAGACAAAGCTGACTCAAGCCCATTTCTGCATTGTCTAATCTACAGTCTGAATTTTCACTTCATTATTTTTTCTTATTTCCCTCCCTTCAGCTGTATTTATCTTTTTAGCCTTCCTTTGTGAATTATTCTTGTAGATACAGCTATTTATACAAGAAACTGCATGAAGGGTAGAAAAGTGAATACCACATGGTGCTTAGATCAGGATTAGTACATTACTATGTCAAGCTTTTGCAACCTCTGTATTTTCACAAGTTTACTGACAGAGACACTTAAGAGAGAAAAATTTTGCATCACAGATGTAAAAAAAATAATCATAGAATGGCTTTACTAAACTGACAAACCATTCCCTGAAGTTTTGTTGCATAAACTTTTAACTTAAAATGACAGTTCAAAGGTAAAAATATGTTACAGTAATAAGATGCAAAGCAACTTTGGATTTTTTTTCCTTTATGTACGTGAAACACAGTATTAAATTAGAGCTGTAATGGTAAAATATGGTTTTGGGTTTTATTTTATTGACTCTGAGTTGTATTCACTTGTATTTAAACTGTTTTTTCTTTTGTATTCCTTATGGTAATTCACCCAGGAAATCAGGTCTTTGCAAACAAAAGTAGACATTTTTTCTGTTTGTGGGATTTGGATGAGTGCATATTTCAATATGGAAATATAATATGGGGATAAGAAAACATTCTTTGCCAATAAAGGATGTGGAAATCCCCAGAACGTATGGAAATCCTTATTTGATTAAAAAGCAATAGCTGTGTTTTATTAAGAGTAAACCAAGAAAAATCTGGTGCTCAGAAAGCTTTTGTCTTGGGTCTAGCTTCCACTGTTAACATCTGTAAAGTTCCTGGGTTTGAATGCTAAAGAAATGGACCACGTGCAAAACCAAGAACCTTCCTATTGAGGTCAGAAAAAGAGGCTCAGTAGTTGTGTTGAACATGATACAACCTAATTACTGACCTAATTACTGGAGATATTCCATCTTTTGGCTTTTATGAGAGCATTGGAATAGACTCAGAATCTCTTACTGCTGTGAGATTTGCTGCCTTAAACAAAGCTGGGTTGTATATTCTGGGCTTGGCATGAATCTGCTCTCTTTAGGCAGATGCTTTCCAGTTTAGAAGACAGTTCCCCAAAAATAAAATGCAGAATAAGATCTCCCTGTTAAGAAATAGAAAAGTAGTGAATAGAGACAGTAGTAGAATAGGACTGCCTTTTCTCAGTCTGTGAAAACGTAATAAGAAAAATCTGAGGCAGGCTGCCAACGGAACTTAAAAAATGTAATAATAATGAATAATAGTGATATAATAAAATGGACATATTGTGATCTGTATCATTATTTTGATGAGATGACTGATGCATGCAATGACTTCCTCTGCTGTCTGGTATTTTCTATCAGAGATGTGACCTTTGCTAGACAGGCTGACAGCTTTATTGGAAGTGAATGTCTAAGCACATATGTAATTTTTTCTTCCATATGGTTGTAAACATGCAATTATTCAATGTATTAAAATCAGTAAAAGAGTCATGATCATGTTATCATAGCGTTTTTTTAACTGTTGAGAAACAGAAAAATAAATTTTTGCAAGACTTAAAATAAAAGGTGTAGTTATAGGACAAAAAAATTTAAAATGCCACTGAGTTTGTGAGGGAAATCTGATAATATACACAGAAAAATTGTTCCTTACTAATGATATCCATCACCTAAATAGTGAGAGGTCAGGCAGAATTTTAACAATTTTCTTTTATTCTTGCTAGTTGCTTAGGTACTGGGATAGGGTTCTGTTTCATGACTTCTGTAAAGCATGGTTCTTTTCTAGTTAAGTATAAAATTCCTGGTTGGAGATAGCTAAATAAAATACTAGACATTAAAGAGATCCTCTTTTTTCCATATAAACTACTGATACGTATGTATGTGAACAGCTTCAGGTGAGCTGTATCTGTTTGAGTTTGATTCCTAAATTTCATAAATATTTTTGCTTCAGTTATATCATCATGCCAGCATGTATCTGTATTTTTCTATAAGTTGCAATTTGTTTATAGGAAGAATATAAAATATAAATCATGCATTAAAATAAGTGGATACATTTGGGGCAAACTGTGAAAATTATTTGGGCTTATTTATTTATTAGATATAGCCCAGAGTCATAAATATTGCAAATGTTTATAAGAGTGTGTCTTGGTAGGTACTCCACAGTGCACTAATATTAACTTGAAATACAAAAGTGGACTAAGAGCTAAAACATTTGAATATTCATTATTATTTGCCATGTAGACTATAAGCAAGGTATGAATAAGTGGCTGCTAAAATAAAAAAAAAAATACAATTATATACGTCTAGTGAAAATAATTACTAGAATATATTGGTTTAAATGGATGAAATCTAAACCTGAGAGCATATTTTAATTGTTGTCCCTACTGGGAAACAATTCTGTTCAAAGTTCAGGTGCCATTATCCATGGGGACAATGCAAGCCACCAAGGTAGGTGTATCATACATAGACATTCATATTTTAGTCTGTCAATGCATCACTGTGTGTTTGGCTTTCCTTTGGAAAATTATTCTTTCTGTCACTGCCCTAGAGCCAGTCTGTGTTTTATTTGTATGGAAAACTGATAATTTATTCAGAGCTACTCTAACTGACTGTAAGGTTTGTTTTCACACTAACTACTTCACATATTATGAATGGCAATGTATGGCTGTTTGTGCTCTTATCTCAATTTGTGAAAGAACAATGTCTAAATTAAGAAAAACCCAGAGATATGAATCATAAAAGCTTTTTCATTTTGATTTAATAGTCTTTATTTCAATTAATTGCTCAATAGCTGCATTTAAGAGTAGCTATACTCATAATGTTTGGGACTAAACACTTAATTTTAAATGTAAAAAATTATTCTTAGACCATTTAGCACTGTAGATTGTTTTCTATATTTTCTTTAAATCTTTTGGTAATGTCATTCTGTTTGAGGATTCTTTTAAAAGGATCTAGTGGTAAAAGAGGCCCAATGACCACCACAGATTATTTCCTGGGTTCCTCGGGTTTGATTTGAGTGACCTGAATATTTGCTAAATTTCTGTACCAATGATAAGATATGGTCCCTTCTTGAGGAGGTATGGAAAGAGAATTAGAGCATGGCAGGTTTGGAAATGTGCAACTAGGAGCTCGTGTAAAAGCTGGAATCTGTCAAGGACCTGCTGCCTCAGTTGGTATGCTGTGTTGAGGGTTTAGCAGTGATTATTCCAATTTTCCAGACTACTTCTCACTTTTCTAAACAAATAAGTAAAATAATACATTTTTATAATTAATTTTAAATGTTTATGGCATGTGTCCTCTCAATTTCTTCATTATATTATTTATTGTGTATAAATATACCTATAATTTATATCTCTTTCTACCCCTCTTTCCTAGTTATCTCTTTATATCTTTGGAGAGAAACATCTGTATGAGGGAAGATCCTTTTTAAAGGAAAAGTTTTTACATTTTCTCATGTGTACAGACTCCCAATTTACTCTCTGCACTTGCTCTAAGGTTCCTCAAAAGTCTTTATTTCCAGTAGACAAGTCTTAGTTCCAGCAGCCTGACCTTTTCTAGTGGAATAATATTCCTCATGAGAATTCCCTACTAGACCTACTACTGAACTCAATGAATATATGATCTTCCTTGACAGTGAAATGGGAGCTGAAACCTTTGAATCTAGCCAAGGCTTTAGGAAATTCTGACTTTTGAGTAAGGTTTTCCCTAATAAACTACCTTTAAGCTTCCAAAAATCATGAAGTACTTCTTTGGTCTTGTGCCAGGACTCTTGGCACCATGCACAGCCATGCCATTGATTTGCTGGTATGTCATTATATCTCCAAAGGGTAATGCCATAAATATCTTCATAATTTACTTCAGATAAAGGGTAGCAGACTCCCTGGCTCTTCTCTTAAACCTCTCAGCAATAAGTTGCAGAGTTCCCACAGCTTCTTTGAGTTCTCTGTTGTGATACCAAAGCTTGTTCCAAGAAAGAGGATCTATCTTAATATCTCCAGGATTTTGTAAATGCCAAAGAAAATAGACCATATGAGCTCAGTTTTTCCTCCATTAATTTCACATTTTTTTTATACTTAGCTTGAGCTAAGTCTCTTGATCATACAATTTGACTTTCTGCCCATTAGATGGCCAGAGGTTCATGGTATTGCTCTTTTACCCATGCATTAAGAACAATAATTTGTTTTCTGAAGCCTTTGGGAATCTCTAGAGAAAACTTATTTATTTTTCTTAACTTAACATCTGAAGTCCATTTTCTAAACTCTACTGTTATCTGTGAGCTGCACAGCAAAATAAGACAACTCTCCAAAAAGATAACAATTCAGCACCACCCACAGGACAAAGGATATCCACCTTAGCAAGACCAAAAAAGCCAAGGCTACTGCAGATATTGGCTCTATATTTCTTAAATTAAAAGTTAGATCATGCTATAGGAAGAAAAGAGTGACAATTTCTGAAGTTTCACCTAGTAATGAAAAAATTCTCTATTTTTATCCTTTGTCATGGGCTCTTATGGCAGTCAATCCAGCTAGGGTGGATATCAAGTCACTGAATTGATGCAGTATTTCTTACCAGACTTTTACGCTATCATTGTTCCAATAACTGAAGAATAGTAATAAGATTAATAAAGAAAAACAAATTATTCACATAACATGGCAGTTGCTGATATATTGTCTTAAGTGAAGTTAACAGTACATGGAAACACTTTTAAATTTCTTCTAGTAATCCAGTCCTATTTGCAGTAACATCAGTTGAATTTTTTTCATTTATATTAACAGAATATAAAACACGATTTTCCATTTAGTTTAGCTGTGAATCCTTTTTGCCAATGAACTACGTGTATATTTTAAAAGTTAAAAAATTAGATTTCTATTTTAAAGTACTAATTTTTAAAAGGAATGGCAGACAAATAAGATATCAACAAAGAGTTGAGTAGTTGTAGCCCTACAGAATGGCGATTTTACATCTGGCTGTGAATCTGCTTCACAACAGGCATTATACTGATTATAGGGACCATACAGATGTGGGACAGGTTATGCCGCCTGTGTGTGATTACCCCCAAAAGCAATCAAAACCCTTGCCTGATTTATTACAGCTTTGATAACAGTATCTTTATCATACAAAAGTAACAATAGACCAAAACCAATCGAATGCAAGTCTTATGGTTGTTGACACCTCTTTTACAATTTCATTTCATTCAGTTTTGGAATATAATGCAGGAATGCCTGAAGAATGCGGACAGTTTAGTTGCTATTTGTAGTTGTACATAATAGAATAAACTGAGTTTCTATTCTTGGGTGTTTGTTTTCATTTCTATAGGTGTGTTTTCCTTCTGCTTTCCTTCTTTGTGATCCATTTTCTTTTATTTGCACTGCATTCAGGAAATTATTATTTTTTGCCAAAGGCTTGACTTGTATGTGTTTATGGAGTACTTATTCTTAATGTTAACCATTCTGACTCGCTTTGTGAGATTGCCAGCTTTATATATAATCATGCATTAAAAACTTCCACTCAGTCTTAATCTCTAAAATGATAAAATACAAAAAAAAACAAACCCAAAACAACCCAAACCAAAGTAGAAAAAAAGCTTTTTATGGGTTTAACTTTAGTCCAGTTTGTTAAGAAACCATTTAATTTTCCCTTATCCTTTTTTAGTTTTGCTTTTGGGTTTAATAAATGGTGCTGTTTTATTATGAAAGATGCAGGATACATCCATTGTCAGTCTTCTGCTCTCTAGTTCTATATTTAGAATTAACACAAATTTTGAGAATAGACTTTTGTTCATTATCAAAGAATTTTAAAATGTAAATAATAAGGGCAAAAAAACCTCAGATAAAATTTGTAACTAACTAGATTTTTCCATCCAGTTAGTGTTTTGATTTCAACCAATTCAAAATTCTTCCATGCTAAAATTATGCAGAAAAAAAATAATAGACACAAATAGATAATTTTTTCTGATTACCCATATAGTCACCAATGACGTGTAAAAATCAAAGGCTAATTCTTTATTCTGCATGACCATAGGTGGTGCAGACAAGGGATTGCTTTCTTCCACAACTTAGGTAAGTTATCTAATCCCTGGGTTCATGAACTCAACCTTCTTCTTGTTGGTCCAATGAATATTGAGCTGTTTGTACAGTTTTCTTTCAAGACTTGACAGATTAGCTCAACATTGAGTATTGGGATGGTTCTGAGTGAAAACAGGAACATGTACTCCTCTTCCAGTGTTCAGACTGTTAGGAATTTTATTAAAAATATATTTTCCCCAAATCTCACAAAAATTTTACGTTAAAAATCCATGAAATTAGTGGAGCTTCCCAATGAGAATTTTGTATATCAACATGTCATGTTTTCTAACTGAGTAAAGCAAAACAAAACCCTTCAAATTTCTACATTATTCAAGGAAGAAAAAAGTTGTTTTAACTACCTCAGAAATTTATGATGATACAGAACTGACTTTATTTTCCTTCTAAATCTTGCAACTAAAATAAGTGATAGAAATTTGACAGGTTATCAGAGATATCTATTAAGAAATTCTTTATTGCTATAACATTCTACTATCCTGATAACTTTTTCATACATTATTAACCTTCTCTAACATCCATCTGTCTTTGCTAAGGATGCCTGATTGTGAAAATTTCACACTTCCGAGAAACTCAAAATACAAGATTAAATAAAAACCACAGAAGACCCCAAAACAAACCGAAAACAAACAAAAAACCTGCCTGAAATATTAGACTTAATCTTATATAAAGGTGCAAAAGGTCCTTTGTTTCTGAGAATTGTAGGCAAATGTGCCAATATTTCACACGAAAAATCCATTAATACTTTTTCTTGCAGTCTGGAATACAGTGAATTATTTCTTGGAAAAACCTGCATTATTTTTAATGTTCTGTAACCATATATCTATTAATGATCTCCCAGGTCTGATGCTCAAACCAAAGCTGAGTGAGCATGAAAGGTATTTTTTTAAAAGAAGAACAGCTTTCTTTTGTATTAAATTGCATTAATTTCACTCCACTGGGCTTTAAGTTCTGTTCTTTTAAATTACTATGTAAAAAGGCAAGTGAGCATAGAGATTTGTTTCTGCTCATGTCAAAAGAATTTCTATGCAAAGGAACGGAACAAAATGCTGGAATATAGTAATTTAAAACATAAATATAGAAATATAAACCACAAATATGCAAAATAGGTACATTAAACTCTATAAATCATAGTTAATTGGATGGGGTTTGCTTTAATTTAATTAGATGTGGGTTTCTGGCCCTAATGGCCAGAAAATATTCTGGTCTTAAGGCAATTGTTTCTATAAAATGCCAATGTTGTATTTCAGTTGTCACTGCAACTGTTGTGGTTTTTAGGGTTAAACACAAGGAACTAGAAATAAATGTGGGATTCCTATTGTGACTTTGGCTGGGAAGAATAATAATCCTGAGCTAAGAGAAGCAATTCCCATTGTCTCCCCTGGAGAATGAAATTCTGTATCATTCAAATGCTCTTTTATCCCAGAAATAGTTTCCAATAGAAGGAAAGAGTACACTGATTAATTTTTTTAAAATTTATATTTCAATTTCCCATTTCCCCATATCAGATCTTAAACTTTCTGAGGCAGAAACTGTCTTTGTAAACAAAGCCCTAGTAATAGTTATGCCTGTAAAGTAAATTATATCTGAGAGTGTAAGTTGACAATACATAAATTAAGGTTTATTCTTTCTTTTTTTTTTTTTCTTTCTCTCCTTGTCTTTATATGAAGTATCACTCCCATTCAGTGTACATTAAGGATATTTTCTGTTAGTTATATCTGGTGTCACATGCACATCTACTAATTGTAGCAGTATCAGGAAGATTCCTAGAGTTGGCTCAAGTAGTTAAGTTCATGGATGAAGTAGAAAAAGAACCTCACAAACTCACAAAACTGGTTTTTAATACTGGACATGATCAAAGTGGAAACATCCAAAACAGACGCAGATATAGCAGAGAGTAATATTTCAAGGCAAAAAATTATGAGTTAAAATGTATACGTTATTGTTTTTTAAATACATTAACATATTGCATGTAGAACTGGAATGTTAAATTTACAGAAAAATTACATACATCTTATTTGAAACCTGGCAAAAAACTCCCTTAAGCAATGATAGGCTATAAGGTGCATAATTTTTTTCAGAACTTTTATTTGGCAGCTGTGAACACATGGGGTTGAATTGATAAGGAAAACCATATTTAGAAGAAGAAATCTCAAAAATAGAACAACCCTCAAAGCAAAGAACAAGAGAGGGCATTCCATGATTATTAAGGACTTCCAGTTATTGATTTTGAGCTTTATTTATTATTTAGAAATGTATAACCATTCATAGGACCTAAATGTTAAATGCCTACAAGGGACATAAAAGCATTTAACCAACCAGAAAAGTTAAAAAAAACTTTTAATGATTTGAAATAGAGTAAGATTCAAAACATTTACAAATAAATATTCTTATTCTGAAATTCTAAGAGCTACATTCCAGTTCAAAATGATTAGCAGACATAAAGTTATCAGAATTTAATAATGCAGCAGTATTATTCTAAGGTGTTTTTCCTCACTTCCTCTTCCTCAGTTTTCCTCTTCCAGACGGTTCTCTCTTTTCAGATGATTTTGGTGTGATTGTAAATGAAGGCAAATCTGTTTACACTTGATGTTTTGAATAATCCATTTGTACTTGGCACAGGTGACAGAATACAAGATACAAGAGACTGTTGTAGCTGCAAAATTGAGCTATTAATTCTTCTGAGAATTTATTTGGGGACAATTTCCTTCTTACATCTGACAACTGTTTCTAGAACCATTGTAGGAGCCCTTTTGCTTTGTTTTTCCCTTAAGAAAATGCATTTACAAAAAAATTTGTTTGTTTAAAAATTATTGTCAGCATTTCCCTCTTCTCAGAAATATTTTGTGAATCATTTTCTTAGGTGCAGCAAAATTCTGCTGTGAGAACCAGGCCATATTTAAGAGTTTCCCTGGGTGGAAGAAACATCCAACACCACGACTTTGTTGTACCCCAAGGTTTCTAGAGAACTTGAAATTTTCTAGGTATGAATTTTTTTCCCGTTTAGAGTCATGTGCACATACTTCTTCTGAGGGATCTATTTACAAAATATGATGGTTTTCATTGGGTAAAGGCTGACACTGCTTTACTTCAGCTGTTGGTGGGGTTTTTTTTGTTGTGTTTTTGTTTTTGGTTTTTTTTTCTACATGAATAAAATAGCCCTTCCTAGCATTATGCATGTTATTATTTTGACACGGTAAAACTAACATGAAGCAGGAAAAGAAATCCCTTTAGCAGGAGGCTGCTGCTCCTTTGTGCCCTGTCTCACCTGAGTGCTCTGCCCTCTGTCAGAACTCTGTCCCAGCTGCAGCTGTCTCTGACAGACACACCTTGGAGCAGGTGAGAAGAGGAGGACTTGGAAAAGTGTTTCCTGGACAGTAGCCCAATGTTGCATCAGCTCCCTGGAGGTTCTCTGTGAGATAAGTGTCAACTGAAATCTGGCTTGAAAGAGAAAGGTTTTGACAAACCTGTGTCCACCTCTAGCTCATTCTGCTTTAATTCCTTTGGAAATAATGGGACTGTAGGGATAAAGCATGAGAGTCTGGGAATGCAAAAATCCTCTTGCAAATGTAAAAAATTTAGATCAAAATGTGCCTGCTTGTACAGCAGAACCGTCTTCTGTGACAACTGAAAACGCTGACAGCAAGTATTTTATTAAATAAGCGTACATGTTCAAGCATAAATACATACTTTAAAAATTAATCTAAAATACATTGTTCTAAAAGGAATATGAATATCTACTTTAGGTTTTGAAACAGAACAAAAGAGTGCTGTAAAAATGTGTGAATAATATAAATTCATTATGGATGAGATTTTTTTTTTCCATTTAGACTGAACAGCAAATAATATTTACTGTCATCACAAATATGTATTAAAATCCATATATAAAAGAGCAAAAACTAGTTACATTCTTTAAAGTAATTATATTTGTAAATATATGTAAATATTTGTACATTTTTTAAAAAATATTTGTAAAATTTAAATTTCGTAGGTTTGTAGACTGCTATCATTTCAAACTGGCTTTGAGGCTAAAGTGAATTGTTTCCATAAAAATCTAATAGATTTGTTGCTGTAAACTTACAGAATAGGTCTCTAAACTGTCACAGTCATTTTTTTAAATTTCATTTTGACACTCAAATACATAGTCTCAACAGAATTTTTCTGTTGACATGATGAGATTTCTGTGACATCTTGTAAGCCCCTGAAGTTTGTGGCAAATTGGTATTCATAACATCCTATGAAGGAGCTCTGGTACTATGCAGTTAACGATTCTTATTTAACCAAGTGTAGATACTTTGGATGCTACATTGTACATCAAAGGCATTTAAAATTGTATGCAAAAAGTAATTTACTAACTTGAAAACTTTATTCAACCTATCAATAGGCAGTCTGTGCAGATGTGTGAAACCAAGCCTGGTTTCAGGATTTTTTGTTGTCTTAAAAATGGGGTAAAAATGAATACACTTTTAGAGGAAGTCGGTGTAGTATTTTGAAAGTAGGTGCAGAAAGCATCAACAAAAGGACTGTGCAGTATAAGCAGAATAATATGTTTGTTATTCTAGGACCAGATCTGAAGACAGGTCTACCCTTTTGCTACAGCAAGCAAAGTTGAAGGAATTCCAGACAGACTCAGAAAAGTGTCTTGGTTTGACATTGGCCAAACATCAGGCACATATGAAAGTTGCCTGCTCAACCTCTCTTGCTTTCAGTCAGGCAGAGGAGAGGGAAAAAAACATACAAAGAGCTCATGAGTTAAGATGAGGACTGGGAGAAAATACTCTAAGGACAAAATGGGTTCAAATGTAAAGGTATGAAGTACATTTATTATTAAAGGTATAAAGTACATTTATTATGTAAAGGTATAAAGTACATTTATTTATAAAGTACAGAGTCAGAGGAGGACAATGAGAATTAAAATTAGCTTTAAGCCACCTTTTCTTCCCCAGCCCCCCCTTCTTCCCACTGACAGCCCAGGAGACAGGCATGGGGGTTTTGGTCAGTTTGTTATTTGAGATCTTATTTTGTTCACTCAGGGAGAGGAGCCTTTTCTCTTCAATGTCGTGGGGTCTCACCCACAGGCAAACAGTCTTCCCAAGATTGTTGCAGCATGTGTGACTTGCCCACAAGATGCAGTCCTCCAAGGATAGGCTGCTCTAGTGTGGAAGCAAGGGCCCTCTTTCTCTGTCTCTGGAAGCAGGGAGCCTCCCTCCATTTGAGTCTCCCACTGGATCACGGCTTTCTCTGGCATCCACCTGCTCCAGCATGAACATTTTCCCATGGGCAACAAATGGATTTGTGCACCCCGCATTGACTTCATGCATTACAAGGGGACAGTTTGTTTCACCCCAGTCCTCACCAGGGCCTGCAGGGGAATCTTGGCTCCAACACTTGGAGCACCTTCTCCCCACCCCTCTTTTTCCCCACTGACCTCGCTGCTGCCATATTGTTTTCCCTCTCGTGTTGTCCCTTTTTTCCTTTCTCTGACTAGAAGAAAAACTACTGCACTTGGTACCATCGCCAAGGAGCTCCACCAATTCAGAGAGCCCTGCAGGATCCCACAGCACTGAGAAGTTGATCTCCGCTGGGCTCCATGTGGGGAGTCCTTGGCCATGTTCCCTGTGCTGAGGGCCTGGAAAAAAACTGGTTGTGAACTATTTTGATTTTTTTCTTAAATATGTCATCACAGCGGTGTCATCACCCTCTCTAATTGTCCCATCAGCAAGTCCATCTTCAGAGCCATCAGAGATTGGCTCTCTTGGTTGTGGTGAAAGCTTCTAGAAGCTTCTGACAAAAGCTACTTCTGTGGCACTTCCCCCTGCCACTACCAAAAAACCAGAGCGTTCCAAATAAACACAAGAAGATGCTAGACCAAACCAGAAGACTGCTCTTTACAAAAGACACTGCAGCTCTGGAAAAAGCATGTTGAAAATAGTTGTAAGTAAATCTCATTATAGCACTGTTGATTTGCCTGATGGGTCCCGAGTTTCATGTTATGTTTGTTCTATAATTTAAAATGTTTCTAGGTTGCAATTCACTTAACACTGGCTTTTTTGATCCTTCTTGGACTTTTTTATTGTCAAATCCTGTGAAGACCTGTTGTCCCCTGCTCCTCTCTTAAGGCTTTTGGCTGTTACTTTATCTTCAGACATCTTTCCTGTCTCTCCCTGCCTTTCTTCAGTGCCCCTTCTTATTTCCTTGGATCTGCGGCATATGAAAATAGATGCTCCCTTGCCCTCCTGCTGCTGGCTAACATCAAAAGATGAAACTCTTGAACAGTATTAAAATAGTACGATAAAAATCTAGTCTTTCTTAGAAGATTCCTGGTGCTCCCATGGTGGTTATGGGTGCAGCCAGGTTGGATTTCTACAGTTGTATAACTTTAAAAAATTAGCATATCTAACAAATATTGTCCAATTAGACAATAATTGTGTAATAATTGTCCAATTATTGTTAGGTAATTTTCTCCTGTGTTCTGCCCCATTGAAGTTGGCCAAGGGCTTCTTTGCCCCATTTCTTTTTGTGCCTTTTTAGATTCTGGTTGCAAAACAAAATGACCTTGTTGGAGGTTTTCTTCTTGAAAATAAGACTAAGCAGTATTTCAGGAACGTGTTAGAAGATCAGCTTACTGTTCTAAAATGTAAGAGGAAAAGGGCAAAAGTACTAGAAGTTACAACCATGTATTAATAGTCTACAAAGTTACAAATTACAAAAAATGTATAGAAATCAAAAGTCTTCAGGCATCAAGGGTAGAAGGAATGGCTCTGTTTTTTCAGGTGATACCCAGTGAAAAGCAACCTCTGCCCACTCTTTCTTTAAGGCAACACAACAAGAAGTGGTCCTTAGTTACTGTGCAGAGTAAAGAGCTCTGAGCTGTGCACCTGGGGTAAGTACAGACTCTGATGTTGACATCACCATTGAGTTGAACATCTTGAATTCAGATTTAATTTTAATGCTTTCCTAGGGTTTTTTATTTCGTTTAAATCAGCTTGGAAAACTTAAGCTTTTTGCGAAATTTAAAGTTGTTCTGGACTGATTGTCTGCTACTAAGACTTTATGGTCTTCTCTAAAAATCCTTCCTTAAGGAAAAAACCTTTTTTTATGGATGCATAGAACTACTGAAACTGAGGTCTCCATCCATCTAGAAGAAAATGCTGATGTTTTGAAGTGGATCTATGCTTAGGATGCGACTTAACAGCACTTCATTTAGAAGCCGTGACAGAAGTGATGTTGATTTGTTTTAGAAACCAGACTCAACCCCCGCATCATCTGAAACAGAGGCAGCTGGAGGTGATGTCAATCAGTTGCACCAGAGTGGCTACAGAAACTGATGAATATTTAGCATGCTGCCCATATGGTTCTGGTGGGAGACCTATGGCTTTGGTTTTTCCCTTAAGTTTGTTTTTTTCCCCTTAAGTTTGCCCAGCCCTGTTGCAAGACAGAATTCTCCCTGTTAACTCTGAGCAGAGTAGGAATTTGTATTTACAATTTCATTTAAGAATGCAACCTTTTAGAAGAAGGCTGCATTGGAGAAAAAAATTAAGTGTTTTATAGGTATTCTTTGACTATTGACTTGGATTATTCTAGTGCAATACCAGCTTCCAACCTTAAAAAAGGTCAAAGCTATTATAGATTGATCCATTTAATCTCCTACTGAGAAAAATGGGAAGGTCTCAATGACTTCACAGGGAGCTCAGCTGGCATAGCAAAGTCTTCCTGAGAAGGACTATGTGACCTAGTTGAAATCCACCAATTATACTGTATTTTGCTGCAAGGCATGGGTAAGGTCACAGCTTTACAAGTTCTCTATTTAAGTGCATGTTCCTACAATTCACATCATGCCAGGTTAACATTGGTTCAAAAAATCCAAAGTATATAATGACAATGGTAATCATTTTATCTTGTTCATCAGCAAAGAGGGTTTTATTTTTATTTAACTTTCTCTTCCACAATAGTAGTCATTGGCATTAGACTTTGATCTTGGTCCTACAAATGTGTGAACATGTAAGTAAAGTAAATGATTTTAAGCATTTATTGAAAAGAGTTGAAATGCAGGCTCTGGGACAATCACTCTTACAAATATGCTCATGTCCTAACTTCTCCATTATTCCCCAAGAATCCTCAAGTGTTGATTACTTGTAAATGATCAAAGGCTCTGGTTTTTTGTTCCAAACTAGAACAGAAAAAGTGTTTTTCTTGATTCAAGAGCCATGGAAAAATTGGCATTCCAACATCTTTTTCCTTAAGATTGTGTGAGGTATCTTTGATTTACTCCTTTCTGAGGGCATCCCTGCCTGGCAGTAAATACATATATCTCTGGTTTAATGCTATTTCTCCCCTTGGGTGTCTTTCAAATGCTTTCAACTACAAGGGATTTCACTGAAGTCATCCATCAATGCTAGTGAGACCTCATTCAAATTGTGGAGGCCAGTATGTAGTAATATGAGTGGCTCTCAAGGATGTTGAAAGAACATTTGCCATGCATAAAGCCATGTCTATTTCTCATAAGGATGTTCATCTAGGTTTGACAATTTTAATTAAGGAAGCTGTGCAGAATTTGGAAACATTTCCCTGATTTTTCCTAACAGTTGGGAAACAGTTTGAATGTGGGTGAAAGCGTGTTCTTTAAGTAGAGAGAATGAAAATGGAGGCAAATAAGAAAACAAATACTCAAAACCCCAGAGCAACAGCAAAAAACCCACCCAACCTCAGTGTAACCCCACCGACCACAAAAAAAAGAAACCAAACCCTTTTTTGGTATTTTCTGCAAAAGAGTCAATTATTAATGCAACTACAAAATTAGAAGCTTTTTCTTTCTCTTCAACTGATGTGAAGAAAGAAGGAAAAGCTAAGCAGGCAGGGAAATTCAGAGTTTTCTCCAACTACCAGTATTCTTTCTTATTTTTCAGGTTTTGAATCAAACAGTAAACTCTTATAGAATCAGACAGTGAATTACTATATATTTTAAATAGTAATAAAAAATATCTGATACTGAAGTGTTAATGTGGAAATAGTTCATAGTTTTCTGAATAGTTCTGAAGGGATTAATTATTCTATCCCTGGAGTCAGGCTATAAAACAGCTAAAGTGGAAATCTGAAGATGATAAATAGTATTGTGCATGTTCACCCTGTTTTATTCATAGCATATGTTTTATTTACCTTATTTTATTCCTATACTATGTGGCCATTTTGCCCTGGATATTTATGTGCAGCTTGATGTATGAGTATATTACCATTATTATTATTGTAAAAGAACACTTTGCAGTTATTTTGTAGCAAGACTGAACACCTGAATAAACTGATAGATCTTCCAAGGAAATAAAATATTTCATTATAAGTAACTTGTAGGTGTACAAATACTTGGCATTCATAGCTATTGCTTCTGGAGAGGCTTAGGTGCTTTGCCATTACATCTTAAAACTTAGTGCGAGGCTGGAGCTAATGCCAAGGCTGTTGATATATCAAGGTTCTTTACTGCAGCTGTGCCTTTGCTGTATGCTTTTTGTTTGTTCCCATGCTGAATAAAAGCCTGCAGACCAAGTTGCCCTATAATTCTGGATAATTGGGTTATTCATTTTAAACCCCTTGGATGGTGGGAGGAAATAATCGCTGCGCCTGTATGAATTGGAAAGGTGCCATTCCACTGAAACCAAGGTGAGACAATTTGTTTCTGGAATACAAGGGAGAACTGAACTGCTGCAGAATAAATGCCTTTTTGAGATAAAGCTAGACTAAACAGCTTTAAGCCTCCCTTTACTTCTTGGTGCCTGCAGTTCTGAACATTTTAATTGAGGCTTTTCATTTGTTCCACATAAAAGAAAGCTTTGTCCATCTCTTTGAAGTGAAATGTTATTTTGTTTAAAAGAGCCCATTTTAACAATTGAACTGTAATTAATTATTTTAAAAGCATTTGGTCCAATCCCAAGTTGTTGTAAAATCAATATTAAGTTAATAAGAACAATACATGAGAAAATAATCTAATAATTTACTTCTTCCAGCACACAGTATATGCAAGGGCCAGCATTTAATATTTTCCTAAGATAAGCAACACCATTTTGTTTATCATACAAGTGATTTTATCTGTTCTTTTTGATCTGTGAGATGTAAAGCTTTAGGAAATAATTAAAAGCGTTGGCCTTGGACATGATGTTTCTGCTTTATTTCCTCTGACTTCAAAATATGAATATATTCAAGATTTAATTTTTTTTTTCATAGTTATTCCAGGCTACAATCCATAAATCTAAATACCAGATAGTGGTAAGCTATATCTACTTTAATTTCTTAAAATTGAAGTATCTATAAACGTTACTACATGTCAAAGAATTCCCTGCACAGACGACACTACTAGGAATTAAAGCTGAGCATCTAAAGTTTGGTTTTATTAATAAAACATTCTAGCACCAAACAGCAGAATATGTTTTCTCTTCAGTTATCAGACGTCCAAGGAAAATGATGAATTCTGAAGAAAGCAAGGTGATGTTGTCACAGTTTTCAATAAAAGACAAATACTGTAGGGAATATGTTTCTATTTCCTTTCTGATAATGACTAAGTTCTTGCACAACCATATAGAATATAATGAGCTATTTATGGGTATGTGAAATCACAGCTGCTGTCATTGTGGACATTGCCTTAAATGTGAGCTCTCTGATATTATGTATAACTGATCATAATCTATAGAAGCTTAGGCTAAGTGAGTTTTTCTTTGGAGTTGGTCAATACAATTTTTTTTTCTATTGAATAGTACTGACTATAAACAGCTTGAAAAATATGGAAGCAGCAAGTGCTTACTGCATGCAAGAGGACCAAAACCATGAGTAAGGAAAAAAAATGATGCAAGGTTTATTATTCAAGGAATAATCACTAGATAACCAGTGAGTTTAAAGAGGTCTACAGTAATGCACAGCATTTACTTTGTAGAAATGAATGTCTGAAAAATATACTGTACATGAATATATAATAATGTATATAATAATATGAGAACTTTAAATGGCATTACCTCTCAACTGATGACAGCAGAGGATGCTTAATTAAGCCATTTATCAGTCAGGAAGGAATAAATATAATAACTTTTTATAACTTTTATATTTTAAATAACTTTTAAATAACTTTTATATTTTAAATAACTTTTATATAAATCTCAGGAAAAATATGAGAAAAAATATGAGGAAAATTTGAGAAAATAAAAGTGAAGTATAAAAATACAGAAAGCAACACCATCTCTTTGGAAAAAATACTCTTCATTCAAAAAATTCCAAAATGTTTAAATTAAAAACCTTAAGAAACATAGCTATTCCAAATAAGATTAATAGGGAAAGTAAGGGGGTTTCTAGCACTTCACGGCAATTATGACTTGCAGTGCTGTTCACAGATGCAACATGCCATATATTTTGTTGTCTCTTGACTTGCACAAAATGTTTTCCCTGAGCTTTGCCAGGACTCAGCCTGCTTGGCCTGATTGCCTTGACCTTGATGGACCAGTGGTAAGACCAGCAGCCTTAACAGATCTTAACTTCCAAAGTCTGTTTTGAATGAAGAAACCTGGAAGGATAAACCGTTGTGTGTTATGGAAACTAATCTGTGGCAGAGAGCACAGACTCAGGATTTCTCTCTCATTTGGAAATGGGAGCTTCTGGAGGCAGTTTCAGGAGCTTCTGAAAGTAAATTGTTTTACTTCTTATTTTAGCGTATGTAGCAACTGTATAAGAGTATCTCAGCAAGAAGAGGAGCAGCAGAAATGAAGATATTAAAGAGAACTAAAAAGTGAGTATGGTGTTCTGTGTGTGTGAATATTTAAATGCAATCAAAGGTCCTGTCTGGCTGAATGCTTCAAACTACCTGCAGATCAAAGGACAATTCTACTTTGTGTGTGGCATCCCAGAGCCAGGGAGGAGCAGAAGTGTTGTGTGGCAGCTGGAAAACTTGTCCCTTCTATCAGGAACCTTTCTCTAATGCAATGCTTCTTCCTTGCCACAGCTTCTCTCTGATCTTTCTGTCACAAGAACTGAGGAACACTTTGATCCTCTACTAAAATCCCATACTTTGATTCTTGTGCTAATCTCACAGCTCCAAAATGCATGTTTTCCCACCATGTGGCCCGACAGGGTGCTGTGCCTCTGTAAGAGTCACTTGATCCAAGTTATCGCATCTCTTGGAAATTAAAAATGGTACCGTTTTAAAATGTAGCAGAACAAATAAAATGCCAAGGACCAGTTTTATTTTTATGTAAATAACAGACAACACAAGAATGCAGCCTGTTCCATTTCTGTTTAAAGTTATGATTGTCTGTGGGATGTGCTAGTAGAAAGCCTGTGGAGCTGATCAGAGGATTGGCTTTTACGCCAGCTGTTGCTATGGAGTGAGAGAAAGCCAGTTCTAATTCAGCATATTTCTCCATCACTTAGAGCACCTGTGTTCCTCAAACTGGCTGCTCATATGCCTACTTCAGTTCCATTTTTACTGAAATTAAAGGAAGTTTGGAATATAAGTTTTTTAAATACCTGCATTCATGGAGCTGTCTGATTGTTTCTTCCTGAAATGATATATACTAGTTTATCACTTCATCCTGAACCAGAACAAAAATGTATAAAGAATCAGTTATCTAGAAATAATTTATTTTGAAAGAAAAAATTTTCTTCCTTTCTGACTGCTGAGCTGGAAAACTTTTGCTGAAAATCAGCGAATGAAAGGTCAAAAGTAATTTATACTCTCTTGACTAAAAATTTTAAATGCCTTTCCACTATATTTTTTTTTATTTCAATACATTCTTTTAAGTAGCAAGAAATATTCTAAATAATCTCTTAAATAAGCTTTTAAATTGCTATACCTTTCAAGGTCTATATAGATTTCTCTTATTCTGTATGGAGCAGATGAGCCTGAATTCTTGTACTATAAAGTAACTTCAAATGAATTAATTACTGAAAATTCAGGGACACAAGAGAAGAGACAGAATATTAATCTGAGAAATGGAAAAATGTTAGACACTTGGGTAGAGAGACAAGAACCAAAGATGGACACAAAAATTTGTTGTCCAAGAGGCTGAGGGTGACTCAGTCTGTCTCCTCTCTGAAAATAAGTGTCCTGGTCAGGTTAGCCAGAACTTTTGCAGTAGCTTGGAGAATCTTGGTGAGGATACTGAATTGGGGAGTTCCATTCCTAAACCTTTACAATATGTATGGGAGGACGACGATCAGTGTTAAGCTTGGATGGTAAGTGCATGTTCTTGATTTATAAACAAATGCCTTTAAAATTGTATTGTCTATTATTTACTTGTTGAAACATCTGGATTCCTTATAAAGTAAATCACCAGTCTGGGAAATATTGTTATGATTCTGCAAATTTCAAAACTAATATTTGGGGAAAATCCCCAGTATTGATTTAAATGTCTGTGCCAATACTGAAAAAGGGAGGCAATGACAATAGCACTGGGATATTGAATTATAGACATATTTTCACTTGTCACATTCTTAAGTAATACTTGTGACCTTTCTGTGTAAGGATGTGATTAAAATTTCTAGAAACCAATCCAGCCAGGGCTCATGAACCAAGTTTCCTCATTCCTGTTTTCAGCTGCTTCCTGAATGGATAAAGTATATATGACCACATTTCCCACCTCCTAAGCTTAAATTTGACTCTCTTAATGATATTTCAGTGTTACCACACATTTCTGTTTTGCCTTGTTCCTATAGGGCTCCTACAACTTTCTGCTAACTGGAGTCCGCAGATGTGTATTATGGTCACAGTTTGCTGTTTTCCATCCCCCACCACCCCCCAAATGAAACAAAAACAAACAAAAAAAAGCATAGCATCATCACTATTGCAAGAGACCTCTAAGATCAAGTCCAACCATCAGTCTACTGTCACTGTAACCTCTACACCACTAAATCACATCAGCCAGCACCAGATCCAGATTCTTTCTGAACACCTCCAGGGATGGTGACTCCAAGTCCTTTCTAGGCTACCTATTCCAATGCCTGGGCAACCTAAAAACGATTTGGTTTTTTTCTAATATCTAATCTGAATCTATTCTCTCTAAACTGTGATTAATTCACAGAATTCATTATTGACTTCCTTATTGAGAATAATTCCCCAAGTAAGGAATCTGGAGAAGTCAAGGTCTGTGGATTTTTGCCTCATCACCAAGTCCTATGGTGCTTGGTGTGCTCTAAACTGCAACTGAAAATTCCCTATGTACAAAATGTATAGGCTTTTTGTTAGCTCCTCTCCTTTCATAAATAAACCAGAAAAAATACCTTTACATGTTTCAAAAATCTGTAGAAATTGGGATCTTTTGAAATCTAACTCTTTTCTCTCAAACTAGACTGAAGTGTAACAGCGATTTCAGAACAGAAAAGTGCAGAAAAACTGATTAACATCTGAGTAGTGTGATGGAATGTGTTATATCCTGGCCTAATTTTTATTTTCATGCATGTGCAATAGTCTTGCTCATCTCAAAACCTGGAAAATAGCCATGGGATTTAGCTTCCTTATCTCCAAATTTAAGTTTATTGCAGAGGATGAAAAATGGCATTTCAATGCAAATACTCAGCAAAACATTGGAAAGCAACTTTAATTTAATAAGCAAATTATTTTCCTATTAATTAAATGTGTATTGATTGTTGCAAGAGCAATTATTGCGTTTAGCGAGTATGAGAGAGATTAATCTAGTTGCAATCTAATTAATTTAGAATTTCATGGGCAAAACAAATACGTAATTAGAAGGAACTGCATTTCTAGGGAGCTAAGGATTTATTAATGAAAAATGTCCTGGTTGCAGGAGTACTTATTATAGAATTCAGGGAATATCAGTTTCAAAAACTTCTGGTTTACCATCTCTCCATAAAAGAATATACAGAGGACAGAAGAGAGGTACCAGCCTTGCTCATTGCCTGTCTGTATTAGATCTATTTATGTTAAATTAATAAAGCTCTGTGTCCTTACCACCAAAAAGCTGAAGTCCTGCCGTATAAAAAGAACAAAACTTCTACATTTGCAGTAGACATGGACAAAAGAGAAAATAATTAAAGAGCAGCCATTAAATTTGGTGTTCCCTCTTGCAGTGTAGAGGCTGTGTGGCAAAGAAAAGCACAGGACAGCTGGGGTCCAGGCTGCCAGAGGATCTGTGGATGTGAGAAGCCTGAATAAAACAAACCACAGAGTAAATTTGTGGAACAAGGATGAATGGCCCCTTTTCCCTCTACACACAGAGAGACCGCTCATGAAAAGCCTTACACTGTATTTCCTAAATGTTATTAAATCAAAACGGTTTCCCTGACAGGGCTGAATGATTTTTATACAGGGATTTTGGAGGAGATGGACCATAAATTTCAGCAATGCTGGGCAGTATTTTATAGCTCTATTGGCCAAATGAGGTTTGTGGGTCATTCTGAAGCTGTTGCTAGCTAAACAAGCAAGCAATGTGTTTACCTCCGTTGTCATTAAAGGAAAAGGGACTGATGAGATGTGTCTCACAAGATGCTTAGCAAAATTTGATGAAGCATTACATTTAGAGCAAAACAAAAACAATCGGTCAAGGAGAAAGGATAAATTAATCTTGTGGAGCAAGATCACACAGATGAGTCTTCAAATGTCATTTAGTTCAGAAGAGCTGTGGTTAAGCATTTAAACTTTTTCAGGTGTACTCAGGACAGAACTAGTATTGTAAGATGCAAATTTTATTTTCTTGGTAGAATTAAGCTAGTTTTCTGCCATCAGATGCAGCAGAAACAGAAATATAGATGTAAATAAGAAGAAGAAAAGAATTTTTAGAAAATTTAAGCAAATTAATAAAAAAAAAAGCTTTTTCTCAGATACATGGCATGGAGAAAAAAATGTATCTTTGTGAAAGATTAAATATAATAGATAATATTTGGAAAATAATTTGCTGTGCCTGAATCCTGAGAAAATTTTCTTCAAGATTTCATTTTCCTTAGTGTGTTAAAGTCAATATTAGTTCATAAATCTTTCCAAAATATTTCACAGAAATTCATTAGTCCAGCTGTTACCAGAGACTGAAATAGTTCATGCCTCAAACATTGATATAAAGTTTTGCTCATTATAATAAAAATTGTGTAAAGAAGCTACAACCACAGAAACCTTGAAGAACTTTTGACTGTAAGTAAAACTGCTGAGGTTAGTTAAAGAGAAACCCATTCTCCAGGCACCTCGGGGTGGGGGAGAAACAAGGCTGAGGGAAAGGAATATATCCACAAGTGAGTCAAAAGCAACAGAGACTCTTTCCTGTCTGGATTGGGGTGGGGGAGACCAGAGCCCACAGAGGTCAGGTTTGCACAGATGATCTCCCTTATCCGAGGATGGTGGGAGAAGATTTTGGGTTCATGGTGTAGCCTCTGGTCAAAGGCAGTGAACACTCATCCTCTTACACAAACCAGCTCAGCTGTGAAACCCCCAACTCCACAGGCCACATCCACAGGACATTCATGTGAGGGGCAGCTGAGGAGGTGCCACAATCCACCAAAGACCCCCCAAAGTGCTTCCCTGAGGCCTTGTGCCACAGCACTGCAGTGATGGGACAAACCCTGAATCTGCTGGACGAATCTGCTGGACGGGACAATGGAAAACTCCACCCCCCCAGGAAGGTAGCTGGTTTTCCTACCTGGCCTAAGCATATATTAACCCATTGAATTCTGTGCTTTTCAGGGGACCTTCACCACCAAGTCCAACTGGAGAGCATCAATGGAGCATCACTGGGATCCATGGATGGTGATATTTCCTTTATTCTCTCTTTGTCACTTTCTTTCTGTCCACCCCACCTATTTTCTATTTCTTTCTTTTCTCTCTCTCTCTCTCTCTCTCGTATTTACAATCAAGTAAAACCCATACTATTTAATTTGGTCTTGTCTGCACCTTAATTTGGGCAGAGGTATTTCTAATAACCTTTAAAACCAGACCTTGACAGCTGTCTCTCAGAATACAGTCAAATGACTTGTCCAGGGTTGGAGTGGATCAATAGTGTCATTGGTGAGAAAATCCCCTGAACTTGTTTTAGTTCTTTGCTTTTGTTACTAAGCTGTTTCCCATCAATTTCTGTGGATAAGACAATTCAAAGCCAGTCAAATAACTGTGCATGTCATCTCTGCTTCTTCTTTTTACTCTCTTCCAACACATTTATTTTGCTAAATAGAACGAAACTCCATCTGTCTCCATTTGTTTGACTTCTCTCTACTTCATACTCCTCCTGATTAAATATTCCAGGTCACAGGCTTGCTGCAGATTACTGGTTTCTTTCCTCTGACTTTCTCCCCATTTACAGCTCCAGTGTTGTGAGAGCAGGGGGCAATTAGTAGCTTTCTGCAGCAGCTCTTCCATCCACTGAAGACACAGCCTGTGCATTACTGGCTTTTAGAGTGAGAAACTCAGTAGTGTCCCCTGACCTATCACTCTTGTGTCAGTGAAGGAAGCTGAAACAGCTGTTTCTCAGAGGACAGCAAATGTATCAAGAAAACACTCTGTTGATATAGCCCCTGTACCTAGATGTGGCAAATAAAGGCTATTTTGGGTTGTCAAATGCATAATAACTCGTGTGTAGAGATTTGTAAAAAGCAAAGTTTGTTCTGCACAAACTTCAGTCTTTTCAATGTGTAGGAGTTAGGAAAAGTTGGTGCTCTTTCAGGTCAAGGAGGTGTGATTTGCAAAGTTTTCACTCAGGACAAACTTTGTGAAGGATGGTAGGATCCCTCTGCTCTGACACACTTCCTGCTCTTCCTTTTCCTTTGAATTTTTTCCCAGTTTCTCCTTTCTATTTGTTCTTTTTTGTTGTTTATTAAGCTGATTTTTTAAAAAATTACTCAAAATTTACATGCTTCTTCAGGTATGGGACAGAGTGGTGAGCTTGCCAACAAATGTTGTACATGTGGGCTCATGTGTTGCATTTGTGTTCTTCAGAAGTTCAGAGGAGGAGCAGAATGCACTGCCTTTCAAATAGCTGCATTTTCATTTTTCTACTCATTACTCATAGGGGCAGTCCTATTATAAGTTAGACCTCAGAGCCATTTTCTTCCTTACTTGTTTAAATGCATTTCCTTCTAGCTATCTCTGGTCAAGGTAATACCTGCACCATGAAAGAGCAATATTCAATGGGTGAGAAACTCAGAAAAAAACCACTCAATATTCAAAATGTATGTATTTGTGGGAAAATGGATGAGTAAGAGGAAATAGCTGGACAAAGTACTAACCCTAACTGATGCACTATAAATGACCAAATATTGAGTATTCATAATATATTTAATTGAAAAGCAAGAAAGGGATCATACGGGTGTCTGTTTTCAGGGCAAATGTTTCAGCGATGGAAACAATATTTGAAATTTTGGGTATGTGTATGAATAACATGTTTAAAGAAACTCCCTCTCAAATCTGGTTGATCTGTACGATATGGCAAAGCAATAAAAATACATGTTGAATGTCTGTCCATCTGTAAAAATCCAGGTGCAATTTTGGCATAATTTTAAAACAAAATCTCTTAAACCTGTTAACATAGAAGAAGTTTATTTGGTTCATGTGTGGAATTGGAAAACTAGAGAGAGTGATATATGGATCTCACAGTAGGAATATCTTGTGAGGAGGTCAGAAACTGTTCTTTAGCATGTAGGTAATCATCTTTTAGCTAATAATGACCAGGAGATGTATTTCCATTTCTAGGTTCCTGTAGGCAGAGTAAAATGCTGTGAACCAAAGTTGTTATATCCTGGAATACAGATTACAGGAATTCTCTCTCATTTGTCTGGGAGTTATTATAAAGTAGCTACTGACAAATGTGAAAACCTTAACCTTAAGAGAAAAAGTGAGATAAACTGTATATTGAGGTAAAGACAGTTTAACAGGTAAAGCCTGCAGGGGAAACAAAACAAAGAATTAATTTCCCACTTCCCATGGGCAGGCAGGTGTTCAGCCATCCCAGAAAAGCAGAGCTCCTTCACATGTAGTAGTGACTTAGAGAGACAAAAAGCCATCACTCCAAAACATCCCCCTCTTCCTCCCTATTCTTCAGTTTTATATGCTGAGCATCAAACCATGTGGAATGGGAAATCCCATGGGCCAGCTGGAGTTGGCTGTCCCAGCTTTGTCCCTTCCCAATTCCTTGTGCCCCCACAGCCTTCTTTGGGGTGGAGTGAGAGGCAGAAAAGTCCTCGACTCCCTGTAAGTCGTGATCAGCAAAAATGAAAACATGTCAGTATTATGAATATTCTTTGGCTCACAAATGCAAAACACAGACAGCAGCTACTATGGAGAAAATTAACTTTGTGCCAGTGAAAACCAGCAGAGCAGCATAGATGCTTTTTGATGAAGCCTATCACCTTTCAAGATTTCCTTGAATAAAGAATATTATGATTAGGAAAGCTCTCTAAAGTAACAGAGCCTATCAATCCTGAAGGCTTTCTCTGTTTGGGAGAACAGCTGAATACATAGAAATTTCAAGAACACATGGATGGTAGAACAAAGCTCAAAATATATGTCATACTGAAGGGTACATAGCAGAACTATTCTAATCTGATGGGCCCCACAGACTGGGAGCCATAATAAGTGTATAGCTGTCAAGGAAGAGTGAAAAGCCATATGTCTGGTAATGGGTTTGGATCTCCCAATTTAGAAATGCCCAGTGTTGCCTATCATTTTCTCTGATAGTATGGGAAACATTTGCAGGATTCAGTCCATGCCTCAAAAATTCTACCTCGATGAACTTTATTGGATATCTTTTTTTTTTTTCTTCCCTCCTTTACTACAGTTATTCTAATTCTCTTGTTGAAGGTAATATCATCAGGCTACAAACTGTAACGTGCAATTGAAGTGTTCTGACTTACAGAGTTAAATTCTAGTTTTTGACCACCAGAAGTCAGTGTGCTGCTCTGCCGCTTGAAGCTTTTGGGGCTGTAGGGCAGAAACACTGATGAACTGATAAATAAAATGGGAAAATCCTTCAAAGTGTGGAGGGGAGACAGAATATACGCATTTTTTAAAATATGTTTAGAAAAAGAGAAGCTGACAGCATTTCATTTTGATGCAGAAATTCCTGGATGTATTTGTTTGGGGTTGTTTGGTTTGTGGTTTTTAGCAACGTGTTCAACTGTACAGAATAATTTTGTATTGTATCCTTCTCAGGGAACAGTTTAGATACGAAACAGAAAACATCAATATTTCATGTGAAGCTGTCACTGAATATTTGTTCAGCTTGTCTAAAGGGTACAAAGTATTGAACTTAAGAAAAATATGAAAATACCTAGAAAGATGCTGTGGTAAGCAATGTTACTTAAAGTAAAAAAAAAATACATGAAGCAGAATAAAGCAGACAGAAACAATTTTATGTTTGCAACTGAATATAACAGCAGTTCAAATAAAAATATTAGTGTTAATAATATATATACAGTAAAAGGTATTATCCAACAATGTATTTTAACTTAATAGTTAATAATTTTAGCTATTAGAGTGGGGGAGTAATTTTTAGGTATTATTCAAATTGATTTGACAAAAATGCAGCAGCTAGGTAACCTTTTGTCCCACAACTTACACACAAAATGTAAAAACAAAATGAGTTGTAAAAACAAATAAGGCCTATTGATTTCTATAATTAAGCTCCTCATTCCTACAAAAGAATGTAGGAATGAGCTTTATTTTCTCTGTTCTAGATGCTGTATTAGACATACACGTTGTTTTAGTTGAAACTTCTTTTTTTTTCAGATAACTTTCTGTACTCTGAATGTGATCTGTAGTCTCTTTAGTTGACTTTAGCAGCCACCAGAAGAGGAACCCACATCCTGCCATCACTATTTAAAGCTCCTATTTGGGCTGGTATGGTTGTGGATGATGGCTTTTTTTAATGCTCTACATCCAGTCCATCACTAACATTCAGAGCTGATTTTTTTTTTGAATATTCAGTTATGCGTTTTTAGCTGAGCTATCTGCTGCCTTCAAATTTGCTTCTGACATGCAACATGAACAAGGAGAGTGTTTGTGATATCTTCTGCCAGACAAGTAGTTTTGAAAATAGATGCTGACTGGATGGCCAATGCAGCTAACAGATGGTCTTGTAACATGTTCCTTTGAATCATTAAAAAAGAAAAATAGATTTGCTTGAGCTTTTTTTCTCTCAGCAGACAAGCTCTATGACAAACAATAGAATCCTGCTGGTTCCTTAGTCAATTGTAAAAATACATTGTGTGTTTCTAAAAGACAAGGAGAAAGACAAATTTCCTAGGAAAAAGAGCCTGTAGGTGATATGTGCTCTCTTAGTATAACTCAGTGTTCCTGAGAAAGACTGCTCAAAATCACAGCCAGTGGCACACCTATGCTACTGAAATGCTGTGTTATTGCTTTTTCTTTATCTGCTGTTTTTAAAACAGTGATTATTCCTAATCACAGCCTGCACACAATTAATCATTGTCAGATGACAGATGGCAAAAAAGTTTGAAAACAGATCTCTTTATATGTATTTTTGGGGGGGTATGCTTACATTTTCTATACTTCATTGCTTTTTCAGCCTTCAAAAAAAGAACTAATATAAACCCATGATCTTTTCTTTTTATAACCTCAATCTCAATTGCTATTCATAGCCAGTGGCATTAAAAGCTAGTTATTGTGTATACCAAACAAGACAGTAATATTTCTGAATCAGCAAAGAAAAGAACATATGAAACTACCTGAAACCCAGTTTTCCCATCCTGTACCCACGACGTGACCACCAAGCAACAGCCTTCTGCCAGTGTCTGATATACTGTGTTTTGGGAATGTTTTCTTTCCACTTTGCACAAGTGCCAGCAAGACCTTCAGTGACAAATTAGGTTTTTCATCTGTGTGCTGCTTCATAAAGTCTTTGCTAAATAAACCTGTTCAGTTATTTAAGTGTGCTCAGACCTGGGGTCATGTTTGCCAAGACTCAATATCTCAGTTAATTATTTAACTACAGTTTAAGGAATGCAGAATTTAAGCTTTTACTTTTATATGCTTCTGTTTTTAATAGATGAAGTAGGACTTTTCAAAACTTTTTTAAGTACAAAGGTGGCTTTAGTAAACAGGACTTTTAGTGAAATTTAAACTGATCCTAAGGAGCAGAGTAGCATTCAGTTGATAAAATCATTGATTTGTTAGTGGGTTATTAAAGATACCATTTGCTAGGGGGAAAGGCCTCTTAAAAGGCACTATTTTAACAAGCCCACGCTATTTCTTTTCATGCTCAGCCAGTGATCTTCATCCATGTATCAGCATAAATGAAACACACGGCGCGATGTCAGTATTGATTGGCAGACTTGGCGTGTGCAGCTATTATGGGCTCACAGCGAGTTCCCCTTTCAGAAACTGATTGGCATCTTTGCCGACATAAGCAGCTTGATGAGGGCTAATGTGAGAAGGGATGAGGTCCCAGCATCTGTCCTTGATGATACAGGTATATACCTATTGATTTGAAAATGGGAACAGCAATGTCAGCGTGCTGTACGTGTGCTCTGTGTGGCAGATGAGGCACCACACTCTCTAGAGGAGATGCAAGTCTCTTCCCCAATTAGGCATTCATTTTCTACAAGTTTCTTACTTAATTCTGGGAAGCAATTCTGATAGTGAAGTGCTGAGGAGTGTAAATTTGAGAAACAAAATTTCAACTTCAAGTGGTAGTAACTTTGAAAGGTATTGGAGATGTGCTTAGAACTTAATACTCAAAGCAGAGATATAAATATGAATAATTTTCTAGGAAAAGATGAAGACTTTAAACAAAACAAAAGAAAAGCTGCATCTCAGTGTCAATTAGGTTTATTTAGTTTCCTTAAGAAAAGAAAAAAATAAATTGCTTAAGTCCCTAGTTCTGAAAATAAAATAATTTAATTTTTTTGGTGTTTGAAGATTGCTACTTTTTCTGAAAGTATTTTGTATCTGTTAGGCATATGAAAAAATATAAGATCAATTTTATCATCATAAAATAACAGTTTTATTCTTTGAAAATTACTGTTCTATAGTAAATTAATGTTTCTCCCACATTGAGAAACTGAGAAAATATAATTCTGTGGAAATCCTGAGCTTCCCAGTAAATCAAAAATGTAACTGGGCTTATCCCACTTCCCCCTCTTCCCAGATTTCTTTATAGTAATAAAACTTGAATTATAGTTATTACTATAACATATACTGGTATCTGTCATATCCCCATTGTAAAAAAAGAGAAAAACCCAGAGTTTGTATTTCAGAATAGATAAATCCCACTGGCATCATTATGCAGATATGCTGCAAATACTCAGATTAGGTTCTAAAAAGGCCTTTCAAAGTTTAGCTGGTTTTTAAACAGCAATAATTCACTGTTCCCAGCATTATAGGTCAGTACAGATGTGGGGTTTTCTTCCTATCAGTACCTGTGTCTTCATCCTGTTTTCCATATCTGTATGGCACAGAAAGTATCAATGTCTTTGACATAATAATTTTGTTCTATTTCATCATGAATTTCAGGAGTTGTTTTGAGGGAGCAAAACTGTACTAGTTAAGAGTCCTCAGAACAAATACTCTTAAGCTACATTAGACTAAACTCCCCAGTCTTTGTCTGAAATTTATCATTTCTCCTTCAAGTAAAAGCTATTTCTTGGAGAGTAGGGAGGGACAAAACTCAAAACAAATAAATGAAGATAATAAAAGCCTTAATTACTAATCAGGGAGAAAATACTCTAGAAAAACATATCAGTGAAGAATAAATACTGTGCAATAATAAGTGCACTAAAAAATAGCATTGTGTATGTAATAATTAAAGGAGAAAAGAAAACCACTGCTAGATGGTTGGTCAAGGAGATTAATGATTTTTGTATTTTTCCTAAATATGATGAAAGTAATGTTAACATTTACCCAAAGCAGTTTTTTTGTTTAGTGCCAGTTTGAACTGAGTTCAGTACCTTATGTGTTGTATAAAATATATACCATTAACCTTTGTCACTTGCTAGAAAATCAAAATAATTTTTATTCTTCTCACACCCTCTCCCCAATGATATTGCTGCCACAGAAGTTTGTATATTACAGACTTAGCCCCATTTTAGATTATTGACCCTAAAGAACTTTGCTCTGAGTGTATAATTTACCTAAGAACTTTCTACCACTGGTTTTATGAAAAACTATAAGATCAATACTCAGATGACTCATTTTTCCAGAATTTCAGAATATTTTAACCTTTAAAGAAGTAGGGACTCTAATGCTTTTTAAAAAATAAAAATTTGCTAATGATTCAGATCTTTTATTCTTACAGTTAAGTGATTTAAATTATTAGGAGATATACTGACATACAATGTGAGAAAGTTGTGAAGAAAAAGAACATACCCAAGAGGAAACTCACTATTTTCTGGAATTAACTAATGGGGAAGCTATTAGTATTCTATTTATCACCAGATTTTCTGATAGTTTTGCAAAATTAGGTCCAAAGTCATGTATGCTGAACTTCTTTAGGTATTCCCATAGCATCTATTTAAATACAGAGGCAAAATTCTCTTGTGAACCTTTGCAAAGGTTGATTCTGATTTCAGAATACATCTTTCAATCCATGGGATTTACCCTCCAAGTCATTTCAATTCTCCTCTATGAAGGCATAGACTTGTTTACAAAAGTAAAAATATGCTTTTAAAATACCTTATTTTACTCCAAACCCATCCCTCAAAAACCACCACTTTCTAGCATTCATGCTGAAACTGAAGATATTGAACAAAGTAGTGCTAGAGTGCTAGAAAACGGTACTTCTATTTTCTTACAGGAAAAAAACCCTTATCTGTATGGAAATAAATATTATAGTAGTATTATGATAATTTTTTTAAATTGCTTAACATCTGTCCACATTTTATTCTTTCTCTTTCACCTTAATCCATTAATTTTTTATTTTGTTACATTCTTATTAAGAAGATGAGAGATTGCAATGAGAGATTGCTCTGTTGTCCGTATCAGTAGAGTGACAAACATCATGCCTGTCTGAATGCTAAATTACTTATCAAATCTGTGCTCCTGGTAAATGACTGAATGTATATTCAGTTTACACCTCACAATTTTTGCATCAACTGAGGCAGAAGTCCCTCAGAGGACAGCTTCATTCACTATCTAACCTTAATTTATCCCTTGAGCACTGTCCATCCTGCACAAAATGCAATTAAGTAATTAAAAAGTGTATCAAAATGCATACAGGCAGGGGGGGTACAGGGAATTAAAAATGCAAAGTCAGTGTTAATTTTTGCATTTTTTCATTTTTCAGTCCTTGACTTTGAAGAATAATGATGTTTTAACAGAATTTTTACCTGTTACTCTCTGTGTTTGTTTAAAAGTAAATTGAAAGCAACTCCAGACTGGCTGCTGGGGAGGACAGCACAGAGGCTTGTGCAGTGACATTTAGAGGGATAAAGTCAACAGCTCAGAACATTTCCATTCAGCTAAGGAGATTTATAAGCACTAGAATTTGCAAATTGTCACCTTTCATGAAAATCAGTCACAAAAAGAAGATATGGCAGGTATTTTCCTGAGGGTTTTTGTATATTATTTACTGATAGGAAATTGCACTCTCTAATAACTTTGGTATATATTCCAGATTTTCTGTATATTTAGTCATTTCTTCCTTTTGTTCCATCTCTGGGTAGTCTAAGCTCTGTGGGCCTTCACAAGTCCTGAATTCCTGTTATGCTCCCTAACATGTAAGACTATTAATTTTATTAGTATTAATTGTAAGACTATTAATTTTGACTTTCCTCTGCAGTCCAACTCTGACTTCAAAAGGTTCTGACAGGGGTAAGACCAGACTCCAAATTGATGGTATATGGGACAGTACATGAATATATAGACAATGGCAGGAAGGTAATTCCTGCTTTATTTACAAAATTAATGCAGTAAAGTGGAATTTTATGAATGTCTATCGGTATGGAATCTGTAATAAACATTGTTGGAGACTGTGGTTGGATGGCTGAGATTTCAGAGGCGTTTATAATCCAAGAAAAACACACCTACATGTACTGTTGTGGCACTGTTGGGAGCATCAGTATAGCATATGTCAAAGAGATTTGGGCATAAGGTGGAATATTTTTTATCCTTTTCAAAAAAATTCTCTAATTCTTGTATTCTTCGTAACACTTGGTAAACCTACATTCATTAAAAAGAGAAAATATTTGTATTTTATGTCCTTCTATGTGCATTTGAATTATTTTCCCACTTTTTAATTCTGCCTTTGAAGCACATTATCTGACCTAGCTATCCAGTAAAATTATAGTTTAAATGAAAGCCCTGGTAGTTTTTCATGGATCCCTGCAGGCTTTCAGCTAGAACTGAATGTGCTCATTGCAAGGTGCAAGTGCTGTGTAGTCCATCTGCACAGTGACACTGGGAGCTGGCTTTATTTTAAATCCTATTTTAAACAAATCGTCACACTTGATTTAGAATCCATTGAATCAATGTTTGTAATCAATATCAGAACTTTCTCTGAAAATAGTCTGTAACTTACTCAGGAGTATAATAGATGTCTGCATGAATAGGCAATAGCCTGAAGCTCCTAAAGAAAGAGACATGGCTTGACAGGATAACATTAAAAGAAAATTGAATCTAATTGCAATAATTATGATGTCAACAAAATATTTTTAGATCTAGCCTTTCACTAAAGTAGTCCAAAATGTTGGAGGAAGGAAAGACAACATTTTTGGTTTAAAATAATTATTGTTTTCCTGACCCATGTCCTGCTTTGTAGATTTGGAAGGATGTAATAGCCCTCGGGGAGGACAGTGCTATTCTTGAAAAGTGTGAGTCTGAGGCCTGTAGAGATCTTGAAAGGAGTGAAAGACAGATGCCTCTTTGTAATTTGACTGTAATGCTGTTTAAAAGAAAATGCAATGTTTAAACGATCCCTAGTTGTCTTTTTGACATATTCTGATTGTAGTCAGCTCTGCAGGGAGATTTAGCTGTCTCTCCTGTCACATGGAAGACTGGGAACTATATGGAAGTTAACAGAAGCCACAGATGAAATTTGCTTCTACAATTGCACGATAAGTTCTGTTCAAAAGAAAATATTGCATTCCATTTTCACTTTGAAAATGAAATTTCCATTCTGTTCCCACCAGGCCAGGCTGCTCTGACAACCTCCCAGCTGGAGGCTGCTATCAGTGAGAGCAGGTGAAAAACACTGACCCCAGAAATGGTCAAAAACTTGGGACACTAAGTACGTGAAAGTAAATATAATTCAAGGATATTTAAAATCTAGTGAGTCCTAGGGGCTAAACTTGGGGTTAAACTTTAGATTTTCAACAGGATTATGTGAGGATGTATTCATAATAGTGAGAATTATTCTGTACTTTGCCCTAGCCAAGATCCAGGACACTTGTCTCTTTGCACAGGAGTACAAACCACAAAATTTTTATCTCTGCAGGTTGTAGTGGTGATGCCACACTTCCAAGGTGTGTTAATGACAAAAGTATCATCTACATTTCCTTGTTTGTGTTTTGCATATTAGCTGTGTGTTAATTGGCTGAAGAATTTTCATTTCTGCTGTTCAGTTGTGAACAAAATGGACGACAGAGGATGTTTGGTGCTTTTAGATGTCTGTTTCAAGACTAAGGATGAATGAATGGGACACCCATCTCAGAAAGTCCCTAAAGCTGCTCACCACTGTGGTCTGTGTAGTCCCAAATGGGAAAGTATCACTAAAACCTCACTCTGTTCTTGTGTTCTCACTCCAAGCAGCTCCTGCTGGTTGAGTGTGTACATACTAATTTATATCTATTTCTCAAGGTCACAGCAGAGATGTACATAGTACAATAGAACTTTATGTACTTACTTATATAGTTAAAAGAATGGAAATATAATTATATAGTTTTAAATGTTTCTATCTTCATCTTTTAAAGGAATGTCTCTTTACAATTTTTTACATCATGATTTGTTAATGACAATATTGAGTTTATATTCCTAAAAGTATTGTAGATAGGTTTTTTTAATCTCAAATACTCTAACGTCACCAATATAGTTTAGAAGTTTATGTATTTTAGCTCAAGGTTTATATAAAATTTCTTTCCTTCAGAGATTAAATTTTACTTAGTGGCCATGATGACTGCGTTGCCTGCAACACCAGAAAGAAAACACTTTTCTAGTGAGGAAAGCAGTGAATTATAAGTACAGCTAAGGACAGGATGGAAGAAAGACCATTAGTAAACTCACAAAAAAATTTGGGCTGTGTGTTTCACCATTCAGAATAATTGCCTCAGTCACCATGCACGTCCCTGTTACCTAATAATTAATGATTAGTTAACCTCATCTAGCCTACCATCTTCAACCTTTGACTCAAAATTTTGTGGGTTTTTACAGCAGAAATCTGAGGCACAAGAAACAAATCACTTTCATAGTGATTTCTGTTAGCCAAGATTGTCAGCTGATAATTTTTTTAATGCAAAGAGGTTGAGCTGACTGTAAGGTGGGACTTTTCTCCATTAATTATAAGGCAGGTTAAATAGTCTCTGTTTTAGAATGGGTGCAGTCTTTAGCTTGTTGGAAAGCAGAGAGGTTCCAATTTTGTCTGTAAATGAAAGGAACTTGTATTTGCCAATTAAATCAAGCAGCTGTTTCACAGACAATATTGCTAATAGCTACCAACTAAACTCCAAGCTGTTACTCTGGATTGTTTAATGAACTGCTTTTAATACATAGTAAATGTTAACCTCTGTATCTCAATCTACTGAGCAAGAAGGGAGGGATGTTTAAAGATATCTCTCTTCAAAATTCTATAGCATTGTAGGAACTTTCTGGGCTAATGAAGCACAGGAATTTGAGACTCTTTCTTCCACTATTTATAAGACTCCTGGAGAGAATAGTGCTGCCTAAATTGTTTTTGACAGTGCATGACAAAATTGCCCTGTTCTGATGCCATACAGTGACTGTAATCTTTTCTCCCAAGGAGATATTTTAGGCATGCCATGCAAACTTGCTGCTTGTATTCTTCACTGTAAACTGCACAATACTGATGATAAAATCAAAATGCATCTCACATTGGGCACACCAATGTATGCAACAGTCTTGTGTGACAAATGAATAAAGGAATGGAAAACAATGCATGGATTTCAGCAAGAAACATTCAAAACTCAGGAATTCTATCTTGAATGTAGAAAATTTTTTTGCATGCAAGGCATAATCTTTGGTATTTGTTTTCATCAGAAGGCCTTCTCTACATCTCTCAGCTCTTCTCTGAGCATAAGCATGAGGAAACAAGGCACCAAAGCTATCTAACACTAAAAATAAATGGTTCAGAGAGAAATTGTGAGTTTCTAAAACCAGCACACTGGGAGAGCATCCCTTGTTAATGCCACGTTAAAAAAGTCTAAATGTCTTGATTGACCCTACCTGCTTTCTACAAACACTGTCATATCAGCCTAAGCTGCAATTAGTCTTGCTTGCTATATTTCTCTGGCAAAGCTTTGCTTTAACCATACAGAATCTAGAAGTAAATGGCTTTTTTTTTTCTTTCTCACTTTTAAATCTCAAATAATTAAACAAGAGTGAAAAAAAATTGAAAGCTTTCATATTTTTACCTCTTATCTACATCTTGAACATCCATTAAATGAAATACTTCTTAGAACCTGCCTTGTTTTCTGTCCTTATTTTCAGCTTACATCTGTTGCTAAAAGGAGAGAAAACAAAAAAAAAAAAAATGAGACAAGAAAGGAAGAATAAAGGAAAATTTCAAAGACTGGTTGCAATCAACAATCTCTGTGGTTTTTTCTGTTACTATTTTATAAGTAAAATAGACCATAAAAATAACATTTATAAGCTGGGGGGGTGGTGGTAGTGGGGAAACAGTCACAAACCAAACACACAAAAACCAGAGATGCAAACTTCTGACTTTACAGATGGCTGTTTTTCTTAATTATATGGATAACAGTTTAGTAATACCTAATTGGTCATGCTTGACAAGTAATAGCAGTTTTTCCAAGACAAACAAATGTTCACATTTTTCATACTTAATCAGGGAGTTTATGTGCAAAAATGACCAAATGTATCATCTATTCTAAGCCTCCTATGTTATTTTGTAATAAACCACCATCTGTACTTTGATTTTACAGAATCTGTGTGTGATGACCACAGAATTTAATTATATTGCAGATGGGTTTGGGGAAGAAACTAGATTTTTTTTTTCTAAATTGTATTTTTTTATTTCAATAAACTATAAAAGCTCACTTAATTAATTTAGAAATGTCCCCAAAGCAAGTTTATTTTGCTTTTATCTGACAGGTAGTGCCCTGAACACCCAATAACTGCTCTAATCTCTCTTTCCTGTGTCTTCCGAACTCATAGACATTTCTTGATAAGTGCATCCAGCTTGTGAAAATGTGTACTTCTTTTTGTGCTGTATATTTACATATTGGTTGCTTATTTTCTGAGTTATTTAACTTTTAGTGAATAAGTTTGACCATTATGGTTAAGATCTTAGTTTATTCATATTATGAGAGCTTGTAAATTTATGTATTTTATTTTCTAGTTATTTGTCAGAACTTTTCAGATTTTGCTCTAGTGAGTAAATATGCTTGACATCACTATTTTTACTAAATTTATTGGTGTACAGTTCTTTCACATGAATATTACTTCTGGATTTTGTGTGTGACTAATACAGGTAAGGTATTAAAAGTAATTAAATTATCTAAAAAAATTGATGAATGCATTCAATAATTATAAAAAAATGTAAGTAAATAAATAATGTTAATATTCTGACCTAATTTAAAACATTTTGGCATCTTGCCACCAGATGGGGCTGTGCCAGGAGGGAGGGCTGCAGCAGAGGGGTTTGCGACACAGTGGTGTTCTGTCTCCCAAAAGTCAGATGTGATCCTTCTCCCTTCCTCTTCAGAAGGGCTGCAGCCACATCTCTAAGCCAGGCTGGACAAGCACCATATAATAATACTCTGATTCTACCCATGTGCAAGTTAAGAGAATTTAGGTAGGAAGGCTGTGAGAGATACTTGGAGCAATTCAGTATCAGACCTTTACTCTATATTCCACTAACTTCTCCATTTAGAAAAGGGCTTGGCTATCCCAAAGAAAAGAAGTCTGAAGGATGACCTCTTCTCTTGTCCCTCTTGATTATGCCTACTTCAATTGCATGAAAAATGGAATATGATCAGTGAAACTGGGAGGACATGTAGCTCTCAGCTATTCTGAAAAACATGAAGTGACCTGAAAGCCACTTACACTCTCTCTCTATCAATTTTTTTCTGGCTGTGGTGGGTTGACTCTGGCTGGATTCCAGGTACCCATCAAAGCCAATCTCTTACTTCCTCTGCAGCTAGAGGAGAGAAAATGTAACAAAGGGTTCACACAAGGACCAAGAGAGATCACAAACTGGTTACTGTCATGGGCAAAACAGACTCAATTTGGAGAAGTTAACTGAATTTATTACCAATCAAAATTCAAACACAATGATGAGAAGTAAAATAAATCTTAAAAAAAAACTTTCTTCCAACCCCTTCCTACTTCCCAGCTTTACCTCCTGTCTCCATCATGGGGTCCATCCCACAGGAGAGTGTTCTCTATGAGCTTCTCCAGCATGAGTCCATCCCATGGGCTACAGATTTTCACAAACTGCTCCAACATTCCTCCTTTTCCATGGGCTGCAGTCCTTCAGGCATGGCCTGTTCCAGCGTGGGTCTCCCATAGGGTCACAAGTCCTTCAAGGAAATGTTCTCCTATGTGGGCTCCTCTCTCCAGGGCTCTACAGGTCACTGCCAGAAACTTTTTCCAGGGCTTCCCATGGATCTACATCCTCTTCTGAGGCATCCAGCTGCTCCAGTGTGGGCCTCCTCCAAGGACTGAGAGTTGATCTCTGCATCCTTCTGGATCCCCATAGACTGCAGGGGCTCAGCTGCTTCACCAGGGGCTGCACCAGGGGCTGCAGGGGAATCTTTTCTCCAGCACCTGGACCACCTCCTCTCCCTCCTTCTCCACTGACCTTGGTGTCTGCAGAGCTATTTCTCTCACATCTTCTCACACCACTCTTCTCTGGTCTCAGTTACAGCTGCTGAAAAATAAATTTTCTCCCCCTTCCTAAGCATGTTATCATAGAGGCACTGTTAACTATTTCTAACTGGCCCAGTCTTAACCAGCAGAGGGTCTATCTTGGAGATGCCAGGGATTGGCTCTGTCAAACATGGAAGAAGCTTCCAGAAGTCACCCCTGTAGCCCCACTGCTACCAAAGCCTGGCTACACAAACCCAATACATTAACCTTTTTCCCTGACCCCTCTGCCCTTTAAGAGTTGCTCTAAGTTGTGCTCTTTAGGTTGCTCTGAACATGCTTTACTTCAGAGCAATTTTACCATCTAGAGGGAGTAGATCATTAACTGCAATAGATGTTAACAAGATTCTATGTGATTAAAATTTGTGGTGAGTGGAGAGTCCCAAATGGGCATAGTCTTGGCCTGAATGGTCTTTAGAGTGTAATTTTTCTCCCGTCATGAGACAATTTAAGCTGGTTCAGATAGTGTGAAAAGGTAAAATCAGAGTGGAAAAGTATTTAACCATATTATAAGATTTGGGGCAACTTCTAGTTCAGCTGAGTTTAGACAAGCAGTACAGGCTACTCAAGAGTGTTTGCATGTGCGTCTCATCTCTTACAGATTTGCTATTTTACTAATTGGTGATACAAAGAAAAGATGAACACTGCCATTGGAAGTGTCCACAAAATACTTAAAATGATAGAAGGAGATTTTTCATTCTGTACTTGCTGTAGATTTTTTTTTTATTTTTTAATCTTTTCCTCCTTCTTCCTTTGGTTGATTACTAGTTTGCTGTTAGAATTGGGTTGGATGGCTTTTCATTATGATATTTCAACACTTTTGCTTCCAATCTCAGCTTGGATCAGGGAGTATAAATATGTGCAAAAGGGGAATTGGCTGATAAGAAGGTAAGTCTTTTGATTTGCTTATTTTCTTGAAAGTTTTTTAGGGTTCAGGTTGGATTTGTTTCAAGTTGTGGGTTAGGATTTGTGTTTATTTTTATTGCATGAAAATTTTATTGCATCTTTCTTGTTGTTGTACGAATAAAAATAAAATTTGGAATGGGATATTATAAGAAAATATGCCATGATGTAAACACAGAATATATAAAAGTAAACATATACCAAAAACTTAAAGCAAATACTTTATTTCTTATACTGGGCAAAAACCTTGTAGAATTTTAATATATATGTGCATTGAAATTTCATAATGTGAAATTCAATATTTCCCAAATGAAAAAACAAAGTAGTAAATAAATATTAGCATAACATCAAAATAAAAGTAAAGCAGAATGGAAAATATCTGATACAAGTTATATGCCATATGCATTGATATAGTTCATATGTTGTCTGAAAGTCATTACGATAATTCATCTTTTCTTCACACTTAAGTTGGATTTCAGATGTACAACCTTTGTTTTCAAGGGTTCATTGTATTCCATTAGTAACTTGAAAGAGGTTGAAACAATCTAATCTTATCGTTTTAAGTCTTTGTGCATAGGCACACTGTTCCCAAGTGGATTAAAACCATTGAACATCATTTAGATAGTTATCAAAACTTGAAACACAGAGGAAAATGCCAGAGGAGAAAGCAAAAGCATTGTTGTGCTAACACACACTAGAAAAGCTTGAACATGATCAGCTTGATAAAGATTGAAGAGATAATTTGAAGAGTTCGATAGCACAAGATTTAATAAGTAAAGGAAATGAGTGTGATTAATATCTGTCATGGTTTGGAGAGGTGAATTCTGTTTAACACATTTGTTAGTATTTTTTGATGATCTGGTGTTTACACAAATGTCAATGGTAACTTCTACAAATCATTGTGGATTTGTGGTATTCTTCCATGAGATTTTGATCAAAAAATTACCACCATAAAATAATTATAAACCTACCCTAAGTGCATTTTCCATTGGGATTTTATCAGGAAATCTTCCTCCAAGGATGTGTTTCCAGTTAGATCCTTCAACAGTCTATTCTTAGACTGATTATATGCACCTTTCACACTGATTTTTAAAAAATATATAAAATTAATTACAGGTAATGTTTATTCACCACACTGAAATTGATGGGACAATGAATAAAACTAAGTATCTACCAGCTGAACTATATTCTATTAAACAATATGACCAAAATCCAACTATCTTAAAAAAAATTATAAGCAGTCATTTTTGTGTGTAGGGACAGCTATAAAAATAAATTAATTAAGATATTATGTATTTATGTGTATGTGAGTAATCATCTTATATATATTTAATGAAATAAGATGTAGCTAGCTCTGACAACTTTTAGGAGTACAAACGGGCATATCAGCTGGAAAACAACAGACAAAGATATTTTATTGTATGTGACAGATAAGAAAATTACTAAAGGGTTCATGAAGGTCCAATATCCACAGTCTTGTAATGACATTGCAAAATTAAAAAGAGAATTATAGGAAAAACCTTTAAAGCCTGGAGAGAAAAAGAAAAAAAAAAAAAAAGCCTTAATGCCTGTGTTTAGATCTGTTTATTGTTGCAAAAGGATCAGGAAATATAAATATTGACATCCTTTTGGCTGGAAACTTGAAGAAGTTTCTGACAGGTTGGAGGGCACAGTAATGAAAGACTTAAGAGGGTCTATGGATGATCCACTTTTTGGGAGATGACATTAGCTAAATTAAAACTAGAAATCAACAATTAATTATCCACAGTGAGAAAGACTAGTCTGTAATAAACCAGAAATTTGTTGGAACATTTTGAACCTTTCTAGATCTGGCTTATTTCTAAAATATAGTCTCAAGGTCAAAAAGAATTTGTCAGATATATAGAAAATGTTGTGTGATGGACCTGTGTGATGTTAAGATTTTCATGTCCCAATTGATGTTTATTCTGAGATGGTAAAATAAAAGCATCATAAAACCTCAGAATGCAATTTTCTTATATAATGTATAATATAATGTTTTCTTATATAAAACATTATATAATAAAAGAGCTCAGATATATTCAGAAGGTAAACAAGATATAATGGGCTTCTGTTTTTCTCATGAATTTTGAAAAACAGTGAAAAGAAGTAACTTAGAAGCACTAAGTGAAAGTTCAACTGCAGTTCAAAATCAAAATTGTACTGAGCTCAAAAAAAAAAAAAAAACCAACCCAAATCCATATGTGTGGAAAAGAATGAAACACTCTAGGTTAGTAGTAAATTATATTTTGCAATGTGCAAGTGTTTATGAACTTGAAATGTTCAAAATGTTTTGTTTCATTGAAGGGACCTCCTAATTTCCAGCTTATTGTTTGATAAAGCTATTTATACAAATGGTCTTTGGTACTTACATATCCTGGTATTTTGATTTGACAGAAATAAATCAGAACCGAAGTTTTTAAATGGAAAATTTCTTGAGACAAGTAATTCAAAAAATGCATTCACAGACTCTTACATTCTTGCCATTGATGGTTGTCCCTGGCAACTTAGAGAATAAAGGACGAGATCCTGTTTGAATCCCCTCAGAGGTGCTTAAAAAGTCCCACAGCATAGAAAGGTGGTGCAAGACAAGGCTGCCAATTCTACAGCAGAGCCCACAAACCTGTCTCTGAGACGCTCATGAAGTGATGTGAACTGACAGGAAATCATCAAGCGGGGTTAAGTCTCCCTGATTTCATCAGTAACACTCCACTAATTCAACACAATCTTCTCCCTTATTATTATTATTATTATTATTATATATTTTCTACAGAAAAGATATTGTACATATTGTACATTATCATATGTACATATACATTTCAGGGTACATTGGATGTACCCTGGAACTGGGCAAAGTCCACATAAAATGCAGGTGACACTTTCCTCAAGGAGCTTTGTCCCTCAGTTGTTGACCATTAGAGTGCCATTCACTAAAAGAAATGAGTCTGTACTCCACTGTATTTAAGCAATCTTTTCATCATTTTTCATCATTTTGTGAGAGAAAAGAGCAGTAGTTACAGCCTTTGCTTTGATCTATTCATACTGGCCTCACTGTTACTCTTATTGCTAGCAATATTACTATTCCCTTTATGTTTTATTTTGAAATATTTTAATTTATCTGCAGAATCAGAAGCTGCACAGATGGCAATGACTCCCAAACCAGCCCAGTGGTCTGAGTGAGGATCTTCAAGACCTCTCTCACCCAAACCTCCTCCAGCTGCATTACCTTCAGCAGCTGAGGATTCTCAGCAGTGTTTAATTGTGCTTTCTGAATAATGAACTTTGTAGATGATCCCAAAACTAGACTTCTTTGGATCAACCCTTGTGTTTTCACAGTAGAGGACATAAAATTCAGTGAGGACTGATTACATGGTTGCACCATGGAACTAATGCACAGTAGCTGCTGCTTCTCATGTTTGTGAAAAAAGTTAATGATATGAAAGCTTGCAAGTTACCTCTGTTTTTAGGGTTGCCATATTATGTTTCTGATTTTCCCTGCTCTGATATAAATTATTCTAGATTAATAGAATAATTTGCTATAATGTGTTTTTTTCCCTACATCTTTTCCATTTTTCATAAGGTCTCTATTTCTCTGTGTGCAAAATTGAAGTCTAAAGATTCACCAAAAAAAAAGTCAAAACAGAAAAGCCAACAAATTCTTGGTTTCTCCCACCCCTACATAGGATAATAAAGATTCAAGAAATTTCAGAATCAAAGAAAATATATCATGAAAGGCATTTTCCTTTGTAAACCACAGGAATATGTGCTATCACAGGTCTGAAGTTTTAGCTATTATGAACCTCTATGTTTTTGCAAGTCAACAGATGGCTACCAATATTTTATTCTTTTCAAAACACCTGAATATCATTTATTTGTGCAGGACTCCCATTACTGTGCTCAAGTCTTTCTTCTATAAGCATTGTGGTTTTGTAAAAACCTAGCAGGTTTTTTTCTATAAAAGCTGCTCAGAAATGATTTTAACAGAATTTTTTATCCTGTTCTATTTTTAAGGCAATATTTTAAAGAGAACTTGTCTTGTACCAAAAGTTTTTCTTCTGTAAACTTTCAAATCTTGTTAAAAATTAGGTTCTGAATTCTCCTAATCAGAAAGTATGTGCTGTCCAATATATTTTTTTACTTAATATAAAGAAAAATGAATGAACCAGACATAGTTTGAATGAGGTATTGTTTTGATGATATTTTCATACCTCATTTTTTACTTTCATATATCACTTTGTACTTTCAATATTATTTGTACTTTCAGACATATTTTGTGCATTTTGGCAGGTAAAGGTTCAGAGTCATTCTGAAATTCTGCTTTTCTGTTCTGCATAGCATGGAATTTATGCAGTGAATAGTTCCCTCTTACTAATTACAGTCATTCATTTTCAACATTTCTGTCTTGTAAAGCCTGGTTCAAATTTATTTGTAAGAGAGAAACCGAATGTTAGAAATATATTTTGATGTAGTATATCTGCTTAAGATGGGAGCTGAATGCGTGCCTGGATTTTAAATCTTCAACTGCCTACTTAATAAGGTAATTTGGACAAGGTTTGTTTCTTGCTAATGGCTTGTACCAGCCCAGTACAATGTGTCCTGGTCTTTGGCTTGGTTATGGAGGTGCTGCTGCAATACAAATATGTGATAATAAGATACTCATCCTGTTGAACTTAACCTGTAACATCTCATTTCTTTAGCAACAAGGCCAAGCTCTTCTGCACTAAATCAGCTCTTCCTCTCGTTTGAGCCTTCTAAAAATTCCACGTGCAAGTTGCCAGCTAAGTCATTACAAGGACATATCCCAAAGTTTTAGTCATCTGAAGCAACGTGAGAAAATAAGTGGAAGATTGATACTTGAATTGATGTATTTTTATTTACTGATCTTCTGTTTAGTGCACTTAATTTATGTCAGATAAATCACTTGAATTCTTTCCAAAGATCAAGTGAGTAAAATGTCATAGCATTAAGCATAAGTATCCATTTTTTTCCTAAAGGTCTTGTCCCTAGGTACATGCATGTAGAAGGTTCTTGGGGAAGAGCACACATACTACAGGGTCTTGTTGTTTCATTTTTATAATATTCTGATCTTGTTTTTATCTGGATTCAATTTGCACAAGTGAAGATTAACTCTTTTATTTAAAATGAAGATTGCTGAGATTAGCAGTGGAAAAAGAAGCATCTGTATCAATTCACTTGTTTATTTCCAATCATCAAGACTGAAGTCACCAGGTGGTGCTATTACATAGTATTGCAAGACCTTCTTCTGAAATTTGTTTAATTACTTTTTTTTCCCCAGGAAATGTTGAATAACCTCTTTGCCTTACAGTTGAGAGAGGCTATAAGGGCACATTGACCTGTGACTTTTATTTTAGGAGTAGAAGGACTTTGAGAGAAGTGGCTAAGATTATTTTTCCTCTAAAACAGTCTAGTTTGCATTCTGGCTGTGGCGGACTTAGTTCCTGGTCTGAAATAATACATAACTTATATGACATGCAACATATTTTTTGGCCCCTTGAAGCATAAGAAAAACAAAATAAGACTTGAAAGTACATCAAAAATTATGTTAGGAAAAGAAAAATCAGGAGGGATAGTTATGCTGTTGTTCACATGGAGAATACTTTCATGACTTTGAGGGGGTGTTATCTCTTTAAGAAAAAGTTTTCATGATTAGTTTCCATCTTCATTGGATTAAATTAGAGACAATAAACATTAGAGTAACTATTAATTGAGGTGACATTGATTTAGATTTTTATCAGCAGAACCAGTGGAAATCCTGTAAATGTAAGTTGAAAAAAAAATAAAAAGGAAGAAAGGTAAATAGTCATTACCTGCCAGTACGTGTGGTGGCATAATAGTGATAAAGAAAAATACCTAAATGGGAAGGTAGCCATATGGAGTTCAAGAGAATAATGATTCAATCTGCTCCCAAAGATTCAGCAATTTTAACATAAAAAGTCTTGTTAGAGACTAAGATGAGACTCTTTTATCACCCTATACATGGAACGTGGATGGTGTCGCTTATCTCACCTCATTAGCATTTTAAGTAATAGGAAAGACAATTGTGTAAAGAGAATCTGATGAGGGGAGGAAGGGAAAAGACTTCCTGGTGGCTATGGATATTTATTTATATACTTCACATGGGGATGTGCATCTGTTTTTTTCCAGGATAGGCTTAATTTTTGAAATTGCACCTGACAATGGTTTTCTTCCTTTGGTGGTTAAACTAAGCCATGATGTCACCACAAATTGAATGCAATCACTTTTAAGAATATTCAAAATTAGTGGTGTAACTGCATAATGATCAATATGAATAATGTCCCTCTTTGCTGCAAGTTTCAAAGTAATTGTTCTAATGGTGGTGACTTTGGCAGGACTGAGAAAAATAGCTTACTTATACAAAGCCCTTTATTGGATATCTAAGCAATAGCTGAAATATCATTCAGTTAATCTTTAGAAGTAGACACTCATTTATGCTTGAAAATTATTTCAAAATGTCTCAAAATTATTCTAGGTATAGAATAGGAACATATATATCTTCTACTTTCCAGAATGGTGCTTTTGTGCTCTGTTTACTAACAAGTTATGATAAAGCTCCTCAGTTGATACAATTTTGGACACGCCTGTGTTGGATGGACTGGGACACTGGCCCCAGTAAAAGCTGTTCCTGAGAGAAATCACTTTTCTTTTGTAATTTTTCTGACCTAATAAACAATTTCTCGTATGAATAATAGTAAATAGAATTGGTAACTGCCATCTTTAACAGTTAAATATTGTCTTTCATGTATACACTGGTTGAAGAAAATAATTCATGGATTGTATTTCTGTGTTACGCTAGATAACTCACTAAAATGTACTTTTAATAGTTCACATCATTTTCATTAACCTCTTGATACTCTATTCATCTCCATTAGAGTAATATCATCTAATAAAACCAGTAGAAAAACATAGACTATTTTAGAGGCAGAAATCAGTCAGAGGCCATGTAAAAACAAACAGATTTCAATGAGATCAAATCTTCAGCTTTTTTCTTTTTTCTCTCCTCCAATTTCCTCTGCCTGAGCATTTCTTGCTATTAATTTCATTTCTATACTGCCTTCCATTCTGCTCTACCTCATTAATATGAGGAACTTCAAAACAGGCTCGTGGGTGCAATGCTAAAATCTTCATAGAAGATATGAGAAGAAGCACAGTAATGTTGTTGAGGAACATTTATCTAACACTGAAATTTACTGTGCTGTTATTTTGCTGATATCATTAGACCTTTCCTATTTTTGTCCCTGCATTTACATCATGAAAACTGAATCAGGTCTTTAGATCCTAGAGAATGTTTCTGTTTTAATGATAAAGTCATTAGTTTATTTATAAAACTAACACATCACTAGTTTTCAAAATGCCATCTTTATTTTGAAATTTATGCCTGAGTTATATGGTGCAACACTTGCTTCTGAACCTTGATGATGTGTGACTCTAAGATCATATTCTACAAGGATTTTTAACAAGGAGGAGGTTGGCAAAGTGAGAGTGAATCACAACAAAAAGAAATGCTTGCTGAATAAGAGAACAGTTCTATTTATACGTGTACTGTTTGAACACTGAAAAATGTGTATTTTTATAAACCCCCTTTACTGATTTATTTCTTTATTTTAATCTCTAGATAAATACAAACTTCAAGGTGTCACAAATACATTTTTCAGCCCAAGAACATCTGGGAGACTTGTTCTGTTGGAAGGCACTCCAAATCGTTGGGGCTTGAAGAAATAAGGTTAAATATTAGGATAATCTTTTATAGAATAACTTGTGGGCCACTTGAAATTTCTCCCTACCCTAAGAGAACAAAAGAGGACTTGAAGAAAGGAGGTGTCCTCTGAAAGAGGGATTTGGAAGATCTGCTTTTTCACTCTTGATATGCAAGATTTCCTCCTGAAGTGAGTGGAGGAAGTTTTAGGTGTGTACAGGATAAAAAAGCAATAGCAAAGTTAAAAGAAAATCCTGAAACTGAAAAACCATGAATATTTGGGAAGCAGTGAGGGCAATAAGACCACAGGTTAATGCTATGGAAATTAAAATATATTTATGTGTAACCTCTATGAGAAGCAACAGAAGTTTACATGTAGTGAAGTTCATTTTCTCTAGTATATTAATTCTGTTCTCATTGTGAAAGGACTCCTGCTTTTTATGGAATCCCAAAACAGATTTTACTTTGTCCTTCAGAAAAATTCCCTCTTAGTATTTTAAAAATTACTTTTAGATCAAATTCTCAGCCACCTCATTCAACAACTTGTAATGCAAATTTTTCCAAAGTCAATTTATAATTTTTAGGAATCTAATTACTGAAAAGGATATCCAAATATAAATAACTAAACAAGATGAATACCATCCATGATTATTTTCTACCTCTAAAGAATTTACTTTCCCTAATTATAGCTACAGCTTCTACTAAGAGACATTTTCAGGAACTCAGAAATAGGCTAGTAGGATGTGTAGAGTGTATAGATGAAGAGCGAGGATAAAAAAATCAGATTAATATTGCTAGTAAAATCCCTAAATATACTAAGATGTTTACTTTTCCATTTAGATTAAATATATAGAAAGGAAGTGGCTTTCCACATATCAACCCAGAGTAGATTTAATACACATTCCTTGGACTATGATGGCTTTCCTATAATTTCATTCTTTCCTCAAATTTCTGATATCCCAAATGAATCTCCCAGCCCCTGAGCCTTCTCTTTGTAAGTGAATCTTGCTTCTGGAGTGAGCTCAGTGTTTTGCCAACCCACTTTCCTGAGACCTCTTACCTGCTTTAGTTCACGTTTACAAAATGAGGGTCTCAGACAGCAGCTGAACCCAAAATTCTCAGAAATTCTCTTTTCTGATCAGTGTTTTGTCTCCTCTCTATTAAATGCTGCAGAGATGAGCAAGTCTCTTTTGCAAGGGGAATAGGGTGGGGGAAAGGTATTGAACATGAACCATGTTTTCTTTACATATAAATGGGAATTAGAGTGCATATACACAACTGCATTTAGCAATACATTTTAACATAACCTAAACATGTTAATGTCATTAAATCTGAAACTATTCTAATAGAATCTTAGCTACTAAGGCCTCTGAATTACATCTCTGCAGCTGTAATTTTATGTGTGTTTTTAATCTTCTTAATAGCTTTAAAATGAACACTTCCCTGATTATAAACTACAAGACATTTATGTATATCTTTGGATTAAATAAGGTGATTTTTTTTTTGTAGTAGTAGTAGTAGTAGGAAAGAGACATTTTCTGAAAGAATAAAGTATCTTTTTTACTATATAATCTCAGGTTATAAAATAAGGTGGGATTTCCTTTTCTGGCAATGAAGGACACCAGCTCTGCATACATTTAGTTTTATTGCTGATTGTTTATCAAGGTTAGACTATTCTGAGAATATCAGGAGATGGGACTATCAGCTATGAAGTTAATCTCTGTTGAGATAATAACATTATTTAATTAATCATATCAATATAGTTAGAAGCATATTCAGTAACTGTTTTATATTACTAGAAAAAGAAAAGGTACTACTTGCTAATTGAATCAAAATTTTACTCAGTATTAATTTCAGTTATGTGGAAAAAATAAATCTTTATAAAAACAGAAAAGAAAGGAAAAGTTCTCCATAGATTTAGCCTGAACTACTAAATAATAGTTATTAGATACAATCTAAGAAAGTTAATTGATAATGGCTCACATTTATCAGCAGAAAAAGCACAACTAATTTCTCAAGCAGAAGAATCATATTACTGAGATACAAAGCTGTATACTATAACATTTCTGAGCTAGAGAAAAAAGCTAAATAATAAATATTAAACTAGAAGAAAATCATAAAAAAGTAGCTCTTTAGAGTAGTTATGATAGCAAAACAGACTGCAGACAACAATATGCATGTTATTAAGCACCAATCAATTTATGTTCTTGATTCTGCTTTCAAGGACATCACATCAAGAGCATCTCACAGAGTAAACAACAGTCTCCTGAGAGTAGTCCTTTCCCTGGAGGGAATTGATATCTAACACAGCAGAAGTATTTGTGAAAAACAAAAGAATTTACCATGCAAACCAAAATTGGGCAAGGAGAAAACCCCAGAGTGATGATATTAGATAATTAATCAAATACCATAGTCCTAAATCTAGAAGGACTGGGCTGCTTCATCAGGCTTATCCAGCTAGTTAGGAAGTCAGGACCTAGTCTGAAAAATCTGCAGAAAAGTTGTTTAGGGGTCAGACACTCTGGGTAAAATGTATGCATAATATATTAAATGAAATAACGGTAATATAACCTTTTGTTTGAATTTTTAAATTAAAATAGATATCTAGTTGTTGTCTTTATTTCAAGCATATTTAAAATATGAATATCTCCTTTGAAATGTAAAGAACTTCAGAGAAATAAAACCTTTTTCTTTCTTCCATCAAGTAGGGGTGGTCTGTGTGCTGAGGCATACAAGCTGTTTTCATGTTCTCTCAAGTAAATCATAATATGATGGGTGAAGCAGCAGGTCTTCAATTCATAATTGCCATAGTGAAAATAATTTGTCATCTGAGCACAACTCCTATTAGGAAGCTCAAACTACTTACTACATTTGTTGTCGCATGAGAAGAAAAACTTAAGGAAATATATAAATGTCTCTGCTACATTCAGGTTTGCCTGGATATGGTCTCACTCCTGACCATTTCCTTTGACTTTTATTTATGTTGAGAAATTTGTGGGTCACATTTTTCAGAATTATTTAGTAGCCTGAAAAACAAGTTTCAGCTGATCTCTACTACTTGAAAGAGGAGCTAAGTTTTATCTCCTTCAGACCTACTTTACCACTGACTTTTATGAAGAACAAGATTTGTGGGGTATCATCTGACTGTAGAGACAAGATGAATTTATTAGAGTATAATATGGATATAGTTTTCTGAAGAGACCTTATAGCACTCTTCAGTGTTGTCAGGGGCTACAAGAGGGCTGAAGAGGGACTTCTTACAGGAGCATGTAGTGACAGGGCAAGGGGGAATGGCTTTGAAATGACAGAGGGCAGGTTTACATCAGATACAAGGCAGAAATTCTTTACTGTGAAGGTAGTGAGGTCGTGGCACAGGATTCCCAGAGAAGTTGTGGATGCCTGTCAGGATCCCATTGCTGAGGTTCTTAGAAATGTCTCTGCCTGAATTAAGGTAAGAGACCAACGAGACCAAATGCCAGCGACAATAGCATGGAGTTTATTTGATAGTAAATAAGAAATGGTGAGAAAGAAACAGTAAATAGATTGCAGGGACAGAAAGTAACAGGGACAGAACAAGGAAATATCACCATCTATGAATCCCAGTGATGCTCCATTGATGCTCTCTAGCTGGTCTTGGTGGTGAAGGTCCCATAAAAAGCACAGAATCCAATGGGTTAATGATACTCAGGCCAGGTAGGAAAACCAGGCATCTCCCTGGTGGAGGGGAATTTTCCTTCCAGCAGACTGGGTTTGTTCCATCACTGCAGTGCTGTGGGGCAAGGCCTCAGGAATGACTCTGGGGGTATTTGGGGGGCCATGGATGGATCAAGGCCCCCCCTCAGCAAGTGAATGTCCCGTGGGGGTTCCACAGGCAGGCTGTGTGAGCAGGATGGGCTCACTGCCCTGGGCAGAGGGTACAGCACACCCAAAATGCCTCCCCACACCTCCTCCCAGGAGGGAAATCTGTGCACAGGGGTCTGTGGGGTACAGCCTCCCCACCCCGAGCAAGCCAGAGATGATTCTTAGCACAGCAGCTGCTTTTGCCTCACAGTCTTGTCCTTGTTTACTTGTTTGTTTCAGGTGGTTGAAGAATGGGTTTTTCTTCATCTCATCTCAGCAGTTTGACTTTCAGACCAAAGTCCCAGACAGGTGTCTGTCTTCAGGGAGGTTTCTTCGGTTGTAGCTTCTTTACAGAGTTTTTGTTATAATGGGCAAAACTTTATATCAGTGTATGAGGCCTGAACTATTTCAGTCTCTGACAATGCCCCATCCCTGGGAGTGTTCAAGGCCAGGCTGGATGGGGCTCTGAGCAGCCTGGTCTAGTGGAAGGTGTCCCTACCCACGGTAGAGGAGTTGGAACAAGATGATCTTTAAGGTCTCTTACAAAATCCAAGTGATTCTGTAGACATTGTAGAGCTTAGAAAGGAAACAGAGAGGAAAAGATGGTCTTTCTGCCTTGCAGAACTTCAGCATTCATCTGTACTCACAAAACTGAGATGGAGATATCTTCTCTTGAATTACTGTAAACTAATGAGTTGGGCCATCTAATCAGTTTACAAGTCTAGATTAAAACACTTTTCTCCAAATAAATGATGAGAAGGCATTTGAGAGTGGGGACAGATAGCAGGAAAAGCTTTCCATTGTGGCATTCAAAATTTATACCTAACCTCAATTTCAATTTATGACTTTAATGTGCAAACTAGGACAAATTTGTTTTGGTTTCAAGAAGTCTGCTATCTGTCTTACTCAGAGCATAGGCAGGATGTGTTCATGTCTGCATGTCAGCCTCTATAGATCCATACTGGATATCCTGAGATTGGTATCCTATGTCATTTTTGGCAAGTGTAGCTTTTCTGCACCATTAGTGAGCTGGCTGAATCAGTGCTGCAGGAGCACTCCTAGGATCTGTGGTATGGCATTAATCCTTTGCAGAGGCCGGCTTCTAGAGCTGAGAACACAGAGATATCTTGTTTCAATCTTTATTTTGAACCTCTAAGCAAGATTTACCTACTGCAGGACTCTGCGCCTGCATCCTGACTCTGTGTGAACTTCACAGCACATATTTGATTTCAGCACGTAGTGTGAAGGTATACACTGCAAGAACTGACTTCCATTTTATAGTTCCTAAGGGATGCAAAGCATTAATGCTGTCTACAAGCTTCATGAGGCTTTGAAGTGCTCAATAACTTCTGTATTATGCTGTTAATATTAACTCCCCAGGGATAGATTAGTCATTCAGAACCAGTTAAGATTTTTGTGTACTATGCATTTGTTTCCTTTTAGGAAATATTTACTTATACTTTTCTGTCAAATATAAATACATAAGAAAACAAAACAAAACAAGACAGATATAACTTTCAGATCACATTCTATAAAGTATTTATTGTCTGTTAATTCTCATTTATATTGGCTGGGTTTTCAGGATAATTTGCATTTTATACTGCACTTGTTCCACTGGGAATTACTTTGATGATAAAATTTAAAATAGGAACAGAATCAGCAAACTCAAAAATGCACACTGATAAAAATTGGGTTTAATTTAATTAGAACTGTATAAGCTAAAAATATCTATATTGATATGTGCATACATTGAGATATGCTATTGAGTTATAGGTCACTGTCTTTTAACTTGTTTCAGTCATTTACCTCTCTTGAAGTCCCACTAAGATACAAACACTGAGAAAAGAGATTGCTCATAATTAAAGTGGAAATCAAGAAAGAGAATACATATATCTTTTATATTTAAAGTTATTTATCTAGCTTCCAAGATGTCCTTGCCATATTACTGCATTGTATATCAATGAGATACTATATAAGGCACATCTGAAGAAGTGAAAATTACCTGACCTCACAGGATAACAAGGTACTAGAAATGAGATTTGCTTAAAAATGTCAAAAAAAAGGGAAAAAAGCTACATTTACAAAACCTGAGCAACATCTTAATTCAGGATTTTCTCGTGTTTTATTTTTACTATGTGTTATTTCACAGGAGGAAATATATATATATATTATTGCAAAATAATGTCCAGAACTTCAAGTAGTTTTGCTAGTGTAACTAGATTTTCTCCTATGTGTACCAACTTCCTATTTCTCTTCCTGAAATTAAATGAGTGTGGAAACTTTCTGAACAATATAATATTATGAATAAAACTTGTTTATTTATATATGTGAGACTTCCTTATTAAGACAGTGTCTTAAAATTATTTGAATCTCACCATTTATTGTGTTTCACTAAATCAGGGACATGCAGCATATTTTAAACAGTTGATTGTGAAACAGTTCAAGATATTTGACCTCCATTGTCATCACAGCTTTATTGGAGCTGTGTTTGAGCACTCTGTAAATGTCTCCATTTAGGATGCAGTGAATTTTATTTGCATTGTTATCAGTAGATCATCTCTAGGTACATTTCTTAAAGGTGAGATATTAACTATGATTAGCTAATTCTGTTTTGCATAGCAAAGGGAAACAGAACTCTTGTCTGGGACCCGACAATGAAAACTCTTTTTCAAAATCATGAAAATTTCTATTTAAAAATATTTTCCTGAAATGACAGATTCCAAAATCTAGTTTCAAAGCTCTGGAAATATTTTCATTTGGTGGTCTTCTTTCAATAATTTTGTGTTTAATTGACATAATACTAAAATATATGTGATAGCTTAGTGTCCAAATTTTGATATTCTATATGTTCATTTATGTATTTGAATACAAAACATCTATTATACTATAGAAAATACAAAGGAATTTTAGTTTTTTATGTTATTGCTGTGCTGAATTACATTTGCTTCTTCCCACACTTCTAAATACTTTTTTTTTTTTTTTTCAAGAATATCAGGGTTTTACTCTTGCAATTTTTACTTCTTTTAACACCAGGATTTTATGGAGAGCAGAAATTCCTGCTTCTCTTTATTGTCTTGGTTTAGGAATGGTATTTCTCAATTTAGTGTTTCCACTGGAACACTCCAAACCACTAGTCACTCACTCATTTCCTCTCACTCTTCCTGCCTCCCCAGGCAGGGAGCAAAAATTAAACCCTGTTCTGGCCAGATCTAGGACCTTTATATTTTCTTTTCTTCATGAACTCTGGCTGTTTCCTTCTGTGTATAGTTATATTATATTATAAATATTTTATAAATTATAAATATATTTATAAAATATAAAAATATTTTATATTTCATTCCAGAAGAGGCATTTTTGCTGTTGTTCAACCCTAGAAAAATGTTGTCAAATAAGCCACATTCATGTGTTTCATCTTTAAATTTTAAGAATTCAGAGATCTGAGAAGTTTCTCTAGAACTATGTTTGAGGCTGTGTAAACACAAAAAAAGGCAGAGGTTTTTTGCAAGTGTTAAATAAGGAGTGGTGATTTGTCTTTCTGGCAGAATTCAGCACAAGTTTGGAGATAATGATTAAAAACATCCAGTAAATACTATTGGCAGAAAAAAATTGGTTTAACATATTCTAAAAATTTAATTAAAGAAACTCTTGTAAGAATGTGGAGCTCATAACAAAACATACCCAAACATAGCATCCCTTTAAAAATCCCATAATAAATGCAAGCACTTGTTTATTTTATCATGATTTGTGAACAACTCCCATAAAAACCTGGGGACAGGCAGGTGGATGGTGTGACTCAGGTATCACTTCCTCAAGACTGGGTGGGTGATTTATTCACAGAAATCGACTTAACAATGCACTTGTATAACATTTGCCTGGAGACTTCACTTTGTCAATAGTTTTTGGTAGTATTATCTCTGACAGAACAATAGCAGATGATTGGCAAGGAAAAAAAAAGCCAGTGTATTATTTCTTGTAGAGAGAAAATGGCTCTTACTGAATATATTTTTATTTGATGCTCTATTCCCCAGATGTAAAATAACTATTTTAAAAGTTTGTACTGTGTTTCTCATCCTTAGGTCATTGTTCCCAAGAAAAGTGGGGGTTTTATCCTTCAGGTGTTTTATTTTCTTTGTTTCTTTTTTCTTTGTTGGTTGTTGGTTTATTTTTCCTTTCATCATTTCTCATGATTTCTGTTACATTGAGTTACCTGCTCATTGTTCAAAGCCTATTGCTTTAACTGCAATATTTTTTTCTTTCATTCTTTGTGAACAATATCCATTCTGGTAGATGTTTCTTTGCTGCTGTATTCCATTTTACTGGGAAAAGAACAGCTGTGTATAATTTTACTAGCCTCCAGCAAACTTTGAAGGATTCCTGAAGTATATGATGTTGGAGAGAGAAAATAAGGGAGAAAATCTCTGATTTTATATCAGTTAACAGATTTCCTTGGCTTTTCCCAGATGCTCAATGAATAACTATGTAGAGATGTAAATTTATATAAATCTGAGGTGCAATTGGAAAAAAAAAAAAGATGCCTCATATTTTTATTGCATTCCCTTACATGAGTAAGACATTAGAAATGTAAATCCTACATATATTAAGCTATCCATGGAGGAGGGGAAAACCCTTGTGTGCAAATAAGCAAGAGAAATAATCTTCTGTAGCCATCAAGGTATGAAAATCTATATAAAGACAATTGAGATATTAAACTATTGCAGAGTTCTTGGGTCAAGTCTGTGAGTATAGAAACTGCTTAGAGAAAATTAAAATTGTGGCCTTGAGTTATTATAATAAAGACCTTCATTAGTACTTCTGGATAATTTTAAAAAATAATCTCACCCTTTTCACCATCAATTTTACACGTGTGAATGAAAGAATTGCCTTAACATAAAAGTTCCCTTTATATTCATCTTGGTGTAACCAAGGAGAGTTAACAAACTCTTATCCTTTACAACCAGTCTCATGATGATACAGACTTTGGGGATTCACAGAAGTCAGAAAAATGTTTAAACATATTTAGCTTTAAAAACTAAAAATATATGGATTAGTAAAAAGCCACCAAACTGCATCTTCAAGACAAAGTGGAGTCAGCTAAAAAATATTCCTTTATCAGTCTGGCTTTGATAGGCAAATAGTTTTTATTTTTGCTTCCAAAATGCACATACTGATTTCTTATGGGAAAAAGCAAAAAATATTTTACTTTGCAAGGTATCTAGAAATGTAGTTTTGCAGAATGATTTTTAGTATTACAATTTTACTATATTTATTTTTGTTTTGAAGACCAAAGAAGCAATAAGCTTTTCTCTCTTTACAGGAGGAAAAAGCTGACATGACAAGATGAGAGCCTAATAGAAGGTTCTCTTCCAGCTTGACAATAAATATTGGCACTAAATTTTTTGTCAAATACAGATATATTAAAAACTTATGGAAGTCTTTATTCTGTTTGACAATAAAAAACATTCACATCAAATGAGACTGAGAAAAGTCTTTGCTATTTGCAGCAAAATGGAATTAAAATCTGAACTAGGACTCTTTCCTAGATTTCATACTACAACAACTTGTAATTTACCTGGTAACACAAAAATTTCTGCTGACGTAGTTTAAATAAAAACTAACTGATGTCTCCAATTTAATAAGTTAATACCCTGGAAATTTCATGTGTGTATATTTAGCCAAATTCTTAACAAAAAAAATCAATTTTTCACGAAAAATTGTATTTGATCTGAAGGCTTATTCCCTGTAGAGCCAAGGAATAGACAAATTCTCTTCCATCATGATCTCACTACTCTTCACAGGGAAAAGATTATCCTGAACCATCAGCACTGCTGTGCCTACACATGGAACAGGGCTCATTTCCTCATTTCCTCACTGAATTCCAGAGGGTTGGGCACTGGACCACAACTGCCTTTAGGATAATTACTGAGTGCTTGATCTTTTAGGCAAGTTCTTGCTATCCTAAACATTCTCTGGAGCAAGCTCTTACATCTGTTCAAGAAAAGATTTCTAAGTCATCAGTAATAATTTTCTGAGAAGATGTTCAGGGATGAGACAGAAAATGACTAAAAGATATTGCTCTTCTTTCAACAAGGCTCAAATATTGGGTTGAAACCAAAATGTGGTCTAGGTAATTCTCATTCTTGCATTCACAGAACAGTATACTTGTGTTAAGGAATGTGAATTAACAGTAGGACAATTCTGATACTTGTCATTTTCTTTCTATAAAGTGAACTGCAACAATTTTATCCCTGAAGTGATGCTTTTGATCAATCAGTGAAGGAGAATATTTTCCACTTGAAACTGGAATAAAATTCTGAGTATTATTATTTGTCATTTCCAGTGACACATCCTTTCTGATTATAATTAAAATCCATTGAAATTCAAAGGTACTTATGAAGGAATTGAATTTAAAATATTTGAGTCCTTCAGGTACTTCATAGCTTGAGTTTTCATACCATGGGAGACAACCCAGCATGTATTTATCTCATAGTTGAAATAGAATTTTTTAGAAGAAAAAAATCTGATTGGAGAAGTAGTGGAGGCAGATACCATTCTATAATATCTCTTTTGCTTTGGTGAGGACTTCAACAATTTAATTTATTTCTTTCATCATTCTGTTCAGGATGTTGACTGAAATGCTGTTTTGTTGGAGCTAAAAACTCCCAGTGAGGTCAAATATTTCAGATGAATAAGAAATATAGAGACAAATTCCAAGCTGGTATGGTCTCTTCCAAGTCACACAATGTGTTTTCTTAAATTATTCTGTTTTATTTTCATTCCTTGAAAGCTAGAGGGCAACATTGTTTCAAAAGACACGGCAAAAGCACATCACTAACTGCAAAAGTTTTGCATTAATAAAAGTCTTTGTTCTGGCATGTTCTTTAACTAAGCTGAGATACTTGCCTGAGACATCATTATACAAGGTCCACTTAATAGGGCAATTTTAAACTTGTCTTTTCATGTCCAGACACTGATATGGATTTATGAGGCCTGTGGATTGGATAAAGCATAGGAATATTCATGCTGGAAGATGTGTTCTCTGGCCAGTGATAAAGAGAAGGTTAATTTAGCAGATGGTATTATTTAGGGAAAACCTTTTTGGTAGTGCAGGTGTAGGGCAACCCACCAACCAACACAGTGGAAGCATTGGGGGATTTAGGCATGACCGTAATTAGGCGAGAGCTGCTTTTCCTTTAATACAAATCATGTTTAACTGAAAAATGCAGCAGCTTCAGAGTTCACTTGAGCTGGTATCATGCTGTTTATTGCCTGACCTGAATTGTGTTTACTACAGTTCTGAACCTGGACAAAATGATCTGATGCATAATAATTAATTAATTCTTCCTTTTGATGGATTAAGCAACTCTCTTCTTGTTTTACTCTAAATATTTTATTTTTTTTTTTAATAAGTGGTCACGAAAGATATTTTTTGGAGCTATATGAAGTTTTTTGAATTTCATGAATTTGGCAAAACGTCCATCTCCAAGTCACCAAGACATTTAAAAAGATTAAATAAAACTTTCAAGTAAAAAACAATCTCAGCATCTAGCAATACATTCTACTGTTGTGCATTTGGCATCCAAACATAAAGTACCAGTTCAATTGAATCACTATTCCATGGAAAGTGAGCTCATAATCTGTATGGCTGGATCATCGTGTTCCACTTGGAAAGGAAATAAACACTTAAAAAAAATCAATCCTCAGTTCTAACAGGAATAAAACCTGAAGTTGCAGAAATGATCCTTATGAAACGGCTTTTCAACTAGTGTTTAGAAATATTGACTTGAGGTCCAAAAATCTGCCTATTTTATTTTATTTTATTTTATTTTATTTTATTTTAGATATCTGGACTTAAATGAAATTATTCAAACATATTAAATACTCTGGTTTCAGTATAAGAATTTATTATAATGAAATAAATACTTAGGAAAATATGTTATGACTGGGTTATAGTTGCTTATGGTGAATACATTTTAATTTTTGGTTAAAAATGGTTTTTGAGATATTAGTCCAAATTGCTCCTGAAATACACAAATCTGCAAATTACAATAATGTCTCCCTTAAAAAGGCAAATTAACTGAATAAATAAAAATGTCAAGTTGTAATTCAGTTTCAGATTGGTTTTATCTCTGTGTTTGTTCTAGTTAGATATACTATTTTATATATATTTTCAGAGGATTTTGAGAGCATTAAAAGGCTTAATATATTTTTATTACTTGTTATTTGAGACCTGATAAAATATATAGTAATATTACATTATTTAATGCTTTAAATAAATATTTATATAAAAGTTCACTCATCTCATTTCTTTTATATGATCTCCCACATGGTTTAATTGTCTGTGTTTATTTTACTCCACAGGAATCTTGCAAGGACTATTCCCGCATGATCTCAAAAAGTTCCATTTGTCCATCATTGAATTAAGAAGTTTAATGGGCATATTAATTTTTCTTCATACTTCTTATGCTGAAAAACTGATTGGCATTTAATATTTTTATGTGAAAGATTTTTTTTTTTTTAAGTAAGAGGGAAGGAACCCCCAAAACACAATAACCACAGTCTCCATTGATAACCACTCCAACAGTGGCAATGTAAGAACAAAACAGGAATGGAATTTGGCCCATGGATTGGAATGACTTTTAGAAGAAGGGAAGGGAAGGGAAGGGAAGGGAAGGGAAGGGAAGGGAAGGGAAGGGAAGGGAAGGGAAGGGAAGGGAAGGGAAGGGAAGGGAAGGGAAGGGAAGGGAAGGGAAGGGAAGGGAAGGGAAGGGAAGGGAAGGGAAGGGAAGGGAAGGGAAGGGAAGGGAAGGGAAGGGAAGGGAAGGGAAGGGAAGGGAAGGGAAGGGAAGGGAAGGGAAGGGAAGGGAAGGGAAGGGAAGGGAAGGGAAGGGAAGGGAAGTTGTTGCACGTGGTTCCAGAGAAGGAGTTATGGATAACCGTAAGCTAGATTTTAAGTACAGCTGAAACTTTGTTCTGGTATAAAATTATACCTGTTGTGACCTCAGATAGAGTCTATGAAAATATTTTTTAAAATAAGTCCGCTGATACGAGGAGATTCAGGTGCTGAATAAAATTTTTGATTTTTTTTTATGTCCAATTGCTGCTCATATCTACGTAACATGAAATTTTCATTTTGGTACTTTTCAACACATACTGGTATTGTTTGTTGTCCTTTAAAAAAGAAAAAAAAAAGAAAAAAAAAAAGAAAAAACAAACAAACAAAAAAACAAACACAAAAAAACCCCAAAAAACCACAGTGTTATATAAATGGAAGGTAAACCCAGAAGTCAGTGAATATCTTTTCAACTGAGAAGATGTATGTAGGTCCCACAATTTCACAAGATGTAAATATTAATCTAGTGTCACTTAAAGATATGCTTATTAATAGCATGTTGTTTCAAGCATTGTAGCAGTTCTCCCAAACATGCATTGACAACAAGAAGAAGGTATGGTTTTTAGATCTTGTATTTCAGTCTGCACTTCAGTAAGGATTAATAAGCTAATGTGTGTTCAGTCCTCTGATTTCATCACAAAGGGCTCTAATTAAGAGTGTTTTAGTTATACAATTTCCAGTTTAATTTCTGATTATGTTCAGTGAGGATGACTTCAAGGAAAATCCTTTCATAGGTTTGTTTAAGTGAATGGAGATTTTTTAAATTTAAAGAAGAGAAGAGCACTATATAAAATAATTGTTTCTTGCTATCCCCAACCTCTTCTTGCTTTATAAAGGTCACTTTCTTTCTGTAACATTGTATTTCTCAATTTAAGCTCAAAAATAATACCCTTTTTTGAGAACATAAATCAAGGTGCTCTTGAAGGTAAGAGATAATTGCAAACTTGCTGTACTTCATTAAGCCAGTACTCTCATACTGTCACACAATTTAATAACTTTTTTATTGAGTTAAAATATTTTCATGTTTGCTTTTTTTCCTCACTCCATTTCCAGCTTTTTTATCACCCTTAGTATAGACTTATCATTTTACACCAAACAACAATCATACAATTGCAACAATTTTAATGAGCTCTGTCACAATTTCTTAATATTTTTTGTAAATTATTATGACTGTGATATGTGTCAGCAAAACGCTCAATAGAATCTTGTAACCTAGAAATTACTGTGTAAGAATAATTGAAAAATTAGCTATTCTCTCTTCTTCTTCCAGACCAGAAGTGTAATGATCCTACCTATTTCCTTCTTACATATAAACATTGCATCCTGCAAACATGCCAATTGGTATTACATACCAATTATGTGCTTTTTTGCAGCACGGCATGCAACTAGGAAAAATATTTCCTTGTAAATGATTCATATTATGACAGTGATATACAATCAAATATCCACACAAAAGTTATACAGTGGCACTGAATTAATGTAAGTATTAGGTATCATTGAGCTTTTACTGATTTTTAGATATTTGGTACCTGACAATCCTTCCCTTAAAGATTGACAAAACGTGGTGCATTTTCACGGTTCCCGAAGCCTGGTAATTTCTTTCATTATGTGATTATTAACAACTGATGAAAGGAGTCCTGGAAAGCAAAAATAAAACAATCAACCAACCAAGAAAAAAAACCTCAAAACCCAAGGAAAAACAAAACAAAACAAAACAAAAAACCCACCCCAAACAAAAATAAAAATTAAAAAGGGGGATATTTTTTTGGGAATATTATTGGAATGTTATTTATTGTGGTGAATAATATAGATGTGATTCTATTTCCAGATAAAAATACATGAAACCTGGAAAGTTTCCCCAAAGGGGTGTGTGGCCAGACACAGTGTTAATGTAAACCATCCAGCAATATCCTTAGAGTGAAGCTGACAATTGAATTTTAACTATCTGTATGTGTCTTACCATAAGCAATTGGCTCATTGTGATGAAGAGGAAAGGTAACATGGCATCTCAACTGTGCCATGAGCAGAGGAGGCAGCTTGTGCAGCACCTGGGCCAGAACTGGGGAATCCATTTGTCTAAATACAGGTCTCAGCCCTCCTCATCTCCCCATGCCAGGAAAACCCTGGCAGCAAGGCCACCTCCTTGCTTTGTTCTCTGTGGTGTCAGTGAAGCAGCTGTGCCAAGTGGCTCTGGAGATGGTGATTGCAGTCTCCGTGTGGGCTCTGACTGCTGCTCTATGAAAGATTAGCAGCTCCGAGGTCTGTGTCTGATACATAAATTATTCACGGAACGATGTCACATAGAGGCATGAGTCAGCTCATCTTGCAGTGTTGACTTCAGTTCCTTCTTCTTTTACAAGAGGACTGCTGATGGTTACACAGTGAGAAAGGAGGAAGGATTAGCACGTGTTCATCTTTCCCCTCCATTAAGTTGATGTACTTTGGCTCCACTTTGCGATGCACGGCATGGTGGAACAGAGTCCCCTGCGGAAACAGCACAGCCTATGGTTCTGCTATGGTTAGACACACTCAGATAAATTTCCGTAATTTGCTTACTGCCTTGGAGTTTGCTAAAAAAGCTGTTTCAGATACAGCAGTGATAATTAAACAAGAAATTCTGTTTAACTCAAGAAAAGACCCCAATGAAAACCTTTTAAGCTGGTAAATTCAAAATTAGGCTGCTATTTTATCTAGGGTGTATCATGAAATAAGAAGATGAACTGGAATGCACAAAAGACAGAAAGTCAGTATCGATTTCTGTATTTCTAATTTATATAATTTTGTCATGAAATGATGATTTTTACATTTCTATATTTAATTCTTCCATTTCCATTTTAAACAAACCAACCATAGTCTATGGAAGATTGTAAACTTCAGCCTATACATGAGACTATAATGGCTCCTCAAAGCCATTTTGAGGCTGGTGTTTCTTATTTGTTTGTTTTGTGTGGTTCTTATTTTGCCCATTCGTAACAATACTTTAAAAATCTTACTCTTCCAAGAATTTACTGTTTTAAAGCATGGTTTATTCATAATCAGTGTGTTAAGTTTTTTCAGAATACAAACAAAACTGATGCATGTAGTGCTAATTCAGAATGTCTCAAAGCAAGTTTTGAAAGACAGCTCTTCATTTGTCATGTCTCTTAAATCTTTACACACCTGTTAATAGGACTTCACAGTAGTTTTCTGCTCCTTTCTTCTCTATTTTCCTGTTAAAAATCAATCAGAGGGATTTCCATAATGAACAGAGCTCTTTCTAAGTGCTAAAGAATATACTGATAACCATTTCTCTCATACCTACAATAAGAGAAAAATAAGAATTGAAAAATTTAATCTTAAGTTAAATAAGGGTTACAACTATAGATTCCTTCCTGAATTCAGATTCATTAGATGAAAAACTAGTAACATTATTTTACTCTTAGGACAGGTCACCTCAGAAAACTTAACTCTTGGAGATTTAATTAAACAATCCAAGCTAACAACTTTTGCATCATTCAATCATTTATAATCTCTACTTAACTGAAATTTAGGTATCATTACTTCAAAGCTATATTTTGTGATCACAAACAGCTAACCAAAAAACTTACCAAAGTGGGGCTTAAACAGGACTAATGAACATAGGAATTTTTTTTGTTTTTACCTCTGCCTCCTGGAAAACCAATGGAATATTTGTTTCCTCAGCTGGGGATACTTAGGATGAGCTCGTCTGTTTCAAAGGGCAGGCTGAGCATGTGAGCAGATTGTATTTGACGCCATTTTCATGCAAAACCCCTCAATATTGGAGGTTGCACAAGTGTTTTGTAAAATGCTATTCCATGACTCAAAGCCCAGCAGATGTATCCACAGCTGATGCTTATAAAAAGAAACAAAACCAAAAGAACCAAAATGCCAAACCATATGATTTTTGTGTATGTTCCCTGGCCAGGAAGCTGTTTCTGCTTTTTCATCTCCAGCACTAATCGTCATTTTGGTATGGAAAAGTTGACCCTGAATTAAGCAAGGAACTTTCAAACTACAAAATATTTTCCTGTAAATCACAAACTAGGTGAAATTCTCTGCTGTTCTGTGAAACCAGATGTGATCACCAGTAATCCCTCAGGTTCCCTCTGCTCTTCTGGTGGTAAAAACCAGGAGTGATTTGGCTTCCTGCTGACTATTTTGCTGTTTTATTTGCTGATTCAAGGGGTTGTAGGCTCCCTGTTTTCAAACCTAATTCTTGCTTTCCATGGTTCTTGATGGGAAAAAGCCTCTTCTACGAATAGTCTGCAGTCTTGAAAGCTTTCAATATTGTCAAACATTGCAGGACTATTGTTTAATATAGGAATCTTCCACACAGGTCTCATACTCAGGAAATACATAAATGCTGCTGAAAATGCATCTGCAAATGATGCCGTGATGATTGTTTTTGTCTTGTCACTATTATTTTTATTTAGTATTAACAACTTGCTAAATAGAACAAGTAGCTCATTTGTGTGAATTATGTTCATTGTGTGACAAAAACAAAGATTTATTTTTTTTCCCTACTTGTCACAAGGTTATATTTCTGCAAAGTAACAATGTTATGGTGGTCTTTGTAAAGGCTGGCAGTTTAACAGTTGTTTCAAATTGAAATTAAGGTTTTACTTAGAATTGTCATAATCATTGGTCATGATAATTTTGGACTAAAAACCCCATTATCAATGCTGATGCATTACTCCTCAATACAAGAGGTATTGTATGGTACATTTCCATGGCTTATCAAAGTCTGTTAATTAAGTAGAAGACCTGCTCACAAAACAAGCTGCAGGCAAATATTTTCTGCTGGTTTCAGCAGAAGAATTTCCATCAAGTGAGAGATCACTGAAGGGTGGCAGGAAAGGATTTGGTGTATCACTTTTTACAGAAAGGTACACATAAGTGGTCTTGAATTATCAGGCTCATGTACAAAGGTGCCTGTTATGTTTCCAGCCCAGAGCAAATTTCATTCTCACTGAAAAGTAAATTATATTATTAATCATCTTTTTTAGGCAAATAATGTTCATGATGAATAAATGTGTTCAGAGGAAACATGTGGTAACTAGTTTTTAAATGATTAGCCAGCTTTATTAACTGGCAAAAAAATGAGAAAGGAATTGTGAATGATTTTATAATTTCTAAGTAGCAAGCTGTGTTCCAATTGTTTTCTCAAGCATTTTAATTCTTTTAGGAACCTTGATCCTCATCCTCATTCAGGGAAATGGAATACTTCCAGACATTGGTTGAGGAAACATGGATGCCTAAAAAATAAAATAATCTACAGGACGGAAAATAAAATTAAATTTCATCATTTGTTTCTTCCTTACATTCCACTTCTGCATTGTTTTAATCATTGCTTAGCTTTCTTAGCATCAGCATAAGTCTTTGTTTTGGCTAAAAAGTAAATAAGTATTCTATTAATTTCAATTTATTTTAAACTTTATTTTAAACTTATTTTTAAACAAAAGGACTCACTGAACTACAGGACTCTGAGAGATGAGAACTTTTTTTTTTTTTTTTTTTTTTTTTTTTTTTTTTTTTTTTTTTTAATGTTTGTGAGTACTTTGCTTGTGAAATGAACAGCTTTTTCCTCTTTTCTCCAAGGAGACTATCTCCCAGACTGGTTGGAAAGGGGCTTCTGGAATCAGCTTTTTAGAAGAGACCCCTTTAGGAAGTTTCTTCCCAGATCTTGTCTCAAACTGGGACAAATATTTAAACAAATTGGAATTTTATGTATCAATTTATCCTATATCATGAAAAAAACCCAAACCAAACCATTCAGCAGAACAGTCAAAATAAATACAATCTTTTAATTGTTGTTTGTCTTTCATATTTTATTGCTTTGTTATTTCTATGATCGTTATTTGTAGATGTGCCGTGTGTTGTTGGATAGGATCAGCAGTCTGCATTCTCTGATGAGCACCTTGCTGTTAGTCTTGGCAGCACTATCCTTGCATGAGCAGACATTTAATGGAACATGGAAGAGTTTCAGGAGTTTGAGCCAGGTCATCTCCACCTCAGTACCCAGCTTGTTTGTAGAAGGCAAGAGGTTTCAAATCCTCTTAGAGAAGAGAACTGAACTGTGATTTCCAAATAACTTCTAAATGCTTTGACTGCAAAAATACTTGATTAAAAAGGAAATGTTTATATGTGTAACTGACCATCTTTGGAAAAAAAAATCGCTTGTGCCTCTGCCAGGTGCAGCAAATTCCAGCTCTGAACCATAAGTTTAAGAAGGTTTCTCTGTGTAACCATGCTAGAGAAGTATTCAATTTAAACAATCACCTGTCCTGGTGTATTGGGTTCAGCAATTCTATTCATTCTTGTTAATAAGCTTTTGAGGTGACCAACTCTCCTAATAAGTAAGAAACCTAAGGCTAATTTAAGGATGTGAATATTTTACAGGGTTCAGGCTCATATAAGGGATGCTGTTTTGGTGGTTCTACCTCTCCTCTCTCTTTGATTTTTAACACTACCCAGTGTTTAATTTAAGAAAATCTTTCCCCAGACTTCAGTCATCTTATGTTTCCATCTTCTTACGTGAGGATATAAAACTGGCTTACTAGATTATTATATGCTTCATATTTTTGTTTTCTTTCAGTGATTTAACGTGACAAGAAATATAATAGTTTATCCCTAGTTATCAATAATATTCTTTTCATAAGAAAAATATAATTTGCAGTCTGACATTTATGCTCTGTTCAGATCAATAATGAGCACAAGGAGTAGAAGAGAAGGATTAACACATTGGGTTAAAAAGGCCTTTGGAGAAAAGTCTAAACACTCTTTATATGAGCTCTAATTTCATATATTTATTGACTTCAGAAATACTATGTACTTACACAGTCCTAGCAACAAGTAAATCCTGTCAACACACCTACAACACTGCTACAGAATAGTCCTATGTTCTTTGTATTAGATGGTCCTTTTTATTTTTGAAACAGATCCCAGCTTCCATTTTAACATTATGGTTATAATTATTGTTAATAAAAGGGGAAAGGAGATTAGGGGTATCACAGTCCATGACTGTATAATAATGATGCCATGATCGAATTAGACTTGGTTAAACATTTAAAAATCCCCAAACAAGATTATATTATAAAAAAATTCAAAGAAAAACAGACTGTTTTACCATTGGCCTGATTAAGTGACGTAGTTCTAGATATTTAATACTTCCACTTTTTAATTTGGCAATGGAAAAATTCAGCAGCCTGTGGTATACACGAGACCAAACTTCATGGTCTCAGTGATCATCTCTGAACAGCTTGGGAACTTATATGGATGAATAATTTTCTTGGGGTCTGATTTACTATACCATTTCTTTCTGAAAAACATTTCTTAAAACATTGAATAAAATATGAACTTGTCTGATGCCAAATTTCTTGAAACCAGTCATTAAGATTTATTATTTCCATTATGAATACTGTCCATTATAAAAGAAGAAAAACATGACTGTAAGGCAAGCATATATTTTCTGTCATAGCACAGCAGTTTGTCTTCAATGACTGATGTTTGCTGTTTGGGAAAGTAATAACAGAGAAACAGCAAGTAAGAATTGTATTTTTAGCAGAAACTCGTTGTTTACATTATTTTCATTCTTCGATAAAGTGAATGCTTATTATTGTCAATAGTGACAACCAAAAGCCACCTGACCTCTTGTAGCTTGATAAAGCTACAAACATTGGTGAAATAGTCATAATGTGGAAAGTATTTACAATAAGCCTCACCAAAATGTACACATCATGGCATATCTTATGAATAGGAACTTCCTTAGAAAGAGGCAATTTTCTCCTTGAGTCCTGTGTGCAGTTTGGGCACCACAAGATAGACAAAAAAGATATGAAGCTATTAGAGAGTGTCCAAAGGAGGGCCATGAGGATGATGAAGTGAGGAAACCTTGGATGATGAAGTGAGGAGGTCACTTGGTTCATCCTGGAGCAGACTGATGAGAGACCTAAATGAAGTCTTCAACATCCTCATGAGGGAAAGCAGAGGCAGGTACAGATCTCTTCACTCTCCTGACCAGTGACAACACTCAAGGGAAGGGTATAGAGCTGAGTCAGGAGAGGTTTAGGCTCTGTGTCAGGAAAGGGTTCTTCACCAAGAGGATAGTTTGGCATGGAACAGGCTCCCCAGGAAAGCCATCAGCACTAAGCCTGACAGAGTTCAAGAAGTGTTTGGACAGTGCCCTCAGGTACAGCGTGTGATTTCTGGGGATGGTCCTGTGCAGGGTCAGGAGCTGGAATCAATGGTCCTGATGTATCCTTTCCAACTCACCATATGCTGTGATTCTATGGTTCCTTTCTTAATGAGTGTCTTGGAAATGGTTCATATCCCATAAGCATTTTGGTTTTGTTTTGTGTCCAGAAGTGCCACTGCCCCCCCTTCCAGCTCAGGAATATTGTGATGGGTGAATGGCAGCCCAGGATCCTGTGGAGGTTGGGGCCAGGGGCTGCTCTTCCTTCTGGTGGGAGGATCAACACAGCTGCCATACAGCATGGTGGGTCTAACTGGGGTCCTGGGTCAGCTTTTGTTTCCCCCTCTCGTTTTTTATTTCTTGTTTAGGCACTGTGACCAGGGCCTGCCAGCCTGCTTCTCTGCTCCTCTGCTGCCTGGGAGCCCAGAGCCGGTGCCTGCTGTGCGCAGACCCAGGAGCTGGGAGCATTCCCTGCCAGGCCATTCCCTCTGCACACCAGTCCAACCTCAGGATCAGCTGTCCTAGGTGAGCAATCCCCTGCCCAGCCCTCACTATGTTCTGCCACTGCTTCATGGGTTTTTTACTACACTTTAGCTCAGCATCCCACATCTGCTGGGACACCCCCCATGCTTCTGCCATGGCTTTGGGGTTAGTGCTACACTTGGATTAGCTGTCCCCGGAAGACTGCTCATCTCTGATGTGCCAGCCTGCTACTCTGAGACTACTGATACAGTCTAGCTTGCCACCCAGAGTGGCACTGAGAGTGGCTGCTCCCCACAAGTTTTGGAAAGGGAGCCACTGCCTCTCCTTCGCTGTGGCCTGAGCTGCCATTGTCTGGGTGAGGGAGAGGGGGCTGAGCTCTGCCACAGCGCCCCCTGCAGGCTTGGAGGAATCATCACACCTGCCCCGCCCAGCCGGGAGCCAACAGCGCCCCTGCTGGCTGTGCCCGGAACTGCACCTGAGGGGAAAGGCTTCTGATTTTGTTGGTTGTTGCTGCCATGGTTGTTGTTTGGTTTGCATATATATGTACCACTAAGGTCTGACAGTTCAATATCTAGCATTATTTACCTTTTTCCCATGCTGCATGGGCATTCTGTTTGTCAATAAATGGTTTGGGGTTTTTTCACTTTCATCCACCAGTATTCATTTCCTATTGGCAGAAAGAGGATTCCCTTTTTAGAGGAAGCACTCATTCAAGAGTGTTTTCTCCCAAACTTTCCTCTAAACTGGAACAATGAGAAACATCTGGAAGGTGACTGTCAGACTCACCATTTCACCAATTCCTTAAGAGCTGTGAGGTCACAATGCTGGTTTGACTCAGGAATTAACAACTTCATGAGCTAGCAGCAGCTCAGCAGCCCAGCTCCTCTGGAGATAGGCTTTACTTCTTCCTTCTCGTCTGTTCTCATTCTCCTCTTAACTCTTCTTTCTCTTCTCTCTCTTCCTCCTGCTCTCTTCAGAGAAGTGCATCTACAGTCAATAACTAAATAGGCATTTCCCACCTGGTATAAATTCTTGAAACCAGTAATTAAAGTCCAGCCTCATTTTTCACCCCTCACCCTTGTGTTTTTTGAGAAACTGAATTGCTAATGATGCTGGGGAACCTGAACTGCTGCTGCCTGCAGTTAGCTAATGGTGGGCAATATTCTCAACCTATTTTGTGACCTTGGAGGTTTGTAATCATCTGTTTGAGAATTGAATTTCATCCATGTTTCCCCAGCACTAAAATGTTATTATGAAATGAAGAGCAATTTTCTGTGAAGTTTCCCTTTGGAGGAGTCTGTGGTCTGTCCTCACGTGCTTATTTGCTCAGACTTACCAAGGGATTTGAGAACTGCACTGTAGGTGATGCAGGAAAGAACAACACTACAGGAAGATCTCTGAACAAGTCCCATACAAGGTTCCAGAATTCACAGTTATTTATTTCCATTTATTTATTACTTCTTCTTTTTAGTCTTGCTTTGTACATTATTGCAAAGCCAGAGACTATTGCCATCTCATCTTTCCAATTCCTTGGAGATTAACTGTGTTTGGCAGTGACCTGTACTGGTGCTGTCTGTGAGTAGTGGGAATTAAGGAAAAAGCTGAATGAGAGGACGGACAAGCACAATTCTTTGTGCCCTCTCAGATTTCCTGCTCAGCCCAAGTGCACAGCTACAGACCGTGGTCTGTGCTCCCATCTGGTGCCTGTGGTGGCCATCAGGAAAGATGTAGGCAAAGGTCTTCAAAATTAATACAAGTATTTCCTTCACAAATACAGCTTAGAAGCCAAAGTAATGAGCACAGTTTGTTCTATGCAAAACATTCCACTGCTGAAAACACCATAATCATAAAACCTCCCTACCTCTAGGACTCTAGGACTGAAAAAACAATGTCTTGTTTCTACTTTTTCAAGATAATTTGATGAGCTATTACAATGTATATGTTTAAGTTGATGAAACTTCTGTCAACCCTACTATGATTCTGTATAGTGGTAGGGTTTTTTTCCCATGGATTCCAACTCCATCAGTGAAAAATTGTGTGAATATCTCTAAGTAAGTTTCTAAAATAATTTCCTCTATTAGAATCAAAGAATTACAGAAAAACACTTCCCACAGAATACAGTAGTATGTTGTTACAATATATTTCAAAACATAATTTGTATAATCTGTATATCTACAACAAGATTTAGATTAGTTTCTTCACTATTACACAGCTCTAGACAAGCTTTCCAAAGCAAAAATCAAAGAGCACTTGAGAAGCAGAAGAAATAAATTTGTAATAATGGCCTAGTGTTCTGTACTGATAGTGAATGAAACTCTAGGAACATGAGTATTTTTCGTTGTAATTTTTCATAGTAAAGATGTCATTGTAATAAAAGTGTGTTTTTAAATTAGTGACATTTTCAAATTGGTTTCAGATTTATGAGAAAGCTGTGCTGGTGGGAAATAATCCAAGAAAAAAGGCTCAAAAATGTTAATTAGAAAGTACGATTCTTGTTGTGTCTTGAGCTACCAGAAATATCTGCTAATTGCTACCAGTCATCTCCTTTCACTTCAAGCTGATCTAATTAATTTCAAAACACCCTTGAATTTCAGAGCCTGGATTTCTAGGTTTCAGAAAATTTATTTGCTCTTGAAAGCTTTAATAAAAACTCACATATCATCTGAATCAGGTAGGTGTTTTAAAGTAGATTTAACTTTAGGTAGATCCGTGGCAAATTTTCTTTCCATACCCTTTTTTCTTGATACAAAATATTTTGATACACAATACAGCTAATGTAAACATTTGAGAAAACCGTGTTTGTATTTAGGAAATTTTAACTCATGCATAACATACACAGAGATAATTTTAAAAATGCCACCTATTTTTTATATATTTTTTTGTGAATCAATCACCTCCCATAAAGGTGAACTATTACAGAAATTAACTGTATGCATGATATATTTTGCATTCTGTGCATTCTGTGGCCCTTCTGAATAAATTATATCTAAATGAAGAATTTCAGCTTCCTTTATATTTTGTGTTTAAGATTTACCATAGAACAGGATGCAAAAGAGTTCCCTGTGCATGTTTAACAAATTTAGAACAAGTATTTGGACACAAGGGTCTTGTTTAGAATTATGTCTAACATTAGAAAGTTCTATCTATCAGTTGTTTGGGAAGCATATTTGGGTGGGAGATAAGAATTCTTAAACACAACTGTACATTAAACTCAGATGAAAGTGATACCAGGTGAAAGTCTGAAATTAGTTGTCTGCTGGTTGGTTTGTTTGTTTATCACCTGCAGAAATTACAAGTGTGATGATGGTGTTCAGTTTTTTTCCAGCTTGCTTTCCTGTGCCAGGGCAGACTTTGGATGCCCATTTAAATATGGTTGAGAGATTGTTAGCTTTAGATGTCTGAATAGTCGAAGTGTACAGTGAATAATCACAAAGTGTGCTTCCCTTCAAGTATCTGGCCAATGATCTCCCTTTAAGCCTGAAGCAATAATTGTCTGTGCATTTTAACAGTTCATTTGCTTTCACCACACTACTTGTTTCTTAGCACATCGGATTTTACGCTGTTTTGAAGAAAAACCCTTGTGATGGTTGAAATGAGCATTTGTATTAGATGTGGTGCAGTGGAAGAAATTCTGATACTGGCTGTGCACATTTTTACATGGGTAAGCAGTGTCTGTGGATGCCATCTCTAAAAGGATTTATTTATATCTCTTCTTTTGTAGAAATGATGGATGAAGGTGCCATATTTACCACATAATAGTGTTTTCCCAGGTATTGTTTTTTTTTACAAATACAAACACAGCCATAAAACAAATACTCTCTGCGGGCTCTCAGCATCAAATTAGAGAGAGAGTAAAGTTTACCTAGCACTCTAAATGGTGTCCAACTACAGGAATCATTTCCCAAACGGAAGAAGAAAACAAAAGAATAAAGCACACTAACTTCTAAACAGTTCTTTGGCCCAAGGAATTACGTGGGGATGGTGTAGCATTCATAACAGTCCTACAAAGTTTTGCAATCAGCTTCTGCTGCAAAATGTCAGTCTGTACAAGATTAGTATAATGGATAAACTGAAATGTGTGCTGCAGCCTCAAGAGGCAGTGCAGCTGGGGATTATAAACATGCTTCCATTCAGTTTAAATACAGTACAGTGAAATTACTTTATTTCAAATGCTTTTTGCTATTGAAGTTTTTGGAATGTATTACTTTATTTCTCTCAGTGCAGTGGAGAACTTGTTTTTTATATAACAATTCTGGTCCAAAGGAAGTTGAGCTGCTTTCAACATTGAAACAGGGAAAAATAGACAAGACAGAAAAAAGACAAGTATATTTCCTTACTTTAACATGAGAGTCCTTTCTCTTCAGATAAGGTCTTAAAACAAACAAACAAACAAACAAGCAAACAAACAAACATTGGTTGACTTTTTTTTTACCCTATGTCATTGCAATATTACCAGCAAATATATCTTTGTAAACTCTTGTGCATCTTCTTTAATTGAGTAAAATTGCCCAGCATAATATTTTATTTCTAAGAAGGAAGAAAGAGAATGGGGGAGAAAGGATGAGGGAAAATAATTGTCTCCTGGAATTTTTTTTTTCTGAATATGCTATTTTCTTATTTGCTCTCTGAGATACTTTCAAGGATTGTAACACTCTTTAGTAAAGAAGGGCTTGAGATACAAGGTTTTGCTCTCCAGTTTTCAAAGGTGTTAAATTTAGCAATATCTTTTATTGATGGCAAGCACAAGTGCCTCACTACCCCAAACTTATTTTTCTTCCTCTTTTAATTGCAAATATCTTGTACTCTGTTCACTGATATCTTACATATACAATACAACCACATGCTGTTGTATAATATTGTTTAAGTTGACAGAAATCTGAAAACATACCAAAACTATCCAGAAGTTATTTTTGTGTAAATGACAACAGGTTGCAATGCTTGTGCTTATTGTCTTAAATGTATGTTTAATGAAAAACAAATTGAAAAAGGGAAGTAATGGGTATCAACACAAAGGAACACACAATTTTGAAAACTGGAGTTTATCTAGAGGATGCAGAGACTGGCTGGAACTGAAAAGAGTGCTGTACCCAATGTCTATCTGCTAAAACTTTAATTTACTCTTTTATCCTAGAAATTAATTAACTGACACTGTATATATTCAAAGTAATTCTTAAAGTAAACAGCAGTATTGCTGTTCATTAATTTTTTATTTTATTATTTTGGTAATTTTTTGGCTTCTAAGAAGGTATTACTATATTCTTTTTCAAAAAAACCCACATCACCTTTTTCTTATTTCCAGGGCATTCTTTAGATGATCGCTGGATGAGAGATGGTCACCATATGTCTCTTCACATCTGCAACATGTCTCTGAATGTTACCAGTGCCACCTTTGCTTTTCATGGCAATCTGGAAAGAAGAGGTCAAAAATGGTAAGGGATGTATGTGGAAAATTTAAAGTCCCTTTGGCAGTGGAACCTAACCTTCTAGATTGTAGGGATATTAGCCATTCCAGATCTTTAAGGAATATTTAGGTCTTAGACATTTTTAAATTTTATTTAAACCACAATGAGTGTAATACAGTATGAATGGCCTTCTAGTTTCCTTCAGCTGATAACAAAACTCCATCTATAATACTTTTTTCATACAAAGTTGATCTATTTCTCTGTTGTGCCCCATAGTTCTGTTCCAATGTTGCATTAATTTTTCATGTCCTTCATTTACATTCCTGGCTGAACTATTAATGTGGACTTGAAACACAGGGCAAGTCTTTAACTCTCTAACTCCCCTAAGTGGTCTTTTCTTATTTTCTGTTTTATTCCCTGAGCCAATTTTAGACTGTAGTGTATGCTCAGTCATTGAATTAATAGAATAATGAAGATCACAAAGGTAACTGAAATCACAAATCAAGAGCGTGGTAAGGGAGAGTGAGATTAGTTGGTCTAATTCCAAGTAAGGCAAGAATTTAGCATATGCTTAGCACAACTATCTACATTTTAAACATGATAAAGTAAATAAAATCTTTGTGCTTGTGGTAAGCAGGGAGTCAAGGGGAAGGGAATTTTAACTACTGACAATTTAGACCTGAATTGTTAAAGAAAATTTTTAAAAATTCTCAATGCTTGGCTTTATACAAACTAAATACTTTGCTACAAACTCTTAAGTAGTAAGGTACATGAAGTTATTAAATTATATTTCAGATATAAACTGATTAAATATGTGTAATAATCCCTGCTTATTGAAATCTGTATGGAAAATAATTAGGCTCTTTTAATCAATGCTAGAAGACTTAACCTTAAGACATTCATGCCCACTCTACAGTCTTCTTTGATCTGTGCTTTTTGATTTGGCAAGAGTTCTTGCCAAAATAATAAATTTAATATTATCAATTAAACTCCAATAGCAGTGCAATAGACAACAAACATAGTGAACAGAGAGCCTACATCCAAATAGAATGAAATACATTTTACCCAAAGAACCATAAGTTGTACCAGAAATTCTGTGAGCAAAAGCACTTAACCATGAAGTAGGAGAAAACACTTACTCAAGATAAGTAAAGGAAAAAAAAGGCATTTTGGAATCAGTAGCATTACTTACCAAACCACTTCTCCTCCATTCCCTTAGTCCCAGCTCCCAAGGGAAACCAACAAATTACCTTCAGAAGTTGACTCTGGAGTAATAAATGTAAAAAACGATTAACAAATTACAAACCAGAGACTCAGCAGACATATTAGTTTTCTGATGTACAACAAATTTCCTCACACCTAACATCTAACTAAGCTGTTAAAGTTCAAAAATCAATATTTAGCTTTTCCTTTCTATCCAAGAGGGTTAATGACTTAATCATCTCCCTGTCTCCTAACAGTCTTTTCTATTCTTTTGGCTCAGATTGTTATTTTAGCTCCAATTCGTTAATTGACTTTTGTAGTAAATTATTGCCAATGAAAAGTTCTGATGTCTCCTGTTTCTGTTTTACATTTGTGTCAGAATTTTGAGAGAAAAGTGAGAAGCAGTAGAAAAGCTAGAGTCAAGAATATAGATGCTTCATTGTCATTAAAATGACAGTTTGACATCATTTTCATTTTAATTCCAGTACAAAAGTGATATTTACTTTCTAGAAATTCTGATAATTTAAATTTCATTAGTTTCATATATCAGAAATTTCTCTGTTTATTGCAAAAGATTTGGAACTAGATGACTACAATGAAGATGTTGTAAAAGCTGCAATTTTGTGCAAAACAGCCATACTGTCTTCACCTTTCTATGTGAACATTGACTACAAAGTTGCTCCTTACAAATACGTTTGATATCATATTCAGGGTGTTCCACTCAAATTAAATTTTCACTGGCAAAATATTCTAATTCATCATAATTTCTTTAGTGAGTATTTTTATTCTTGGTTAAAATGCTTGTCATAAATTTCTGTAGGCAAAATTGCCATATTAGAACCTTATACTGTAAAATCAGTATAATTGCTATGGCAATGCTTTCACTAGCATCATAAATTATCTGAAGCTGGAAAAGCTTAATGAAATATTCTAGTGTGATAGACAGATTAGTGTGAAAATTAATTTGTGTTAACCCACCTTACATGGAAGAAGTATGACTGTAAAAAAAAAAAAGTAACTAGGAATTACCTCTTTCAAAGTAAACATCATTAAATATTCATCCTTTGGGACTTATTTGATGAGTTGTGGGGGTATCTAACCATGTGACTGCTTTATCTGTAATGGATTATATTTGTCAAGTCTTCCTTTATATAACTCTTTTTTAAAAAAAATAATTACATTTTTTCAGAAAAATACTTTTAGCTTTTCAACCCTACAGTCTGTCTTGTAGCATTTTTAAACCTCTGCTTTCAAGAATAAATAAGGATTGTGCAGTTTTTGTTGAATGCACATCTAATATATCCTAAGACTTTTTCAATGTGGAATCATCAATTTCACTAGAATCTCTGAAAACAGCTAAAATAAACTAAATTGTACTAACACCCTCCATAGCTGCAAAGTAAAAGTTTTATTTAACAGAAAAAGTCACTAGGATTAAGATAATTTTTAATATGGCCATCTCAAGGAAATAAATACACTTAGCAACACCTAACAGGTCTGGAGCTTATGTTCCCTTTTCTGGACAAAATATATTTACAATTCAGAAAAGGAGGAAAAGCTTTTGAAAATTTCATCAGATTAATTGTAGAATTTGCCCACTGATGTAATGACTTAGATCTATTGCCACTGATGTAATGATTTAGATCTATTTCAATAGATTAATTGGTATGGACATCAAGAATGTTGTATTAAAAAGGCTGTATACATTTTTTAGTTCTTAAAAGAATGAGCTGGCAAAGTTTTCCCAAAAAAGTTCATTTGGATGGCACTTGCAGATGTTAGAATTTTTGAAAAGAATACAAGGTTGCGCAGGAAGTATGTAGAGACTTCAAACATTTTTTCACCCACAGTAGAAATTCATAAATTGAAGTGGGATTTTAGAGATATGGATTTTGAGACTGATGTCATCACTGTAGCATTGACTCAGTATTGCTGGAATGGGAAGCAAAAACTACCCAATATAAGAAAAATTAGCAGATGAAAACTAACAAAGGAAAGTACTAAACTAAATCTGCAAGGATGGTAAGATTTCCCTAACTGTTACATGGAGAAAAATGAAACTGTTTGCAAAATGTGTGAGGAGAAATTTTTCCCCTAAGGAAATATGTGTTACTATGCTGATGAATTGTTTATCAATTCACAAGAGGTCAAGGAAAACTAAAAATAATGTTTGCTGCTAATTTGACAAAAAAGAAACCCTTTATATTACTATGGTAGAGAAGTAAACAAGCTTTTCGCCTTAAAGAGCTAAGAGTTAAAAGAATGTTGATTTTTGAAAAAAAAAAAAAAAAAAAAAAAAAAAAAAAAAAAAAAAAAACCAAAACAAAAAAAACACCAAAAACCCTGCTATTAAAGATCTATGCAGCTGTGAAAGCCAAATGCACATGTAATGGTGAGGTACAGTTGCAAGGGTTGGAAGAGTTAAGGCAGATGAAACTAATTTTGTAAATGGCAAGACCTTTTACAATTTTGTTTGTGTATGATTGCCTTTGGTAGAAAAGCCTCCAGAATGTAAAAGAGAAATGCAGAATGTAAAGAGAATCTGATAGAAATGTGATAGGAAAAGCTCTCATTACCATTTCATCTGCTGTTTTCAAGTCTTCCCACAGATATATTTTTGGAGGTCTATCTCTGCTTTTTTATGAAATCTAATATGGGATTGCTGGTTGTAGACTTCAGGTGGTAGCATGGAGTAAGTGAGCACATGGAGGGACGATAAAATTTAGGTACAGAAGCAACAAATTACCTAGCTAACTAAAAGGCACTATTTAGTGGCATTTTTCTTCTTATGTGTCATAATATGCATTCTTCTAAAGGATATGGATGAGCAGAAATTTTTTAGCTTAGCTTAGCTAGCAAAGTTGATGTGTGTGAAAGACTTGTAACTAACAAAAAACACACCTTATTCTCAATGACATAATTCTATCTTCAGCAATTTATAAAAAGCCTGATGTAGAAAAGAATGACAATTCTCTCTGTGAGTGTGGAATCCAGCATCACTTTTCTTGCTATGGTAACACAAGACAGATTCTTACGCAACTGATTTGTTACATTGACCAAGTCAGAGAGCAGTAAGCTTTGAAGAAAAATCATCTTGGAAAGTTTATTATGCTTGGTGTGAAATAATAAGCCAAATGAACATTTGGTCAGAGAAAGAATAAGCACTATTGCTGTCTGCTTCTCTGAAGGGACATGGATGTATCTTTCCAGCAATTTGTCAGGAAAAGCCAGTAAATTGTTTGCAGGCATTAACAACAGCTATATTATCTTGGCATTCTGGAGCTGGACATCAAATAAAAGTGGCAGAACTAGAGAATTGTAGTGGATAAAGTGAGGCATCTGTACCAGAACTGTCTGAAGATGTGACCATTGAAGGTCTCTATGTCAAGCACATCTAGATATTTCTAAAGACCCCTAAACTAGCTTGTCTAAACCATACAATCTAAAATGCATTAACAATAATAGAAAAGATAATAAAAGTAACCTCTTGTTAAACCCTGCTAAAATCTATGGAATATACCTTGACCAGCATCATTCAATTTAGCAAATCTTAAAGTTGAAAGAGAATCAAAGTAGGTGAACTGAAGAGAAATTATTTAATCTGATGCATGAAAAGGCGAAGATCAGGGCATGTGCTAACAGGAGATAAACAATAACCAAGAAGAGCAGTAGCTGGTAGGTTTTTTATCACTGTGAGAAGAGTCCAAACCTCCACTATAGTATGAGAAATTTTCCTTAAAATCAATCAATCAATCAATCAATCAGTCACTCAATCAATCAATCAATCAAAAAACAACACAATAAAAGAACCACAAGAAAGAACACACATCCCCCCTCCATGTTGTTTGGGGTTTTTTTTCAGGAGAAGTGACTGACTACAAGAATTCTGTTTGCCACAAGAAACTTGTTTTTTCCTGGAGACAAAATGAATACCTAGCTTTCCATTCCTTTAAATTAGCATAAGTGTAGCTGAGATGCCATGGAACATGGTAGTGGTTTTGTACTACTCTCTTTAATTTTTGCCAATCTATATATTGCAGTATTTCTATCATAACAGTGTATATTTTCCTGCTCCTCCTGTTTTGTACATTTCGACTGATTATAAGTTGGCAGAGATATGGTTCTCATATTACAGAATACACAGATGCTCTAGGTGTGATTTACAGTATTTCCCCACCTTAATGTAAAACAACAGTTTCTGTTTGTCTCCAATGAGTTGCAACAAAATTTTTGGCTGCACAAGAATATAATTCTTGTTATATTGCGGTAATGTTTTAGATTCTAACACATCACACCAAAGTAAATGGGTAAAAGCTACACTGATCAGGAGACTTAGCTGGATGTCTGAAAACTAGCCTACAGCCTGGCAGTTATTATAACAGCAGCAAAATATAGATGAATGATGTCAATTTAAAATAGAAATTATTCCTCAAATTACTTCGGGGAGATCTAATATCTTATTTATAAAATAGGTAAAATCCCTTCATTTTTCAACCTAAATCTAGATATTCATAAAAGGAAGAAAAAAAAAAAGACAACAAAACCATACCTTCCAAAGAATTCTGCATGATATTTAGAAAACTAGTTTTTATATTGTTCAGTATGGCATACTTAACCTGGTGAGACAATATAATGAAACACATCTGTAATATTTGTACTATAAGTAACTGCAAATAAGACATAGGAGAAAACTTCCTCCTATATTCTACTTCATACAATTAAACTTAGTATATAAATTTATATCAATTTTCACTGTTGTGTTATGTGTTCCTCAAAAAATAATTAATAGAATTTTTTTATTATTATTTGCTTTTTGAAGAAAGGTAACTGAAAATAAGCTATGCAATTTTCATCAGCTATGCAAATCAGAGTTGTGTGCATTTTGTTTAACTTTCATTTATCCGGATGCAAACATTAGACAGACGGGGAAATTCAAAAAGTTCAAAAATTGCGATTAAAATTCAAATTCAAATTAGACTTTTTAATCAGCACTTTAAAATCTTCCAAATACTTGACTAATAATAAACATGGTTTTATTCATTACTGTGGCAATTAAATGCTAATTTTTAAAAATTATTTTATTGGAAGTTTAAAAAAAATCCAAATTGTTTCCAGTTACCAGAAAAACTGTAAAAGTATTTGTACTTCCATACTTTTCTACTGTGATTTTATGGGTGTTTATACTTTTACCTTGTTGTAATACACAAAACCTTCTGTTCTCTTCTGTGCTGGGGAAAACCAGCATCCATCCCAAATGCTTGAACCAGGGGGAAGCTGAATTACTTATGATTTTTGACAAATCATAAGCACTCAGACCAGTTACCCTGAATTTCAGGAGTGCCCGTGGTCCCTCTTCTGCTTCATGCAGAAAGTGCATGTGCTGAACAGTTTCCAGGCTAAGGCTACATTCCTGAATGCTTCCATTGAAATTGAAGTGTGAATTTAGATGCTCATTCTATGACATTTAACTTTTCAAATTAGTTGCAATTCTTACTCATCCCACCAAAATATGAAAGATTAGGTGGGGACCTGTATTTTTCCTTTCCAAAATAAAGAAAGATTCAGGTGAGCTCCTGCTTTTCTTTATTGACGTTCATGTCCCTGTATAGCTGTACACATAATTGTGTTAGTAGGGTTATTAAAACAGAAGTGAAAAATCTGAGTTTGGCATTGATGAGACAGACTTCTCCAAGCAGCAAGTATTTTTTGAGTAATAACTTTGGAGCATTTTCTAAATGAATAGATTCAATTCAGTATTGCTGCAACAGTCTGTTTATTACATTTTCACAGGGGTAGAAGTTAAGAAAAGCCCAAAAAGCCCCAAATTTTGAATGTACTTAACAAATGTTATTTATTCCCTTAAAGTTGGTTTTGGTTTTGGTTTTTTTTTTTTAAAGGTTAACATTAGAGAGGAAGAACCAACTTTTTAGTCTCTTATCTTATTTCTTTGAAAGCAAGGACACTTTCCATCGATTCCCTCAAAACTTAGAGGGAAGTGCAGAGGTGCTGGCAAATATGGAAACCCTGCCTGAAGAGCACATGATGGTGGCTGAATGAAGCATCTCAGGAAAAAATTTCCTTTACAAAGAGGCACCTTGGGTTTACAAGTGTGAGAGTGTCTTTTTCTTGGTGTTTTTATTTTATTTTATTTTATTTTATTTTATTTTATTTTATTTTATTTTTTAAATTTTAATTTTCTTAGTTTTGCAAGACTATCTTTACAAGCATGTTCTATTACCCAGAGTGCATTACATGAAGAGGTGACTGCTGGTGTAGGAGATCCTGACTAAGCAAGGCAGTGTTTAACAAAAGCAGACTGAAGCAATAGAAGTTTAGGATGGTGATAGAACTCACAACACTGGGCAGAGAAAATTTTCAAGGACAAAATCTAAAACAGAAAAGCATCACAGGAACCATGAATGCAAGAGCTTATGCCAGATATTAATGATAAGAAAAAGAAGGTAACTTTTTATCTATTTTATGTGTGAGTTGTTTTTCTAAGCAATCTCATGAGGAGGGAGAAAGTAGAGGATGAGGAAAAATGGAGATAACATGTCAGGAATAAAGCCTGACATGCTAAAAAAAGCTGATAATTTTTTTAATTCATATTGTCATTGTAGACAGCATGATTATAAAAGAGCCAGAGTGCCATTTTTTATCGGTTTGTTGTTTAGTTTTATTTTTTTAATTGATCAACTTTTGCAAGCAAATCACAAAGATTAAAACTGAGATATAACAAAATTCAAAATTTAAGAAAATCTGATTTTTTCAGTTTTAGTTTTTACAAGGGACAGAGTTTAGACTTCTTAAGGATGGTAACTGTTCTATTTTAATTCTTCGGATTTGCAGGTTTGAAAGAACCTCCCATAACCAAATAATAGGTGTGGGAAGAGGAACAAATAAAAAGAACAATTAAACATGGAAATAAACAGCCCTATTCCATTTTTGTTGAACTGAATTGTATCAGACAATATAATTGCCAAACCATACCTGGTCATTTGATAAATTACAATTATAACACCCAGCAACCAGATGTTAGACTTTAATGTAGCAAAAAATATCATGACAAGATGAAATCACTTGATAGTCAATTCACATGAATTCCAGTGTCAAGAATATGCTCATTCCAAGGCACAGTCCAAGTGTAGTGAGTAGGGAAATTTCAGAATAATCTCCAAATAGTTTATCCATTAATTCCTACAGCAAATGTTAAATGCCGATTCCCTACTAAATACATGAATAATGTAAAAAAAATTAAAAAATTAATACAGATCTCCATACTAATATTTTTAGTTCAACTCTGCTAAAATTGTGTCTTGAGACTTTTCTTTTTTTTCTTAGATTCAGGTGTGAAGAAGAACATAACCATGCATATCTCTGAAGAAGTTCAGCAGAGGGTGATTGGTTTAGTAGTATTTTCAAATGTGTGAAATGTTTATAGTTCATATGTATAGTAGGAACTGTATAGTTCATAATATCTTCAGAATCAGGTGCTATCAAATCCAAGGTTTTCTTTTGGTGATACAACTTGACAGATCTAATCTTCATGAATCTCAAAGATAGGCATTGAATGTCTTGATTTTCATGTCTCTACAGTGTGATCTTCAGAAAGCAGAATGCATTTGCCTAGATAGGAAATATTGATAGGATATCTAGCTGGATAAAAAAGCAGCAATGTGATGAAGCAGAAATTTTTCCAGCCCAAATATTTGAGGTACCAGATTAGATGCATCTTTGAGTGTTGGTGGTGACAACATCTGTTACCCCAGCCTTTAGAGGGGCAACACGTTGAGACGTGGGAGTGGACCTTGACAGAGGACAGCAGGCAGCAGCATGGTGAATCATGGAAAGCTCTTTATTATCTGACTCCAAAGGCTTATATACATTTTGTACAGAGGGCCATGACTGGCCCAAAGAGGTTACAACTTTCTGACTCCATTGGTCAATATGAACCATCAGTCAAGTTCTCTCTCAGAGAACAAGAATGCAAAACATACAGATAATTTCTAAGAATACAACATTGTTTACATGAAGCAGCGTGAGAAGCTGCTGCAAAGACTCAAACACTTGAAGGCAAGAAATTCAGGGACGACAAACATCTTTATGTGCCAAGATGGAGTCCAGCAAATTAGGACAACTTCTCCAAGAATAATGTGATTTATTAGACCTGTTAAAACCAAAAAGGCATCTAGAATTGATCTCTGATTTGGGTTTGGAGCCTGAGAGCCTTCAAGCTTCTTCATAAAGCAAGTAACTCAAAAGAAAGTTGGCAATGTAAAAAGATGGTCAGCTCTTAGTTCTTTTGAAAAACAGGAGTTTGAAGGACTGATTTGGCCAAAGCCTCTTAAACAAGTAAATAGAAACCATAAATGAACCTGATTTAAAGAATTTTGGTGCTCCATAAAGCAAAGGCCACAGCATGAGAGCACAGGAGCAAAACTCAGCACCTGGCAGTGCCTTCCACTGGAGCACCAGCAGAGGCAGGAGTGGCACCTATTCAGAGAGAATGAGCTGCTGGCAGCGGGATTTTTGGAAGTGAACATTCATTGATTGGCACATCTTTTGGCACAAACTGATTGCTAGAATCTGGATCCAAGGTATTGATACCATGAAGCAGCCACTGCTGACTGCATCCTCATGGTCACAGTGTGCTTTGTTTAGATGCCAGCCTGTGATGTGGAAATCAAGCTCTGCCTAGGGATGTCACTCCTGGTGGCATCCAAACAACACAGTGCACACCCTCCTGGGCACAGCACAGATGGCACTGTGGAAAACAGAGAAAATCCATCTCTCTTTTGCTGTGTTACCTTTGCATCTGGGAGGCTCCAGGCAATCCAGGAAGGCACTGAAGAGGATCAGGCACTGAGGATGGCCAGAACCCAGTAGCACAGGAGGTTACACTTATTGCACCACAAAGACTGTGCAAAATTAATGTATTAAATTAATTATTTAAATTTATTAACATTTACTTAATTTATTTTATACCTAGTTTATTTAAAACTTACTTGAGGAGAAGGATTTAAGAACTGGCACCACAAAATAACCGTGTGATTGAAATGTCCTGGCAAGAACAGTCAACTGAGAGCATTGCACAGCAATGTATATTGTGCAATAAGTGACAGGTGAGACAAGCAAGCTTTAGAGGCAGATCTGCACAATCCCACTCTAAATCTATGGCTGGAAATCCAAAGGCCATGCTTCGAGGAGGATGGAAACTTGCTGGTCAGGAAGTTATTAGTTTAGTTCATAGGGTTGGACTTTTTGAGGAAGCTTAGTCAAGACCGAGGATCAGAAAACTAAAGGTACAAAAATGGTAAATACTCTGACTCATAGGAGGGTGGACAACAGTTTTATGATAGAACAGAGTTTGTCTCAATGTTTTTTAGTCTTTAATTTGGATCCAAGTATTGTAGCTCTGACACACTGTGATTAGCAAATAGCTGCAGAAAAAAATCATGGGTTTCAAATGTTCAGAGCCAAAAGGATGTCTGAATTTAGACTGTTTTTTCAAGTTATATACTACAAAGTAAGGAATAGATTTTTTCAGTAAGACAGCCAGAAAAGTAATGGTCAAAGCAGGAAATCACTGGACCAACAAAGGTACTTTCAGTTGTGATCAATGTAAGTCATAGCATATCCCAAATTTCTTTCCTCTCTGTGTATTAATTCTCTTGTGACTTTTAGCAGAAAAAGGGAGAAATGCAAAGGTTTTTCAGATAGCTCAAGCGATTTCGAAGGTGTTTTGATTAGAAATAGATCTAGATGCAGGCGACTTCCAGAAGGACGTGTCGGTAGTGGAGGGAGAAAATTTCCTGAGACAACATACTGAAGTGTCAAATTTTAGTGCTCCCCATTTTCTTTGGGAGTAATATTAAATAGTTCTGTGGAGAAGGACATACTTAGAAGTGAAGTGAGAAGGTCATCTGTATTTATTCTTCCCTTTTGCTCTTCTGGTACTGGGGAAGGGATGACACAATAATTTCTGGAAGTTTCAGAATATTTCACTTGCTTTGTTATCCAGTATAGGTAAAATAAAAGTGCTAAATTTTCAATTTTTTTTCCTATTTTTTAGGCAGATAATAATAGAGAGCTAGATTATTAATAATTATGCCACCATTAGATGTAAATTTGAACCTTTAGGCTCCTTTTGCATTGCAACTGAAAGAAAAAGGGAGAAAAAAAACCCCAAAAAACAAACTCTAAAAAACAATTCATGAATACTTAATGAATGAGCAAACATTTGCATCATATAAATATTTTCTTTCTCCTCGTCAGTATTCAGGGGCTGTGTTGCCATCTGGCAAAGGTTTCAGTTGACTAACGCTGAAGCAATAAATTAATACAGTAAAAGATGTTACCAACAGTTTTAAACCAATTAAAATGCCGGAAGCAGACTATGTGTGTTAAAATGTCATGTCATGATCCTGCAGCAGAGAACCAAAGAGCTGTAATAATCCAAGTGTGAAAGAACAAAGATTGCAGGATTCAAGAGTATTGCTTGGTGTGAGCCTTATGCCACACAGAAATATTCTTGAAATTCAAAATGGTAAATATTCTGACTCATAGGAGGGTGGACAATAGTTTTATGATAGAACAGAGTTTGTGTAATTTTTTTAGTCTTTAATTTGGATCCAAGAAGAAAAAAAGAAAAAAGAATGAAAATGTAAGTCAAGTGTGCATTTTAGCTCTCCTATCACCATCCAAATGCCTAATGGAAAAATGGTTGATAAAACTCTCAAGTTATAGAGTTTCACTGTCTGGAGACAAGGAACAGCCAGAGGGTTCACTGGAGGTCAAGGACCAAGCAAGAGCTACATCTGTGGCTCTGTCGTGCCAGGGCTTGGACTGCAAGATAAGAACCAGGCTCCACAGGATGCCCCATCCAGAGCTACCTATTCCAGCACAGGGCAGCCTCATTCTTCAAAGGAACTGAGCAGAGTTTGCTGCTGTCTTTTGAAGGGTCTGGTTTCCTCCAACTTTTTGTGGAGACTGTAAAGGTGGATGCTGTGCTTAGGAGTTTGAGACTTTCCTTAGAGGAATGCCTTGTGGCCTGACTCCTTTCTTGGGGAAAAATGTCACTGGATTTGCAAGCTGAGTGAAAAGCTCTTGTAACAGTAATGCAAAGCAATGCCATAACCTTTCCTGAAACAAGCTAAAGAATTTCATTGAACTTTTGAGGATATTTTTTTTTTTTTTTTTTCCTTAAATCAGGACAGGATACTTTAAAACAGTCTGGCAAAAGGATGTTATCAAAGATCTTTCTGAAGGCTTCCAAGGCAGGGAATACCTATGGGAACATAAGACAGGGAAGAAGCCCATTCCCAAACTTGTCAGTTTGGTGTGTCACTTCTGTACAACATAGAAAGGAAAGAAAAGAGAAGAAATGTTCCATATCCTTCAAAAATGACAGTATAAAAAAAGTGGGAACATTTTCCAAGAATTTTAACCACTTATTTGCTTTCTGCAGATGTTTGTGAAGGTGGCAATAGTGTGGCTGTGTTACTAGAAAATAGTTACTGTCTTCTGAAATTACAGTGCAGGATGTTTTTGATTATAAATTATTATGATTATCATTATAAGAAACAAGTTGAAACAACGTAGTAAAACCTGCTGATAGCAAAATTATGCTAGGGTTATTTTCTGCTAAAACTTAATCACTAAGAATAGAGCTAGCTGAGTGACATATAAAAATGTACCAGGGTGGAGCTGTATCTTTTAGAGATATGAATGCTATTAGATGATTGCTACTGAAATATTTGAAATTTCAAAGTGGTGCATTGTAATAGTTTTATGTATTTTAGAAGCATAAATGATCCTTTTAATGTTGCCTGATCTCATTGCTGTGGGAGAAAGTCTTGTCCTTTTTTCCTGAATGGCAATGATTTAAAGATTTGAAAGGAAAACACTGTGGTTCTCCTGTAGTATATGTTGCTACTGGCTTGTGCACTTGTACAAGTATGACATCCTCAGCTTCCATTTCTGTTAAAGAAAGCTTTCCAGTTAAGTGATTAAAAAAAAAAATCCATTAAGATTTAGCTTAGCTAGATTCTACTAAATTAATTTTTGTATCTGTCATATTAAAATGAAATAAAAAAATTAAAATACTAAAAAGCTCCAAATCTATTTACTGAATGAAAATGCCATTTTCATTTGGACTATAGGATCTGACATAATGTCTATCACAATTAATTCAAAATCCTCAGAGTACAGGAACTTCAGAGGAGAAATGCTATGAAGATTCCTCCAGTGACCCTTGATTATATAGAATTATATAAAACAAATATGTGTAGAGGAGCTTTCTAGATAAAAGTAATGCTTATGATTTATTTAAAAAAAAGTATTTTTCATGAAGATTACAAGGTAAGGGTCTTTTCTTTTTATAATGATGCATGAACTTTGAAAATTAACTTACAACTCCCCATGACAACCCTTCCCCATATTTTTGTTTTGCAGGGATTTCTTTAAAAAATATCATGGACTATTATTTATCAGGGAGACATAAGCAAAGGAGTAATCAGGAACTGAGTTTTGTTTTCACCATTTTCATCTTTGTAATCACTAAGGAGCATCAGCTTTCACCCAGAGCAATCTGCATCTATCATCCATAAGTTCCAAGAGCTGAAGATTTGAAGAGCTTTCAAGAAGATGATTGTAGTGCTGTGGTGACTGACATGTCTCCACTCAACTCTCTGTTCTGGTAGTTCCGCAGCTCCTTTGATAAGAGTAGGAAAACTGATTTTAAATTGTTTCCTTTTATAAAACACCCCCCACCCCCCTCCCCTCCAAATGCTGAATTATTTATATTGAGTTTTGATCAGTGACATGTGAGAAGGCAATTAACTATTAGAAGACATATATAGTCTTTTCTTTCAATAACTTCCAGAAATAAAAGTGTCTCCCATATTTTCACTAATATTATGTTAACAGCAAGCAATGATTAATTGCCAAAGATAATAGTAATTTTCTTCTGAAACACCTTTTTACACGGTCCACTATTTCCAACCTAGTTCCAAACCTACCTTGAAAAGCAAAGAACAGGTTATTTTGTAGCAAATAACTAATTTAAGAAATCTTCAGTCAGATGGGAGATAATACACCATTGAAAGTATGTGAAACAGACGTTACCAAGTAGTCTCTTTTTATTCATGGGCAAATCTTGGTGATAAGAACTGGTGAGATTTTTGGACTCGGCCTCTATCTACTTTTGGGAAAAGGTTAAATTACCCCTGGTACCAGAGGGTGCACCAGGCTAAGAATGCAGCAGCTTGGGAATGGCAGATAAACCACCTCATCTCGCCTCTCAAGAGAACAGAATGTGCAGTCAGCAGGGAAACCAGGTACAGCTTTCATCACAGTCCATCCTTTTTCCTTGGGCTGCATAAACTACCCCTTGAGATCACATCAAATTGATCCTGAAACTTGTGAGGTGATGATGAGGTAGTTACAGGGAACTGGAGCAGTTTCTACAATGACAGATGGTAGAAGGGGCCTGATTCCTGTGCTGGCTTCTCTCTTCTTTCCACAGTGGGCACTGGTGGAAACAGCCCTCTGCACTGACCACCTGGGCTCCTCACAATCTACCTCTCAGAAAATGAACCTTTTGCTCTATTTATCCCTAGAAAGTACCTCAAATTTATTGAATTTATTATTATTATTATTCTAAATACCTCAGTTTGAAGCTTGGCCTGACTTCTGCAGCATCATTCTATTTCAAAGAAGCTGCCAGCATGGCCAGCAGTCAGCAACAGCCTGGACATCCAGTAGTTTGCATTTTCTACAGCACCATTTTAAAAGAAAAGTGCAAACTATGTAACAGAACATCAGCAATCTTTCAATTCAGACACCAGGGATCTTCTGGGGAATTGAATTAAAATAAACAATTTGAGAGTATATTCAGTGTTCTTTGCAGAGCATTTTATAGCTGCAGTGAACCACTTAGCTGGCATGTTTTAAGCACTTTTCTCTTATTTGAATAATGTAGTGTTGCTGTTAATGTCTAAAACACAGATACTTCTTGTATACCTTCCCAGCTGATGTATCTTAATGAACTAGTGCCTGCTGAATGGGATGAGTCATTGTCCTATTGACCCATGTTCAAAATAACACTCAAGATCTGTCTAATTTTGTCTAAAATTATACATGGCAGGCAGAACCTCCAGGGAAGCTTCTGTGTGGAGATGTTATTTCCAAACCAGATAGACAAGATGATTGAACAGATAATTTGCAGATATGATTGTTATTGCTACTGCTCGCCTTGAGCTTTAATATGTGCAGAAAAAACCCTTTTTGTTGGTTTCAGGGCCTTTGCAAACTGCTGCCGTGGTAATTTCACTTCAGTGATTCCAAAACCAGCTTCAATTATATGATCAGTTTTTTAAATAAAAGAAGAGGTGAATTAGGAAATGTAAATGGAACTATTCAGTCACAGTCATCTTTATCTTTTCAGTCTGCACATAATTGTTTTAACTGATAAAAAACCCTCTTCTTGTTCTGAAACTAAAATATTAGCAGTACAAAAATTAGCAGAAATACCAGAGCAGCAGTTCACACAGGTGTAGAGCACAATTCAAAGCTTATGTCATAATATTTTGCCCCAAACTTGCTTGGATAGCCAGAGGAATGTGTGGATTGAACTTCTGAGTTATTAGTGCTAAGATGCCATCTTTATTCTATCATTTTAGTTGCAAAATTATTGTTCAAAAAAAGCCCTAATGGAGCTGTTATTTTCATCACATTTTACATTCCAAGCATGACACTCCTACAGAAAAGAGACAAGGATTTTAATTTTTTTTCATTTTACAATTGTAAGATAGAAACTTTGTGATGTCCATTAAGACTTGACAATACTGAGAGTTAAAATGGAAATGGAGATTGTGAACTTGAAGGCTAAAGTCTAAATTATTTAATTGTTAATTTATTAAAATATTTAAATTTTGTCTCCTTAAAATTTACTAGTTTGAGAATATATTTTTAATTGGTATTTCCCGCATTCTACAGAAACCAGGAATTCAGAACTAGAAAGGGATAAAATTTGACAATATTTCTTTCAGTGAATTATCTCATTCCTGAACCTCAGTGTCTAAATCAAAAGCATTTAAAATCTCAGCCAACACAGAGACAAAAATTTTAGTAGAAATATTACATAATTGAAGATTTCCCAAATACTTGAATTTTATCTTAAATTTCCCTCCCTTAGTTGCCTTATGCAAATACTGTTTTTCTGTAAAGTGCAAATTAATAATTCACTAAGCAGAATAGCTCAAAATAGATATGGATATATCAGACAACACTTTTCTCAGGGTGGAATTTAAAATCCAATTGTCTCATTCAACAGTACTATAACTTCTTTTACTGTTTTTTATCTCTGTTTTACATATAAAAATTAATGCTGAATATTTTGTGAAATATGTTTTGCTTTATAAATCAATAATTATATTCCAGGCTACAGCTGCATTAGAAATCCCAACTGCTTCTTAATCAGTTAATCAAGCAACCCTTTTGTACTATATTACAAGATATGTTGACTTTCATGGCACGGTGCTTACTGTAAAAACACAAATAATTTACAACAGCATTTAGGAAAATGTGACTTACACACCTAAAAGTGTTTCTTACTGAAGTCATGTATCACTGCAATGTGCAACTCCTACTGAAATATGCATTTAAAACTTGGTGAGTGTGGAGAGAAACGTTTTGAGATAAGCTGAGAAAGTAGGCTGCAGAACATCACACCACAGCATGGGGACATGAGCAGAATGTGCTGTTGGGGAGTTCTTCTGCCTGTGAAAACATATATAGTTGCACAGGACTAAGTTATTTCTTGTCCTGACCAGGGATCCTCAATTATAGCCTTTCATTAAAACCAACTTTATTTTGTGCCATGAGTCTGTCTACCTGTGATTTCTTCATGGTGTCTTCCTTTGTTAACCTTCTCTTCACAAGTATTTGGCCAGAAATACAGGTGTTAGCATTTTCCTAGTAGTTTTCCAGCATTTTTTTGGTGTGAGATGAGTCTTGACCAACCAGTGGCTCTGTATGCTGTGCTGGCTATGTCACAGTGCAAGGCAGATGATCCGACTGCCTCTTGTTCACTGTCAGCCTGAGTCACTCAAGTAAACACATTGTCAGCAGTGTGGGAAGCATGGAACAATGCCTCGACTGTATTTTGTTACACAGAGAATCCTTCCCTTAACATTCTCAGCCTTAATATCAAAAAGTCACATAATCAGGTGAAAGGAAACACATATGAGCGATCCTGAATACCTCAACTTCTATTTGCTGCTTCTCTTACTCTTAGTTATTTGAAGTAAATAGAATGATATATGTTGATACCAGAGATCGACCTAACAGGAAAAGAAAAAGGTTGATGATAAACCTCCCAGCAATGCTCAAGAAACCTGAACTGTTATTTAACAGTTCTGTTTGTATATTTTTTTTAACAAAAACTGTGATTTAGATACACGCTCCTGGCAAAATATCAGCCACAGGGACATCTTGGGTCATCATGATAGGTATTTATTATTTTGTTTTATAGCTGTATAGGAGAATCTAGATTCTGTTTTCTTTTGTAGTCAAAGGGGAAACTATGGTGTCTTTAGTCCTTCTGATTCTCCTCTGAGTGTTGCATGGGAAGGGATGTTGCATGCATGATTTTCTTCATGCAGGCTACAAAAAGGTTTCTTCCACACAATTTTATGTTTCAGAAGTTTGATCAGGCTTGACATTTTTGGGGTTTGCTACAATATGAAATACATTTATTCAGAAATTTTCTTAAGCTGTCTGGAGAAAGAGCATGTGTGTCTGATGACTTAAAGAGAAAGTCATCGTCTGGGTGGCTTTTTTTTGTGGCTTCACCACCCCCACCACTCTGTACCCCCCCACCCCTTTGTTTTGTCACATCTGAGGAGGTTTGTGGAAGGAAAGTGTAAAGTGATTTTCTCGGTTTCCTAGGCTGCAGGCTGATTAGACATGTTGAGGTGCACTTTGGCTCTGTGACAGTGCTTGACAAAACTGGTAGAGCTGGCAATTCCCTTAAGGGACATTTTTAGTACATAACTCTTAAATAAGAAAGCATCTGCTGTTTTTCATACTGCTTTTCTGCATTCTCTTATTCTAGCTCTCAAAATTAAAGATACAGACACAATTGAAAATAGTTTTATTTTCCCTCTAGAACAAAAGAGTAAATATTTTTTAAAAAACTGTTAAACTGTTGTTGAGATTCATTACAGAGGCAGATGGGTCAGAAAATCACATAACTGCACTACTTGCTAGGTTTTATTTATTTCTCTCTTTCACTTTTTTTTTTATTTTCTTGCTTTTGTCAGAAATGTTCAGAGAGCAAATTAATTAAGCTGTTTATTCTTCTGTGTGATATAAGAGAAATTCTAAGGTCTTGCCTGGACATCCATTACAAGCACACAAAACATAATTTCTTGTAAATTACTGTTCTTGATGATTTTCATAGGTCACTCATAAATTGTCATCTTTAGAGGTCACACAATTACCTGTCAAACTAACATTAATATGTTTAGAATTAAGTCTTGTTAAAGTCAAAGAAGCAAATTATCTCAAGTCACTTGGGAGCAATGCATTCACACAGAAAAAACAAATACTGATGGAAAAACTTGCTAAAATATTAATAATCTAGGAGAATCAAGGCTTGCCTTACTGTGTATCCAAAAGGACTGTATTTCCAATTCAAAACATCAGATTTACTCCAGTCATTTAATTATTTATAAATGTAGTTCAGATACAGCTAACGGGAAATTTTAATAGGGCTTTGTGCGGCCTCTTCTCTGACATGGCTTAATTTCTCAGGATTATCTTTGGAAAGTGATGGAAGAAATAGACCCCTTCTGTAGTACACCTGGATCAACAAGCAATATCACAGGTTGTATCATGACTCAACAACTTGGCTGCCTCTTTGCTCCATGCTCAAAGGGAATATGGAGCTGGTATCCCTGGCAAGGCTGAGCTTGAGACACAAGGCTTGTTTTTCTTTCATGGCAAAGTCCAATAATCCCAACTCCCTGAAAACACAGCCCAAGTCCATAGGCAATCACAATAAGAGCTATGGCAAAAGGCAAAACATTGCAATATGCTAACCTTCAGATATCCAAGTGTGACAGGAACCTATTGCACTACACAGGATTTCAGGATCTTTATAAAATGCTTTTATTTCATGTTTTCACTTGGTGCAGTCCAAGGAAATTACTGGCTGCTACAGGAGGAGAGAAGAGATGTATCAAAAAAAAATATTGTAGAAACCCAAGTGAGATATTTAAGGGATGAAAAAAATCTACAAATTTCAAATTTGTGGTAGTTGTATTTTGTTCCATACAGCTAAGAGGAACATTTTGAATATTTGATTGTTTGAAGTTATGAAATTGATGGTTTTGGTCAAAAATTTAGTGTTTATTTCCAGTGCTGAGTTCTTTTTTAGTACCATCAAGAATTGTTAAGGAAAAACTCACTGTGAGTTGTTTGACAGGAAGGTTTCTAGGACTCGGTTTTCAGAGCACAAATTGCTTATACCCTTGTGTTTGTGAGATTTCAGGGCTTCTACACTCTCCTCATAAAGAAGCTGCTGAAACAAAAATTACTTTTTTCCAGTCAGATGCATTCAAAACCTTCCTATCAGTTTTTATTAAAAATGCGAAATGAATTTTCGGCAGAGCTTTGACACTTACGTTGTTAATGTGCCTTCAGGCATGTAATTAGTAGAAGACTTTAATCTTTTATATTCCATACTTTGATCAGAGCAAATAAGCTCAGAGAAGCTATAAAGTATTGACCAGCATCTTTGATAAAAGAAGCTTGTAAGCACCACTTGAAGATACTTTAATAAACTGGAATGCACATCATTAGTTCTGCTTATAATGGAGAGAATGTTCTCTTACTGTTCTTATTGGTATATCACTCTATCCCATGGAGTGTGGTGGTTTTTCTCCCTTTTCCCATTTTCTTTTTAAACTTGTGGTATTTTTCAATATTCATGGAAAAAACCTTGACAACTGCTTTCTGTAACAGGCTGATAAATAAATAATTTATTCTATTGTTGATTCCAAACTAAAAAAGTTTAGTTGATCATTATTGATCAACAAAATTTGATTAACAAAACAAGTCTGTTAACTAACTGGGAAGATGACGCTATTTGCATTCATACTTTTAATGTGTAATGAAGATTAAAATCAGGGTGCCCTTAATTAAACAAGGAATTTGATATTGCATTAAGAAAACAAAAGCCAGGTTTGAAAAGTCAGCACTTTCTAGTAGTTAGATTTAAAAATTTTATAAAATATTACATCAACAGGTATGAATCCTTTAATTCTACAGTTTTCTTATTCCTGCACAGATCAGACTAGTCACTAATAAAACCAGAATGAGAGAGGTGTTAGGTCCTGCCTCAAGAGAGAAGGCAAGTTTAATCAGAAAGTCTGATGACCAGATTCTGTTAATTTTTTCTTGTTCCATCTATTTCCATAATGAAAATGTCATTTTGGCCCTGAAAAATCACAAAATTAATTTGATATATTTTTGACTTATGATTCACATCATACTCTTGACAAATCCCCAGTGGAGAACTCTGTTGTGAAACTATATATGCTCACTATGTAGTATATGGAACACAGGGTCACTTAAGAAAAAAATATGACGTTAAACTTCATGTTAATTTTAGGAACAGGAATAACAAGACACTTATTTCATGCATTCCATATAGCCATGAGTTGTTTCATGGACTACAGAATACACTGGAATATCTATAAATAATATAAATAATCCTGTATGATCTTCAAGGAATAATAATTTATGTATCTTAATTATTGCTTATATAAACATTCTCAAATATAAAAGCATTTTAAAGAATTCTGTCACCTTTACATTATGAAATGCACTGCTGCAATCTCTCTTCATTAAAAGCATGAATCCAGAACTTGCATTTTATCTCAAGATGTTATCTCATCCCTTCCCAGAATAAACACCTGTAAGGAAATAAGAAGCAATAATTTAGCATCCATAAAAGAAGACCTTTTCAAATTCTTCCATCCTTACCGTCTATAGGGCAGATCACTGTTTCTACAGCTTGTAATGACATTATTGGCACTTCAGGCTTGGGGGGGAAAGGGAATTTGACAGGCATTGCTTTGAGCTTATTTATTTCAAACTCTTTTGCAAAAAAGGATAGTAACATTTTCTCATGTCAAATATCAAAATCATTTAGACTGACTATTTGTCAGAAGATGAGATACACATATAACTCAAAGGATTAAATAAAATAGCACATTTAAAGTGATTTCAATTATTTTGCCTCTCTCTAGTCAATTTCTCAGTAACTTTTCTCTTTCCAAGTCTTTGCTCTTTATTTGGTTAGATTTGTTCATAAACAAGTTATCTGTGAAAATACAAAAATTCATCACTTTTCCATCTTTGTTCTAAATTATTCTTTCATGGGTAACTTCAGTATTTATTCACCAAAAGAGAGCTCATTTTATATCAATATATATAGATCTGGATTTTCAAAAGAAATGTGCTATATCAAGAAATAATCTGAGAACAATTTTTCTAATTTCTTTCAAAAAGAGACATTTAGTCTGGGGATTGGAATGGAAACATGTTTCATTTACTGTTTTATGTTCCTTTTAATGACAAAAATCAGAAAATCCTAGTTTAATGTGTGCCTGGGAAACAAGAGTGGGGCACTCTAGTGACTAAGACAAAGAGAGTTAAAACTCATAAAGACTACTTTAAATAACATTTAGCTTATCATTCTTTATTTTTTCTACATGAAAAATTCAACGCTATTCAAAACTATTCCTACATGACTATTCAAGACTATTTTAACTAAAAATACAATACTTTTCATGCTACTTAGTATCTTCTATATTTAATCAGTACATTGGAAGAGTGAGGAAAAAAAAAAAGACCATGAATTGGTATTATTGAAGACTGCATTATAATGAATATTTCCCAAGAGCTCATTTAAAATAGTTTTACTCTAGAATATCAAAAACGCCTCTGAATAATATTTTGCATTGGAAATTTTTAGATTCCATTTGCAGAGAAGGTATTGAGCCAGTAAATTTGAAAATGTATTTAAAGTGAAAAAATTACTTACTGTAAGTTATGTATTGCAAGAAGTTTCTAAAATAACAAAAATAATTGTGTTACTAAAGATAATATGCAATGCTTGCAGTTAGGTTATTGAAAAGCTTTAAAACTTACAGATATTGAATAATATGATAATGCATTAGATGCATTTCTACAAGGAATACAAATCTGATTTTTTTCCCAAATTCATTACAACAAGACAAATCATTGTTTAAAATATAAATAAATAAAAGGTGATTCGATGGTATGAAAAAATGCCAGATAATTTTACCCTGAGACAGAACTTCAGCTGCAGACTTGCACTGCCAGATTCACCCCAGCTCTGCAGCTAGGAGTCTATTTGTTGTGCCACAAGCTTCATTTGACCTGAGCAGTGGTAGGGGAAGTGAGACACCGTCTCAGCTCATGACTTGCTGATGATTTTCTTCCCCTCCTCCCTCCCAGGCTGATGCTGCAGATGCCCAGTGGTGCTGAACGTCACAGCTGAAACCACACACAATGTGCCCACCAGCAGCAGAGGGAAGATGGATCATTTTTTGGCCACAGCAGGGAGGTGTAGGGATGTAGTGATGGGCTGTGATTCTGTGGTTCATTTAGAGAACAGCTGGATGAGGTGACTCTGTAGGGACTGAAGGTAGCAGGTCCTGTATTTCCCTCTCCCCAGCACAGAGGAAGTGGCTGTGGACCCAGGAGGGGCAGGGAAACCTGTGAATTGACACTGGTCCTCTATGTGGACTTCACTCTACAGTAGGCTAAACTTTCTACTAAAACAGTGAGAGGTCACATTTCCAAACCACAAGTTATCTTTTATCAAAAAAGTAGTATTCTTTGTGGCCAGTGCTGATGTATTCACATAAGGATCCTCACTAGGCACATATTATACTTCCAGCCTGAGCCCAGTGGAGATGATGTGTACCCTCAGCCTGCAAAGTATTGCATATACGAAATGTGACAGAAGTTATGCCAGTACCTCATTGCATGTGATTATCCTGCTGCTATATACAAATTAGTCTAAAAACACCAGAACAACAAACTATATAGACTCCTCTTTTGTTTTTCTTTTTCACTTCTCCCTGCAGTTTCCTTATGGTTTGGATGAAGTCTTTTGAGAGTGGTCTTGAAGTGAAGTGTTTTGAGAGTAGTATTCATACTATGTGCTAGAGTCATTGTGGAAGAAGCTAAGTGCATTAAGGCTAACTGTGAGGAACCAAAAGAAGGCTGGAATGAATATCTTGGGGTATGTCTCAGTTATGGGAATCACAACAATCTTGCCTGTGTGCAGTGGAGAGGAGATCTCAAGGGTATGGATGACATAATATTAAAAACTGCCAACAGCATAGACTGACTTAGAGATGTGAGTAATTTTTTTAACTTTCTCTAAGGGAGGAAACAGTCCTTAAAACTACACACAGCTTATTTCCATGCCTTTGTGCCAAGAATGAAATTCTCCTAGGTTTGGAAATTAAACAATACAGCTGTTTATGTAAATTAGTAAAGGCAGTTTTTAAACAAATCAACGTTTTTGGAAAATCATAATATGGACTTAATAGACAGCTGTTGAAGAAAGCATGAGCATGGCAATATTATCTAAATTCAAGCTGTTTGGAAGCTGGAGGCTTTTTTCCTAGTTTTTGTTTCATTTTGGTTTTTTCTTTAAGTCTCATAAAATGTACTGCTTGAATAGGTGATACACAGCCTGTTAAAATGTCACTTCAATTCTCTAGATGAAAGTTAACAAATCCTACATGCTGAAGCAATGTGAAACCAAATTTAACAAAAGTCAGGTGGCTGTTATTTGTGTACTCTAGTACGAGTGTTGGCAACTGTGCAGTGATAGAAGATCAAAGCAAAACAAACAAAACCTTACAGTGCTTCTATGCTTCCCCAAAACAAAACAACAGCAATTAATGTTGGATAAAACACTTTTGTCTGTAAACTGCTAAATATACTCACAGAATACATTATCCTCTCCAAGTAGCTGTTATTCATTAAATAAATTATTCAAGAATAGTCTTTTGCAGTATTTGACCATCTCTCTATCTGGTTGAATGCCAACTCATTGAACAAATTGTTCAAAGTAAAACAGCTTGATTCATGTATAATGTATTTGAAAAGCTTCTTTTCTGGATCTTATAATCTCTGCTGAGACTAAGTAATATCCTGTGCTTTTATTAATAATTTGTCATATGGCTGACAAAAATGAATGTAGGCAGCAACAAAGGACAGGATCTGACTTCTTCTGAGGTCAGTGGGAGTTTTGCCATTGACTTTAAGTGGGTTCAGGGTTTCACCCAAAATGTTTAAGTGATGACTTTGAAATGTGATATGCATTGTTAATGTATTTTTTTTGTCCATATTTTAAGGAACTGATTCTATTCTAATACTCTTCAGGGATGAAAGTGTGTCATGATATTTGGGTATAAACTTTCTGCAGATGATTGATATAGCAATAGAATTGTTATCCAGCACGAACAGAAATGTTTGTGTTAGTTACCTCTTTTAAGACTCATTCCTTGAGGTTATTTCTATCTGTAAATCACAGAAGATATGGAAATTGCAGTATGAATGTAATGGGGATTTTGACTTTTTTTTTGTGATATATATATAAATAAAGAAAATTTGCAAATTTATACTGTCTCTCTGCTTTATGAGAAGCTAGAGTCAGAGGTGATACACAATAAGCAAGTTTCCAGAAGCCTGTTTGCTGAGCAGCTCCTGTATGCTGAAGACAAAGTGACAATGATAAAAGACCCATGCTCTTGATTACATTAGACAAGACAGGACAAAATAGCACAAGATATATTAATGTTGAAGCTAAATTTAAATCCAGGTATAAACTACTTCAGGCAGTGTGCATAAAGCAAGAGAGCTCAAAAATAAAGCAACATGCATTTATCTAAGGCTACGGGTTCATCTATCCAGGATGTGAATATTTTAAGATGAAGTTTGAAACAACAGCATTGTAATTTGAGTTGGAAATACATGGACTGCCTTACTGCTTGTGAGCACTGCATTGTATGTGGAACTAATGTTCAGTTATTTTTTTTCTTGTAAAATTTCAGCCTTTTTCTCAAGTCATTACTTTCCAGGATGCTCTCATCTTGTATGTGTGACCTTCAATTTCCATTGCCATATTTAGAGAAGAGCAGCCTATTAAATTTATTATTGGCCTATTCTTAAAATTTGTAGCATTCCAGTAACTGAGGCTTTTTTCATTAATTTTCTAAACGCAGCACAAAAATGATTTGATACTGTTAGGCTTTGTAAATTTCCTTGCAGAATCCCCACTAAAAATGCTTGGATGGTAAATACATGAGGACTTTTAAAGAAAGAATCTTTTGTGATTGGTTTCTGTATTACCTTGAATTCCTACAATGTGACAGTTCTGCTGAGTGCTACAGCTGAAAGATTTACAGCCACAGATGCTTTTGTACAAAGGAGTCTTCCCAGCTCCTGATCACAGCTCCAAGGGTCCTCATTTGGCTTATTATGGAAGATGAAAGTAGGAAGAATATTCTCTGGGAGGGATGAAAACCTCTGGGACCTTTTCCCCATCTTGTTCTGTTAAGCTTTTAGACTGACAGCTGCCTTCTGAGTTCTGATTTGATCGTGCCTAGGGTGGTTGATACTTGGGGTGTTAGTGAGACCTTTTCTTATGGTCGAATGGTTTTATGGCATTAGGAAGATCATCCTGTTGATCTATAGTATAATCTACCTATTCAGATACCTGAAATATTCACAATCATCTTTTAAAAAGAAGAAAAAGTTTTTAAATCAACTCAGCGTTGACTTAATCTAGTAGGATTTTCCGAAGATTGAGAACATTTACTCACCTGAACTAAGGAGGTGCTTGCTGCTAGCTAATGAGATTAGAATTTTTTTTTTTTTTTACAGATTAGAGAAGTGTATTCCCAGAAGAGTAGTGTAATGGAATAAGATGCTTACTCCAGAAGAGCTAAGAGCCTGTGACTATTAGAATATTGCAGTACAGATGGTAGGTGAAGCAGGGTGCACCTGCACCAACAGTATACAGGTGCAACATTCTTTCCCTTCCCTGCCTCTTTCCATTTTTGCTGCTATGTCCTGGAATTTAGAGGGATAAAGAATTGAAGTAACAATTAAAAAAACCCACAGCTATTGCTTTTCCCTCTAGCTCTTCTGATTTGAAACAAGAGCTGGAAATAAGATTTTCTTTTTATTTTATTTTTTTTTTCTTTTTGGGAGGAATGGGTTAAATAGTTGGAGCTCTATTTCAAGCAGTAATTAAAAAATGTGAACTCAGCTCACAGCACTCTAAATGCATAAATTTGAAGACAGTATGACTGGAATATTTATATGACATAGATTTAAGACTAGTCTTTTGCACAGTTTCCTAACTCCAGATCTTGGCATTTTGTTTTTCTTCCCATTGTTCTTCAAGTTCCATTCCTGCATACAAATGGCAAGGCACAGCTGTGGTTATCAGATTTTGTTTCTTAAGCTATCTCACTTCAGACAAAACTTAAGATAAAGTTTCCTTTGAGAATGTAAAGGCTTAAAAGTTTCACTTTTATATCAATACCTACCTCATACCCTTATACTAAATTTGGCAGCTTTCCTAGAAAGAACAGCTACCAGGTCATTTTTGCATTCTGAATAGAGTACTAGCACAGAAGTGTTGTATATCCTGCATCTTGTAACTGAGGACTGTGAAGTAAAAATAAGTAAGAGCAGTAAAGAAAATCTATAACTGGGTATTTGTCTAATAGCATAAGTACATCTATTCCTTGATGTTATGTCTATAAAAGAGAATTTGAATAAGTATGGGTCGTTTTTTTGATATAGGGAAACAGCACAAGAGTCCACATGTGGATAAATTGAAATCGAATCAAGACAAGAAGAAATGTTATAATATTATTTTGAAAGCGAGTTATCACAACATTAGCTATTGATATATGGGTGAAGATCTGTTTAAGGAAGTTATCAGAATGCAATTTCATTTAGGTAGGTTCTTTTTTAGCAGAGAACTTATCTAATAAATCCCATTTGAGATGTGGGAATATTTAGATATTGGATTTATATTGAAGTATTTATTTATTACTGTATTCACTTTTTCAAATTCTGATACCTCTGTTTTGGCAACATATCTGTTCTTTTAAAATTTCTTCCTTTTTTACTTCAAGCAACAACAAAGATATCTTATTGCTTATCAGGGCAGCAAAAAGTGCTGCTATAGAAAGAAATCTGCTACCTCAGTAACATTAACGTGATGTCAGTAATGGAACCTTGAGGAAGAAGAGAGGATGAGTTTCACGATAATTTTCACTTTCTCTGCAATCTCAAAAGAGAAGTCTTTGTCCAAGTCTACAGCTGGAGACTGATTTTTATTTTGAAGCCTCGTGAGAGTCCCAGGGAGAAATTATTCAGGAGATTTCTCTAGTGTGTGTTTGCTTGGCTTGTTGTTTGCAGCCAGTGTCATCTCCCTATATCAAACCACATCTCAGAAGAATGGGATAGACATGAGAGCTCTGGAAATTTGTCTGTACTGATATCTAAAATTTAGATGTCCCACATCTCAAAGAAAATGTCAATCTTCTTACACTCTTGGAACTCCCTCCCCTTCAGTATTGGTTCCAACACCAAGTACAAGGGGACAAATGTTGTACAATGCTATTCCAACACATTTTGAAGCAGACAACATTTAAATGGTAAAAAGAAGCCTAAAGCTCACTTGAAGATTATATTTACATCCATAATTAACATATTATCAAAACACATGACAGAAAAATAACATATAATAATAAAATGCTTGACTTATGTGAATTTGTATTTCCATCCAGAAATATGAATTGAAATAGAAAAAGGACTCATCATTTAATGGTAATTAAAATTTCTTCATTATTTTATTAACTTCTCAGGAATGGGCTTATCCTGCAGCAGATGTCACACTGTTATCCTTGAAAACTTAACACAGTGAAAGTGATCCTGCCTATGCAATTGGGCAGGTACTACAGTATAGTTACAATGCTGCTGCAATAAATTGCAGTAACGTGTTTATGTAGCCATGACTCATGGCCCACAATTCTTAGATAAAACATGAGAAAAATCATTAAATATATAAAAGTATTTTACAAGCCAGGAGATGCTGGTAAGTCTCTCCATGGATTAGTTCTTGTGTTCTCTGCTCTACCCATCAAGAGTTCTCGACATGTAACAGTAGATCTTTTATGATTTTTGGAAGACTCTATGACTTAAATATTTTTTTAAGTTTTATTAACTTTCAATGTGCTTAGACATTTTCTAACTCATACAGCACTCAGAGAGTGATAGGCATTTAGGGTGTGAAAGCAGAAAGACATGCTCCTGTTTGTGAACTGTACTGGTGGAACAATTTATTTAAAACAGGAGGTTAAAGTTGCCTTTCTGTTCTTTTACATTTTTTTCACCCTAATTTTCCTACATTTGTTTTTGTTTGTTTGGGTTTTTTGTTTGTTTGTTTTCTTGTTTTAGTTTATTTTGAATTTAGTGATTTATTATGTGTAGAGAAGGATAAAATTTAGGTTGACATTTTAGGGGTTTGCTGCATATACAAAATAGTAGATAGTAGAGGTAGTTCTTCACTACCCAAAAATTCTCAGCTGTTTCACAGTTGATTGAATCTCATATCTATCCTCTCATACTCTCTTCTATTCCAACCTCCATCTATTATTTCCTGCTAGCACTTTATTGAAACTTTTCTATCTCTTGATTTGTATTGATTAACTTTTTTTTAAGGTTTAGGGTGTTTATTCTGAAGCATGAAAAGTTCTCCATGTAAACTTTCACCCCATATACTTTCTTTGACATGAAAATTAACCAGCATAATTGTTTTCGAATTTGGTCTTCCTTCCCTAAAGATTCAAAATCCTATTTCCTGCAGGTGCATAGTTTGTAAACTTCACAAGGAGAGACAGGTTATGAGAATATATGTTTTCCTTAAAAAGTCATACATCCCTTCTGATTATATTTTTAAAAATTAAATTTTAAAATCAGTGATATGTTTTCAACCTTTAATCATATTTCTGATTTAAATATAGAACTTTGAGGAAAGTGTTCAGACTTTTTTATATATGAAAAACATGATTAAGTAAAATACTCTCAGCACAATTAATGTTTAGAGTTTTCTTGCTTGGTAGGGATGGGTCCATTTAATTACATTAATTTGTGCATAATTGAATCATTACTGAAGTTTACTAAAGATGTGTCAGTTTTCAGGTCAGAGAGAGGTTTTCAGAAATGTGCCCAGGATGTGAATTTTCAAGATGTAGTCAAAGACCATCTCATTGACATAATAAGAAGGGAAGCATTCAACGATGAATTTTGGGAGTTTAGGTAAAATAAACAAATAAATCATACATAGAATAGCTTTTCATTATGGTTTAAATGGTAATTAAAAAAGATCACTGAACACCTTTGCCTGCTGGTCACAATTGTTATCAAACATCAAACTATGTTCATTTTATATCACCTTATTTTTAAGCAATTAATTAGGCCATGATGAAAATAATCAAGAGTTCCAAACAGCACAGCAAAATAACGGCTACTGGCAAAGAATCTAGGAACAATTAGTTTAAAAATTATTAGTGTCTGCATCAGCCTCAGTAGAAAACAGTTTTCTCCCTATTGACCTAAAAATCTGGGTGTAGGTCAGGGAATTAAATGGTTCACGCCTCAAACATTGTTATGAAGAAGTTTTGCCCATTATAGCAAAAACTGTACAAAGAAGCCACAATGACAGAAGCCCACCTCTCCTTGAAATTCCTGACTGGAACTTTGGACTGTAAATTAAGCCATCTAGATAAGATGAAGGGAACACTATTGTTCAATCATCTCAGGTCCAGGGAGAAACAAACAAGGGAAAGGAATGCATCCACAAGAAAATCAAACACAGCAGAGAATCATCCCCGGCTGGGTTTGGAATGGAGGAGACCACAGAGGCCAGGTTTACACAGATCTACTCCCCTTCAACCAAGGCTGAGGGGAGAAGGCTTCAGAAGTGTGGCATAACCTCTTGCCACAGGCAGTGAAGACCCATCCTCCCTTACACCAACCAGCCCAGCTGTGAAACTCCACAGGCCACATCCACAATGCAGCTGAGGAGGTGCCATAATCATCAAAGACCCCCAAAGTGCTCCCCAGACTCATTGCTGAGGCCTGGCACCACAGGACTGCACATGATGCAAAGTGATGTAACAGATCAGAGTCTGCTGCAAGAGACTCTGTTAAACTATTTTCCCACCTCTCCTCCACCCCGAGGAGGTACCTGGGCATTACCACCTGGCCTGAGAGTGTATTAATCCATCCTGTGCTTCTCAGGTTCCTTCATCACTGAGAAGACCAGCTGGAGATGATCACTGGGACATCAGTGGGATCCATGGAGCGGCGATATTTTCTTTATTCTCTCTCTGTCATTCTCTTTCTGTCCCCCATGTGTCTTCTATTTCATTCTCTCCCTTTTTCTCTCTTTTGCTTTCTCCCTCTCTCTCTCATATATTTACTATCAAATAAAAACCCATGCTCTTGACTTTGGCATATGGCCTTGTTTGCATCTTAATTTGGGCCAGAGGCATTTCCAGTAACTTTAAGAACTGGACCACTGTAATGATGTCAAGTAGAGGTGTGTGAGGGGAAAAGGCATATAAGGCAATATTGAGACAAGACTATTGCTCAGGAGTGTGATCTTAGATATCTGCTGCAGTTGCTGTTAAATGAGTCTGAAGTTCTCTGCAAATCTCCTGCTGCTCTACCTATTTGTGCACACCAGAAATCCCTATTCAAATGCACAAGGTGTCTGAAGAGCAAGATAAGGTCAGGCTGCACAATTGCTCCAAATTCTACTGAAACCTGATCTGCTTGGGAGAAGGAGATATCAAAGTGCATAAAGAGTCGAGCTGATAACATCCCTTCTGAAAATGAGGCTGACTAGATTAATTTCTTAATGAGAAGGGCACAACTGAAAATTCCAGATTTGCCTCAGAGCTATATGTAGGAAACTTGAGTAATTATAACAGTATGAAATTTGAAATTATGTTTAATGTTTTGGCCTACTCTACATCCTTACTTTTTAAATTCCATTTTTTTTTTCAATCTATGAAAGATAAAGGAATCATTACCTTCCGTGCTGCAAGAGATTCCACTAAAGAAATATAGTTTAAAAAAACCCAACAAAACAAAAGCAAACCCAAAAAAACAAGAACCTTTACTCAGTGTTCTAATCCTGGTGCCTTAAGGAGGCAAACTCATAACAACCCTTCAAATATTAAATTCAAAGAAAACCTAGATATTTAATATGTTCCTAGAATGATCATTAAAAGCACCTGAATTCAGCTAAATGTTCCAATTAGAAATGAGGAATAGAAATATTCATGATTTAAATCCATCAAGACATAAGGTAATAGGACATAATGCCTGTTTCATTAAAGTCATTGTAACTTTGTTGGACTTTTTTCTTTTAATTTGGTTTGTTTCTCTCATTACCTTCTATATGGCATTTAGAATCTCTCATGTTTCCTTTGTCAGGTGAGGAGATTGGCAGTAACAACATGAAAAGTAATAGATGGAAGTCTATCAACATTTTATGTGTCATTGGTGTCATATGCTTTATGTATACTGTAAAAATTAAAAGACAGGTGGCAAATTAAAGCAGGATTCAGAGCAGTGCCCATAAAAATTGCATTTTGGTGGCTTGGCATGTCATCATCAGTAAGATAGAAGTAAGTTTTCTCAGTATAAATAAAGAAAATATTCTCTAGACAAACAGTTCTCTACATCCCAGCAGCCAGTGATGCTCCTGGGTGTGTTCTCTCTATAATTTGCTCAGTTTTGCCACCATGCAGAGGAAGCATCTTCCTCGAAGCACAATTACAATCTTGTTTCATGATTCTATGTAAATAGCATTAATGAACAATAGATAAAATTGTCACTTCATTTTGCGTTTTTTACAAATATTTTGTATGTAGAACAGTCCTCTTTTCAAAAGATCACATTGTTGCATAAGCTTTTGTTATGAAAACTTCATAAAACATTGCAAATTCCCAAATATTTACTTTTTCTCTGTAAACTATGCAATAAGAGATATCCTAGATAAACTTTCAATTCATTTCAGGTAGAAATGGAACTGTTTTCTCTTGAAATGTTGCCAGAATTAACTGAATTTTCATAGGGAAGGAAGTTAAGCTTGTAGAAAATTCTTTGTGAGATAATGATTTGTAGATACTGCTGCAGATATTTGGTACTGTGTACGAATTTTTACTAAGGAAAAGGCATCTTCTTTGAAAAGGCATAGTGAAAAGTGAGAAGTCAGAGCTTCTTATCTCTTTGACAGCCATAATGACAACATCATTCATTTGCCCTGAAGAGCTTCTGATCTAAAAAGATGAGATGAACAAAAGAATAATAAGTGAATGGAACAGGCAGCAGGTCAGCACCAGAGCTGCAAAGAGAATTCAAAGTGTCCATTAGCCCATCTACCTTTGGAAAAGCTTGTGTGCAAGGCATAAGTGGGCTAACAATAATGAGAGGTCATTCTTGTGTAGTATTTTAAGGTCTCACTGTATTTTTTTTAATATAATAAATGTAAACCATTAGGCTTCAGCAAACTAGAAAAAGAAAGAAGCTGAAAAATGAACAGAGCTTGTCACAACTCATTAGGGAAGCTATAAACTTTTCCCTCCTGAGAATTAAAGGCTATCCAGATCTAGGCAGAGAAAAGAAAATAGAGTAAATGGCATTTAGATTCTTAAAAAGTACTGGTAGCTACTGATGAAGCAGTATCCACATCTAACTTACACTTCAGCAGCAAAAATCACTGGATCTCTGTAATGCTGCTCTGTTATCTGCTCCATAAGAATCTTAGGAAGATTTTGCAGGTCAATGATTATATCCTGTCTGCTTTAAGTTTGTTTCAAGGCTGCTCAAGTTCCATAATCAAATGTTTCTTAAGTCACCTCTTATGAGGACATTCTCTGAAATAGTTACCCCCTGAGAACAATTAAGGAATTGGTTTCTACACCAAAAAAAAAAAAAAAAAAAAAAAAAAAAAAAAAAAAAAAGAAGGAAAAAGTAATACCTTTTTTTAAGTTAGTCAAAGTAAAAGTGTAAAAGTGATATCTTCTGATTATTTCTTTAAAAAAAAATAACTAAGTTGTCTCAGCACTTATATAGATAATAGGAGTGTAGGTACATTGAATTTATGGTACCTGCTCATGCTCTGTTCTGTCTGAGACAATGTAAAACTATATCTTACTTGAATATGAATACTCCATCAAACACAAAATATCTGCTGCATCTGGGCAGAGAATGTGGTGGTACAAACTTTTTGTGCCCGTAGCTGGTGTCTCCATTCTCCAGGGGCAATAAGTGACTCTTAATTTACTCATCCCAGCCTCCATCAATGTCAGCCTCTGGAGTCCAGCTATTACTAATTCTTGTTGCTCAGTGGAAAATTGGTGCAAGTCCTCTAGCAGTAAGGAAGAGAGAAATCAAGATAGACATCTATCTTTGCCTCTGGAAACCTCTGCCCTTCTTATCTGTTTTTTTACCAACAGGAAAGCTTTTGCCCATCTCAACACATTGTAGGTTTTGCCTCCAGGTTGCAGAAAAGTCCCTTAAGAGTGTCCAAGGACTGTGATTTCTAAAGCTTGCTGTCAAGTTGTCTCTGTCTAAGTTTGGAAGTTCAGCTGACTAGGAGTTTCCACAGTCAGATATTAAACAAGAAGAAAATTCAAAACTTATTTCTGTATCTTAATATAGTACTCAATTAAAACTGTGCTGTTTCAAAGATAGTCACGCATATGAGTAGTGGTAATTTCAGGTTTTGTACACAGCTACAGTTATTTTGGTACATAGGTCACCTTGTGTTTTTGAACTAAAGCAATCTACCAGTCAGGAGTACCTTGCACTAGTCATCATCTGGAGATGCTTTTATGGCACTCTCTTTGGATTTTCTTTGCACCAATATCCTATATTCCTGTGTGCACACCTTACATTTTGGTGAATACTGTGACATTCTCAGCAACCTGTTTAATAAACAAATAAGTTTGTTTGAAATGAGAGGGGAACATTGTGTTTTATAGTGAGGCAGTGTGACAAAGCTCAGCAGTGCAGTGGCACGGAAAACAGTCTTCCATATTGTGAGCTCTCCAAAGGTCCTAGAGGACCAGTGGAGTGCTGGTCTTTTCCAAGATATTTTAAGAGTAGAAACAAAGCAAGTGGTCTTCCTTCCATCTTCCTGCTCAATGAGGCCATTTTAATTCCACCCTGTTCTGCATAAATTATTTTCAGATTACAATTTCTTTCAGAATTTCTTCTTTTACTGAACATTCTTCACAAGTATGGAATATTCTATGGCATCTATTCTTCCACATTCTGGATACAAGAGTGCACCTGGACTTTTATGTAATCTGCACATGTATACCAGTCTCACAATGGCCTGAGAAAAATGGATTGAAAAGTCAAGCAGGCAGGCTGGAGATGGTAATACTCTGTCCTGGACCCTTATTTGAGTGACTGCAAGAACAGGAACTAAGTGGTTGTTATTATGCAAATATTATTCATTCTTAGCATAACCTTTGCCTCCTCATGAATTAATGAAACCCCATAAAACACATTTTAAAATGAATGCTAATTCAATCTTTGTGTGAGTTGGATTATGGGGGTATATCATATTTCAAAAATAGTATGTAGTTATCAAAAAAAGATTAATTGAAAACAGGGGCTATGTAAACCAAATATTGAATACTGAATCAAGCAGGATATCTGAAACATGAGTGGATTTCCTAGCACGTAACACTACTATCTCTAAAAACGCACACCTAAAGTTATGGAAAATAACTTTTCCAAGGTTGCACAGTGACAGGTTTTCATGTCCTTTCTCCATGAAAAATTTTTTGAAAAGAACATCCAAAAATTTTGCAAAAGCAGCTTTCTTGCTCTGAAAGAAACCTGCCTGCCTTGATAATCATCTACTAGTAGCAATGTAGTCAGCAAAACAACAAAACTGCCTACAAGGTAAACAGGTTTTTATTTTCCCCTTTCTCCCTCCACTCTTGTCTCTCTCCTCTTTTTCAATACATTTGTTTTTAAATGACAAAGCCAGACTCAGCCTACCAGTGTCCTCTTATCAAGATAAATTCCCTAAGTCATGGTGAATGTTTTCAGGCTAAACTGTTGACCTTATGATAAAAAATGCCAGTTGTCATCAACAATCAGATACTCTGCACAAAGAGACAAGAGAATGTCTGCAAATGTCTGCAGCTTGGCACATGTTGTGCATAACACATTTCTGCATGGTTTGAAAATACTGGGCACATCCTTTTCACAGCTCCAGAGTTCTGCACAGAGCCAAACCTAAACAGGTGAATGAATGCTTGTTGGAGGTTAGGATTTGTTCTTTTTTTTCCTTTCTCTTTGGGAATTTTTCACCGGAACAATGAATACTTAAGAGAGACAAAGAATGTGGCCGTGATGGGAGGAAGGGGTGAAGCTGGATGCAATCTTTTAGCTGGAGGGCTTTCTCTTGGGAGATGCAGAGACACCATGAGATTTTGGCTGGGGGGTGAAGGTCAGGGCTCTGCCCTCCCTCTCTCTCACTCGCAGGGCCAGAGGTGACATGAGGGAGATGTGGGGGGATCAATGTGGCATCCATGTGGTGTGGGTGTTTGACCAGAGATACTGCTGTCTTATGGGTTTTTCCTGGTTTTTTGTTCTTTTCCTTTGGCACGGTGACCGGGGATTGCTGGCTTGCCTCTCTGCTCCTCTGCTTGCTTGGGAGCCCAGGGCCAGTCAGTGCTGCACTGGGAGCCAGCAGCACACTGGTCTGCTCCTTCTGTGGGGCGGCCCAATCTTTTTGCCATCCTTAAGGGCATGAGACAGGCTCCTTCCTGTGGGTTTGCAAAGCAAAGCCCCTTCTCTCCTCTTCCTCTCCCACGGCTGAGCCGTCATTGTCCGGGTGAGGGGGGGGGGGGGTGGGTGGGGCTGAGCTCGACCACAGCGCCCCCTGCAGGCTTGGAGGAATCATCGCACCCGCCCCGCCTGGCCGGGAGCCAACAGCGCCCCTGCCGGCCGTGCCTGGAACTGCACCCAAGGGGAAAGGACCTGGCAGCGAGAGAAGACTGCAATTCGGGTTCTGCTGCGGCTGTTTGTTTGCCTTGTTATACATATATCTATTCTAGTAAAGAACTGTTATTCCTTTACCCACATCTTTGCTCGAAAACCCCTTAATTTCATAGTTATGATAATTACGAGGGAAGGGGGCCATGTTTTCCATCCCAAGGGAAGTTCCTCACCTTCCATCTGTCTTTCAAAACAAGACAATGAGCTATTTTTGCACTTCAGCAGAGCACATCTGGACAAAGGAAAAATATTTTGTATGAAATACATTTCTTATTCCACATGCATTAATTAAATGAAATAGAAATGTCCAGAGAAAATGTGATCAACTTATCTCTCCTTATTAAGCAAATAGATTTCATAGAATCATGGAACCATTTTGTTTGGATACTCACAGAAATTGATTTTAGAAAGATAAGTTTGGCAAAAAATAGGCACATCTCAAATCAAAAGCTGGACACAGAAAACACAAATGCTTCTGAATTTGGTCACACTGGACACATGCCTTCCCTTCCTGTCACAACTATATCATTACACTTTGCTGTTCGCATTCCAGTTTTGGTTTCAATGCAACAAATGAGCTGTATTTCTTTCAGTTTTGTGTAAATAATGGTGGCTTTTAAAATATCAATATTTCATGGCCTCTTTGTGTGATTCTTAGGCAAAATTTAAACTGATATCGAAGAGAATTTTCCAAGTAAAATGCATAATGATGCCTAAAGATGAATCAAGTTGTCCAAGAGTGGCCCTACTGTGGGCTATTGTGGGGATACTGGCAAAAAACACTCTTAATCTGTAGAAGGAAATGATTTATTAAGCAAAGATAAAAGTAGTGCATTATGAAGTTTTTCTAGAGCTCAGAATCATATCCAGACAGGTCCCCTACCATGGTGAACAATGAGTTCCTGGAAAATATTTTTCTCTCTTACTTGTGTGCCTCCCAAGATTGTCAGCTACATTGTTTTGTGCTTCTCAGTGACTTACCCATGACTTGGGTAGGGGCTCACAAGAACAAAAAGATTAGCTGGAGGGTGATTTTTGGAGGCCTATAGATAAGGCTACAAAGGTAACTCCTAGCTCATGTTAAGGATCAAGTATGAAGAACGTGGTTGCCTAATGTATATAAGTGTGATATGTCACTGACTTTTTTAAAGGTTGTCAGGTGTGTATTGTCAGCTAGGGGAAAGGTGATTTTATCTGCCTTTCTCCCTCAGAATTAAGACACATCTCTGTCATCCATGTCTGGTTCTATTAAACTGTGTCAGAACTGAACAATCTAACCTGAGTCCATCCCCAAAAGTCTTTGATCCCTTCAAACTGTTACTAATCGGGCAATGATCCATCTACTAACTGACTTGAACCCAAAGGGAGAAAGTACAAGCTTTCGTTTGCATAATATGAGCAACTTTCAACAAATTTTATTGGGCTTTTTCTAGTTTTTGAGGAATATAAGTTTCCTCAGGATAACAATTAAAAGTTTTCATTTAATTGTCAACATTCAGTTAAATTAATGCACTCAAGGGTAAATTTCAGAATTGTATTGTTTCTCTTTTTTTAAAAGTTACTTGTAAACAGCTTAGAGCTGAATCAAATTTTAGGTTCATTAGTTTCATTTAAGCTATTTATGTCAATAAATTTGCACTTGAAACTGGTTCTTCACCCATTCCTAATATTATTTGTATTGATGCTAATGATAATAGGAATGCTGAAGAATCTATGTAGCCATTCCCCTGCCACCCCTTTCCCCTTTTCCTGAAAATATAAAAGTTTTGCTGGACATCTGCTTGAAATATCTGACAGAATGGAGTCTCGTAGTTTTAATGTAATTGGTTTTTTCATTATTTCTTGTTTGTATCTTGTGCTCTCATGTTTAAATTATCTGTAGCCATACTTATCAGATTTTATTTGAATGGCTCTTTATTAGAAATATCTCATCATGCTTTGTGACAACAGAGAAAAAATCAAATTATTTAGCTAAGTCATGCTTAGTTAAATGAGAGATGGAATGTGGACAGAAAAGGCTTTGCTGAACAGTTATTGATCCAACTGTAAGAGCTTTGGCTGCATGCTGTCTCAGGCATTCTCCTTTAGGTTGTAATTACCATCTTATTTACAATTATTATTTGATATTTGAGCACTCGTGTTTGTTTATCACAACAATGTAAGAATATAAAAAGCAACTGCAATGAAAGTCCCTCTGGTCTTCCTTACTTTTAAGCAATTTGGTAAATTACAGAAATGATAATTTATTACCATGGGCACAAGGAAGCTGGATAGATTTAAGTTGGTGCTGTATGAGTCTTCCTGTCTAACATGTTAATTGCAAAGGTCTCCAGTGTACAAGAATTAAAAACTGATGTCATAATACAAACTATGTTTATGATTTCTGTTCTTAATTTCATCATATAACCATGACATCTAAAATTCAAATTTTCTTAGTGATAGAAAAGGTAAAAAGCTAAAAAATTGAGTTAAATTGGGTAAAGCAACATCTTGGATTGCAGGATATCATGTGGATAAAGAAGGATAGTGAAAGGTTGTCAGGGACTGAAAGAGATCATGCCTCAAACATTTTTACAAAGTTTTGCCCATTATAAAAAAAATTGCATAAAGAGAGAGACAGAGAGAGAATATCCTTCCTCTTCTCTCTCTCTCTTTCTCTTATATTTACTCTCAAATAAAACCCATACTACTGACATTGGCATAGGGTCTTCTTTGCATCCTAATTCAGGCAGAAGCATTTCTAATAACTTTAAAAGTGGATCATGTCAAAGGTGAAGGTTCCAAAGAGAAAAATTATAATATAGCTGAAAAAAGCCAGTAGCTCCCTGATTAGGGCACGAGGTTAGAGGACCCGCTGGGAATTCTGTTACCCTTCTGCCTGCGGTCTGCTTGGTTTAAAAAAGGCCCAAAGAGACAAATTCATTTTACTTGTGATAAACGAAAACAAGTTCTGAAAATTATAATGACCTGGAAGACTTGTTCCTTTTACAGCCCTAGGTAGTTCCCTGAAGTTTTATAAAATTTGTATGAAGTCCTCTTATACTTATTTCATTAGCTACAAACAAATTGTTCTTTTTAAGAAATTGAGTCTTAAATTCTCATTTAACTTTCTTAAAATATAAATGATACTATAAATTATATAATATCCTATTCCTTATTCCATATAAGTAAAATAACACTATGTACAGTCCTACAGTCCATAGTCACATGGCATGTGACTGAAGTGACACAATTAAAATGATATAAAATGATACAAAATGATATAAAATTATAGTTTGGTAGTAAAATATATGAAATATATCCTTTGTGATTCCACAGCATAAACCTTCCTGGTATGAGTACATTGTCAAAGATATCTGACATTTTTCATTTTCATTTGGCCATTTTACAAAATAGTAAACTAAGCAACTTTTAGGGATTCTAAACCTTTTATAGAACATTACCTTCTTGTTGCTACAGAGCTCCAATGGGAGAAGAAAATGTATAAGTGGAATTGCAATTCTGAGGAAGTTTTGTGGCATATTTGTGTCAAACCTTTGTGCTCTGCTATGTTTTTCAAGACAGGTATGGTGGCAGATTTCTGGGCTTTGTTCCTACTGGAAGAGGAGGAAAGCTTAAGATGTTTTCAGTTATCATTTTAGAGTTGCCTTGTCTGTACAGCTTCTCTTTCCAAAAGTAAATGGCAAATCCTTTATGACTGCATTCAAGTTGAGTTTAATTCACCAGGCCCAAAGGTATTTCCACCTTTGTGTATCACAAAGAACACAATGGCACCACTCTACACTCTGACAGCTGTGGAATATGTGCAAGAGCAAGAGAAAGTGACATAAAATTCTTCAGTTTATTATGAAGCAGAAAGTGATAAAATAACAGATTTTTGTGTGGTTTGTTCATTGGGGTTTTTGTTTGTTTGTTTTAATATAGAATTTAAACACCATCAGTATTGTCATTGTCATTTCAACATTATGCATGCTACTTCATCTGAAAATAGAAATTTGACAGATGTTATGACTAATTAGGTAGATATGGGGATTGGTACTATCTTGAGGTTTTTTCAACAAACAGTTGCATACCTTCGTCTCTCAGTTTCTGCCATTCTTTTTCTTAACCTTATTCTTCCATGAGGGAAACAGTGTGGAATGTCGTATTTACAAATCAATCTTATTGATGCCATGATCACTTAGTACACATGGATGTGAGAATAACTTTACTTAATACTGTAATTGAAGTTTAAGAAAATTCCAGGTGATTATTTTGCATAGAAACAATGAACAAGTTCAAAAATATATCCATTGTCAGTCTGATTGGTTCAATATGAGGACAGAAGTTCTGTTCAAGCAAGAGAGATCTCCAGGAAGACAAATTTAAGACAGCTTTTTGCATTTCCTAATATGCACATACTCAGGCTCCTGCACTAGAGTTATTTGATTATATATTTCTAGCCTGTATTTTCTTCTATTGAGGAAACAGAGTAAGCCAACAATAAAATTTGAGGTAAAATGTATTTTCATGATGTGGACTGATGTCCATTAAGTTATGAATCAAGGTGTGAAACTGCAACATTTTAATTGCTATTTAATGCACTAAAGGGAAATAGGATGGTTTATTGACCTAAGTATTGTATTCAACTCTTTCCTTGCTCTGCAAGGTAACCATCTTCACTGATAAAATGGGGATAGACATGGCCATCTCATTTCTGTAGTTCAGATGTATATACATATACATGGAGAGAGTTGCTGTATATAATAATGATGTTTCAGTATGGTTTGGATAATGTATGGAAAAAATAGTAAATTTGTTTATAATAATTCTTGATTACCTCACTCCAACTTAATGAGAAGGACATAAAAGGGCTTAATCTAATACATTGTACAGACTGCTGGCTGCTTTAAAAGCTCTTTTATATTTGAATACCCTCAGGCTGAGCACAATCTGGAACTCAAATTTCCATTTTAGCAGATTTTCCTGTTCCATTGTTGAGGTGCCCATAAAATGGTGATCTCATCAACAGCTTTATAAAATAAGTTTCATCTCTGCTAGTTTCCTCTGAAAACAAAAGCCATTAGTCATTTGTTCCACAGTCCTAAGCCAGGGGCAGTTTTGTCATATGTTAGATGCTTTTATCCTTTCTACCTTCTGCTTTTCTCACCTGCATTCTAACCATAAATATTTATATTTGCTCTTCCCAGTGGGATCTGATGTGGTGGGTTAATAAAAATGACTCTGGGCTGACATCACAAAATAGTTTTTTTAAATCTCAGACCTTTTGTGGGCCCTATTTGCATTTGGAATGCAAGTTTTGAATCCAGAGATAACATTTGTCAACTTTGCAGTTTAGAATTGGTAATTCAAATTCCAGAGAACACCTCCAATGTGACCTCACCTTCCCTACTCAGTCCTTTTCCTTCCCTTCCGTCCCCATCTCAGTTATTTGAAGCTGCGTTTGTTGAACAAATTTCTGTTTTTCCAGCTGATGGTAACAGCACTGCCAGCTCTGCACAGCCAGTCCCAGCTCTAGCTGTAAATACTTTCTGAGCAAGTCAGTAATTAATGTTGCGCTGATGACTGGTGGCATCTGTATGAGTTTATTATCATCTGTACTGAAACACAATGTACAATGAAAACATGGGGGACTCTAAAGAAAGAGGCTAATAAATTTACATGAATTAACATTAAATTTAATTTGCCACATGCCAACCAAACTGTGCAGCAGACCTAAATCCTTTAAAAGATGTAGATTTGTCTGTTGCAGCTGCTTCCCAGGCCTGGCTGCTACACTTACTTCAAGACTTTGCTCTATCTTTTAATTATAACCAGTTTCCACATATGCTGACTGATGCACATTGTTTTCTCAATTAGAGAAATATATTTAATTTTATTTTTTAAGAATATTGAAACCATTAATTTACCTATGCTTATAATACAATGCACAGAACAAATATGATCTATTACTGCCATTTTCTCTCATGCCAAAATATGAAATGGTACTGGGAAACTAGCACTAATGAAATTATACTTTTCTTTGTAGTATTTAGGCTAAAAAATATGACAGCATTGAAACTTGATAGTAACATGGAAATAAACAGGACACTACAACCTAGCTAGCTCTTCTAGTAAAGGACAGTAAGTTGACTCCTTCCTTAATGGATTATGTGGTGGCTTCTGGCATCCTCCAAAACACCAAGCATTGGAATGAATAATGTTAATAATTATGTCACTGTTTTAACAACCATGGTGTCAAAAAGAGCTCAAATTGCCAATAAGCAAAAAATATAAAGAAATAGAAAGAAGACAAAGAAAAGTGTTCTGGTTTGGGACAAATTTGGAAGGGAACTTCCAAAGGGATGATTCCCTAGAGGGCAAACTTCAGTGGCCCTTCCCCTCAGCTGTTTGGGAGATAAATATCCTTTGAGAAAAAGAGGAAAAAATGGATTCTTTAACAAGAAAAGTATTCACAAACATGAAAAAATTAATAATACTAAACAATAAAATCTCTCGCTGTTCTGAAGAGATGGCAAATTCAGAAAGTTCTTTTTGTGGAGTGTAGCTTGGCTCACTCAGTCTCTTATCAGAGAGAGATAAGATCTTTCTCTCCTGCACTGGAAAATGCCACATTCCAGATCCCACTGGGCCACAGGTGTGAACTCCCAGTGTTTTCTGGGTTTTCAGTCCAGAGCAGGGTTGGTCAGTTCCAAGAAAAATAAAAGGCACAGTCCAGGGAACTTCCTCAACTAGCTAAAAAAGACAAACTAAAAGCAAAGGAGAGCTCTCTCCCTCTGTCTGTCTGTGCTGCAGACAGCACAGTCCAGGAGCAGGAATGTGGAGGAGTGAGTGAAGTTTCTGCAAACTGCACCCTTCTTCTCCCCTCTTCCCTCTCAGAACCAGTCTTTAAGGTGCAGAACTTAATATCCAGCATAAACAGAACAGACAGCTGGGGATACAAGCATCATAAAGTCACCTTTGAACAGCAGAAACAAAACTTGTCATCAGAGAAGTTTGTCATGATTACATAGCTCAAAAGTGTACATTTGTCCAGTTTTACAAAGAAGTGAATGTAAAATCAAAGTCCAAATACAGGTTTCATTATAGTCCATGCTTCTGCTAAAATCTTGAGTGTAATGGGTGTCACAGAAAATAAATTACATTTTCCTGGGAATTTGCAGGTCATTTGACTAGAATTCTTCTCAGAAAACTGAATGAAATAAAATTTCCCAAACCAAAGTATACGAAATTACATTGAATTAATTTATTATCTGAAAGGTCTTTGCCTTGATTAACTGAATCTAGTGAAAAGCTGAAAACTGAAAGACTCTTACAGAGGCAGAAAATTCTATTGATTTTAAATTTTTGCTTCAAATCTTGGCTATTACTATAGTCCATCCATGGGCCAGCCAGAGCTGGTTCCCTGCAAGGACAGGGCAGGCATGTGCTTAGTGTAACTGAGTTGTCTGTGCCTTGGTAGCTACTAGTTTCTCTGAAGCTACAGCTTCTGAGGGCATCTGGGTCCCTAGATCTCAAATAAAATCTTTCTGGATGTATTGTGTACCAGAACATCAGTTTGGTTTTATAATTTGTGCTTTAGAGGAGACAACATATTTAAGCAATTTTTCAGTGCCTATTTTGGCTGCTACTCCTACTGTAGCTGCTGTAGTAGGCTGGAAAGAAAAAAAGCAACAAATGATTCATTGATAATATTTTCAAGTATAAACTAGCAATTTATCATAAAACCATACAGCTAGTATGTAATTCTGTAACCAGCATAGTTTTCAGTGGAAAAGTTTAATTGCAAAGTTGATAATTTCATAGCAACAAACTCCTGGAAGAAAAGTGGCTACTCCAGTTATGTTAAAATTAATGCAAATGAAAACATATTATTTCTGTTAATTCCTCTGTCTTTCAGAGCTTGTCAAGGTTTATGAGTAACAAGGAAATGGCAGGATGATGAGTACTTATATATCACAAAAGGAAGAAAAGAGATTTGAAGAAAGTGAGAGCTGCTCAATGTTTTCCTCAGTCTCATGCATGTCATCAGAGATTGCATCAGAAAGGTGCTGTCAAGCCAGCAGTGGTTAGTGAGTACATTAAAACTAGATTTTTCACTCAGAGAAATAGAATCAAAAGAGTATAAAATGCAATTGATCACCCACTTTTGTTTCTAAGGATCCTTTATTTTACGTAAGGATTTTCTACTTTACTTATACTCTGTCCTTCCTTTTCTCCTTTTTGTCCTTTATTTTAAAAAACTGAGAATCAAAGAGAAGATTTTTTGGAAATAAGATTAGATTAATACATTCAACAAAGTATGTTTAATGTAACTATGGGAAAAGAGCTCCTCTAGTAACAAGAAAGCTTCAACACTGAGAAGCCAGAGCATCTGTGAAATAGTACTTTTTTTTTCCTGAATGAAATACAACAAGCTGAATATTACTTTTTTAAGTATAAGGAGAAATTTAAACAGGTATCTTTGACAGAAAAAAATCTCTTGCATCCTGTATTAGAAGATATCAAAGATATCTTTCCACTTTCCTTTTCAGTTGTGTTTGAAAAGAAGCCTCCAGTCCAGAGACTGGAAAGAGGCAAAACCTATTAAATATAGGTGCCCATCCTTTATAGTACAGATTCTGACACCTATGTTGAAAGGAGATTTAAAGTCTGCTTCATAAATGAGCAGGGTTTTTGCATACAGACTGCTTTAACTCATGAGAGAAACTATAATTCTTCATATGAATTACATAGGCTAACTGTAATATCCTAAAAAAAGCAAATCAATGTTTCCTGTCTCCAAGTTGTCTCTAGAGCAAAGCCTTACGGTACCTGTTCAGTTCTACAATGTTTAATCTGCTACAAACAAACAGTCCTTTATGTTTAGACCTTCTGACCTTTAAGAAGGATTAAATGTTTCACCTTAAACTGTTTTGTTGTCATATCAAATACTTTGAGGTAACTGGAGAGAAAGATGATTGTACCCGAAGCTCTGCACAGCAAAGTGATTATTCTGTAGGGTTATCAAGTCTTTCAGTGCATACAAGACTCCCCTAGCTTTTCCTCCACAGCGTTCTCCTACAAAACACAGATTCAATCATCCAAGGAAAAACAGGAAGAGGATTTTGCTGCATCTCTGTGTTTCTGAAAGGCTCGACTGGACAACTTTTTCAGAGTCAAACTGCACAATTCTTAGCCCTGATTTATCTGTTGTGTCAAGAATAGCTCAGAGCCAGACCAAACCTGTCATCCATTCCCTGACCTTCTGCTTCTCTTTCCTGCCTGAGATAGGCCTATCAAGTAGGTAAAGAGGATCTGGTTTCAAAGGTGAATATTGTCTTGGTATTTGTCAAAACTGAGACTCTCATGCCACTTTTACCTGTGAAAGTGCTTAAAGGTGTGCCTTTAAGAGAATTCAGATGTAGGTAAGTGTCTAAATCCTTTCTGAAGTCTTATTACTAGTATTTAAATGGAGGTTTTTGGGAGATGTGTGTTTGGATGTAGTTCTGAAGTGGATGAATATATACTCACCAGAGAAGGAAACATGGCTTTTTAAGAAAACAGTTGATGACATGACTGTGTGGGATGAAGCTAAACTGGGTTTATAACTGTAAACTATGAACTTCAGCCACAACAGAATTGCCCATCACAAATTGTGTTATTAGTGCACAGTTGGGCAAAACAATAAAAGTTCAGGGGAAAAAGTTGCTTTTTCCAAGTATTTTAAGTAACATTTTAAAAGATGTGTAGTTACTCTTTAAGTGATAGCATAAGACTATTTCCAACAGCTTTAAGAAAATTTGATTTCTTTTCTCCATTCCTCTCTATCATTATTTAGCATTTTGCTGTCACAGTTCTAGGATTTTAGGTTTTATTTAATTTCTATGAATGTTGATTAAAATGGAGTTTTACCAAGTGCAATTTTAACAAAGTGATATTCAAATTAAAAAAAAATAAAAAAGAGGAAGAAAAAGCTGCAAATTTAAACATTCTATGTATTTTTTAGCACTAGAATATCACAGTATTTGTCATCCACCTTAATTTTCTATAAAGCATATAACTGGATAATTTTTTTTTTCATCACAGTACATTTTAATTTCATTATATCTTAAATCACCTTCTAAATGTAAAATAATTTACTTTTAAACTATATTACCTCCAGAGAGAAATGTCATTTGTTTGTCAGAAATCAAAGGCTCAAATGTATCCAGCTGTTACTGAATTAACTAAAGAAATTGTCTTTCATTTTCTGATGGTTACTGCATAAACTATCTGGCTAAAAGACAACAGTTACCACATTTACTAGATGAGAGATTTGGATAGGAGGTACATAATCTCATTACCTGTAGGGGAAAAGAGAACTCAGAGAGACTACAGGTGTAGGCTTTTTAATGAGCCCTGAGTCAAGCAAGAGGAATACCTGAGGTATCTTCTAAAAACTTCTGAAATGCATTAAGCACAATTGTGTTTAAATGAAAGCTCATGGATAATGCATGGAGGCATCAACAAAAATTAACTCGTGTTTCTAAAGGCAGTACAAAATTTTCTAACATCAAAAGTTTAGATTTGGAGCACAGTATGGCAAGTGAGTGTAAACTTAGCATATCCTGGAGAATAAAAATCAGCAGCTGATAACAGTATTGTAGAAAAAAAGGGTTTCTATCTATAATGTTACATTCCATCTATGTCTATATCATCCATGTCTATATATATATATATTTATATTAGCTATATCTATATAATCTCTATATATTTGTATATATGCGTCTTTGTTAACATGAGGTGCAAATGCTACACGAATTTATAAGCACAGCTGAAGAGAGGAAGGCAGAAAATTGTGAGTAGACAGAAGCAGTTCTTTAGCAGAAGATATGCAAGTAAAAGTGGATCAAATGCTCATAGTTGTATTAAGATGGTCATATTGCTGTCATCTAAGGCAAAACAATGATAAATACTCAGAAAAAATGCAAACAGTTACAAAAAGTTAAATGAAATTGTATAATTAGTTTCAGAAATATATTTCATTAAATAGAAAGTGGATAACAATAAGACGAATTTACTTCATTTTTTGAATTTCTGAATCCGGGTGAAGTAACTTGGGGAAGCTATTATATTGCCACTTAGGCAGGTAAAAGGAGGATGATTAAAAATCCAACAAAATATAAGTAAAGCACTTTTTAAATAGACTGAGTTTGACTACTTAGAGACGGAGGAAATATTTTAACAAAAAGAATAAGTAATAGCAAATAAGTAGGGTGAGAGGAGCAGCAACAATCTGCATTAGAATTTGTTAGACTCAACATTTTCATGATTTATGCGGAAATTAATATTAAATTACATGTGAACTGCATTTAAAAAAAAAACAACAACAAACTTTTATAATGCCAAGTTGGTGAAATGGAAAGTCAGAATCTTAAATATCTGTGTTATTTGCCAGCCCTGACAGAGCCAACAGGTGAGTGAAGGCAGTGCAGCTCTGACTGACTGTGTGCCTTATCCCAGGCTCCAGGAGTGATCCCTTGCAGAAAGGGTTGGAGCCACCCTAAGGTGTTTCATCAGCGTGGTAGTGAGTGGATATGGCTTTTCTTCAGTATCTTTGCTCTTCACTAATTACATTAGTTGTAATTACATGCTGTTAGTGGCATTACTAACCGTGTTAATGAGTCAAATACACTGGACTTTCTCCTGCCAGATAAATTTTTAAAGGCTGTTAAAAAGTTGGAGTAGGTTTCAGGAAAGATCTATGCATTATTCAGTAGTATTGAGTAGTAGACATGTCTTAATGTGAGAGCTTTAGAGAACTCCGTCTGAAAAGATTTAGAGGCAATTTGATTATTCTGCACAAGTACTTCCTAGGAAAAAAGACACTGGATTCTGAAGGACACATAAATCTAATGCAATAAGAGCTAGAAACCAAAATCAAGAATGTTTGCTTTTCCTGGCATATATCTGTGCAGACTTTCCCCCCAAACACAATCTGTTTTCAGGTGGAGGGTATTGATGAACTACCATCCATCCTACAAAATGTTCAGGGCAACCTATGTTGTCTTTGAACAAACTGTCTGGGTGTCTGGAGATGTAGTCTACCAAAGAAAGGTGCCCCTTGTCTTGGTAGAGATCAGGTCAGCTGCTGTGGTTACCTTCTGGAAGCCTAGACAGAAACTATAAGACATTTAACGTTAATAAAAAAGCCATTTGAGAAATAGTTTTAAAATTGCAGATGTCTACTCTTTTGTCAACTAGCATTCTACTGTGCTCTGTGGAAAAGCACTGAAACATTTTACCTTCTTTCTTGACTCATATATAAAAGATACTTGCTTTTCTCTAAAGAATATTTGTATTTAGTTATAATTTTAAAATCTTAAAAAAGATAATATCTTTAAAAATTCATAAAGTTATTGCAATCTTTTAAAAGGATCCTTAGATCTCAACATTTTTCTGGTTTACTACATCTGCAGTTTTTTATTTGATTCTTTCTTTGCACTGCTATATATCACAATGAAGTCTACTCAGCTTGTGGTGTTACACACACATATGAATGATAAAGCCTTTTCCATTTATTTGACAAACTTGATAATTTTGTAGCACTGATTTAGAGAACCTGCGAAAAGAATTCTCATTATATCTCACATTATGGCAATGTTTATATTTAAGTGAATTCTTATTCTTTTATTGGCTGGAGCATCTTTCAGTTCATCTTGGGAAAACTGATTATATGAGACCTATAAATAGTACTGGAACTTAGTGGCAGTTGTTGCTTTGGTGGTTTTCCAAGATAAAGTAATTGTCTCACTGTAATAAAGCCTATTGAAATGCTCACCATGCTGAAAAAGAAAACAATGTATATTTTAATTTAAAAAAAGAGAGTTAAAAATTATTAACAAGTTGTATACAAGAATTTGATGAACTGTATGCCTTGTAATATGCACCCATTAGTTATGACCTTTGATTTTGATTGTCTAAATTTTTACTAAGATCTTCATGAATTTTAAGAACAATTTGATTAATTGCAACCAGAAAATCTTAATGGAACAGTTAAAAACCAGAACAAGAGTATTTTTCATATTATCCTTTTAAATGGAGTCATGAAGAAATGTCACAATGCTTTGCTTAAATGCATCACTAAGTTAAAACTTGGGGTAGCATAAGACCATGAAAGCTTTATAAACTTTATGTACTTTTTCTTGGACTCAAATACATATATACTCCACATACACTTTATGGCACTTCATTGTGGGAAGCAAAGCCTAAGTCTGTAATCCTTTTAATTTCCAGGCTCATCGTATTCTAAAATGTAACTCTAAAAAGGAGGAATGTTCTGTTGAGTCAAATCTTTACCTGAAAAAAAAAAAAAAGACCTGCAATAAATGTGCGTGATTGAGACACAATGTTCATGTTTCTTGGTGCATTTTTTGTGAACATATGCAAGAGTTTACAGTAAAGAGGAAGGGTAAGGCTCTGTTTAACTAACAAAATACCTTTTAGTATAATTTAAGTCAGTGTTTTGGCCTTGCCTGGGAATTCTATTAGCTTCGACCTTACCTCAGACATTCAATTTTTCTCTCAACCCTTAAACTAGAGCTTTCAAAAAGTCTACTAAAACCAGCTTTATGCCCAAGTGGTACACAGAGAGCTTGCCTTTAGTTTCATCCTGTCTGTACAGAAGGCATTTCTTCAACCAGGAGATGGGAGTTTCACTGCTGAAAATCACAAAGGAAGAACAAATTAAGAATGAGGTTTATGCAATGCATTAATTGCTAAATTTAAAACATGACAATTAAGACATTAACAACATTTTTCTTCTGAATGAGGAAAAATATACTGTAAACTCTTTTGAATTATTCAATATATAATCCAAGAGGGTTTTTTTTAATTATTATTTTACTATGCTTATTCTCTTTTCTGTCATATTTCAAATTTTTAGGTTGAAAACTATTTTTTAAGTTGATGTGTATCCAATATGGAGAACAAAGCTTTTATAAAAAGGAATCAGTACAACATAAGGAAATTACAAGTTCATATCAAATCACATGAAGGTAAATCAGCAATTATGAGTACTACTAATAATTCTGTTAAAAAATATTAATAAAGAAAAGCAACCAAGCCCCAAACCCCAGTTTTTGATTTAGTTATAAATAATTACTCATCTATAACAAAACAAAACAATTAATATTTCCAGATTACTTTTTTGGATTTTTTTTGATAAAGAGTTGTTGGACTGATTTCTTTTTTGAGGAGAGGAGGATGTTAAAAGAAAAGAAGAGAGAGAGAAATGGTTGTACATACCTAGTTTACTGATTTTTTAAAGTATATTTATTTTACATGGTAACATGTAGCTTAATTTAAAGCTACCCAATGTATAATAAAGTAGCCGCAAGAGTAAAGACAGAAAAAATCTAATAGCAGTATTCCTGTACCTGGTGAACAAAAATGACCAGTTGCTTCTCTGTTCAGAGATGAAAAAAAAAAAAAATTAGGCAATTCATCTGGCACTCTGACATAGAGGATGATTTTTGTATCCTGATTAATTTTCTTTAGGCCAGGGAGAAACCTGTGTCTGATAATTTAAGTGTCTGTCCTTGTGAGATGGTCACAGCCAGTGAGAACTTCTTTATTGGCCTTTAATCTTTCCCTCACCTTTTTTCTAAAAATTTTCCTCTTTTGCTAGCACTCACAGAGTTAGAAAATCCTCTCTGAGACATTTCAATGGAAAACACCTGGTGGAATTTGAAAAAAGAAAAACTGGAAGGTGTTCACGAGGAGAATAGTTGAAGAAGAGACATTTAAGAGAGAAAACGTCTGTTTCCATTGAAGGACTGATGGCTGTTTTAATCAATAAATATTATTTTTCAGAATGTGAGATAAAACTCACATACAGAATAATAATAATAGTAATACGTAGAAAGCATTCAGCCATGGACATGACACTTAAAAAAGGGGGTTTAATCCTTTAAATTTGTGAATATTCCATCTTTATCCTCACTTCCTTTACTGCTCATGGTTAACTTGTACCACAGTAAAATAAAAATCAGGGCATTCCTTAGTCTCTTTTCCAGAAGCAGTTGATTCCTTGTTGCTTTACAGCCATTATGCACAGACTCACCCCCACCCCAGCAGTTTGTGTGTTATGCTTTTATGATTCAGCAACCCAGAGAAAATACAACTCGTTAAAATTTTGCTAAAGCAGCTTTCCTACCCAGTGACTGGTTTGTGCTTCTGTTATTAAAAATGATTAAAAACTAATGTGAATTTTGAATCCCTAGAAGGTTGCACTTAAAACACAATAAAGGCTCACCTCATTGCTAAGTCTAATAATATTAGATTCAGCTTAGCATGAATATTATCCAAACACTGCTGTAGTAGAATTTTGTAGGTAGGATCTACATTATTCTAAATGCCAATCTGCTGACATTGCCTTCTACAATACATTGCTATTAAGTATCTAATAATTTTACAGACTTTTATTACAGTCAGCAGGACTTCATTCAGTAGGACATTAAGAAGATGTAGGACACCAGAACATTTGCAGCAAACCTCACAGAGCACCGCAGGAGTTCTGCTTTGCTCTTGCTGTGATGAGTCACCTTTGGGTAGAAAAGAAAATCCCATAAAATCCTTTACTACTTATATCTATTAGAGAGGATATTTACCGTGCTGTGGTATAGAACTTAGTTCTGAACAAGTATGGATTCAAAGAAAGCCAAGTTTTTCTGTCTCGTCTCTGCCTGCTTCTTTCCTCTCCTCCGTTTTTGCTTCATTCTCTAAAGCATGCCAATCATTTAAACCAATTTTTCTCTTTGAAGGTTTATATCACTGCTGAATCCTTACAAATGAACTATTAATGTGCAAGCATCAGGATCCTCCATTCCCACACAGCAGGCACTTTGCCCCTGAAGCTCAGCCTTCTACCACTGTGATTCAGACCGTTGGCAACCTCATGGCTTGGAAAAGTGATTTTTTCCCATTTGAAGACACTGTACACACTACGTGGCTCATCTATCAATGGCTTTCTGGTTATTAATTGCTCATAAATGTTCATGAATTTGTGTCACTCTGATGAACCTCTTAACTTGCATACAAGCTATTAATTATTCATTTGTAAGCAATTATGCTGATGATTTTTGCATCCTCTATAGCAGCTCATTATGTAAACTAACCATGTTAACAGTCCCTGTACTGATTTAGACCTGAGATACAACTTTCCCTGACAGCAGCTAAAGACTGCAAGATTAAATTACTTCTTTTAACAAAGTACAAATTATTGATAGAAATTACTTCTTGCCTTTGTAATCGACAAAAATGGAAATATTTGCTCAGAAATACAACCAAAAATGTCATGCTTTGTTTAATTTCTTTTAAAAACCCATAGTCATTGTCTTAGTTATAAAAAGGAAAGGTGAAGTACTAATTTTTTTAAAAAAATGCATTTGAATCTTGAAGAAAAATGTTTAGTTACATCATTGGAAGTCAGGGAAATTTGGCTGTGGTATGGTGGGGTATTTGGGATGGGTATCCCTGACAAAATATGTCTGGGAGATCCCAAGGGAATATTTGGAGGAGTTAGGTGGCACTCTGAATGGCACTCTGAATTGCAACATAGTGTTTTCCTAACACCTTTTTGATATTCAGTTTTTAGAAAGTTCAGCATGAAATGAGCTTAAGACTATGACAATATCAAGAGGTTAATAAAAAAGGCTATTTAAATCCCTATGAAATAAATGAGCATCTAAAAAAAACCCCACATTTTTGGGGGAACACAAGAAGTTGTGTTTCTTAGAGTTATAGCATCATATGATAGAAGAACAATGCTCTACAATCATTGTTTAATTGGAAGTGTTGATTGCAAGATAAATTTCTGAAGAGGTACAGAGAAAAAGACAATATCCAAGCATGAGAAAGCAAAACCATTCTAATTAAATTCATGATTTACTGAGATGATAAAGCATTTGAGAAGCCAAAATTCATTGAGTTGTGAAAAGCATACAAAATATTTTCAAACACTGTCAAAATCAAAGTGTTTTTTTCTTGTTTTATTTCATTTTCAGGGGAATTGAAGAGGAGGCTAGAGAGACATTTTATTCTTACTTAAATTCTGCCACTATTAATTTACATTTATCTTCCTGGCTTTCTATTCATACTGTACTGTTGGAACTGACATGGAAGGATAAATGGAAAACAAACAAACGAACAAACTGTGAAAAAATTCCCCTCCTTTTCTTAGGTCTGAATATCCTAAGAATCCCAATCCCTTTGCATCTAAGCACTTCATAGCACTGGAGTCTGTGATGTCTTCTTGGTAGGGCTCTCAAGGACTTTGGAACAACTTTTTAAGGATATTTCATAAAATGGGGAAAACAATCAACCACAACCTGTTCACTTTTCCTTTTTATTGTGAAAAACTGTGTCAGACAGAAGTTCTTTTGCTTAATAAATGTATAAAAGAAATGTGAGAAGAATTTCTATTCATAGGTGTTATTTTCATGGATCCTAGATAGCAGGGCTTTTTGCCATTTCTCGTGTAGTCTTTACTGAGCGACTGGTGTGCTGCTACACTGTTAAATCTCTGCTGCTCTGCACTTGCACTTAAAGTCTTGAATTAGGTCTTGGAGGTAGCTTGAAGTGTGCTTAAATCTTTCAGTTGATGTACAGAGGAGTTTAGTAGTTTAATGTTCACATTCTGCCTATTATCTCCCTTTTTTTCACTTTGGAAAAGAGTCACATTATCTTGGGAAAATTTTAATTTTTTTTATGATAGAACTGATATTGAATATACTCCTTACAATTGGAGTAATGAATATTTGTTAATAACGATGGTAGCATTGTCAATAATTTCTAGCTTAGTAATATATTTAAAGACTTGCTGGACTATATGAATAAATACATGTCCACAGAAACTACCAAGCTGGTGTAATTCTTCCTGTACTCACTTTACTAAAGAAGTGGGAAGCCATTTTTGAAATTGTTATATTTATTTTTCAATGAGGATCATGAATACCATTTAAGCATTTAAATATCATGTAGGTACTTTCCCAAAAGGAATCAATAGTGCAGATTCATCAGAGACTTATTACCAGCCAACACAGCACACCTATCAAAGTGCTCTTCCTTTCAACCAGGGTGAACCTCTCTTATTAGTGACATGCATTAACCATCTTCATTTGGGATTTTGCATCACTGGAGCAACTGCAGGTTGATAGCTAGTTTATATAATGAGCAACAGTGCAAGAAGCAAAATATTCAGCATAATTAATTAGAAATGAATAATTAATGCCTTCCATATACTTACAAGTTCATCCAGCTGTCATGTACTATAAATGCATGAGAATTTTCGGAATGTAACAGCCAAAGTGATATGAGTAAGTGATAGTTGAATGCTATTTTTATACTTTTTGATCAAAATCCTTCTGTCTACATCAGACTTCAAGCTCTAGGGAACTCTGGGGGCTTTTCCTATGACTAGTAAAATATTATTCATCAGGAACTGTAGTGGTAGGACAAGGGGTAATGGGTTCAAACAGAAAGAGGAGAAATTTAGGTTAGATATATGGAAAACAGTTTTTACTGTGGGGTGGTGAGGCATTGGCACAAGTTGCTCAGAGAAGTGGTGGATGCTCCATCCCTGGAAGTGTTCAATGCCAGGTGAGATGGGGCTTTGTGCAAACTGATCTACTGAGACAGATCCCTGCCATGAAATCATTCTGTCATCCCGGTATGAATAACACCCATTTTGATAATCAGATATGCAAAGATAAAAGTAAATAAGGCATAACTCCTCTAAAAGTATAAAGATACTAGTTCTTTGTCTTTTTGCCAACTCAAATTCACATATATTTGGAATCAAGTAGATAATTTCCTGTAAAAAAACCACTGAGAGCTATCCTGTTTTTATTCATGTCTGAGGAGCCCTCTTGATTGATAGAAGTAGAGAGTTTCCAGGGAAAGCTAAGACCTACACATAAATGAAAACATGTACTTGGAATATAGATGATAAAACTGTCTCAAGTGAACAAAAAGCCAACAATCACCTGTTATTAGATATTTCAGCAAATCCTTAGAGAAGATAGATCTTATATATGTAAGTCAACTACAGGAAAAGTTTCAGTTTGAGCTCACACATTTCTTGAGTCAGAAAACATCTTACCATGGGGCACAAATCAGAGGACAGGCTTCATTAGTTTTGGTTCTGCAGTTTCACTGAACTACTTGTTTGCTTTTTGGTTTTTTTAATCTCAAATCCTTGGTGGTTTAATTCTACATAGTCTAATTTATTGGCCTATAATGGTAGTTTTGTTTTCAATTTATGAATGCTTTACCTTATTTTAATTGACATTTCTGGGCTTTTAAATTATTTCTGAGTGGAACTCATTCTCAAAGGTTTTAATTTGGATCTGTGTAAAAATTGATGAATGTACAGAGGAATGGGAAATAATAAAAACAAAGACTTGGATACAAATCTTGCAACTCAAAAACGGCTCCCCAAAGGGAGATTCTTTCAAGCAGATCAGTGTCCTTCTGTGTTGAAGCCAATGGAGCTACACTGGTTTACACCTCCTAGGGATCTGGATACACACCATTAATACCTGATTCAAAGCCCATAGAAATAATTCGCTTTTAGTATTGCAGCTTTATGGCTGGAATAATCTGTTGGTATTTATGAGCCTCCTTCCTAATGAGTTCTGACATGTTTGTTAGGGAGCCTGTGATTGTACCTTGCCCAGGGTAAATCTCTGAGGAACAGTTTCTTTCCTGGGATGCTCTTGGAGTAGCGCACACCTTCATGATTGCTGGATATAAATAGGCAACCCAGCTGTTGCTGTTCAGGAGATGTTGACTGCCTGGGGGGAGGGAGGGGGATATTCTATGAAACTGTTTACTGTGTGTTTGTTTGTTTTCTGAAACACACCTCAGACAGTTTTTGGCTCCTAATACTAGGAACCGAAGTTGTTAATTTTGAAGCCCCTGTGAGAATAGAAGAGAAACCCAATGGTTAAAAGAGTTTGGTAAAATATACCTCCCACTCATTCATTAGTTGCAATATGTCTACTAAGTAATTTAGTCTTCTAACTACTTAGGTACTTAGTGGTGCCTAATTTGTGAGTTTTGCCCTCAGGAACAGGTGGACTTATATGACTCAAATATATGCAGGAGAAAGTTACCCTGAATATTGGCTGAAATAGGTTTCAGAGCAGCAGAACTGCAGCATAAAAATGGGGGAGGGATGACTTAGTGCCTGCTTGGTACCAACTTCATTGGTTTTTATTGTCTTAAAATATGAACATTTCGCTGTTTTTCTAATTCCTTTTCTGCAGACCTTGCTTGAGAACCTCATGAGACCAGTAAGGATTTTATTATGACACTTCTGCATGTTCTATTTTTGAGTAGGTTTTATCTGTACTGTTTAGGCATTGTAGTTCCTGTCCCAGCACAGTTAGGCCTGGGCAACAGTAAACAGTAAGCAGCATGCCAGACAGAGAGAGCTGGAGGAAATACAGATGGCTTTTCATCCAGCTTGGGGTTTTTCTTTAATTTCAAAATTATCAGCTAATATGTTTCATTGACTAGATGGTTTATCACTGAGATGCCTTATTCACTTGAGATAGCTCAGATGAATTCCTACCAAATATTTTTTATGCGTTTTTTTTGTAAAGTAGCAGATACTTGATTAAATTATTGCTGACACTTTGGGATGTTTACCAAAGACAAGGAAAAAATAATGCATATTGATGTATCTTAATATACAGGATGAAGTGTTTTCATCTCAGCTTATCAAGATGTAATGGCTATCTGTTGCTCCAATAAAAAAAGAAAATATGAAATTGAAATAACCTGATAGATTTCAAAAAGCCCATCTCATAAATTGATGACAGAAAGGATGATTTCTTCATTATATTTTGATTATTTATCCCTTATTTATTGTCATTCCTTGTTTAAATTTGCAGCTATCAATGCTGTCAGTATGCACTCAGATTGGTAAACACAGCTGACAAATTGAAAAATAGAATAATTAGAACTTTTTTCTTGTTTCACTTGGGCAAAATACTTGCAGTTACTGCAGTGCAAATGACCTTGAAGCCTCTCATAATTATGATGAAATTCTAATTTTTTTTTCCTATAAATTCAACATGACTAAATATGTTGAATACTACCACTCTTAAGGCTAACTAAGAGTAATAAAAATTAGAAAAGTAACTCTTAAATGCAGAGGAAATATAGGTAATGTGGTTCTCAACTGTCCTTGTGCTTCAGACTTTTTGCTTGATGCTATTAATGCTCCTTTGAGCCCTTTTCTAGACTCCTGTGCACTCATCCTGTTGTGTAGGAGAAGAGAATACAGGTGACCTCACCCCTGATAAGTAACAGCTGTGTTAATTACCCAATGCAGCCTGGCCCTGATGAGTCACAGAGATATCCAATAAGGATGAGTGAAATAAAAGAGGAGGTGAGCTGGTAAGGGGAGGATCACCATGGAGGAAGAACCTTAAGGGTCATGCAGGAGAGAACCATGGAGAAGGATCCTGAGGCGAGAGAATCCCTGCAGTGAGGTCAGTCTGGGTGTGCAGTCAGAGCCTGTTGTTGGAACCTGCAGTCACAGTCTAGCCAGGTAAAAGCTGCAGTCACAGTCTGCACACTGATCCCTGCAGTCAGAGTTCAGCAGGAAATAACCAGCAGTCAGAGGCTGCAGGGGAAACCCACAGCAGGAGCTGGTGCAGGCAGAGTCAGGGAATGGTTGGAGTCAGGATGGCTGAGCTGTGAAGGGGAATAAACCAGGACCCTTTTCATGCTGTGATAAACAAGAAGTCTGTGTCTTGGCTTGTTTCTACTCTCTAATAAGGGGCTGCTGCAAAACTGTTGCTCTTTGCCTCAAGGTGCATAATGCCTATATCATAAACCATAAGAGTTTTTGATTGATATATTTGATGTGAAACTTTTAAATAACATGTTTATAAACTTTTGAAAGATACTTTTATCTCCTAATTCAGAGCTGAAAATATTTTTTCTTAGCTCTTTCAATGCCTTGATATAATAATTCTCATTAAAGGAGAAATTAATTTCATTCATACAGTTGACTTTATACTTTAAGAAGAAAAAAATTCCAAAAGTGCAGACACAGAGAATTTGCATTTACTCTAATTGGTGACATAATTAACTTCAGTAGTACTTATTTCCCACTTAAGTCCAAATTAAAAGTGTTTGGTTCCAGGGACCTTGAGACAGACCAGTGACTGTGACAGGTGTAAGATGGTTTTCCTAGTTGTTAGGGAGTTGAGAAGCTCTGTGGCAGCAGTGCCAAAGTTTGTGGTGAATTGGTTTGCTGGAGGCTGGTATGTCCTAATTTTGTGGCAAGATGCCATGCTGGTTGGCTATGAACTGGGAAAAGCAAAGTGCAAGCTTGTTAGGAAGGTGAGAAAATCTTCCCGGAACAGAAAATTATTTTCTCAGAGATAAATTTTTTGAGTAAATTTTTATTGATACATTTGAAAACTATTGGGGTAAAGCCCACAGATTTCTGAGTCAGGCTTAGGTGTGCAATGCCTAGGAGAGAATTTAAGGATCACTTATGCATTTATTGTGCATTCCTTTGGTCATATACTATCTGGTATTGGTAAGAAGTTGCATTTGTAGGGATATGGCACACAAGTACTATTTGTCAATAGAAAGTAAGATATCTTTTATGAAGAGTTTTCAAACATTTCTGCTGCTTAGTATCTACAAAACCCCATCCCATTCTGAAATGGTGAGGATCTGTAGCATTGTATGTTGATGCTCAAATACTGAGAAATAAGAACTACATCAAAGTTGTAAACTTCAGTGGGCTGGATGTCCTTTGGGATAAGCAGAGGGTTTCCTCTGAGGTTTTCTGTATGTGTTCCCAGTATGTTGATTCTAAACCTCTAGTTTAGCTGAATTCTTTTTTATGAAGGAATAAGCGAACTGTTGGAATGAATGCTGAGTAATCTTCAATATGAGCACTAAATCAGGTGAATGTAAAAATTTTATTTACCTCTCTTTTTTCATGGTCAATCTGCTGATTCACAGACTGAATCAGAGAGAGAGGACTTCTGAACATTACACAGAGTTTGCTGTGATTACATTGCTTAACTCTTTTTTTATGTCTCTGTCATGATTTGATAACAGAGGTGTCCACTAATATGAATACATCAGTGTTGTTCATTGCTGAAGTATTCCTTCTCCTATAGGGAGTACAGAAGGAAATCAGCCACCTAATTCTGAAGGTTCACACACTGCTGAGTCACAAACTAGGAGCAGCAACTTCTTAAAATATGCTTTTTTACAATTCAATGTGACTACTTTGTGACCCTAAAAATGTCAGCACAAACTATCTTAGCCCTGGTGGGGTTTTTTTTGAAAATACAGTCACCTTAATATTACATGTATTTACTGCCTGTGCCTTTTAAATAAAACTAGAGCTTTTAGAAAGATACCAATGCCTTTTGAGATTTAGACAATATATGCAGTATTTACATTATATGTTTAATCTTTCCCTCCCTTTTCTGTCTTGAAACAGTCATTCATTGGATAGTTAAGTTATATTAAGAAAGTCATAAAAGATTACTTCTATTTTTGTTGAAAATTACCTTGTTACACCACATTAGATATTTATAAAACTGCCATATTAAAAGAATAAAAGGGGATTCTCTACAGTGAGCAGGAACAGTGTGAAAGATATATACCTTGTAAAGCTCACTATAGATATGGAAATCAACACCCAGAATAAAGGCATGACCTTACTAGAGAAATATAAATGATACAGATACTACTTTGCAGAGATCAAGAAGGTCCCAAATCCAATAAATTTTGTATTAGAAGAACGATTAAGGCAACAAAGGGCAAGAATACACTGAAAAAATTTTCTTACATTTAAACTCATAGAAGAGTTTCATAAACACTTTTTAGAGACTGACTTTCAAGTATCCCAAGTTGGATAAAAGGCATATACAAAAATTTCTTCTCTTTTTAATGATCTTAGCATTCTCCATCTGTTTTGTATCTCAAAAAAAAAACAAAAAAAAACCCGACAAATTTTCTTGTATGTTTTTTTTTCTGGCCTTGCCAGAGGTCACCTGCAACAATGGTGCTGAACATAGCCCCTCAGAGGAATAATTTCCTGCAGGGATGTATCTTGTTTCATCAAAGCTGTAGTATAGTCATGTTTTCCAAAAGAAGATGTTTTTGATCATACATCAGATTTACATTACTTAGCTTTAGGAAGGCACTCTGAAAATGATGTTTCTTTTCCTTTAAATTAAACAGGAGTTTTTTTAATTTTCCACATTTTCCATCCAGAAAAGACCTGAAAATATATACCTTCCCAATTTTTCCCTAATATGACAAGGGTGTCATAACAAGAGCCAAGCTCCTGAGAGCGGTACCCCAAACAAAGGAAGATTTATGTATTTGTTTCTGCATATACATGTGCATTACTTCAGTCATCTAGAATACCAAGCCTCTTCAAGTTAGCATGAATTCAGTCTCTATAGATATTTCCTTAAAATCAAGTGGAAAAAAAGTGGGTGACCATGTAGTTCTGATTAACAGTCTGGGTTTTTTAGAAATTTCAGGCTGTAATTTGCTGCATAATTCTGATTAGAGGGAACATGGCAGTGAGCAATGTGTCTCTCCTGGACAGAGGCTAGAATGGGATAGGGAGAAGAATGGAGGCACTTGCATTTTTGGATTTGTGGGGAAGGAGAAATCAGTCATATAGATGAAAAGACAGCCTAACAATGAAAGTTTCAAAATAATCTTGGACCATAAAGGCCCAGAGAATTTGATATGGGCTTTACTTCATTAGGATTTTCCTTCCAGAGAAGTAATAATTTTTTTAGATTAACCTAAATACAGGATAAACACGGAATACACTAAAGGATGAAATCAAGGTTAATTAAAACATCCAAGTCTTTGATTATAAAAGTGATAATTGCAGTAGAATTAAGAACAAAATAACTCTATTGAATAGTTCCTTATTAGGTATGCTCAACCTTTTCTACCAGATCCTCAAAGGGTTTTTAATACCTTTTTTGTCTCTTTATTCTTATACTCTTTGTGCCCTAGAAAGACAGAAAAAAGAAGGAAATGAAAACTGAAAGGGAGGAAGAAGGGGGAAAAAAAGTCTTGTTACATTTAGGCAAAATACCTGTCTTTCTCTGGGTAGCCTGCTTCCATTGAGATATACTTTATTTCCTTACTTTCTGCGACACAAATATTTGCTGTTTGCAAGAATTTGGTATAAAACTAGGAAAGCAAATCAACACATAGTGATATATTGATATTAGTAATGTAGATTTTTGTTTCGAAGACTGAAATTGGGAAGAGAACAAAATATTTTACCAGGACTAGGAGGAAAGGCTCCCAGTATAGCCAATAGTCTGTACTGTCAGCTGCAACTGTGGCTTTCTAGGAAAAGGTCTGTGACTGAAAAAGTCACATTTCTTTTTATCTTCCACTTTTTTCTTCTCTTTCCCCCTTTATGTGTAGTCCATCTTATAAGAAGACTGGACTACAGTGTAGCAACAGGAGTAAAAGTACTGCCTCTGAAATATATTCCTTTCTTTTCTTAGCAAGGACACTTCAAATTCTTGAGGATAACAGCTGAAAGGAAGGAGGAGCAGGAAAGATTATTAAAATGGAGGGGTACTTAAGATGGTTTTGAGGAGGTTCCCTGGGTGGCCCTGTTCCATATCCTCAAATACATTTTTTTCATCATGAATAATGTGCTCACTGTTGGAGGGCTGCCTTAGTGAGTTGCAGATGCAGGTTTTCTGAGGCAGGTGTGGTTGGAAGGGCCGAACATGCTCTTTGAACAGACCATCCAGCTCTCAGGAAAGGGATGCTGCCCACTGTTCATCTTGCTCTGTGAGGGGCCTCTGTCTGACTCTACAGTGCCTACAGGTGAAGGACCTGCACAAGTGAGCAAGGAATAATAGCACCACTAATGCTGTGGAGCTCTTCCCATGATCCTGCCTTTAAATGACAGGCTTGGCTGCTCTCACACAGTCAGCTTTGCTGGGATGCTTATTTCACATAACATCTTGATGATCAACAGCACTGTCTTGAGTTCAAGCAACACATACAAAGCAGGCTGGGATCAATAGTGTGAAACAGGGAGAATTCAATATACTGTGACTTGAATGGGCCTCCAGAGGTGTGCCAAGGACAGGCTCTTCCCAGTTTAGATGAGGACATAGGCACAGCTTTATAATTGGTGTGATGGGGATGGGGAAGGGGCAGTCACAGAACCTGGGGTGGCTCCTGCCAGAGTTATTTAATGGTTCCTGCCAGTATGTGCCTGAGAGAGATGGTCTGTGAGGTGCCAGGTGAGAAAGGACAAAAGCATCACCCACGTGTTTCCACCTCACTTTGTGGAGAGACCTGTAAAACAGGCAGATTTTGCTGCTCCAGGTGTTATTGCTGGAAGATGGGCACAGCTCCAATGCCTGGTCAGTGACTTCTGATGCTGCTCTCCTCTCTCTGGGACCAGAAGCTGTGGGCTTGCCACCTCCTTCTTGAGTCTGCCTAGATCCAGGGGCTGGCACACTGTGGGGGTCCCGCAGATCAGCCTCAGCCCCTCAGGGAGACCCACAACTTTAGTGCCCAGGTTGAGATCATAGACTTACAGAATAGTTCTGGCTACAGCCACAGAAATAGCTCCTGCCTGAAGAAGTGGCTAAAGAGAAAGCTGCTCTGCACCTCGGTGAGCCCCTGGGGTGAGATGAGTGGGGCAAAACATCTTTTGTACCAGGGGTTTTTCTTGCAGAAGTTTTGCAGGCCCTTCAGTGTGTCCCATTACCCTGCAAGCATCAAGGCAAATCAAAATGTCGGAGCCTGGAGCAGTCCTCACCTTGGAGGAAAAAATGCCTGGTTCATGTTGGCAGCGTGCACCTGTGTACAGATACCATCATTTAAATCTCAGCCTGTCCCCTACACTGCAAAAATTCCAAAGACTTCAGAAAACACTCAAGGGATTGAGCTAAAGATCAAAAACTGGCAGTGATCTCTGGCGCTTTCATATATGGAGACAGAAGAAACAAGTAGGACAAGAAAAACTCTGTTTCTGTCTTTTAGGCAGATGCTCAGAACACTACAGCTTGAGAAGTGTTACATTTAGCTGTCTTCATCCTAATTAGCTGTTATTCTTTATTTGCTGAAAAGCTGGGAATACATTTTGGCAGAAAGGGGCTGGGAGCATTTTTCAGCTGTTTCTTTTGCTGTACCATATTCTTAGTCAATTAATTTTAGTCTTTCTGTATGTTACAGCTAATAGTACAATATTACTAGAATAGCAGTGCTTTCTCTGATATCTTTAGTATACTAAAATTAAAAATTATTAGAACTGAAAGGGCGTTTTCCATTAAATTCTTCATTATCTTTTGTAGAAACAAGTGAATTAATTTTGAAATTCACGGCTCTTGTTACACAAATGATTACTGTGTTGTTAGTAGGCAAATAGGTTTTTTTCTGTTTTCCTATTAATTCCAATAAATCTGTCTTTGAATGTTCAAGTGGCTTTTTAACTTTGTATTTAAAATATTATTTTCATGTTAATTTTTGAATTTCTTCATTTTAGGGACAAATTATTAGATGTTTATGAAATTATCTTATAAGAAGGGTTTACAGATATGGACTTTTCAGATGATGGTTTTACATGGTGAGCTTTCAGAAAAGCAGCCCCCTTTCTGCTCTTCTGGTGAATACAGGATGAAAACATGCCTGATTCTCTAACTCTGCCAAGTTTAAAAATTGCTCCTGAGCTAACAGACTTCCTGAGTTTTTATTAGATGGACAAGTGTGTATATATATATACACTTTTGACACTGCTTTGAATTGGAATTGTACCTACACTCAAGATTGTTTAAGCAGATAATACCAGAAAAAAAGATCTTAATAATTTGGAGATTTTTTTTGGTTATTTTATTTATGTTTTGCATACTTTTGCATTTTGGTTATACAAAAATAGAAGGATGTGGTGATATTTTTTTAATTTTCCCTTTCCTAGCTAAATTAGCTACTGCACTAAATTAGTTATATGCTAAAAGAGCTTCCAAATTGATATATTTTGCTGGGGTGGCACTAAAAAAATGAAACACATTTATCTCCTGAGACATTTTTACTTGTTTTAAAAGATAAGGCAATCTGAATATATACATTTATTGCTTAACTTGGCACTTCTTAATTTAGTGAAAATTAGTTTGAGGTTTTCATAATCTTAATTTCTTCTTAATGTGGTTAAAAAATCTGTTTTCCCTGAAGTATAACTAGGTTCAGTATACTGAAGTTAGTACTATTCCTTCCCTTGTAACAGATTCACAAAGTTGAGCTTTGTCTCTAAGTTCAAGGGAATTTTTAGGAGAAATACATTTTCTAGTACTTTTTCTTTGGGTGAGTTTTCTAATTCTAAAATTCTGAGTGATGGGTTTTCACTATACATAAATATGCCCAAATTTTCTCTGACAGAGAAAATCTCACAACATTCTTTCAAGTCCTCTGCTAAATTTTCACAACACAAGTGGACCATGCTCTTTTTCATTCTAATTTGATTTTGACTGGATACCCCTGCTTTTCTTCATATAAAGCATTAAAATTCTTCACTTATCCTTATGATAAAGTATATGACCTTTCACTTTTTCTAGCATTATTATTCATCCTTCTTTGATATCATTGGCATGTTATTTTCAGTGTTTTGACATTCCTGGCGTTCTGCCATGTTCGTCACGCTTTTGACCCTGAAATGTTAGAAAGGGAGGCACATTTTCAAAGAAGTTTGTTCCTACAGGAAAGGTAAACACATTGATTCAAAGAAGCTGCTTTTCTTCTGCCCTTAGTGCTCTTGGTTTCCTTAGTTATTTTTTTCCCTTTGAACAATTAACCTTGATATGTGTCTCATCACCTGCATTTGACAGGCTGTGAGGTAAACTCACATCAAAAAATCATCTGGATATTGTGGTGTGGACTATAAAACCTGGGTTAACTCAGATTGTGGTTTTTTTTGTAGCACTCCAAACAACAAAGTTATTGAGATGAGTAGGACAGAAAAATAATTTCACATCCAATTCTTAGTATAAAAGTCCCTGATTTTTTGATATGTGATAGGCATATTTGAAAAAATCTGAAAATTATTTCTATAGACTATGTTTGTTTTTTCTTTTTTCTTCTGCCAATGGAAAAGCTTGGATTCTTGAATTAAGCCCAGTGTGAACTGATTTGTGAACTGTGTACTCCAGAGAGGCTTGTTAACACACCTAAATTAAATTGTTTCTGACATTTTTGATTCCTACTCCCTGGAAAAGATCCTAAAATTCAACAGTCCAGTTTTTCTTAATTGAATAATCATGGAGATATAAAGTTGTGCAAGGAAGGAAATGTCGTGAACTGGCAAAAGTTTGCACACAACTTCTCAACAGAGACATTTTGGCATTCCTGCCCATATTGTGAGGTTTAGCCATCCTGGGTCTGAATCTATGCCTAGGTGCTTATGTCAGTAATAATCTTTTTCAGATGTCATAACTTACACACTATAAAACTCCTGCTTAGGAGAAGAAGAGGATGATGTGCCCCACTCCACTGTTTATAAATCTAGAGGTTAGAATATTTGCCCAGCTTGTGGTTGGTTCATGTCAAAATGCATCTAGATAAAAATTTTGAATTTTAGACCCTTTTTTTTTCTCTGCTATATGTCCTGCATTACCTTTTCCATACTCTTCTTCAAACAGCAGGAATTTTACATCCTTTGTGATACAGTGAGCCAGCCTGGACATGAAGCTGTACATTGGTTCTAACCTCTGATCTGCCAGTTAGTAAATTCCCTGGCAAGGTGTATTCCAAGACTTGAAATACTCACTGGCTGAGATACCTTGTGCTCTATTTTCTGAATGAGTCAGTTTACTTCTGAGATAATTGAATGAGACAAAATGACAGCATCTTTTTGTGCCCATTTAGAAGACAGACGGCAATGAAAATAATCTCAGGGATTCAGGTAAAGGTTTGGATAACATCTAGCTCTCAATGGGATTTATCTGTTTAAAGCTGCATACCTGCACCTCAACCAGAGTTGTGGTGGACTTCTGAGGATCTGCAGGTGCAGAAGGAATCACAGATTTATAAAGACTGACGTACTGTTTCATATCTCCTCTACAATTTCTATGTAGTTCAACCTGAAATTGTGTGAGTACTCCAGTTTTAACCAGCTAACGCTGGCTGCATTGGAGAGCAAGACTTAATACAAGCCTTTCATCACATTTTCTCAAAACTTGAATGACTAAATGAATGCTCAGAGTGAAAAATACTGTAGAGAACTTCAGTATCCAATACACAGCTTCAACATAACAGGTCTTTTTAATGAATATTGAGTGAACAATTTGTAGTGCTTGAAAGAGAACTAAGCAAGTCTGACTTGTGACTCTATCTGCTCAGGTGAGGGGAAAGAAACCAGAAATATATGGCACATTTTATGATTAGCTGATTGATTCACCCAATTCTATTCATTTAAACTAGTAGTCTGATATAGACCAGTAGGGTAGAATTCAGAATCTGTCATAAATTTCATGGAACCTTGTTCATTTTTGCATTTTGTTGTTGCTTTGTTAGCCTGGTGACAATTAGGACATTGTTCCTGAATTCCTCTTTACATTTGGAGAACACTATTTTTGCTAGCTCAATAAATCTCACGTGGTTTTCAAACAGAATTATTTTTTGTAACATTGGCAAAATAAATCACATTCATTTTTTATTCAACCGTGAGAGTATCAGGATGAAAAACCTAGGATGTTTATACAGGCTTTTTATTAAGCTGTTTTCCAGTACTCCCTTTGACTGATAGTTAAAAAATCATTTGTCTCAACTTCATTGCATTTGCCGATAACATGCACTGAGAAGTCATATAGGAGGAGTGTGACATACAGTGTTACCAACTCTTCTGACAGTAATTTATTGTCCCAACAGTTATGTGATTTGATTACTGTTTTACTGTGAGTCTATCACTCAAGACACTTTAGCAATAAGGAGTCTATTGGAAGCCGTGTCTCTAAAGTACTATCAAACACTTCGTTTCTCCCCCAGACTAAAAGAATAATTAAAGACTATACTGAAATCTTGTTTAAAAAAAAAAAAAAAAAAAAAAAAAAAAAAAATCTGTCATTCCTGACCACTTGAAGTAGATTTCTGAATGTCTTGCAGCAAGCTGACTGGAAAATATCTGTAGGTGTGATCCACCTTTTGGAAGCTGAGGACTTGTTTGGTATTTCATCAGTTAATTAAAACAAGAATGACTGGGCTACAGACTTTGACTTGCAGATTTCAGAAACTTGAAAAAAAATTTGCAATCAATATCACCCGGTGAACAAAGTAGGGTTCCCTGCTTTTTCTTCACTTTCTTTTAGTGTTTCAAGTGTAAAATCCTTTCTTGAGGAAATTTCAAACTTTTCTTCAGATTTTTCCTTCTTTTCTGTAGTTGATCACTAGTTTAGGTTCTTGTCTTACCTTACACACAGAGAAAATTAACTTTAAAAAAAAAACCTTAATTTTTTTAAAAATACTAATTATTTCTTCATGACACTGTCTTTTCAAAACTGTTAGAGTAAAATCAGAGCATGTTTGACCCGATTTTTTACCTACATGATAGTATTGTATTAATTCTTGGGATTTTTTTTTTTTTTTTTTTTCTGATGAAAAGTGCTGCTGCACAAGAGTAAAGAATATAAAAAAAAAAAACCGTTTTAGTGTTAACTATGGGGTTGCAAAAGATCTTATTGGTGACTCTCTATACAAGGAGTTTCTTCCATAAGGATTGCGAATCTGAATAAAAGCTGGTCTAATAGACCATAAAAGTTTAGGCTTTTCTAATGAAGTGGCCATACAATTCACTTTTAAACAGGAAATTGAGACTACTTTTCGATGTTTAAATCTATTACTTTACACACTGCCATTTCATCCTTAAATCCTTAGCAATGCTTTTCTTTAAAAATATGTTCTGGGGATAAGATAAAAGGCTAAAACATAAAACATTTGAAAGATTCTAATTTATCACCTTATAATTGATACTATATGGCATTTTCTCCAAAATTATGAAAATACTATTGTAAAACAGGAGATGACAATCCTAATATTGGTTTCAGACTCATAAATAAATTTTACCTGAAGGTCTATTTACTTCTTCAGCTCTTTCAGATATATTAAATGACTGAATAGTAAAAATAATATAAATTTAGCTTTTGAGATCGCTTAAATGACTTTGCATGCAAATTATTTCTTTAGTTAATTGAAACAGATTTTTTAACACTTTCTTTATGGGTAAATCTGTGATAATAATAACAACATGAATTTAGTAAACTGAGCTGACTGTGCTGAAACCAGGAAAACAACTGAATTCATTTAAACTGAACCTGGCATGAAAATATTTTATTTTGAAGCATTTTTCTTTAACAAAGTAAACCAGAATTTTTGTGGATGGCATTTTTATAGCATGACAAAATAAGCTTTGATAAGCAAAGGATTGTAATTTGTTGGATTACTGAGAATGAGCTGACCCAGTAGCTGAAGATTTCAGACACAACAAATCATGTAACAGTATATAAAACAAGGCACACACACACACATAAATATATATAAAAATATTATTGACCCATATGATTAAAATGGTTTATAAGGCAGTGAGCTTGACAGGTGAGGGAGAGATTTCTCCCCAGAACACAGATCACCTTGGGTAAAAAAAAATACATTGGAGATATTTTTTTTTTACATTGATCAACTATGATTTCCATCATATGCTTCTGCAGCTCCTAGGTTTATGACGTGTCATTAGTGATAGCATTATTGATGACATTGTTTCTTTTTATACAGAGGGGTGTGATCATTACATTGGCATTTTTATATTTTATATCAATTTTGCATGTTGTCTTGAAAATAGCTGCTCTTGAAGTCAACACTGTGCAGCTTCAGAATTCATCATTGTAAATCCATTACACTTCCTTTTTTCCAGTCAGTTTGATCTCTCTGGGAAAGTATGTCATGCATCTTTATAAACAATGTGTTCTGCTCTGTGGAGATGTGTGCTAGTAAAAAAAAAAAAAAAAAAAAAAACCAGCAAAACAGAAACAAAAAGAAATCAAAAATCCTACATGGGTTCCCCATGTAAAAATGTTTTCCCCTTGGTGAGCTTTCTCCATAGTTATGTAAATTAAATTGGGCAAGATTTTTGTGACAGCAACAATGCATGTTGACAGTCATGTCAAGACTAGAATTTGAGGTAATTATACTGTAGGTTTTGCTATATGGTGCCATGTCTTGATCTGAGACACAAAGTCACTCACAGTGAAATCCACCTGCTTATAAATATTGATGCTCCCAACATGACTTGTCAGATTGGTGATGAGTACAAGCCCTTTCTTATAATCCAGCAAATTATTGAACAACATAAGTTCACTGTTGTTTATCTTGCCAGCTTTGTTGTGATCAATTGCTGTATACCAGATGTCAGCTGCCAAAGCAGCACATTGAAGTCATCTGTGATGAGCAGTTTGCCTGCCACAGGATCCATGCCAGCGTTGTAGTGAAGGCTGTTGAGCTTTTTATTTCCCTCACAGAATTTCAGACTTTTTGTTTTCTGGTTCCAGTGGCAGCACTGTTGAACTTGTCACATAATGGTAGTAGCTCTGGTCTGAAATTCCTGCCTAAATGTGTTTGATTTTGGTTTGTTGGGTTTTTTTACTGGGCTAGGTAACTTTGTGACTGCAAATTGTGCAAGGTTATTTGCATTGCCTGGGCATGGTCTCTGTGTCTGGGTTCCAGAGATGATTAGTCCAGCTGTTCCTTCTTGGATCCTCTCAGTACTGGTATGGTCCTACAGTCTTCACAATACCCTTTGCTCCACTGACAGGGGATTTTTGTTTTATCCTTCACTCATATTGGTATAGGAATGTTAGTACTGATCATTTGACCTGTCACCAACTTGCTTTGGTTTTTGATAGGATCAGACACAGATTTGTGTAACTTTGTCACATCTGATTTTCCTTTAATCAAAGGCAAACTGGCTGTGCTTGGTTCATGCCTTCTTTTAAAGCATACCTGAAAGATTAGCTGTTTCTGAATTCATGTTTTCGATAGTAAATATGGGGAGCAGTTTTGAAGATCTTCATGCAATCTTTTCTGTTCTCCTATCCAAAACTGAAGCTGTGACTCTTTTGAAGGGCAACTTGTTTTGTTCAGAAACTGATGCACTTAATGTGATTGGAGATTTTAGGAATATTTAAAGGTTAATAAAAGGTGGAGTAATACAATTGTAAGGAGCTGGGGTCATTGAGTTGGACAGTGGTAGTGAGATCTATCTCAATATATGGATGAACAAAATGTGCTGAGTACTCCTCCAGAGCTGTTCTTTCAGCAAGTGCAATGATGAACATTTCAGCTGTCTCCTAGGCCACATGAAATATTCCTCATTAGCACACAGACTGTTGAGGAAAGCTGCTGAATGAATCACTTGAGTTTTTCTGCTGCAAATCTCCATTGTTTTACTTGTCTGTGTCACTGATGATTCCTTGGATAAGGAGTAAGAGGCTTCCTCCTCCTCCCTCAACTAGAAACAAAAAGAGAACTCAGCAGTAACTGAGGAGGAGCATATGACTTCGTTAAGCTCTACCAGCTTTTAGAGAGATGTTGTGCAATATATTTGAGCATTCCCTTCTAAACTGGGCCCTCTTTCTAAAATAGTTACTGACAGCTCTGTGAGGAATAAAATTGAGGATTATATAACTACGGAAAACTTACAGAACTACTTTCTAAGTCTGGGCACCCAAATTAGGCTGGTTTTTTGTTGTTTATGTAAAGGGGTTTTTTTACAATAGTTATATTTTTAAGTGAGCATTGCATGCTTAACCAGTATATATATGTATTTTCTATGCATCTAATTTTTCATATTACAAGCAAGTTCCTCATTAATATGAAATGCCGAGGTAACCAGCTTCTTGTTTTAAAAGGATATATGAATTGAACATAGAGGGAGAAGGAAGACTCACTAAATGCTGAATTAAGAGACCAGGGATTCCTGGTAGGTCGTTTGGTAAGGCACACAAGTTGAATATTTCTTCAGTACTTCTGAAACAGAGTAATTCTATTTAAAATTTATTGTGCTCTTGTTACTACACCAAATTTTCTAGTTTTGAAATGACATGGAACTTATTAGCTTTAACAATTATGTGTTCATATGTTAAACATATGTGTATATATATTTACACATTAAATAGTTCAACTTCCACAGCAAAAAGATTATGGCATTTTAATGCTATACAACTGAATCAATTTCTATTCAGTGAGAAGGCATAATAACTGAATAGAATAAATTTGTTAGAAGCAAGACAAAAAAGAAAACATTTTAGACCTTCCTAGCATCCCAAACTGCTAAGAGAAAATAAAATTCAATGTCACAAAACCAGTATCTGCTGGGAAAATTAAATATTTGTGCTTGCATCTATGGACAAATGAGCATTGATTAGAGTTAAAATCAATGGGGAAAATATATATGTACCCAAGTGTTAAAAAACCTGGGTGTTGATATGTTCTCCAAAAAAGAGAACAGCTTTTCTTCTAATGGAGCAACACACTCTAAGGATATTGTTGAAATGGTGACCATGAGAAATACTGCAAGGTCTCTGCAAGGTTAATGAGAGCAGGTAAAGTGATGAAGGCAGACTCCTCCAACAAACTCTGAGGGCATATTAATCTCTTCTCTTTTGTGTGTTAAGTAGCAAGTGCAATGGGGCTGTTTCTAGAATGTGTTTTTAGCCATGGTTGTCCATCACTGGACCTGCACAAAGGTCTGTCCTGATTTGGGACCAAGGGGAGGGAGAAAAGTTGATATCTGCACACAGGAACATTGAAAGGCTTTGGCACACATATAGTATAAACACACAACCTGAAATCTATGAATCAGAAATAGTAGCAAGTTTGAGTGTGCTGCAGAAATACTTTGTGGTCTTGAGCCACTTGGTGGCATAATTTATTGAAATGTAAATTTAAGCAGTGGCAGAGTTGCAGTAGCAGCTCAGGTGCTCTGATCTGGATATATGAATGTGTTAGGCAAATGGCTGCATTATTTTGTACCTGATTGCTCAAACAGTGGAATTTGCAGCTCCATGATCAGCTCATTTTCACTACTTTCTCTGACACTTTTGGGTAATGTGGAACAGTTTCCATTTACTGAAGCAGCAAAGTGCCTTAATCTTTCTTATTGATCTATTTCATGAAATTTCAAATTAATATTTCCATTCAAGTATTTAGAGTTGAATTTGAATCTCAGTTGAAGTTTTCTTCAATTGCAGCAACCAAATGCACAATACACAAACCCTGACAAGGCCATTTAATAATAAAAAAGAGCAGATTCATAACCTCCAGTTTGCCAAATATTTGGCTCTTATATTTCTCCCTAGTGGCTCCAGAAAATTAGGAATATTTGCCTCAGCAATACAGCTATAACTTGCTGAAATATCGCAAATCCATCATAGTATCTTTTCTGATACTATAAGGCAAAATATGTATAGTAATAAAAATCGGCAAGGTAACACTTCTCTATCTGCAGAGTCAAAGTCTGTGCAAAACTTCTCTCAATACTTTTCCAGTAAAGTTTCTTAATAATAGCAATTCATTTTAATTTTCAGAAGTTTGATTCCCAACCATAGCATTCTGAACATATGCATTTTATAATAACTTAGTGAATATCCTAAAACTAATTCTGAATCAGCCCTGATAGCATTTAATTCAGTAGAAGGTAGAATCCCCTTAAAAATCCAGATGCAATTAATCACTGCTCTGATAGAGCAGTCAATGCTTTATGATCTTTAGATGTTTTACAGTAAGGTAAGATCATCTCTACATTTTATGGAGATATATCATCTTCATTTACAAAGAATATAATGCAGTACTTTATCACCTGATTCAACTAAACCAGCCGAGTGATCTTGAAATTTAGGTTAATTGATTTATAAAGGATCTTATACTGACAAATGGTTTCTGCGGATTTGCAAGACTTGGTGTGGCATCAGCATATTTTTGTGAATAAAAGGACTTTCTCTTAATGAAGACAAACTAGTCTTTGCACAAACATATCACAACCACTGGGGTTTTTTTTGTTTATTTTCTAATTGAAGCTACCTGAAATTTTTTTACTTATAACTAAGTTTAAAAGATTCATAGTAGCCTTTTGTAAAAAGTTATCACAATAGGAAAGAACAAAGATTATGAACCAGATTGTCAGCCTTGTTGTTGCAGAGATGTGTAGGACTATTCTCTCTACCTATAATATCAGTTGGTACTGACAAATACTTGTCTAAATTTTAAGTGGTTATGACATTTCATATTCTTGTAATCCTTCAGTTTGTTTAGAAAGCTTTGTTTGTTCTATGCATGATTTCCTTTGTCCAAGAAAAAATGTGGCCAGACTCACTTGTTTATTCAGAAGATCATAAAGAACTTTCTATTTTAGGGTGTTAATATGAGAACTTCCATGTGTATAACTTTATATACCGGTAATAGAAATTGCTGTAAGGGACTATAATTAATTCAAGACAATTTTCCAGTCTGCTCTGAAACAGAATTTAGTACATCTGTGGAATTCCATGCTCATGGAATTTCACTGGTTACAAGCAATTAAATCACTTTTTGAGATAGAAAGGTGTTGGGTTTATTTTTGCATGTATGAATATGTTCTTCCAGAATCCTTCTGCTGTTTATCCAGATAAACTGGATGCTCTTGCTGTCCTCAGGAGTGTCTCCAAACATATCTGTAGGAAGGATACAATAATATATTATGGCTTAGTTTCCTCACAGAGCCAACCCTGTTACAACCCTTGCATCACCTCTGCTAAAAACACTTTGTCATCTACAAACTGTGTGAACATCTTAAAAAATTCCTAAAAAGAAAGTTTGCATATACAAAATATCTTCTAAAACTCTTCCCTAAGGGTGTAAGTGAACCTGGATAAGTTTCTCCATCTTTCGACATGAGTATAATAACCATTAGTCTGAGGGGAAAATAAATACTCTGCCTTCAAATATACTTTTAAAGTGTTGCACTTTCATCATGGAATTATTCTTTCCAAGCCTATTTTTAGTAGAGTTCATTGCTATGAGCCCTGAATTCAAGATGGTAACAAAGTACATAGCTTTGGCTAGAATTTAGGACAAATTCCTGTCAATGGTGTTTCTTCCAGATGGAAATATCTCTTCAGATTACAGTTGGTTCCTGGATTTCTCTGGCCATGAAGAAACTTAGATGGTATAGAAAATCAGACTGAGACTGTGTCTTCCCACTTGTTGTTCAGTTTGTAGCTCCTTGAATAAAATCTAAAGGGTTTGGTTTTTTTTTTTCATTAATTCAATGGCATTGATACAACTTACTCAAAAATGTTTGATTTCTCGTCTATTTCTTGGTCTCTTCTAAGGCCAAAAATGTAATATTATGAAAGAGCTGAGCCATTTCTTAAATTTTAAGAAACTATACTAGAAATAGAAAAGTGCTGATAATTTTTTTTGTTCAAAATGGGCGTATTGGGTATGCCCCACTTGGGCAGACTGCTCATCCATCCAGCACAATATTCTGTGTCCAGAAGAAATGCAGGGATTCTCTTGCCCTCACGCTCTGCCAGCATTGGCAACTGTTGTGTTGGGGATATTTGAGGGACTATCACACTAATCCTTTTTGTACGTCTGTTGTCCAATAATCTAATTCATATGTTAACCTGCTGTGTGCACGTGTCTTTTTGTCCACAAATTCTACCACCTTCTGTGGTGAAGAAATATATCCTTTTCTCTGTTCATCTGATTCCCTGCTTCTTTTATCAAGGACACACCATATCTTGTATGCAAGCACCAGCTGTGCCTAAAATGCCTCTTGCCATCATGATTTTGTAAATATTGGTCAACATTTCCTCTCCAAACAAAGGAGCTGCCCCATGCCTTTGATCTTCTCTAGGAGACTCTTCCAGAAATGGAGCACCAGAGCCACATGCAGGGCTCAATATGTGGGTTCAGTCTTTTTATGTGGTAACAGAATGAAAAATTTGTGGTTTTCTCAATATCTACCATGTTGATCTACACCATGTCGTTGGCTGCTTTGCCAAGAGCTGAACGTTCAGCTTATGAATTCCAAGGATTCTAAAAAGTGATTAAAAAAAATCACTTCTGAAATACAACAGCTAGTCCAGATTTTTTGAATTTATTCTGCTCATATAATAATCTCATTTAATTTTTCTCATAAATAATTGGCAATTTGGGGCTCTTGGTAATGAGTTATGGAAAAATATTGATGTTCTTCCTTTATTCATTTAAAAATAACCATAAAAGAAAATGGTGACAGAGATATAATGCTGGTACATCTTGGAATAATAGTTTGGGTACTTTCCTGTGAATTAATTTGCACAAGTAGAGGATAATACAATGGTATATTGTGCCTTGCAGAATTACATTTTCTTGTTTATCTGTGAAAAATAAATGAAGACTGGTCAAATATTCCAATCAGCTGAAAAAAAAAATCATCTGGAAACGGTAAAAGAGAGACAGATTGTATTCTGAATGAAATAAAAGATTGTATCAGCAGAGGATTTAGTTTACCTTGCAAAGCAGAAAACAAACAATTGTAAATAAGTGGATGAAAATTAGTATATTGAAAACTTCCAAGTGAAAAAAAAAATAATAGAAATTGTGACTATTGCATTCTGGTCCTTTTGAGATCCTGTTTTGATTCTTGTGTGATCTCTTAGGGGTTGTTTGATTTCCTTCTGCAGAAGGTGTGATGGGTTATCAGCCTTTCCTTCTGCTATGATTCAATGTTAAAGTCCTCTGCCCAAATCAAGGTGCAAACAAGAGCAAATACCAGTTCAACTGTACCAACATAATTTTGTAATGATTAAGTGTACACAGAAGGGAGAGGGTGGGAAGCAGAGGGAAAAGGAGTGAGATACTGTGAGCGGAAGATGAATCCAGTAATGTCCTGTTGGTCTCCAGTGCCCTGGGCTTCTTTGGGGTGGCAGACAGTCTAACCATATTTGCTTTAGAGCTACTCAGAGGGCTGAGATGACATAGGAGAAGACTTTTTTTAATTTCATAAGGAGGAAAAGGCATTCTTCTTCATAATGCAGAATTTAGCAACAGAACATGTTCACCTTTTTCTTGTCAAAATGGAAAATGCATAAAAAAAAGTGTTTCCAAAAAGAATTTTTTTTCAGCTTCTTAAAACTGAATTTGATGTTTCAGTAAGTGTCAAAGTGTTGGTGTCCTCTATTATGAAATTCAGAACAGCTGATGTCATTTGAGACTAAAGTGCTGTGATGTTATAAGTGGTAGACCTTTCTGTGTATTGATTGTATTAAAATTGACAATATGGTACCTTTAAATTTTGTCCTGGGTATTTCTGTAATATTTTGACTGTACTGACATAGTTTGCTCTGTTTATTCCATGTTTCTTACATTTTTGATTTATGAATAAAATATGTGGAAGGCTGTTAAGCCCCATAGACTGTTTAGCAGAATTAAAATTGGGTTACTCAAGATCAGGTTCTCTACAGATTGATTCAGCTCCTTTGATGTACCAGGCAAAGTGCCAACTTTTGCCAGCAGAGAATTTTCTCCTCATTTAAGGTTCTATTAGCTCGTTGTATTGTGCCCTTTTCCATGTGCCTCTTCTAAATATTCTTTCATTACGTGATCATGGAACACTATGTTACCTAGCATACATTAATATCAAGGAGTAATCCTCTTCTTTGACTGCAAATGTCTACAGACATTTGTTTCTGTATGTACATAGTCCTTTGAATGATAAAATAACCCTAGAGTGAACACACATTTCAGATAGAAAATACTAACTATACTGCTTGTCTGAATCATCTTCAATAATGCACTACTGTTGCACCAGTTTCTAAATATGCTTGGCTTTATCTTTGTTTTTCATGTCTACTTTGCTCAACTTTTGATTTTTGACTCAATGGGGTTTTGAAACCTGGTATTAACCTTTCCTCATTGGTTATTTATTCTGTTCCTTCCAGATCATCTAGTGTGTGAAGAGCAGAGAGAGTCAGAGGCTTGAATTCTCACACAGGTTCTTGTTCTTCACATTAGAGTCAATACAGGGCTGCTCTCTCTGCGACCTTTCTTCCTTTATTACAGTCTGTTCTGCTTCTCAGCAAGGTAGAAAGATGCTGCTGCAATGAGACATTAAATTGGCTTTGCTTTTATAGCCTGTCATCCATATATGCAAAGCTTTGTGAACTTCAGTTTCCAAATTTTCTTGTCTCTAACAATCTGCTTTGCTGCATCTGTGCTTGCTCAATACTTATGAATTAAGGCATGCTGCCCTAAAGGGATTTGGTCAAAGTTATGATGTTGCTTTATTATTCCCCCTGAATACAATTCTTTCTCAGTCTTACCATTATTTCATTGTAATACACCCCAAGGCCACTTCGGGTTGCTTTGAAGAGCCTTGAAAGACAACAGTATAAACATTAGCAATTCATGTGAACAAAACATTCTAATAGCTGTGCCGGAAATCTTGAAATATTTACTGGGAAACAGTGAGGATGAAACACATCCTTACAACCTCAGCACCAGAGAAAAATCAGTAGGCTGGTACAGAGATGCTCTGAAAGAACCTAAAACGTATTGTTTGTTTTCTGTGCTGCTGATACTATAGGAGCAATTACAGAACAATGAAAAGGAAGCAGAAAGCAAGCTTAAACTGAAGTCTTTTAAACATTTATTCCAAATGAGTAAAAAACTAGGAAGCCATAAGAATCATAGAAGCAAGAAGGCATGAAAGTGAAAAAATATATTTTCATTTAACCATCCTTATACAAACACATAATAATTCAAAATATAAGTGACTGGGGAAATATCAAGGCTTTACTTTCTTTTTATGTGAGAGTTTCTCACAATTGAAAGTAATACTACTTGCAGACAGATATTCTCCATATTTCTAAGTAATTGCTGACTGTCCTGTACAAAATCTGTATCTTTCTTTTTCCCCCAGCTTCCCTATATAAGGAGAAAATAGAAAGACTTAGTCTGCTTTGGTATACCTAATGCTTTCTGCAGCACATACTGCAGGGTTGGAAAAAAGACACACACACACACAAACAGAACCCAAACCATCTTTGATAGGACTTGCAATGTCAAGATTAGTTATCATGCTGTTAAATTGAAATAAGTAGTATATCATCATGAATCAATACCTTATCAGAGCTATCTGAAAAACCCTAGGATCAAATAGTATACACAGAGGGCAGAGTATAAATCAGGTTACTGGATTTCCAATGGACTGTTTTGTAGTGAATTTCATTTCCATTGGAAATGTAAAGGTATTTTTACTGTCTTACTCAGGGCTTTTTTACACGGGTAACCAAGCAAAATAAAGAACTATCAAGTTAAGTGTTGTGTAAGTTAGTTACACAGGCAGGGCTTCTTGACTTTCTTCCTAGAGTACATAAAAATTCAACTGAAATAATGACTGGGCTATTACTAACTAGCTCTGAGAGGTTTTACAGGACAAAATGGGGTCCCAGAAAAGCGAAGATGGGAAAAGATTAATTACTGCCTTAGACAGGAAGTGAGGCCACAAGGAATTACAGGCCTGTAAAGCTGCATTTTGCTAACAAGAAAGGTTCCAAATCAATCTGAGACACATCCAGTTTGTAAACACCTCGAGTGGAATAAATTCAAGTTGATAAGAAACAGCCAGGCCTGTTAGTCATGATAGAACTTGCTCAGTGAATGGCAAGATGCGGAAGACCCAATAGTTCTAAATTAATAAGTACTGCTGAATCCTTCAAATATTCAGGAAGTTGTTATGAGCTCAGTGGTCAATTTCCCCCAGAGGTAGGAGAAGAATGATCAAGCAGATTTGATCATCATGTATCTGTTTAGGTTGATAGTAGGACAGTTGTTTCCATGTACAAAAATGGATTTTTCACTTGATTAGAAATTTTCAAGAACTGATAGCAATATTTCAGAAATAATAGCAGTAGTCAGTCCTGCAATATAATTTGGAAGTAGATTATTTGACTCATGCTTTCGCACCCTTGTATCTCTGCCTCAAAAGCAAATATAATTTTGCATTGCCAGGCCTCACAAATTTGCAATGAATTCAAGGAGCTCTACTTCCCACCTCAGTTTTTGAAGTGCTGGATCAAAAAAAAAAAAAGTATTCATTTCCAAGTACACGTTATAGCAAATGAATATGTTTGAGAATAATGAAGGAAAACTCTTTTCATATGTGGTGTTTGTATTCCAGTGTAACATTTTTTAAGGGTAATCAATTTGTTCTGGAATTCCAACAGTAAATAGAATCCTGTTATTTTGATGAAGAAATCAGAAAGTTGAGAGAACTGAGACTGGAATATATGAAGCACATAGTTTTGTTTACTAGATCTTCACTTTGGAGAATATTTGCAACAGTGATGTGTTGTACCTGTTTTCCTGTTGTTCCCCATTTGCAAGGTGTTTTGTTGTTCCTGCAACATTTCTTCCTGTCTCACCAAATATTTAATGTATTGAATGACCCATCTCTCAAAGGGTCATAATGAAACAACCTAGAATGGGAGGACAAATCATTTGCAGAGCTTCCTGCCAATGAAGAGAACAGCAGATGTTAACTCATCATTCATCTGCTTTGCCTCAGCTGAAAAAAAATACAAGGTAGTTGGATTCAGTGATCTTAATGGTCTTTTAGAACCTGATTTATTCTATGAATTTTTTTCCCCACCTTTAATTCATGATAAAGATGTGCACAGAATACAGAATAAGTACAGAGAAAAAGAGCCAAGTGACAGAGGGATATAAAAAGTTCCTAAAAGAGAGGTGAATGCCACACAATAAGTAATGGAGCTTCAGTTGTTAAAAAATTGTTGTGGGTCTCAAATGACTGAGGGGCATATTATATTTTGGGGATCTGCCTTTCAGCTTTTTGTAGACGTGTGCTGTTTGCATGTCATAACAGCAGCATCAATATCATCATGCCCAAGTGCAGTTTGGCCTAAAGCATTTTTGTAGGGTTTTCTGGTCATGAAACACATCCTTTCAGAGCAACAACACCTCTTTCTTCTTATTTCTCTCTCTATGGAAGGCTAAGGTATCCGTATTGCTCATCTCATCTCTTTGTGAAATACATGGTTTATATAAAAGGAAAAGCTTGTACGATCGGGTTTAAAATCAATAATCAAGTTACATAGTTGAAACTTGTTTGCATAATTGAAAACAAAAGGTTACAAGTAAAACCAATATCACTAACATCTTGTTTGTTAGTTATATAACTGGATTTTGGTCACCCAACCTGCTTCCCAAGTACAAAGGAAAAAAGATAATGTAGGATATTTGGATTAGCACCAAAAGAAGTGCTGAAGAAAAGGGTTCTTCAAGGCAAATCTCACAACCTTAAGAAAGCCAGGAAGGGCTGTCTGCCTGGATGTGAACACCCTGTAATGATCTTGGTTTCCTGTAGCTCTAGAGAAACCACTTGGGTTTCATCTTTCTTTATTTTTTTGTTCTTCAGTTTTATCTTAAGCTTTCAGAATCTATAATTTTATTTTCATAAATAGCAACCCTGCTACAATCTTCTCAGTTCTAGATACCTTTTTCAAGCTCTTTTGGGTTATTTTGCCTTTTGAAATGTCTGATATAGTCTTAGTTGCTTTGATTTCTATCATCCTTGGTTTTGAAAGTTGTGGTTGTAAAAAGTAACATAATTGTTCTCGAAGGGACTGTTCTGGTGTTATTATTCCTCCACCCTACAAGTGCTCGTGTATGAGACACACCTTTGCAAGACCCCTGATGGTTGCTGTTCTTCCACTCTCCCTGGAATATCCTTTTCACACTCCACAGACTAAAGTGTCAGCTGCTATTTTATTCATTATGTATTAGGCACAATTATTCCATTCCTCCAAAAGCTGTGGTGAGTTACCAGGTGTCAGTGGAGAGTGGCAGTGATGTGTCTATTAGCACATTGGCTTGCTTGGACCTGGCTGTGGGAGAAACTCATTTCTTACAACCACCGCGTGTCCATCCCCAAGCTCTTGAATTGTGTTTGCTGTGATTGAATTTTTATTAAGTAGACATCATTACAATTAAAACAACTATTCAAGTCATTCTTCAGCAAAACTGTTAGCAGAATCAACCTCGTAACTAATTGGCCACTGGAGATCATTAGAGTTGTGTGAAATCATTATTTGAAAAATAATATTTTCTTTGTATGTTGAAAAGCAGACACAGCAGATTTAGGTAAGTGCAAATTTCGCTTGGTCTATGACAGTACAAAAATAAATGAAAAGAAAAGTTCTTAAATTTTAAGATAGAGCATTACAAATGTATAAAGAAAGGAAAATTACAGAAAGAGAAAATTGAAATTAAATTACATTGATTCCAGCTGGCTGCTATAACAACCACTAGTAGGTTTGAAAAAGTTTCTTATAATAACTTCAAATATATTTTTAATAAATAGGAAAATAAGAATATTATTTAAAATATCATCTAAATGTACAGCATTAAGATGAATAAACACAGTTCTAATGTTTCAAATGGATTTTGTGATCTGTTTTCTGAATTTTGATGCTTAAACTTCTGATTTTGAATTTCTGTGAACATTTTTGTTTTCCAGTCTATCATGCCACTATTTTTTTCCTGGATTTTGTTTAATTCATTAATAAAGGTCAAATTCTAAGGAAGTATTTCAATTAAAAATGTACCGACAGTAGAATCTATGATAGAAATGATTGATTTGCCATAACTTATGGAAACTCCTGCTTTCTCGGTATTACAGTGAGGAATATATTATTTTTGTAAGCATCTGCTTGTCATGTACCTTAAATACACATGGCTTGACTTCTTTATAGAGTAAAATGTAGCTGCTCTAAAGAATATATTGCCTTGTATAAGAGAAAACTAACATAATTTAGTACTTACAGCTTTCAATTTAAAAATAGTGGTTTAGGAAAACTCTCTTTACTGTTCAAGATACAAAAAAAAAAAAAAAAAAAAAAAAAAAAAAAAGAAAAGGAAATTTCGTGTTTTTTAAAGTGTTCTTAAAGTTGCAAATGGTCATAAAACCTTGAGAATGGGAAATGTCCAGAACAGGAGGCATGATGTTGTTCCTCAGTATTTCACAGCATTTTGCTCTCTGACATTTTCTTGTGTGTTAACCAAGCTGCAGCAGGGAGATAATGTGCACGTGTATGTGGTCCTAGAAAGAATCTGAAAAGCAGCTGCTAAACATCTGCTGGCCTGTCCTTGCACCAAGGACTTAGCAGAGGGGATGAGGACAGCACAGGTGATACCTGTGTGTAGAGGTATAGCCTAAAAGCCAAAACTGAGATCTCAAAAACCTCCCCCTGCTCCAATGAACTTTTCTTGGGCAACACATGACTAACTTGAAAACTCAAAACCCATTGCCGTTGTTGTTGTTATGCTTTTGTTGTTGTTTCTTTTTTTTGTTCTGTCTAGTCTAGACTCCTTAGCCTATAGGTCAATCCTGAGCCCAGCAAGGAGGCTTCTCCTCAGAAGCCCTCAAAACCTGGTGGGATGCTCAGATCTCTGCCAGTGTTCAGATGCAATATCAGACTCCTTGAAGAAGGGGTAGGAGTGTCGTGATACTTTCTTTTATTCAGTAAAACATGTGGCTAAAGCCCTGTAATTCAGACAAGAGCACTTTACCTTGTGAAGAAACTTCTTTATTCTAGGAAGTTGCCAAACATGTGTTAGTTGCTTGCTTATTTAGCAACTGTCTTCCAAGCCACTGCATTCAACAGCTAAAATTTGTCCTCACTTACAAGAGACAGTTGGGAGGGTTCTACTCTTTACTCAACAGCTTAACTTTTTTTTTTTTTACTAATTACTTTTCAGCGTAATGACAATAAGAGTTTTTTTCTGCTACTGATAAACGAACAAGAAAACGTAGGTGGATTTCTCTACCAGAGTAGGAGGATTTTTCTAAATGTCTGCATAAAGTAGTTCTACAGTTGAAAAGTACTTTGATCTTTTTGCCTTTTCTTTCTTGAAAGAATAGCAGTTAAAAATAGTTTAAATGTCTAAGGAATGTTAGACACTAATAGTTAATGTGTCTAAGGAAGCATTAATTCTTCAAGAGTAACATAAAAATATGAAATATTTATACATAAAATAAAACAACATAAAAATTATTATGTGTTGGTTGACACTTATTATAAAGTTGGAAAGGGCTACAGTATATCCTAAGTTGCGGTATCTCTGTGAGACAGCAGAACTGTTACTCCTTAATCAGTGAGACTGTAGTGTTTTGTACCTGCTTGCCAGCAGCATTTCATAAATTTTGATGAACATGTTTTCATCATCGCTGGCTGGTGATGGTTTCTGTCTTTTCTGCATGATAGGAACAGAAATAGAGTTTGACTGTAGCAAAGATAGGACCACGATTTCTTGGATTCCAAAATAAGTTTTCATTCTCATCAGAAGCAGTGAATGACAAAAGGATATGGAAGTAAAAATATGCTTCCTCCATGTATCTTTGGGATTTTAAATCTCTTTAGAATGTTTTATACAGCAAAAAAATTATTCCCAACTGCAGTTTCTTTCCCATGCCTATTTTTAATGTAGTAATAATTTTGAAACCTATTTTTGCTGTACTTCAAAGAAGTTGTCAACATTATCTGGGAGAAAGTAAAGAAATATGAGAATAGAGAAAGTAAAGAAATCTGAGAATCTTCAGAACTTTTAGATGTAATCCTGTCTCTACCAGTGACATTGGATACTTGAGTGAACAACTAACTTCTTTATGTGCCAAATCAAAAAAGTCAATGAGTTTATAGGAATAGATCGATCCCCAGACTCAATTGATCTTGTTCTCTCTCTTTAATTTTTTTTCCAAAATTTGAAGGGAAAAAATTCTTTTGTGCTGATAGAATCAACCCAGAGTCTATATTTTGTTAAGGACAGTAGGTTTCTGGCTGCAAGAAAAGTGTTTCTCAAAACTTTCGTCTTCACCTGAAAATAAAACTTATGAGAAATCCAGTCTCCCACTGCCCTTTAATTCCACTATAGAGAGACTTGCCATTGCTTCTGGGACCACCTGTATTGTAACTTCATCAACTTTCTACAGAAAACATCTGTAGAAACACTGTAAAATTAAGAAAGACTCACAGAAGAAATGTGCTGAAAAGATAATACATTTAGTTTTAAGTCACAAGATGGACACCCATGCAAAGCATAACTCAAATGTGCAGTGAAGAATGGCACATTTGTAGATCTTACGCAGCAATATATGAAATGGTTTTTAACATATCTAGATAATGTGATAAAAAGCAGGAAATAAAGTTATTTCATATTTTTGATTTTTTAAATGTGAAATTGAAATGCCACAATGAGAGTATGTAAAATTAGAGAGGCATATTTTTATAACCCCTTGCTAGTCAAAGGACAGCATTTATCACAATGAAAACAGATTTTGTAATTTTAGTATCCAGTAAAAATACTTTAAAATAGTCTAACTTATTTCTTTCTTGGACAGTTCATTATTAGACATAAGAAATTTCTCTTTGAAAGATTGAAATATTCAAGTTTGGAAGAAATATTAAATAGAATCTGAGAATTTTAGTTGAGTATTCCCAGGAAGTTGGCTATTAGCAGGAACAGAATAATTAATGATTCAGCCAACACTGACAGACCCTATAGTATCATTCACAAATTGTCAACAATTTTTGCCAATTTTTTTTTTTTCTTTTTGGTGGTACAAAATATTTTATATCAGTTTGTGTGTTTATGTTAAATTTAATTGCCCTAGAAATGCCATTCACTTTTATGGGCTGTCCAAGATATAAAAATTTACTAGCGTGTCCATAAAGATTTTCCAGTGAAAATTTTGTTTCACTTGGTTACATCACCTGGTTGTTTTTGTTACTTTACCTGAATAAGTGAGAGTTTCAAAGCATCCAGCCAGTTCAGGTGAAAGTCAGACAACCAAACTACAAGTTTGACATTGGTCTTCATGGCACTGTGGTGACATCATAAAAAAGTTTCTGTTCATGAAGTCAGAAAATTTAATTTTCTTTGAGGGCTCCCAGTGTGACTGGTGTATCACAGATGAAGGCATCCTTTGTGCTTTGTTCTCTAACCAAAATCATCCACTTGTGAATTCCTAGTTCTCTTCTTGCTGGTAATAGTATAAAGCTATGCTGAAGGTCAACAGGCAGTGACAAGAAAACTTTGGAATTGATTTTGGTAAATGTTACTGTTGCAAGATATGCCTTATATTCCTCTCAAAAACTCTGATGTGGGACCAGTTACAGAGATAAAAATCCATCTCAGGTATATTGGATGATTATCTTGCATTCTCAATAGACTTTGCTGAGAAGAGCTTATATTTTGCCATTGATTCAAATTGCAGTTCTCAGTCAAGCAGAGATTTCTTTGTTGAATACTGTTCATGTGATACTTCTCATAGTGTGTGTTTGCTTTTTTTTTTTTTCTAATGTCAGAATTCTGATTCTCTTTGAGCTTATGCTTTACAATTTTCATATGACCTTCAAGGAGGACATAGAGCTGAGGCAGCATCTGCAGCAATGTTGTTGAAAGCATGCTGAATAAAGATTGTTGTCAAACAATTTTTCTTTGCAAAATCTGATAATAAAACCTAGACTTACAGTACATTAATCACCAGAAACATTTATATTCAACATGTCTTCTGTGTGTGTCTATTGTTATAAATATGTTAAAATATAGCTGATGGCTAAAAATGCTGAAAGTACTCTTTGTATTTTTTTCTCTCCCAAATAGAGTAACTTTTGTATTTATAAATTCTTATGAAAAGTAAAGGGGGTTTGGATATTAGAGATAGAAGACATCTTTTACAGTATATTTTATCTTATCACAGATCATAGAAAATGTGGATAGTTCCCAATTCCAGATAACTTGGATCCCATATGTATTACTAGAACTTCTGAAAAGTTATTTGTGATAAGGCATGGGATTCTTAATCTTAAAAAAGTAGGGTTTTGTCACAAGATAGTAAAGTGTGATATAAATTCATAATTTTTTATATGTTGCAGCATTTTTCTTTAAAGTAGAAGCGCTTAGAGAAGATAATGTCTGTTGTGTTCTTTATGTACTTCAGACACAGAGTATTTGAATATATAAGTATCTAATGTAAATTTGCATTATAGCTGAACAGTCATAACAAGATCTTTTCTTTTATGGTATGAATATATAAAGATCACTTCTTTAAAATGAAACATCATTTTATTATCCACATATGCTGTTGTTATCCACTAGCTGCTGCTGAAAAAAATTTGCAGTTGAATGATTTCTTTTCTGTATATAATGCAAGAATTTCAACAGTGGGCAATTGAAATAGCAAAAAAGAAAAACAAAAATTTATTTAACCGGTGTAGTATCAGGATTTTAGGCTGACAGAAGAAAAAATGATACTTGTTGAGATACTTATTCTAGTTTTTAAATGTATTATAAATATTTTCTACATCTCTTTGGTCTTTTTTATTGGTTTAGCTGTAAAGAAATGCTTATCTCCTTTAAAAAAAGTGTTAAAAGATATTCTTATTGGTATGGAAAAATGGCTTTTAATTGATAAATGGATATAGTGTATTCTAAATTAAACTTTCCTCTAAAGTATTCCCTCTTAAGCAAATAGAATTACTGAGAAAATAAACAAATCATGACAATAGGTATTTGTGTGTATTCTGAACTTTTCTTCATGACCAGATAACTGGTAATGAAGACTTTGAAACAGAAGAAGCATAAATTACAATTTTAGAATTACTTGAAGTGGATTGCAATATTCATCAGTAGGAATAGCAAACTTATTTAAAATGAAGAAATGTTGAATGACAGCAATTGATTGTACATATTCCACATCGGTTTGCTTCCATTTGGACTTCATTGAAAATTGTTGAAGAAATGGTTTTCCTGTCAAACAAGTATTGATTTAGATGAGTAATGGATTGTGTTGGATTTTGTGTTTGTATTTTCATGTCTTTCAGAAGATGGATAAAGATCCCATTTGTCCTCAGCCTTTCCAATTCACAGATATAGTCTGAGTTTTAGAGTGTGGTTCAGAAGTATTTCTATTCGACTCAGTAGCCACTAGGTCCTGTTGAAGTCATTACCTATTTGACTTTTTTTGCTGGTTTGTTTTCCGGCTGAGACAAAGCAGAATTTTAAAAGAATAAGATACTTAATACGATTTTTTTTTTTTCAGTCAGCTTCATTGAATTATCTTTCTTTATGCTCTTTTCTTTTGATTACCTTTCATAATAGAATGTTAAATAATCATTACATCAGTCTTAGAAATCTTCATCAAAGAATGCAAACCATAAAAGAATCCAAATATTTTCAATGCCTACTGGCAGATATGGTAAATATTTGGATATTAGAGAAAAAAAAAAGTTATTATGATCTTTTTTTTCTTTATATGGACCATGTAAGCTTCCAGTTCATGGAACAGAAGATGTACATCATTGTTTGACTGTTTATAAAATTATTCTATGGATGATTTGTATAGCACTGAACACAACTTTTATATATGATCCGAACTAATATAAACATATCTTGAAGCAAAGAGTATTTTCATAGCACATTACATAATAGACTAGGTGTGAAATTAGTTTTATGGTGAATGGAGACCCTGAAGGTTGTTAGCCTTTTATTATGTACGGCTTCTTTTCTATAGCTACATCAATTTTTTTCATAGATAATAAAGCACGCTTCAATGAATTAATTAATCTTTTAGTATATAGACAGATTGCCAAATATCTGCTCAGCTATTTTCACACTGTTGTGTTCATAATCAGATATAAATCTACATCATCTACCATGTTAAAAAATATTAACGTGTGAGGAAAAAAGATGAAAATTTGTTTTTGGTGAAGTTTGACATTTGTGTCAGTTCTGCTGTATTGCTCTGGTATATCGATATTGCTCTGGTATACCATTTAGTTACACTGAAAAGATTAAGGATCAGGAAGAATTTTTAAGTCTTGTTCTTGTTACAGAATTTTTCCGATGCTGTTATGGGACCTCACCATTGCTGTTGCAAATCTTTTGAATGTAGGTCCCCAAGATTCTCAATCCCAAGAGAAATACTTTCACTGTCTATGTCGTTCTGTGAAGCTGAATTTCAGTTGTGGACACACATGAGGAGCTTCCTAGGTACAGTTTTAAATGTTTAATCTGGGAGTTTGTGTATAAGGCATTTTCAGAGAAGATTATTTTATTCTGAATATTCTGATTATATTACATAAAAACTTGGAAAATCCCAAAGCAAGCAGAACATCCCTCTTGCAGATCAAATCTGCTAACCAATGACATTTCTTGTCTTTCTGGAAAGTGTCTATTTTCTAGGACAGAACAGTTTCCTCTAAGTACACTAATTACATTCTAACTTTTTTAGCTGCAGCAGTACAGGCCCACAATAAATCTACTATATCAGAAATTGGAAATTAATCAGTTGTGTAGGACACATAAAGATAAAATATAAATAATACCATCCATAAAAAATACCATCCTGGTGTTAAACCACAGCTTTATCCTGACGTCTGTCTCTCCTTTGTGCACCTGTCCCAGTTCTGATGTTACTCCAGAGCTGCTGCCTGGTGATGAGTTAAACCCTGCAAAGGAATGGGTTCAGATGTGTGTGCTGAGAGCAGGACAGCCAGGCAGTGAGATGGGCTGCCAAGATACTGAAATCCAGGGTTGCCAAGCTTATCCTCTCAGTCTTGGTATTTTTAAGCTTCTCACCACTCTGTAATTGCACTTGAAGTGGTTTGATGCTGTTGTAAGGGGAACACTTAAAACCTCAAATTCGACAGTAGTTAATAATTTCTCATTGATTTCTGGTACCTGTTTTAGCTCTTTGACCTAGATTTACATCAAACTTCCAAGAGATGTCAATGCAAGTTGCATCTGAAGAGTATGCAGAGAGTATGCGCTCAGCATTTTAGAATGTTTTAGTATGGATTGGTAGATAAGCTTTAATTTTTCCTTAGCAGTTGTCAAATAGGTCACAGAAATAACTATAAACCATCACCATTTCTATTTAGGCCATGTACTTTCTTATTAAGGTGCTGGCTGAGTGGTTTCATGACAGGTCTAATCTTTAATTGAAATATTTGTTGTTAATTTGGGAGCATCTCTTGCTATAAGTTGATTCATATTTCACATTCTTTCTGTAATTTCCCTATACTGACATAAATCTGATTACAGGAAGGTCCTGCAGAAAGTCCCCTGGGGGAGACTGAAAGAGTCAAAAGCAACACACTTCTCTACCTAGAGGAAAATTGGAAAAGGCAGAACTGTCCAGAAAGCAAGAGTAGTTTAAACTTGTTCTCAGTCAGTGCATACCTTTTGACAGTCTTTGCCTCAAGGGCTACAGTTGAGGCTCCATTGAAAATTAAATCTGATCCTGACCAGTGGACCTCCTAAGAAAAAAGAGACAGATTTGTCTTTTCTGTCTTGAGAGTGATTTGGAGTTGAGTTGTGTTTGCACTTCTCTGTACAAATTACATGAAATCACCCCATGGTTGTAAAAGTCTGTTGGAGACTGAATGTTATATTTTATGGCTTAAACATCTTCATGAAGGACCTCTGCCTATTACAGCAAAAACTATACAAAAGCTGCAGAGAAAACCACCAAAACCCTGAATGAGGCCCTGGACTACTTGTTGATGGAGATAAGAATACATACAGGGTATGTATTCTTATTATGCATTCTTAATGTATTTTTATTAATTCTTAAATATTTTTATCTTCTTATCCTATCCCTCTCTTTCTCTCTCTATTTCTCTCTTTCTTTCTCTTTTCCTCTTTTACGATTAAACAAAATATACCAAGTGTTTTTGGCACCAACATCTAACCTAGTTTTGTTTTAGTCATGTTTTTTGAGTATATGTAGAATCTTTCTGGGTTTGATCAGTTTTATTCACAGAGGCTTAGCTTCCTTTGGTCTTCTGTGATTAACCCGGTTTGTCACAACATCTCAATTCAAATATTACCTAAACATAAATATTATGTGAATTAACTTCCTATTATAAAGGGACTTTCATGATGACTAAGGCAATCCAGTAGACTGTAAGATGCATGTAAGGGTGATATTCCATATTAACCTTTCAGGGTTTTTTTACAAAAAATGCTTTACCATTCTACAGGAGATGGGGGGCTAGGCGTGGAATAAAACAAAACACAAGAAAACCTCAACTTTTTATGTTTTTTTTTTTTGTTTGTTTTGTTTTGTTTGGTTTTTTTTTTTTTTTTTTTAAAGAAGTTTTATTACTCTTCTTTCCATAGGAGTGTTTGTAAGCTGCATAGAAATTTGAAAAAAAATCCAAAAACCAAAAGCCCCCAACAAATCCCAAGACTATGTACCTACTTCTATAATAAGTAAATACAAATTATCTTCATAGAAGGAAAAATAGAAAACACCCCCGTTTTGACTGCACTTAGAGTAACCCTTGATTATATATATAAGGAGATATAATGACATTGTTAAAAAGGTCTGATGACATGGGGAGAAGATGTAGAGGGAGTTATCTTCATCCACAGTAAACCTGTAGGAACTGAAGTTGCCTTTTGAAGGCTTAAAATCTCTAGTCGAAAACTTAAAAGGAAAAAAGATAAAATAAACATTGCATTACAAGCTTTAATCAGAGAAGAAATAAAACAAAAGGTCTGTAGGGACATGAAAGGTATTTATGAAATATCTTTCAGGAGAAAAAATGTTTGTACAGATAAGAGTAATTAATTTACTAAGTAGCCCAGGAGATTTGGTAAGTGTATAACAAAATGTCTTGTAATGTTGATCCCTCTGAGCAACTGCACAACTGTGGTGGAATTTGCAGGTTGTGTTCCAAAGATGGTGCAGGCTGGGAAGAGGAATCAGCTTTAAGGACATGGAGAACCATTCTGTGTTCTCTGATGGTTCAGAACGGAGCTACCCATGACATGGCCTAGCCTAACTAAATCAGTATTGTTTGCATAGAAGAGAACAACTCTGCAGGGGATGTACAAGCTTTTCTACCTATAATTCTGAGGACAAGGACATGCCATGATTTCTCTGGTGCTGCTTTCTAATGACACCTTTTTTCTGCAGTTTTATTTTTTTTTTTAATTAGATTTTATTTTTAACATTGTTCTTCCTGTTTCCATCACCACAGGAGTGTTTGGAGACTCACGGAATGTGGTCTCTTTTAGCAGCTGAAATAATTATTTTCTGGTTTCCTCACTAAGGAAACCTCACTAAGAAGCTGTTTCCAATGAGAAAATCTGATTGTCTGGTTTTATATTACAATGTTGTTGCGTAAACATTTTAAGGGTAAGACTGATGTCTTTGTTGCTGGACAGAAATAGTGATTGAAAAGAAAGACCTGTGAAGGATAAAGCCTTAATGAGTTCACTTAAAGGAAGGAATAATACATTTTATTTTAAATAATGGAAAGGCAGCTAAACCAAATAAGTGATTACAGAATTTAAAGTGTCATAGCACAAAACCAAGAAGTAAAAATCAGGGAAAAGAACATTCATAGTTATCAGGGTTAAATTAAACTAGAAATATTTATACATTTTCAATGTATAGTTGGATTTTCTAAAAAAACCCTAACAATCTCGTAGAAATAAATCTTCTTAGATATTTTATATTTTCTGATTTTAATTTTCTTGTATCCTTAGAAAATATAGAAGAATTATTTCTTTTCTTTGGCAATGTTGAAATTTCCTCTGCATAGATGTCCATGTAGATGTGACCATTTTATGCAACAATTCCTTGATACATAACAATTTCATGCAGATGTTTGAAATCCTGTATTTTGTTATTGTGGTAGAAATTTTGCATGTACAAAAAGATGTTGTTTGCAAAAATATGAAGCTTCAACTACCAATTTCATCCCAAGTTTCTAAGTTCCCATATCATCAGTATATTGCTCAATCAGTACTCCAGCCCCAGCTAGACTAAGTGCTGAAATAGTATAAGTTGTGATGCATCAATATCAAATAAATGATGGCTATTATGAGTTGATAAAACTGGAGGAAACTATATTGCTACAGTTTCTACAAAGTTTTTCATCCTCTGCTTATTTTAAAACTATTTTTTCTCAAACTGATCTTGAATTGCAACTCCCCAAATGATTCATGTGTGTGCTAAGACTGTTTGCCATATCTTTGTGATCAGGGACACACTTTCTACTTCATTGTAAGCTCTATCAGCCTGACAGAGGAGAGACTTCCTCTCTCTCCATGCAAAGATAAAGTAGGTGTGAACCAGTTAACACCTTCCTCCAGAAAGACCGGAACTACAAAGAATAGCAATAGTCCATGCAGAGAGTAGCAATAATAAAAAAGGGTAATGAGTGCATTCATAATCAGTTTTATTTAGTAATTTGTGGTATGAATATTACATATATTGCATTATATAAAATAGTCTTTGATTTTTAGATGGAGACTTCCAAAAGCAGCCACAGGAGGCATTTGATGAGATTCTGTTTCTGTTCCTGACTTTTCCACTGGTTACTGCATGAATTTAAAATGTAAGATGTGGATTTATGAACTTCCACTATAAAGAAAAAAACATATTTTATACATTTTCAGAAAATACATTATTCTCTGAAGTACTTTTTGAATTAGATACCCACATACTGTGTTCATTTCTTTGAACTCAGCCATTGCAGTGAGTTTGAAACTAGATTATAAATCATTAACTTTCACATCAAGCAGCTGATGCTTAGGATTTCTGAGCATTGGAAAGTTTCTTCCTTGCCTAAGGATGTCATCATTTAAGACAACTCTTAGAAGGCAGAGAGCCAAACCATGGGGGAAAAGATTCATAAAAACTTAACTCATAGGTCCAGGCATCGCTGCTCAATTCAGCTTTTAACCATTTACTGAAAAAGTTATAGATATTTCCAGCTGTTGACCTAAGTGATAGAAATTTTCAGTGCATGATTCACTGCACTTGAACTTAATTTTTATAGTGTCCTTTTTTCAGCAAATACAGTTCTTTGGCCTGCAGAAGGCCAGGGATAGGGGAGGGAAAAGAGCACCAGAACTTCTAATTATGCTTTTGATAAATAGACTGATGACTTAATTTTCCCTAAGAGAATGTTCATTGCATTTAAGTGTGAATATGTGTTATTCAATTAAAACATACTGCACTTCATAGGGGAAGAACATTTAATAAATGCAAAATCTAATAATATTTGTGCTTCTATGTGTTATGAATCAGCAAGTCCTCAGGAAGAATTCTATCTCTAACAGAACTGGAAAAGCTAATGAGAAATGAAATAGATGTAATTAATACATTGTGATTAATTCTGTCCAACTCCCTTTAATACTTTCAAATTCATTCATTTTCATGCTTTCCATTTCATTCATTCAAATCTGAGTCAAAATTTCGGACACATTTTTTTTCTGTGTTGGCATAGTAAATAGAAAATCACGTTTTACAAAAAGATTTGAAGGACTCTCTGAAAAGCAGCCCAAAAGAATGTGAAGCTGATAGAAACCCCTGGCAATTTAATGCAAACTGTAGGCACTGTGTACTGAGCTGTGGAGCTCTACTGCTCAGCCTTTTTAGATGTTCACTGTGATCATCCCATAAATTAAGGTTTCATTGATCTGAGCAATGTGGGGCTACATAACCCACTAGTAAGTGAATATTGTGCTTGTGCCCTCTCTACTTGACTAACTAGAAAGCCCAGTTCAGTAATTTAAGCAAAGTATCACTCAGCATCGCTGTTGCTGGTTTAACCAAGCAGTTACTCATCACTTTTGTTAGACTCTATGTGTGCTGCTGCTGTGAAGAAACACAGCTCTGCTTTCTGGGCTTTTTTTTCTCTCTTTGGTGTCATTTGGGTGCAAAAAAAGGTTATTCAGATCAAAACTCTGTTTGTTCATTGTGCACGAAGCTGTTGGAATCTAAACTAGTAACTTCTAATACTGTCTAAGAACACATACTGAGAGATAGTTGAAGCCAGTCGTAGGAGACTAAAGTTTTCAATAAAAATGCAGCACAGAATCCTCAATAGCACACCAGGAATAAGAGATAGCAGAAAGAACTACATTCTATAGTTGAGGAAATAATGATGATTAAGGTGACTGTTCTGCTAATAAATAATAAATCAACAAGAGAGTTTGCTGATAATAATACTATTAAGGGGTAGAAAAGAGACTCTTTCTGGAAAGTAGTAAGGATTTTACACAACGTGAACAATTTAGCACAGCTCTGAAGATTTTGCTCTAGTTGATCAAAGAGAATTTAATGATCAAAGGTGCTTTTTAGAGATGTGAAGGGAAAGTGAGAAAATAACCTTTATTGAGTGAGCATGAACTCAATATGTAATTCATGACCTCTAACAGCATAAAATCCCATACTGTGGACAAAAATATATCAGTCTGTATCTACCTTAGCACATACTAAAGGGGAAAAAAAGCTCTTTTTTCTTTTCTGAGAAGAAAAGGAATGGGACAGCCTTGGGAGAGATGTGCAAGTAATTATCTTTAAAGTGACTAACAGAATATGCAGGAAAGAAGAAAAGAGAAAGTTTGAGCTTTGCTTTGTTTTGTTTTCCTCTTCCACATTTGAAGATCCTTCACAATTGGAAGGAGGAAGAGTCTCTATAAGATGATCTGGTAAGAGCTCAGCTTTCCATTTTCATGGGTTAATAAGAACCAACAGTGCTGCTAGAATTGTAGAGAAAACACCAAATAAATAAGAATTCTCATTCGTGAAGGTTCAAAGCTTGGCTGAGGATTCTTGGTGCAGCACTCTGTAAGGAAGTGAACTCTTCAACACCTGTGATACAAGAAAGCTCAAAATACCTGAAATAACCTCAAACAATATGTTTTAGGGTTTCATTTACACTTATTCTAAAAATAATCGCTGCTGAACAAGTAAAATAAATCTCAGGTACTCTACTAGTAAAATGCACCTACAAAGAAGTCATGGACCAGCAAGGATTTCTTTTGAAAGACATAAGAATGTGTCCATTGTGGTTACATAAGCTAGTGCTGATAGCCAGGTACAGGTTACTTTTATTTGTGTCATCCAAATATAATTCTGAACAGGCAAGACTAGATTTAAACCTGCTGCACATATTAAAAGCAGCTGTGTTCACTCATAAATTGGTGCTCTTAATAATATATTGCTGAATTTCCCAGTTCCTGTCTGGCCTTTGTTCTTTTCACACCCTGATATTGTCAGAAGTGTCCAACCCTGCTGTTTTCTATTCCTGTACACACTCTGCTTCTAGAAAGAACTCCTCACAGCCAGGTTCTTGCCAAGTGGCAGGTGTCTATGCAAAAAGAGACACACTTACTTCCCCTGCAGGCCTTCTTCTGCTCCAGTAATAGAATTAAATATAAAAAAAACCAAAAAACAAACAGAAAATGATCCTCTTCCTCCTGTGCATGCCACTTATCCAGCCTTCGTCACATGGACAATACTATTTCGTCATTGTTTTCTCAGGCCTTTATAATTTCTTTTTATTGAATAACTTTTGATGACATAGCTCCAAGTTGGAGCTAGTATGAATAAGAAAAGTTATTTTCTCAGCATACATACAGACAGAACCTCAAGATTTACATCCTTGTATAGATATAGCTAACTTACACTTACAGACCTAGACTGTGAAACACCATCTCAGTGTAAGAAAGGTTTCTTTATTAATTTTCCATGGATATGTTTTAAAGAGAGTTGATACTATTTAAAAAAAAAAAAATCAAAGTAAAAACTTACGAATTTTGAGTGGCTGCTGCCAAAAAAGTATATAAAATATAACACTTTATTTTCAAGGATGTTGTATTAATTAGTTGAATATAGTGTTTAAGATCACAGGCTGTCTCCAGAGAAGGATTTTAGGGATTTCAGTGTTTTAATGATTTAATATCTTACCAGCTAAAATCATCACAAATTATCTAACAGAGAAACAAGATACATTCTGATCTGTGGAAGGTCATTAGGGGTCAAAAAATCTAATTGCAGAGGAGGTTTTGGATCATGGAAAGAAAAGCTTTCTTATACTTATTATCAATGTGTGGAAACACATAGCACCTGCCTCCTGGACAAGTGGTCTGAGGGAACAGGAGAAAGACTTGAGTCATTAGCAATGCCTGGCTGAGAAGTCCAACATCTCAGGTCTCACCTGTTTCCATGTAGATGAAAAGTGTTTATATTAAAAAACCTGAAATGAGAATTCAGTATTTTTCTTTATGAAAAGGTGTTCTCTGTCTTTGTTTTGTTATCTGTGGCATAAAAGCCTTTAGTAGTACATAAAAAAGCAACAGTTTGCTAATGAAATACACAGTAGTTGTTGTATGTTAGAAATAATGTTACTCCAAAGCAGTTATTCTGAAATGTGTTAAAATCATCTCTGCATTATAAAAGAATGGGAAAATAAAAATGAAGTACAATAACTTGCAGTTAAAGTAAAATTGCCTGATTATATAAACAGAGTCAATTTCCATGTTTGCTCTTCAGTCGATATTCTCTTTTCATATGCTGGATAAAATAAGTGAATAAATAATCCCAGAAGAAGGAACCTAACTGTGTTAAGGCTCTAATCACCCTCCTACAGAGTCATGCTCATTGTTCTACTCCCTCTCTTTCCAGGCCAATCATTTTCTCATTCTTTGTTCCATTTTGCCACAACTTCAGTGAGAGGGTGAAGAATGCTTCTACACTTCTGTGGAGACCTTCTTTCCTTCTCTGTAAAACTCCATAAATCCATAAGTAGAGCTCATGGCTCAATGCTGAGATGGAGGACTGAGTGAGGCATTAGATATTCCTGGACTTTTAACTGTTGAAATATATTCTTGTCTAGTCATTATTCATAGGCAATGATTTTGAAAAATATAGATGCCCAAAGTATTTGCTTTTTCTCTGAAGATGTTGGTTCACTTGCCTCGGAAATCCCTTTCTATAGGAGCCTGCATCATAGTCATAGGAGGAATTTCTCAGGTTGTCACCAATATATAAGTGAGCCTTTGTAGATTCACACTATTGATAAAAAATGTTTAATTCTAATTCCCAGAACCTTCTAAAATCTCATTGTGCATGGATACTTTGTGGGTAAAAGGGGGTACAAGTACTCAAAATATAATGTTTTCCTGACCTCAAAGCATTTCACTGAGATTACTGCTATATAACGCAGGTGGAAAGCACCTGAGGAAGATGCACCTTAGCTGTGGCGCAATGTTTTTTGGCGCACCTTCACAGAGATTGAGGCTTTGGTTCTTGCTAGCATGCTATGCTGTCTCCATGTGCATGTGCTACGTTCCTAATGTGCTGATGCCACAGATCGAGGTGGAAGAGACAATGTCTCTGTGCCAACCTCGTTGCTCAATCTGCCAAAATCTTTCCAGCAGTGTTTACCACATTGTCATGGACCTTCCAAAGCTTTCTCAGCTGAGAGAAATGCCATTTTCATAAACAACATAATAAACTCAAACTTAATGGAAAAAACTCCAAGGAACTGACCTTTAAATGTTCTAAACACTGGTAGTTCTGTGGCATTACAATTTATTTAACCTTTGAGAGAGTGTTCATTTAAGTCAGTCCAGGTTTATTGCGTTTTATCTATAAGAAAATGAATTATGTCACCAAAGGTGGTGTGTTTTTGTTCTTATTGAATAACAAACTTCTTTGCATTTTATATTTTTACACATTCATTTACAGGACAAGTAATTTGATATGCATATCTCAAAGCTTCTTTGATTTTTATTTAAAATACTATTTTCAAAAATCCATTAACAATATTTGCTGTGTGTTTTTCCTTCTTCGTGGCATTGCCCTCTAAGATTTCTAATCTAATGATGCAGTGCTTAATGAAATCAAGTGACTGCTATTATCTTAGGGCTTATTTTATCTCTTTAATATAAGAGTAACCATCAATTTCAATTGTAACAGTGTTGCATATCAGAATATTAAAGTAATAAATAGTAATAGTTGTAAGAATAGAAGACCTTTGAGTCAATCTGCTGCACCCTTTTTCTTTTTGAAAAGGATCTGTTCTAATCTCCATTTCAAGAGCAATGTTCTAAATGCCTTATTTCATGCACAGAATTTAGCTATTCTTTTGTTGTGTCTGAGACAGGTCCTTCTTGGAAAGCCAAGTGATGTTTATTTGCTAGAAAGAGAGCTTTTGGCCTAAAAAAATTGGGAAAGAGGAGACAATGGTGCTCTTTTGCTTTGAATGTGTCATCTTTTTTTTCTGAACAGGAACAACTTGACTTCAGTTTTGAGCATATAATCACTCTGGATATTTAGAAAAAATACAGTGCTATTCCACTTATTGTTCAGGCTTTAAAATGGAGGGGGGAAGAAAAGGTGACCATTTTCATGGATGCAAGAACCAATTCAGGATGCCATTATTGGTGTTGTGTCTGTGCACAAGAGTCCTCCGTCTGCTTTGGACTCCTCCACAAGAGGGATTTAAAGCACTGCTGGGAACATCTATCTGTAGATCTTCATCTTCAGAAAGATTTTGAAACTGAGACCTGCTGTCACCTTTCATAGTAAAGGTCATTGAGGAGAGCCACATAAATTTGGCTCAGAAGCATTTAATAGTAAAAGCTAGATCTGTCATTACAGATAAGAAATCTCAAGGTAAATACTGAAGTGCTCTTCTGTCATTCACACGAGTGGTTGGCTCTGAAAGCCATGACATACAGAGCTACTTAAGTACCTGATCCTGTCCCTCTGATGTTTCCTCAGTCTGTGTGAGTGGCCTATTGTTTGACAAGATCTATTGAAATCACTGGAGACTTTGAAGCCATTTAGGTTGACTTCAGCATTTCTGTAAATCCATCTTTTCACGAGCAGAGAAATGTATGCCTATAAAAATATCTTTGTCTTTTTTGTGTAGCCAGACAGCCACATGATTTCTTTGCAATTATAGAAGTCTCTATGAACACCTTCACTTTAACTTCTGTCAAATATTATACACTTTCCATAAGTGTATTGCCTAAATTGAATGAAGGCCTTTAATGAAAATATTAATGCATATTTAATGAACAAGGTTTATAGCACACTTTCAGATTTTGGCTTCATCCAACATATCTGAAATGACTCTGAAAATTTTGACTTTTAGCAGTTTTACCTGTTCCAACCATCAGTTATGTACTATAATCACCAGAATATAGTGTTCACCAGACAGAATTATATTAGATGGGAAGCATAATAAAACTTTAAATGGTTAATAATAAGCCTGCATGATTAACTTTTGAGTATGTATGTCACATTTCTGACAAAAGAGTACGTTCTACTAGGTATTTTCACTCGATTAACTATATGATTTTTTAAAATTCAAATTATTTTTAAAACTTCTTTTATCATTAAAAAAATGTCCTAGTAAATAATCTTAGCTCCCTACCTAAAATGTAATTCTGATATGTCAAGGGAATTTATGATCACAAACCAGTTAAAAATATGTTTTCTAGCTTTGTTAGAATTTACGATAATGTGATAGCAAATATTACTGCACAGCTATTTATTTCAGCTAAGTTTCTCATAAAATCAAAGGATAAATTTTGTATGTCGATGGATGCTTACAGGTATTTTGCAATGTGATACAGCAACGTTTTATGTTCTATATTTTATGTAAAGGACATAGATGAAGATAAGGCAGAAGTCTGTCTAGCTGTACTATGAGGGCTTGCTGTATACCATGAAATATAAAATATGAAATATGAAATACCTCCCTGTGAAGGCAGGAGGATACTGCTCTTTCCCTGAAAATAACAACAAAAAAAGTTATTGACAAACATCTACATGTACCAGTTGAAGGATGGGGAATGACACAGTGGCACAGAAACCTTTATAGGTCTGCACTGTAGTGTTCCTGGGAGAAGCAAGAACAGAGAGATCTGATAGCTTTGCCTCAGCTGTGACATGAAAAGGGCTCAAAGATAACTCTGTGGAATAGGTTTGAAAGTGCCTCCTGCCCTATCCAAATTCAATCAGGTAGGCCATTCTGGGCAACAGGATGAGATCAACAGATTGCTGCAGAGCATCTGCTGTACTTGTCCTCTGAGCATCTCCTCAGTGTGGGTACCCAGACATAGCTAAGTGTAATTGTATGCATTGCTGCTTTCTCCTGTATGTTTTTCACTTTTAGGCTGGAGGAAATTTCCTCTTTCACACAGTCTATTCCAATTTCGATGGGACTCTTTTAAAAAGTGATTTTTGTTATTTCTTTGTGGGATTCCTAATATCTACAAGTAAAGGTTAATTCTCTCTATTGTCAGGCTGTATCTGTCCCTGCAAGGCCAATGTTTTGTTTAGGAAATGCAGGTTAGATATGTAAAAAAATAAAATAAAAAAAAAATTCCTTAGTTGACTTCTCAGTTTTTTCTTTGCCCTTTTTAACCCATGGATTCATGGAGCACCCTAAGATTTTCCATGGCATCCTCTGTTCCAATACTTTGGTAGGATATCTTTCATTGAAAATTATGCTTTCAAGGGCCAGTTAATATAAAACATCTGAGATGTTTAGGGAGAGAAGATGTTTGCTCTAATGCAGCAGTTATGACTAAGAAAACAGAGCTTCAAAGAGACTTTTTAATGTTTTAGAATTTCCAAGTTAACAAGAAGCTGTTAAATATTTGGGGGAGGGAATAGCTTATTTTCTGCAAATGAGTCTATCAGTTAAAAGAAGCAATGTATACAATTAAAATTAGGTGGCTAATATAGACAGAGGTTTCCATCTGGCATCGTATTATTAGAAGAAAAACAAGAACAATAAACAATTTCACTAGACTGATGGTTTTTTCCCTTCATTGAATCTCAATACTAAATGTAATTAGGATCTCTGAGCCCCAATGACTAATATAAATTTCTCTATTCAGCTTTCCTTTGTGCAGGCTAATGAAGTAAGTAAAATATCTTTTTTGTCTACTGGAGAAGTACTCTAGACTTTAGCTTCATGTCAGGCATAAATCAAGCCTCACAGTACTTCATATCCTCAGAATATCCCAAGGAAAGAGAAATTCATCAAGAATAACACCATTAGTGAATGCCCGGAGGGCAGCCATCTTATTCACTTAAACCAATGAATAAACTGCTAGTACACAATCGGAGTTTTAATTGATTAATATTTTCATGAAAAAGGATAACAAAAAGACTGTCTTTATGTTATGCTCAACGATTGAAAAATATTCTGACTCCAAGCTTTTATCACTGAGATCTATCATATTTTTTATCATGCTGTTTCTCACAAATACTTTTTTCTTAATTTCATGTGTTTACTTGCATACTCATCATATGCTTTATAAAAATTAATAAAAAAGAAAGAAGAAAAAAAGACAGTGAAGTCCTTATGCCAAAGAGTAATTTTAAAATCTTTCAGGACATAAAAAATACATTGTAGGATTTACGTTTGGGTATTTTGGGGTGTTTTATTTGTGGTATTGCATTAGAGATACTTTTATAATCTGCAACTAAAATTACTCTAAGAACCTGGTGAACAAATTATGATGATTCATGTATACAGATATATATTTCTGCTCAGATGCATCTGTGTTTCTGGAAGTTTTTCCTCACTCCATTATTAAAAAATAGTGCATAATACTGTAACATGAAAAGCTGCCACAACTTTGTGTTCAAGTTAGCACTGGAAAGTCTTCTAATGCAATAATCTCTATTTAAATTAATTTATTTAAATATCCAAAAATAAATCACCTCATGTTAAGAATCATTTTCCCTGTAACATTTTTTGAAATAAATGAGAGATTACAGTCAGATGAAATTCTTGCAGTACTGTAATCCTACCTTCAACAAGATACTTCCCTATTATTTGATCCACATTAATGACTTAAGGCATGTTATTATTTATTTTTCCAAGAGAACTCAGATGTATTAGTAATTCAGAAGTATGAAACACTGAGAAAAATCCTGTATTTTTCTCTTTTTGATGAGTGAATCACATAATTTTAAGGGATTTATTTTCAAACATTCTTCTGTACAAATGGTAACAACAATGTGATCTAAGGGGATGATAAATTCCATGTTGCAAGATCCAGATCTGGTTTTAAGATATTTTAAATTGATATAACTGGTCATAATTGAAACCATATACATTTATCAGGAAAGCTGTAGGGAAAAAAAAAAAAGCACAAATAAAATTAATGCAGAGAGACAAATAAAATTATCTGTCCAAATAACAAAATTGTTACCATAGGTTAAATTTTATGGGTTTAAATTCACATGGATGCTCAGTTAGTAAAATGTCTGTTGCCACCTTCCACTACACACTTGGCTCTGGAATCAACTCAGTACTCTCTATTTTAACTTTTTTTCTGGAAGTATTTATTCCACTTTTCTGTGAACCTTGGTTTTAAAGCAGTTGGTTTTGTCATGAGGTAGTTTATCAAAAAGTGTTGCATTGGGACTGTAGGGATCATATATGGTCCAATATAGGAGCACCTGAGGTGATTACAGTTTCCTGCATCAGAGGAAAAGTAATTTATAATCTCCAGCTGTAATTACAGCAAAGTTTGTAGGTGTTACAATGCAATCAGATTAGGTATTCACACTTTAGTTATTGTTATGAGCTGCCTTTATTAGAAGAAATGTTTTAAAATGAATAGTGGAGAAGAATGGAGGTGCCTTCACACAGCACCTCATGACTTCTGGCTGTTGTACAGTGTGTATCTGTCTTTTTAAGGGGGAAGAAATTGATCTCTTTCAAGTACCTATGGAGTTTTGGCACTCTGTATTTTTCTCCCAAGCTGCTTGCAATAGAATATTTAAATTCATCTTGCTCTGAATATTTAAGCTTATCACTGATACCTGCCAAAAGAAGGACACTTCATATTCCCTAGACTAACAAATTGTGATTTGGAGCACTTCAGGCTTATTTGTTCCTGGAGAAATTAATCTTGCTAGTCTTGGTCTCTATTCTTCATCAAATACAGGTCATGTACTTTAGTGCTGCCTCTTACTCTTGATATCAATTCTATCCATATGTGCCTTTCATATTTATTATAGATACAAGAAAATAGCAAATTTCACTATAAATTCTTGGAAAAACCTCACAAGTAGAATCACTTAGAGTTGGTGAGAACCTAGAGATTTATTATAAGCAAATTATTTTAAAATCACCTTTCATTACATCATCCCTCATGGTTTTCTTGCAGTTCCCTACATAGCCTGAGCAGATAATATGAATGATGTTTAGAAGTGTTTTCCATACTTCTTGTAGAAATCACTTAATAAATGTAAATAACATCTGAATAAACGTGATTCTTCTTAGCAGTTTATTTTCTGTATTTTCTAAATTCTCCTTAGTGTATTTTTATTATTATTTTTGAAAATGCAATGTTCTTTGGTAATAGTTACGGTAGCTTGTCAAAGAGGAAGGGTTATAATATTTTGGGGTTTATTCCGCTTATATAGAAGACTTACAAAATCATTACTTTTGTAATACTAGAAAAATAATGTGTTGACTTTTTGTTACCCTTAATACTACTGAAAAGTACATTTATACTTTTCAGAAAAAAAAAAAGTCATGAAAGCTTTTAATTAAATTCGTTAAAAATTGCGCTGCATTGATTATTCAACCTTACTTACCCAAGACATGATTATACAAAATAGGATAATCTGTTCCCTGGCTGTAACTTAGATAATAAAGTATCTAATAGGAGTTGCCATGGCAATCAAAGTTAGAAAAGTGCTTTTTCAGACAGGAATTCAGAAATTAAAGGACTTCTAATGCTATGATTTTTTCTGGAGCAGAGGTCTGCTTCTGATGATTTTAGAAGCTTGTCAGAAAAAGTAATTCACTTTTAGCATGTTCTTTATAGAAATACTTCTAAATTTTATGCTAATTACCCCTCTCTTAAACTTCTCTGTTCCAGTTATCTTGAGTTTTGCTTGGCATAGAAGAACTAAAGGACACAGGAGTAAGACAATTGACTATGAAGGTGCTAAAATTAGGGCACCTGAAGTTCTTACTCTCTGGCATTGAATCATGAACAATGAATCTGGGAATCTCTAATTCTATTTGGGCTGACACTTTTTAGTAAGTTTATTAAATGTGGGGAAAAAGATAATGATTTTAAATTATATAGAAGCTACAGTACTTGGTGGACAAATGAACTGTGGCAGTGTCCATTCTGTAGATTTGTTACGAATCTAGGACAGGAATAATTTCTGAAAGAAAACAAAACTCAACAGAAGCCATCACAGAGCCAAAAAAAGAACAAATCACCCAGATGTGACAGTTTTAGATTCCATGCCACCATACCAAACTTTTTCGAGTCTCAGAGTCTGTAGAAAGTAACAACAATGAAGGTATTTTTTACACTATTTCTAAAGGTAAAGAATGAATTTTCAACATTCTAAACATGTAATAAATACATACAGAATCATATAAACCCAATCACCATATTCCACAAGAGTAGACAAATATTTACAGTACTTGCTCAAATGACCGGTGTTATTGTAAAATGCATATAGTAATATTTCAGATTCTTTTGGGCAAATGTTTCTGTGAAATGTAAGAGGCAATTAACCAATAATGACTTTTATATTGGGAAAGTAATATTTTTATGTGAATGATTGATGTTAGTTATTTTTTAATCTTTCTCTTAAAATAATAGCTCCGCTTCTTGCTCTGCTTTGAAAATATTTTATTTTAGCTATCCAATCTCATAGCACAGACAGCAGCAGTACAGAGTGAGTATGAAAGAGAACAATTCATCAGGAACTCACTGAGATTTGTTTGTCTACATGATTTAAGCAAATATTAAAATCCAAAATGTGTTCACATCTTGTCCTGGGCAGAAAGTTGGATCAAATTCATCTGACTGCATTTGTAAGTAGAAATCCATCGGACTCTAATTAAAATTCACTAGAGTACTGATCACAGGACAGCACTATATTGTAATTAAATAGAAAGTAAATATCTAAAACTTAAATGGTAAACATCTCCCGTTTTGCTTTACCAGTTAAATTAATAATATTTCAAATCAAAGTTTTCAATTTGTAGGATTTATTTCAATGAAGAAGTGATAAATAACTCCTTTATAATTACTTTAAAAGAGATATTAGGAGTGAAGGTCTCAATACTTCAGGCCAAATTTCAGTGGATTTCCTATTTTTCAGGATTTCTAATCTAGGAATTCAAAGTGGTGAGTGATGTTTAATAAGTCGTACAAAACATACAAACTTAAAGATCAGGTATAAATAAATAAATAAACATTGTTTTAAATATATTCCATTTGCTTTTCTCTCTTCAATGACTTATATTAATACATTCTTTTACAAGAAAAAAAATTGTAATTTAATTTTATTATTTATCTTCATACTGTGAAAGTATAAAGTGTACTTGATATATAAAAGTATATCAAATTAGTAATTATATTTAAATCAAGGGTTTTTTTTGATAGGAGTAACTCAATTTTGTAGTCTGTTAATTGTGAATATACTAGCTTTTTTTTTTTTTTTTTTTTTTTTTTTTGTAAAATTTAAGACTGAGAATACAGTACAAGGGGCTCTGTCACAATCGCTATGACCTAGAAAATGAGTTCAAGCCACTATTTAATTCAAAGAACTTTTACTTCATCCTTTCCTAATACTTAAACCAGCTAAGAAATATTTGACTTACACTTTTATCGGGCATTAGTTCTTAAGTGTTGACCTTACATTCTTAGTACATAACTAAAAGTGCCATGATTTTAAAATGTCAAAAAAATTAAAATGTCTCCCAAAAATTAAGACCTTATGATAAAATATGAGGAAAATTTTAAATAAGCTAAAAGGGCCCAGCACACAGAGCCATGTTAATCGTTAATAAAAGGAATGAAAATATACCTAAAAATAAAACATTTAAAAAATATCTTATGGTACAGCATATATTTCTGTGCTATTAAATAAAGTATGTATGGTATAGTTCTTGGATAGGTGCTCAGTGTAAGGTTGTGAATTTGTAGCCAGACCAGTTCTCACCAGTGGAAAGGAAAAAAAAAATGTTTCTTTGTTGTCTTTGTTTATTTTTCTATTTATTTCAGGCCAGATCCTCAAATCTCCAGCTAGTCTATACTGTACAAAACTCATATTATCAGGGATATTTCTCTTGATTTAAGAATGAGTCAAGTAAATTTCCTGTGCCATTCTAATTAGCAAATGTGTCACTTGCTGCAAGGATATCCCAGCAGACATTACACAGGTCTCTGATTAGACTCATCTGTAGCACATAGTAAGGAAAACACATACTGTGCTAATGAATATATGGGGTTTAAACACTGTAACTGTGACCTTGGAGATCTCAGCATTTAAGAATTCATAAAGCCTTCAAGTTAATTTGACTTGAAATGTCAAGAAAATAACGAAAGGTCTGTTTTATGAGTAAACACCTACAACACCTGTAGATGTAGGACAATCTTTTTCCATAATATTGAAAAGAATTTGAGCAGGTAGTTCAGAGAGAAGTAGCAGCACTGATGGGTAATCAAAACTCATTAAATTCTCGAGATGAGGGATGTGAATGAGGAAGGCACAAGCATTAGTGCCATGCACACTGAAATACCATGGGGGTTGAGCTGAAGAAAATATGTTTGAGGGGATACTAATATCAGTTTTTGCAATAAAGTCTTCCAGCATTCCTGCCTACTTTGAGCATATTGTTTTAGGCATGATAATTTTTAGAGAAACTTCCAGAAGCTAAGTAGCTCCTGTAACTTTCCTAGCATCTTCTACTGTTACTAAGCTAATCAGGCTAAAAGATGTTTAGAAATTTCAGTCCCTTCATGGGATTAAGCCAATTAAAAATCTTGCTTCTTTTGCCTACCACAACTGATTGTGGCACTAGAATTGTAGCAGTCTAAGGGGCCACAGGAATGCAATCCTATGCTTTTTTTAAAAATGTTTTCAATGTAAGAAATAAGTAGGGAGTGCTCTGGTAGTTTCCAGCTACTGCCACAGTAGGCTTCATGTCTAGGCATTACAAAACTCTCTTGGAAAGACAGAGCTTTAGAGATGTCTTAGGGGTACATAGATGAGGATTTTTCATTTTCTACTTTCTCTCTGAAAATCACTCTACTACAGCTGGACATCTGCCTCCAAGCTCCCTGCCCTGACTTTGTGACGGTCACTCCTGCACTGCTGTGAATCTCCTGAGTCACCCTGTTGAGACAGTAAATCTGCTGGGAAGCATAAATTGGGCACTAGGACTTGGATGGATGTTTTAAGGGGGTTCTGAAGATGTAAAGGAGAAATAGGGGTGCTGCAAGACATAAGGACTGGAGGGTACCTGAATTGATTTCAAGTGTTAGCGATTTGCAACAACTTTGTATCAATTATCAAGCTGTTGCCAGGGCTTGGATTTTGGCTGGGATAAATGAGATTGCATTTTTTTCAGCCAGGTATTTTGATTTAAATCCAAGGAGGGCTATTTTTTTAGTAGAAGTGTATTTATTGGTTTGTATAATTTGTATAATTTTTTCATAACACAGGGTAATAAAACTGATAATATTAACAAAATTAAGCACAGAAGCAGAAGTAAAAATAGTAAATGAGGGTAGTTTCCCTATATTTATTTTCAGACAAGACCACTCTCTCATCCAAATGATGTCTAGTATTTCAAATCAGAAAGATAATACTTATCAAATACTTATCAAATCTAGAACATTTTTCTTTACATCTGTTTCCTTGCATTACCTCCGCCTACAGAATTTATAACCCAGTCACATCCAAATATCTGTTTTAAAATCTGTCCAAAATGCAAAACTCTCCGATGCACCTGTTCTTCCATCTATTATGTTTTATAAATTTTCTCTCTTACTGTATCATTTATTTTACTTTGGAAGCTTACCCACTGCTCAAGAGTTGTTTCTACAAAGTTAGAGTAATGAAAGAAATATTGAATAAAGACTGTAATACAATTGTAAACATTTTAAATGAGTATTTCATCCAAAATCAAATCTACAGTTCTTATTGTATTTGGTTGCTGCACAGATTGCAAGACTCATGTTCTTTCCTAGCATAACATCAATAAGCTATTTTCTCCACCAGCTGCTCACACGTTTGGTTTGTTGTGACTATTAACCATAGAAATGTTATCTCAGTATTGGATCTCACTGATGAAAAGACTCAAAGCATCTTGATTTCTGCAGTTATTGCTGGATATTTTCTGGTTAAAGGCACTCACAGTAATACTAAGTTCTTTGGCTATCTCTAATAACTATAATTCAAACAAGTCCTGCAAACATTTTTTATCTAAAAATATATCATAAATATATGCAGATACATTGGTGTGTAAATGCACATATATGAATACATATATTTGTATATATATATATACACATACACATGCATAGACATATTATTTTTTGTGTGTTCCATTCAGTACTTAATTGAAAAGTAAATCATATAATTATCTACATGGTACAAGGTTATGTCCAGGACAGTCACACACAGGTTGTCCTCTTTTCTAAAAAGGATAAGGGTGATATGGAAGGCACAAAAAAAAGTCTTGGAAGCGACTGTAGCTGTTGATAGTGCAGGGAATGTTACTGTGAAGTGAGGAGCAACACTTCAGACTAAACTCAGAGTTTAGTCTGTTGTGCCAGGTTCAATTGCTTTGAATGCGGTGTGGCCAAGATATTACTTATGTGAGAGGAATTTCAGTTAAATCCCTGGTATTATTATTCAGGGTGAGTGAAACAGTGGCTGATATTGACTCCTAAATGCCCACCTTCTGTGCTGATGTTGCAGCCATATGCTTGTGGGAAGCTTTCCTTTCTCAAGGTTTGAGTTCTTTCTCCTGGCAGTACTCTAGCAACTCCAAAGGCTGAAATACTGTTTACTCAGACAGAAAAAAAGTTTCTATTGACCAGAGCTATCATTTTTAAAGGCATACTCCACATGACAATTCTAATTTCTCCTAAATTCCAAATGTTAATAGTTCCCCTTGGCTTCCTTATCTTTTTAGTGCACAAGTATATAAACCTATTTTTTTTCCCAAGCCTACCAATCAAAGCAGCACTTATGATGCAGCACACATGGGTCTACTGAAATAGAAGAAAATGTTAAACCCTGGCAAAGTCTCTATATTATCATAGAGTTTCCTACTAATTAAAAGAGTTCTTTATGATGAATCTAAAACCACAAAGAAACTTGACTTTTGGGTGTGACATGACCAATGTAATAATCACAGGCAACAAAGAGAGAGAAATGTTCTGCTGGCAGATAAATTTCTTTCCTATATTTTTAGGTTTTGTTGTTTTCATCAGTAATTTTATGGGAAGCCCATGGGTATGTAGAGGTATTAGGTAGAACTGGTTACAGAATGACCTTCTATTTTTAAAAGTTGTGTTTTTAAAGTCTCTAGGTTTCTCAAAGAATGAAATTTCTTGCAATGGATTTGGAAACTGGATCTGCTGAAACAAACATTTGCATTTTGTGAATGTTACGGAAGTGCCTGTGAGTTGTCATCAGCTTATTGCTGAGAAACTCCTGAATCAGGAAGTACTGCAACAATCAAAACTAATTTTAGACTCTTTTCAGCTAATAGGATTATTTTCTTTAGGAAATAATAAAATACCTTAAATATGCTTTTTTTTATTATCACAACTCACATACACAAATTAATTTTCTGACTTTTAAAACCACCCTTGTCTCCCATGCTGCAAATGCAGTTTTACAGATTGGAACAGATGGTGGTTTAGAGTGAAGATGTACTAAACTACTATAAAGGTATAGTTACTGCGATACTGTGTGGTGACAGATGTTGGTAAGAGCTTATGAGTTTAGTCTTTTTTATATTTTCTTTATTGTAGCTTTATAGTATATTTCACACAGTTTGAAGAAAAAATAATCCTATTTTCCTATCGTTCCAATTTGCTTGTTGAATTTTTGCTTCATAAAGACTCTTGGTTGTTCCTACGCTTTCAGCTACCCTATTATTTAAACTTGCCTTTTCTTACAAGCATTTGAGTACAGAAATAAAATCTAATAATATATGTTTCTAGTTTTATTTCCCTTGGAAAAAAAAATACGTTCAAAGGCACCAGTCAGAAGGGTTCCAACGAGGAGAAGACAGTTAGAGGCGGGAAATCTGAACCATGTTCAACAGATTTGAAGTCTGCCAGAGCATATGGGAAAGAGAATCCTTAACTGACAAATCTTTACTGAGAATGAACCTGTTAACCAAAGCAATTTAAATCCAGGCAGTGTTCACTGGAGTGCTCCAGCTGACCTCAGCCTTTTTCTGATAGCAGAGGGAAGCTTTTAAGGGATTTTCACAACCAAGTGGAACTGAACCCATAAGTGCACAGGAAAATGATGCATTTCTTGCAGCTTATTTTTGCCTGAATCCAATTATGCCTAGTCAACAGCCAGCTGTTGCCTCAAAATAGACTAAGCTAGGAACTCTCTGCAGAAAAGTTGGGAAAATGAAAGCCAGCTAGTTGTAAGAATAGATTAGAGTGGTAATTTTTTGAAAAAAAAAAAAAAAAAAAAAAAATTTTTTTTCAGTTTTGTATTTCCCACTCTAACCTAGGATTGCTAGATCCCTCTGATCTAGATGCCAAAACCGCGTTGCCAACTGAGACTCTCTTGAGAGAATTCTTCAGGGAAGTAAGTGGATTACATCTCAAGCACTGTATTGTCTGCAGTTTTCAATTCAGTTAAGCTCTGGGAATTGCAGATAGCAGCTGAAAAAGCCCCCACTTTAAAGAGAAAGGTATAAGTGTGTGAAGCAGGAAAGGATTTTCTGACTCTGAGATTTGCCCTGAGAAATTGGGGATGGGTTTCTAAGGAAAGGAAAACAAAAAGGAAATGTCTCAGAATCTTCGTGGACTGCAAGTGGGAAACAGAGATTTAAGATGGTCTATATAGGCATCATAGGATTTGATGGCTTGAAGAGGAGGATCAGGTAATTTTGTGGGCCTGAAAATAGCAAAAACATTTGAATTTCTGAATAAAGTGATGGCATGGAAAGAAACTCACCTTTTATAATATAAATAATATTCTTATAAAGAGCAAAAAACCTAACAAAATTCCCAAAAACATGAGTATGGAGTGGAATGATGAGAAATGATAGAATAAATTGAGTATAAATTTTAAATTAATGGGAGAACTGAGAATTAACTGCATTTAAACATTACAAGTCAAGGTAGCTTGTTGTCTTTAAGGAGAGTTGAGAAATATTTCAGGCACGCAGAGTAGTCATAAGAAATGTCTCTAAAATTATCATTTTACATGATAATTGTGTCTATAAAAGGCAAAACTGGAATGTAAACAGGGTTTAGGATTAAATACTAAATTGCTAGAATTGTATTTTGCTGTTATGCTGGTTGTAAGCTGAGCCTGACCAGCCTGATGGTATCATTGATATTGCTGTTCATAACACTCATAAACTTATTCCTATGTCTACTTTCCTTCAGGGAGATTGAAGCATTGTTATTTTTTTTTTTTTGCAAAGAAGCAAGGAAGGACTGCAACAGAAAGTGTTTAGGCAAAACTTGAGCAGTTTAAATAAGTATCAGGTCAGTGTGTTCTTTCAAAATTATTCCACATCCTCCAGAACTGCCACCCTGTCTACAGTGCAGACCTGCAATTGCATTCTTGATTAGTGGTTTGCAAAAGAAGCTCTTTGGAGGTATCTTAATGGACAGATTGCAATTCCAACTGTGTCCATGCTAAAACCTCATTAAGGGCCAGTAAATATGAGTGGAATGAGAGAAAGCAGACAGATTAAAGGGGCAGTTATGATCTAATAGAGAAAAGACGTATTTTCATTCACTGTGTAAACAGAATTTCAATTGCCCTTCGGGCACTTCTGTATCACTGGCAAATAACCAGTCTGCAAGGAGAGCACTTTATATGTGAATACTGTAACTTGATGGGCACACAAGCAGTGGGGGACATGCAGCAGGTATTAAATGGATAAATATGTGTAAAGATTGTGTTTGGCTGGGCAAGAGACAGAAGCCTGGCAGAGGGGATCGTGGTGACACAACACAGCAAGCTCTGTGCGTCTTGTTGGATTAAAGACTAGATTTGTGTCTTAGCCAATATAATGTCATGTTGAGTTATGTAAATCCCATCACAGAAATGCAAACACAATGCAGCAGCAGCATTCTTTGGCATGGGCTCTTCAGCTGTTTCCCTGAAACCAATTTGATGTCTTGCTACAGATTGCTTCTCCCTTGCGGCACAGCCACTCTGTTAGTTGAATTCAGCTCTTTTTTTCAAATTATTATGATGTAAACCCCACAGTTTAATAACTGCAATGTTTATTTTTCTTAAATGCAATACCTTAGGAAAACTAGAAAGTTGATATCATAGTAAATGAAAATTATATTATGCCGTCATCTAGCTAAAAATATTTAATGTTTAAGGAAAAGTATCCTGACTGACAGTAGGATATAGGCACTCATTTAATCAGGCAGAGACCAAAAATGTTGAAGACAGGCATTAACCAGTCACTGAGCTCAGTAATACCACTCCTCAAACAGTCAAAGGTCATTTTATTTGGAGGCTCAGACTGGTTCAGAGTGCATGGAGGAAGAAAAGCAGCATAAGGGCTTGTTTCACCTCTTTCCATAAGTGGATGGTGAGAGGACAGAGCCAGCCAGATCATCTGCCTGTCCTCATTACTGTGCAAGGCAACAAAAGAGGAATTCTTCCAGGGGGAAGAAGAGGGAGGAGGATGAGAGTAAAAACAGCAGTTCAGAACAACTGTGGGAGAGCACAGACCTGTTCTTTGATGAGGTTTGCTATGACTTTCAATTTCTCCTTTGCCTAAGGCATCCTAATTATTGTTCTAATTTAGCCCCAAGTTCTGGAGCTGTAATACTGAAGATTCAGGCCTACTGCCCTGATAGTTTATACCAAATTCAAAAATCACTTTAGGGGTGAAAGTTCAGACTTTAAAGTACAGCTTTTGAATGCAAGCTTAATAGATGCCCTCAAAATAAAATGCCTGCAGGTGCCCTCTTTCCACTTTGTAATATGTTAATATTAAGCCTAAAGCAGCTAACACATTAGGGAATTTTCCTTCACATCAGCTTTTTAGGGCCTCTGCTGTATATGGTAGCATTTTGAACATCACAAAAAAAAGGGTTTTTTGAATGTATCAACTTTAAGCTGTGTGATGCATTCAAAAAAAAGATTTAAAAATCATCAAGATTATAACATAATGTTCTCAAATTACGTATACTGGGGTTTATTTTCCTTCATAATATCTTTTAAGATAAATGTGAATCAGTGTAGAAAAGTGAGCATAGCAGCATTTAGATTGCTATCATTCTTTGATTTTATAGATCCCCTTACGTTTAGCTCTTTCTTCAGACATATTGAATAGCTGTGTGTGGCATTTAAAATTTCTCCTTCAGAACCCACTCCCACTTTATAGTAAGATAAAAACCCAAAATTTTATTTTGTAAAAGTCAGCATTCCCTTTAGAGTTCTACATACATTTTGCAATGGCACTATTATTCTCATGTCTTAAACCCCCCTTTGAGAATATTTTGGTTTAGTGGCTTGGTTTGACACTAATCACATGTAACAGTTGTTTGCAAATGTGCAGCAACGCTGTCTGTTGAGATCTGTAAAAACACTAATAGCTTCTGGAGCTGTTTGCTGCAGGAACAGGAGCTTGGCTGCAGCCGCTGACAGTGATGAAAACGGGCATCAAGCTGAGACAGTCCAAGCTTGTCCCGATGTTGAAGGATTGTCCACCTTGAGAGCTAATTGGAATGAAAGGATTAGCTCACCTCGAGAGCTAATTGGAATACTGGATCAATGACTGAGCTTTGAGGTCACTGGTTCAGCCACAGGTGAGATGATTTGTCTTGCCTGTAGATATTAGCTCACATGAACCCTGCACAATGTAATGACCCACCACAAAATAATAATTTAGTCCCAATTCATACCTGTGTCAAGAGGTCTCATTTTTAGTTTATCAAAGCAATTCAAGGGTGTATTGACTTTATTTAGGAAATTATTAGAGTTTTATAAACAAAAATTTACACTCCCTTACCATGAAATCCACTAGATATTTCTGGATATTTCATAACTTTAAAGACAATGTGCACAGTAACATCTTCTCACCTGCTTCTTCAGCCTTTTGAGGTGAATGCATTCAAATAAAGACTGTTCCATGGATCTGAAAGTAGATTTTGCCCTTAGCTGTAATAGTTGCAAGATAGATGGTATTAGCTCTCTTAAGCCAACATGTCATTTAATTTCATACCTACATTACTAATCTTAAACATATAACTGACAACCAAATTGAATTTTAATTATTTTGATGTATTTTCAAAGTTTCTATTAAGTTTAAAATCAGTCCGTGTGTTAAAATTTGTAATTAAGTCTAAAAATACAGTAGTTGATGCACTAATTTTCAGGAAAACCCTGTTCTCCAGCAATGAAAGCAAAACCAGAAATAACCTCCACATTCCTAAGTGTTTCAACTCCCACTAAGTATGGTAAACTTAAATGATGTATCTCTCAATTAAAAGGAGGAATAAAATTCAGAGAGACAATGGGCATTGTATATCATACCTGTAGCTCTGAGGCCACCCAAACAATTTTTCCCCTCTGTGTCTGAAACTGAACAACAAAAAAAATCAAATGAATTTATTTTTTGAGTAATCACGAGGGCATAACAGAGATATCCTTAGCTCTTGATCTTTACTGCAGAAAAGCTCAACATAGGGGTTAAGCTGATGTTGGAAAAATAGAGTCAGGCCTGAATATTTGCATATGTAAAACTGTAGGCATAGAAGAGACTTAAATAACTTTTCAGGTACTGTGAAATGTAACACCTGTGCCAGGTACAAACGTCAGGATTGCAAGTGTTATAATTCAGATTTAGATTAAAAAATGAAGTCCTTCCTTAGAAGTTTGAATCTTTTGTGTGAATCTAGTTGAAGTTTTTTATACCTCTAATATAGCAACAGAGAGAAAAATGATAACAGAAAGTAAGACCAGGACTATAAACTACAAAATATCACATAATAAATTCATACAAGCTATTGCAGAAAGAAAATTGATTTTTTCCCTTGTTATTTTAATTTACTTAGTTTTGTAGTGACACTTAAAAAAAGATAAGAAAATCTAGCAGAGAAACAGACATGAAGATATCTCTTTTGGCTATTTTACTAGAAAATGGATATATTATAATCTTGTCATACAAATTTCTCAAATTTTTGACTTCTCAAGAAGAAATGAATCCAAAAATAAAATAAAATAAGATAAATATAGACTGTAAAAGTAAACAAATATTTGTTTTCATAATACCAGTTTAACTTCCATTATTTAAAAATTAAAATAGCCATTACACAAATGCAGGAAAGATAGCAGTATTCAAGGACAGAAAAAGTAAATATTGTCAATGTCATGAGCTTCACACATTTATGAAATATCACTGTTGGGTTTGGGTCATAAAAATGATAGCTTCACTTGCAAAAGAGCAATGAATCATATATAGTAGGCTTGGAGGAAAAAAAAAAAATGAGCTTTCATCTACACTTTACTTTATTATTAACCAGCAAAGTTATTGCATTATCTTGGAAACCAACACTCCATCTGGAAGCTGTTCCATGGTTGAAGGAGCTCGGGAGATGTGCTTCAGTGGAAGGAATACATTTATCTGAAGGCATCACACCTAATGTACGAGGCACTAAGCTTTGATTTCATGGTCTCATGCAGACTGCACAAATATCTCTCAGTACAGCTTTTACTAAGAAATGACAGTCAGGAAGGGATGAACAGGAGCTAGATATCCTGTAATTTCAGGAGCTTACTGGCTGTATTTTATTTCACTCAGTTGTCTGGAAGTTTTACTCCTGATAGGATTAAATCCTTATTCTAAATAACAACATAATGATAGCCTTGAATATTTACCTCAGAGTCGCCTTTGGTGAAGAGTGAATTTCATTTCCTTGAAAACACAGGCGGCAGTTGGATGGTCTAAAATCTAGATATTTAAATCTGTGCATGAATGAAGAAAGTTACGTTTGAAGTTATCAGCTGAACAGTTCTTAGAAAAAGTCAAATTAATTTGGGTCTAAGGCATATAACATATTGATAGACTCTGAAGGCATAACAACTGAGAAAGGAGTTATTATCTGTTACTATCTCTGAGAGTGTACAAGATAATGCTTTCACCCAGCTCCCTCACAGACACTGATCTTAAGTTTTAGTACTTTGTCAAACTTTGGATGACTTTTCAGAAGATGGGCACAAGCTCCCTTTTGACATTTTTGATTTCAGGCAAACATAGGGCAAACCACTTCTCACACAGCTTATAGTACACTGACTGTTGTCTCTCTCCCACCAGAAACTAAGAATTGATCTACATGAAAAATGAAGATAACTAGAATGGGCTTATCCAAATAGCTAAACTTTGAAAATTTGCATGTAACAAAAAAAGATGTTAAAAGTGGGAAGTGCTGCTGTACAGTATTCTGCCTTATTTATTTATTGTTGGTACTACACAAATTTAGCAGAATAAAGGCATTTAGGAGCATTTCAGGACCCAAATCACCACTGTGGGATTGGCATGGCTCCAGTTCAGGATATACAGGTCCATATTCTACACCCCTTTTGTTCAAACAAATGAAGGAGGTTATTAGTTCTTTGTGTGGAACAGTTACTAAAGTGGATAAAATTCAAAGTGCAAGTGCATTTAGTGCCTGTCTCCTCGAATATTGACAAAAAATAAATCAGATACCAAAGTTATTCCTATATCCTTTTTTCTAGAAATAAAAGCTTGATAGTTTCCAGGAATATTATATAGCTAAAATAATACATTGCTAAAAACCTTGCTGTTGAAAGATGCTGTAACAAAGCAGTTGTTGGTGACATCACTGGCACAGGTCCAGTGTTCACCCATCTTCTTATATATTCTTTTTAAAATTGTACCACACATTTATTTAAATTCAGAGGAATGTTGCTTGGGCTACCTATAGTAATACAATGTGATTTTTCTTAGAAGCCTAGGAAAGAGGTTGAATTTGAATCTGTGATCTTTAACTTTCAGCATTTTTCCTCAGAGTTGAAGGGGATGAATCTTACTGCTCTGCCTTCCTGGAGATCAAATTCAATGTGGAGCCTGGGTTAAGTTCTATAGAGGTACAGTATACAAAATACTAAAGCATAGAGTTCAGGATTGTGGCTATTATCTTTCTAATTCTTTTGCTTAGAAAAATAAAAATAGTAAAACTTCAAAAAATGCCATTTCTCATTAAAAAAAAAAGCCTCTTAAATAAGTCAGTTAATTGTGACTGTGATAATTTAAATGTTTCCTGTCAAATGTGTTGGAAGTTGTTTTTCTGGTCTTTTCATGGCTTCTCTTTGGACTTTATTTTAAGAGAAACATAGTCATTATTGCAGTTGTATTTGGAAAACATCTTCACTGTAGCTGAAAAGTCACAAATGGGTGGCAATAGGTTCTACCATAAGATTTTATCAGGTTTCCTGCTATTGAAAATGTGATTTAATATCTTAATCTATCTGACTCGACTGAATCTAGTTAAAGATGGGCAATAGCTTTTAATCAAATGCACACACTTTCTACAAAGGCTTTGTTGTCATAAATTTTTCTCTGTTTTTTCTATAAACATATGGTTATATCCTGCAATGTGTTGACTGTCACTTGGAATCGACATCTTTATAGGTTGTGCCAGCCCTTAGATTTCTGAAAACTAGTGTTTCAGCTTTTATTAACATCACACAGGAGCACTGAAAATGTGTTTAGGGAAAATTATGGCGTGAAAAATGTTTCAGTATGAAAATTTAGGTATGAAAAGTGTTCAATCCTACAAGGAACATTTACTAAGAAAAAGTTAATAGGTATAGTAAAATCTTCTAAGTGAAAAAAAAACCCCAAAAACCAACAAACAAAAAAGTAAAACACTCTATTCCTAAAATGCTATTGACTTTGTAGAAATTTAACAATTTCTTAATTTAAGGCAAGACTAAATTTTCATATGCCAGACTAACAGAACAAAGTGACAAATACAGATTCTACACGTTTGAAAAAAATGAATTTATTAAAAAAATACAAAATTCTTGGTGTTAAAGGTATTAAATTATATATTACTTAGAGTGAAAAGATTGATGTACATCAGCTTCATCTCTGCTTTCCTTACTATTTTGCGATACCGTGAATTTTAGTTTTATTTTCCAGTAAATACAGAGAATGTCAAAAGTCTAATAGATGGATTAATTCTACTGGAAACCCTGTCTCAGAAGTAGAAAATAGAAATAAATTATATCAAGACTATATCACAATTACCATAATATCATAATTACTTTCTGGAAACATTTTTTTCATAATATTTTCTGATATGTTTTCATACTATGATAAATATATTACATGAACTAAGGCAAATAAATAAAGAATGGGAGAGAGTGAGTCTAAGATTACTTAATACTCTAAAAACCTTTGAAATGAAATAAACACAAACATATAAAAATCCTATCATGCAAACACAAATCATCCTTTTTTTTTTTTTTAATAATTTTAAATAATATTAGTTACAATAGTCTCCAACCATGTAAGAACTGGGGACGGAATTACAGAAAAACAATCGAGCCAACAAAAGAAAGTTGCCTTTAACTTTAAAAAGGAAAATTAAAAGCTAGGAAGCAGAAATCAATGCTCCAGATCTCTGTGCGTAAATAAGCATCAAAATTAATTAATTATAATTAACTTTAATTTATATTTATTGCTACTATTATTGTTATTAATAATACTCATAATACATATGCTTTGAATCAAATTAACATAATGCTCATTTGTGAATAAACTCAAGAGGACAAGAGAGAAAATGCCAAGGGAATTGAGAAGTTTCATTATTTCCTTTCCAAAGCTAGGCATTAAATTTCAAACATTGGCACTGTGAAAAATTCTAGCTGTGTTCATTTGTTTTGCATTGTTTTTGTCAGTCAAATGTCAGTCCCATACTTGCTGGCCTTTTGAATGCAAAATACTGCTTTATAATTTCTGTTGTGAGGCCTCTTACAGCTGAAATAATAAACACTCACTTGTAGGTATTCGTTTAATAACTGGAGTACATGCCTTGTGTTTTTTTCACATAATGCCTGCAACAGCCAGAGAACCAAAATAATAAGCACTGAATTTAGACAGCTTCCCCTTCACCAGTGTCATGGACACATAGAGGAATCAACAAAGTTTTTATCATTCTACTTTTTAAGTACCATCCAAGGCATCTCAGCCTAAACTGGGTTTAGGAATAGCCTTAATATGAAGGCTTAGAGAAATAACCTGTATGGTGAGTAAGAGTGCTATGAAAGAGGAGCTCATCTCTTACATTTGGAAGATGACCCACCAATTTCCTTGCTGAATTAATCAGAAGTGTGCCTTCATCTTACCTTGTGCTATTTTTCAGTCTTGGCTTACTCTGATGTTTTGTTTAGTGTGTGAATTGCCAGCTAGCATGGTGTGAAAACACGTAGAGTAACACTACAAACATTTTACCAAAGGTGGTTTTTTTTTTTTTTTTTTTTTTTGTTTTGTTTTGTTTTGTTTTGTTTTGTTTTGTTATGTTTTTGTTTTGTTTTTGTGTTTTTTTTTTTTTTTTCCTTTTTTTCCTTTTTTTTTTTTTTTTTTTTTTCTCTCTTATGAGCAAGTGTTCAGTGCAATTTCTTTCTGCACCCTTCCTTCCCACTCCTGGAGTAGTTGCAGTAGTTGCTGCTTCTGTGTCACTTGGAGTCCAACAGCTCTTTGTGTTGATATATGCACAAGAGAAGCAGTGATGAAGAGGTCCAGTGGTTGTGGACAGGATTATACATATCATTTAGACTTTCTGCTAATTTTTTTAAGATTATGAGTTACTTATGTTACATAAATACTGCATCATGCTTTCTGGAATCATTGAATTGGGTCTCAGATAAGTGCTATCATTTGTGTAATAAATAGTAAGTAACATATATGTAATTTGAATGGAAATGCCCAAAGGAAAAAGCCTCGAGTGACTTCAGGACAGCCGCCATTACATTGCACTGTGAAAAAATAAGAAATGTCATTTCCCTGGGAGCCATTGAAGTGCCCTTAGCTCTCACCATAGGTGGGAGTTAGGGATGATATAAGTGCTATATTCAGTAAGACAAGGATTCAAAACCATGATTATGGTAACAAGAATGTAGAGTGCATTTCAGTAAGATTCAAGATAGACAGATTCTGAGAGTCTGCAAAGTAGACAACAGCTATTAGATTAATCTTTGAAAAGTCTGGCAGTTCATTCTTTCGTGTTCTTTTGAACCAAGGCAAAGTCTAGGGTCAGCTGGTATGATTATGGTTAGGGGTAAGTAGACTAAAACAGGAGCTCTATCCAGGTATGATTGAAGGTAGGAGGAGGGAGTACAGGTGAACTCACCCCCCATAAGTAGCAGCTGTGTTAATTACCAATACAACCTCACCCCGATGAGTCATAGCTATATCAAATAAAGATAAGTGTGATAAAAAGGAGATGATTAGCTGGTGAGAGAGAATAATGAAGGTGGAGGAACCTTGAGGAGGAGGGAAGGAGAGGACCATGAAGAAGAAGGATCCTGGGGAGAGAGAATCCCTGCTGTGAGGTCAGTCTGGGTGTGCAGTCAGAGCCTGTTGTTGGAACCTGCAGTCACAGTCTGGCCAGGTAAAAGCTGCAGTCACAGTCTGCAAACTGATCCCTGCAGTCAGAGTTCAGCAGGAAATAACCAGCAGTCAGAGGCTGCAAGGGAAACCCACAGCAGGAGCTGGTGCAGGCAGAGTCAGTGGATGGTTGGAGTCAGGATGGCTGAGCTGTAGAGAGGAATAAACCAGGACCCTTTTCATGCTGTGATAAACAAGAAGTCTGTCTTTGGGCACATTTCTACCCTCTAACAAGAGGGCTGCCATGAAAATTGAACCTTGTTTTTGACCTCACCTAGAGATAGTAACAGAATATCTAAACCAGACACTGTGGCATGGCATGGAGACTGATGTAAGCAAATATACTCCTAAATACATTTATGTAGTCTTCTTTACATTTCTCAGGGAGATAAGGAATTGGGCTTTTCCATTGTATTCAATTTCACTGTGAAGTTAAAGGTGCTTAAGCTTACTAGAATATATGGAGTGTGAGTAGGTGTAATAGCTCAGAAGCCATCAGATTAGGCAGTGTGTGAATTCCAAATTGTATTTGAAGGAATTATGCTTGATTTTTTTCCCTTTTGTCAAATAGGAACAATCAACTGGCACTATGGACCCCAAATTGTTGTAGTCACTAGTTTTCTAGGGGAGAAACTAGATTAATAGCTTCTTAGTCTAGGGCAGATTTTAGGTCTACTCCTTGAAATATCTGCCTTTTTGGAGGATTCTAAACCACTTGGAATATTCAGAAGTGTTGAGAGCTGTACTGCAGGGATTATGCTTTGAATGGGGCAGGCAACCTGTGTGCCAGGCACAGCCTTGACCTTTGAATTTACAGGGCTCCTGGCAGGGTCTAGTTAGCACTGCTGCAATCACTACACTGACTGCAGAAACATCTTAGTCACAGGGGTTCTATGCTGTTGCGTGTCCATGTCCTATGGCAAGGAGAGGCCCAGGCACCATCCACCAAAGGAAATGCATCCTGTCAGTCAAAGGCTTTCAGCTCTCCTCAGGGCACTTATCTCTGGCTGTGAAAGAGGACCCAATGCAATGATGCATGACTTAAGAGGATTTCTCTGAGCTTCAGACTGGAATGAAGGGTTCTGTTCCTTTGATGAGGCTTTGAACCCCCCAACTTTATGTGTGCAAAGCCTGTACTAGCACCCTCACCTCCTCCCCATGCTATGAGTGTGCTTCAGGGAGAGATAATCCACGTTCTCGTTCCTTGAATTTAAAACTGAGGGGGCTTGCAGCAAGCATTAAACTTTATCTTAGGTAGTCAATACTAAAGGAGCATCCATATGTCACTCTGGTTTCAAAAGTAGATAAGGCACTCAGCTGCATTCTTTAATGCAAATCCCTCTAAAACCTTATATGCTATTAGTAGTCTGCTAGTTATTTGATGAAAGAGAAAATTAACTTTTCAAAGAGCTCGGCAAAAAATAGAACTGAGTCTATTACGCCAACCAATCCAATATTCTGCACAATGAGATAGTGTTTCTTTCTACTCATTATGCCTAGCGAAAGCAATCAACAGAAGCCTGAAATGATAATTGTACAAAAATGCAATCTGATTAAAAGTAGAGATCGGCAGGTATTGGAAATAACCCACCTATCTCTCAAAGAAAATGCAAAGCCTTTGTGGTGCAAGTATGGGATTGTTTTAGCTCAGCACTGCAGGCTTGGTTTTCTTTCTATATAAACTTGCCCTGTGTTAAGACAACTGTGCTCTTAATGGACATATGTCAGTTTAAAACTGAATTTAAAAATGTAAGAATTAAAGGCATAATATTAATTCAATTTAAAGACTAATATGTACATTAATGTTGTGATCTCTTTGCCTCAATGCATTCAGGGAGCTACAGTAAATCAGAACCTAATTCTAGGTCACACCAAGGTTAGTTAGGGCATATGAAATTGCTACTGGACTTGTCCATAAATTCTGTAGCAATAGTTATTAACCATAAAATTACTAGATAATACAAAACTGTGGCATTCAAGAACTTAATTTATATTTGCATTAAGTAAGGGGAAAGAAGATATTTCAGATACTGTTATTTGAGAATTGCTGGTGGGTTGCAAACTATCAGGGAAAATGCTCCTTTAAGAATAAATTGTAATAGATGGGAAAGGATAAGTGTGAGACACTTATGTGTATTTTTTTCATATATCCACAAGCAGGCTGGGGACTCAGCATGTTCAGGATTTGTTTGATAAAGACCAGCTCTTTTTACAGAACATGCTGCATTGAATCTGCTGAATATAGGGAGGGATGAAGGGAAGAATTATCAGAGGGGGAGAAAAAAGAGGGTAGATCTAAAATGTTCCCAGCTCCCATCTTGCATAGTGCAAGAGGATTTAGGTGCACTCCATCTTTGCCGCAATGCTTCTCTCTTCCAGCACACTAACTGCATTTGGAAATGATTTTTATCTTCATATCCTTTTTAATTCCTAGTCCACCCTGCCTCTCCCTCTTCCTTTCTGCTTCATGCAAAGGAAACATTTTAGTTCTTGGATTCTCACATTGCACAGGGAGTAAATTCCAGTTTGCTTCCAAAGGAGGGGAAGAGACCTGAGCAGAGGGTCTTCAAGGAGGCAGCTGAGTTCTACACCTGTTGTTCATGGTCATTCTGGGACTGGGCCATCCTTTATCTGGGTGTAGGAGAAAACTGATACTGCTGATGTGCAGAATGTGCAGATAACCTCTTTGCTGTGCCCTCGCTGCAGGGCTGGGGAGGAGACCTGATTTAATACTGGCGGTAGAGAATAGATACCTATTTGAAAATCCGAGAGAAGGAGGTAGCATTAGCTGACTGCAGAGTATACCTGAGCTGTAGAATAACCAAGACAGCTGTGACCATGGGTGTGTGATTGCTTTCCTGTAAGCAAGGAGTGTGTAATGGAAAGTATTCAGCTGAATCTCAACTTCAGGAAAACAGAAACTCAAAGTGAAGATGTTTGCGTTAAAGAGAAGAAGAAAAATTGGAAAATGTTGCTTATGAAGGTAAAGAGACTGAAATGGTTATTTTAAAAAAGGAAAGGGACAATTTTCATTATATAGCTTATATATTGGAGAAAGCGCTGTGGAAGGTACAAATGCCATGAGATTTCTCATTAGATAGTGTTATTTACACCAAATGCAACAAGAGCTGTAATACATAATTACTCAGATACAGGAAGGCTTCTGTAATCTATAAGCTGTTAATAATTTCCATGGAGCCACAACCTTTGATAATATTTATGCAAAGAGAGTGGTTGAGGAGAGCTGTGAACATAACTATAGTGGCAATCAACAGTAGAAATATTCCACAGCAAACCATTTTATCAGTGAACCAGTTCAAGGACAGGCATAAAATCTAGATAAAGATGACAAGATGGGTTACAAAGCTACAGATGACAGAAAAATAGATAAAGCCATTGTTTTCAGACAGCCTTGGGGCAAGCAGAAATTTACCTTTGCAGACACTTCACACAGTTAATATAACTAAGGTCTAAGTCTACTAGAAGTGCTGGTTTTGATGTACAGCTTTCTATCATCCCTACCTAACTACTTCCCCTCACAAAATCAGCCAAAATAGCAGAGGTTGTAATCATGAGGGGTGCTCTGCTGTCAGACTTATGGTCTGCCAGTGGTCTGACCTGATTTTCTGCTTTTGACAGAATAAGAAAATGATAGTGATGCTATTGAGAAAGGATTACAATTCATTCAAATACCTATCCTGAAAGGAGGTGTTTCTTTTGATCTGTTTTGAACTGATCTCCTGCCAATAGTTCTTTTAGTTTGGGATTTGGAAAGCAGCAGGTCTGTCTTCACTTTCCAAACCATTCAGAGGAAATGGCTGCTGTGCCTATAGAGAAGTCACCTGGTAACAAGCAGTTCAAGTTTGTTGGAAGAGTCCAACAGACTTGCTCTATACGCCCAGCATTTCTCCTTTGCTATGTGCAGGAAGTGGTATAGTCTCAGAAATGTCAGGTAAGATCAATTTCCTTGGGCTCTGACTCATCCTTATTACCACAGTGATGCCCCTCTCAACATTTTCTCATGCAATCACTTTTATTCTTCTTCAGCTTTTATCCCAAGTCTGTTCTGATGAACATGATTATTAATAAAAGTAATTCATTATTGTTTCTATACATTTAAGTTCTTTAGTTAGAATTAGAATTATTAGAATTACTTTCTAACATTTGTATTTACTGCTGTCCATTGAAATCTGCTCTTTGAAGCAGCTGCTTACAACTGACATCTGTACAAAATATGGGAATTAGATATAGGAGAGAGAAGATAAGAGTGGGAAAGGGATGCCAGTGGTACAAAACAAATGCTATTCCTTCCAAAACTGCAGGAACTAAGGAATGTTTCTCGTAAATATTTATTGAGGACCAAGGTTGTGCCGTGCTTCTGACACAAGGGACTTGTATTTGTTTAATAACTAGAGTACATGTCTTGAGTTTTTTCGTACAATGCCTGTATTCTAAAAGCAGTGTAGAAAGAGAAAGCTTCTATGCATTTTTCTGCCTTCCTCTTTCAGACTGTGCATACTCACTATGACATCCATTTGCTGCATTACACTTAATTTACATATTTGACTGCTTCATCTGCATGAGCCTCAATTATCTGTCTTCTCTGTGATGACTTGCCGCATTCCAATTCTTCTAAGGAACTATAATTTTAAGAAAGAAATAAAATGGGGGGGAGGGGAGGTGGAGTAAATTCAGACTCTATCTAGGGTCCCAAATGGCAGGCTAATCCTGATTCCACATTCAGGATTGACAATAATCTTACACAGGCTGTAATTTTAAGATTGTGCAGCTTGTGGCCTTTTGGCCCTTGGAGGTGAGGAATTTTTTTTGTCACAGTAAGAACAGAGTCCTGTATAAGCTGCAATGCTTGTCTGTGTTTTGTGCTGAGACAATTACTATTCTACTTTCACTACTATGTCACACCTACCATCCCAACTGCCTTGAGACAAACAGACGTGTAAGGAAGTAGAAAACTTATTGTAAACTGGTTTTGAGGTTTCCAAAAAAGATAAGGACTTCACAGGCTGAAAGACTACATATTTTTGTGGCTTTCCCTTCCAAACATTTTGCTGAATAAGCCCACTAGATTTAATGTGTATTTTAATTTTTTATTATTTTTATGTGATTTATAGCTCTCTTCAATGTAAGATCTGCTAAAAAAAAACCCTAAAGTAATTATCCTACCTAATTTTTAAAAATAAAAATAATGGAGGAAAGAAATCTCAGAATTTTTGTTAGAGAAAAAATTATTCAATGTAAAGAGCGTAGAGCACCCCAAAAAGCAGCCTCCTGGCAGCTAATGCAAAAACAAAGAAATTTTGAGCTACTTTTTCTTATGCAAGTTGCTACGCCCCATTATATGACAGTCTGGAACTGGGAAAGTGGATAAATAAACAATTAAACACCAACCTAAGTAATGCCATCCCACATTTATCTTTATATCTGGATAGAAGTACAAAAAAAAAGTCCAAATTTTCATGCACAATGTTCCTCCTGGACCTCTTAAATTTTAATTCACTCCAATTTTTGGTGTGTGTCCACAAGTAGACAGATTTTAAATCCATGACTTGTTTTGTTAAAATAAGCATATTTTAAGTTGTTGCTGGATGCTTCAAAAATATATACTATGAGATACCTTTTTTTTCTGTAGGAAACTGGAGGATACAGCTTCTTACAGAGAGTGGCATTTTAATGTCACAGAGGTAGCCAGCTGACAGCAAGGTCACAAACAGCCATTCCAACTTGCCAGGCCAGTTGCCAGCAGCAGCAGATTTGTCTTTCATGGGATTAATGGTCTACAATCGCTTGTACCCAAAGCAGGTAATTGAAAAGGGTTTGGGGTGGTTTTTTTTAACAATTATTTTGGCAACATGGATTCCTATCCTAGTTTTATCAGGCTTGTCTACTACAAACATTTCATTTTTTGTGTAACACGGCCGGGATTAAGTAAAATAAGTTTCTATGGCACTAAATCACAAATGGCCCTTGCTCGAAAAGCTGCGTAAACATTTCAGCAGAAATGTTTCCAGTGTAGGAATGGCACAAAAACAATGCATGGATTAATATGCTGTATCCCATTCCTCTTGCCAAAGAAGTTGGGGAAAGGTGATAAAAAGGGTAAAAAGTTGGTTAATAAAAAAAAAGTTGGTTGATAAAAAGTTGGTTACTTTTCTGGTTATAGTTCTGATTGATTCAGGTTAATATGCGTGTTAAGATCTTCAGGCTGCTTTGAAACAACATTGCCTCAGGAATGCTGCAGAAGTGTACTTTATTTAGGCAGCCTCCTGTACAATTAAAAAAGATCAGAGAATCTGGCTATGTAGGCTGCATATTCTAAAAAATCTTGATGGGGCTGTCTCCTCACTGACCGCTAGCTTGTGCAACTCTTATTTTGAGTGCTTGGGAAAAAAAAAAAGTTAAAAATGGTAAATCATATAGTCTTGGCAATTACTGTCAAAGCCTTGTCATTTTGAAAGATTAGAGATGTAAAATACTTACTTAAATTTAAAAATGAGAAAAAAAAATGGAAATTGACAGTAAAGAAAAAGGCATTTCAAAGTAGGTCCTATGAAAACAACTAAAAGGAACAGTTGCAAGAACAGTAATTGGGTTTTCTACCTTTCTTTACTATGAGGATGGTCCTCAAGAGATTTAAATATGCACTGGCTCTGTCTCAAGGGGATATCAAGGAGAAAATGTGAGTGCTTCCAGGCTAAAGGTATAATTTCATCCTCCAGCTGCAAGGTTTGCAGAGAGGAAGAGGACTGGGAGGACAGAGCAGGTGATACACAAGCTGTGGGTTTTACGGTTAGTCTGTCATCCTGAACTTTCTATTTTCTACTCTGGCAATATGTGCTCCTGAAATCCATGTACATAATATTGTTCAGTTTCAGCTGTTCAGCTTCAAAAGAGGTGATCATTACAAACAATAGCAATCAAATCATTTTGCTTATTATTTTCTTTTTCTTATCCAGATCACCTTTGATGTGGTTTTATTATTATTTCTTTTAATTCTGGTTTCCTTGCACTGTTTTAGAGTGGAACTAATAACATAAAATAATTTGAGTTTACAGGAAAAATCTGCAGATGAGATTAGCTACTCAGATCAGAGCTAAAAATGTATGGAGAGAAGCTTGTACAGATATGACAAGATTTAAGTCAATAAAGCAGCTTGACACACACTGTCTGAGGGGAAATAAAACCAAGGACATTTTTGTATCCCAGTAAACCCTATCATGGCAGTAGGAAAATCCTGAAAAAGCAAACAGGACCAGACACTAGCTAAGTCAAACTGGGAAGCCTCAGGTCACCTTATCTGGGGGCAGTCAGCTACTGTACTGCACCATGACAAGCAGTAAGGCTGTCAGTCTTCTTGATGTGGTGCTGAAAATAGCCATTCATGCAAAAATTCAATGTCCAATGATCAGTCAGTGTGATGAGGATTTGAGAACCTAAAATTATTTGGAGATGTGCCAACGGGTATCAGTGCCACTCACATGAATGCGTTCGTTATCCAGTGCTGACAGATCAGGAATACACAGGGTACAGGACCCAGGGCATTCTGCATGCCCTGGAAGTGAATTGAATCACAGAGAGAAGCACAAAAATTGCTGATAAAATATGGCTTGATGATAAAAAAATCCATGTGAAGGAATACCTGTGGTCAGGTTCTCTTTGTCGTACAAAGATTTGTCATCACAGTCAGAAATCGTTTATGGAAAAGAAGAATTAAAGATGGAATTGAGGAAGGTACCATTGTATTTTCTGTCAAGACAGAGATGTTTCATGGGAGAAAGGGAATAAGAATGTGATGACTTCATCCTACCTCCTGTGTCAGTGTTGCTCTGAGGAACTGCCCAGTTTTCACTGAGGTCATGGACAAGCTCTGCCAAAGGCTGACCCTTCTTTGATCTCTGAGCAGTTTCCACCCTTTAGTTTAAATGTAAAATTCCAAATAGCAATAAATGTTTTTGGTAACAAAACTGATGTTAAGACTGAAAGAGGTACAGCTAGGCCAGAAAATGCAAAGTCTTATCTTAGACTCATGCAAGTTGTTGTGTGGTAAATGTAGGGTTTTGTCTCTTCTCAACCTCCAGGCCTGCCCCAGTTCGGTGTATTATATTTTCTGGTTTTTCAGCTGTACGTCCAACAGATCTGTTGTTATGATGGAGGGAGGCAAGATGCCTTGATAAAGGATTTCTGATTTTTTTTGTGCTTTTCTGATTGGATTTTTTAAGGCATTTTTTTAATGATAGTGTGTCTTTTTAATTACTATGTCTGCTTTATATAGTTAAAAGTGATGGTTATAAAAGGAAAGTTCTTATATTTCATGAAGTAACAGTAGTTTGACCTTAATTTGAGATTTTTTCTTTTGTTATGAGTGATCTGTAATGAAAACTGAAAATGATAATCCCATTTTCCCAAAGTATTTGATTTATGAAAGTAGATCTGCAAGGTTCCAGCTAATAGTTTATGGTGTGTGATCAATTATTTACTCAGCTTTGTATTTACCTTGAATGTTTCATTGCATTTTCATAAACTCCTGTGTACTGATTCACCTGGCTGTAATTGGTTCCTTTACTTTTTAATGATCTAAAATTAGTTGCATAGGTCTAAAATGGATCTAAAAGAGCTCTTCATTGCTTTTATCTTTGCACACTCTCAGATATTATATCCCAATCTATTAAAATGGTAATTTAATTTTTTGATTAAACACAGATGGAATGCTATACTGGGAAATGGAAAATGATAAAATAAGGAATAAATTGATAAACCTCTATGTAAGGTAGGACACTGGGGTTCTCTGTGCTCATTCACTCATTTTCAGATGGATTTGGTGCTTTGCAGTGACAATACTGGTGAATATTTCTTGAGTTACTGAAAATTAAACTGCAGTGAAAGGAGTCCTTAATAGGGCTCTGCTCATAAGAATATTGAATTTGTATTAAAAGGAGGAATGAATCTATATTAAGAGAGAATTATGTGAACTAGCTACAAGCTGAAAGTTCAAATGTGTTTGCTAAATTACTTCTCAAACTTGGCAAGAAAAATCCTAGCTCTTCATTTTAACTTCTTTTACAAGGAATTCTCAGGAATATACATAAAATATTTGAAATATAAGATCTTTACTTTTTAAACACCTTAGATCTTTAAATTATAATACACTAAAATAGTAGAAAAGGATTTCATTTGGTGCAAAATGAACAAGAGAAGAAAATACTTTTAGTGGCAAATGCAACTTTTATAATTGTAAAAGTCTTTCAATTAGAAGACAATCATTATATGTCTCTATTGAGATTTGAGATCTCAACAACTAATTTGACTAAAATACTATGTTTTTTCTCCTAATCCTGTGACATGTATATTCTTCAAAAATTAATTTTAACAGTTTTACATGAGCTTTTTTGATGATAATCTTCACAGTTCCTTAAAACTGAGAAACACTGAAAAACAATGCTTCAATACACTCAATTCCTTTGTCATAAACAAAATGTTACGTTCTGATTAACTATACTATCAAGACAACATTCCTATGCAAGTGTATATTATATCAGAGCTGATCTACTCAGGAAAGCCTTTTGTAATTAGGCAGGGTAGCCTTCTAACCTTTTAGGGAAAAAATAAAGTGCTAAAGAACCAGCTGCTGTAAACTCCTGTGTGTGTTCTGGACGTTTGCTGCAGTTCCCATTGCTCTGGGAACCCACTAATGAGGTGGAGTTGGACAGGACAGTGGAATCAGACATTCCAGAGTTTTGATTCCTACCTTGTTGCAGAATCTAACATCAGGAGCAGAGGCTGATGATGCTGAAGGAGTTGAAATATACACAGAGTGATGCAAAGTTCTAAGGAAGATCTACATCCATTAGTTATGGTGAGTTATAAAACTCCTCATTTCAACTCTACTGGGATGGCACGACTGAAATTCAAATGATGAAAAATACAGCTTTTCAGACAGTGATGCTTACTGAACCTGCTGGAGTAACCAAGTTTATTTTTGCATCACTTATGCATTTCAAAATGCAGAATATATCTGCAACTGATCTCAAAAGAGAGGAGAGTTTTTTTGGTTAATTTTATTTTTAATTAAAAAATATACATGCTATTTCAAATGGAAGAATATGGCCTTTGAATTATGAATGTCAATCCAGAAATGACAACTAATTACATTAACCTAAGCTATTTATAAATATATTGAAATCAAGAAATAAATAAAAACATGCTTTCCTTCACCAAATATCAAGATTAAAGAATGCTGTGTTTCAGCTAAGACATCAAAGCCTTGAAAGAGTTTGGAGAAGAAATGGTGTGTTAATTCTTATTGAAAGCAAAACTATTCCTAAGGGAGAGTGTTCTAAACCATATGTCTTTGACATAAACTGGCAATAAAAGAGAAAACTACTGCTGAGAATTTCTGTGTGAGAAATGCAGCTGAAATGTTTCTTCTTTTTCAGACAATTTGACCTCGTTGGAGATATTACACATCCTTATTTTGAGGTTCATATAATCTGTTGAATTGATCTTGGCACTGTTCACAGTCTTAGAAGAAATAGAATACATTTGGAAGCAAGCTATAACAATAAGATTTTAGTGTTATTAACTGGGATGGAACCATCAGCAGGGTTCACTTGGAGTTTATTTGGCACCTACCAAAATGCAGGACTTGGGAGTATTGTGGGAGGTTCTCAGGTCTGTGTCCATGTGTTTTGTGGTCTGTTGCATGCAGAATTGGCACTTAAGTTCACAGTTTAGTTGTGGGCTTGGCAGTGAAGCTTAGGGGAGGACTCAGTGATCTTAAAATCTTTTCTAAGCTAAATGATTCTATATACATCTTAACTCCACGCCACAATTGGACAGGCAACCACTTGTACTCAGTACTGGGGTTACTATTTGAAAGATAAAAATGTTTTGGGGTCTCTTCCAGGCCTGTCCTATAGTTTGAAAGACATACAAGACATTCTGTAGGCATGATGCTTCTCCCAGTGTTACTGTTGGATATATCCAGACACTGGGATTTTGTCCTGCAGTATACAGTGAAGATTGCCTCAATTTATTGTTGATGGTATGATGCAAGAAATCCTTTTCTAGGGAATGCTTACTGCCCTCTCTGAGAAAATGCACCTAAGAAATAACATGCAATAAATGCAGTAAACAGAAAGATGTAAGAAATATTTCTGCCAAAAGCTACAGAGCTGTAAATGGTGGATGTTTAACTGTTAAAGCTGCATCACACAGTTAAATTACCACCTTTCTCCTCTTAGATCTTCCCCCTTTGTGTCTCTTCTGCTTTATTACAACACCTATTATCAATTATTATTAATAAAACTATTCAGGATTGGATTAGAATTGAAACATTGGCTATTTGCAGGTGTAGGAGACAACAAATGATAGATTTAAGAAACAGCCTTAGCTCATTTCTAAGTTCTGTGTAAAAAGGTCAGAACAATTCTATTTTTTACAATATGTTTGCATTTTGTTATCATGGAAATCTAGGTAAAGTACCCATTATTGTACTATTTCTGCTGTAAAAATTCTAAGTCACTGGGTAAAATACCAAATCTTCATTGTTTCAGGGACACAGAAACAATTTTTCCTCCTACCCGATTAGAGAAACTCCATGACCAGTGCTGTTTATACTCTCACTTTCACCCACTGAAGCTTGGATTAATTCTTTTGCACAGTAGAATAACTTGGAGGGAATCAGCTTATTCCTTCTCTCTTAGTAATCAGCTCATGGCCTTTCAGGAAGGGTGCTCATCAGAAATAAGATGAATACTGGAACTCAAACACACAGGCAGTAGCCATGAGGTTTGTCTGTCTAGTCAGCATTGATTTTAGGAGGAAATGGCAGTTTTAACTTTATTTTGCCTGGAGTTGATCCTGATGGGCATTTGTTGACAGTATCTATCATACTGACCTCCTTAGAGTATGTGAGTGTTCCTTAGCTTAATTTATAGGAATTCAGGGGTGGAGTAATCTGAAATATCCTTTTTTTTTTTTTTTTTTTTTTTTTTTTTTTTTTTTTTTTTAACTGTTTTATAGTAGTTCTGCTCGGTAAATGAGCTGTAAGAGTATGACATTTGTTTACAATTTACAAATGCTCAATTTGCACATATTTAGGAAAGTGTACAATTTGAGGGCTGTAAAAGAAGTTGCTGACTGATCAGGACACCTAAAAATATACACTTTTGTTTTTAAGTGGATTTCAAAATTCAGACTTTCCTACCGAGCCCATGTATTTACTGGTGCCAAATCCCTCCTTTACAGAAAGGTATACAGTAACTGTATTATGGAAGAGATTAAATAATTTTTAAAAAAAACCTCTTCCCCAACTTTTCCTCCCCTACACCTCCTTTAGGATTCCATTATAAAAAATGGTGCTGTGGAACTCTTCTTGTAGCATTTTTCAAAGTTGTAATACTGAATTTTTTTACCATATAAAGATATAGGAAGATAAATACACATTGTTTCTCAAGCCATTACATTTCAGATGAGAAAACTGCTAAGTAAATGGCTGTGTTATTCCTATGCAACCTATGCAATTTTGATATTTGAACCATATTCACAGGGCTTAAATCCCTTTTTGAGACCAACTCTCTAAATCCTCATCTGCTGGTTTGAATGGAAGCCACAGTGCCTCAAGTAAGCTGAGAAATTTAATATTTAGATTAAAAGGTTAAGGATTTGTTTCTTCTTTTCAGGAAAAAAAAAAAAAAAAAAGGAAAAGCAGAACAATTTAACTATTTTTTTTGTTAGTAAGGAAGATTCACTTGTTGAGCACTAGTATTAACTTTAAGAATGTGAGTGCAGGGAACTGAACTTTGGAATGTGGATTGTTCAGACTTGGCACGAGTTTCCTTTCATTCTCCAGGAGACCTGTTCCCAAAAATTACAACTATTTGTAAGTAATGTTATTCTCCAGTTAATAACTCTAAATAATAACACTTTAAAATATTTGGTATGGATGAAACCCCTAAGCTCTCTATCCATATTTCATTCTTTTCTTGAAAGCCAGGAAAATTTCATAGATTCTAAATTGCACAATGAACCTTAAGGATAGAAGAGGCCAAACTCATGAATGGTTACTTCTATTGTTCCTGGGTAATTCATGTCTATTTTTCATATGAGCTTACCTTTACTGGTGATAGGCATTTGTAATTTAGTAGTTACAGCTACTGATTAGAATTTAAGTATCTGAGGACTTCCATACTAGTCTGGCTATGGAAGACTGCCATGAAGTAGTGGAGAAAAAATTTTGGTGCATTTTCTGTTTTTTCAGTGCTACTTAATGGGAAAATTATGCTGTTTGGGGTAGGGTTTTTTTCTTGTTTGTTATTGTTTTTGTATTATTTTGTTTTGTTTCATCTCTAGAAGTTGCATTCAGCATTGTAAAATATTGCTATATTGTTTTTCAAAACTATATTTCAAAGGAACTAAGATCTATTAATAATATTTCTTTTAGAAAGGGCTAACATAATTTTCTTTGTAGCTTGAAATCTGTGTTCACATTACAGTAACTTTCAGCATATTAATTAAAAAAACATAATTCCCTTTACTACTCTGCTGTCTTACACTTTCAACTGTTCCCAACAGTAAATTGAAGCCCAATGAAATCTAATTGCCTGGTATGCAACCTGAGAGACATTTAAAGAGAAATTAGAAACTCTAATTATATGCTAACTTTCTTCCATTTATGTTACGTTTGCAGATTTAACTCCCCATACCTTTAATTTTCTGTCTACTGCTTTAATTTTGGCTTTTCATTATTAGCAGCACTAAACTACTCTCTAGTTGCATCAATATACTCTTATATTTTCCTAAATGAGCATAGATCAGTTTGTGTTCCCTGATGTTTGTGTTGCAGTCAGAAGTCTCAGAAGTGGTTCATTGCATTTTATTATAGAGAACTTTCGTACAAAAAAATCAATTAAAATGACCCAAGTTTTAATAGAACATGAAGGGACCGACTCCTTATTTTTTTTTCATGCAGGATTGAAGGTAAAGGATTTTACCCCCAAAGCTGGTTGGCTCGTTACCCTTTTAGCTATTTTTACAACTGGAAGTGCTATTTTCTTGTAGTTTGCCACATGCTGCAGAGGGTGTTGATGACAGCCAGTCCCTTATTCTACTTGTATTTAGATTTATTTAATTTTCCCATTTTTTTACTTCCATTTTGAATATGAAGTGAGATGCACAGTGAGCTTTTTTTAATTATCATTCCAGTGTTGTTTCCCAAGTGTAGGAAATAGATTTGGATTTTTTAGTATCTTCAGTTTTAATCTTTTAATATCTCCAATATGTGTATATATATGTACATAAGTGTGTGTGTGTTGACTTCTACAGAGCACTCAAAGCACTAAATTAAAGCACCTTAAACTTGTGGGGTCAAAACATGAGAACATGAGGCTGTTTGTTCTGTGTCTGAAAGCAGACTGCAGCAAATGCTTATGAAAGAGTCAACAGGAGAAGCTGGTAGTGCTTGTTGCTGCCACCCTCCTGAAAAGGGAATTTCAGGGACCCACTAAGCTATGGATAGTTCCCTATGTTTAGCAGCCTTTGGTTTATTTCATAGAATCCTAGACTTCTAGGATCATTTAGGTTGGAAAAGGCCTCTAATATCATTGAGCCCAGCAATTAACTCAGCACTGCCAGGCTCACCACTAAACCATGTCCTCAAGTGCCACATCTACACATCTTTTAAACATCTCTGGGGTGGTGGTGACCCCAGCAGTTCCCTGGGCCGCCTGTTCCAATGCCTGACAACCCCTCCAGTGAAGATATTTTCTCCTAATAACCAATCTAAATCTGCCCTGGCACAACTCCTTTGTTACTGCTGAGAAGAGACCAATTCCCAGCTGGCTACACCGTCCTTTCTGGCAGCTGTAGAGAGTGGAAAGTTCTCCCCTGAGCCTTCTTTTTCTCCAGGTTAAACATCCCCAGCTCCCTTAACTGCTCTTCATAATAAAGACTCTTCCTCTAATCCCTTCACCTGCTTCATCGCTCCTCTTTGAGACTTTTTTTTTCCTTTGTGCTGAGGAAAGGAATAGATCATTCACACTTAATAAGAGAAAACTCATAACTTTCTTCAACCTCTGTGAATTTGAAGTCATGAGGAAATCCTGTGGTAAGGATATACAAGGTTAATTGTAAGCTCTTTGAAGACCTGCTTATGTTGGAGCTAATGTCAGCACATTTATCTAGCCTTTAATTCTGAGTTTCTTTCATTTTTACCTGCATTGTAATGTTATGTATTCCCCTTGAATTCTTGCAGTCTCCCATATTACTTTGTATATAGTTTTTGTTTTTTTTTTTTTCCTTTTAAAAAGGTTTGGTTTTTGGTTTTTTTTACAGTGTGAATGGTTTAATGCCGAAGGGAAAAGCATTATTGAACCAAATGTCCATACTTCTGTATTTAAAAATATATAGAAAATTATTAAGTAGACATCATGTGTACACAGATGCCTGTATGTTTCTTTTCCTCTCTGTTTTTGATGACCCTGAAATTTGTTTCTACATCAAGATGAAATATCTTGTGCTTTTTATAAGATGTATAAGATAGAGGAAATACGTAGAAAAAATATTTTTAATGGAAAAAAATCTGGGTATATCCCATCATATTACTGGAAGTACACTAACAGAAAACAATGTCTTATGCTAAAAAAACCCAACTTCTAAATACTTAAATCTAAAAATTGAAAAAATATTTTTTAAAGTTGCTTTGTTTCAAAATTGCATTTCTTCTATTCCACACATGAAGTGTTAAAATAAGATTTCAAATTCTATTCTCCTTTTGTGCTCATATAGGTTTTTCAAAAAGAATTGATTACATGACTGAGTGCTAGAAGGTTTGCTTGATTGTTCTCCATTATATCAGCTCCTCTAATAAAAGATATTGCCTCTGCCAACAAACCTCATTTCTTCCTTCTGAAACTGCTTTAGAAACTTCTCTGCTTGCTTGAAAAATATCAGAGAAATGATGATTATCCAGTAACCACTCACCTAAAAATGATGCACCTAAAGCTGGAAAATGCATCACACTTGAAATATAGTGTGAGATCATATCAATGATGGAATAACTTTGCATCATTTACCATCATAACTGATATGGTTTTTACAGCATAGTGATAGGAACTAAAGTATCCATCAGTAAAAATACATGCTAAAATTGTTTAGAGACTCACTATGACCACTAAAATTAGAACCAGTTATACGTTAAGTGGAGTGCCTTAGAAAATAAAAATAGGCTTGATTTCTACTTAGATGTATATTAGGTGTCAATTACCAGTAAATAGTGTGTTAATACAAACTTGATTATACTAATGTTGGAAGATTAGTCCTGCACATGCTACATGGTATGGCACATGCTTTCCAAGGAGCACGATGATTTTCACTCAGAATTATTACATCTAACCACTTTTGGATAATAAAAGGATAAAATCTTGTGGTGAAAACAAAATCGAAGTTGTCATTCCTGCATGTTGTACACTGAGAACAAAGCCTGGCTGAAGTGGAGTAGCTTAATTTTCAATAGAATCTGGCTTTCATATGCTAAACTTTGATTTCTGCAGACTTGTTTATTGAGTATCCCTCTGTAAAGATTTTGCATCTCTGTGTTACTATATACTTAGATGACATTATTAGACCTAGAACTCTGGGACAAACCTGAGGAAGAATTTAGATGTGTCTAACTTGTAGGCACTCTGTACTAATAGCAAGCTAATTTCTGAAATGTATCCCAGGAGGGAGAAATAGCATTGGGTTGGGATTTGTAAATGTGTCCTAAAAATAAAGGAATGTCAGCAGCCATTCTATTTTAAGTTACACTGTACTGGCACAAGAAGATGCCCAAGGGCAGAGTCCAGTTGCCAAATTCCCTGCAAGGAATGGCAGCTCCTTCATGGAAGCTCCTGGGAAGGCAGCACAAGGACATGAGGTCCCCATCAGGTGGAGAAAGGTTGGAGTTTTCGTTCTATGCATCAAATTTGAATTTGAGTCATTCTGACTTAGGTTCAAAATCCTTCCTTTGCCTTCTCACAAGGTTTGTTACATATCTTAATCTCTGGCATTATCTGTCTCTGAGCTAATCATTCCAAGTGTCTGTTGTAATCAGCAGAGTTCTAATCAGTATCACTAAGATAATTATTTGCATCCTGAAGTAGACATCTAAAAGAAGCTAAATTAATTGCATCCTGAAAATGGCTATTTCTTACCATTTCACCATAAACGAAATACAGAATGACTACCTTAGTGTCCATAATAAGTTTTATAGAACTGTAAATTTAGCTGAGATTACTTCTATAAGTTTTGCTGTAAAAATGAAAAACATTTTTTTTGAATGTAACTTTTTAGAAATGCTTTGAAGATGACTTTAGTAACAACCCAAGTAATTTTTATTAGTTCCTCTTGTGGACCCTGTAAGCCTCCACAGATTCCACAAAAGAATTTGATTGTTTCTGTTTGGGGTGGTTTTTATCATTATCAAAACCTAATTTCAAAGTTATTTGAGAGTTCTTTGGTATGCTTTGCTACCTGTTCCTGCTCTTTAGGCCAGTTCTGTAAACACCACCTCAGTGTAGAATGAGCTCATCTGGGATTCTTTCTGCTCTTAGTAACCTCCGCACAGGTTTCAATTTAATCTTTTGTGGCAATTAAGCCAGCTTCTCTCAACAGATGCCTGTGCTGCTTCATTGTGATGGTGTTTTGTCAAATAAAGGCCTTGGGCTTTTTATTCTCTGAAAGCCCTGTGCTGGAATGCATGGCAAAGTGTTAAGGTACACAGAGCCTCACCTAGCACAGTATATTTATATAAATCATAACATGGTTTCATGGCTGTGTAGTGCTTAAAGACTAAATCCTGATCCCAGCTTCCTCTCATGGGCTTCTTATGAGGAAAATGTCCATTTCCTTAAGAACAAAAGACAATTTTTTCCTACTCTAATTTTATTTACTTAGTACCTTTCCAAAAGCTCATCACTGAGCGAGCAAAGTCCTTTCCTGCTCTGAAGAAGCTAAACTTAAATTGTTATTTGTGTCTTGTACTTAAGACAAAAACATGCTATAGTGGCCAGCTGTTATTTAAGTTGTGAGTTTGTTCATTCCAGATCACAATCATCAGTAAAAAATATAACATCATAATTTTGTAATGGTAACATGATCTCTTGTGTCTGCTTCCATTTTAATTTCGTTTGCATAAGTAAATGCTCCCCTTTGTGTGTCAGTCAGGGCATGACAGCCTGACCCTGCTTTGACATATTCACACTGACTTCTCCAGTTACTTGTGAACAGTTCTATAAGAATACTCAATCTTTTATTGGGTTAACAAAAAAGGCCTTAAAATAATTGATATTGAAATTCACACAAGCCAACAAGCTTCTTCTGCCAATGAATTAAAAGGTAAAGTATTTGTTGTATAAATTAATAAAAACCTCAGCTCTTTGGTCTAAAAGAGCTCCTCTTCTTGAGTGATTCCTAAGGCTCATTTTTGGGATGTGTAAAGTTCATTTTTTGGTAGAGTTTTTTTTGGGTTTTTTTAAGCTAAAAATTTGTACCAAATATGATGTTCTCAAGAAAATAACAATTAAATGGATTAATTTATTCCAGGATAAAAAGACAAAAGACTCAGGAGTCAGTTTGGAAGGAACTTTAGCACGGTGATATCTGTTATCCAAATAAAGACTCCATAGAGAAAGTATGAATGATTGTTCCTTGTTTCTGCTACTGTGCATAGAAAGAGAGGAGTAAGAATCTGAAGTGGAACTATTTGCTTTACAGTTACAGACAAATAATGTGCTGTATCAACTGTAAGTTGAGAGAAGATTATTTTCAGTTGTTAACTATATACTGACTTCCTATGTTGTCCAGGTCTCTTTTTTTAGAAGCTTCATACTACGTGTGAATTTTTTTTCCTTTTTTTTTTTTCTTTTTTTGCACCAGAGTATAGTCAATCTTTAGTCACCTCCTGAACTGTTCATAAACTTAGCAGCTAAGAAACTCTCAGACTTCACTTCTGCTCTGTTTAACCTAGAAACAGAGACAACATAAAAACTCAAATAGATAAGTATATGGTGAGAGACAGACGTAGAAGGGATGACAGGAAAGTAATGTGCAGAGGGGCTTTCAAGTCTCCAGCCATACTCAAAACAAATATGAAATATCTTTGGTTTGTTGACCTGGAGAAGCTTTTGAAAGGCTCTTGTGTTTGTCATAAGAACCTCAGGTTCTTATTTTTGTTCTCCTTCCGTATTGAAAACAAAACACATACAAGAATGTCTCCTTTTTTTTGTATTGTAATAATCTGTTTAAATGTATAAAAATAATAAGATTCTTCCTTATTAACATATTATATATATTAATATAATAGAACTGTTATAATAGTCCAATTGCATTAATATATTATGTATATATATGTAATAGGACTGCTTCATATTCTGTGATTAAGGCTGAGTTTAACATGTAGCAGCAGAGGATATGAAAGGATAAGTCTGATGAACTGTTTCAAGTTTTACTTGTTTTACATGACCTTGGCCATGTCCTTCAATTTTCATAATTAAAAAACATGTGGGTAATGCACTATTCTTTCACACTTAGCTTCTCAATTAAACTGTAGTATTCTTAACATCTGGAAAGATTAAGAAAAAAATTGAGCACAAAATGAAATGATCCTACGAGAATTGTAATAGATGGAGCTAAAATCAGGGAAAAAAAAGAACAGTATGTAAGTGTCAAGTCACTTATATTAAGCATAGATATTTTTTACAACTTGAGATTTGCAACCATACAGATATTTAATCTTGGCCACTATCTATCACTTTCTCACTCTTTCAAAAAGCAATAAATAAGAAACCCATAAACAAGCAGCAGTTGTACAGTTAAGGCACACTTATAGAGATATACAGATTTTAAAAATAAGATTCAGGTCAAGGGTACTCCACCTCCGGGTTTTAAAATGACTAGATGTTGCTGATATAATTAACATAAGAATTGAATAATGAAGATTTTTTTTTAATACTTAACAAAGGTAAAATAAGATGAGCTCCAGTCTCTTAATGATCCTCTGCAGAGCAGAGTTTCATAGTGCAAGCAATTCCTGCCTGTTGCAGAACCTCAGAAGATATGACATGTCCTGTGAGACTGTCCTTGGCACCCATTGTTCTGGTGGTCACTAATGCAGTTCCCTCCTCAGCCCTGTTACTCATCTTTCTTAGTCACAGTCACTTCTGCACTGTGGCCACAGGTGGGGCAGCTCCTGAGTTATAGGGGAGGAGCTTCAATGCCCTCTGTGTCCATGAGTGTGTACCCTGACAATGTTCTATCCATGCTCCAAGACAATTGGACTCCTCTACTAAATTGAAAGCTAATTTCCAGCCCTCCCCCAAATACCCCCCCACCTCCCCAGTTAATTACCTTTCTCCTTATCAGTCATAAATTATATTTTTCAGGTGACTAAGCAAAGAGGTCCTTGTGCTTTTGAGTACTGTTTGAGTACTTGGACTCAATATTTCTGCTTGTAAAAAGGTGAAATGACCCTTCTTTTATTTTGAAGCATATTGTAAAGCTTGTCTTATTATGTTCTCAAAGGACTGTGATACTAGAGTGTTGAGTGCCTTAGAGATGCCTGTGCATAAACATCTGAGTTAAGGCCTTGAGTGAGATCCAAAGGTGCTTGGATGTAATCCACAGAGAAGCCTGCACAGCCATGGGAAGGTTTATTTACTTCTCCAGCTCAGCATCTCTGTGAATTATAATTTTATTATGAAGCATAAAACCAATAAATGTAGAGGCCTGGCCTTTGTATTGAGCAGAATGGGTTTGCTACCTGCAGCGACATCTCTCTGCCAACCACCTGAACAGGTTCCAAACAATTTGGAAAATCTCACTGTTCTTTAAAGTGTAAATGGTTTCATGGCAGCTGGGATGAATCCATTTCAAATTTGAAATGAATATTCTCCAACCGTGCCAGCGGGGGGGCAGGGGGGGATACAAATTACAGTACACCAGTTTGTTAGACACGACCGTCAGTGCCAAAACAGGAGTAAAATGGAGCCCTTTCTGATATTAGGGTGTAGATAACTAAAAGATACAAAAAAAAAAAAAAAAAAAAAAAAAAAAAAAAAAAAAAAAAAAAAAAAAAATCCTAAAATATTTTTTTCAAGAATAGCACAATAATATTTTCTGTGAGGTATTGAGAAATCATATCAGTTTGTGAAGCCCTTGGGAGCTTCTAGCTGAGATGCTACTCAAGATTAGCAGGAGTTTTAAAAGTGTCATCCATTTTGGTGGGTATTACATGGAGGCAGTGACAGCAGCCTGGCATCACTTCCAAGGTTGTTCCAGTGTTCTTGAGCACTCAGGAACATAAAGTGCTGCCTGTCACACAGAAAAGCAGAAACCACAGGTTTAAAGCTGGGGTGGGGAATCTGACCCTTAAACACTGTGCTGTCCCAACACAAGGTGTTTCTGTCTGTGGTGGCTGTTCCAGGGCTTGGTGGCTCAGGGTGACCTGCCTGACATGGATGGATTCTGTCAGTTCCAAGGGTTCACCACAGGCACTGCTCTGCCCCTCAGGTGACACCTCAGGGAACTATTTTAAAAAATGGAAAAAAATGCCAGACAGACTGAGGAAAAGGGGGGAAAAGAGCAAGAGACAATCCTGCAGGAACCTGGGTCACTGAGGAAGGAGAGGGAGGAGCTGCTCCTGGCATGGGAAACAGAGATTCCCCCACAGCCCATGGAAGAGCCCACAGTGGAGCAGGAGGGAATCTCCTGAAAGAAATGTGGCCTGTGAAGAGGACTCCATGCAGGAGTAGTTTGGTCCTAAAGAACTCCAGACTGTGGAAAAAACATGTGAAGAGTGTTGGGAAGGAGCGGTTATGGACTGGCCATAGCTGCCGTTCCTCACCCTCCCTGTGCCGTTGGGGTGGAGGAAATGAAGGTATGAAGCTGAGCCTGGGAAGAAATGCTGGTGTGGGGGCAAGATGTTTTAGTTTTCATCCTTGCTTATCACCATCCCATTCTGTTTAAATTGGAAATAAGTTAATTTTCCCCAAGTTATGTCTTGTTTTTTTTTTTCCCCATGTGGCAGTGATTGGTAAATGATCTCCCTTTTTTTACCTCTATCCATTCATTTTCTTTCCCCAGTGGGAAGGGAATGTAAGAGAGTGGCTATGAAGGATTTTGCCATGTAGCTGAGGATAAGCTACAACAGTATCCAGAGAGAGAAATGGGGGTTTAGTCAAGTTTTTTATTTATTATATTTCACTTCTGACATTATTTCAGATGTTACTTGGTGTCTTTTCATTGGATTCATGAGTCTGCTTTTCCAGACTTTTTTTATTATTTAATAATAAAAAAAACTGAACAAAAAACTCAAAAAACCCCCAAAAAAACAAACAAATAAAAAAAAATCACAACAAAAAACACAAAACAAAACACACAAAAAAACCCAACAACAAACCCAAAAAACTAACTCCCCATCCCCAGCAACTTCCTTTGGATTTCACTTCAGTGCAGGTTTTCTGGCTTTGCCTATGGTTTATCTCTCTTTTTTTTTGAGATTAAGACCATAGCCTGAGACTGTCTGGGACAGAAAATACATCTTCATCAAAAGTACAGCGACTGAGTAAATTTTATTTTTTGATAAGGTACAGATTTTCCATTATGGATGAAGAAAAAATGGGATTCCCTATTGCAAGTCAATGAGTTATCTTATTGTAGAAGAAGAAAAATACAGTTAACATATTTTGATGCATTAAAAAGGGATTTTCAGTATTGCCCTTGAATTCTATCAAACATTTTTTCTTTGGCTAGCATTCCAAAGATAAGATAATGGCTTTTCGAGTCTCAAACCTACCAAAATCAATTCACTTCTATGTTTTTAATTTTCCTTTTTCAATTAAGCTGTATGGTATGAATGTTGAGATTGAGATATTTCTCCTTGCTATCAGATAATTTGCTACTTTGTCCACTCTTTTGCATTTTTTTTTAGCAGAGACACAGTTATTCTTCTGATAGGTATTAAGAAAGGTATTGCATGTACACTTGCAGTATAGCAAGGATGTATATTCACTGCCCTAAAGATCCTTTTAATGCGCTCTCTGGTAAGTACAGAGCATATTTTTTTAAAAAATCTCAATTTATACCTGTTATTTCTTACTATCTGTAAAATCTTGCTCTGAACTTTCTTTAGATAGGTTTGTATAAATCTATACGAAAGATATGTATATCTGTCTGAGAGTATATCTATCTCTATGTGTCTATCTGAATCAGATTTAATCAGATTTTTTTCTCAGAGGATTTTCCTTTTTTTTTCCCTCCCCCATTTTAGTAGAAATTATATTCCTCAAGGGCTCCACGTTATGAAGAAGTTTATGAGGCAACTTCCATTCCAGGTATTCTTCTTTAGCACTAAGGCATCAACTACCTTGCTGTGTGCTTAATACGCAGTCAGATATTCATTATTAAGCACGGCGTGAAACATCATCATTGCAAACCAACCACATTATTTCAGTCTGGCTAAAATTAATGAATTTTCATTTTTGGCCAAACAAAGATCAGTAAAATTAAGCTGGAGATGAACAACATTCCTTGCCCAGGGGGAAAGCAAAAACTCACCTCCCTATTTCCATTTAATGATACTTCGGAGCCACAATATTTAAATATATTTATGGCCATATTCCTTTCTCCTTAAAACAACTACTGAAAGAATTTACTGTTCATCAAAAGCAGAAAAAATATTTATAGGTGGATAACTAATTTCTCATTTTTATGCTGAATTTGCACAAAACAAAACCTTGCACAGCTGCTCTTTGGAAGATAAAAAGGATTCAAATTGCTGTAGCAAACTTGTGAGTAGAAATGTTTTCATATTTTCAGGAAATCAAATTGCATGTGGAAAGGGCAAGTTTTTATTTTTTTCCCCCTCTTTGTTTGTCTCTAGAAATATTTTATCCTTTACTTATTCCTAATTGATTAGCTCTTATGCATGGGTAGAGTATTTTTGCTACTGTAGAATGTGTGGAATGAAAGACAAATAAATAAAGAAGTTCACCTTGCAATCACTAGAAAAGGCATCCAGAGTGAGAACTTTGCTAAGGCAACAATTAGGAAGGCTCACAGTTGTTTTGATAGTGATCCTGGTTTTATGTCCACAATTTATTTTAATTATCTAGGCAGTTATAAAAATGTCCATCACCTTAACCAACGGGTCACACAGCCTGCCTTGAAGTAAACAGGGGTGTGTAATAAAACTATTATAAAAGTATTTGCCATAGAAATAAATATTTCATAGTTAAACAGATACGATCTCAAAGAAGTTATTTACTGAGGGAAATACAGCAAATGCATACAAACAGAAAATGAAAGAACTAAGAGTAGAAAACAAATTTTATTTAAAGGAGTTGTGGTGGTTTTTTTTCTGTGCATAATCTATCCAATATATTATTTGAAATATATAATTTTCTTCAAAATTGCTACCCTAGCCTGAAACGAATGTAAGGCTAAGCTGAGTTTCTCCTCAGATTCTCAAATCACTCATCATCTAGATTTTCTGGTGTCAGCAGGATGGGGACTATTTCAGGCATTTCTTCTCCCTGCCTGATTTACCAGGAGACATGTCATGAGATTCACCTGGCCTGCAAATCGGATCTGAAGAGGCGGAGGAGGACAATGACAGGACTTCCAGCAGCCAGTCATTCATTATATAGAAATACCCTTCAAAAAATCCGTGCCTGCCTCAGGTGAAATAGATGTCAAATTTTCCTGAAGGATGTGGATCAAAGAGCACTGCCAACTCAAACTGCACACATCAAAATAGCCCACAGCTGAAGTGCCCATTTTCCTACTGAAGCAAAATTTCTCCTTTTGTGTGGGTGTTGCATAAAGTATGTATTTTAATCAGCTTAAAATGTATTTTAATTATTTGCACTGATCTCACAATTCCCTCTACAGAAGAAAAATAAATATTATATAAGATAATTCTCAGTGTAGGACCAATTCTTTCTGTCTCAGACCTGTGGGAAGACAGGAGGATTAATCAGTCTCCATGTTTTTGTTTTTTAACTGGTCAGTGAATTGTTTGGCAACACCTTGTACTTTCTAACTGTAGTTTCACTAACAATTTTGCCTGTTAGGGAAAAAAAAATTGTCCTGTGATGAGATTCTGCCTCCAGCAAAGCTGATCTGTGGGAGGACAGATAGAGATAGCGCTGAAGGCAATCTTGCCCCTGATACATTACAGCTGTGCTGATTACCAAAGAGTGGGAACAGCCTGGCCCTCACAGCCATGGGTGTGATAAAGAGTGAGTGAGCTGGGTGGAGTCAGTTGGGGTTTGCTGGCCCTGCTGTGAGGAGGGAGGGACAGCAGGTTGTACAAGGGAGAGACAGGGATAGGTGGCTGTGCTGGAGACAGGAAGCAGTGAGCTGGAAATGCAGAAGGAAGAAGGAGAGAAAGAGCTGGAGATGCTTATGGGAGGCAGAGTTTTAGATAACAAGGTGCTGTTGCTTGAAGCCTTTTTTGATGTCAGTTATACATCCTCTGTCACTGATCTTACCTACTTTTTACCAATATAGTTTCCTCCAATTCTGCTGAGTGCTCCAGGTTCCTTGGACATGACAGCAAAACAAAGTTTATTCTCTCATGCTATAAGTAACTGGACTCTAGATTAACCTGTTGGATGTTTCAGGAGAGTAATTGTGTTTAAAAAAAAAATATAAGTTTGGCTTACTAATACATCAAAGGTGGACAGAATCTTCATACTGTTTACCTGTTCTAAAAGCAGACTTCTCTTGAACCTCAGCCAGGTTACCGGGCAGGTGAAATCTCAAGCATGATAACTGTATCAAAGATAGGTCTGCTAAAGGTTTTGCAAACACATCTCTTGGATAACTTGAGTACCTTGCTCCTAGAGCAGGTACTATTTCATCCATGTACTTGTGCTACTTGGCAAGAGAGAACAACTCTATGCCACACCTGCCTTCTAATGCAGCATTTTCAGAAAAGTTCAGGTCATAATAAAAACCATCTTGGATAAGGTGTATAAACCTCAATTTTGCTTTCCCTCTGCATTTGAAAAAAGAAAAGCCCTTAAACATATCTAAGTTGCAGCACAAAAAGTGCAAAAGTCCTATTGGATGTCTCTTGCCATGTTTTCCACTTTAAACAGAATTAGAATGGCTTTCCTGGTAAGAGGCTGCCAGACATAGCACGGAATCTAGTTCCTAATGCAGGTAATAAATTGTTCAGTGATATTGGATTTATTATCTTGCACAATTTTTTTTTCTAGCTTGAAGTGCCTTTTGTCAAGTTCTTTATAGTATGACACTGACTTTTTTTTTTTTTTTTTTTTTTTTTTTTTTTTTTTTTTTTTTTTTTTTTGTGTCGTCTTCCCCTTATGACATTAGAAAAATCAGCAATGGTAGACCTCAAAAGCTTAATGCAAAGCTTCATAGTTCTTTCTCTAGGTTGTTAAGCCTGGAGAAAAGGAGACTCAGAGGTGATCTTATCACTCTCTACAACTCCCTGAAAGGTGGTTGTCATAAGGTGAGGGTTGGTCTCTTTCACCAGGCAGCACTGACAGAATGAGAGGACACAGCCTTAAGCTGCACTAAGGGAAATATAGGGTGGATATTAGGAAAAAATTGTTTCACTGAAAGAATGATAAAGTCTTGGTCTGCCTGAGGAGGTGATGGAGTCACCATCCCTGGATGTGTTTAAAACAAGACTGGATGTGGCACTTGGTGCCACAGTTTAGTTGAGGTGTTGAGACATGGCTTGGACTTGATGATCTTAAAAGTCTCTTCCTACCTTGTGATTCTGTGATTAAAATCCAAAGGATTATTTCTAGCTAGGAGTGCAATCATCATTGTGAAAATGCCAGTTTCATACCACATTTCTGCACGTTAGCACACAAAATGCTTTAATTCTCTAAGACTTGGAGAATTTTGTTCTTGGGCAATGAAGAGAGCTGAAATAAAATTTCAGACGTAGATTTTGTGATGACTTCTTCTTTTGTAAACACCAACCTCAGCGTAGATGATCTTCAGAGCTAATGTTGAGTGTTTTAAAAAATATTTTATTAATATGAAGTAAGCACTTTCTATTCATGCTCGCTGCATTGTATTTTTGGAAATTACAGCGTTCTGATAGTTTTGAGGCAAGGACTAAAATGATGGACTTTTCCAGTCTTGGCTACTCTCTACACCATTGCCAAGGAAAGATAAGAGTGGCAGCCCTGCCACTCCCTAGCCTTTCAGTTTTCTTGGAGAAGCCTGGATGTGAAAGCTGGGGGAACTTGGTTGCAGGGCAAGAGTTCCATTATGCCCAGCTAGAGGAGATTGCAGTTTGTTTGCTGCTCAGGCATGTAAGGACATGTCTGCCAAGTATTTCCTATGTAGCATTGACCATGACTTATCCAAGGATTAGATGAACAAAAAGCAAAACCTTGCATTTCCTGAATTTAATTTTGTGGGGCTTAGCCATGGTTCACTGTCTGACCTTGTGTTTACAGGATTTTATTATATGAAAGCACTACCCTTAGGAAATGGTCTTAATAGAATTTAATAGAGATTAATCCAAATGGCCTAACTGAATTATTCTAGCAAATCTTAATCTAGAAGAATATGTTTTTTTTTTTTACATGGATGTTCTTTAACCAGAAGAATCCTTTGTAAAGCAATGCTGAAAACTCTATAGAGTTGAACATTGTAGATATATGTACAAATGCAGGAGACCTTGCAGATTTGACATAGGATAATTAATGTCAGTTAGCAGAATATAACAATGTATATCTTTCAAAAAAGTAATTGCATACTTTAAAAACTGTAGCATATTTAAATAACTATGAATAATACAGTTCATGATCTTTGGGGCATAAAGCTGTAGAAATCCAGGTATCTACATGTAATATTACAGAAAGTAGTAACGGCAGTAGCAGCAATCTTGGAAAATTAAATGTGTTCAAATGAATATTAGAATAAACATGAACTTCAACTAAAAGGCAGTTTTGTAGTTAAGCAATTATTTGTTTTACCCCTTACTGCTTGAAAAATATTTTTGGCTGGTAGGATGCCATGACAAGTAGGAAGGGGCTGAAGAGAGGGATCTGATAACATCCTGCACTCTTTATGTCAACATGAGATCTTATGCTATGTGTGTTTGTATCTTATGCAATATGCCATCCTTAATGAGGTATTTCAATTTCAGTCAAATGTCAAAAATTGAAAGAGAAAGATATGCTAAACACTTTATAAATCTTTTCATTAATTAACACATTCCTGAGATGCAAAATGCTTCTACATGCTGCAAAGTAGGTCTAAGTTGAATAAATTAACAGTGGTGCCAAAATATGTGAAAAACAGGATATAATAATGACAAAAATGAATTACTTAAGATAGCTTCAGTTAATTTTTAATACAGACAAGCATACTTTGGCACCCAGTTTTAAATTCTAAATAGGTATGAAGAGCATCTAGGATAATTTTAATGATAGCTGTCCTATATTCCAGGGAATCTTAAAATACCAAAAAGCAAAGCTGCTGTCAGCTATCTGACAGTAGGTAAATGTTTTCCCAGGACAGCATATTGGTGACAATACTGGAGGTCTGAATGGCAGAAAGTGATGGATGAGTTTTTCTTGCCATCCCAAAGCCAGAATAAGTGGGTTTGACTTCATCTGCACAGTGTCATATCTAAGCTTGGGGGTGGAGGAGGAGAAACTTGTGCAGGAAATCTGGCAGGGAAAGAGGGGGATGACACTGAGATCTACATATGTTTTCTGCTGCCAAGGCAGTGTTTCTTCTGCTCCCATTTGGATGGGAAGCTTTGATCATAAACATTCTCCTGAGGTTTCTAGGAAAGGGGCTTGGAGAGAGGTGCTCAGGTGTTGTCTCTCTGTGCTGCCTCAGGTCTGTAGCCCTGCCTGTAGCCACAGCTGTCACTGCACCTTCTTCCACAAGAACATCTTGCTAGAATATCCTCCTGGAAAGGCGAAATTTCCAGAATGGCACTAAAATATATCATTCCATATTCAGATCCAGGGGTAGAGGGGTAGCTAGAGTTATTTCTTCTCCAGCTGATGCAGATTTAATACAAATCCTTTTTTCCTGGTTTTTTTTTTTTTTTTTTTTTTTTTTTTTTTTTTTTTTTTGTTTGTTTGTTTTTTTTTGGTTTTTTTTTGTTTTTTGGTTTTTTTTTGGGTTTTTTTTGTTTTTTTTTTTCCCCAGCACATTAGTAGGAGATACTATATTGAAGTAGGATGCTGGGAACAGGATAATTTAGTGAAAGCATGAAAACAGTAAGTGTTCCATATGCTTGCTAAATGACTGGAAAATTCATATTACATGGACTTTAACAATGCTTTAAGTTTTAGTTAATACAGAATCTTGGATTCACAATTTATTAATTGTTTGTTTGGGTGGGTTTTTTTTGGTTTTTTGGGGTTTTTTTTTCCAAGATATTTGTTCTAGTTATTAGCACTGCATTATTTACAAACTGTTTAGTTCTGCATGTGTAATGTGTACCTTCTGAACAGTTAGGATTTGGATAATTGGAATGCACTTTTCATTCAAATTCAAATGCTAACCAAAGGGCTATTGAAAACCTGCAGTATACTCTTCTTAAAATATCAGATTTAATGATTTTATTTACTCTTTTCTTTCAATACATAAATGGTACAACGACCCCTATGAGAAGATGAAAACAGCTCTCGTGAAATATACTTTTCATTTTGTTTGAAGACAGATGGGTCAGTTTTGAACATTTCACAATTTTTGTTAGGATCTCTTGTTCAGCCAACTTTGGCATTGCTGATGCTCAGTTTATTACCAGAAGTCAAAAGAGACAACAGAATCTTTCTACCTTTGTATATAAAAATATCCATCTTGCAATTTAATATTTTTTCACAAGATGCTGATTTTTAAAACTGATTGGAACGTTTGGGGTTTGCTGCTTTTTCCATTTGAATAACAGAGATATGATTGATTTGGTTGTTGGTTGCTTTATTTTTGGTAAATGTACAAAGCTGGTGCTATTTCCCAACTTTAATTAAACATGTAAATTATTTACTTGCATAATGAAAGTTCTGGTATTGGCAGGTTCCTTGTATTATTTATATTTCCCAATGGCACAGAAGCCTCACATTATCATATCACTTCATGGTTTAATCATCATTCTGTTTGATGTTTTTCATGTTTTAATATGAATAAAAAAGGCCTATCATTTTCAGGATCCACATATTACACTGCACATAGACATCAAACTAGTGCAAGCTACTTGTCACAACCACAATTGCTTGAGACTTTATTTCTCTAAATTATTATTCCACATTTTTTGTTATAAATTCTGCATCTAATAAAGGCTTGATGAATTGACCTGTGGAAAAAAAATGTAAAGTTAAATAGTGCTTATTCTTGTCTTCTTTCTGTCCAACAATAATGATCCTAACAGTGTTAGGCTCTCTCCCTTTCGGTACAGAATCATTTGGTGAGATTAGAAGATGCTTTTTGTGCCACTTTGTCTACCATGTTATGCAATGTACTTTTTTCTTTATTTTTCTTTTTCAACGCAAGTCAGATGCTACATGGGCATATAATTTCATTAAAAGTGAGTTAAAGTAAGTTTTGTATTTATTTTGTCACCCCGTGTGATGATCCTCATGGAACGGGAAAGCTGCATGCATGGGTCAGCTTTGAAGAGACACAGAGTGGTAGGAGAAAGAGTGGCCCAAAGTCTTAATTCCCTCCTGGTGTAAACTAGCACCATCTATGGAGCTCCATGAACAAAAATATGATAAAAAAAATCAAAATCAAGAGGATGAAGAAAGTGGCTTTGAATACATGTGTTTATTAAATGTCTTGTATCCATCAGGATGATGTAGGCAGTAAAATGAATAATGTGAAATGCTGAAAGAAGCTGAGGTGGTGGTTTTTTTTTGTTTTTTTTTTTTTTCATTAGGACATTCAGCATCTGTAAAAGTGAGGTTGTTTAATGCTACATGGAAAGATTTATTAATTCCCAAGGGTCTCATTAATCTTTACAGGACTAGGTATGTGTTAACACCAAGACTAGAAGACTGTCACTGTTTAGCAGCTGGCTTAAATTGCCTCACTCAAATTGTGTTCATATTTCAGAACTCTGTGCCCAAGTTTTTCAAAGCAGAACCTGCTTTCTTTAGTGGAAGCCTAATCTTGTTTAACTTCATGGAACAATTAGCATTGGCTAATTGGCTAAAAGGAAGAGCTCTTTTTGCCTCAATGAGAAACTTCTGTGTTTCACTGTAGATTATTTCAGGACTTCAACTAATTAGCTCCTACGTGAGTGAAGGAAATTCCTGCAGAAATTAATAAAAGTCTAATTACCTACTTCAGAAGTGAATCTCAAAAAGAGTTACTTCTTTAAAGGGATGAAAGCTCTGCAATAGCATAGGAAATGAATGGCAGAAGCTGAAGTTTAAAGCAGCAGGTGTCAATGACCCATTCTCCAAATCCTTCGTCCTGAAGTTGTGAGATCACCAGTAGCTTTTTGCTGTGTGCTGCCATATGATGTGCATGTCAGAGCCAGGGTATGTACCTGAAGACTCTCTATTCTCATTTTAAATTTCTCTCCTCACACTGGACAAACTTATTCTTCAACCTAAAATAATGTCAGAAGCTACAATAGGGCATATTTTAGATTTCAACTGTAGCATATGATTTAAAAGAACTAGAGTTGTGAACATTCGTCTTACTTTGACATTTTTTAAAGGACAAACAATTGACCTAGAAATTGATCCAGTGGAGATGGTAGTGAATATCTTCTCTCACATTTTCTTTTCACAGTTTGTGGCACTGCTGAGGGGGATTTTTTCTGCATGCTACTGTATTTGACCTAACACAGATATTCCCATGTAAGACATAAGTCCTTTATGAGCACACTTGTCATCTCCACTAATACAGGGAAAGAGCACTGCCATGATTTTAAAAGGGATGTAGCTCAGAGATATATTTTAGCCATTACATATGTAGATTAAATCAGCAGACCTTATTGTTAGCAAGCTAAGAAATGCTATACCTCATGCAAACTATTTAAAACAGAGAAAACAATTCCCCTTCCTTTTCATGTGGCTAAGTAGACAGAGTTGTTCTTGAATTTGAGGTTAAAACCAACACTTCCATTGTGGCCAGATATTCTTACTTAATATGAGTAAATGCTGAATGGAAATAGTAAATAAATTGTATCAAGTGTAAATATAACCTCACATTTGCAGTGTACCTATTAACAAAAAATAAATCAGTTTTAGTCTGACATTCCTGTATTCTGTGACAATCCAGTGTTAAAAAAAAAATCATGTTTTAAATATTGGTCAAATGGTGTTCTCAACTGAATATTGACTCTGAGGCAACTGACCTGAGTTTTCCTTTTTATTTTGTCCTAAGGACACTTTTTTGGAGTCTGTCTTGATTAGAAATGCAAAGATTTCTGGTCTAGTTAGTGGACCAAAAAGTTAACTTGAAATAAAAAATAGTCTGCAGTCTCACAATGGGATTCTGTAAAAAAGGTGCTTTAAGTTGTAGTCTAGTAGTGGCAGCTCTCTTATGCCTTATTTCCTTCAGTGGGTTTTGCATGGGAGTTTATCAAAATTGATTTGTTGTTCTGAAGAATTATATTTTTTCTTCTGTAATTATACTACCTTTCTAAAACCAGTGTAAAAAAAAAAAAGTTCATTTTAGGTTTCAAGTCATTATCATTAACAAACTTGTGGCAGCTATGTACCTATGGGTCTTCAGGGCAGTAAAGTAATTATAGTTATCACAGCTATGCTAAAATATTTTTCTATGTATAGCTTTAGTGAAAGAGTGTTTGGTATTACTTATCTATAGCACTTCATGCTTAACTGCATAATAAAACATCATTTTTTAAGCAGTATTTAATGTCAGAATCACATTTTCTTTACTTGTTAGCTCCTTTGACCAGACTTTTCATAGTAAATAAAGAACTGATTTCAGTAGTTTGGGTTTTTTCCATGAACTATAATGAAAGGTATTTCAGTTTAGATAGAAAATGTTCAGTTACATGATGAAAATGTTCATCATGTAGCCCCTAACATATTCTCAAGTTATTGATTCTCTATTGATTTCTCACATAATCAAAATAGTATGTCAGGCTCAAGGATTCTCTATTTATTTTGTTATCCTAGAAATTAAAATAGTTACAGTAGTAAAAGTTCATTTAGGTACTGCTGCTGTTTAATAAAATGTACTGGGGTTTATTTTGAACTGACTCTTGATACAATGCTAAATTATTCAGAGTGGTTAATTACCTCATCCATGGTAGAAGTTCCTAGTGCATCTATTGATTGATGCTCATTTGCATTTGGAACTTTTCACTGGAATGTTTTTTGGTGTCTCTATATTTCCTGCCAATCAGTGGCAGCACAAATCTGCAACTAAGTGTGTATGTTTAACATGGTTATTTATTTATTTTAAATAAACTCTCTGTTGCCCTTTCCTTTACAGGACAGTTTTTTCTTATCTTTTTCCTACCTCATTACTTCCTCTTGACATCTTGGGGTGCACATTTTATGCCAATGTTTTGGGATTGATTTTGTGAGTCAGGCAATGCTAATAGAAGGTTGTGCTGCCTGGAGTCCTGTCTGTCTGTCTGTCCCTTGCTCAGAGCAGTGGAAGAACCATGAAGTGGGGCACAACTAAACAAACTCATTCTAATTTTGGCAGTGTGAGTGACCCAAGTGTTTGCAGGAGCCAGGAGCTCATGCAAGGCTGCTGCACACGGGGCAAATGTACTGCAGAGACTCTGTGGTCATGGTCAGCACCCTTCTCAAAATAACTGCAGCTTCATAGCTTTTGATTCACAGCTCCCTTTTTCCTGGTTGGCTAAGCATGCAAGAAAAATAGATAGATATTTCAAGAGACACTCTCAGTCACTTTGTCAGTTATTTTTAGAGTTTTATGTCCCTAAAGGTATATGAATATACATTTGAAAGCCTGTTTAGTGTCTCTGGAGTGATCCTTTATTCCCTGCAAAGGCAGTGGCTCCAACTATGTCAATTCATGTGCAATGCACATAGAAATCACTTGCTGCCCTTTAGTTTTCTTAAGGGCATGGAATCCACACTCTTGTCTCAAATATTTGCCTGTGTCAGTCTAGTAAAAGCTCTATAATAAAGTGCTTTATACTGCTTACTAACCTTTCTGTTTTAAGTGCTGGAAAGCTGATATAGGACTGCTTTTTTACAGTATCGGTAATGAAAACTTTTGAAATTCATATAGAAATTGTTTGTTTTGTCAGGAAAATTTCTGTTAGAAAATAACATTTTATTAGAAAATGCCATTTTTTTAATGCTTAAAATAAAAATCCTTTGCAATGATCATTAATCAGCAGTAATGGCATAAATGAAAACCCAGTTTCACAAGTTTGGTCATTCTGCTGCCACCATCACTATCACACAGCTGTTTCCTAGACAGCATTTTTTTTGACTAGGACGAATAAGTAATGAAGGGAATGTTGTTAGAAGGATATTTTTTCAGCAGTGTTGTCTTTCACCTGTCTGGAAGATCTTCACAGTCTGCAATTCAAAATTATGTTCTAACTTTTAGAGCTTTTAGGTTGCTGGTGGTGCATTGCCTCAGTTGTTACACATGATTTAATTTCTGCAATTTGCTTAGTTAGCTGTGAAACCATCACCTTTGAACCTGGCACATCTGCCAAAATACAGATATGAGAATAACATCAGTGGAAAATTGCTGTTTAACTAGAGACACTTCTGCACCACACTTAGCTTATCAACTTATATTTGCAATGTAATAGATAAAAACACCAAAGTAATTTTGATTTGAAAAGGAGGAGGGGGGAAAAAAACTGATTCAAAGTATTTTTCATATTGTGTGTTAACCTTTTTTAATCATCCTGTTTATTATGCTTGTTATCTAAAGATTATAAATATCTGGAAATAAGTGCACTTGCTAAAGTTTGCATTAGAAGCCATTTAAATTTTACATCTTCACCCTTAGAATGGAGAATAATCACCTTGAAGTAGCACTTGGATGCAGAAATTTAAAAGCGAACTGAAGGCATTTAGAGCTAATAAAAATGGATGGTTATGTAATTCTAAATAAGAAATTTTACTCTGAGAATTTCTCCTTGCTGACTCTGTAACCACATGCATAAAACCTATTTTCTCTAGTTCATCACGTTTTTTTTTTTTTTCTCTTACAGTGAATGCTTGTGATTAAGGCTGTCATTTATAAATGTTAGTCTGGATTGCTTTTAAGGAATAATTACCTACCTGTGCTTTTACATTTTTATTTCAGTGTTGCAGAATAATTTGTCATTAGGAATAATCAGACATTGTTCATTTTCTTCAGGTAAGCTGAATATTTGAAGTAAGTGGTAAATGATTTATGTTAGTGTATATCAGAAATTCTTCCCTTTCTCTTGGTTTCTGTCATTGACTGCCAGCTCTCTGAAATATATACAAGTGTCCTAAGCAGAGAACATAAAGTCTGTGTATGGAAATGCAGTTATGTGCTTGTTTGCTGCAGTTCAAAACAAACAAACAAGGGGAAAAAAATAAAACAAGGATACAACTGTATCACAGTTTGCAAATTTAACTATGTAAAAATGCACCTTCTTGGCATCCTTGTTATCCTGGGTATTTTATGTTCTTTTCAAAGAGCGTTTCAAGACGTATAAAGAGGAGTGATGCAACTTTCAAACTTCAGTGATTCAAACTCCTCTGACTTGTGCCTGATGTTATGTGTGCATTAGATGTTTATGTGCTGAGCTTTAACCCTACTGCCATCAAGCTGGGGTTGAAGGTTCTGGTTGGTCTTGTTCCAATTTGCTTCCAAGGGAATTAACAAGAAACTGCTGATGTTTGTTTTTCTGGAACTGGCGCAGGAATTCACAATTGATCCCACTCTTGGGTGCAGGGTAGCCAGGACAGGAGCAGCGTCAAGGAGCGAAGTCTCCTGTGGGTGATAATGACAATCACATTTTTATCCTGTACTGACTCTGCCTGACTCACAGAAAACTGTGAAATTCAGAATCAGGACAACTATGGAGCAGGATATGCCTGATACAAACCCCCAGTTCACATTGTAGCTTGGTGTAAAATAGTCAAACATTGCTCTCAATCTTGACAGTGTTCCCTGAGCTGGAAGTCTGTGCCTGGGAACAGGTGAAGGTGTAGTAAGAAAATAAAGAAATAGATTTGCAATGGATAATTTTATTAACTATCATTTATGATTTTATCCCACTTCAAAATTACTTAGAAAACCTGGTATTTAGGCCAGAAGCTATTTTATGGCATGCTTAAACAAGTTGTCATTGGGGTTTAAATTATAAAGAGAAATTTCTAATACAAATAACTATGATCCATACTTTTATGATTGTGATGAAGGGAAGAGTTTTTAGTTGAATAAAAGTCATACCAGCATGATATGCTTTGCCACAGAGCAAATATTTCTAGGAAAGAAGTGTTTTCTGTTAGTATCAAAGATTTATTTTCAAAGCTGTTAGGTTATGTATGCACCTGTTGAGTCCCTTGTTTGCTGAATGCTGCTGTATTATCACTGTAGGCAGCTCTGTGATCCAGAAACATCTGATCAATGACCAGAATGAGGCTATTCCAAAGCATATGATTTCTTGTAAATTTTCCTTACCCTGAGAAATATGGCTGACTGTAACACACATTCCATGAAATCAGATTTTAGCTTCTGCCTTGCTGGCAACCTAAAATCATGGTTGCCAGCTATAGCTTCTGATGTGAATGATCAGACAAGCACAGATATAGGTAAGTCATTAAAAGAAGTTTTCTCAGCTGTATCTCAGGCTCCCAAAAATGCCCATTCTCACAACAGTAATTAGCCAGAGCTGGGTTTCAGGGAGATGTTCCTTCCCTGTGTCAGGGATCTCACTGCTTCTGAAGTAACCTTGACTAAGCTGCAACTCTGCTGTGTGTGTGAAATGTCTCTCCTCTGTATGGGCTCCTAGTCCTTGCTCCATGACTTGGTACAATACCATTCTCCAGTCTCTGTTAATGATGTATTTCCATGGGTAGAAACTCGGAGTATACACAAAAAAACCCCACAGCAATTGGCCATAATTTTTTAATTTTTTTTTTTTTTTTTTTTTTTTTTTTTTTGTTTTTTTGAGTGGGAGATCAGAGCTTGGAGGAAAAAAAAATGTGCAGAGAACAACTGCTAAAATTTCTTGAAAAAGTCCAAAATAAGAAGTTATCTATGTTTCCCATACGTTATAGAGAAAATTAAACTTATATGTGTTTTTCTGAAGATTGCCAGCTTGGATATTAGAACCTAAAAAGGCAGGGTTTAAACATTAAGAAATGAATTTATTTCATTATTTTAGTAAATAACTAAAACAAGCAGCACATGGGAGTTAAATAGAATAATTTGTTATTGTTCAGTGTAGTCATCAATCTAGACCCCACGAGACCTAATAAAAAAAATATTTAGTCCTATGTAGAGAGCGATTTCACAATATTTACCGCAGGCAGATTTATTTGAGAGATAAGCCTGTGCTCCAGATTTTTTGTGTGTTTTCTTGATCATTTCTTGAACTGTTAATGGACCTACTGCTGAAACTTTCTCTCCAGGATGCCTGAGACATCCTCACATGCCCATGATGGTTCACTCAGTTAAAAGCTGCTCTGCTCTGTGGAGCAGACTCTAAAATACTCAGCCATGTGCTCCTCAAGGGCTTCTGAAAACATTTTTGTCTTTAGTTATCTATGAATGATAGAATGACAGAAGAGCAGGGGGGAACTTAAGTGCTGATTAAAGCTCAAGTGCTCTGTCTTCTGTGACTGGTGCTTTGGAATACATTATAAATGACTTTTGAAAAAAAATAATTTCAGGGTAACAAATCAATACTTTCAGCTAAGTCAGGCATCCCTTCTGGCTGAGTGACACATGTTAGGGCAATCCATGAATAATCCTTTTCATGAGTAATTCCTAGGGCACATTGGGGTGACTACTTTTAAGTCAGTATATAATTATCAGTTGAATGCCACTGTTATTTTTGTACAGAATGGGGGAAGGGGGGCAGGAGACAAACTCTTTGTCCAGGAGCATACCTACTAATCTATCAATAATGTTCAATGCATTGATTCTACAGGAGACAGATGATTTATCAAGATTGGTGTGCCCATATATGCATACATATTTTACAGGTACATCTGTGCATATATAGATTTAGCAACTTTATAAGTGGGTTTCATAATAAGCCAATATCTTTTGAGAAAAAAAAAACACTTCTAATGCTTGACACACAAGGCATAGTGATAGGAATGGCCAGGGCGCTGCTTGGGCAGGAGTAAATGTGTGAAGGAATGGAGAAAATCAAGGAGTTCAGAACATCAATGAAGTTAAGCAGGCCTTCAGAGTCTTTCAGAGGTGAGGATTAAAAGCTTCAAATAAATGCAAACTACCATGTGTGTGGGTCATGATAGAAGTGAGGAGTCACGTTGTGAATAGAAGTAGAAGTAGAAGAGATGCTCATAGGGAGGGATTACTGGAGCCAGGACAGAGCTACGTTCATTTACTTCTTCTCTCTTTGGCTGAAGTTCCTACACTTCTGTGTAGAAATAAAATAGATAAAATATAAAATATCGTGAATATGACTAGGCTAGGCAATTCCTGGTTTGGTTCTTTGTGGATTTTTTTTGTGTGTTAATTTAATTTCGACACAGTTTACAGTTCTGGGTTTAAATTTCAGTATGTTTTTTATAAGAAGCATGAGGTTAATGTCTTTATTCTTGTAGATGCATTGCTTATCTTGATTATATTGCAATATTTTGATAGAAAAGTAATATATACTGCCCAAAAAAAGAGAAAACCACACCCTAACAGTGATATAGAGACCTTCCTTGCCTCTTCAGCACTAATACAGACCATTTGGAAAAATCAGCAGAGCTTGTCCAGGATATTAGTGAGCATCTCATCTCAATCATATCCTTCAAAAGACACCATGTACTTGGTATCTAAAAGGTAGAGAGTTAGTTTCAAATAGGAAGAACGGACCAATGCTTTCTCTATGAGAAATCCAACTCCCTACATAATATATTGCACTAAAATTCTATTTTTCAAACCACTTCTTAAAAATTTACTTCTGTTTATGAAATCCCAAAAAGTGAAATGGACATGTTTTTCCTCCTCTTTTTTTTTTAATTGACCAATACTTTTCTGTTGAAAAGTGATTTTCAATCCCATAGTGATCTGTTGTTGAGATTATTAAAATAATTTTATCAGTCTGTATTAAATAATCTGCATAACTCAATTTCCAGCAACCTTAGCCACAATTTTTAGTTTGAGGTTAAGTAGAACTAACACCCCTTTATATGACTTTTTCTTTTATTGGTTTATTTTCTGAAAAATGAATTGTGTATGCAAATTTACACTTCATTTCTTTCTGGTTTGCTTTATGAAAAAGTCATAAAGTACTGCTCTTCTTGCACCTAATTTTTGTGATTTTTTTTTTTTTTAAGATGTGACTGCAAGAGACTAACTTCAGTTTCTGTAGCTTCATTCACACACTAAAAGATAGGCTGTGGTCCAAGTTGGGTTTTTTTCAGCCTAATGATGGATATTCCACTCCTTAAACTTCTGTGCTTGTATTCATAGACTTGAACAAGAAAAGATAAATTCTGTATTTAATCTAGCTGAAGTTTTTTATAAAAGATCATTGAGTTTATGTTAGTTTAGTTATCACTTCTAAGCAGCATGCCATTTTCTGTTGGGCCACAGAATAGGCCAGAGGCTTTTATATCTGCCAAATGGGTCACAAGCAATTGGTGTCACACTGAGAATCACTTCTGAGAACTCTGTATACACAGAGTGTGCAGTCAGAGTTCATAAACAAAATGTTTACTGGACTGCCCTCTTTAGAAGAGTTTAAGGGATTTTTTTTCCCAACAGTGATTTAAATTTTGACAAGCTAACCTTATCCATCAGTTCTTTGCCCTGGGAGTCCTTTATCCTGTGTTTCTGTAAAAACAAACAGATTTCTTTTACTTTATATTCAAAAGCATGTAGCTCTGTTAGATTACATGCAAATGACTGAATCAAGGGCTCACTCTCACTCCCCTGGAATAAACTGAATATATGCCATTAAATTTAAAAAGGGTAAGATTGAGTGTTAAAAATAATAATTCATAGACTTTGTCATCATGGATGGTTTTAAAATATGTTTTTTTTTGGCAGGCCAATCATTCTCTATAATTTTATCTTAAGATGAACAATGCGGATTCAGGAAAGAAAGAGGTTCAAATGATGAAACTGAATGAATGTCTAATTAAAATACTCAAGGCAAAAGTGTTTTACATTGGAATGCCCCTGAAAATTCCAAACTCTTCATATTGTTTCATTTTTTTGTTATCTGCAAAGCAATACATTTTTGAAGTTTTTTTATTATTATTTTTACTGTGCCCAAGCATTTGTGGATTGCAGTTGTGTATGATTTTGTTGAAGGTTGAAGGTTTTTGTCATCCAGACATGGATGAAAGATAATCCCTTTCATTTCAATACTCAACATAAGCAAGTAAATGAGCGTGCTGAGATATGTGACTTATAAGTCTGTAAGTAGATATGTGTCTCTGCTAAATCAGATATTACACTTCAACAACTAAAAAAAAAAAAAAAAATCCTCTGTAGAGTGCGGTTTGTATGCTGAAAATTAAAATTCACTGAAATGCAGAGAAGAAGTTTCTACTAAAACCAAGCATTCTTTTGTTGGTATCAAACAGGTGTGTCTTTGGGCAGTTGTTCTTGGTTTGTCGTTTTAGCTTATACCACACGGACTGAGAAACATTAAAACTGAGAAATATTTACAAAGAAAAATGTTGCAATTTGTGCGTTTTGGGCTGAAGGTATATTGAAATGTTGAGACACTGGAGACTGGGAAAGTACCCCGGAGAAGTTTCTTTGTGTGCATTCCTGGGTCTCTTCCAGTGGCCAGTGTTGAGTGGTGGATTCAGAGGACCTTTGGCCTGGTTTGGTAAAACTGTTCTTAGTTACACTTTATTAAGAGACAGGGCCAAATATCCTCCACTGTGTTTAAGCACCAAAGGCTATGGATGCTGCTGTGATAGCACAGAATGTGAGAATTCTCAGATAGCTTTTCTGTCATTTTTGTGATACTCCAGTACACAAGCAACATGTCAATAGCATTTGTACCTCTCCAACCATTAAGATGCTGCATTCCCTGTCATGCTTTATTAATGGCTTTATATTTTTTTGTGAATCGGTTATGTAATACCTTGTCCTACCTGTGCTCATCTTAGTAAATAAAACAGAAATTTGAACAAATACTGAGACTGTTTGAGGACTTGAAAGCACCAAATACAAGCAGCTTTAACATGTAGAAAACACTGATCTGCTTTTATGCTTATTATTCATTCTGAATCCTTTCAAATGTCTTACTTGAACATCATGAAAGTGAACATATTGAACTTGACTTAACAAGCGCCACCACGCCACAATATTCATTTTACACATACTTGAGTTACAAGCAAATACCACCTTGGGCATTGTGTGTTCTACAAATCCTCTACGATCATGACATATATGTCAGAATTTAACTTTGGCAGTGCTGCCACCTTTCTTGACATATTCATCCCTTTTCTCTGATTTGTGTAACTGCAGAATCATAACTGGGAGAGCTCCTACATGAAGTACAGCATTGTGCTTTGATTATGTCCCAATAATATTTTACAATGAAAATTGATGGCATTAGTTATTCCATTTCCAAAGCAGCTCTTATTTTAGTGGAACTCAGATCTTAAAATGCCTGGCTTAACAATCCATATTAGTTTATATGCATATGGATTTCTTTTTTCATAAAATACAGGTACTTCAGATGGGCTTCCTTCATCCTTTTTGTTTCATTATAAAAATGCAGCTCTGTGAAGTCAAAGTGAGGTACAGAAGCATTTGGCTTTCTCTGGCATCAGAGATATTTTAATCAGAAGCATCTTTTTGAAGTCTCTGCTATCAAAGGAAATGGTCTTTTATCTCATCTTACCTCCATACATAAAATTTCCAGCAGTGATCGATAGAAGAAAATTTGTGAAGTCCCTTAGGAAGCATCTCTTATTAGTCCATACCATAGGAAGTGTTACAATCCAGATGTGACTGCCATAAAAATGTGATGTTAGACAATTTGCAGGCTTTTGGAACACCTCAATATTAACTGAAAAAATAAAAATTATGGATAAAGAGTTCTTAAATGATGTCTATGTAATACAGATGGTCCCTCCCTCCTGTAGCTTGTAAACATATGTAACACAGGAAACATATGAGACAGATATAAACCCAAGAACTTATTTAAAATATTTTAACTCAAACATCAATATTCTACTAAGAGAATCATAACTAGTTCAGATATAATTACAAGGGAGCAAGGAGGAACATATCCATACAGAATATATTTCAGAAATTTAGTCTGTACCCCTTTTTCTGGTGCTGTGCTCATCCTTCTCCAGCTCTTCTGGGCCATAACATTGGGGGTTCATGCTGGTAGGCAGCAACAGGGAGGGAACATGTGAAGGAAACATGTGAGGCTCTTCACTATGAGACATATTGTGCCAAAGAACTGTTTTCCCTCCCTTCAGGATCCACTAGGGATCATTTTCTGATCATTTTTGTTGTTGTGCTTTTGCACCTATCTCCCTCTTCATTTGTCCACAGCTGTACTCTATTTACTCTATATATTGCCTTGTATTTATGTTGATGTGATTTCTTTGTTGTCCCTAAAGCCAGGTGTGTCCAGGTGTGCATGGGGAGCCGTTTCCAGCCAAGGCATCTCCCATGCCTGTACTCCTCTGTGCTGTGCTCTGTGTCCCCATAACCCAAGGCTGATCCCTTGATTTCTCTGCACTACCTCAGAGCATCAGAGCCTTTAATATATCCCACACTGTACAGCATAAATAACTCGTTGTTGCTGCTGGCTGCAGTTTTTGTACATTTGTACAGCTTGTGGGAAGTCAGAGGACAGCACTAATGTAGTGGAGTGCTATGAGTTATGGTGCAGGAATCGAGAGGAAGCTGCATGCCTGGGGTGCTCAGTGTGCATTTTTGTCATGCATCCTCAGAGCCCAGTGCTTGGGTGTCATCAGCCCCTACACCAGGCAAAGCTGCACTGAATGTTTGACAGATATTTTAATGGAGGGCAGCACAAAAGGGCTGAGGGGAGCAGCTGTAGGCACTGTGCACAGTGAATCTGTAACCAAGGAGAGGGGAATGTGTGCACCCCGCCCCAGACTATCCACACAAAAGGATTTGCAGCATACAAAAATGATTGTATACACCAAGACATTTATGTCACTTAATTTTTGCAGTCTCAGTGATGTATACAACGACTGAAAGAAGAGAGGACTCAGAGGGAAGGATGAGCTTACACTCAGTGTTTGAGTCATGAATATTAATGCTGTGATTTAACAGTATCTGGTTGGTAAGAGTAGCTGCTTAACTATGTGTTTTCTTGCTTTGTCTCTCTTAGTTCTTTACTTTTTTTTTTTTTCATCAGTGATTGAAGGACATATACTGGCTTTGAAACCCCTACCTTATAGTGAAGACCAGAAATCTTTATGAATACTAATATGACTATTAGTTTTGGAGGTCACATTGATTCTTGTAAGGTGTTAACCTCTTATGCAAGTAGGGATGACATTCAATATGAGTTATAGTATTTGGATAATATGAAGTTATTTAACACTTAACAAAAATTGAAAGTAAAATTAATGATCTAATGTTGAATTATAAAATATAGAAAACAATATCTAAGGTCAAATTACTGTTTTGACTAAGGTGATCCTAAAATCCTTCAAATTCGTGATCTCAAGGAAAGAAAACTAATTAAGAACCTATTTTACCTTCAGTTTTAATCTGATTATACCCTTAGGTATGCTCTTCTTGGCATTGTTTTTGTTTTAAATATTGATAAATATCCTATTGATTTGGAATTAAATACCACTGCTTAAAAAAAAAAAAAAATCATAGCTTTGTCTTATTCCAGATACATTGCTGATATTAGGATTGCATTGTTTATAAAATGGCATTTTGATTTAGAAGAAGTGGAAGGAAGGAGCACAAATTACGATTTTTTCTTTCAGTCTTGAGGACTTCTAGGTGCTAAAGTCAACTAAAATGTTCCCCTTTACCTGCAGGAAGCTAAAATGCAGTTAGGGCTGAAAAGACACTGAATGGTTTTGTGCAGCCTTTTTTTCACCTGTCACATACGTAATTGCGTCAGTGACACCTAAACAGGAAAATACATGCCAAGGAAGCATTTTCTCAAAATCATGGACCAGAAGAAATTTGAGAAGGCTCATGAGCTCTCTCACTCCAAACTTCTGAATTGGTAATTCGAGTATTTCTGCTGCAGACAGCCTCTTTTCCTAAGACTATAAAAATTAGTATTTGTGATGTTTATTCAAAACTTCCTTCTATATATTGAAAAATAGTTTCATTTACAGAATCAAAAGCTTTTGCTGCTGTAATGTACTTCATTTTGTCTAGCTCTTTACAATAATTCTGCCACTGTCTTTCTGAGACTCATGGTCAGTGCTTCAGGGCAAACATTTGTGGCCTCTTAGTTACACTGAGGGAACCAGAACAGTTTGAGATAATTTGCTGAAAACATTATGACAAATGGGGCTGGTGATGGCTTCACTGGAGATTATCAGTATTTTAGGGCCAATTTAGAGTTAAGACTGCTGGACATCCCCTATATTAACTATTTACATTTCATTGCAGACATTAATGAGAAATCTTTATCTGTCAGGTGAAGCTTGCAAACTCATTTGCCCCTGCTATTTGAAAACAGCAAGAAATGACAGATTAGAGTGGTGAAGCACTTACTGGCCTTTTGGATATGTGCTAACGTAACATTTATTTAGTACTTGTTTGGTGGTTTGTTTTTTTTTTTTCCCACAAAATATATTAATTTGCACTCTGGGAATAAACTTCCATAAGTTGCATGGTACCTGCTATCTGCAACAGGTGTACTGTTTGTGTCTTGAAATCAGAGAAGTCTTTGTAGCTTTCACTTGAGAATGAGACTGTTTCAACTCTGTGACAAGTTTTCTCTCTACATCAGTCATAGAGGGTGATACGCAATAAATACTTCATGGAGTTTCTCTGATCCTGTTAAAAATTGTTGTTGATTTTTGCTAAATGTAGGGGAATTAAATCAGGTAGACTGGAACGGAACATATAGAATTGGAATTCTTGAGGTTGAAAAAAACCCCTCTAAGATCATTGAACTCGACCATTAACCCAGCACTGCCAAACCCATCACTTAACCACGTCCCTAAGTGCCACATATCTCTGTATTTTAAATATCACCTGGAATGGTGACTCCACCACATTTCTGGGAAGCCTCTTCCAATCCCTGATAACCCCTTCAGTGATATATTTTTTCCTAATATCCAGTCTAAACCTCATCTGCTGCAATTTGAGGCTGTTTCCTCTCATTTTATCACTTCACAACTTTACTTTTAATTTGAAAATGCTTATTTCTTATGAATAAGAAAGTGATGTAAGTTCCATTTTAAAAGGGAAATACTTTTAACCAAAACAGTTTTAATCAATTTACCTGCAATGAAATAATGACATATTGGAGAACAGCATTTTGCTGCTTCAATTTGGTATAACTTTATTATTCCATTCTATGTTGTTTAAAATACCTACCTTTTAACAATGGCTCTTCTGTTACCTTTGCACTTTAAAAGCAGATTCTGCTCAAATTGAACCAGCTCAAAGATCTGAGTTCTGCAGTTCTTACTGAGGACCTGAAATACTGGAATGGAAAACTTAAGCTTGGACTGAGTATGTGCTTTTTAAATTACATTAATAGCTTAGGTTTATTAATAGCTTAGGTTTTTTCCCTCTTGTGCTATATATGATCAAAAAAAGTTTCTCATTATAGTGTGACAGTGCTTTATATTGCCTGTACATAAAACCTCCATGGTTATTATACAAAAAGAAAAGGCAAATGACAGTTGGTGTCAACACTAAACAGCTTAGGGAAAACTATTTCCTCAATATGTATGTAATTTAATTGAAATGCAATATTTCATGAATATTAGAAAGTGAGGCTTTATTAAAAATGGCAAGGAAAGTGAAAGCATGACTGTTTAGAGTAACAAGCAGCACAAATTTATTCATTCAATACATCTCTGAATTATTTAAAACTCAGCAAAGCACAAGGTCATGGAATAATTTTGGCAAGTACGCACTTTTGCATGATGCATTTCCATAATTCCACTACATCCATAAAGTTAATCACAGCTTTGGCATGCAAGCCTGCTTCATGTACTAAGCTGAGCCAGAAAAAGGCTCTGAATTAAAACTTAGGAACAAACCAAACAACTGACACTACAAATGATTTGTGATAGTTGAAAGCAGATGTGAGCTCCATAATGCTAGCAATTCTGACAAATATTTCATTTACTAAATCCCATATTTACTTGCAATACACATTTGCAAGTGGAAACCTGTCATTGGTCTGGAGACACATCAAAATTAGTGTACACACACACATTTTGATGTCACAAGTCTTCTGGAGGACATAATCATTCTGTGACAAGTGACAGCTGACAAGAAGTGTCCTTTGGACCATGGGGAAGAGGGCAGTTGAGCTATCCTTGGGAAAAAATCCATGGAAATTTAGTCAGTTTTCTATTGTGGGCATTAGTACTCACCTGTCCTGAGTGCAGGACTTCTGCAGACTGCTAAACCAGAGAGGCTCAATGTGTGCAATTTTCAGAATTGCATTGTCATTTCCATGCTCCCAGAAAGACAATGATATATGGGAATAAGGCTTAGGGCTTCTCCTCAGAGTATGTTTGAGATGCTAGGGGAAAACACAGGGTATTTTGAATTTTGCAATAGATTTTTTGCATTCAGTATTTTGCATCCTGTTTCCACGCATTTTGACCAATTAATTAAGGCATGAGTTTGAGTATGATTTTGAGGATTCTCAATCATGCAGTACCAGCTTCAAGACAGACTGCTCTATATGGATTCTGATATATATATATATATATGGCTAATTTATAACTAAGTGGCATTAAACTTGTCTTGATAAATGTGGCTGAATTCTAGGCAGAGGACTTCCTAATATAACAAAGAGATCTACACATAGTGATCTCATTTTCTCTTTGCAGGTTTTGAAACATCTCTATACTAGCTGGGAGCTGCTGAATGTGTTTGTTATTTCCCTTCACACACACATGGAGGAAGTTATGGATCAACCAGACTTTCAAAGAAGAACATGATCTTCACTTGAAGGCTTGGTGGGCCTAATTTTAATTTTCAATAATTTGTTCGATTTATTTATTGTTCAGCTCAGGTTTTCTTTCCAAATTAGTCTTGAAATAGATGTAATTTATCTCAATATAATCTAAGACAAGTGTAGAAGAGAAATGAAAGATACAGCAACTAAATTTCAAATAATTGCAACATGCTGAGTACATTTTTCCAGCACCTTTATTCTTAAGGATTGTTTGGTTGTATTTAAAGAAGAATGAAATATATGCATTCATATATTGAATACATACATGAAAATGTATTTAAAGTTGCAATTTTTAAAACAGGAACATGGTTCTATATAGGTTATTTATTAGTTGGTTGACTTCCAAAGAATTCCCAGTTCTATTTTTCAGAAAGTAGGTATTTTAATCTTGGTACCCTGTTCTAGTAGTTCTATATAGAGCAATCAGTGAGTTTCTGCTGAGGTGATGCATATAGATAACTTATCCAATCACTTTGCTGCCTTTAAGAGAAATTGCTTTTTAAATAGTTTTGGATCTCTCTGATTAATAAAAAAAAAAAAATCAATGAGATTTTTATTTTCTGTATGTAGATCCCAAAAAGCCTACTGTATATAAAATTGCAACTGTTTTAATAGTTACAAATTGCTTATCAAATCTGGAAAGAATTAGCATCTGTAGAAGTTGCTGAAAGTTTCTTTTTGTTGCTAAATCTTGAAATAGTTATTTTGGTGGAGAAGAAAAGGAAAAATACTAGAAAGTTAAGATGCTCTTTAGTGTTTATTGGAAATAATATGCAGTCGTTTCTTCCACAGTTTTGCGTGTATTGAATGTTGTCACTCAGGAAAACAGATACATTTCCAATAACTTAAAGTGCTTTGTGTGTAAACTTCATGATAAATTTCATATCACTATAAACTGGCAGTTTATTCAAAACTGAGATAGGAACTGCCTGAATGCAAATGGCAAGGAGCTGCCATTTTGTTTGGTGAATTTGTGTTCAGACAACTTATTTGTATTCATAACCCCACAGGTGATTGTATTTGTGTAGGCAGAGAAGGCACATACCAATGATCTACAAGGCTTTCCTTAATATTTTAAGGATATTAAAGGATACTTATTATTTTAGGATATTTGGTATTTCAAAGTGTTACCAGTTTGATCAGAAATTACATGTTCAGTGCCAGGGCATTATTTTCAAAAGTAGTACTACGTTTATTAGACTCTGCTGCACATAAAATGTCCTGAATTGGGTTCTTTTTGATGGAAGATAAACCAGGAGGTAACTCTTGTGGCCACATCAGTGTACAAAATGGGTGAGTTTTAGGGGGAAAAAAAGCACCAGCAAAAGCCACCTTTGCATTTTTATTCTGTAATTTTAACATTTAGAACTAAGAAAAAAACCCTGCACATTTCAAACTCAATATTGGAAGTCCAAAAAGTATCATTGGAGCTCTAGCATGATTTTTCTAAGAGATATTTGTGTCTTAGAAATGTCAAAAGTACAGCTGCTTCAGAACTTTGGAAGAGTTAAATGGGTGCAATCTTCTGTCTAAATCTGTGATCAGCTTATTGAAGATGATAGCTAAGCACTTTATGCATATAGTTCCATACTATGATAAAGAATAATATTCAGTAAGAGAATGCCCATGTAATTTTATTATTTTTCTCCCCATCATTAGCACTTTCGAAACTCTCAGCATTTTTGTTTTAAGTACCATGATCACAATAATGAATCCGTTTATTGTATCATCTCCTACTGGTTTAAGACACATGAATAATAATTATAGAAAATTATTATTTAAAAAAAAGCTGCTATATAAAACCTCAATTAACATTGGAAGACAGCTCAACAAAATTCTGTGGAACATAAAATGGGTCAGTCTTGATTCATCTGTAACTGCATTACATGTGTGCCTTATTTGTTGGCATTTAAAAATACTAATTTGGAGCTTTCTGAGAGGATAGCAAACATCTTCTGTTTGCTTTCAGCCTAACAGTTTCTTGTTTACTTTCTGTATTAATTTAGCTGTAAGTACAATGAAACTGTCACTCTGATGTGACATTCTGACTTCAGATGTTAGAAAAAACAGCAAATTATGTCTACCAAACATGCAGAGCCTTTGCTGTCACAAGTTATGCATTGTCTAAAGACAGATTCTTTTCGCTGCATGGTTCCAACAGGAAATTCACTGCAAACACAGCTCTATAAGAATCTAATATATAAATCATGGGTTATCTGATTTTATTGCACCTTTTACTCATGAGTCTTGCAAGCCAGACAGTTTGCAGGAAAGGGACCAAGAAAAGATCTGAAAAGATTATATTGTTTTTCTAAATTACTCTTTGTCTATGCTTAAGGGAATTTGTCTTACCTTAAGCAACTGGTTTGATGCCATTCCCTGAAAGTTCTGCTCAAGTGGTTCTTGTGTGACCTAACAGATAATAGTGCTGGGGTTTTGAGATGCCTGTTCTTTTCACCCATAATTTAAGCGGTCTTAGGAGGAGCACAAACTGCACCTTTAATGTATTTAGTAAAGGCATCTTTATAAAGGTGAATCACGAGAAGTCTGGGTACTCTATCTCAGATCACATCACCAGCAATTTATTTGTGTGACTTCCTAACAGTAATTCCCATTGCAGCAATTAACCCAGACAACCACCCCCAGAATCAAAGCTGTGTTCTGTTGGCTCCATTTGCCTGTTTTTCCAGGCTCTGCAGATCCCTGGGCGAAAGAAAAACACAAAGAGAAAGAATAATAGAGCTGGTCTCAGAGGAGAAATCATTGCTGTCCTTCAGAACCACACCTTGGGTGACAAGGATGGTACAGCCTTTCCTGCTGAATTCTCGACAGAGCTCCTCTACCTGTGCTCAGGTACAGATCCTCTGGGTGGGCTATTGATGGCACAGGTCTGAAAAAACTGCTGCTGCTTTGAGCTGATAATGCTGGAGCAGAAGTCACTGTAGATGACTTTGATCTCAGAGTTTTGGAAAGTGAATTCCTTTGGGGAACAGAACTTGTTCCGTCCCTGGCCACAGGAATGAAGTTTTTTTCCCCAGAAGGGTCATGTTTGTGAAGATGTTTTTTCCTTCGTGTGTTTTTTACAGATCCTTGTCCACAGCGCTGCCATTCCCACAGATAATGACCAAGGAGGACTTCTGGGAGTGAAGTTATGAAATATTGGGGACTTCTGGGGATATACAGCAGCTCTGTTACTGAATGATGGACAGGTCCACAGACTTTACTGTCTAACCTGAAAAATGTTCCTGTAGAGTGTTGTAAGCAGCTTGTTCAGCTTCACAATAGATGAAAGATGTGATTTTAGTGTATCAAATCCAATTAAATCCTCAGGCTGCCTGTATTTTAAATATGACATCCAGGGTGTGATACATTAGTATCATATATTTAGTTCTGTGATAAAATCCTACACATTAGTGAAAACAAGCAGTAGACTTTATGGTCTTGTGCCAACATTGAGTTCTTGTTTTGCACATAGCTTTGCCAGACTCTATGAAATTAATAATAACTTTTTTTGCCTGGTTTGCCAGAATCTATGAAATTAATTAAAACTGCTCATGTTAAATGGCTCCTCAGATATTTTGAAGCTATGGATATTTCTGTGAGATAAAATATTACAAAAACAGAACAGGTACAGAGGGTGGTCTTGCTTGTTAAAATGTTATGCAAGATTAAGCTGTGAAAATTCTTTCTGTGACCTTGCTTTATGAATAAAACACTGCTTGTTCCACTGGTGGGTGAAATTAGAAAATGCAGAAGAAAGGAAAATGACAGCTATCAGTCCTTATGAAGTTATGTCCCCATTGCAAGCTCTGTGGGACAAATTGTAAACCGTGTTATCCAAATGGAGACCATTTCAATTCTAATCATCACTATTAATATGCAAATTTCCTACATACAAATATTCCCACTACAGTAAAGTACACATTTACTTTGGAGAGTAACAGACATCCCATTTTTTAAAACTCCTTTTTATTGTTTGTACCTCAAAGGCCCTACATCATAGCTCTCATGCTTACTGTTGGCTTTAAAAATAGACTGACTTCTCCCTGAGCATGTCAATGACACTGCTTCAGTCAGCAAGATTTTGGATTCCCATTAGTGCTCTATTTCCCCCCTTAGGGATCTGTGGCCTCCTTGGCACTCTCTTTGAGGGTCCCCATTAGGATTGTGCTATCACTAAACCACGTGTCTAACTGGCTTAGGATCATTTTACCCTCCATTATATGGATTTTATGTCATTACAATCTATAAGTGCTCTTAATATCTTCACCTTTCTAAATAGCTAAGCTAGTTCATTGTTCTGTGAATTTGTTTACAGCCTGCTTCCTTTGATGGGATTTGGGTATTCTCAAGAGGCAAATGAGAAGAAGGTGTGTGTAAATGTCATGGGCACCCCAGTGGGTGCTCCAGTGCAGTGGAGGAATGTAAGGAAATGTAGTTAACCTTTACACCATTTTACGTGCACTTCTAATGGAGGTGATGGCATATCTGTGTTTTGAGTGAGAATATTGAACAGCTGTGTAACAACCTCATTATAGAATACTCTAATAACCCTGAAATTGTTTCTAAAAGGGACAGTTGTCTTTCCTACTGTTGTGTCACACACAAAATTGAGACAAGCCATAGAGGAAATAGCTATTTTACTGTTTCAGTATATTCTACTTTATGTGAAAATTTGTAACAAAACTTTCTCAAAATACCCAAATTTTCTGCTTTCTCTGCTCTATAAAAACTAAAGTAAATCAGACAGAAAAAAATCAAGGATATTTCTTCTCAATCTGTGAATTTGATGCTTAAAATAATATTTCCTCAGAGACTGCACTCCTGTTTTATTAGCATTAGTTACAATCTTGGAGTCATAAAGATGTCTTTGGGTTTCTATGTCTGTGTCACCTAAGCATTGTGCTTTGTTAATAAATATAATAGCACTCCAAGCATGACATTTTCATTTTAGCTACAGTAAAACTCTTCTGCAAAATCTGGGGGTTAAAGCTATTTCACCTTCTGTCTAGACCTGTTCCTTCAGCCCATTCCTTTGTTAGAAAAGAACATGGTTGTAAATACCTGAAAGATACAACTGTAGACTTCAGTCGATTTTCTGAATATCATTTCTTGAAGACAATATAAAATTGCTTCCTAAAGTAATGTAGATCAGTCAGCAAAATATTGTCTATATCAATAATGATGCCATCATAAGCAGTATTTTAAATATGTCTTACCCCAGGAATTAAAGAAAGAGGTCTATGAACCATCATAGAAGAGAGAATATGATTTTATTTTTTACAAAATAGTCCTTGAAGATGTTCTAAATTGTGAAAACAGAAAATATTTTAAAAGTTAGCTTTTTACAAATTTAGAATTTTTTTGGGATTACACAAACTGCACAATTGCATTGAATTCTTGAAAACTTTTTTCTTCAACAACTTTCAGCTACTTTGTCCCAGAAATGTGATAGTGACTGGAGAACCTGTAAGGGATTCAAGTAACTGTGATGGGATTGAATCCTGAGGTGTTTTGGGCCAGATGTTAAAAAACTGGTAGAGCTTGAACAATATTCAAACCAGACCCCTCTTGTAATGTGTCTCTGAAAGCTGCTTTCCCCTCAATGTGTCCTCAAATATAAAACTGCGTATTAAGGAGTTATATTAGAACTATATAAAAGTCAATTTTACTAATGAAGTCTTTTCTAATTCTTCTCTTCCCACATCTGAAGGTGTTCAGGGATCCCAGAGCATTGTTTTGTCTTCAAGGATTTTAACAGAGTAATAGAAAGATATTCATGCCAGAAAATTTCTTGCAGGTGCTGACATATGAATAGAATATCGTCAGAATCCATATTGTCCTCTAGAAATTTTCAAACAATTATGTTTGCATCTTTTGCAGGAAAAAAGAAATAGTTATAAATCTCCATTCCATCTTTAGGATTTTTTTTCCCAGTAATCACAGCTTGGTGGTATGAAGATAGAGACAAATATGTTATCAATTATGATGTAAGTTACCAAAAGTCTTGAAGTAGACAATTTTTTAGAGGAAATGCTGCAGCAGACTGGAAAAAATAAACTTCTTGCTGGACTTCTGAAAATAATTTTGCCTATGGAATTTGGAACGTAACAATAACTTGAGTCTTTTAAAATTTTAAAAATATTTTCTGGATGAAATTAAAACTTTAGGAGACAAAAAGGGGCTCTAAGCCCTCCTGAGATAAGACCACACCTGATCCAGAGGATGTGCTTGAGGCATCCATCAGTTTCAGTCTTGCACTGAGCTGTAGAAGTCAGCTCTATGCTGCTTCCTTGAATAAATCCACTGTGTTAGCTGAATTCATGGCACACTGAGTCACAAGGAACTGTTTTCTGCCCCCAAGAAAAAAGTTTGGAAGTTTGGTAAGCACTGTCTACCTAATAAAAGAACACTCCAATAACCTGTCTATGTAAACACTTAGTTGAAACTGGTATGAATCATACATAGACATAATTGCTAACATGTGTTATGAGTAGCAATTCCTTTTTTTCTCCACAGCCACTCAGTAGGAGAAAGCCCTGTGTGCTCACAAGCTTTACATGGTAAGAAGGATGTTTTAATTATTTTATTTTCATTTATTTTATCACCAAGTAAGGGTTGACATCTTGCTTTGTTTCATTTTTTTTTCATTTTCATTAGCTGAAAAGGTGTGCAGTCTTTTTATATTCTTGTACTGAGGAAAGGATTAAAAACAAAACAGTTGGTAAGGTCCTTGTTTAATATATGGTTGTAAAACACTGACTCACTGTTTAATTCTGGCACTTGATTAATATCATAATGGCTATTATTCATTCAAAATTATAATATTGCAGGAAAAATTACTTCATTTAGCCGTTTTAATAATACATTTGTAAATACAGATATTTTGTAGTATGACTTAAACTCTTCTGAATTATCCATGAGGTTCCAGTCTGTGTTGTGGAATTATATCAGATTAGAAGATTTGAAAAATTACCAACTCAAAAATATTTTTAAAATATTGAATATTTTTCTCCATTTATATCTGAATATTATATCTGAATATTACATCTGAATATATTTGAAGTTGGCTATTTTTATGTCATATGCATACACTTCTACTTCTTAAATTGTTGTTTTTTAGAACTATCAACCATGAGTCCCTTAGCAGCAATTAAAGGTATATTTTTTGCCCTAGGTTGTATGAATTGCAGTAAAATTGGTTGATGGTTGATGGCATTGTTTGTAAAAAATTAGATGTGACTGAGACAAGTATTAGATTTCTGTTATGGTATTTGATCAGGTGGAGCTCTCTTGTTCTTCTCCAAGAAATTGTACTCTGCAGTAAAGAAGAGACAACACGTGTTGGTTTGAAAGCAAAATGAGTGAGAGGCTCTAAGTCAGAAATAGAATTTAATAAGAAGAAAGGTAAAAAGGTAAAATAAAATAAAATAAATGCAATAACACAAAAGACCACTGACAGAGTCAGAATACAACCTGAGCAGGATGGTGGAAGCAGTCCAGGTGAGGTGCTCTTCCTGAAGCAGTGATCCTGTAGAAAGTCTGGGAAGTCTGCTCCTCTGGGAATCCAGTGGGTCAGGGCTGCTTGTACTGTTCCAAATCCCAGCTTATATCCAGGTGGGAATGCTTGGCTCCTCCCCCTGGGTGGAGCATCTCACAATGGGATGATGAGTGTGAAGTGGGTCCTTGATGGCCCATTAAACAGAAATAACCCCTGGAGGGAGTTACCTGTGAGTCATGGGCAAGGCATTGATGGGCCATGAGCAGAAGACAGCCAAAGGCCATTAGCAGAAAAGGCAGGGGCTTGGGAAAACACTGTCCCACCTGGTTTCAAAAGTTCATGAAGATGGTGATAGAATAAATACTTTGTGTACATCCTACACTGCAACCCAGGACACAACACCAATAACTAAGAGAAGGTGGAGAGAGAAACTGGCTGCTGTTTTAAGAGCACTTCTGGAGCTAGGGGAAGGGAAGGCAACCCTAGACAGAAGAGAATGTGTTGAGCATTGAGGGAAGCTGGTACCAGGTGTTTTCATGCCTCAACATGCAGGTGGGTTGGGTAGGATAAAAAAAAAACAAACCCCAGAACTCCATATATATGTATATAAATATCTTTGTTTGTCACTTCCTTATTACCAGGTAAATTAACAGAAGCAGTCACCAACCCAGCTGAACTGTCACTGCAGCTCTCTGTGCTTCAGGGCAGAGCTGCAGACACGATGTGGTTGCTATTCCCAGTGGAACAGGGGCCAGTGGGAATTGGAGTGTCAGCACTGGCAGGATCTTCCTGGATTTGCCTCCTTACATGAGCACTGAAGTTCTGTGTGAGCACCATGAAAACTTTCTTTGACTAGGGTCTGGTTTTGGAAGGAAGCTTTGGGGTAAGTGGAATAACATCACTGATGATATTTTGCTGCTGTCTGTCCTCAACAGGATTGTATCCCTTTGGAAGAAGATGAATCAGGGTGATATATTCTGTGTTCTACAAGCTTCAAAGCGTAGAGTCTGTATCATACCAAATTAAGAAACACATTATAATCTCTTAATATGAAGGCAGAAAGACTATTTAACATAATATGCCAACCAGAGATAGCACGGGGAGCCCATCAAAGCGCTTCATAGAAAGCAAAGAAAAATAAATTTGCCTCAGTGGCCAGTGCTCAAAATTATAAATCCAAAAGAAAAACACAGAAATAAAAAAAAGAACTAGTGAGACTTCAAAATCAGGAGAAAGAAGACTGAAAATAACTTGACTGCCTAAGGCAACCATTAAAAGCAACCAGACACAAAATATTTGTGGAAATCTGAAGTATAACTCAAATTCACTGAGACAAATAGTTACTTTAATTGCTGAGGTAAGTGTCAGAACTCCAGTTATATTTTTAAAATTCTTTGAGTTTTTATTTTTAAAGAAGTAAACTTTTCTAAACACAGGAGAGGGTAAAAGTCATGTCTGACATGTATCATGACTCTGTAAAATTAAGTAGGACTGCAAGACCAAAAACAACATAGAAAATACCAGTGAGAAAATGAGAAGCAATAGAAAATTACTTTTATTTAGTAAACATATGTATCTTAAGTCTTTGTGTAATCTGAGGATCTGAACTATGCTAGCATAGACAACTCATGAACTCCTACTTTGCAATCTGTACAAAAACAAAAAAGAATGATCAGTAGACCTGTGAACAAAATACTTGCCTGTTACCCTATTTTTTCTCTACTTTAAAACTATTGCTATAATATGTGATTATAGAGATGAAACAAAACTCTTTAAATTTTATCATTCAGTAGTAGATACCTGTTTCCAGGACATTCTGGACTATAGGACACCTGATTCTGGATCTTATTCAAGACAGTGAAAAATCTGAGCAGCTGCTCTGAAACAGTATTTTCAATACAAGTCCTGATGCCCAGCATCTGAAATAAAATACTATTTTATTAACCTTTTCCCTGGAAATACTCATCTGTCCAAACCACTAAGTCAACAATTCACAGCAACAGTAGTGGGGTGCTATTATATGGTGGCAAATGTGAGATATTTCAAGTTAAGAGAACATTTTCTCATTACCCAGTTTTGGTTTTTTTCCTAGTGGAAAAATTACTGGGTTTTTGAGGAAATGTAATCCTCTGTTCAGTTATGAATTAGAAGCCTAAACTCTTACAACTATTTACCATGTGAAAAATGTCAGCTTTTTCAAAAAAGACCCTAATGAGTTGCAGCATAATCAAAATTCTGCAACAAGGAAAAGTGAAAACAACAGCTGCCTTTTAAAAAAGTGACTAAAATGGGGAATCGGCAAATTCCTTTCAAATGACCCGCTCTAGTGAAAGTATAATTTCATCCTCATTTTAATTAGTCTAATCAAGATAACGTGTAATTAATCGCTTAAAACTGGATGGTGGATTTGAGAAAAGCAAGTAGAAATTCTAAATAACTGTTTACTGTGCAAGCAATAGGATTATTAGCTCTCATTTTAGCCCTCTAGGATAAAGAATTTCCCAAGTAACCCCACCCTACTTGAAGCAGTCCTTGATCTCCCAATTACATTTTCAATGGGGAAAGTTTCATGGAAGTTAATGATTCTGCACATAGTTAAGTATCCTTATATGTGTAAACTGAGGGTTTCTAATTACAGAGAACAAGCCATTAAAATGCACCTTTAGTCATACTTCTACAATTATTATTATTCCCTCTTCTTGGTTTTTAGAGGGTTTGGAAAAATTTACAGTCCAAAATGCTTCCAGTGTATTCCATTAATAACCTCTTGCAGTTTTCCTTACAGTAAATGCAATAAAATGAAAACATTTAGTACATTGTAATAAAGCCAATATTCATTTCAAATAAAATACTGTAGAAATCACTTTTTTTTTTTTTTTTTTCTGAATACAGTACAGGACAAAGAGATGTGCTCTGAAAGCAAGCAGTTATTTCCCTTTTCCTGAAGAATATTTGGTGAATATCTATTCAATTTCTGATGCCTGGCAGGACATGGATCTGTATGTCATGATGTGAGACATGACTTATGCCTTGCCACAGAAATACAGTTCCTCAGGGCTCATTGGAAATCTCCACCTCTTTTTAGGTAAACAATCATCTACAAAGAGACTTTGCCTATGTGAATATAATTGTGTGATTATGTCCTAAAAGGTTCTTCCTTTCCCGTAAAATTTGATTACTTGAAACAACCCTAAAAAGGATGGAGATAGAAGGAAAAAGGGAAAAAAATCATTATGTTGTCTTGCAAAATAATCAGAAAGAACAGCTGAAACAAGGATGAGAGACTTCCTGCATTACACAGATGTTTCCCTGGAAAATCCTCAGCCCTCTGTGGATTTAAGCCATGAGAAGATTGAAAGTTACCTCTGATTTTCTGCAGGAACATATAAAATGGTATAGTTACCTGACTCAGAAAAAAAACACTTTAAAAAAATCTTCTGAGTTTGATAACTTCACAAAAAAATGTATTTATTCAATTGCAATTTATAAAGCTTGCTTAGAAAATCTAAACCATAAAGAGCAATTTTTTGCCTATTGTTTCCTGTCTGGTATAAAAGGTCTTGGAGTAGCTGAAAGAGGAAATGTAATGGTAATTAAAGGATAGAACAAAAAATTACCCTCTAAAAATATCATATCACCTGGAGTGATTTAAACAGAAGAAATAATATCTTTCTAGCCTAACTGAGCACCATACTACAAATTGGGATTAGGATTTAATTAAAGCAATGTGGATGCAACAGGGTAGGAATATATGTTCTGTTCATGTGATGCAGAAGTCCCTTTTAGACAGAAACAGAACAGGAGTACGAGGAAGAGGAGGGGGCAAACCCTGACCCTAACTCTAACCCTAATGCTAACCCAAACCCTAACCCAGAACCCTAACCAGAATTTTTTCTACAGATCCAGCATTATGTTTACAAGCCAGTCAAAGTGGATGTTAATGTCATCTTAGTGCTTCTTAGGAGTTTTAATCCTCTTACTTGTTCTGGAAAACTTAGGGGTTTGGCCATTCTTTGTTTCATACTTGCATTTCAAATATTTATGGAGTCATGTTGTTGGTACAGTGAAAATAGCCATTACAGTGTTTGGACAATGCCTTTAATGACTTGCCTTAACCTGAATTGATCAGGTCATCCTGGTAAGTTCCTTCCAATTGAAATACTCTATTCTATTTTATTGATAATAAGGAATTTTCAACCTGTCAAACAAACCCCATTTTGTTTCTCTACATTATTATTTGCCTATTAATGTGACATTTTCTCCAGAGGATAAAACTTAATAACTGAGAAAATCTGAGGAAAACAGGCACTGGAGATATACTCAGTTTTTTGGGTGAGCTGGCAAATTGTTTTGTGTGATTGAACATGGACATGTTTTAAGTTTAAAAAAAAAATGGAGAAAATGCTTTGGGGTTTTTTTCCATCAAAACATTTTTTTTTCTTTTCTTTTTCAGTCAACATATCCCATTTACAGTGTCCCTCTGTCAGTGCAATGAAGATATGATGCACTGTGAGAAAGAACTGGCTTAGGCCAACAAATAGCTGAGAACTGCTCCATAAGGTATGCATTGAAATATGGCCTTGAGGTTGTGAGGAAAGGCTGCAAGGGCAGCACACTCAGGTTTCCTCTCCTCCTCACCTCATAGTGACCCGTGGCCTCCAAGAGAGTTTCTTTCTGAGATTCAGGCAGAATGATAAGGACAGAGGGTCAACAAGTCAATACCTCCCAGGGATAAAAAATACAAAACTTCTCAGGATGCTCCCAAACCTGGCAGCTGTGAAATGTTCCCATTTTCTGCCACTAGCTCTCACCCCTTACACCAAGCATTCCACAGCCAGCCATAGAGGAAATCTGTGATAGAAATGGAAATGGGTTGTAGGTTTTTCAGGTGAACAGTTTGTAGCTGGTTGAGAAATTCTTTGGCAGAAGGGACTGTGAAGGGTCTGCAGACACAATATAGCCAGCTTTACATCACTGCCCAAGCCCACAGCTACGCTCTGAAAACCCCAGGCTGTCTGACTAAATTCTTTCAGAGCAATCAGAATACTCTAAATTGCTTTTTAGGAGCAGAGTCTTGCAAGTCTGAGATTCAGAGTTTAATATCTTGGTGAGTTTCATTGTACTGAAAGGTCCCTGGATAGTCAACCTACTTCTCTTTCACAAATTTCTTTATGTCTAAGAACTTTGCATAATTTCCTATGTATTTCACTTTTTAGACTCTTTGCATTTATTTATAAATTTCTTTTCTTTTCATCTGCATGTTGTGGCTGTTACTTGTTATAGCATTATTACACATAAATATTCTTGACCTTTATAACTAATGAAATGTAAACAAGCAGCAGGTATAATTCCTGATCAAAGTTTAATAATATTAATTTTAAAAAAATATGCAGGCCTGTGTTAAACATTATTCTTCTAAAGCTTATACTTTTGAGTGGCTTTTTTGGGGAAATTCTTTTTTGATTTTTTTATTTTGTATTTTTGCCCACCTGATGCAGTATCTCACATTTTGAATACATCTTCAAATGCAATCCCCCCAATGTAAAAACTTTGGCAGCCATTCTCTGCTACCCTACTATGTATATGTTTTTATAGAGAGGGATACATAAAAAATAAACCACCAGTCTTAGAAAGTCAATTTCATGAAAGAATACAAATTTATCTTCTTCCAGATAATGTCATATAAAATCATAAATTGACCTGAATGGGCTGCTGGCAACTACTCTTTAACTCTATTAGGTTTGTCTGCATTAAATCAGAATGGAAGCAGCTGGATGTGTGTCTAAAAGTCAGATTCTCATTCAGCAGCAGAGAGACACAAAATCTGTAGGAGTAAAGATTCCTATCAAAGATGAGATTATTAAGTGAACAATAACAAGGAAAAAAGCAGCCTCATGAAAATCTCCCCTCCTAATTGTGTTTAGCGTCAAATCAATATGGTATTAATGTTGCTGATTATATCAGTGGTATCCTGCCCTGTGTTGTTATACTCTTCTATATCTTGCTGAGGAATGGTTAACATACCATCATAGATTATAGTCATCAAAAGGATTTTTTTGTTCATTAAAACTAAGTGAAAATGCAGTTTTTATTCTTATCAAGGTTCGTGTCAGCTCCAGGAAGTGGATTATCCTCTTCCACAGTCTGCCCTCTCCGTTTATCATCTTTCTAGTCACTAGATATATATTCTTCCTGACAAAACAAAAAAAACCCTCTCAAACAAACAACAACAACCAAACAAAAAGCAACAAACAAACAAATCAACAACAAAAACCCCAGAAAAATTTCCAAAATATGACTGTTTGGTTTAATTTCCCTAATGTGTAATTCTTAGAAATCGGTCCAAAATATTACACACAGAATAAAATGTGTGTAACAGTAATGTAGATGGGATGACCCATGAGTTTAGGGAAAAAATGTGTGGGGAAGGTACCAGGGAAAGGAAAAGATAGGATAGGATCTATCAGTTCTCACTGTAGAACACTATGAAAGAATAATAACATGGCTTTTATGTATTCTGAGCCCCAGTCACCCTCAGAATCACAGCTGGTTGTTTTGGACATAGGTTTTGTACAGTAGCATAGTGAGGAAAGGATGATTTCCCTCATGGCAGCAGCTGGTAATTGTTCCTGGATGATGGGATGTGCTGCAGTTTCTGCTACACTAACAACTTAAACCAAGTATATTACATCTCGTGTTTCTGCTTTTTTAAATTGCCATTTATGATGCTAAGCATAATTAACACCATTTTCAATCACATTAGCATCCTTTTCTTTTCTCTTTCCCCTCAGTTGTGGGAACTTTTTCTTTTTTGTAATGTAAATTATTTTCCTTTAGGAACTTTGTCTGCCTTTCTTAATGTACTTGGAGCACATGCTTCAATTCCCTTTTCTTTCCTATAGTGACTTTCTGTATCTGCATCTTACTTTCATTGATGCAGAGCAATTTTACAGATAAAGGTACAGAGTGCGCTTTTTTCCATTTATAAACCCATATCTGTGCAAATCAAGTATTTAGGTGCTGTACAAAGGACAATGACAATGAACCACTGCACTACAAAATTTAAATTTAGATGCCCAACTGTTTCCTAAAATGTACGTTTGGAGCCCATACTCTCGTAATCCACAGGAAACTTGAGTAGAATTCAAGTCAAGCAGCTCACTGGAAGGCCTTTGAAGAGAGCTGTAAAGAGGAGACACTCTCCAAAGACAAAGTTCATTCTTGAGCAGACAGAAGGTGCTTATCACACTTTAACAATCACCTCAGCAAAATTCTTTTGTTTAATGCAAGGAATTGTTCTTCTTCACTTTCTACCTGGAAATAACAAAACAAATCAAAAATCTCCCTGGCTGCTCAGTTTGAGCTTTCCTTGGACGTTGATATTGGACAGGCATTTAAATTTCAACTGTTGGAGATGAGGAGAGAGTGGAGAAAGAGATGGGGATGAAAAACATTAAAATATACTCTCCTCTATGTAGTTAAAGGCAACTTGGTTTCGAAGTTTCTTGAGTCTTAGCCATGACATGGATATCAGGCTGCTCAGCAATATCACTGGGATAAAGCCACATTATCCATATGAACAGTGGTGGAAATGTGGATCATGTAGGTTTTTCTGGAGGAAACTTTGACAACTGGTGAATTTTTAGAGCACCTAAAGACATATGAGTGTCTCAGTTGCTGGCAGCTGGACAAGATGATCACTGTAGGTCCCTCCCAGCTGTAGCAGTCCATTCTAAAATTGAAGCAGGGCTACAGTGATCCATTCAGTGACAATGGAGACCATGGGCACCATGGAGTCTGATCTAGGTCTACCCCACTTCCTTCAATGTAACTTTTAAATTAGCTTTTGGGAGTTAGATTTTTTTTCCCCTAGTTTTTCTTTGTATGCTTTTTCCTTGCTAAAGCTGAAGCCCAGGCTGGGTTTTATTTGTCTGTGAGTTAAATAACGATGAAAACCAAACTTATTATGAACTGCATTATGATATATATATATGGTATATATTTAACTCATTCTGCTCTTATACCAGTCTGCTGAAAATCTAATGGTGATGATGAGTTTACTGTTCTATGGATATAGAAAAGGAAGCCAATAAGAACGTGCTACATTTCTCAGTGTTAAACAATTCTTTGAATTTAGATGTGTATTTTCTTTTTTCTTTACCTTAAAATGTTCTTTAGCATATGGAGTTTAAGACCCCAAAGGTAAATAGATTCCCTGTTCTCAATTTATAAAATAAGTGATTTTGTAAATTGAACCTGGAAAAGATAGATTGGCCATTCAGCCTTTGTTTTAAAGAAAAAGCCTCAGAAAGCCACAATTCTATAGTGCAGATTTGTTAATATGCAGAGACCTTTAGAGTGGCCTTTTGGCTTTCTTACAAGGTGTTAAAAGTTAGCAATTATTTAAAAATAAGAAAGGCTTTTGGGATCTCAGTGCTGGTTTTCTTCACATTAAATACTGGAATAATAAGCATTCCCATTTCTACACTAATAAGCAGTCCAGAACACTGGTGTAGGGTGATCTGAGCAAACCCAGATCTGCTAAATTGCTATTCCTGCCATAGTTACAGCGTGCACCAGTAGCCACACAGTGAGCATGCAGAGGTTTGTGTTTGGCACGGGCCAAGGACCATTTGCACTAAGTAGCTCCAATACAATTATCTTGTTTCAGATGGTAAGAGAATTTTTTGTAATGTATAGAGCAAATATAGTGTGGGAAAATTAATAGGGGTAAAATTGGAGAAAACCAGGAAGTTATGTTTAACATTAACCAGGACATTATGTTCAAACAATAAGGAAATTATGGAGTGAAACTCCCTGGGTGAAATGCAGTTGCTGCTCCCTGGCTGGGACTTGGTCAGCATGTCCCACTTCCCCCACACAACACACGCTAAGGGGAACTAAAAGGAGGATGGAGCAGAGTGAAGACACCATAGCCATGCTCTGTTGAAATTCTTCCAAGAAGGGGAATTCTGTAGCTGATGAGACTCATAGCAGCTGCCAACCAAGGGGAAAAAAAAATGTCTTGCTGCTGAACCAGCAACCATGGAGAGATCACAGCTGTAGCACTAACATCCCAAAGGCTGCCTCAAGTGTAATACTGACATTACCCACCTCTGAGGTACCCCCCATTGAATATCATGGATGACTGGAGTCAGTCAAGCTCCACCTAAACATAAGATGTAATATAAAACCACATTAGTGTGAGTCCTTCCAGAGTGCTGGCACTTGCCATCAGTAGGAACATACGTGGCTGGGAGGGTATCTTATCTCCCTTATGCTGTTGGCATGTGCCCCTCAACCAGCCAGTCCAACTGCCCTTTAACCCACAAGAATATTCAGTGAAGGGTCCCCACAGTGGGATACTGGCAGACTGGTTGGACACAAGGGTTTTGGCTTTCCTGGGGCACTGACAGGCAAATAAAACACGAAGGGTTTGAGAAAATGTCCCCTTTTCACATGGCACCAACATTCCTCTCCCACCTCATCTACAGCTACTCCCTCTACTATTGCCTAAATTCAAGGAGAGTCTATAGAAATGATAAAACTCTTCCTGATAGTGGAATTCTCTTTAAGAGGATGCATGGATTAAGCCAGAGAAAGGCCAAATCATAAAATTAAATAAACTACCAGTGCACATAAAAGATAATAAATAATGCTATGAGTGCATTAGCAGTAAAAGGAAAACTCAGGAAAGTGCTGTCTGCTGCTAAGTGGTCTAGAAAGGCTCTCTGAAAAAGCAATGACAACAAAAATAATAAATGTTTTCGTTCAAGTCTTGTCCAGTGTACGCCATTGGGCATTGTCAATAAAAGTAACACGATTATTATTAACCACAAATATTTTCTATCAGACTAAAGAAAGATGGATTTGGATACTTGAACAAATTGTGGTTCGAATGGGCTAAATGAGATAAAATTGATTCAAAGGTTTCCAAAGTATGGTTGAAACAGTGTCAGAGACTGACTGATTATCTCGAAAAAAATAACAGGAGAGCTTCTAGAAGAATGCAAAAAAACTCTTTTTGCTTAAAGGAACCACAAAAAAATTACAGTGCCGTCAAAATAATATAATTTATGATAATAATTAAACTCCTTATCAGCACCTCGGAAGAAAAAAAAAAACCTGTTATGATTAAGAGCTAGGGAGGAATATCTAGAAGAAATCAAGTTAAACTTACTATATTAGAGGAAAGGTAACTCCCCATGTTACACTCTTAGATAAAAGAAGTAGATGCTTTATAAGTGATTTTGAGTGATTTTTTTTTTAAAACCATGTCTTTTTTGGCTGTTTAAGAAATGACATGCCATGAATTTCTAGACAAAGCATTGAAATGAATCTGTATAATCCCTGTTTAAAACAGTCACTATTTCCTTTAACAAACAATTTCACTTTTGTGGGGGTTATTTGGTTATTTGGCCTTTGGTAATAATAGATGATCAATACAGAGTATTGTTGAAATGAGATATTAAAAATTAATCATGATTTTGGGCTATCAAGGTTATTAACTTGCTTTATAATGGTGTGTAGGAAATACATGAGATTCAGTTGTCCAATATTTTGAGATATTTCTTCAGAATTGTGAATACTAAAAACGTTTTCAAGACAGACATTTTAACAGCCAAGGCTTCAGAAAAAAAAAAACCTTACTTTTCATGATTATAGTGTTTTCAATAGTTTGTCTAGTTGCTTAATGATATGTGAGTTTTGATGTAGTTGGACTAACATAAAGGTCTTTACCACTGAATTTAATGAACATCAAAGTTTCAGTACCAGGCTAAATTATTGAGGAGGAAGTACTGTTGTAAATATAAAAAAGTGATATTGTAAAGGCATCGTTACATGATATCTACTTGATTTTTTTTTTTTTTTTTTTTTTTTTTTTTTTTTTTTTTTTAAAGTTCATAGCAATTTTTTTCAGGAAACCAGAGATAAAAAGGGATTCATAGTTCTGGTTAGTCAAAAGTGTCTTCCTGGTAAAATTACAATCACATGGAAAAAAATTGAAAGAATGTAACATGATTTCTCATTAAAAAGCCTTAGAACCAAGATTTTGAGTTAACTTGTGTTCAATCCTTCATGCTATAAATCACAGTGCCTTTTTCTCTTCCTGGACTAACAGCTGAAGACTAAACTCTTGTACATTTTAGTTAGTGTAATCTGTAGGGACTGTTATTAACCAGCCACCTTAGATATTGAACCCCTAAACTCATTTAAATGCTGGGGGTGTGGGTAATAGACATCTCATTAATGAGATAAAATGATCTCCCTATGCAGTGAGAGTTTGTGTTGCAGTCTTGAAGGCAGGTGGTACCCTCCAATCCTGTTTGTGATACTGAGATTTATCCAGTTTTGGATTACTGGGTCTGTAAAAGGCTGAAATGGTGTTGGGAAGAGCTCAAACAGGAGAACTACTGGACTTGCTTTCTTTAATAGAAGTTATCCTTGGTAGATCAGTTGTGAAAAATTGTTAAAAACAGCCACTGAAATACTTCAGAAGACAAGGACTTAGCTTTTCCTCAATGTCATCTTCCTAATCTAGTGAAAAATAATAAGCAACCCTTGTTTCTTTAAGATATGCTTTTGATGGATCCTTATATATTTTGATTTAAACTGATACAAAATAATATTGCACAAAATAAATTGCAAAGAAATATTTCATAACTGTTTTAGAAATATTCCTGTCAGTGACATTCTTATTACAGTTGTGTCTATTCAGATGGAAAAAAAATCATACAATGTCATTGAAACCAGTACAACCCAGACATTAAATTTGCATTTTAAAGACTAAGTAAATAATATTATTTCACTACTGAATCAATGTATTCAGCAATTTACATTTGATTTTATAGAAAAAAATCAAATCTGAAGCTCTGCATAAATACAGCAGGTTTCTTACTAGTGAGTGATTTGACGGTCGTGGACAACAATGGTATGAGATATAGAATATATATATTAATTCATTGAGAACTTTAATTTCTGAAAGCCATTTCTGATGAGTCCAGCATGTCCAAACAGGAATCCCTTATGTATCCAACTGCTGATTTTTCTGGTAGTTACCATAAAAATAGCATTATAACTATGAAAAGTTGCAAATATTCTGCATATAAATTAAGGATGTTGGGACAAAACTGAAGATTGCTTTTTGTAGTCTATCTCCTTTTATAATAAATTTCACAGCTCTTCAGGTGGGGACATATAACAGTGCTGTGCTAGCAGTATTCACTTCCTGATTATTCTTTCCTAACAAATTATCTGTCTTGAGGTAAGTAACATCTGATGAAACAGTGGGTGAAGAGATAATTTTATGGCAGTAAAAATGAATGAAATAGTAATTTGAGGATATATTTATATCACTTGGAAGAAGGATAAATAAGGAAAAGGTTTCCTGCTAAAAACCAAAAAATACTGAAGAAAAAACTATCTTATGGGTGTATAATGTGAAAGGATCTTAAAGACACATGGTGCAGATTGTGGAATGAAAGTTTCATGACAATGAAATCAATTGTTCCTCTCTTCTTTGATGTTTACTGTATCAAAGTTAAGTATACTTAATAAAAAAGGGTTTCCTTTTGATTTAATAAATTGATAAAAACCAATGCAATAATTATTCTAAGTGTTAGGCTTAAAAAAGTCAAAATTCTCTTAAGGTACTGAGAAAACCAATCAACAGCATGTAGCTTATTGCCTTGCCTTGACATTGCATTAATCTCCCAGCACCCTGTATAAAATAGCAGTTCAGATAATTTCTTTCAAATGTTTCTCTGACATTTTAAAAATTAAGCTGGAAAACAATCGGTTTTGTTGCTGTTAAGCAACAAATGCTTTAATTAATTACCTGCTTTGCTAAAGAGAAAACAAAATTCTGCCAATAAAATCCAAAACTCTGGTCAAAAGTAAACACAAAATACGTAATTGATTGTTGCTCATCTAGTGTTTTGGTAATGAAATGATCTTTAAAAGGTCTTCAAAATGGGAACCAGAATTAAAGAATATAATTGAGTGGAAAGACACAATGTTTTATGCTGTTACCCGTGTTATATACCATTATTTAAGCTGTAGATTTCCCCAGGATGGAAAAGACACATTTAGAGCAAGACTCTGAACAACTCCATTTGGGTTTGTCAGGCCAGTATACACAATCTGATTTTCTTGTGCACATAAGACCTTAGAAAATATACAGCCTTCATCTAGTTTTGATCATTTGCATTTCTGATTTGGATCCCATTGTTGTTTTCAGAGATGACTATTAATTTACTTAGTGACCCTGTAAAGTTTTATCTTTAGTATAAGAAATCGATATCCAAATAGTTAACTACAAATAAATAAATTGAATAGCACACACAATTTAAAAAGTATTTAGTACCTTTATTTATTAGAAGAAGGAAAATGAGGAATTATATTTTTGATGAGGTAGTATGTAATTTTTTTTGCTATAATAGATTGTGGCCAATGTTATGAATAAAAATGGGCGGAGAAAATATTAATCTCCATAAACGCCTTTATTAATCAGCTCTTATTAATATCTGCCCGAGGGGTTTGGTCGCCGTGGAGGAGGAGGGCTTTATCAGCTCTGCTGCGTGCAATTCAACAGAGCTGGAGGACTGGCCCTCGCCTGGGGAGCAACCCCAGAGTCCTGTCAGTTCTTTGTTTTCTCCTGTGGTCTCATCTCCGGTTTGGTCTTTTTAACTTACGGCTAGTAAGCTAAACCGGAGAAATTAGCTCTTCTGATTCTCTAGGGTTCACACGGCTGAGCATTAGTTCTTATCTGTTTTAATTTTACTTGGTTTTTATTTGATAAGGGGTTTTTTTATGTTAGATTTCATCCCGGGACGCTTTCGGAGTTCTTAATTTGCATGCGGGATCACCGGGGCGGGCACTTGGAGCTCTTTGCGGCCATGGGGTAGTCTTTGCCGCAGAAATGGCGTCTCAGTTTCATGCTGCTTTACAGCGGCGGCAGTGTTGTGGGGGTTTGGACCGGGGTGGGTGTGGGGTTCTTCTCTTGAAGTGGGGCAGCGGTCCGGCCGGCTCGGGGAACGCTTTATTTGGCCGAGGCGGCTGACCGCGTGGCGGCTGCGGGCTGGACGGGGCGGCCGGGGCTCTTTTTCTCCGCTCCGGCACGGGGCTGACTGCAGTTAGGCTGCTCCTCGGCTGCGGGCGGGGGGGGAGAGGCTTCTCCGCGGCTGGAACTCTTTGTGCTGGGAAGCGGCCGGCTCCTCTTCTCTTTGCTCCGGCGGCGGGTGACTGCGGGCGGCTCCGCGGGCTGGGTTTTTTCCCCCCCCGCCGGCTCCCAGCCGCGGACGGCGCTGGGAAGGGGCTTTCCTGCAGCGAACCGGGGGGGAGACGGGGCGGCATGGGGGGGGAAAGCGGCCGGCTTCTCTCCGCTCCGGCGGCGGCGGCGGCGGGGGTCGGGACTTCCCCGTGCCAGACGGCCGACTGTTTTGCGGCTGGAGCTCCGTTGAGGCAGGCAGCTCCGCTGCGGTTCCTTCGCCCCATCTCTGACCTGGGGTGGGGGCGCGGTGCTTGAGCTTTGATGGGAACGGGTTCTTTGTTTTTGAGGTGGTCTGGGAGGAAAGGTGCCACGTGCCACTGAGGTGGCTTTCCACTGTTACATCATAGGACAAACACTCCAAATTTCATTTTTAACAGCCAATAAGTGAAAAATTAAATTGTAATAATGTAATAATTTCATCACGTTTGTTGATAAATTTTGACGTAAGTGTAATTGAGTGGATTGTGCAAGCAGTGAGGGTTAGACATCCATCATTCCTGGTGAAGATGATGATCATAGTTATGGAAGGCATAATTAAGGTGGTTTTACTACCCTGATCTTGGTTCTCTAACCAAGTTTGAATGCTGGAACCATAACAAAGGACATTTTGTGGAGATTTTTGGTTTGGTTTGTTTTATATTTTTATTTGTTGGTTGGTTGATTTTTTAAGGATAGCTTTATCTATTGGTTATCTAAAATAAACCTTTGTGAATGCATCAGAGTGATAAATGTGAGAAAAATAAAATTGAAGCAACTAGTGGTATTTGGTTCCAATCTTATTCAAACACATTTGACATTTAATAAATCATTATTTTAAAAAAATCTTTTCCTAGAATTGGAGAATATTCTGTAGGTCCACCATCTCACAAGAAATTGTCATTTCTCTATCTCACAAGGTTTTCAGTGTGACTAGATCTCTTTTATACAGTTTTTTCATCTTCAGTAATGATTACAGAGCTCTGCAGCCTGGTATCAATTATAAATCTGACAAATATGCTTTTCATTTCTTATTACAGGACTTTAAATATTAAAACAAATTCTGAAATCTTCACAGAAATGGCAAGACCTTTTCCCTTTTTTCAGGTTTTAGCACTACGTCCTTTTAGCTGGTTTTCAAACTACATGATTGTGTTCCTAATTAATAGAATTTGAATTAATCATCAGTCATTGCAAAATTTCTGCATCATATCATTATAAAGAAATCTTCCTCTGAAAGAGCAGAGTGCAAGAAATAAATGAACAGGTGCAAAATTTGTGTTTGAAGGCTGGATAGAATTTCACATTGCTATTCTGATAGTCACCCCAAAAACTGCCTGGAGTATGTCATGTGCTGTTGGCTTTAAGAACCTCGGAAAACTGTATTCCACTCACTTTCTTGATAGTTTTAATTGCATTAATATTTAACTTACAAACTGTATGATATGACTTTGACATGAACTGCTTTTTGATTTCGCTTAAATAAAGCCAAGTGTTCTAGAGTCTTCAGTTATTTATAGAGTACAACTTCTGTTGTCACATAATTTTTATCATTATGAAAAAAATAAATATATAGATAGATAGATATTCCTGAAGAGGAAAGAGTACAGAAATTTGAAAAGAAATATGTAGTACTTATGTTGTAACATATTTTCAAAGCCATATTGCAGGTGTAAAAAGCAGGTGAATTAAGTATTCTGGCATCTTTTAAGTGATGGTGAGGCTGAGTTGTAAAAAGATTAAGAGAAGGGCTTAAGGCTCTTCAGGAATTATGAACAAAACCAGGATTATCTCTCTAAATGCTCTGGCTTTTAGTCCAGCCTTTTTCAATCTTGTTCACACTACTCATGGACAGCATCAGATTAAGTTAAGAGATTAATTAACAGCATCTTAACTCTTCTGTTATTTTCTTCCATGCAGTGTGAAGTCAAAACCACTCAATATGATCTACTGAATCACACAATCTAATTGCAGTTCAGCTATCCTTAGCAATTCTTACATCATCTTCTTCTCTATGTATCTCATGTGGATCAGGATGGAATTTGTTTAGCAGTAGTCAAATAACAAGAGTTTTGGTTTTTTCAGGATATGGAGGTTTTACTTGAGGACATGACTGTTAAGGATTTCACTGTGATAATTTTTATATTTTACAGGAACTTTTTAAACTGGTCATGACTGTTGAAGTTTGAAAGCTACATCTGCTCTTTCCCTGGAAGAGAAACATCAAACATCTTAGTAATATCTAACTACTTGGAGGAGATTCAAGAGGTCTTTTAGACATTAATTTCAAGACCTAAATTTATGTTTACATTGACACAGGTAGGTGTATAGTTACATAGGGGTCTTTATGTCTCCTGTATATTTTCTGTAATATTTAGGGTATTTCCCAACTCCTCTTTTCCAGCCTCTAGAACCAGGAGAGATGTGGATGTTCAAATACAATATTCTCTTCAGCATGTGCTGTCAAATCCTCTAGGGAATTCTCTGACCTCAGCAGTGTCTGTTAATGTAAGTACTAATCTCAGAATACAGAACTGTTAGGGGACACTTGTGAAATGAAGTTAATTCAGGTGTGGACCTTTAGGTGCTTCTTGGAGTTGGATTTGTTCCTGGCTAGACTGGGGTCACCCCAGTCCAAATCTGGGTTCTCCTCCTGCCAGATCAAACAGGTAGGTATCTTTCATTCTGGAATGTTTGTCCCAATCTTCTTGTCTTGCTGCTGAGGGTGGATTCACTGTGCAAGAGTCTGCACATATTTTAGCGTGGAGAATTCATAAAGGATGAAACATGCTGGTTATTGGAACAGAAGGTGGATGGGGGATGCAGGGCAGGGAATAGAGAGGTTTTGAGTGTATTTTGTGCCACAGAAAGCACTACAGGCTTCTTTTCATGTAGTGTGCAGCACCACTGTGCTGGTCTTGACACAACTCTTCACACAGTCAGTTGTGTGCTGACTGTGCTTGGAGAACAGATGTGCCACAGCCTTCTCTTTTCTGAGCTATATGATCTACTCAATTTGTCTGCAGCTCGCAGTGGTGTGCTAGAAACCAGCATTAGGCTTGATCTTTAGTTAATATATGAAGTGCTGTTCTGAAACAAGTGGAAAAAACAATATGCTGTTGGCATTTGTAGGTGCTAGGAATATAGAAAGTATTGTAAATACCAAGCACATTTCAGAAATAGCTTTGAGACTCCTTTGTTAAATATCTGCTTCTGTTTAAAGCTCCATCTGAAGTTTAAACACCACAGAGTAGAAAAACTGTGCCTTTAATTTTATTTGTCCCAAAAAATAATAATTTTTTTTTCTTGAAAAGTATGAGAAAATTTAAAACTAAGATGTTTTCACTTTCTATGCTACTGGAAATATAACTGCCACTAAAAAATGAGCTGATCCCCTTTTTACCTCCCTTTGTTAGCAATGAGCACATTTTTGTGGTGATACAAAAACAAAATCTACAATATATTAGTTCTGATATTAGTCATGAATTCTTGAAAGCTTTTCTGTAAGATCTAGTCATCAGCTGTTGAGGAGAACTTTAAGACACAAGCAAAAGTTATGTGCCATTTTTAAAAAAAGATAACAAAAACTGGTGATGAACTAAAATTATTCCTGCTCAGGAAAATCATTGTTGAAAAACATGATGTTTATAGGAGGCTGTGGGGTGTGAGCAAACTTTGTTTACTTTCAAATGGAGCATCAGGAGTCTGACCAAATGTGACGTGGTTGGGAAGAAAAAATAGTATACATATCATATGTCATTGTCATATACACTTAAAAATCAGAAGACTGAAAAGCTCTCTGTGTTACACTTGTTCCTTTGCATGTCTTCTCACAGAAAGTACTGCCTCTGAAATGCCAGTCAGATTCAAGGCTCTTTTTTCTTGTCTAGGGCCCTTTGTCTTTCAGGTCACAAATTCAAATCTTGCAGAACTCTTTAATATCTCTCTTCCTACTCAATTAATTATCATTACTATATCCAGAAAATTATATTTTAAAAAAAAATGGTCACAAGGTCAAGCATTCAAATTAGAAAACACTAAAATTAAAATTCCCTGTGCAGCCTTCCTTTGGCTTGCTTGGACATATGCATTATAATGGTCTTTAATTACATCACACAGAATATTGTTTTTTTATATGGGATCCCTGGCTCCATCAGTCAGAGATGGTACTTCCTTAATCAGAATTATTCAGTATTTTGTTCTCTTGTCCTTGTTCAGTGTGTGGATATGCCTTATTGGCTTCAAACTATTCAGACCACACTCTTTAAGCAGAAATTATTGATTTTTCTGTGCTATTTTCTAAATGGAACTCATTAATATAATGTCAGACATTACTTTATATTCTCAAAATCCTCATAAGGTTAAGGGATTTTATTATTTTCATTTTACAGATGGGTAATGGCCCTGCAGAGAAATTAAGCTTAAGTATATTTGGGTGTCCAATTTGGGGTGTCTGTAACATCTTATTCTTCAGTGTGCTTGGCACAGTGTAATTCAGAACAAACTCAGGATATGGACCCTGCTGAATTCTCTATTTTTTTCTAAAAATAGTTATGAATCTGACTTGTGATCTGTAGTGGAAAAACCTCCAAAACAAATATTAAAAATTAGCCTTTAAAAAGTCAATGATGTTTTTATTACAAATTTTGTAATAATTTTTTTTTCTCAGGGCTGCCAAGGAAAAGCCTAACATCTAATCCAGGTCTACAGTGAAGATATAGCTGCCTTTTTTTACTCCTGAAGCTCCTTCTTCTTCTCTTTCCAACATATTCAACAAAAAGTAAATAGATGGTATAAAGATATATATGAATATGCAAAGTGGAATAAGATAGTGGGAATAAGAGTGATTCTCTGAAGTGAAGGATGTATATCATTTCATGACAGCAAGTAGTTTAATAACAGATATAGGCAATGAGATTAAATTTTAGTTGGGGACATTATCTCAGTTTTACTGTCACTTTAAAATATTTTTTTGTAGATCTTTGAATAAGCTTATTTGTATGATTGGGAAAGACAAATTTATTGTATTTATGTGTATTTGCTATATTAATATCAAGTAACTGTGTAATATGAACTTTTTGGGCATATTCAAACAAGGAACATAAAAATATTCCCTCATATCTCACAACCATCTCATCAACACTACTGGAGTCTTTAAATCCCTAAACCAGGCCTCTGATGTTTGAACTATCAGAGCAGATGTCGAGCTGCCAGCTTCATCCTCTGAGTGTATCCAGACTTTGGCAGCCATAAACTCTAGATTTTGGATGAATTCACATATCTTTCCTGTTGATGGAAAACATTGGAGTTTCACTTGGGAATCTGGGGGGATTCTCACTGTAATGAGAAGGCTACAGCTTATTTCATACTGACTTCATAATTTCCCTGCTTCTTCTTAGTCTGAATGTCAACTTTCTGGCCCTACAGACTACCTCAGTTCTCACCCATCAGTTCCATGTTCCTTTCCTTTCTCTTTGATGGGATTTCTTTACATACATGCAATTATCTTTGTGTCCTTTTCCAGGATCAAATTTTTGTTTATTTTCAGTTGAGGTGAATGGACATCTTCCATTGAGATGTTTGGATGCCAGCTGACAGTGTCAGCACAAGCACATGATAAACCTTTTGTTCCTTTGCCACGTGTGGTATGTGGAAATCTTTATTTCACTAATATTATCTTATTGAGGGCCTTGTCAAATGGGATAAAAAGGAAAAAGGGTTGACCCATAGACAAAGTGACACAAAAATGATGGACTAATGTAGAGGCAAAGCCAAGGAACAAGGCTCAGTCACACTAATTGGTGGGCTATTGATGCCTTGGGAAGGCTGACCTGAAACAGAGACTGGACAGAGCTAGAGAATAAAGTAGATGTTTACTGAAAGGCCTCCAGGATCCAGGGCAGGACAGGGCCTGAGCAGGGCTACACCCAAGGTGGACCCAAAATGGTCACAAAATGGACAACTGGTCATGAGGTCTCACACTTTTATAAGTTTTGGTCCATTTGCACATTGGGGTTTAATTGTCCAATTACAGTTTCAGGTTGTGAGGTCTCATTCTTCTTGTTCCTCCCTTCAGTTGTTTGTGCTTTTGGGCCTGAAACTTGTACTCATTGTCCTTGGTCTTCAGCAGGAAAAGGATTTGTTTTGTCTCCCTACTCTGAAGAGAGCTGACTAACACTTAATATGAAGCTCAGAACTACATCCCTAGGCAGCACAGAATCTGGAAAACATGAAAGCTAAAACTTAAGGCATCACTATCAGAAAACTTCATTGCAGCCAGCAAGGATGGAAACCTGAGGGTTCAAAATGGGAGGAGAGGAGCTCAGCTCAGGACTAGGCAAATATGAAGGAAAAGGGAAGGGAATGGGGAGAAACAAAGGAAAAAAGTGGGATGAAAGGGCTGCTCCCACATGGATAGGGCCAGTCACTGTGCTTATGGACTAAGCCCTGTGCTTGGTCACCACAGTCTGTCCCATCTTTTGTCAGTCCTAACCAGGTCTCTGTATATCTCACTGCCTGTCCACCTGTGAGCACTGCAAGGTCTGGGTGCTATCCACTGCAGGGGAGTGGCTATGGACAGATCTGAGCTGCTGGCTCAATGTTCAGCTTTGCTGTGGGTTGAACCTACAAGTGGGAAATCAGCCTGGGACTGCCCTGCACTGGCCTCCATCCCTTAACAGACAGGTTTTCATTTGACAGAAGTATTTCCAGAGATTAAATTGAGTATCACATAATTTTCAAACATTATAATCATAATCCAGCCTGATACATGGTGCAAATATAATGAAAAGGGTCTTTTTTTAAAATGTGCAGGGCTAATAATCCCATTTTTTAATAGTGAAGCTTTTTGTAATATTTATTTCCCAGGTTACAGTGTCTATACATGATAAAATTTTTTAAAAGTGTGATCATGAATAAGATAATGTGAAATTTTGAGACAAAATGAATATGTAGTATTCTTCATCTTATTAAAATGATGCTTGGCTCAAACTCCTATTTAAGATCATAATATGGCAGAAAATTTCTGCTGCACTTATCCAGGCATGGATGAAATTAGAATTTCTAAATATTAGTTGTTTGTTTCAAGGCTGTGCTGAGTTATGAATAATGTTCTTTGCTGTGTATCACTACAGCAGAAAAAGATAGCAGAATCTTTTCCTCACAACTATGGAAAATGATGGGTAAACTCTCTCCCTCCCACATGATTTCATACATAGAGTGTTCCCCATTGTAGTACTTACTCAAAATACTGTGGTTTAATATAAATTGTTGGGTTTTGTTTGTGTTTATTTTTTTTCCCCCCAATAAGAAGTGAAAATGATCTCTACAGTAACCAGTAGCTCAAGTACTAAGGTTGTTTGAGAAAATTGAATTGTGCTCAGGGGCAACTGTGCTTGTGAAGTGTTTAGTGCATGTAAACAAACAGAAAACTATGCATTTTCCCTCAGCAAAAGCTATTTACAGAGAGCAGAGAATGTCAGGAAGTAGACATCTGAGGTGGCTGCAGCAAATAGGGCAGAGAGGGAAGGAAAAGCAGATGTTATGCAATGACACTGCACCAAAGACCAGCGTGTAACGTTAAAATAAGCGGTTTTCCTGTTACAGCTGGCCATGCACAGCACAGTGTACACTTGGAATATGTAATGCTGTAGCATCTGCTTCTCTGTAAGGGTTTCATTTTCTTCTTCAGACAGTTATAATCTCAAATCTTGTGTTTGATATCTCCAAAGTCCTTGATGGGAGAAAAAAGGCTGCAGTGTTGTCACAATCTCTAAGTCAATTCCTTTAGCAATGAGAGACCCCAGAAATTTTGTACAGTACACTGCAGTGAAAACAGAAAAAGCATTTGCTTTTCTGCCTGCTGCACTCCAGTCATTTTCTTTTCTTGATGCAAGATGGAGTGCAGGTGACAAGGACTAGTCTAAAAGGTAAAAAAAAAAAAAAAAAAAAAAAAAAAGGTATTTCTTTTACTGTTAGAGCAAGTCACAAAAGAAAGAACATTTTCAGAACTGAACTTTATTGCTTTGTTCATCTTTTTGGAATTTAAGGCATATAAACGTCTTCATGAGATGTGAACCAAAAGTGGTTTCCACAAATTCTGTTTTGTCAGACAAACCTTGTTTGCTTGTTAAGGTTTTTATGTTTATATTTTTAATAATTGTTTCCTGGCCAAATTTTTGAAAGTTTTAGATATTCTAACATTTAAATGTATTCTTTTACTATATAAATATATTATTATTGTTCCAGAAAAAGATAGTGTGATTTTTAATGTATTGAAAGATAGTAGAGAAATTAAAAATTAAGGATGCAATTTAATACAGTTTTTACTCCTGCAGGTTTGACCTCAATGAATAAACAGTGAAGCTTATTTAGTTTGCTGTGGTTTCAAATAGTCCTTCCAGGCTATGGCAGCTTAGTCTTTTTAATAATGTTACTTTGCCTTTGGATAAAAGCCTGCTGCATCCACTGATTCCACAAATGAATGTACAAATATTAAAAGGGGGAAGTGGATTTATACCTGAATATTGAATGGATCTAATTACACTTTAGAATAAAAATTAAAAAAAAAAAAAAAAAAAAAAAAAAAAAAAAAAAAAAAAAAAAACCACCAGCAAAAAAACACTTCTCAGGAATATAGAGCCCTAAATTCTGGGCATAATTATATATCCATTTTTAAAAAGTAAACCAGTTATGCCACTGGCATATTCACATAGAAAGTAATTGAGGGTCACAGCCTTTTGGTGAACAAAAACGACATATTGGGAGGTACAGGATTTTTACTTCCTTTTGCCACCTTGTCTGTACACACCAATGATCACTTCCGCTTCATTTCTCCCTCTTCAAATCCTTTGCATACAATCTTGCCACTGCCACTTCTTTCAGGGAGTCTTGGCAGCCTTCCTCACTCATCTTCTTTGCTGAAATTTTCCTCAGTCCCCTCAGAGTACCAGATATTTCCTCCCTGCTTTGTGTGTAATTCTCCCATCTCCACCCAAACGTTCAGTGCTGCCTTTTTCCTGAAACCTGTTGAAGAACACACATCAATGTGCTAATTCCATAAGGCTCCAATTTATCTGTAATCTTTTTTTCATGATTACTTTTTTACTCTTACTCCTTACTTATTCCACCCAGTGGCAGAAACAAGCCTAAAAAACCCACTGCACTGTGATGCCTGAATGTGCAAAACATGAGATGATGTGCTGCAGGTTAAAGTGGTGACCTGCTGGGTCAAGAGCTCAGTAAACCAAGTGTAAGTGAAAGAAGACAGACATTCCTTCCCCTGCAGGAAAGTCTGGGAATTCCTGTGGAGCAGTTAGAAAAAAGTGGGACACAACATCTAAATAGGAGGTGGCCCAAAGAATTTTATTTTGTCATCTTGCTAGTCAATGTTTTCGAAGAGAGTAATACTTGCTGTCAACAAAATAGCAGTTCTTTTGCCAGAACAGTACTCCATTATATTCTTCCTGTCTTGAACAGTGTGTTTACTTCTGTCCTCCAGCTATCCTTTCTCATTTTGTCAGCTAGGATAGGAAAATGGAAACCTGTCTGAAAACAAAACCCAATGAAGACCTCCTGTAAAAAACAAAAACAATAAAAAACCCTCAACAAAACCCCAAACCAAAAGAGAAAAGTTATTAAATCAGGCTAAGATGGGTTTATATTTTCTCACATTTCCTGCAGAGACATCTTGCAAACCAAAGATGAATCAATCCTGAGCTCAAAAAGTATTGTTCTACCTTCCACAATTCCTACAAATCTGTTTCTTATTCCCTTTTAGGAACACTTGGAGGGGTTTTTTTTGCTGAGAAATACTTTAACAGCTGAAATTAGACTATAGGCCATGTGGAAGAAACCTTTTTGAAGTCAGTTCAGAGGAGGGGAGGTTTCAAGTTGATAGCCTATGTTCATTCCAGTACGTCAGTGTGGTTCAGTGGTTCAGCAGGTGACCAGAGCTGTATCCAAGGTAAGAGTAGGTGGTCAGAAATATGAAGGAATCCAGAGAAAAACAGCAACTAAAGCAAAACTGAGGGGATGGGAATGTTGAGGAGATAGAGGAAAAAGGGGTATTTTAGAGTCTGAATGATTAATAATAAAAATATTGCTATTCTAAGACTTTGGTGCTTTATTAAATTAAACAGATGAACATTAGGGAGAAGGCTAAGCCTTCAGGAATCAGGAGAAACTTGTGTAGCAGTGAATTTTACAACTTCTTTATCACAGACTGGATAAGAAGGATTATCTTTGCTACAATAAGTTTATTTTTCATTTCTGACTCCTAAACTTCTTATATGAAAATCAGAATAAAAGCAATTCTGGAACAACTGTTGCCATCCCGAAAAAGACTTACTGGATGAGCAAGTAGATGTTGGTTAGTCACATTTAGTAAAAAGAAACATTTCTCTTATCAACTATGCAAAAAAAATTTCTCTCTGCCAGGTGAACCGGACTCATTTATTAGCAGAAAAAATGTAAGACTTCTGAAAATACTTAATTGAAAGTGCAATAGTAGATTTTACTTCACCTATTTTTCCAGAAAAGCTTTATCTATGCATACTCCATGTTAAGAAGACAAAACAAGAAAATACACTAGAAACTCACTAAAGTCACTAATTTAGACCACAGTAGGGTGGTTTCCTACCTGGTTTAGTCATAGAACAAGTTTACTCTGCTGTTGACTACGTAATGCTATAATTACTCTTCACCTCACTTCTCTTTGATGTGTGTTGTTTATGAACTATTTGAACTATTTTTCTAATATATGGTTATAATTATTTTCTGTGTTTTGAAGTCAGGGTATTTTTTATCATTAATAAAATTGAGAAATATATTCATTACCGAAGCTTCTGAAAATGTGCTAGGAGACTTATTTAATGAATTAATAACGAAGAATTATCCATTGTGGTTATCATTCCAAATTCGATCATTGTCTACACCTGAAATATGGTATTAACATGACAATAAATGTAAGTACTCTGCTTCATCACATACTAGAAATTTCCTATAAACTTATTTCAAATTCCTAGAGTTTCTGAGTTTTTCTGCCTATTTTCCTAATTTCTCTTAAATATTTTCCTATGAATTTTTCTATAACTCCACTACCTGAAATGCTTTCCATCTAAAGAACCCCTGCTGAAGGTCATCAGAGGCTTGGGCCTGACTTGCACTCAGCAAGGCATTGTTCTGGGAAAGCAGATAATCGCTGGCATTTGTGCTCATTCCCTGCTACCTTTTCTGAAGAAACTATGGAAGCATCAGGATCAGATTCTTACTTTGTAATGCCAGACTAAGTTCTTTTCAGGTTTCAGTCTAATTAACCAATCACTGATTTTCAGAGAACAGGAAGAATCTCCTGATAAATAGAAATTGTGGAGGACTGCATCATTCATTTCCCACTGCCAGCCTACATAAGGCAGTGAAAAAACTGCAGATATTTGTACCTATGTAAGGTCAGCTGCAAGATTTTTATGTCATGCAATCCATCCACAAAAAACTGGTGGACTTCCATTTGGTGAACTTCTTGATGGTCCAGATTTCTTTTTCCAGGTTGATTTAGCTGTTTGTCATTCGGCTGCACTGTGAAATAATGAGACAATAATGTAAGTGAGCAATATAGAAAAAGCAAAATGGTCCAAATTCAAAAAAATGTCATTTGTATTGGCAAGGATCTGAGGATGCAGACAGGAAGAAGGACTGATCACCAGAGATGAGAAATTGTTGAGGGATTCCTTCAAATGAGATAGAAAATGTCTCTAACTGTGTAAGGTCTCCTTCTCAGGAGTCTGGCAATGGATGATAAAGGTAATTTCCAGAAAAGACAGTAGACTTTGTCAGATCTGATTGTAAAAATGTAGGAAGACTTGCATTATTACTTCACTGTCCCTGAAAATTAATTTTTTTACTTGACTGTGTAAAGTCATTTTGGTAGAAGATGAGGTTGCTGCTTCAGTGCTCAGGCTGTGGTCTATAAGAAGAGAAAGAGATGTACAGTGATGTTACACAGATGAAAAACAGTGCTTGTCATTGTTTTTCTATTTGTAGCTGCGGCATATTCCAGTACATAGTAAATGATTGCCTTAGATATAATTAATAATAAGGTCATTGATTCTAAATTTTACCTGTGCTTATCACTATTTCTCATCTTCATTTATATTGTTGCTATTACTGTTTTCCTTCTCACTTGCTGTATCTCTTGATAAATTAGAGGACAGGCTCCTTGGGGCAGTAGCCTTATTTGCTGAATGCTCTCTGTGATGAAGTAAGTCCTGCTTTGGTCTCAACCAGATGTTTGCTAACACTCTAAAGAGAAAATAAATGGCTTCAAAATGAATTGTGACCCCTGTAACAGCTGGAAGTATGGGAGTCATCCTGCATTTGTTGCAGATGTTTCACTGTCTATTTGGCATCTAAAGATGGTGTATGGGAGAACTCATTTCAGTCAAAATAAAAATAAAAGGAATTTCATGTCTTCCACTTTGTTTGTAATGAGCCATCCAAAATCTCACCGTTTGAATCAAGTTAGCTATTCCTTATTTATTTATCTCTACCATCATTAATACCAATATCTGACTTTATACTCTTTAAACATATGAGAGAAGCCTCCCTGGTTCACACCTAATATGTGTCCCAAGTGCCAAATGTTCCTGTCTGTCCTGCTGCTTCTTTCCTCTGCTGAAAACAGCAGATTGTATTTATTCAGCTGAGTCTCTTCTGCCAGTAAACAGCAGGCGTGCTGACACCTCACCACAGGTCACCAGGGATCCACTTCCTTGAGTGTATTTAAATATTCTGTTGCCTGATCAAAATCCTGATGTTGTCAAAAGTGAAATATGGACGTGCACATTCTGCAGCTCTCGGTTATCATGGGATGTTTCACGTGGAATGAAAAGCAGAGCAGAGTTAGTCGTGTGAGAATCTCTCCTGCTTTCCTTCTGTGCTTCACTGCTTCTTGTCTCTGTCTCTGAGTTATACAGAGCCTTTGAGCACCCACAGCAGTGTACTCAAACCATAAAACTCTTAAATGAATATATGGAAACAATCAGCAAGTATGAACACTCGATTTTATAAAGCATAGGTTTAGATGGGGTATATTGGATTTTTTTTTTAATTTGATATATAGACAAAACCTGAATTTTTTGTTATTTTTTTAAATGGAGGCAGTATAAAAGGTGTTAAAATCAGGCATTTATTAAAATGCTGTAAGGCACAATGTAAAAAAATCTACCTGTCATTACAAAAGAAAATTTCACTTAATGCTAATTTTCATTTAATTTCTTTGTCTGTAATCCCAAACACATGAGAGAACTGAGTAGATGAGGAATTGTCTAGGGTTGAGATCATAGTAAAAACAGGGAGCAGGAAAAGTTAGGAAATACTTTTGGCAGGAGATGCAGAGATGATTTTTAAAGAAGGGAAAGAGAGTTCTACTGGAAAAAGGAAAAGAGGGCATACATTCAAAGGTTCTGTTTGACTAATAATTTAAATTTTTTGGTATGTTTGCATGTTGTATTGCTATTTATATGCAAGTCAGGATCTGGAAGAAGGGGGGGGTATGAGATAAAGAGCTAAGTTTCACTTTGAAAATAATGAAAGACACTCAGAAATGTGGTTGAAAATGTAAAATGGCAACTTGATATTTCATATTTTCCACATCCTTTACAAGCTATAACTAACAGAACTAAAGTTTGTGTCTGTGACATGACATACACCAGGGTAAGCTTATCCAAGAGTTTCCATACTTCAGTTTTTTGATACTAAGAAATGAATTACTGTTTTTCCTGTACTTAATGAGTTGAATGAAATTAAAAAGCAGTTATGCAGCTTCTGAAATTAGTAGGCCTAGACACACTTGCTTTCACACAGAGAGTCATAATGAAAAGCAAAGAAATTTCATATCATGAATGAGATTCAACCTGTTACGCTTAATTGAAATATATTTCAATGACATAGCTAACAAAATTTTCAAACAGTGCCAGTTCAGTTTCATATTACTGACTATTTTTAGCCATCCTCACAAATTAATTTAATATTTTCTGGCAAATAATGCAGGATATTCTAAAGTTTTGCATATAGTTTAGAATAAATATATAATTTTCAAGTAAGTGTGGAGGATTTAATGTGAAATACTAGATATCAAGGCTAAATAAAATTATATGGTTTTGTTTGATTAAAATGTAAAGCTCAGTGGTTGGTATTTTATCCTTTCATATTTTTCCTTTTTTTTTTTCTTTTTTTTTTTCAATTTTCAATTTATTGGCCTAACAGCTTCCCTTAATACTAAGCACAGCCTGTTCAAAGTTCTAGAGCATAAGCTGAACATCATTATTTTGCCCTGATGTATCTTAGCAAATATTACATCTCACAATCCTATTTCTCCATATGCAGCCTGTGGTAGTGACAATCCTGATCCTGACAATTTAATGTTATTAAATAATAGGAAATATAAAATCAAGAAGGGTGAGGCTGAAGAAGATATTCCAGAGAGATCTCTGACTGTGATTCAAATGTGGTATGAGG